>NC_138552.1:59549712-61949712 GCF_964273705.1 Natrix helvetica
GGATTTTTTTTACTATTATTATTATGCATCACACTGTAACCTAAAAAGGATATAAGTGGGGGATATAGGAACATTTAAACAGTCAAATAAAGCAGAATAAAATGCAGGTCATAAGTTCCTATGCAAATAGAGCTTTTATAAAAACATTGGAAGGTTGAAAGCAAAACTAGAACAACAGTGATAGATTATAAGTAATTATAAATGAAAAGCAACAATAGCTCTTCATGTAGATTGTTTGACTCAGCCTTGAACTGCCTCTTATCACATAATCTTCAGGGTCTGTTTTACACAAATGCTAGATACAATTATCTTCGACTTAAGTGTGATGAACCACAGCACGGCATTGTCTCCGAGCTGCTCTAAGATGATTTGCAGCAATTCCATACAGTTCATCATTTCGTTGAAAAGTGGGGTGGGTGGCAGGGAAAACAGAGGTTGTACTAGCACTGGTGTATTTATTGATTTATAGGCTGCCTTTCAATTCACATTTAATACTGATGGTAGATAATAGAAACCAGTTTTGACTGCTCATCTAAAGGGAGAGATCAACTACAACACCCTAGAATCAACTGGGCACCGTCTAGTAGCGTGGACATCAATTCCTAGAATTCCTCTACCATTATGCAATCTAAATAAGAATTCTGGGAGTTGAAATTTCAGACACCTGAATGTTTCCCAGGTTGGGAAAAATGTCTTCCTGGCTGTCATCTGGATCTTGGGAACATAATTGTATTCTATATAAGCATAGAGAGGAATTATAATTCTAAGAAAAAACATGCAGTTATTTTTTTAAAAACCTGCAAGGTATTAATTGCAAAAGAAATCAACTGTGAAGAAAGACTCTTAATACTTAAGAGTACCAAGTAAGAATTATTTTACTAGTTTAACGTAATTATCATTTAACCTTGTTTTATAAGGTACTTCCAATCGTAATTCTGAATATATATGGATAAAGTGTGTTATAAATCTCAATTACCATAAAACAATACCTGCTGGCATCTTTTTCTCATTTATCATTTTGGAAAACAACCATAACATTCATCATACAAACATAATATAGAATGGTGGGAAAAAACTTTTGGCCAGTGCTATATTCCAGGAAGAAGAGCAAAGCAATAAATCCCCTTTTATTTTACTAAATAAGAACAGCCAAGTACAATTTAGATGAATTAATTGTCTGTAATGTTAAGAGATAAATATGTCTAATTTCTCAATTGCCCATTTTTAATTAGGATTTTTTTTAAAAAAAGAAACATTTCCAGAGCTACAAAACAATGGCTCTGGAAATGTTTCAGCTCTAAACACAAATGATAAAAATAAAGATGCCCTCAATTCAAGCTTGATCCTTGGTGACAGCAGCTCTGTTGTTTTCTTGACAGCACAATAGATGCAGTTTGACACTGACTTTTTCAAAGATGTTTTCTGACTTTTCTTTCTAGTCAGTAGCCCTGGAGAAGACTGACTTACTTAGCGCTCGGTATAAGCCAGGTGTGTCTAGGAGCTACCATCTGGTGAAGTGTGGCATATTAATTACAATGCCTGGGATTGGGAAAATATTTCTTTTTTATAAAATCTTATCTGTATTACTATGGTACATAGTTACAGTCAAAGACTTGACCAGTAGACCAATTATTTGAAATGCATATTAACAACAGGTGAAGCATACAGAAGCTATCAGATAGCATAACGGCGAATTCACTTCAAAGATTTCATCAACTCAAGGCATCACATGTTTCTTATCCAACTCTTTCTCAAATGATCATTTCCATATTTTTGAGCTAACATCAGGAACATGGAAACTAACCAGAAAAACAAAAAGGAATTATTCCACCATATCTCGCACACACAAATAAAGTCATAGGCCCATGGGAAGGATGTTAATTGAACAGAAGCAGACCAAAGGCTATGGATTTTTTTGTCCAAGGATATATATTAGACAAAACAAAAGAATAAATATTAGAGCCTACAGAGTATCAGTAATCACTCCAGAAAAATAATAGTCTTATATATAGTTTAAAATGTAATGTCTGAATACGTTTTTCAGCATGTGTGTCAGAGGTTGTATTCAGCAGGTTCTGACCAGTTCTGGAGAACCAGTAGCGGAAATTTTGAGTAGTTTACTTTTATTTTCCCTTAGCAGATCTGAACAGATTGTAATTTTGCTGTGACATGTGACCTTCTTCTTAGTCAACTGCCCTACACTTAGACACACACACATACTCCCATACTCACTCCTTGGGATTTAAAATATGGTTGGTATCTCATATCAAAATTTAAAAATCTATTTTATCTTTTCAGGAAGTGAATGTATATAGGTCAATGATGGTGAACCTGTGGCACACAGAGCCTTCTCTCCAGGCACGCTAGCCATTGCCCGTTGCTCTTCTGTGTTCTGGCCAGCTGGTCCAGCTGGTTCACGCACGAGAGCGCTGGAAACCAGAAGAGCAGCTCCCGATTTCTGTACATGTGTACACTGGAAAGCTGAGCTTCTGGTTTTCAGCACGTGCATATGCGCCAGCCAGCTGGTACTTGAACATGCATGCATTCACACCAGAAACAGGAAGACCAGGTGACTGGCACACATGCGCACATAAGAAACCAGAAATTCAGCTTCCCGGCGTGCACATGCACACTGGGGAACTGCTCTTCCGGTTTCTGGTGCTGCCCCACGCACGGGCTGTCCTGTTTCAGCACTCGGTGCTAAACAGTTCGCCAACACTGGAATAGGCACTGTAACTTCTAATACTACTATGCAAAAAAAAAATGTTATTGGTTCTAGCTGGTCTCATAAACTATATTTTAATCTGTTACCAGCACTTAAACCATGGTTTTTCATTTCAGATATCTCAGGAAGCTATCTGTAGCAAGTTTAGGCTAATGAAGGATAAAAAGAAGGGCCACGCAGTCTAATAAATCATGAATATTATATCTTGGCTACAATTTTTCTTATTTCATCATCAACCCATCTTATTGTGACTCCCAAATTTACTTTAGAAGCAAGGCACCCTGTTCTTTAGCCAGGCCAATCCACAATTCTTAATTTATTCCCCACACCTCTGAACTGAGAACTTGATTATTTTTTCTGTTCAAGGGATGGTCCCACAATGAAGTAGAGTAAATATCATGTTTCCCCAAAAACATGACTTGTCCTGAAAATAAAGCCATGACAGATTTTTGGGGTGGGCAAAAATATAAGCTCTCCCCCAAAAATAAGCCCCTTGGACAACCCCCCCTCCTCTGGCCACGCAGAGCACCACTCACTGAACTAGCGGTATCCTGAAGGCGCCAAGCTGTGGGAGCCGGCGAAACAGGTGCTCGCTTGGCTTGGCACCTTGGAATACCGCTAGGTCGGTGAGCGGTGCTCTGCCCGGCTGTAGAGGTGGATTGCTGGGCAGTTGCTTTTCAGCGTGGTCACCTCATGGTTGTTTGTTGCACTGCTGCGACAGCGCAACACAGTCATTTGCTCCTGAGGCTGTGCTCTTTGGGAACCTGCTCACAAGAGAGCAGCTGCCTGGCAACCCCAAAATAATAAGCCCCTCCCCCGATAATAAGTCCCAGGCCATATTTTGGGGATCAAAAGAAAATAAGACCCTGTCTTATTTTCAGGAAAACACGGTAGCTGCTTTTCTCTCTTTGCACTTTTCTCTTTTTTCCCCCTATATTTTTATCTTATAATAAAACTTAATAAAAATTTTAGAAATGAAATAAAATATGATGATTGCGGCAGGTAGCAGATTCTGAAATAACAGTGAATTGTTATTTGGTATCTTTGAAACATTACTATCAGTGGTTAGGACATGTGATTGAGGGTTTTCCATTCCTGTATACTAAAAAAAAAAAAAAATCTTGGCCAGAAGGATTGGGGGTGAGGCATGAATGGCTTTAGTTCTTTGCTATTAGTCCCTAAGAAAAAGGAACAGCTTTTTTTGGTATTGTTATGAAAAATGTATACTGCCAGTGCTGAAAGGGGACATTTCATACAATAATATATGATGAACTAGTGAACCATAGCTTCCTCTATTCTTTAGAAAATGGAGACAAATTCTTTGCTGCTATTTATTATTTCTGAATTAAAGATTTATGGTAACTACTTTGTAACTACCTCCTGGTGACTCACTGTTATAACGGTCACTGGGAAGAACTATTCTAACTTAAAGGGATTAAAATTTTGGGGAGTTGAGTAGTTTGTGATTCCACATCCTAGAGAAATCGCTCATCCTTTTAGTTTTATTCCATAGATCAGAAAGTCATCAAACTTAAGCCATAATATAATTTATTATGTATCCAAACTATTGGATTGAAGTCCAGACTGTGGCTAATAGACAATTCAGAAACTGCTTAAGAAAAGCATTGACATATATAAAAGATATCTGGGTTACCAACTTTTCCATTTCATTCTTGAATGGTAATTCAACAAGAATTGAGCATTGCTTTCCAATAGATACTAGCCTAATCAAAGAAAAATGTATAGAGAAATGTTCACGTTCTGTGCTGAGATCCAATGTTTTTATTAATTTGTAAAAATAAGGGTGGGGTACAAATAAATGAATATGTTATGGCCAAACATGCATTACAGTAAGCCTATTATGCTCCTGGCTAGGGAATTCTGGGTGTTGAAGTCACCCATCTAAAGGTCAATTAGATTGAAAAACACTGGATTAAAACAAGAGAAACCTGCAAATTCACACATCGTCTAGAAACCAGCAATGAGAGTCCGACCAGTCTTAGCTGCATTATTAGAAAAGAACGAGTCCTTCCTTTCAAAAGACCAACCTTTGACAAGCTGAACCCGTTCCAGGCACAAGCAGCGAGCGATCGCCTGCTCTCTTTGTTCAACTTCCTGAAAAGCATATAGAGATACGATTAGGGTAGACTGTAGAGCCATCCTCTTCCCTTTCCTACTTCAATGGCCTTGCGTCCTCTGTAGCGGTAGAGGATTTCTGTTCGGCTGTGATTTAAAGCTGCTCTTTAAAGGGTCGCTGTACAACTTCGATTCGAACTGCAAACGTGCCCCGCGAACACGCTGATCTGATGACGGTTGTAGTTGCGGCTGTTGCGTTATATCGCTTTTAATGACGCATTTTTCAAAACAACTTCCAACGCTTTTAAGAGCTACTGGGTTGGCTTTCGAAAACATCCCAGAAGAAGACAATGGCGTGGATTTGATTCAAGAGAGTTTATATTGTATTTATATTTTTCACAAGAATATGGGGCATTATTGTTGACTGGCGTACAAGATCCTGCTTTCTCTAATCCCGCGTGTAGTGTGGGCTACTCGTCTGTATTTTAAAACGGGCTTATGTGCTATCATAAGAAATGAAAAATTGGAATTCTTCCATTGCTTCTTAGAGCTCCATTCAGAATACATAATACATAATACAATAGTAGAGTTGGAAGGGACCTTGGAGATCTTCTAGTCCAACCCCCTGCCTAGGCAGGAATAAAAGACTATCATGTACACTTATTGAATAAAGACATGTAATTAGTTATTTTTGCCAGTAAAGGAGGAAGGGAAGGTTAGAAATGATATTTTTAGAGTGAGATTTAATTTTAACAGCGCCTGGTCAGGAAAATCAGAAATAAAATCTTTCCATGTTCTTTTAAAGAATATTTCGGACCATAGTGATTTCAGGTGGATACTTCATAAATCCTTTGGATTCGCAATCTAACTTTTTATCTGCAGGTTTACAACCTGACTTGAATTGGGTTTTAAAAATATCCCTTGCAGCTTGTCCTAATGTTTGCTGAAGGAAACAGACTAATGCACAAATATTACATAAAAAAATAATCCTTTGCCTTCTTCCTAAAATGGGGGAAGGGGGGGGGGTGAACTGACATTTACTCTTCTTTCTTCATATTTTTTCCAGCTCAATACTGGCTGAGCATATGGAGAACAGAGAGGTCTATTCAAAGGTCCCACTCTCCATATTACGAGAAAGTTGTATAAGCCATCATAAACAGCA
The DNA here is from genome assembly GCF_964273705.1 of Natrix helvetica. Taxonomy (NCBI): domain Eukaryota; kingdom Metazoa; phylum Chordata; class Lepidosauria; order Squamata; family Natricidae; genus Natrix; species Natrix helvetica. The sequence goes on from NC_138552.1 coordinate 59,555,676, forward strand.
GTAATTGCCACATTTTATTGCAACAAATTCTAAGCTGTTAAATATGGCTTGTTTATAGGAGCACTTCTCTTTTATCTGCTCTGGTAGAAGCTTTATCATGATCCTTGATAAAAAGCTTTTATAAGATTTGACACCACTTGGTAAATAAATGAGATTTGCCCCTTCAGGAATGTTATTATCTTACAGCTGAGCTGCCATTTTAAAACATTGTACAGACAGTAATAATGCAAGAAAGGAACAGCAGCATTTTCTGGCTGCTAGAAAAAATACCTGACAACTGCTAAGTAAAATGAGGCACTACAGTATGTTCAGACATTGTGTCAAGACAGTTAATTTGAACTATGTCAAACAAACAAACCTTTAGTTCTGCAGTGTTGCATGTGTATATTCAGTGATGTTAGGTCTTCAGCGCTCATAACCGTAAGGAATAGCTACATGTAGTACAGATTTATTCATGTCCTCTTAGTAAATACATCTTTCCATTATAAAGTCTGCTTTACCAAGTGTTGTTAAGGTCTTAGTGATACTATTAGGAAGTCCACATCCCTACCTCCCCCCACAAACAATCCTCTGCCAGCAGCTTCTAATTCATCTAGCTAACTCCTTATATTTAAGGTGCCTTTAATTGTTAAACTGAGCACCTTTTCTTTGCTGAATACACAACAGAATCTTAGATGAGGTCTCTTGTCCCACTGCCAAGTAAAAGGCAGGTTTACTGTATATGCATTATATAAATTGTTCTTTCTCATTAATAAAAAAAAATCAGGTGCTGCAGAGTCAAAACAGGTGCCATCTGGTGATCCATTTACTCTCACGTTCATTGCTTTACCTGCTGCTTTTGCACTGGACTGAGATAAATCATAGCCTTTGGAATGCAGAACATCTGGTAAGTTGATTCCATGCTGAAAGGCCTGCATAAATGGAATTCAGCATTCAATTTCCCCAAAAGCCTTTTGCACTTAAACAATGACATAACTGCAGAAACCAAATTGCACGTTTATCATTCCACAAAGGTCATTCAGAAGGTGGGGGTCAGCATTTCTGATTTGCTGAAAAATCCAAGATATCAAAAACATGATATTCAATGATTGAATAAAGCAGTAGTGAATTTCCTCAAATAAACTTTTAGTTACTCTCCATATTCTATCAAGCTAAGCACTAAAGGAAAAAAAAGGCAAAGTTCTATCAATATTCAAGCAAAAGGGAGGATGATTTCCCTTCCAATTATTCCCCTTGATGTAATTAATTAGGAACACATGCTAGACTTATTTAAGGATATAGTATATAGTATAGTATATAGTAATATCTTAGGCCAGTGATATTCTTAGGCCAGTGATATCTTAGGCCTTTTTGTCGTCATGCGCCGACAACGCGTGCCTGCATCCATAATGCAATGCATGCATGACCCAATCAGCGTGACACCCCTCCCCATGCATGTGTGTGTGACACCCCCCCATGCCCTGTTTTGGGCATAGAAGTCCTCCCTGCAGCCTTCTGGGACCAAAAATGGCGTGCTTCCCCGGGCCCCTGTGCATGTGCCCCACCCCTTGCATGAGCGGCAGAGACTTGAAAATCAGCTGACCGGCAAGAAGCGCATGCATATGTGCGGTGGAACTGTGCTTGGGCTACAGCTTGCGTGCCTGCACAGAGGACTCTGCATGCCACCTGTGGCACACGTGCCATAGGTTTGCCATCACAGTCTTAGGCTGACCCAAAGGTGTTTTTTCAGGAGGTAACTGGACTTTGTTATTTCTTTTGAAGATTGATATAAATCCTTCCATTCCCCACTATCCTGTCAGAGCTGAAGAAGCTTCTTGGATGAGACGTGAAATGTCTTCAAAAGAAAAAACAAGAAAGTCCAGTTGCCTCCTGAAAAAGCACCTTTGGGACAAACATGACCTGGATGATTGAGAATCTCAGCAGGAGTGTCAAACTCACGGCCGCGGTCCAGATGCGTCACACACTGGCCATGCCCACCCCATTTTAGTGAAGGGGGGAAGTTGCAATACGTCATGTGACAACATGTCATTCCAAGTTTGACACTCATATTCTACTCTTAGGCTCACCGTAGGTTTTTTTTTGGGGGGGGGGTGGATTGTAAGTTTCCCATTATAGCTTTCTTATCTATCCATCTTCCTTCTATAGAAAGTTCTTTAATAAGTATTTTCTCATTGAAACCTTCCCTGAATATCAAGACACCATGGCTGTGCAGCTATCCCCATCATTTAGGAATTAGATTAACTCCAAAATTAACATCAGACCAACAATTAAGTAAACAATACCTCAATCAAGGAAGCTAACGGTATACAGCCCAACCAAAGAACCTCCAAAACTACTACTACCAGTGGTGGGTTCCGGATCGCGTTGCAACTGGTAAGCTGCAACGGTGCCGGTGGCCCACCACATGCACGCGCACAGCAAGCGCGCAAAGCGCTCATGCATACTTACCGCCCGCAACACTCCAGCTGCTCAGCGGAGCATCACGCAGGCGCTGTACGCTCCGTGCGCATGCTTGAAAGCCCCGATTGGCTCAAATACAGGTAAGGAGAATGGGCGGGTGACCCTTCCGGAGCACCATACCAAACGGTACCTAGTACTCCCAACAGGCACTGGTACGCCCGTACCAGGGGGTACCGGTAATGTCCCATCACTGACTCCTACCAACACAGATAGGGCAAGCCACTAGCGTATAAACTGAAAGCAAGCCCCATTTCTTATTAGCACTGATAATATTACCTAGTTTGAGTACTGAAACATCTGCAAGAAAATCAGCTCAGGAAGCACCAAGAAGCCATTAGGAATTAGTACTGTAAAAGGAGTTCTGTAATTTTGGACTTTGGGTAGTAAGATTCAAGGCACCTGCTTTTCTACATTTCTAAGGGTAGGGTGTATAAATATCCTTGTCAGAAGAGCTAAATAGTATATAGTTGGATGAACTAGGAAGTATAAAAAATGTCAATCAATCTGATGACAACCTCGATATTACCTTTTACTAGAAAACTCTTAGAAGAGGTTACTATTTCTTTTTAATTACCCTTCTGAGGTTAGAATATCATGCCTTCTTGATCAAATCTTTGTTCCATTGGGCATAAGAATAAATATATAAACTCATAAATTCATCAAGATCACGTGAAGTGTTAATACCATTTTATAATGCCTTGGTAGAGCCACACTTGGAATACTGCATTCAGTTCTGGTCGCCACGATGTAGAAAAGATGTGGAGACTCTGGAGAGAGTGCAGAGAAGAGCAACAAAGATGATTAGGGGACTGGAGGCTAAAACATATGAAGAACGGTTGCAGGAACTGGGTATGTCTAGCTTAAGAGAAAGAAGGACTAGGGGAGACATGATAGCAGTGTTCCAATATCTCAGGGGTTGCCACAAAGAAGAGGGAGTCAAACTATTTTCCAAGGCACCTGAGGGTAGAACAAGAAGCAATGGGTGGAAACTAATCAAGGAGAGAAGCAACTTAGAACTGAGGAGAAATTTCCTGACAGTGAGAACAATTAATCAGTGGAACATCTTGCCTCCAGAAGTTGTGAATGCCCCAACACTGGAAGTCTTTAAGAAGATGTTGGATAGCCATCTGTCTGAAACAGTATAGGGTTTCCTGCCTAGGCAGGGGGTTGGACTAGAAGACCTCCAAGGTCCCTTCCAACTCTACTATTGTATTATTGTATGTATTATGATTTGTCACACAGTCAGCCAGCTTTTTAGACTGAATTTGGCTTTTTTATGCATCTAGTGAGTACTTTCCAAGGACCTTGGGGATGAAGTTGGTATTCAGTGGTGTTAAAGATATCATTCCGTTTTTGTCTTTTAAAAATATAAGCCAAGGTGGTAAAACAAGCAACAACCATCATGACAAATTAACACAAACAATAAGGCTTAATACTATGTGGATCCAACTCTATGTAACTTAATGTTGTAAATCCACCTATTGTGTCTTAGACAAAAAATAATGATTAAAACAATATGGTTTTAAGTCCTCAGCAATATGATGGCATGACATCATGTTACTATAGAAGAGGACTATTTTTAGTGCCACACTGAAATTGATACATACTCTTAGTTCCCCGGGGACGGTCATAATAAATTATAGCTGATCTTTTTCTGATGTAAATGAACTTGGTCTTGTTCCCAGACATAGGATGTTGCTTTCTTTTTGCAGTGCAAAATCCACTTTAGGGATGTGTGCTCCATAGTTGAAAATATATATGGATATGCTCTGTGGACCTGTCTGAGCTCCATTCTTTTTTGTGGTCTTAGTAGGAAATGCATGTTTTGAGTTAAGGCATTAAGAGGCTACCACCTTCATAGCCACATATTCATGTTTTATGAATGCAGTAGAGTGCATGGCTAGATATCTGAAGGACAGCTAGAATGAGCTGAATAAAGTATAAACCCTAGGAAAGAATATTACGGTAACTATTTTCCTTACTGATTTCCCATTATTTTATTTTATGTAAAGCATTTACATAGCCAACTTGAGTGTTGTGATACTGGATGGCTTACACTAAATCAAGGAAACAAAACAATTTCAAATTAAATTCCAATACGAAACCCTTAATACAACCAAGACCTCCCACTAAACAGGACTCCAATCTTTTCAGTCACAAGACCCAAGGGAAAACTCATGCATGCTTCTCTATCAATATTCCTTCAGTATTCCGTGGATGGTAAGATCAATAACAAGCAAAGAAGGGGCCACTAAGTAGATTTCAAATTTTGAAGCTATATTAATGGTACTGTAACAGAATGGTTTCCAAGGTTGGCGGAAGGATAGTCACTAAATGGTAAATTGGTAAGATTTCTTCCAAACATTCACTAGTATTTCTACAATGCATCAAACAGTTTTCGCCTAAGATTATATTTTAAAACAAATGATAGTCTAAAGCATAGGTAGTCTTCAACTGACAACAATTTGTTTAGTGACTGTTCAGAGTTACAATGGTACTGGAAAATGTGACTTATAATTGCTTTTTAAATTTATGACCATTGTGGCATTCCTGTGGTCATGTGATCAAAAATTCAGACGCTTATCATCTGACTCATATTTATGACCATTGCAGTGTCCTCAGGTCATGTGATCAACCATTTTACTAATGTAACAACTGCGGTGATTCACTTAACAATTGTGGAAAGAAAGGTCATAAAATGTGGCAAAATTCACTTAACAAATGTCTCACTTAGAAATTTTGGGCTCAACTGTGGTCGTAAGTCGAAGACTATCTATACCTCTTTTCAAATCAATGAAACAAATGCATTTTCCCCAGTTTCTTGATTAGCAGGCCTTGGCTGTCTCTTGCAAAGCCACTTTACTTTGTTATCCAGCAAAGTGAAGTAACTACGCATGCATCTACATCAGTGATGGGTTGCAGGCAGTACTACCCGGTACGGGCATACCGGAGCCTGCCCGGAGCACCAGATACCATTCCGGTACGGTGCTCCGGAGGTTCCACCCACCCGCCTGAGCTCCTTACCGGTCTTTTAAGTCTTCGGCGCTTCCACACACACGCACGGTGCATACAGCACCTGTGCGACGCTCCGCTGAGCAGCTGGAGCATCATGGAGGCTCACAGAAGCGGTAAGACGCATGCATGTGACCTGACGCCACTGGGCCCCTTCCAACCATACAGGTTGGAACGGGATCCAGAACCCACCACTGATCTACATCCAGAATCACCTTAGGAAGTAGCCTCATAAAACACCAGGCAATTCAATGGCCTGGAAAAGAGATGTTTTGGATGTGATCGCACAAAGTTAAAAGTACTGTTTCAAAGGATTTGGACATCCCTAATGTACAGTAGGCTCAAAATAGAGCAAAGAAGGCCAATTAGAGATCCAGGAACCTTCGTCAACTGAGCGTGAAAATCGTTTGATTATCTAATACTTACAATCGATGTCGTCTGTATGATTTGGAATTTGAATATCTGTTGTGGCCCAGATTGTGTTGGTGGACTCTGACAGCTCAGACCATTATGGGACTGCTCTGGAGGATGAGAAAGACTCTGGAGGGTGTTTAGAGTCAGAGCAGGAACTAGAGAGGCCTGTTGGCCACCAGGTGGCATCTGAGTCAGGGAGCAGTGAGGAGGAACAGAGGGAGGTTGTCCCTGATGTGCGTATGCGTAGAATTGATAGGAGAAAGGAATAGCTGTGGAGAAGACATCATAGAAGGAAGTAAGGACAGCTGGCTAAGGCTGTGGCCCATCCCAAAGAGTTTATAGGTGGAGCAACGAGAGGGGAATCTTTGCAGGAAACAACAGTCCATTATATGTGCCATTGAGAAAGCATTCTGTAAGTTTAATCTTGGGTTCTTGAAGATAACTTTCTAGCTCCTAGCCAAGGGGTGGCTTTATCTATGTAATTAGTCGTGGCAGACAGCCAAGCCTGTGCCTGCATATTCATGGGAATCATGGAACAAAACAATATCCATAGTGATATCATTAATGACTTCTGGTTTGTGAGGTTGCATGAAAAGTTGAGCAAATTTGACTAGATTTTCTACATCTCTCACATATTGACCATTATAGATGTCTATAGCTGGGGATCTCTGCTGCGTGAAATATTTCAACTGAAATTAAACCAAGCATTAACAGTCCAGTTTGAAGCTAATTGTTGATGACATTCTGATTATAGGAGAAGGACAAAATAATGTAGAAAGCTCCCAATTGGTAAGTTACAGTCTTCCTTCCTTCAGTGGTGGAAAGAAAAGGATATCCAATTAAATCCAGGCAAAATTAGATTCAACCAGGGAAAGGTGTCATATGCAGAGCATGATCTTTCAGGTCAAGGTCTAAAGTCTCATCTCAGAATGAAGAGGCAATTTGGAACAGGCTATGACCAAGGATGTGACCAGAATTCACTGTTTCACGGGAACAATAAACTTCCTAGCTAAAAGTTTTGCAGATTTGGCCATTCAGTTGGTACTATAGCGGTATTAAAAAGAACGTAGAAGGTACTAGTTGGTACTCCAGGAAAAAGCATTTGAAAGATTAAAGCAATTAATCACCAAAGCACCTGCCATAAAATACTGCCACTGAGGAGCAGATGATTTTACAATGCGATTCTTCTGAAAAAGAATTGGGGAGGTTTCACAGGAGCAACCAACTGACAATGCAAGCAGAGCCTCTCAGTAGCTCAACAGGGGCTTGCATAAATAGTAAAAGAACTACCATCTGTGATATTTGAATAAATTCTGTCCAATATTTTGCTCAAGGGCAACTGGTAATGGTAGTTTCTGATCACAAAGGACTGGAAACTGTAACAAAGCTCATTCTTTAGAACACCCAAATGATTGGAGCATGCATTGATAGACTTAGAACCATGATAGGTTCAGATCAGATACTGCCCAGGAAGTTTCTCTGCTGACAAAAACAACAAGACTTGCCTGCCTATGTAGTGTGGAAAAAGCTGAAGTCATTAGGCCAGTGATGGCTAACCTTTTCAGGACTGACTGTCCAAAGCATGTGTGCGCTCGAACCCCTAAAATGCAATGCATACGTTACACCCCACATGTGCCCCTTGCATGCGCACCCCCCTGCATGTGTGGTTCCCCTACATGTGCCCCACCCTTGCATGCACATACACCTTCCCACACAGGCCTTGGTCCCCTGTGCATGCACACATGCCCCCCCATGCCCCCGCCCCCTACATGCTTGTGCAGCAGTCCTGCACGTGCCCTGCCCCCCATGCATGTACAGCAAAGACCCGCTGGCCAGCAGAAGGCGGTCACGCATGCGCAGTGGAGCTGAACTGAGGCGAGGAGGCAGAGGCTGAATTGAAGAGAGGGTGCTGTGTGCCACCTCTGGCACGCAGGCCATAGTTTCCCCAGCACAGCATTAGGCAATCAACATGGTGTATTTCTTCTGAATTTAGATAACCAAGTTACAAGAAATGAATTTGCACAGCTCCAGATAATTAACCATGTCATTGGAAGGCTGCCCTTTAAATAAAAACCATGTGTTTGTAGGAGCAGAAGGTTAAAAGAAGAAGGTTTATGTCCAGCATGGCCTAATATACTTTGACCAGACTGTTCTTATTTTAGCCTTACTGCATAAGGCTAAGAGTTATGGAAACATGTCATCTCTCTCTCTGTTGCTTTTGACAGGATCAAAAGCCAACCAAATTTTGCACAAGGTCATGGAGGAAGATTGACATATTCATTTCTAAAGCAGATACAGCTACATTTAAAGAAAAGCAAGATTTTACCTTTAAAGATTACTATTCCAACTTTATTTATGGCCTTCAGGATCTGATGAATCTGAGAGGCAATCCAAAAAGTGAAGCCAAACCTTTCCAAATACTGGAAAGTTTTGACACAGTATTTGAATACTGTGATTCATATGTATTGAATTCGGAGTATTCCTTCAGCGCAATCAGATTCTGATCACTTTTCTTCTCTACCCACAGCAATGGAACAATAGTCAGCTGTTAAAGCAGAAAAGTTGCTACATAAAACAGAGCCCCCAGGGTCTGACTCTTATCTGCCTCTTTTGGCTTATCAAAATAACTCAGTGCAGAATTGCAGAACCGCCAAAGCAACTGAAGGAAGGCCTGATGGGCATAGGGCCAAAACTGCTACCTGTAGATAACCTGGATCTGCTCATGAATTTGTAGGAAATCACACAGATGACATTATTTATATTGGTTTTACAACATTTTGAAACTGCCACAGTCCCAACTGATTCTGTGTTGGTCAGCCCCACTAGATAGACCAGACCAGGAAATTGATTCCGCAGAGCTAAAACTACTCGTAATGAAATTAATTAAAATAAAGAGAATGCTATGAGTCTAATTGTGCTCCTTTTTCTTCTTATGATCCAGTGAATTAGGGAGGTCTCTTCCTAAACTGCTTCCAAGTGGAATGGGACAACTTGCCATGGCCAACTCACCCCCGTCTGACTCTCCCCAGCAGACTCACTGTGGCCATCTCACCACAGCAAACTTGCCGCAGGACAATTCAACGTGAGATAAAACTCAAGAAAGGGACAAGTAGAATTGCAGTTCATTCCAGCCTCGAGGACTTCTAACTTGAGAAGAGTCAAACCTAAAGCAAGATAAAGCTCACTGCAATTCGCTTGTCCCTCTCTTGAGGGACTATCCTGGTTGAATAATCCCACAGTGAATTGTCCCCCAACAAGTTGGCGGGGATGAGACAGCTGAGGCAAATTGCCTGTGGTGAGTTGGCTGTCCTAGGCCTGCTTCCAACTACTCTCTTGTTCTGGACTTGAAAAGTGCTTCAGCCCATTTTGCCTAGATAAGAGTTCCTGCATACCTCCATCAAGATTGTTGACAGAGATTGTTGTAGAGATTGTTACTCTGTTGGTTAGTACTGATTGTGATTGGAGTGGCCTTTAAGCCCATAAAATAAATAAATAGCAAAGGCTTTACTAAAGAAGAAAAATATTCATAATATGTTTGTCTTGGTTGCAGAAGGTGAACTTGACGCCACTATCAATGAATGCTAGCAAACATTCATTGTATTTGAAGAAAAATTAATGATAAACACATGAAGGTAGAAAATGTAAATTCTATCTAAACTATCCTTGAAAAGACAGAAAGGTAAGAAGTTTCCTTGTTGTTTTAATTCAAGAGACTCATTTTACAAAATAGGCCAGGGGAGAGACAGACATCAGGTGAACATAGGAAGACCACCTCCTTTTATCTCTCTCCATTTGTCTTCAAAAGACTCCTAAGTCCAAAATAATGATGCAATGCCTAACATATGACCATTCAGAGACCTCCAGTCTCAATTATACAGAGTTCTGCTGTATAAGATACAATCTACAGATAAAACTATGCCAATAGGCATCACCTGGGCTTGTGACAAGAGTTTTTATGAGATGACTATTCCTGAAGGCAATCTATGCCATCATAATTGCAGGCATCTGCACTCTCAGAAGCACAAAGACGAGAACGATGTATCACAGAGATTGCCAAAACACGTCTCACCAAAGACCAAACTGCATGCAATGAAAATGAGCCAGTGTTGTATCCTCATGAAAAATGGACACAAATTAAAGATGTTCCAATCTGGCCATTTTTCAAAGAAGCCAACACAAGTCAATGACATTTTAATTGAGTCCAAGATTAGATCAGGATCATGGATTTATAATCTTTGGCTTTAGCTAGGAGGTGATTGTACCACGTTGAGGATAGAAATATTTAATATAAATATTTCTGTTTCTAGAAATCTGTGGAAAAAATGACACAGAAACAAACTAAGGTGGGATATTGTTTCTTGATTAACAGAGCTAAATAGACAGAGTCATATTTTGATTTATGAGAGGAATCTTACCCCAGCTTGGAGTAGCTTAGGGTGAATAACTTTTGAATTGCATGAATTAAATAGTTTTTTCCCCTAAATTATCTCCAAAACTTTGCAAAAGCTTGGTGTTAACAAAACATCTATCACAACTTGCTGTTTCTTTGTCTTCTGGGTAGTTGGACATTTTTCAAATCCAAGAACTAGTTTGCAGAACTGGAAAATCTCCCTCGCTACTTGTAGTCATCTTACCCAGAATAAGCAAACCAAGCCTAATGAGGGTTTATCTGGGAATTTTTTACAACCTTTATTAAAAGTTCAGCCACTTGAGAAATTTGGAACTTTCATAATACCTATGCATGCATGTATACATGCACTTGTGGAAGACATACCTATACTTTACTTAGTCATGTTGACTCTTTTTGTTACTACTGAGGAAGTCACCTGTACATACAGAAGTAGTCAAAATGCACTTGCAGTGACAGGACTGCAGTCATCACCAAGGCCAGAGATAACCACTATTGCAAAAAGCAGAACTTCCCAAAAGCTAAAGCATTAACTACCATACCCACAAGGAGGAGACTTCCTGTTATTGCCCAGGAATGAGCAAAATTGAGTAATTGCCTGTGACCCCTTCTTTGCACTTCCTTGTGCTCACATGTTTATTGGGTGTTTGGGTCATGCTCAAAGAAATATTCTCCAACATATTCTATGTCTGCTTGACCTCATATGCAGAGTCTTCATAAAAGTACTTGGAGATGTTGCAAAGTGCACTCTGATGAAATGGCTTAGGTGACTGAGAAAGAAGAAAAGTGATGTGAATCTGGGCAATTTTTTCCAGCACAATCTATATGAAGACTACAATTAAATTTTAAGAAACCTCACAAGGGAGGCTTTTAAAGAAAAAGTAATCAATGTCTCTGCGGTAACCTCTTTGCTACTATTGCTTATTTAAACCAGAACATCTATAGAAAATCATAGTTCTACACATAAATCTTTTCTTAACCTTTCTCTTTACTCTACTTTGTAAATATCCTACACAGATTCATCCATTCTTTATTCAAGTTCCAACTTGGCTCTTCATGTCATAATCTCCAAGGAGGATCATAGCAAATCATGTTATTTTCTTTCCCCCCCAAATACGTCTGCATCCTGCTTCCATAGCAAGCAAAATTAATTAAAAAGCAAAGTGCTGTATCTCTTGAGAAATACTATGAAGGTTGAAATCAGCTGGGTCTTCTGACTCATTTGCAACTTCTATACTGAACTGTTTTTTAAACAGAAGATCTAATGCAATTATTTAAAAGGAGCTGACAGAGAACATGAAAAATCAAGTTTCTGAACTCTGGATTTCACAAGGACAGATAATTAAGTTTAAGAGGCTATTTTATAGATAATTTTTATTAAAGATGTTTTTGAAAAGGAAGATAAAACTAATATAAAGTAAGAAAAAGTAAGAAAAAGAAAAGAAGAAGAAAATCAATGAGAAAGCTTAAGTTTAAGAAAGTTAAAGAAAGAAACATGAAAAAGAAGCATAAAGTCTACAAGGGGTTTCCAATCAAAAGTAAATGCAAGTATTGTCTTTTCTCTGATCAAAGAAGTCAAGTTAGCCATCTCAGCAAGTTCCATCATCTTCACAGTATAAGTAGTTTGCAAAAATGAAAACACCTGTTACTGAAATGCTATAATTATTAATTTGGTTAATTTTAATTGTCAATGTTAGCTTTTAAACTTTTATTCTTATTGGGGTTTTAACTTCTCTGATTATTGTATTTATTTATTTTTACCTCCTCCTTTGTAGTCCGTAGACCGTTGCTTGTGTACGTCGCCCCGAGTCCCTGTGGGGAGAGGGGGCGACTAATAAGTCTGATAAAATGAATAAATAAATAAATAAATAATAATTAATTAATAAATAATTACAGCTACATTGTATTGATTAGGCAATGATCTCTATACAAGGCTCAGAAGGAAATATAAATTTAGGACAAAACAGAAAAATCAGGTTAAAGTAATACCTAAGTCTCATTCCCTTCATCCACAACTTTCTTTGAAAGTAAATCCAGTACTTTCCACATTTCTGAAACAGCAATATCCACTAAACAATGTATCCCAAACCATGCTGGCTGAGAATGATGGGGCTTGTTGCCCATCTCATTTGAAAATAACCTGGTTAAGGAAGTTTGATGTGAAGAATACTTGTGAATGTAAAGAAGAATAGATATGAAGAAGAGTTGGTTTGGCCTAGTGATGAAGGTGCTGGTCGAGAAACCAGGAGATTGTGATTTTACTCCTACCTTAGACATGAAAGCCAGCTGGGTGACTTTGGAAAAGCCGCTGTCTCTCAGTCTAACTCACCTCACACGGCTGGTGTTGTATGGAAAAAAGGAGAAGGAAGTATTAGGTATATTTGCCACCTTGAGTTAGTTATAAAGTAATAAACACAGGATAAAAATCTATTAAGAATAGCATTCTTTCTCTCACTTTATATGTGAATGGCAGAGCTGCCTGTATAACAATATGAGATATCTTAGGCAAGCAGAACATGTGTGATCCCACTTACAAGTCTCCACATGCTCTGGGAGCCCTTGCTCATTTTCAGATTGAAAGACGGGTCGGAAACATTGGCTAAATCACAATCCAAAGAAGTGGAGCTAGAAATAGCACTCTAAGAACTTCTAGTTCCCAAGATGTTTTTTCCCAGCACATCGCGTGTAAACAACCACAATGATAACTGCTCCGCCTTTTCTAATTTTAGCCTTTGGATACAAAACTGCAATTGTCCATGAAAGTGCGGATAAGCAGAAGAATGGAGAAGGATTAGAAGCACAAGGTCCCCAGTTTCCCCACAAAACAGCAGTTTCAGATGTCTAAATTAACTACAAATGGCTTAAATTTTACATAAGAAAACTGAAAGTTTACAGCAAATCACTGAAATTGCCAAAAAAGTCATGGCACTCTTAAGGCTTAAAGGGAGTCTATGAACTGGAAAGGTTGCTGAACGATATTGTACAATAGATTCTCTATTTTTCTACAATTTCCTGACTAAGCAAAATAAGGCATCTAGACTGCTTTTGTCTATAGACTTTTATTTCATTAGTAAGATTAGTAATTTCTAATTAGTAATTAGTAATTCTTGGAAACTATCTTTAATTACAAAAAAACCCCACTAATATGTACTTTGATAGTATTTATTAATTGAAATGTGTTTATTTTGCTGTAGGATGGCCTTTTAGATGCTCCCGAGATAATAAGAAATAGGAACAGAACATTTTTTTCCCTTCACCCCTACTTTTACTGCTTTGAGAGAGATTTTTTTCATCTATCATCCATCCGTCCGTCCGTCTGCCTGCCACATTTTAAAATCACTATTTCCCTCACAAGGGGCTCTCGTAATGTACAAATAAAAGAATAACAGATTTGGAAGGGACCTTGGAGGTCTTCTAGTCCAAATCCGTGTTCAAGCAGGAGCCCTATACCTTTTCAGACAAATCTCTTCTTAAATGTCCAGTCTCTTCTTTAAAAACTCCATTGTTGGGGCACCCACAATTTCTGGAGACAAGTCGTTCCACTAATTAATTGTTCTAATTGTCAGGAAATTTCTCGTTAGTTCTTGGTTGTTTCTTTCCTTGGTTAGTTTCCATCCATTGCTTCTTATCCTGTCTTTGGGTGCTGTGGCGAATAGGTTGATCCTCTCTTCTTTGCGGCAACTCCTTAGATATTGGAACACTGCTATCATGTCACTCCTATTCCTTCTTTACATTAAACTGGACTAGGCATACCCAATTCTTGCAACTGTTCTTCATATGCAATGTTCATAAAATGTTAAAAACATTAAAAAGTATAGGAAACTTTAAAAGAGGGAAACAATGTTAAAATTAATTAAAAGGTGAAGGAAGGGTTTTCTGTTCTCTAAACAACCCTATGACTATGTGTTTCTCTGTATACCTCATGCAAGGCCAAAGAGCTGTGTTCCCACAATTTTCCAGAAGGCCAGGAGATTGGGGCTTACCTTACCTCCAGCACCATGTTGTTCCCCACAACAGCAGAGAAGGTTCTCTTCCTGTTGGAATTCTTTGGCTGACGAGGTCTACAATATACAGACCAGGTGAGCTAGCCTAATGTAATGGGTTCCATAGGTAACATAACATACACAGCTTTAGAAATAGTAACCAACACTTTGAATTCAACCAGGAAGCAGACTGGCACCCAATGCAGCTTGAACAGTGGAGGTGTTACATCCGCTATTCTTGGACACCCAAAACTGCATTTTGTACCAGCTAAAGCATCTGCTATAATGCTGCTTCATGTATTCAGACAAACTCACATATACAAATCCATCTGCAGGTTCCCACTTCAAATAAAAAGGACAGGGACTTATGTAGAGGCAACTGAAGGAGCTGAAGCTTTAAAAAAAAGTGTGTGGTGCTACACAACTTCTAATCCTTCCTGTGCATGTTTAAAATAACTGGAGTTTGAAAACTAGGCTGGTTTCAATGCAGGTTGTCCTCGATTTACAATCGTTCGTTTAGTGACCGTTTGAAAGTACAATTGCACTGAAAATATGACTTATGACTGTTTTTCACAGTTACAACTTTTGCAGCATCCCCATGATCATGTGATTTAAAATTCAGATGCTTGGCAACTGGTTCATATTTATGACGGTTGCAGTGTCCCCAGGTCATGTGATCATCTTCTGTGACCTTCTGACAAGCAAAGTCAATGGGGAAGCCAAATTCACTTAGCAACCGGGTTACTAACTTGTTAACTGCAGTGATTCCCTTAATAACTGTGGTAAGAAAGGTCATAAAATGGGGCAAAACTGGCTTAACAAATGTCTCACTTAACAACATAAATTGTGGGCTCAATTGTGGTCGTAGGTCGAGGACTATCTGTATATCACCACCTAAACTTCCCTGCAGAAGCCTTTGCAGTTCTGTGCATGCTTAATCACCCCTCCCCCCCAATGTTTCATGTGTACAAACTGAATAATTGCATAGATTTATGATTCTGAATAAGTTTGTACGTGTACTCAACAATTTACTTAAGAAATCTTTTCTGTTTCCTTCCCTTAATATTTTAAACATATAGCACTATTACTTTTAATTGCATCTCTCAAGAGGAGCCACATTATTTAGTTAAAAGTGTAATTAGACTATTGTAAAATGTGTAGCTTAAAAAACAATAAAACTTCAATACTCCAGGATATTATAATGAAATTTTGTATTCATGTTGAGGCCACAATTCTTTGTTTAGTATTTAAATATTCCCAAAACTGTTCCAAATGAAGCAAAAAGTTGTGGTGTAACTATAAAGCAAGAACTAACTCAGAAATTAAACTCTGGCCATGAAAGTCTATGTGCATATTCAGGTGCAGCAGAATATTTCACCTTGAAACAAAACTGACTTATTGTCAGCAGAATAATTGTTCTCTATCTTTTGAAGTTCTAGCTATTGCTTTATTTGTTGGAGAGGCAAAAATAGGTAAAATACACTGAAATGTGCTATGTGATGTCATGTTCTTCAAAACATAAATAAGTATACAATATGATTGTATGAATAGGACAACATCCAGCAAAACTATAGTAATAAATATAATTAACCCCATATGATGGCCATAATCTGGGTTTTGCTAAGTCCTAATATAATTTATTTGGCATTGGTTTAGCATGTTTTATGAACTTCATTATTATGGTTTCTAAATTATGTTTTACAATTTAATGAACTCCGTGATCCCAGCCTCTAGTGCTGCTTACATCTTCATCAATGGGCCTTTGGAAAAGCTGTGTTGACTTTATTTCATCTTATTAAAGTATTTTTTGGAAGTTGAAAGGCTCAATTTGCTAAAAAAAAAAAAGCAGTATGTGTTAAAAATATCCATACCTGTTCAAACATCAGTCCTCTAGATAATAGAAGTAAGAAATAAGTGGAGGAACAAATAAAAAGTGGGCGGCCTATAAATTTTATACATAAATACATAGTTGCTGCTACTCTTCTAAAGCAAAGGTGAAGATGTGGTTGATAAAGGGAAACTTTTCTTGATATTCACTAAAGTTCAAATTTGAAAAATGTTGAAAGTATCATATACATAATTATATTGGACTAATTCTCAGAAGCTTAGATTAAGATAGAAAAGTTTTCATAGTAGTGAATAGATTTAACTTTGTGTCACTTTAGCCAAATCAACTGTATTTTTAATTGTGCCAACCTGGTTATCATGTGTTTGTGTGTGTGTGTGTGTGTGTGTGTGTGTGTGTGTTGTATTTGTGCTGATAAATAAATAAAGGGAGACTAGCATAGATCTATTTCAAGCTATTTAGCTCTCATCAGCTAGCCATACCCTTACTGGGATTTGAATTAGATATATCACAAGCAAGCAACCCTTCCCTGTAAGGAACATCATCTGTCCTTGTCCACCTGACAGGTATGAGTCTTCAGAATGGGACTTACAAATGGAGATAGACAGCCAGCGATTTATAGATCTGTCATCCTCCATAAGAAAGGACATCCTTGCCTTCCAGATTGCTGCTGTTAGCTGAGCAGCCCTTTGTTCCTCTTGTTTAGGATGGAGATAAGGGATGCAAATTGAAAATGCCCGGAAGAAGGAATAAGATTGAGATTATATCCAGACAAATTGTTCTCTTGATCTTTAGGTTACTGACCACTGTTAAAAACAAATAAATTCACTGGGAATCTATTGTTTATTAAATTTATTAAGAATTAAAAGTTTTGAAGCAACATTCACTACGGCTGAGCTTCACATATTGCATCAAATCCTGCCCCTAATTAAGGAAGCACAATTTATCAGCGCCAAAATTCATTGTGTTTATCAATTTGTTTGTAATTATGGAGACAATTACATCGGCAGAACTGATAGGTGTTTGGCTTTCAAATAAAGGAGCATCTTCCGAAATGGGTCCAAGCAGCCTTGAGTAATTCAACAACAGCAGCAAATCATGGCCATAAAATGCCTTCTTGGGCCATTTTGAGACACTTACTATCTATGGGTCACCAGGTGGATCAGAACTCTGTGTTCAAAGTTCTACTGTGCCATTGGAACTCTTGTTTCCTGTGGTTTTGCTGGGGCATTTGCCATCAACCTCTTGTGCATGCAGAAATAACTTTATGTCAATCTATGCCTCCCATGGGCATAAGACTTGCCATTGGTTGCTTCCTGTATGCGTTATAGGCTTAATTAATTAATGCTCTTGCTAGATCTTATATTTGAGGCTGATTTTAACCGTGTTATTGTAATATAGGTACTGATGAGTCAATACAAAATGCTTGCATCTACCTCTGTTCATCTTTTGTATTGTTTAAATGATTAAAAAGGGACTTACTGTTTTACATTAAAAGTTTGTTGAGAGTCAACCAAAGAAAAATCTCCAGATTGTCAAAACAAAACCCTGTACACAATACATTCTCCATATATAGATGGTGGAGGAAAGAAAAAAAAACTATTCTCAGATTTAAATTGAGAAAAGAAATGAATGGAGAAGGTTAGCAATTTCATAAGGAAGAATGAGAGGCAGGTTCTAAATAATCAAGTGCTGAAGGAGGAAAGTGTTGTAAAAAGCAAATGCTATATACCAACTAATCAGATCATCCTCCAAATTGCAAATAATGGAGTAAACAAGTTGATCGGGATTTTAGAAAGCCATTATGTTCTTCAGTCTGGTTTTAGGCTGCAAAAAAAAAAAAAACCTCAGAGATTTACAGACGGTTGAATCCTTCCTCTTAGAGGCAGTTGTTGGCAAGTCTTACTGTCATTTGGGAAACCTGCAGTTCCCAGCATGCTAATTATAATGAAAACTTTCTAAAGCCACTTTTCCATTTTTTTTTTCTTCAAGGTCCCTAAAAACTCTGTTATTCTGTTATTATTCTCCATCAGTAATCTGTTGGACTTGAAACAGGCTGATACTACGTTATGATTATTTGAGAAGAACATCAGTGGCAACCTACAAAACAACTAAATTTCTAATAGATTTAATTCCTACCAACTGCCCAAGGTAGAAACATTATTCTGAGAAATATATTTTCTGTGCTGCTGATGAGAGGCAATCTGGCTATATACCTGTTGTTGCCATGGGACATTCAGATATTCAGAATTCCAATACAAAGACATTATTCTCTATTTTACACCCACTCCCCCAGATCTTTCCACCCCCCAAACCCACAGAGAATAAAATAATTGGTGCTGTTCCCTTACATGAGGAAGTTCCTGATAGCCTCAAATTTGGGCACCTGTCCTGCAGTAAAAGATGAACTACATCTGGACCATGTGTTGGACTCCAACTGTCTAATATTTCTAATAGCTAATAGAAACTCCTACTTGTCAGATAAACTTTTGAATTGGCTGAATGGAATTGACAACATGATACAAAAAAAGTGGTGAAAAGTTTGAAGAACAATAGGCAAAGCACAACTCAGTGAATGGAAGTGGTAGAAATGTTTTCAGAAACAGAAAAATAAAGAAAGGTGAATGGTACGATTTTAAACTAGATTTACTTATAATAGATTTCCTTTTCTTTTATCTCCTACTACTTCTCAAAAAAAGTTTCCTTACTACTTCTTCCTCTTTTCTATGCTTTGCATAATGTTGCTTATTCTGAAAAGGAATACCCTGATGATCTGTGGATAGGTACATGTACGTTTAATGATGTACACTAAATAAATGACCATGATTGCCTAGATCACTAGAGGAATTACAACAATTACTTGTTGCCATTGGCTGATCCACAGCAGCTGCTGTTGCTCCTTTACATGTCCATTTTCTTGAGCCAAATGCAATTGCATCTTGAATGCCTCACTGGTGTTCCGTACTCAAGGAAGTACATCAAGCATAGAAGAATTTAAGGAATGACCAGCTGCCCGTTCTCCTGGCAAAACAAGAAAGATTTCTAGAAATGGGAGCAAATTTGAGTTGAGGCAAACGTGTTCCACCTGTTCACTCAGAAAAATGGAAATGTGCTAAATAAACTTATCAGACAAGACATTGTTCTTAATCATACATGTAGATATATGTGCTGCTATATTTAAACAATCTGCAAAGGTGTAGTTTTGAAACTTGTTCCTCTGATATTTATTAATAACTAGTACTAGATAAAGGACCCTATACAGGTTTTTTTTAAAATCCAGGACTTGCAATCTTCTTGTATTAATTTTAATACAGTACCTAATTCTAATCCAACCTCTAACACTGAGATGATCCCTAGTCTTATAGAGAGCTTGCCTTCTCTTCTGCATCAGAGGGCTTTTGAGGTGCTATACTAGAATTCTTCTTTCTTCCTTCCCACAGCAGCATCTTCTACTGGTCTTGCCCTATTTGCCAACACCCAACCAACATTAACTGTAATTGTCGCCAAACAAAACGAAAGCAGTCATATCATAATTTTATCAAGGGGAAAGAGCAGGCAGGGGGACTAATCAGATACTGCAGTGTTTCTCAACCTTGGCAATTTTAAGATGGGTGGACTTCAACTCCCAGAATTCCCCAGCCAGCTTTATTGAGATACTGCTTTTGGGACCAAGCAGATAACATTGCTAAATCTACTCACTACCAACTTCAGTGTCTTTATTGGCAGCATGTCCCAAACAAGCATCTGTTTGTTAAGTTCCCTACTATTAAACTTTAGAATTTTTTTCAAATATCATAGGGCATAGCTGCTTCAGTTTGAAATATTACAAAGTATTTTAATAGCTCATACTCCTTGTCCCTGATTCTGGGCTTGAACTAGTATCTTGAAATCCATCTTTGGTGATTGTCACAACTGACAAAAAAGAACAATGCACCATCTTCCATGTTGTCTCCTCATGTTGATCCTGAAGTTAAGAAGGGGTGTTTTTGCTTTTCTTGCTATGTGACTTAAATGAAAAGGAAAACAAAAGAATATAATGCAACAGTGTACTAAGATCCTTTACTAATTATACAAACACTGATTCTTCTGAAAGATAGCTCCTGGAGCTACTGTCAAAAGACACCATGCTGCTATTTTGATTCTTCCTCCATAATGATATAGAAAGAAAGAAAAATAGTAAAAGAGTTGGAAAACACAGAAGGATGATCAGTGAAATCACTTCTTCCCCTTCACTGAAATTATATTAATGAAGCAATAGAAATGGCATGATGCTATACCAGCCTATCTCGAAGTTGCTTAAGGGAAAATGAGGGCATGAATTATTTGATTTTGAGCACATATGGATGCAAAAAGAACATTTTTATGACACTGTTTTCTTTGAGGTGTTTCTGCACAACTGTGAGCTTATAAATGAACAAAGAACAGTTGTGAATGGGAACATGCCGGCAGGCCGTGCTGTGGGCTACAGCAACATTGGCAAATACTCGGTTCTTCGAGATAATGTGAAGCACAGCTGGAATGCAAGTACAAATTGCACAGCCTTCTAAATAATATAACAGCTATTTGGCCACATTTGAGTCTTCAGACAAGAACATAGGCATTTCTTTTTGCATATTAACACCGTAATGCATGAACTCAGTTTGATTTTAGGAAGTGGGAGAGCAAAATGTTTCTGAGCAAATAAATAGAAAGTGACAGATGATTAAACTAATAAATAAAAGCATGACTACAAGGAAGGATTCACTTGAAATTTTCCTGCAGTAATTACATCTGACTCCATAAAGTAGCGATAATTTCTGCATTAACTTACAGGATCCCCAGAAGGCTGCATTGCAGAGCAGAGCAACAGAGGAAGCTGTTTATTTCCATATTGATTCGGGCAAGGAGGCATTTCCTTCAGGGTTTCATCCACCCAAATGTTTGCTTGATTATATTTCTGCCTGCATGAATGACAATATTTCTGCAGGTTTGTTTTTTGTTTTTTTGTTTTGCTTCTTGACACTTTTCATATTCAGTGTAAAGTTCAGATGCTAATTTTGTGAATATATTCATCTTTGGATTCTCACTTATCTTTCATCTCAGATTTTATTTTTATTGCTGATAACTGTTCTGACCTTTGTGCTTCTTAAACTCTATGATGTCTTACACCATTTTTATGTGTTCTTTCTTCGCTTGTTCTGCTTGATTTCCCTCCCCCTTAGCACAGACTCACTGAAGTTCCTGTTTGCCAAATTCTGCTGGAATCCATTTCCTGGCATGTAGTCCTTACAGCATTTACTTCCCTTTATCATTGGAGTCCTGAGTGTCAACAAAACTAGAAGAATTAGCCACACAAGTACAAAACTGTGTTTTGCAACTGATATTCAACGTCGCCACCCAGGAATTGTGCTTGATGATTTTTGATAGGCCATTCACACATGCATAGCATTTTTCAATTGGTTTCATTAATGCGTGAATAGAAGTATGATGTAATCAATACAAAACATCACTGTAAAATATCCCAAATCTCTGCCAAAGTAATAGTGCATATTGCTTCATCCCTTGGTTTAGTACAGAGGTTTTCAAACTTGAACATTTACTCCAGATGATAAGGAATGGCTTTTGATAATGCATTTCCTGGAGAATTCTGGGAGTTGAAATCCACAAGTCTTAAAGCTAACAAGTTTGGGGATCCCTGGTTTAGTAAAAAACACTGCTTTTTCCAAGACACATTATCAAAAGCCATTCCTTATCATCTGGAGTAATAACACTTTTAAATCATAAAATGTTCTGGCCTTAGCCTTCAGCTAGACCTGGCTGCAGCCTGATTCAAAAATATCCTAGAATTGCCAAAAGGCATGTTTCTAGAGAATCCTTTATCAATTGCGATTGACAGGCATCAATAGCCTGTGAAAGAGGACCTGAATTTTTATGTTTGATTTCCTTGCCGTTTTCCCTACCCTTTATGGCCATTTCATTCTTCTTTCTTTTCCAGAAATCAAGGCCTGTTCTGAACTGACAATATTTTCATTCACATTTTCTATTAAAATCCGAGTTTATCCCTTTTAGATTTCCCTCATATGAAGCAATAAATTTAATGTAGATTGTAGCAAGCCTTGCAGTGGATAACCTGACTATTAAATGGGACTGAGGTTCTTTTTTTTATGAAGACAGGTTTTTCTTTTATTTTTTATTTCTATGAAACCATCCAGACTAAAATTGCAGGCATTCCGAAGGCATGTCTTCGTAAGATACGTATGCATGTTCTGGCTGGTTTTTGCAGGCAGATCTCCCCCAAGCTTTTGCCTTAGGAAATATGTTTGCCTTAAGATGCACAGGGAGAAGTTACCAGATGGTGTTTGGAAGTGGATAAGATGTAATATCTCCTTTTAGCTTCAGATATATGATGAAAGAATTTTCTAGATAACAAACCGGTGCAGAATAACATCTATTCTGAGAGTTACATGTTTTCTAGAGCAGTAGAATAAAACTAAGAACAGGCTTTAGGTCCTGTAACCGTTCCCCATTGGCCAATGGTGAGATTCAAAAATGTTACTACCAGTTCTATGGGCGTGGCTTGGTGGGTGTGGTGTGGCTTGGTGGGTATGGCAGGGGAAGGATACTGTAAAATCTCCATTCTCTTCCCACTCCAGGGGAAGGTTACTGCAAGAAAAACCATTCCTCCCGATCAGCTGGGACTCAGGAGGCTGAGAATAGATGGGGGCCAGCTGCCAGGCCAGTCAGAGGTGGTATTTACTGGTTCTCCGAACTACTCAAAATTTCTGCTACTGGTTCTCTAGAACTGGTTAGAACCTGCTGAATACCACCTCTGCCCACACCCCAATGTGTGCTTTTGAAGGCATTAGAGCCAGTTTGATGTAGTGGTAAAAGATGCTAGCTTATTAGCTGGGAGGGATGTGAGTTCTATTCCAGCCTTAGACCGAATAAGTAAAAAAATTAAAAGCATGTCCACATAGTTAGGTTTCCCCAACAATTTATGGAGAACAGGAATTAATGGCATCATTTTCTGCCCACCTCAGCTCACTGCAAATACAATTTTTGTTCATATTTACCTGCTCCCAATTAAAAGTATTGCTTTTTTGTAGCTTAAGCATTGCTTTTCACTTTGCCTGCTATGCTTTAATTTATTCTAGGCCAATGTTTAAGATTATGGATTCAATGCCCAGAATCCCCTAACCAACTTTCCACCTGGCCATTAAGTTTCCAGACTTTTAATTTCTTTCCTAAAAATGTTCCACAAACCAGTTGCTTCAAAATATTAAGTTTTAAATATAATATGAGAATGATGGTGTAGGTCAGTAAAGACAGAATCACATATAAAATTATTAGCATGGTTGCCAGAAATGATAAATCAAGATTGATATTCCTTGGGAAAAAAGAATGAAGATTCAGCTTGACCATATGTTTATTTAGAAGCAAGCTCCTCTTTTATAGTTGGACATTTTTTGTCACTTTTAAATATACAAGAGATAAAAAGTTAGAAATGTAACCAATGAAAGATGCAAAAATATGGCCATCAAATTTTACAGACTTAATATTTCATTTTAATTAACAAAGGATGAAACTTAATGAGCCACAGAATATGTGCTGTTCATTTATATGCCTTCTCAGAGAGGTTTAACTTTCAAAGTGCACTGACTATAAATTACAATTAGACTTACTTATATAGATAATACATTGCATCAGTTTCAGATAAACTGCTCTTGTTCTTATTTGTTGACTATAAGGATTTGGATAACAAAGCAGGAAGAAGTTTCATATTTTGATAAAAGGAATTTATTATTTGATTGCTGAAATCCTTTGTCAGAGTTATGTTTAGAATTTCATGTCTATTTTATTGGACTATCTCTCAAACTTCAGCCATTTGTATATAACCAGTTACAGACCACCCATTATCAGAAGACAAAGTGATAAGGTAGCTAACCAACACCATACACCCACATAGTTTATCTTTGTCTTTTTTTTTCCTGGATGGGTAGACATCCAGTCATTCCACTTCCCACCATTTTTATTTTCCAAAATGCATGGGACTTAAGACCTTCATGAAAATTAAGATGATACGGAGATTTGAAATATGTCTATTTTACTTTCTGTAAATTTGAATAGCACAATGAGTATCCTTCCTGTGAGATACAGCACAAGCATATGGACCAAGTAATATCACTGATCATAAAAAAAACCCCACATGCCAGGTTAACTCTCAATTTGGCTTCACACATGCTCTCATGAAGGCAACTAGCAAGGCCTTGGTACCTGCTTGTAGAGGTTTGACCATCAGTAATCTCTGGCATGTCACCTCAGCACAACTGTTCAGTTTGAAAGACATTAACATTTAATTTTAAGATATTGAAATTATGTATCACTGGCCTACAATGTTAAGAGTACTTGGTGTCATCAAACTATTATACCTATAAACAGACAATGTGCAGTTCTTCCATTCAGGTGGGCAGATTTCTCTTCCAGTTTGATGAAATGATTTAGGATGTATACTACTTACATATAATACTATAAGACAGGTTTGTCCACACCACCTACATATGATTTATCCTTTGCATGTCTTTCTTGTGGTTGCTAGCAGCCCAACTCACAATTCTGATGATATCCTTAGAAGGAGATATTCTCACAGCATGTATAGGAGGGTCTAACACAGGGGTGTCCAAACTTGGGAACTTTAAGACTTGTGGACTTCAACTCCCAGAATTCCCCAGCCAGCCATGCTGGCTGGGGAATTCTGAGAGTTGAAGTCCAGAAGTCTTAAAGTTCCCAAGTTTGGACACCCCTGGTCCAACAGATCTCCTGACATTGCTTATAGCTGAGTCAATATTAACGCTTTGGTTATGCAGTTAACTACAATCTGATTGATGAGAGATTGAAAGAACTTTCCTTTCTAGTATCTGAAACACTGAACACAAATTAATAACACAGGCTCATATTTTCTGTGTCCCTAAATTCATACTTCCTTACTTCCTGCCTTAATTCTGTTACAAACCTATTTGTACCTGCAATTTTACCCATTCGTGGGACCAGAAATGGTACTTTTCAAACACATTAATTTTGTTTTTAACCTGTGTTTTCAGTTGGGCCTCCAAGAGATTTTTCCTGTTTGGGCCTGCACAGCCATAACATTAGATATTTCTAGATAGTCTTTTCCCCCATATGATATCAATCTTCCCATCTTCATGTTCTTCATGGCCTTGGTCACCATCAGGAAAATGAAAATTTCTGTTCCCTCCTGTGGCAGTTTCCCCCTTGGTTCTCAGTAAAAGTTCTGAAGATTTATAAATGTTCCATTTCTCTGAAAACTTCTTGCTGTAGTGATGGATTGTCTTGAAGGCAGTCCTCCTTCACTTTGGCTGGGTGTTCTCTCCTGCCTCTCAGATGATGACTCATGAAATCTTAACTTCTGGCATGGTGTCAGGTTTTCTCTGAAGCACCATGCTCTGGTCTTGTGGGGCCATAAGCCTCAAGTACAGCAAGTGACTACAGATCGTTTCTTGAAGGCGTCTTGAAAATACACAGTTGAGTATATTTTGTAAAAACATTTTGAGGCCCAATTTAGTAGTAGTTAAGGAGGTGGACTGGAACTGGAAAACTGTGGATTCTAGGCTCCCCTTAGGCATGAAAGATGGCTGGGTAACTTTGGGCCAGTCACACTTTCTGAATCCAATTTAACTCACAGGTTTACTGTTGTGGGAAAATCACAAGCAGGAGTATTATGCAGGCACTCTTGAGTTGAACAAAATAAAGCAGGATATAAATCTAATAATAAAAATCAAAATATCACAACTTAGTGTAATTAGGTAGCTGTCACATTTGTTGAATCAGAATTTAGATTGTATTGATACAAATATATTATCTTGGGGACATATTGTACCTTTATCTGGCTATTTAGTGTTTTATCTGTACAGAGAGAATGAAGTAATAGACAAGAAAGTTACCAAGACAAACCATATGTTGAAATAACATGTGGGCACCAAAGAAGCATGGATAGGTCAACTAATGATTGCATAGACAGGCCCTTCTGCACCAAAGGGGCTTTATACAGAAGTAGTAGCTTCATGACATGGGTAATAAAAGCATCTGGCTTCTGTTTGTTTTGCAGAAGAAAATTTGAACACAAGATTTAAATAACATCTTCAATGACCATGATGTACCATCTGGCTTTCAGTGTAAATAGCTTGGTGATGACAAATAATTTCACATAATTAGAGAGTTGCTGCCAGCTCTCACTAATATGAATATTGCAGCAGTTTACACTTTTTTTTTTTACTACCAGCTAGAAATCTCCAGATTGTTAATACTAGAAGAACATGCAGTGGCATATCTAATGCACACTTCTTTTTTCCTTCTTTGTGCAAGGGATTAATCACGGGGTTAATTTAACTTTATAGTTCAAATAGAACAGTCCCTAGACACTTTTTATTTTAAAATAGCTAACAAAAAAAAACCCCAAATCTTTAAATGGGATTAATTAAATCCTCTTGACTATTGAAATAATAAAGTACCTGCTTCCATGTAATCCCTAGGTTGCACATTGAAGGATTTATTGGTAATTCTCTTACTATTAGGTCAGCATTCTAACCTGTTCATCCCTAATACAATATTGTTGTATTCAGCAAGTCTACTACAATGATAGATTTGGCTGCGCAAAACGTGTGCTTAGGGGCACTTAATATAAAAGAAATTCCTGTACCTTTCCTAATAACAATGAAAACACTGGCAATGTCTGGAGAGCTAATATCTAGATTTCTAAAGCTACAATGTATGTTGCTTCTGTTGTGCTCTGATGCTGTCAAAATCAGCAAACAAGCCTGTGTTATTTTTGGGTTGAGAATTATGTTTTATTGCATCCAAACAAGTAAGATTGTAAGCCACTTTTAATTCAATTTTGAGATCAGTTGCATATCATGGTTCATTTGGATGCAAAGCATATTTTTGGATTTGTTCATCCTGGCTGGGTTTGCACCATACACTGAATAACAAGGTGTCCAAACATAATACAATTTCAGTTTTGTGTTCTATTTGAAGCCAGAAAATTGGGTTAGTTGAGTAGATGATTACATTAACCATGGACATTGTATTACTATAGCTTCTGCTGTGTTAATTCACTTAATTGATCAAGCAGAAAAAGCAACTAAAAAATAAAATAAGACTTGATTAAAAAGAAGCTGCTACGTACAGCAATTCTTCTTGTGGTTTAATAAGCCAAAATTGGTGTATTGGTGCAGCATGCCAAGAAGTGCCAGGAGAAATATGACAGGATTCACTTGTGGAGTTTTTTTTGGGGGGGGGGATAAGTGGGTGGGTATAAACAAGCATTATAAAACAGAATTTCATGATCTTTGTAATTTTTTCTACTTTTCTGAACATATCCATTGAACGAAGTTATTGCAAAAAGACATTCCAAATGGGCAGAAATTCCCCAGGGAGTGTTTTTTTTTCTTCAGGCTGCACAATTGTTCTCCTGAGGTCATCTAATGATGAATTTGTCCTCTGAAAGCAGATGCCACTATTTTCCCACACTGACCACAGGTTACATGCTTGTGGATAATACTGTAGCTATAATTAATTATCTAAAGCCTACCATGGCCTCAAGGCTGAACTTTATTATTGTAGAAAACCTAAAAATGAATTTGGAATGGAGGGCTGTTTTCTGGTTTTTCTTTTTTGCAGTTATTACATGACTTCAATTCCCCCAAAGCTATTGCTTGACCATAATTATTCCAACCTTCAGCATGTACATTGTCTATTACCTAATTCCACTTAATTAATAAGTTGGGCACCCATATTGCAAGGAACAATATTGAAGTTGTAAGAAACCAATTGTATATTTCAGGGGTAGGACATTTTTGAGAGATCAAGCAATGATATTACAATGCTTAGCTTAAAAAATGCCAATTCTGCTCTTTGTTATGTACTATTGAATATAGAAATTTTAGTACTAAGTTCAGTTTCAAGAGAAAACTTGTGCAATGAACTTAAAAGTTCTGCTAATAACAGATTACTATTATTTTTTCTTTTTAAACTTTGTAAGATTTATAGTTTAAAAATAAGATGTAGCACATTAGGTCATCTCACAAAAGAAATCCCAATGAAGAAAATCACATTAGCCTTCTGCTTTTCAAATATAATATAAATTCTCTGCTTCTTCATTTCAGCAGTTCTGCTCACCAATATACAAGATTCACTGCAACCAAAGATCCAGTAATATTGCCCTTGGTGCCATTAGATATAAGAAAGAACTTTGCTTCATATTGTTGTTAGGTCATGGATGCATTGGAAAATACAGTTCAAATTGATAAGCACATTTAAGAATGAGACAGCAATGTTCTGCAGTCAAAAAAGCCAAAACTGTTTTGGATTGCTTCATTAGAGCTGTTAGCAATGCAGTGGTTGAAATGCAGTATTGCAGCCTAATTCTGCTGACTGCTGGCAGTTCGAGTCTTACCGGCTCAAGGTTGACTCAACTTTCCATTCTTTTGAGACCAGTAAAATGAGGATCCAGATTGTTAAGGGCAATATGCTGATTTTGTAAACCGCTATGAGAGGGCTGTAAAGTACTGTGAAACGGTATATAAGTCTAAGTGCTGTTGCTATTGGTATTCATTAGTGGTATAATGTCAGACCACATCTGGAACACTGTGCCCAATTCTACCACAATTCAAAAAAGCTTCTGAGGAACTGAAAAGAACTCAGAGAAGAGCAATAAAGATGGTCAGGAGCTTGGAGACTAAATCCCATGAAGAGGAATTAAAGGTACTTGGCCTGTTTAGCTTAAAGAAGAAACAGCTAAATGAGACACAATAGCAGTGTTCCAATATATAAAGTAATGTCACAGGAAGAAGTAGATTTATTATCTCTAGCACCCGAGAATTAGGCAAGACTCAATGAGCGGGAACATTTACAGTAAGAAATCCAAATTGGAACTAAAGAAGAATTTCCTGAGTGTGAGAGCTATTAAGCTATTAAGCAATGAGCCTGCCTCATCACTGGACATTTTCAAGAAAAGATTGGACATCCATTTGTCCAGGATGATATAGGGTTTTCTGCGCTGGGGAGGGAGGCTGGACTAGAACATCTCTTTAGCCCCTTCCAACTCTACGATTTTATGAATTCTGATGAAATTTAAATATATTTCAATTTTCCTTGCTTCATTTCAAACATGACACCCAGCAGTCAGAAGACATCAAAATTAGAGGTGACTCCAGTTTAGCATATTGACTAAAACTATACTTGGGTCAGCTCAGTTTGGTCTCTTTAATACTGATATGTTTAATTCCAACTGGGAAAAAATACTTGACATGACATCCAGCAAGGTAATATTGTTTCTGGGACATATGAAAACCAACCCTGAGTTTAGATGATGGTGCTAAACCAAAAAAAAAAAAAAAAAAAAAACCAACCCCGAAATAAACAGGCTTCTCTGCTAAGAGACATATTGTCAGTTGCCTTTTGAAAATGGAAATCAGCTGAATGCTGAAATCGTATCCAGTTCCTAAATTAACCTTGGCCCATTTTATGTTCTTCCTACTTCAGTAACTGAAGAGAGATTCAAGAGACGTCTGCAAGTGGAAAAATATGCTTTTTACGCTGCTGTTGCATTGTATGAATTCATCATGTCTTCCTTTACTGTCAATTCTATACTGGCATTTATCTCTGCCCTACATCCTTGATGTTAACAAAATACCCAGAGGGTTGAGATCTTTTTTATTTAAAATACCCTCAGATGACAACTCTCTCTTCCTCTCTTTAAATCATAACAAACTAATATCTATCTAGGTATGTAAGTGCTTGTGCTTCACAGTACATTAATAAATTTAATATTTATTA
Organism: Natrix helvetica; assembly: GCF_964273705.1. Lineage (NCBI taxonomy): Eukaryota > Metazoa > Chordata > Lepidosauria > Squamata > Natricidae > Natrix > Natrix helvetica. Next base: position 59,585,629 of record NC_138552.1, read on the forward strand.
CTTTACTACTTTTTCCCTTTTTCTGTGTTTTTTTTACAATGATCTGTGGTCATAATAAAGTTATTTCATTTGAGCCATTCTCCATGCAAGCAGTATAGACGTGAGAATTGCTTTTCCACTTTTGATCCTTAACTTACATCTTTTTGTCTCTGTTCCCAGTCATAGTTACATGGTGCCTTCGATTAATGACCAATCATTAAGTGACTGTTGGAAGTTACAACATCACTGAACAAGTGGTATATATGATCAGTCCATGAGGTTTCGGCTGTCGCATGATCATGATTTGTGCACTTGGCAACTTAAAACAGCTGTAGTGTCCCATGGCCATATAATTGCCATTTGCAACCTTCTCTGTCAGCTTCTCGCAAGCAGAGTCAAGGGGAAAAGTCAACAGAGAAGGTCACAAATTCCTCCTATAAATCACTCCCACTCTTGTCAGATTTTTTTCTCCAAAGAGCTCCAGATATTTAATTCTTGCATCATGCATCCACCCATGGCATCCTCTGCCTGCATTTTACAGTGCCCTAGTTGTGCTTGTGCTGAGCTGTATCACAGCCTTCCCCATTCATATTTATGCCAGGTCACTCACATGCATGTTCGCATGCATTCTATGCAGTTCCCACCCACCATACAATTCTTTCTATTTTGACATCATAAACTATAAGCCAGCAACAACAACAACAACAACTCTCCATACCTCCACAATTACTTACAAGCAAGAACTTGCAACTTCTTCAGCAGATCATTATTCCCAATGAGACTTTTTCTGCAGGAGAGCCTTCTAAGTTTTCTGATGTTGCATTTCCACCATTTTCCTTTCAATTCTTGGACTGATTACTGGACCTGGATCTTTAAAAAATAATAGATTCACCAGATTCCTACTGGAGCTTTCTGAAACCAGCTGCTCATTTGGACATGAGGGGTCCTTGGTGCTTTCTGAGCTTGGTTGTTTTCTTGCAGATGTTTTATTATTCAAACTACGTAGGTACCATCAGTGCTAGTGGAGGAGGAGCTTCCAGGAGGATGGCGGTCAGCCTCTGAGCTCCGTGTCTTTTCGGGGCTCTTTTTGACCGGGCTGGGTGCTGCTGGTCCTTAGACGAACTGCTCATTTGGACATGAGGGGTCCTTGGTGCTTTCTGAGCTTGGTTGTTTTCTTGCAGATGTTTTATTATTCAAACTACGTAGGTACCATCAGTGCTAGGACGGAGGAGGAGCTTCCAGGAGGATGGCGGTCAGCCTCTGAGCTCCGTGTCTTTTCGGGGCTCTTTTTGACCGGGCTGGGTGCTGCTGGTCCTTAGACGAACTGGAGGACCACGAACCTACCCAGGGTCCACCCTGGCGTATTTCAGGACCTTAATGGTCCCCCAGGGTGACCGGACGGCACAGGAGAGTGGAAGAAGCAAATCGGTGCTTTTTGAAAACCAGTAGTGAGCCGGGAAATGGAGGTTGGCGTGCGAGCATGTCGGCTTATTCCGGGAGACTGCGGGCGTCGGCGGCTGCTGGAGCTGGCGTTTTGGCGGTTACGAGCAGCTTGGTCGGCGTTTGCGGGCGTTTGCAAGCCACGGTAGCTTCGACAGCCTGAGGTGAGATCAACGACGCCCTGAGCACCCTGAGCGGCTAGCGACAGGGATACGATGGCGTCCTCACTTGAGAGAAGGCGAAGGGAGGCGGGGGTGGCAGAGGCGGCTTGGAAGATCATCGGGGGCTCCAAACATCAGTCCCCGACCCGCTGGACCGGCTGGGAGCCCCGAGCCTACCAGAAGCCCAGTGGAGGTCTTGGGAGGTCTGAGCTGGGCGTGAGACATTGTAACACTGAAACATGGAAACATTGTAACATCTGAGTCGCCTGAGTTGCTGGAAGGTGCCGGAGGCCGGCAGAAGGTGTGGATTGAATAACTATAGCCACCTGAAATGTGGATTGAATAACAGAGGCCGCCTGAAATGTGGATTGAATAACTGAGGTCGCCTGAAAGGGCGCTTAGGCGACGCTGGGGCTTGAAAGGCTCACGGGGAGCCGCCGACACCACCTCCCTCCCAGTATGGATGATTAGCCTGTCTCTGTACAAACTTTGAGGACGACTTAACCCCTTACCATCTGGGGCATGAAAGGACTATGGGGAGCTGCTGAGCCCCCCCCCGCCTGCTATGGACTATCTGCTCACTCTCTTACGGTTTTTAAGAACTGCCTAACCCCCTACTATTAAGAACTGTAGATTATAGGCCCCACTTATTTTTTAACCACTTCTACCTATTTCTCTACCCATCTCTCTCATCTCTTTCATCTTGTAATCTTGGTTGCCGTTCTGTTATGATTTTTAACGGGCAGATTTATTTAACACCTTTAGCACCCAGTAACCATCTTTAGCCCGATGTATTTATGTATCTATTATTTACCATTTATTATGTATACGAGGTCTGACCTTATTTTGATGCGGGAGTCCCCCCTCTCGCAGCTATGGCCTCCTGCCCTCTCAAGGGCCCACCTCGAGGACGGGTTTATTAACCCAGAGAGGTGGAGGAAGCGCACACTGAGGGGTTTTTTAATTAATTGTTTTTTAAAAGTTGTAAGGGGTTCCAGGGGTGGGGGGGGGAAGTCAGGAGGGATGGGAGAGCCAGGCACCTAGGTGTGGTCGAGGGGGGAGGGAGCGGAGTGGGGGAGGAGAGGGAAGATAGCATTCCTGTGCAGGGCTCCTTGATACCAACGGTCGTGGGGAGGGGCAGGTGCGAGGACAGATCAAGAGCACGTAGTCGGTTGGGAGACCGGGGTTTTTGGTCATTCCCGGTCGTTCGTACCAACCCCTGCAGACTAGGTGGTCAGGTTCTACAGACCCAAGGCCTGAGACTGATGTTATGCAACGCGAGGTCCGTTGTCAATAAGGCCCCCCTCATCCACGATCTAATTTTGGAGGGGGTGCCGGACCTCGCAGGAATAACCGAGACCTGTTTGGGCCACGAGGGTGGTTTACCCCTCGTGGAAATGTGCCCGCCAGGTTATCGAGCATTTCACCAGCCTCGGGCCCAGGGAAGGGGCGGTGGGGTAGCAGTGATTATCCGGGAAGACTTAGAGCCGAGAGAGTTCACTGTGCCACAGACATCCGGGTGTGAGTCCCTTGTCGTGAGATGGGGCCCAGGGAGGCAGTTGGGCCTGCTGATAGTATACCTGGCTCCTCGCTATACGTCAGCGGCCCTGCCTGAACTCCTCGAGCTGATCTCATTGGTGGCGGTTGAGACCCCCAAACTGTTAGTGATGGGGGATTTTAATCTGCCGTCGATGGGAGAAGCGTCTGAGGGGGTTCGGGAGTTCATGGCTTCCATGACAGCCATGGACCTGACCCAGTTAATTCAGGGCCCTACTCACGAGGGAGGCCACACGCTGGACCTTGTCTTTGTCTCTGGCCAATGGACGAGTGATCTGGGAATAGGGGATCTAGCTATTATTCCCCTGTCATGGTCGGATCACTCACTTCTCCGGCTTGACTTCCCTGGTGCTACCCCCCACCGCGAGGAGGCGGAACCGGAAGGCATTAGATGGTTCCGCCCCAAGCGCATGATGGAACCAGATAGGTTCCAGACGGAGCTTGGGCCACCTCCTGTGGATCTGACCCGCCCTCGAGTAGAGGACCTGGTAGACGCATGGAACAGTGCGACTACCGGGGCCCTAGACCGGGTGGCGCCTTTGCGGCCTCTCCTGCGGCGACGAACCACCCTGGCCCCTTGGTTTACTGAGGAGCTAAGGATGATGAAACGCCACAAGAGACGCCTAGAGAGTCGTTGGAGATCCTCCCGTTCTGAATTTGACCGAGCACAGGCACGAGCCTATTTGAGGACGTACCTTGTGGCACTAAGAGCGGCCAAACGTCAATATTGTGCCGCTCTTATTGCGTCCGCAGATAACCGCCCTGCCGCCCTGTTTCGGGTGACCCGCTCCCTCTTGTTTGAGAGACCGCGGGAAGCCCCTTTACAGGGCAGAGCAGAGGAGTTTGGGAAATATCTACAGGACAAAGTCGCTCAAATCCGGATGGGATGGGCCCCTTTCAGTGGTCCAGTAGAGACGCCCGTGGCGAGTCTTGAGGGACCGCTTTGGGAGGAGTTTGACTCGGTTGCCATCGAGGATTTGGACAGGTTGCGTGGACGTCTGCGACCCACCACATGTTTATTGGACCCGTGTCCCTCCTGGCTTGTACTGGCATCCTGGGAGGTTACGCGCGACTGGCTCCTGGGCCTAGTGAACGCCTCGCTGGGTGAGGGATCTCTACCGGCCGCCTTGAAAGAGGCGGTGGTGAGGCCCCTGCTCAAGAAGCCTTCCCTGGACCCAACGGACCTAGCCAATTATCGTCCTGTCTCCAACCTTCCTTTCTTAGCGAAGGTTGTAGAGAATGTGGTGGTACAGCAGTTCCCACGTCACCTGGAGGAAAATGATTATCTAGACCCGCGCCAGTCCGGCTTCCGACCCGGGCACAGCACGGAGACGGCCTTGGTCGCATTGGTTGATGATCTCTGGAGGGCCAGAGATAGGGGTTGTTCCTCTATCCTGGTCCTATTAGATCTCTCGGCGGCGTTCGATACCATCGACCATGGTATCCTGTTGCACCGGCTAGAGGGGCTGGGAGTCAGGGGCACCGTTTTACGGTGGTTTGGCTCCTACCTCTCTGACCGGACGCAACGTGTGTTGGCAGGGGAGCAGAGTTCGACCCGGAGGTCACTCACATGTGGAGTGCCACAGGGATCGGTGCTCTCGCCTCTCCTGTTCAACACATACATGAAACCGCTGGGCGAGATCATCCGTGGCTTTGGGGTGGGATATCATCTGTATGCTGATGATACTCAGCTATACATTTCCACCCCAAACCACCCCAATGAGGCCGTCGAAATGATGTCCCGGTGTTTGGAGGCCGTACGGGTCTGGATGGATGGCAACCGACTAAAACTCAACCCTTCCAAGACGGAGTGGCTGTGGCTTCCGGCCTCCCGGTTCAACCAGGTGCTTCCATCTCTGGCCATTGGGGGCGTGCAACTAGCCCCCATGGAACAGGTGCGCAATTTGGGCGTCCTCCTAGATGCCCGGCTGTCCATGGATGACCATGTAACAGCCGTGGCTAGGGGGGCGTTCCATCAGGTCCGCCTGATGCGCCAATTGCGCCCCTTATTGGACCGGGATGCCCTACGCACAGTCACCCATGCGCTAGTGACGTCTCGCCTGGACTACTGCAATGCTCTCTACATGGGGCTTCCCTTGAGATGCACTCGGAGACTACAGTTGGTCCAGAACGCGGCCGCGCGGGTGATTATGGGGAGGTCTAGATACTCCCCTGTAACACCTCTCCTGCGCGAGCTGCACTGGCTTCCTGTGGTCTACCGAGTGCGTTTCAAGGTTTTGATTATGATCTTTAAAGCGCTTCATGGCAGAGGACCTAGTTACATGCAGGATCGCATCCTGCCCCACACATCCCTACGACCAATTCGCTCACACAGAGAGGGACTTCTCCGGGTGCCGTCCGCCAAACAGTGTCGGGGGGCGACATCCAGGAGCAGAGCCTTCTCTGTGATGGGCCCAGCCCTGTGGAATGACCTCCCCCGTGACATCAGGATTATTTCCGATCTCCGCTCCTTCCGTGTACAGTTGAAGACCCACCTCTTTCAATCATCCGGCCTGGCTCAACCGTAATCTTCTCATATTCCTCCTGACTGTCTTTTTTAAATTTTAAATTTTTATTGTATATTGGATTTTTTATTTGTTAATGGTTTTAATTTGTCTTAATGTTTTAATCTATTACCTCCTCCGTGCATGTATGTCTTTTGTATATATGTATGTTTATATATGTCTTGGTGTACGCCGCCCCGAGTCCTGCCCGGAAAGGGAGCGGCTAATAAATCCAAATTTATTATTATTATTATTAGTAAGGAATGGAGTTTTCCAAGAATGCAACCAACTCAGAAAGCACCGAGGACCCTTCATTTCAACCCTGAGCTACAAGTATTATCTCAGTTAGAGACTGAAGCATCCCCCACCTAAGACTCTTTTCCAATGGATGTATGGAACATAGTGATTTCTGGACCGAGAAAGTACTTACTATTGTGATTGGAATCAGAAATTCTAGTATGCACACATACCACCCTACTATTAAATGGGCTGGATCTACCTTAACCACTAGGCATATTACAAAATTTCAAAGTAACAGGTAGTTTTGATCAAGAATTCAGTGAAGTGTTCTTTGATGAAGTTCCAAGAAGCCACATCAGAATTAATCTGTTGCATCAAATTGGTTGCTTCATAACAACCTTTGATATACCCTTGCAGATATGCAGAAGGCATTTCCAGCAAAATAAAGTAATCAGAATAAATGAAGCAACCCATCACAATGATTTGAAGTGGAGATAATGTAGATAGACTTGTTTTTCTACATTGAGGCCCTACCTCAAAACACTAAAGCAATACTGCTTAACTCAAACCCATTAACCATTTGATATGTTAAAGCTGTTTTTCCTCCAATTCCAGTTCCCAGACTATAGAATATGCTGGTTTTTGGAAGCTGGAGAAACTCTTATGTAATTGCTTATCTTTTGTTATACTAAGGCATAAATTAAGAGTTTGGATCTTCTACGAAACCAGGCTAGATCTAATCAAATTTAGATAATTTGGTAATTTTGTAGCTCTTGTCTGGTATGCTTATGTGTTATCCTTCATTAGGAGAACGTACATTCTTCGAAAGCAAGACAATTATCACAAATGTACATTTTTATTCCTCTGGAAAAAAGATTGAAAAAATACTTCTAAAATGCAGATAACCTATTATCTTATCTCCCCCGCCCCAAATGCTCTTAGAAGGTGGACTATTTTTGTTCACTCGCATCACACATGGAATGTCAAGCATTTTACCTCCCTAACCACAAATATTGTTTTCCACTCAGGATAATTCTGATGAGTTCATTGAAAGGCATTTTCAAGGTAGAACACATTATGTCTCTTATGAAACAAATAACAAAGAAACAAACAGAAAACTATAATGATGGAATGACACTGAATTGACAAAAATATTTTTGATGATATAAACATTAAAATCCCATCACATTTGATAGAGATGATAAAAAGATGTCAAGTCAGCTCATAATCTACATGGCAGGAAGTTCTGTTGTACTCTTTCCCCCCCAAAATAAGTCGCCTGAGTGTTTGTCCTTAATTTTCTATTGCTATTAATTGTTAATTAATAAACATATCCAGAAACATATACCCTAACTCTGTTTCTTTGTATAGGAATTCAGGAAGTGATTGTGTATGCTTTCTTTCTCACTGTTCACAAACCTGTGGCCTGTCTACTTATCTTATTCAATCATTGCTGGAATTCTCAGCATTCTGGAAATTTAGGGAGATGAGATATTAAGAAAAGGTTGGGGGAGAGGGGTTGGATAGAGATAAAGAAAGAGAGTGCCAACATCAAGCCTGGTCTAGTATCAAAGGATTGGACTAGCAGTAGAGAATCTGAGTTCTAGTCTGCCTTAAGTATGAAAGAAAGCTAGATGACCTCAGGGCCAATATTTTCTTCTCAGTCATAGGAAAACAGAAGTGGCATACTACACCCAAAAATGCTGCCTGAAGAGCTTCATGGACTTGTCATATAAGCACCAAGTAGAAAGTCTCAAAGAATACCAGGAATCACATTCTAAAAAGTAGGCAGATAGTTAAGATATAAGGCTTGGTTGAGTTTAATGTGCATAAAACACTGCATCATGGGAGTGAGCTTGAGGGAGCCCAACTACCAGCCACTCAACTCAATAAGCCACTGACATAACAGCAGTATTTACAGTTTACTTATGAAGAATGGCTATCTGTAATTACACCAGAGGTGGTATTCAGCAGGTTCTGACCAGTTCTAGAGAACTGGCAGTGGAAATTTTGAATAGTTCAGAGAACCAGTAAATACCACCTCTGACTGGCCCTGCTCCCATCTTTTCTCTTCCTCCCAAGTCCCAGCTGATCAGGAGGGAATGGGGATTTTTCTGTAAACTTTCCCTGAAGTGGGCTGGAAATGGAGATTTTACAGTATCCTTCCCCTGCCATGCCCACCAAGCCACACCCACAGACCCAGTAGTAAAAAAAAATATTGAATCCCACCACTGAATCACATGGATGATCTCAACATCTCTCTTCTAGGGAGATTTAGCTGGCCTAGATCCAGATGCTATTTCCTCAGAAATGCAACCTTGCACTTCAGCAGGATGTCAGTTTCACCACTGAAAGTCTGTTTCTGCCAATATGTCCAACATTCAATTGAGAATGACTTCTATATTTATTTATTTATCTGTATAACCAGTTTGATTTTATCATTGTGTCTGGTGATCTTTTCCATGTAATGTCATGCCTCAGTCTTTATTTGGTTTCCTTGAATGATACTAATTTAAAAAATAATGTTATTTGCTTTTGGACTTTTTTTTTTTTTAAAAAGGCCTCAATTAGGTTTGTCAGATAATGAGGAAACATAGTGTCATGTGATCACCCTTTGTGACCTTCTGACAAGTAAAGTCAACGAGGAATCCAGATTGACTTAACAACCATGTTACTAATTGAACAACTACAGTTGACTCAGTTAACAACTGTGGCAAGCAGCTTGTAAAATGGGGCAAAATTCACTTAACTATTTCTTCATTTAGCAACAAACATTTGGGACTCAATTGTGGCCATATGTCGAGGACTACTTGAACAGTATTTACACCACTATCCTATTCATGAATAGCAAGGAGTTGGTAGCAAATTTCTTTCCTGACCTTAAAATATTTTTTTTTTTTTAAAGATCATCACTAGAAGACTTTTGGAGGAAAGTTAAAAGAGAATGTAAGCTTTTAAACGAAGAGTTTCTGGTCCTGTTATCTTCTTTTTTAATTAAAAAACCCAAAACCTTAAAGCTTTGTGAAATGGATTTTCAGCACTCATTATAAGTAACACATGCAAACATACACAAATAAATTATGTCATAGTCTGGGCTATATATTAACTCATCCTTTTAAACATTTCAGTTCAGACATTGATCAAATATACTATTGTGTGCATGCTTATTTATATTATTTAATATATATTTGATATATTAAATCTAAGAGAAATGAATAATGTTTTAAAATAATCCCTTATTTCAACATTCTTAACACGTTGCTGTTACTATTTTTAAAAACATATTTTGTGGATTTTGCTCTGTTGTTAACCTAATCGTTCTTTATTTTAATATATTATTTGTTTGGAAGTCTTGACATATGATATTTCAGTGGAAAAAAAAGTATAGTCTTAATTTTTTTTTAATATTAACAAAGCTATCACAAAGTTATATTAGAGTGCCCTCTGCTGGAAATATTTCAGTTTTGACACACAAAATGATATCCACAGTTGAAAAAAGATCAACAGAAGTGCCACAAAGGCTTACTCTTTAGATTGAGATATGGAAAACTGGCATCATCTCCAAAACCAAATTGTGTATGAGCTCATGCAGAGATGAAAGGAAGTAGGCTGGATGCCAAAATTCTATTCTATTTTATTTTAAGGCATCAAAATGAACGGAATATGATAAATAATGGATGTGAACGCATTAAAGCCTATATTCTAATCCCAGACTCTGAAACAACAAGTTAATCACTTGTGTTGGTCCCATTATTGTCCTCAGATTCAGAATAGGACAATAATGAACTGAAAGCTAATAAAAGATATATTTCTAGCAGCTACCAATTCCTAATATTCCATCTCTTCCATTTTTGTCTTTTTCAAAGTATGACCAAGAATATTTGGAATGTACACTCCTAAACAGTATCAAGTTAAATCAGAAATGCTTTAACATTAAAAAGCATTCATTCCCCATTCCCAGTTCCTTATTTTTCTCTGGCCAGGAAAACAATTAAAAACATAGGCAAAATGGCACTCTCTTAGTTTTGCCTCCCGGGGATATATTTTAACTGGGTTTGGGTATTTTAATTGGGGATGTTTTTTAGGGTTTCCATAGCATATTTATTTCTTGTACAGTCTCATCTCCTCCACCTAAATGTTTAGTATTCAATTGTTTTATATTATTTATATTGTTATTCATGTATTTTATCTGCATTTTATCTGACTGTACACCGCCCCGAGTCCCTTTTTGGGAGAGGGGGCGGTTTAGAAATCTAAATAAATAAATAAATAAATAAATAAATTCCTAATATTCCATCTCTTCCATTTTTGTCTTTTTCAAAGTATGACCAAGAATATTTGGAATGTACACTCCTAAACAGTATCAAGTTAAATCAGAAATGCTTTAACATTAAAAAGCATTCATTCCCCATTCCCAGTTCCTTATTTTTCTCTGGCCAGGAAAACAATTAAAAACATAGGCAAAATGTTCTGGTGATACTTTAAAATTACAGGTAGTCCTTGAGTTATGATCACAACTGAGACCAACATTTCTGTTGCTAACTGAGACATTTGTTAGGTGAGTTTTGCTCCATGTTACGACCTTGCTTGCCACAGTTGTTAAATGAATCACTGCAGATGTTAAGTTAACATGGTTGTTAAGTGAATCTGACTTCCCTATTGACTTTGCTTGTCAGAAGGTCACAAAAGGTGAAAACATGACTTTAGGACACTGCAACCGTCACAACTATGAGACAGTTGCCAACATCTGAATTTTAATAACATGACCATGGGAATGTTGCATCAGTCGTAAGTGTAAAAAATAGTCATGTCCCTTTTTTTCAATGCCATTATAACTTTGAATAATCACTAAATGAATTGTTGTAATTTAAGGACTACCTATATGTAGATTATCCAATCACTGTTTGTTTGTTTTATTCAGTTTGGACTCTAGGTGGCTCACTACTATAAAATAACATAAAAACAATAAGATATCAAAAGCTAACCAAAATTCCCCTTCAAAAATAGTTCCAAAATAATCACAAGTTGGAAGTTCAATAACAAAGCAAACATAAACCTTGATATTTCTTTATAAAAATAATTACTGCATTCTCTTTTGATTTGCATCGCTAACTGAATACTCAGCATTATATATCGGAAATGTCATTTTCTTCCATGTACTCTTTATAATATGGTCAAGGTGAAAGATTATTACTTTGGATCATAATGATGTAGACCAGTGGTTCTCAACCTATGGGTCGGGACCCCTTTGGGGGTCGAACGACCCTTTCACAGGGATCGCCTAAGTCCATCGTAAAACACGTATTTTCAATGGTCTTAGGAACCGAGACACCAATTTTATGGTTGGGGGTCACCACAACATGAGGAACTGTATTAAAGGGTCACTGCATTGGGAAGGTTGAGAACCGCTGATGTAGACACTCCCTTCTTTCAGAATAGTTCATTTTCACACAACAGAATATGGATTTTACTGTGTTTTTTTAAACAAAATTGTTTTAATTGATATTGTTAGCAATATGAGTACTTAACAAAAAAGAAGTAATCTATTGGACTGCTTTTAAAAATATTATTTAAATATAGTTTACATAAATAAATCTTAAAACAGTATTGCAAAGGGAACTGAAGTCGGACTGCATCAACTGAACTCATATTTCAAACACTAATTCAGAACCAATTGCATTTACAGTCAATATTTTTCCAATACAGAAACAAGGGACAATGTATTTGCAACCCAGATACATGTTTCACATTTTGAGTTAAAATAACACTTATTTCACCTTGAGCAAATTAGACAAAAGACAGGGTCCAAAAAAATAAACTCAAAACCACAACATTGTGTGACTTTCCAAATCATTCTGATACGAAGCAGGATATGAAGTTGAAATAGGTTATGTGGTTCTCCTTAATTGTTAGGATTTTAAATTTGATCTGGAAAATGTATTTAGCAGAAGTAGTAATTGTATATAATCTCTGACACTACAGTAGCATACCATGTTCTGTATAGAAAAAAGTTATATTTTTATACTAATACTTTAATATGATTTTCTAAATGGAAAAAAACGGTTGGATTTATATATCACCTCTTCTTTAAGAATTTAAGGCATCTTATATGAGGGTCTCCCTTCATTTTATCTTCAGAAAAGCAACTATTTTTCAAACAAAAATAGCTGTCTTAAGAATGGATAAGAATGGATTAGAGCTGTGATGGTGAACCTATGGCACATGTTCCACAGGTGGCATGCGGAGCCATTTCTTAGGGCACGTGAGATGTTGACCTATCAGCTTCAGTGTGCATGTGCACACTGGCCAGCTGATTTCAGCCTTCATTTTCGGCTGTTTTTTGCCCTCCAGAGGGAGAAAAATGGCCCAACGCGCAAACCGGAAGTTGGAAAATGGGCCATTTCTGGCCTCCAGAGGGCCTCTTGGGGGGGGGGAGGCCATTTTCGCCCTCCCCAGACTCCAAGAAAGCCATGCGCGCATGCGCGGGGTAGCAGGCGGTATCACATGTGCATGCACAGGGGGCATGGCATGGGGGCATTAAGTTATTGGAGTGGGCATGCAGGCATGCGCGACAACACAAACGCTCATGCTCTTGGCACCCAAGGCGAAAAAGGTTCACCATCACTGGATTAGAGTCTGAATCTTCTCAGTCACAACCATTGCACTGTTGTATTTGCTTATAGACTCTGAGCCCTCATAACATTTAATATACTCATTCTCATTCTCTTTTTCTCCGTCTCCTGTATTCTAGAAATTGCAGGTCATCCTAGACTTATGATAGTAATAAGGCCTGGAATTTCCATCACTAAGTGAGGTGATTATAAAGCATGACTACATCACTTAGTGACAGCTATCCCTTCGGTCCTGGTTGCTTCGTCACCTGAATCCTACGGTCATTAGGCAAGGCAACTTTCTGCTGGCTTACCACAACCAATGCCATTGGGATAAGATAGCAGGAAATTATAAATTGCAGGCTTGCAAATAGGTGGCTGCTGCTGGGTGAAGAAGAATGTGAGTGCAGAGAGTGGAAAGGGCTGGAGAGAGTGCCTGAAGTTGTGGGACAGCGAACAGGTTCAGGGAGGCTGCACAAGCAGCATGGCATGGCATGGCATGGGAAAGATTGTAAGGGTGCGAGGGAAGTTGGGATAGGTGTGTGAGACCGCAAGAGTGTGTTCAACACTTTAGAACAGTTCCTGATCAAATGGTCATAGGTTAAGGACTACCTGTAAACCATTAGCAAATACAATACAATACAATACAATAGTAGAGTTGGAAGGGACCTTGGAGGCCTTCCAGTCCAACCCCCTGCCTAGGCAGGAAACCCTATACCATTTCAGACAGATGGCTATCCAACATCTTCTTAAAGACTTCCAGTGTTGGGGCATTCACAACTTCTGGAGGCAAGCTGTTCCACTGATTAATTGTTCTAACTGTCAGGAAATTTCTCCTCAGTTCTAAGTTGCTTCTCTCCTTGATTAGTTGCTTCTTGTTCTACCCTCAGGTGCCTTGGAGAATAGTTTGACTCCCTCTTCTTTGTGGCAACCCCTGAGATATTGGAACACTGCTATCATGTCTCCCCTAGTCCTTCTTTCTCTTAAGCTAGACATACCCAGTTCCTGCAACCGTTCTTCATATGTTTTAGTCTCCAGTCCCCTAATCATCTTTCTTGCTCTTCTCTGCACTCTTTCTAGAGTCTCCACATCTTTTTTACATCGTGGCGACCAGAACTGAATACAGTATTCCAAGTGTGGCCTTACCAAGGCATTATAAAGTGGTATTAACACTTCACGGGATCTTGATTCTATCCCTCTGTTGATGCAGCCTAGAACTGTGTTGGTTATTCTATTCTATTCTATTCTATTCTATTCTATTCTATTCTATTCTAATTAGATTCAGTAATTAGCTTAAAATAATGAATTTAATAAAGTAATGAGTTTGTTCCATTCTTTGTTACAACAATGGACAAGAAAAAAAGGCTGCCACTGGCAGGAGACTATTATAAACAGCAGATGGCTCTGTTTTCAAATACATTTCTACATGTGCTCAAAATAGTAGGAGCGTAAATGCACTATTCAGGAAGGAATCTTAGTGAATTCCCATTGAATTCCTGTTGTGTCAGACAGTCCCTTATTTACAATTGGGTTACATTCTAAGAGATCGTTCTTACGTCCGTTTTGTTTGCAAGTCCAACAGGCAAAAAATCTTGCACAGTCCAGTGCAATTCTTACTTTGCATGGGTAGTGATCCAGAGGGCTTTGAGTGGTAGCAGGAGGGGGTTGACATATGGCATGCCACATAAGTGCACTGGAAACTTGCCCTTTCCCATTTCTCCCACTGCAGCCCAGGGCTTGCAAAACCTATCAGGTTTTGCTGCAATACTATTGCTTGTGTGGGTTAACAATTGTGCTGCTCCTATCTGCAACTCCAGCCCAAAGGATCTTTAGAGGTGTTTGGTGTGTGTATGTCAGCAAAGTGTGGGAGAGAATTAGTTTCTAGCATATGACATATGCATATTTATTTGTATTGGCAAAATTTCACAACTTGAAAGTTCATTACTAATTGTATATATTTATGGTTGTATTTCTCTGTATTCATGACTGGGCTATTTATATTGTATATTTAGACATATGTTTGTGATATATGGAACATTTTCTTTTTAATATAGATCACAGCCTCCACACGGAAACAAAATTTTTGACTATAGAAATACTCAATTGAATTCATGCTTATGGAAAAACAAGGTACACACTTTTTATTTGACATGGCAAATATGGGCCAATGCTCACTGCTGACATAGTTGTGAAGACAACTATGGGAGCAGTGAAGATTGTCCCATATGAGTTGAAGTTATGGGTTGGGAACTTCTGCTATGCATTGAAACTTCGGAAACTTCTTACAGCATCAGGAAGGTAATTTTTAGGGAAATAGGTAAGAGTCACTGAATAATTTAAGAAGACTGAAACATTCATTAGGTCCTGGGAAACAAGATAATATTAAGAAGAGACTCAAGGAAGCTGTTACTTGATTCACTGGAGCGTAAGATGGAAGAAAGTTAAAACTTAAAGCAGGCTTGCAAGACTCTGATATTATAACATAGTTGTAGACTTCCTATGGAGTCTGTTTCCTGATCTTTTCTACTGTGAAGAGCTGACAACATAGAAGCAACACAGAAAGAATCCATCATAGAGCTGAACAAAGTTTAGAGTCCATATTAAGTCCCATCAA
The DNA here is from genome assembly GCF_964273705.1 of Natrix helvetica. Lineage (NCBI taxonomy): Eukaryota > Metazoa > Chordata > Lepidosauria > Squamata > Natricidae > Natrix > Natrix helvetica. Next base: position 59,600,735 of record NC_138552.1, read on the forward strand.
ATTTGACTAAAATGCACCTTAATTTGGTTATCTGGGCTGTATCCAAAACTCATCATATGCCATCTTCCAGGTAGCCTTAGCCAGCCAGGAGGGACATGGATCTAAAACCAAGGTAGCTGAATATAAAGTCATGCGAATACATCCTTAGACTGATTATTTGGAACATTCTTGGTGGTTGCCTCACAGTCTCCAGATGTTTAAATAGGCTTTTAACCACTACACCAAATTGATTGACATCTAAGCAGGACCCAGTGCCTTCCATAGCTGCTCTGGAACAAATGCCATAATGCTTGACCTTGTGTCCCTGAAAGAGGAATTATACCCTTTATTGTAAAATGTAATAAGTAACATTTATTTGTTTTTTGGTATCCATAAGTAACGTCAGCCAACAAATATGTATAAGTAGAAAGGAAGATGCTTGAACTGCTAATTTTTATACAGTTTTGAACTGAATTGTTATAGTTTATACAGTTTTGTTTGTGGGTCCTTCCTTCCTTCCTTCCTTCCTTCCTTCCTTCCTTCCTTCCTTCCTTCCTTCCTTCCTTCCTTCCTTCCTTCCTTCCTTCCTTTCTCTCTTTCTTTCCTCTGCTGAGGTGAGATCCGAAGGATTTCTTGCGGAACGGAATCATACCGCTCGGTTCGCGCGTCTCTGCTTGGATTGGGAGGAGAATGAAATGTCCCTTTGCTTCACACGCTCTTGGGCGTCCGGCACCTTTTTCCTACCCCGGACCAGGATTCTGCAAGCTTCCACTCACTCCTCACAAATCGTCTCTGGGCCGGAGCTTCGCCGCTCCAAGTTTGCTGCTAACCACTTTTGCGTGTTACTGGCCGGTCCGGCTGGGGGGCTGAAGAGCGCCTTGCAGCGAATCCCCGAGAAGAAGCGCTTCCCAGGCACAAAGGCAGCAGGAGGCGCTGCTTGGCGCTTCTGAGGCGATCCATCCCCCCCGCGCCCCCCAGTCCTCCGCGCCTTGTCCCGCAGAGCGGACGCAGAAGAACTCCGTGGGACGGGAGCAGCTTAGCAGTTTCGTCTTCGGAGCGTCGCCGTTTTTTTTTCCTCGTTTTTTTGACTGGGGCCAACTTGAGAGACTTCGCGGTCTTCAGCTCGGACGACCCAGAGCAAACGATGGCGCTTTCCAAGGAAGCGCGGTAGGAAGTCTGCGGGCACGGCTGAAGACCTTCGCGGAGAGAGCCCAACGCCCCGACAGCTCAGCTTAAAAGGTGAGGCATGTAAGAGCGGGAGAGGCAGGTGCCTTATTTCGGGGATGCGATTTGTCGAGGACTTTTTCGGGCGGGGAGAGAGGTTGGGGGCCTTCGAGGAATTCACGGTGGGGAGGTGGCGATTTAGTTCGCCCTGTTAAGAGTTCGTAAAGTCATCGGGTGTAAAATAATGTATAGATAACCTAAGAGATCTATACTTCAAAAACGAAGGATGTCTGGGCAGACCGGTACGCAGGCACGTTAGAGAACTTAAAACTGTTCAGGTGATTGTGGGATGCCCCGGGTATGTCTGGATGGAGGGAGCGGGGGTTGGTTGGACTGTACACGCGAAATCTCTGTTGGGTGAACGTGCGGAGGGAAGGCTTCAGAAAAGGCTCTGGACAACTAACACCCCCTCCCCTTCGGGTTTTCTGAGACTGATTTGCTGCGTGTTGCAGGGAGTGATGGGGAGTCACACATACCTACATACACCTGTGCCATTGTTGTGTAAAATTGCGATCTTCCAAGCATGGAAATGGAATTGTCTTTTGGCGTGATGTTTTTGGAGATGGAGATGGACCAGGGAAGGATATCTTTGTAAGTCCAAAATGCCCATATGATTCTAGGGCTTGTCAAACTTTTCAGCTTTCAATTTCCAAACGTTAGGGGTGCTGAAAAGTTGGGACATGCCTTGAGGATTGTAAAGATATTTTGGTTACTTTAATATTATTTAGATGTGCTTGGTAAGCAACTACATGAATATCATAACTTGTTAGCATTTTGTTTGTTTCATTTGATTCATCATGAAGTAGGTTTTGCCCATCAAAGCTGGTCCCCTAAATAACCCCAAATAATGGCTGTGATTACTCTTTCAGCTATTCTAAGGTTAACTTGCCCACATTTTACCAATTTATCTCTGGCTTTTCAATTTTCACTATCTTCTTATGAGAGACTTTTCTTAATATAACTCTGTTTTGAGAGAGAGAAAAAAATGAGGCACTGTAGTACCTTTCCTTTTATGCCCCACTTCAGAAGTTAATGTGGGGTTGTTGTTTTTTTCAATTCAGTAAGAATTTTATTTTCCAGAAAAGTTGGGTTGGCACCCTTTGTTTCATTAATAATTTGTCATTTGATTAGTTAAATGCAGAGTTTTTTCATCATTCAACCATGAAATTTAAACTAAACAATGTCCACCAATCTGTTTTTTAATTAAGTTACCACTATCACTACTTTGAATATGTGAAGTGACTCTAAAGGACAATGCAGCAAATGAAATCTGTTGTTGTTGTTAGTTGCGAAGTCATGTCTGACCCATCGTGACCCCATGGACTACGCTCCTCCAGGGCTTCCTGTCCTTCCTATCCTCTACCATCCTCTGGAGTCCATTTAAGCCTACTGCTTCGGTGACTCCATCCAACCATCTCATACTCTGTCGTTCCCTTCTTCTTTTGCCCTCAATCTTTCCCAGCATTAGGCTCTTCTCCAGTAAGTCTGTACAGTGGTTTTTTTCTTCTTCTGAGTGATGGTACAGTGTCTTGTTTACAAAGCTGCCCTTTTTGTGATCCGTATGGACAACAAAAATAGCAAGGATAGACTGACTGATAGAATGTCTTGTTTTACAAATTAAGGACTAGCTGTTTGTAATTTGATTCTCCCCAACAAGAACTTGGCAGGCTCACTAGTCTTCAAACACTTGACCAGTATCAATAAACCAGTTAATTAGATTTGATGGTTTGACATTCCATAGCACTTTCCCATCCTGCCATAAAAGAGAATCTTTTGTAGGACTCGGATTTGCGCAGTTACAAAAGCCTCTAGTGTTGTTTACTTGTCTCAGACATGATTAAGTACTGTAGTATTTGCTGTATTATATCTGTTAATGGCTTCTATTCCGCAATCTTCAGGTACAAGGAGTATTAGCAGAAGTGCATTGTAACAACAGAATGTTTAGAGAAATTTCTTGGGTGACTGAAATAGGCCAATAATTTATGAGTGAGCTCAAATGGTGACTATTAGTTGGGTGGGAGAAATAGTGAAGATACAGCAGAAAAATGCTTGGCTAAAAATTCAGTTCGCAATGTAATGTTTTATTGCAGCTCTGATAGCTATAGCTAATAACACAAACAGGATAAATAAACAACAGTTCACAAGCATTGCATTCAAAATGGGTATAATTGAATGTTCTCTGATTCGCCTTTCTCACTGATGCATGTACAAAAAGAGAGGATGCATCTTGTTTTCTTAAATTGTGATGTGTGGATAACATCAGTAACGAACTACAGGAAATAATTTCTTGGCTATTTTTGAGAGGAGGAAGACCAGTGATCCCATCTATCGGGACACTAGAGTAACAGCAGAGTTACTTTTTGCTCTAGTAAGTAAATGAGATGATAATGAGGCCTTCCTGAGCATAGAGAAATTCACAGAAAGAAATAAAATAATAAAACAAAAGTAATCCTTTTATTTCCCTCGATATGGAAATTCTTACTAATGATAAGCAGCATTGTTTTCATATTTCATTGATTATCCATTTCATTCACTTGCCTGAATGAAGTCTTTCAACTTTTGTTGGCATTCAAAATATTCAACAAGTTAAAATTACATGGTGGACTTTGAAGCCAATGAAACTATAATAATAAAGTTTAGGATATCCATTAACTTAAGGTATGATATTTTATTAGTGGTTGAATAGTTTGATATGATTCTACCATGTAGTGGAATTTTTAAGAGAAACACCAAAAACATATTGATTATTTTATCTGATCCTGACTGTCATTTTTATTCCTTTTTTCTGAAACCCTTCAAGAAATACTACTATGCTCTGTGATAGTTTTAACAGGATTAAAGTTAATAGGTTTTGTGCACAGTATACTTTGTCTTGATTTTTTTTAATGCTTGCACTTTTTTGTCATACTTTTAATTTTTATAATACTTGTTAGGCAAAAAAATAGAATTTAAATATTTTAAATTGTATCAATTGTCTTTAGATATATTACATTGCCTCTAGTGGGACATCCTTCAAGCACACTTGATTTCTCAGTTTTCTAACTTACTTTCCTTCTGCGTTTGAATTGTAGGGTTTTTATCTGTTGGTTTTATCTGTTTTGTATCAGTCATTTTACCATCATTTATTTACTCCTTTGTGTTCTATATTTTTAGCTTATAAAAGAATCAAGGTCATTGGGTGGTTAACAAATATATGAAATAGATAAAATACAATTTCACTCCTTTTCTTTTTCAATTTCAAAACGACCAAGAGTGCTTATTTCCTCAATATTGGTTAAGCTGGATACAAGACTAAGGTAGCTCTTGGAAAGTAAATGTTTAGCAGTTTAGAAGCTTTTACAGATCTGTAAAAGTGGAAGTTTTCTAACCAGCTAAGCCACTGTTTTGTACTTCAAAAGAATGTGCCCATTGATTGAGCTCCATATGTGATGCAAGGCTGAAACTGAAAACTGGCTTCAGACTTCATTTTTCTCTGTAAACATTCCTGAATACCCAGTAACACTATTCAAAATGAGAGCATACATAATTAACAATGTGTGTTCTTCATGATGTGCATGCAGTATGGGATGTAAGGAAACGGGCTTAGCACAACAGTAAAGTGAGTAACTAGCATGCTGCTGAATAGTTTATTTACATTTTTTTTAGGGCCAAGTTAAGAATGGCAGTCAACTATAATGGAGAACCTTGATCATTGAATAATGAATATATTACAGGGCATATTTATGCACTGTGTGAATTTAAAAATATGTACACTTTTTGACATGTATTCCAGCTTGCTCTTAAAAAATAATACTTGATTTTGCATTTTTTTAACATGCTAAATATTAACATTATTTGATAAACACACACACAATGATTGGAATTTTAGTGCTGTTTGTTTCAACGTTATAGATAAGAAAAAGAAAATTACATTCCTTTGTGCAGTGGAAAGGCAGTAAGGCAAGAAAATAAATGTTCATTACATTTTCAACTTCAATGTCTATGCTGTTGAAGGAAAAATAACTACTTTATACTGATCAATGTTAGAAATCACTTTAAACCGCTTAATCTGAAAAAGGTTGTTATGAAAATATTTTATGGATAGATGAGCATTTAATGTGCTGGCCATGTGACTTTTTTTTTTTTAGCTAAGCCAAACAATGTAGCTTGATTTTTAAAATAAGATGTATTAATTGGTTTCAAAATACAGTGGAACAGTTTCAAGAAAAATGAAATAAATCTTCTAAGAACTCCAGAAGCCTATAAAGCTTGACCCCAATTGCAAATGAACTGTTCCATCTTGAAATTATTCAAATAGGGAATTATAATCAATTAGACCAAAGTCAGTATGGTTATACCAAGAGAGTCAAAGTTTAATGCAAGCATCAGATATTCTATATAGAAAACAATGCCAGTAAAGGATTAGCTCTGGACAGTAGTGGGGTCTGGATCCCGTTGCAACTGGTACAATGCAACGGGGCTCAGCATCCCCCACATGCATGCGTGCAGCACACACATGCACATGCGTTCTTACCTTCACGATGCCTCCATGATGTCTCCGCGATGCCTCTACGACGCCTCCGCGATGCTCCAGCTGCTCGGCGGAGTGTTGCCAGGTGCCGTATGCTCTGTGCGCATGCACGGAAGTGCCAAAGAGCTCAAATACAGGTAAAGAGCTCCTGGCAGGAACCGGTACGCCCGTACCAGGGCATACCACCTGCAACCCACCACTGGCCCAGGAGCATAGTCAAAGTAAAAGCAGAGATTCAAATTGTAAGTAAGCAAACCAGTCAAAGTTTGAAGCATTAGGACATGAGGTCAAGCAGTTCTTGTTTTTAACAGCTTTTTCTTTTATGTAATAAAAAGACTTAGCTCATCTTTATTAATTGATAATGATGCTCAAGTCTCATTGCTTATAGTTAAATATAATTATTGTATCTAGATAATATGATTTTAAAGAAACCTGGTGCTCCTGCACAGTACTGTTATTTAGTCTTCAATGTAAGGAGGAAGTCATTTACATGGGCTTGGACCTACAAACTGGATTGTAGGATAGGAAGACCAGAAGGATTACTACGGTCTTCCAGACTACCTTTTAGGGCTTAATTCCTTAAATGAAAGGAATAATCTCCTTACTCAGATGATGCAGAGAAATTGAGTTGGTACTACCAGTTTAATGAAAGCACACCACTCTAAATGTCCTAATGAGCATCCCAGTGTCTTTTCTTCCAAACCTTCCCAGACACAATAAAAGGTATTTATTACTAGAAGTTAACCCTGAGTCTCTTCATTCGAAATTTTATCTTAACTGTTTTTATGAATGAGTACATTTATAAGGAACGCAACTCTTCATTGAACTCAAGTAAATGTTTTTTTTTTTTCCATTTTGCACAAAATGAATATACTGAATGACCTATGTTATTTCTAAAGGGAAGATCCCAAAGTTCTTTTTACTGTGATTTATAGTTCCTATAATTGAAATACCTACAGTACCAAGTGATGGTTAAACCAAGAGGAGTTTTAAAGGCAAATCCACTCCTGAATTTAACTTGAATTATACAATATTTTGATAAACATATCATGCACCATGTTGGCACAGTAGTTAGAATGCAGTATTGCAGGCTAACTCTATCCACAGTCTGGAGTTCAGTGCTGACTGGCTGAAGGTTCACTCAGCTTTCCATCTTCTGAGATTGGTAACATTGTTGGGGGAATATTCTGACTCTGGAAACTGCCCAGAAAGTGTTGTAAAGCTTTAGGGCAGTATTGGTGAACTTTTTCAGCACCGAGTGTTGAAATGGGAGTGTGCATGCGCATGTTAGTGCCAAAAACCAGAAGAGCAGCTTTCTGGCATGCATGTGCATGCCGAGAAGCTGGGAGTCCGGTTTCCCGCCTGCACATGTGCACCGGTCACCTGGTCTTCCAGTTTCTGGCATGAATGCATAGGCGGAGACCAGCTGGCTGGCATGTATTCTTGCACAGAAAACCAGAAGCTTAGCTTCCCGGTGCGTGCATGCACGCTGGGGAACTACTCTTCTGGTTTCCGGTGCTCCCCCATGTGCGAAGACGAGCTGGACAGTGCACATGTGTGTGCCAGAATCCAGAAGAGCAACAGGCAACAACTGACGTGCCTGGAAAGATGGCTCTGCATGCCACTTCCGGCACATGTGCCATAGGTTTGCCATCACAGCATTAGGGGGCTGTATATAAGTCTATGTGTTATTGCTATTTTTATTTGCATACTACAACAGAAGTAGTAGACTGAGTTCATCACAGCAAATAGTACTTAATAACTTCCTACATATTACCAACCTGGTTTTAATATATCAATTGTCAAGGTTAAAATTCTGACCTTTTAGCTGTTATTAAAGATTTTGAACATTTTGGACAGCAATACCATTAGGCAAGGTCTTATGCAGCAAATTCTGGAAAATTCTAAGTGCTCCTCCTGTATCTCAATATTGCCTTCAGACATATGGAAGCAAGTAAGGAAAAGACTTTCAAGTAGCTTTTAGAATATGAAATTTCTTTTTAAAAAAAAATATTTCACTGCAATGAATCCTAATGACATTCTACCTAACCAGTACAGGCTCTGGACAATTCATCATGTTATTTCCCCAAAGTGTGCATCTTTGTTTTGCTTCCAACAACAAAATATCATGGAATGCTTCTGCATCTAACTATACATATTCTAAATTTAACATATTAGAAGTATTTTATATACATGTCATAAACATGCAATGGAGGACATACTGTACATCCTTAAGAAGTTTTGTCTTTTCCTCCTTAAAATCCACATCATTGCATAAAGAGATGCAAGTACATTGCAATATTTTCACAAGATTGTATGTATGTATGTATGTATGTATGTATGTATGTATGTATGTATTTGTGTTACAACCCCTGGTATGCCCAAATATGGGAGGGAGCTCACTACTCCCCCTTTCTGTCCTTCGGCTCATTATAGAGGGTCATCCAGGCAGAAAACCATATTTTTATTTTTAATGTTGCCTTTTTATATTTGTATATATATAATGCATGCATACATACACACATATGCACACACACACATACTATACATTCTCAGCTGCAAACACATCTCAATCTATTGGTTGAAAGCCAGTAAAAACATTTTAATTAAAGATTGCCCTTTTTGTTTTGACTTTTTTTCATCAACATCCTGTAAGGCAGATCACAGGATGAAGGCAGTTCAATCTGCTTACTCATTTTTATTGTCATTTGGTCTTCTAACATGATGGGGTTTACATATGTTGAGTTCTTTCATTCAGCAGTGAGGCAACTGGTGATTGTGAACTACGCTGAAGAATTCAGTGATCTTTAGAGACAACTGCTCTGTAGGAAACCCTTAGATATATATCACACTTATATTAAATTATGCTGTGATATTAATTCCTTGAAAATAATCCTGACACCAGAACATTGGTATAATAAGACTATTATATAATTAAAAATAAGTAACTCATGCCTCTAAATTTTGATGTAACAGACAGTATTAAACTACTTAATCAGTTTAACAGCTCTGCAACTCTGGAAAGCTGGTAATTTAAAGGAAAGCATCTTTTCCATTTTAAACCTTATGTAACAATAATGATAACAATGCTATTCATGTGACAGCTAGACAAAGAAACCATTATACATGTTGAACTGCAGTTTTAGTCTGCTTAAATTCAAGGAAAACTTGGCAGAATTAAGGTTAGAAAATATCTAGGATCATTCACTTTTCCTTGAAAACAGCTGTAACTTTTCAGCTAGAATCTGCTTGGCTTTATTTCTTTTACAGTTCTTTTGTACTAATTGCTTTGTTTTGCAAATATAAAAGTACAGCATTTTTTTATTTTAGAATGAAGGAACATTCTAAAATTGACAACACAGGTGGTCATTCCCCTCCTTCCCCAAGCTACTCTTCCAATCCCAGTTAATTATAGGTAAGAAACTGTCATTTCTTTCATTTCTCCTTGTATTTCATACTACAGAACGACCTCCCCCTATATCCACAAAATCACATTTTATTTTATTTTCATTCAAATTATCCATTTAAGAGACCATCTATGGCCATTAAAAAGATATCAGTTGCCAATGAAACCAGGTAATTGTATGTCAGCTTTAATTAAATTATCAGTTTTAATTTATTACTAAAGTTACTATTCTAAGATCATTCCATAAGTAGAGACAATAAATTATATTTAAATGTTATGATTCTCATTTAAATGTTTTAATTTGATACCATCTTCATTGGCTGAATATTTTAAACTAGATAACAGTGATTTTTTTTTCAATCTGGAAGCAAAGGTGCTTTTTCTGGAGGCAACTGGACTTGTTTTTCTTTGAAGACATTTCTGCAATTAGTCTGCAATTTTTTTTCCTCTGGAAATCAATTCCCACTCCCACACAATTCAAAGGATGTTCATCCCAAATTGTATGGCCAAAAGTCTGTAGAGGTTTTCAGTTATCCAGGTCATGATTGTCCCAAAGGTGCTTTTTATGGAAGCAACTAATTTGTCTCATGTTAATTACTGCTTCTCTGGATGTTAATTGTTGGAAAATATATGTTCTGGTCTTTTTGTTTCTTTTCTAACATTTTTATTTTCTATTTTGAATGATGTGTAAATGTGGTTTATGCCCATGTGTCTATTGATGGCTGATTTATCTGAATACCAAGCTTCTAGCATCTCATAGTCTGTTCATTGTGTTAACCGTTTGTCTGACTTAATTTTTAATTACAATTGTCATAAAATATAATAATAAATGTCAAGTGCCGGAGAAATCAGGAGATTCAGGCAGTTCAAATGAGTGTAAAGATTTATTGCAGCTTAAGCTCTCTAAAAGAATTTGACCAACTAACCATCAAACAAATTTAGCGGGAGATAAGATAGACATTCAGGGTGGGCTAATCTTAGAACTCTTGCAGGCGTGCAGGGACTTGTGACTTATGACACATTTGACCCCTCCTTCCGGCTCAGTCTAGTCATCTCCTACAATAAATAAAATATCATAACATGCAATTATGCAGTATTTCAATTTTATTATTTCAATCTAGAAATAATATACCATCTAAATAACAAACTATTTTGTACTAACAGCATACCTAAAACAATAACTAGTAGTTACAGATCTGTAATAATTCAATAGAATCCGTAGGATTTGTTTGTAAAACATAACTTTCTGATTATGTTTAGCACTAAGCAAGGAAGAAGCTGAAGAAACAATTAACACATCTATGCCTAATCCAGAAATTGAATTTGTCTATTACTGACAATATACAGTAATATATTCTTTCTTCCAACTACATCAAGCCTTCTAGGAAAAGTGACGACACAGCTGAATCGGTTAAGTTAATTAAGGCTAGACAGACTGTTACTATTTGTAGATAGCAATTTTGACAAGAAGAACCTTCATTAAAATATAAAAATAATCATTTGGGATTTTCAGCCATACCAGACATGGTGGGTGGGAAAGGGAGTAATATACCATATGCCGTTCAAAAATACTTTCCTAAATTATGCCTGGAAGGCTTGCATGAGCTCTCAGTGAAGTATATCTTAAACTGCAGTGCATTATTTTAGCAGAATTTAATTACTGTATCTTTGTCCAAAAAAGTTACAATTTCTAGATTAAATAATCAATATTAATGCATGGAGTTTTGGTGACCCCTGAGTTTGGTGATTGGCTTTGCAGGTGTTTTATTACCTGACTAGATGTTGTTATCTAGTTGGGTAATGAAACATTTGCAAGGAAACAACCTAGCTTAGGAGCATGAAGGACTCTGTAGATCAACCCCAAGTTACATACGTATATTATCTTCTATTGCAATATTAATATGTTTTAAAATAAGAAAAATCAAAATTTAGGATTTTCTAATGTAGCACAGAGAAACTGAAGAATTGTAATTCAAATAATCATGACAGTTATTTTCTAGTTTTAATAATGCCGCTTTTATAATACATCAATTAAATATAGGAACCCCCCCCTCTCTCACACACACACACTTAGGGCAAAGAATCCTGGCAAAATTATCATCAGGAATCAGAATCCCTGATCAAGCATCCTGTTTGTTAGGATGCTGATGATAAGTTCACAGTATCCATAGTTAAATCTACCTAGCCCACCAGAGCAGGAAGATAAGGTATGTTACTGATCCCAACTGTTAGGAAAGTACATTTAGTGCAGTGGTTCCCAATCTTTTTTTGGCCATGCCCCACCTAAGCATCTCTAAAATCCTGATGCCCCCCCCCCCCCGGTGACATATAATTCTTACTTTACTCAAAAAGTGAACTCTATTCACTTGGAGGAAGGCTAAAGGGCCATTAACTTGGTTTAAACAAGGTTTAAATTGCCCCCATTAAAAATCAAATTGCCCCCCCATGGAACGTGGGCCCCACATTGGGAACCACGGATCTAGTGGGATCAGTGGTGGGTTATGGATCCCATTGCAACTGGTACGGTGCAATGCGACCCGGCGTCCACCACATGAACACGTGCATAGCATGTGCATGTGTTCTTTCTGTACCTCCTGTGACGCTCCGCGATGCCTCCGCAATGCTCCAGCTGCTCGGCAGAGTGTCGCGCAGGTGCCACATGCTCTGTGCACATGCACGGAAGTGCCGAAGAGCTGAAATACAGGTAAGGAGGGCGGGCAGGTGGGCTCTCTGGAGCACCATACCAAAATGGTACCCAGGGCGTACCGCCTGCAACCCACCATTGAGTGGGATCCTTCTGTATGATGGTTCCCTCCCTTTTTGGAATATCATTCTTCTGGAGATAAGAATAGTCTCAACTTTGACACTTTTTTAGAAGGCCCTAAAGACATGCTTCTGTCAGTGGATCTGGGGACTCCATAGTAACAGAACTAATCATGCTTGTTGCCAGGAGAATGGGTGGTGGGTCAGTAGGGTATATGGGATTTTTATATTGTGTAATTTTAATGTTGTAAGCTGCCTGGAGGCAGTGTGCGAGTTGGGTGGCAATATACAGTACATGCATTTAATAAACAATTTAATAATTAAGTAGGACAAGATAGCAGAACTCTAGCTTTAGCCTATAAGGACAACTGCAAGGGCTACTATGACAAATCAAATTCCAAATGAATTTAGGTATAGGAAGTTATTTCAAATTGTGCATTTTGTATAATATGCTTGATGAAAAAACAGGTGAAAAAATGGACAGATGTCATAGAAGTGATTTCAAAGAATAAGGAGAAAAAAGAGTAATGCCTGATATTCAGATAGAAAAGGGGAAATAACTTGTTTTTAACCAGTTATATAAATTTTCAAACCTTGCATTTCCTAAGCATTGTTTTTTTGCGTCCGTATTTTATTGTCCTGGTGATTAGTTGTTTCATTTGACAACTTTCTAATGCTGTAATTATTCAAATAATTCTACACCATCTTAAATCCTGTTTGGATGATGGATAAACTAATTTAGAATAAACTAACTTCCTTGAATTTTTATTTGCACTTTTTTTTAAAAAAGAAAAGAAAGCAAAGAATTTGGTTATTACAGTACTTAGTGAGAATATATTTAACAAAGAAAGTAAGGAATTATGTTATTAAAAGCTTTACCAGGAGACTTTATTGTCTGTGATTCCAGTTTCAGACCTGAAGAATAATTCTGCAGCAATGGTAATAAATATGCAAGCACTAGGTACAGGCCTAGGGATTAGTGAGCTTGATCTTTTACCTTCTTTTGGTTAAATTGAAAGTATCTAGCAAAAGGCTGTTGGCTGTATAAACTCACATGTAGCAGATCAGTTTCATTTGCTTGTCATTAACCAAGTGCTTAAGGACAGATGCATGTACAGGCAGTCCTCGACTTACGACCACATTTGAGCCCAAAATTTTCCTTGCTAAGCAAGACAGTTGTTAAATGAATCGTGCTCTATTTCACAGCCTTTTTGTTAAGTGAATCAATGAAGTTGTTAAGTGAATCATGTGGTTATTAAGCGAATCTGGCTTCCTCCTTTGACTTTGCTTGCTAGAAGCACTCCAGGAAGGTTGCAAATGGCAAACCCAGGACCCTGGCATGCTGCAACCCTTGCAAATACATGCTGGTTGCTAAGCACCCAAAGTTTGATCACATGACTCTGGGGAAGCTGCAGCAGACATTAAATGTGAAAAGTGGTCATAAGTCACTTTTTTCAGTGCTGTTGTAACTTTGAATGGTCATTAAACGAATGACCTATATTTTTAAATGGTACATTTGGATTAAAATGAATCAGAATTGATTTTCCAATTCAGTACGATAAGACTGGTTTAGACTGGCTAATGTTCTGTCTAGGTAGTTAATCATGCCCTGTGGTTAAAATCTGAAATTGAAATATTTGGTGCCATTGGTTGAAAAAGTGTAATATATAAATACACAAGCTTGAATTGTTTTCATCTCAAACTGATTTCTATCACACCAAAAAGAATATTTATATCAGCCCTAAACTCTTGTCAGAGAAATCCTGTTCAATTTGTGAGGAAAGTTGTTTAACTGAATGCAACTGGAAAATATAATGTACCGGTAAGTATTTTCTTCCTGCATATGCCCATACACATTGTATCTGGAAAGGCCTGTTTGTGTGCCAAGGAGAGAAAAATAAAATCTCTCTGGGCAGCAATGAATGTAGTCTTTGCTCTTAAATATATTAACATCTAAATTGTTTGGATTTATTCTATAGTAAGCATACATAAGATACTTTTCCAAAGTGGAATAATAACTAAAAAACGATTGATAGTTCAGTCCTTGTTTAAAGGACTTGCTTATTAATAAGCTGCACTGATGTAGCCATTACTGATTTCGCTATTAGAAAATGCTTTATTTGTATGGTTAGGGATAGCTTACTTCGTGAAAATGGAAAGAAAAATACCTTGTTTACTCTAGTATTTCCCTAACATAATTTACTATGATTTTTTCCTCTGACAAGAGGTTTTCATAATTTGGTTTCATTAATTTTCATGTTTCTTTTAATTTATAAAAATAATTTTAAAAAATGTTTAAATTTATTTATTTATTTATTACATTTATGCATTATTTAAAAATAATGAAATAGGTTAGTTGATTTATATCAGCAAAATTCTGATATCCAATTCTGAAGATAAAGAATTAATTTCATTAATAAAAGATGCTTTGTTAGTTAATTATTTTTAATTAAAATAATATAAGGAGGTTTTTTTTGGTACAAGGAAGTGAGTTGTTCCTGTTGAAAACACATTTGCTTGAGAGATTTCCCTCCACATATTGTTTTCTATTCCCTTTGCCGTTTTGTTTTTTTAAATCACATCTTTTTCATTCTTTCAATACTGTTGAAAAAATGTAAGTTCATGCAGTTTTGCCTTGTAAATTTAATCCCTCTGAAGAACATATTAGAAGGCAAAATTTACCAGTGTCGGAAGAGTTTGGTCTGTAATCTCACTATTTAGCCTAGTTTTATATTTTAAAAAAGTTTTACGGCGGCTTTAATCCATGCCACATGCAGATGACCCGAGCAAAAACCAACTGTAAGACAGAAGCCTTGTTGTATATGCATTGAACAGTTGCTCAAAATTTGATGCACCAGCTGTGGTTTGACCAGTTTGGAAGTTAAGGGAAACTTGATCTTTTAATCTTTATTTCAGCAGACAGACTACAACTGTTTCCAAAATGTACCTGTCAGTTAAACTTAGTACAAAATTTGAACAGAGGGCTTTATTTACATATGAATATTTTTTAAAAGATAGGAAAAGTTAATAAAGAAGACACAGGTTTTCCCCCCTTCATCATTTTATTTGTACTCTTCGTTATAAGTTTGCATACAATAAAAAAATAAGAAAGTTAAAAATTATTATGATTTGGGTGAAATGCTGTCATATTTTTTCCATTGATTTCTCTGTATTCTGCTTGATGTAGCTGAGCTAAAACGACTTAGTTAAAACAAAGATCATTGATATTGGCTTCTGAAAATAAAAGATTAGGATAATCAGTAACAAAAAATACCAAATAACCAGTGTACACAAGTATTTTATAACAGACTAATTTTAAAAACTAATAGAAGATATTGTGAGACAAACTATCAATTCCAGTTGGATGTACAGTCTACTTATGTATCTGCTTATTTTTTTTGGCACACACCAATAAATTATTGTAAATTACTTCACAACTCATGTTGCAACTGAACTGTAGAACATTCTTAATTTTTACTATGGAGAATACATGTTTAATAAAGTGGCTCATTAAGTTAATATTTCACTAAAACTTTGTTTATTTAATGCAGTATCTCAGTAGTTAATTAGGTCATACTAGAAACAATATTTTTTGTAAAATATATGCAAACTCAATATATTTATCAATATTTATCAATATCAGTACTATCTACTTTCTAAAGGAAAACATAGTCAGATTTAATGTATTCAAATATTTTGTAAGGATCACTGTTTGAAAACTGAAATTCCTTTTTGCTTATGTTAATAAAAATATACTCACATTGTTGCTCACAGCAAGGAATTAACTTCTGAATTTCCTATCAAAAGATTAATGGAGAAGATGCCAGTCTTGGGTCATTCAATGTAAAGTGGACAGTACTTCCTAAACTTTCTTCTTTTCTTGTTTCTCAATGCAAGGAAGTGCCTCCTCAGTTCAAATTTATAGTATCTTCACAAAGATTTTGATTTTTAAAAAACATTTATTATCTAATTCACCAGTTTCTTTTATATTTTTCCTATTATAATTAATGCTAGCACAGATTTAACAACAGCAACAGTTTGAAATTACAACAGCACATAACAACAAGACTTAAGACTGGTCCACACAGTTGCATCCACAACAGTGTATCCAGATTCTAACAGATTAACAGAGTTGGAAGGGACCGTGCATGTCATCTAGTCCAACCCCCTGCAGGCGCTTGGCAACTGGCAAATGGTTGCAGAGGCCCATGGTTGCATGATTGCCATTTGTGATTTTACTGCCAGCCTCTGACAAACAAAAGTAATGAAGATTCTGGCAGGAGGTCACAAATGGTGCTCATGTAACATTGCACTGAAGAACTATGCAGGGTTTGCGTAACCACTGCCGCAACTATCTTTGTAAGTTGGTGCAGTCATGTGATATCCTGATTTTTGACTCTGTTGCTTAGTGATGATGTTGTCAGTCCTAATTATCATTGTTAAATAAGGAATAGCTGCATTTCTTGATTGCACTGAAATGTTGTCATCACATAATTTAATATTGAGTTATTCTATCACTCAATGCTAATACGAGTATGGCCTGAATAGTAGTTATTGGGTGTCTTTATTTTATACATCAACAGCATTTTAAATTAAGTCTTCTTTAGAGGATGCATTCTCAGAGTTGCAGGATTGAAATATATAAAATATTTGATGCATTTATCAAATAGTCTTTATTCTCTTAACACATTCTCTTTAACATTTTAAAATGTGTGCCTTAGCATTGGAAATAGCAAGAGTTAAATATACCTTCTACATTTATTGCTAATATGACCACTTTAGCAATGCTAATCAGCTGTACTGATTTTCTGTTTTGATTTTTCTTAATAATTAGGCAAAAGATCTAGTATGCAATCATGTTTTACACTAGGGGGTTCATGCAAATAGCTCAAAACTTTTTTACATTGATTTTCTGTTATTGTTAAATATATTCAGTAGGAAAACTATTGACATTAAAAAAAAAGGAAATACAATTACCTTCTTAATAAGTGAAATACTGCTGAAATCAAAATACTGAAATCAAAATGCACAAACGGGTACACTTTTAAAATTTATTTTTGATGTAACTGACTCACTATTGAAAAATTATATGCTTGTAAAATGTTGATGTTGATCAGGGGATCTAGACATGCTTAAAGCTAAGAGCAGACGTGCTTAACTGTAGCCTCTTCGCTTGTTACCTTTGTCCTAGGCCACTATGTTTTTTTTATCAGATGGCTTTTAATATTGAAAGTGAGCCCTTTTCTGCAAACAGGAATGAGTCCTTTTGCTCTTCAGATTGATTAATCAAGGCTTGCATTCTGTGTCATTAAAACAATTATGCTAAGAGCATCTGGTTGTTCATGCCATTATATTTAGTTTGGCTTTAACTCACTGCCCCTTTCCAATATAATTTCAAACCACAGTTTGTGATTATACATGAATCTACACAGTTAATAAGATAATATTTTGTGAGAAACTGTAAAATCAGGCAATCAGTAATATCAGCACAATTTACATCAGAATTGATATATTACAGTTATCTTTGCTGCCCCCAATCTTTTGGGCACCAGGGTTCTCCATGGTTCTGTGGAGAAAGGCTTTTCTACGGATCAGAGGGGGCATGGTTTTGCATGCTGCCTGCATCCTGCGGATGGGGTTTCGCTTGTTTGCGCAGACCAGTTGCTGGCATGCAGCGGAGCAGTGCCGCTCCATGGACCGGGAGTTGGGGACTCCTGCTTTAAAACATTAATACACAGGAGGATACAAATAAATTCACAAAATTTTAGTAATGAGAAATTGAAAATAGAAGCAAACAACCACAATATACCTGACGAACATTGTAGACACTGGAATATATTGACTTATCTACTGCACTCAAAATTGATGTCTTAATAGATTTCTGACTTAGCACTCTCTTTATTCCCTTCCAAATTTATTGTCTTTCTTGTACTTTTCTCTTTCCCCCTTAGCTCACCTTAGGGCTGGGTTATCTATCTATTGTTATATTTAAATAATAAATCTAAAGCCAACAGATGTGGGATGAACTGACTACCACTTCCCAAAATATCTGAAACTTAGCTGGAGGGTGAAATTTTGATTAGGAAAAGCAGATTAAGGACTGAGCAGTTGTCATAGTTAATTACTGTAAATAAGCAAAGTTATAGTTCAACTTGAAACTTCTTGCACATTTCGTAAAGTACAGACAGGCAATAATTTCTGAACTCTTGCATGTCACTAAAACAGATGTCATTGACAAACCAACCTACAGTTTAAGCAGAAGCAGGAGGTTGAAATTTAAAGCATTTGAGCATGGGAAATTGTGTTACACCATTCACAATCACTTGCTTTCTATTATTTCCTCAAGATGATATATGTTTTCTCATTCTGTTGCAAAGCAGGACTGGCTTTAGTTGTTTATCCAAAGTCTATGACTTTATAATAGCTTGCATAGTACCTGGCCATTAATATTAGCAATCCTTTTCTTTTCTCTTTTTACAGGCATTTTGTTGAAAAGATGGTTCTTTATTTGGACACCTTTGTTCATTTCACATTCATGCTTTTTAACCATTGGATAGTGTCAACTATATGTCTAAATCTTGAGGATCCAAATGTGTGTAGCCACTGGGAGAGGTAACATTACTTTTAATCAATAGTTCTGAAATTCTACTAGCATGGTTATTTTAATTACTGGCTATGTAAAATATGCATTTACAGTCAAACAGAAAGACATGGGTAACATTATGAAATGACTATATTAAAATATAAATATATATAATATAAAACCAAACCACAAGTGTGTACCTGTATTTTTATGAATGGCATAAAACTACTAAAACAAGATATGGGTATAAAACAAAAATAGCAGCAATGAATGATACTCCTCATCTATGAAGTACGCAGACTCTATTTAACAAGATTAACTGCCCCAAGACGATTGCACAGATTGACTATAAACAATGGCAAGATAAATAGCAACAATGGTGCTTTGGAATGTCTGCAAAAAGTATCATTTGCCTGTAAACAGGGGTATGCTTCAAAATGTTTAGCAAGGGGTTCTGTTCTCAGTTGCTGGGTGGGCATGGCCATGGTGGGCGTGGCCTAGTTGGCCTCCTGCATCATGGTGAGGGGGATTTTTGTCCTTCCCAGACTCTGGAGGCTTTCTTGAAGCCTTCGGGAGGGCAAAAACTTCTACTCGAAGCTCCGGAAGCCCTCTGGAGGCTGGAACTGGGTCCATTTCCGGCCTTCCTGAACTTCCAGTAGGCCCATTTTTTGCATTCCCCGAGCCTACACTTACCTACATACAAAATGGGCTGTGTTGGGACTCCTGGGAGGGGCAGGGTGGGATGGGCAGGGCCAGCCAGGAGTGAGATTTGGGGTTTTTCCAAAATGCACATAATCTTAGCTAGTGGTTCTCCCAAACCTCTGTGAACTCTCAGCAGCCCATCCCTGCCTGTAAGCAAGAATTGCTGGACCACAAAGTAGACAAAGTAATAGAAAATGAAGAAGCTAAAGTACTATGGGACAAACACCTGCTGCAAATCACCCCAAACTTAACAATTGTTGATAAGAAGCATAAAAAGTCTGAATACAAGGTCCTGCAAATAGAAGTAGAACAACTGTGGCAAATGAAAGCAAAGGTAGTACCTATAACCAATGGTGTCTTGGATGCTGTCCCAAAACATGTAGAGCGTCACTTGAACTCTATTGGCATTGACAAAATCACTATCATGATCATCATCTCTTAATCGCAGAAAGCAGCACTACTTGGAACAACTTGCATCCTTTAATATCATCCTTGCATCCTTTAATATCATTGAATGAGAACATCTGCCTATCCCAGATCTTTGAGAAAGACTCAATAGCTAGTCAAAACTGTCCCAAACAATCTAAACATCTGGCTAACTGTGTGCCCAACCATAATATTCATTATTTCATTGTATGCCCATAAATTAATACATTTTATTATTTTATAGTATTCAATAATATAAAAATTAAAGCAAACATTTCCCATACTAATGCATACTGTAAGTGTTGTTTGTAGTTTTTATGTGATCAATAATTGACTTCTAAATTTTCTGACAATGTCCTGGGCTCATAAGTGGAAGGAGCCTAATCAGCAGAAAGTGTCTTCTTTTTCTAATATACACGATTCTAACACAATCCACTTGAAGGAAAATAAATAAAAAAACTGTGAACCTCTATGAATATCCTGTATTCAAGGTATGGAAGAATATATGTACTAAGTATATAGAAATAATCTTGTATCTGAATTTAATAAGCAGAATTCCTAGCTAAAGGCTGCAATCTGCATCCTTCTGTTTGGGACTTACATTGTCTAAGTTAACATGGAATGGGCTGAACTTTCTTGGATTGTCATAAAACAGTAGGTTCGTATTATATTTGTAAGACATTGTATGTATGTATGTATGTATGTATGTATGTATGTATGTGTGTGTGTATATATATATATATATAATTACATTGTTTAGGTAAGCTTGAAAAGATACACTACTTGAATTAAGCTTGTCTTATGTTGACAGTACAGATAGTACTTGGCTTATGAACAGTCACTTAATGGACATTCAAAGTTACAACAGATCCCTGAAAAGATACTTACCAACTCCACTCCAAGGAAGGACAACTGCAATGCCCCCATTGTTATTCACTTTCATGTTTAATTTCAGGGCCACTGTAGTAGGGAGTGTATTTATCTTATTATGTAATTATTTTCACTCTCACCTTTATTTCCATCCTATTGAAATTTCTTTACGAAGTGCATGTTTAATAATTTTATTCCTTTTTTCCTGTGCAGTTATTCTGTTACAGTGCAAGAATCCTATCCCCATCCTTTTGATCAGATTTACTACACCAGCTGTACAGACATACTGAACTGGTTTAAGTGTACACGACACAGGTGATTTTTTAGTAATTCTATTTTGCTTACCCGTTTAAAGTGATGTTTTATAAATACTTAAAAGGTGATACATGTTAAAAACAGTAGAAACATATTGAAGCATAGTGGCACATTGATAGCATTTGCAAAATCAGATGATATGGATATTTACATGTACAATGCCACTGATATTTACATGTATAAATTATCTTCTGTAAGATAGCCTTGAAAATACTATCCTGAATTTTGAAATGCATTACTAGTTTAAAGAGGACGGTACGACTTGCAAAGATCTTCTCTTTCTCTAAAAAAGATAATTCAGTAAAATGGATATAATATTATTATTTGAGAACAGAAATCTTCAAGTGGTTCTGCAGTATAACTACTCTGTATTTAAAAAAACCCTGCCCCCTTGTATGGGGCAGAAGTGAAAATATGGCTTCAGCTACACATAGTGGAGCCACTGTGTGTGAGTTGGGTAGTTATAGAAATTAGTTTAACAAATAAACTCATGTATTTATTTACTGATTCTTTTTGAACACTACAGAATTTGTTTTTAATGTTGAATCATTTTGAGTTTTAAAAGTTCGGAATTTGTAAATTCATGACACTTCGGAGAAGTATACTTTGTTCTTGCTGTGCTGCCTTGTCTGGCAATGGTTTTGTGCATTTAAAAATTAACTATTGGTCTGAATGTGTACCAATTAATTAGTTAAAATATTTAATAGCAAATATAAGTTACAAATCCATATAGTATCAGCTGCAATTCTGCAGTATTTGTCATAGATCTTGAATAGGATCTCCATTTGCAGGTAATGCTTATCTTTCTTTGTAAGGGATAGCTGATTTATAGAACCAATACAATTTAACCTTAAATAGCCATAGCTGGATCTTTTGAAATAGTTGCTCACAAATTTTACATGTCCATATTTTAACAGAATCAGTTATCGAACTGCTTATAGGCATGGAGAAAAGACCATGTATAGACGGAAATCTCAGTGCTGCCCTGGATTTTATGAAAGCAGGGAAATGTGCATTCGTAAGTAAAATTATTTTCATAAGAATATCCAGCTATTGTTAATAATGAGAATGCTAATGAGAATTCCCCAAGAATCAAAATGTCTTTAGAAAAGCAGTGAGACGAGTATGGCGGTTTACAGGTATGAGATGCTTCTGTGACACTAATGGATAGGGAATGGGGAGCCTTAGTGAATATAGTAGTTATCAATTTGGCACTAAGCAGAGGAGTGTGGTATAACAGAATAACATAGTTGGAAGGGATCTCGGAAGCATTCTAGTCCAATCCCCTACTCAGGCAGGAAACCCTATCCCATTTCAGACAAATGGTTGTGCAAGCTCTTCTTACAAACCTCCAATGTTGGAGCACCTACAACTTCTGGAGGCAAGTTGTTCCACTGATTGTTGTAATTGTCGGGATATTTCTCCTTAGTTCTATGTTGTTTATCTACTTGATTAATTTCCATTCATTGCTTCTTGTTCTGCCTTCAGGTGCTTTGGAGAATAGGTTGATCCCCTCCTTTTTGTGAAAGCCCCGCAGATATTGGAACTTTGCTATCATGTCACCCCTAGTCCTTCTTTTCATTAAACTAGACATACCCAATTCCACAGTTGTTTGCATGTTTTAGCCTCCAGTTCTCTAATCATCATTGTTGCTCTTCTCTGTACTCTTTCTAGTGTTTAAAGCATCTTTTTTATGTCGTGGTGACCATAATTGGATGCAGTATTGTAGTTTAGTGCATTGAATGTGTGTACAGGTACATTGAAACAATCCTGCTGGTCAATAGAAACATATGTTTGCATACAATGTCCTTTGCCCCTGCCATTAATTTTCTTTTTTAAATAGTAATTTTTCTTATTGTATTGCAGATGGTAGTTCCAGTTGGAAAACTATCCAACCAGCCATCGTTAAAATGAGTTTTTAAACGATTCAAATTAAGATTAGGACTATTTGCGTTACCATACACAGCCTAGACATTGGGAAATGGCTTGTTAGTAGTTGTAGATTAACATATAATTAATTAAAAGAGTACTGATACATGCATAAGCACAACAGCAGCTCTTTCACATGCCTTGGAGTCTCAATGCACACAATTTAAGTGTATAGAACTTGGTGATTTGTGCTATGTAGCGAGTTTATTGTGAAGAAACAAACCTGATTTGCCTGGATAGACCTTCTTATGAGGTATTTTGAGACCATGCGCCCCATTTGTCAGTATTTAGAGGTTTAATACACCTTTTTATGGTGTACATCACCTCCCTGCAGTCTTTTCCCTTCAAAGTGAAGTGCAATGTTAATGTGTACATAATTTTGATTGACAGCTCCAGTTGGCAGTTTTGACTTCTTGTCTAGCATCTCTGGTGCCAGAATTAGAAGAGTCACTGATTATTTCTTCAGCTGTCAGTCAGTCAGGAAGATACTACTATAAGATTAAAAATGGATAGTGTTTTTCTTAAGCAAATTAGAACTAAATAAATGAATGAATGAAGAAAGGAATATCCTTTAGTCATATAACAGCATAGCAACTAAAGACAAAACCATAGTCTCTTTTTTATGCAGGAAAATGACATAGATTCCACAGACACTGACTGTGAGAAGGGCATGATAGAAAGTTATTATTTCCAAACACCAATTTCCACAACAGTGACATCTGTTTGTATTTTTTTTTATAATTAAAAAAGATCAGTTTATTTCTTGGGCACACATGGATTTTTTATTGCTGCCCCTTTTCTCTTCCACTGCTTCACGTGGCCTGAAGTATTTCCACAGATCAACTCCTTTTTTGAACATATTTAGATTATAATAGTAAAATATAATACTAATTAAAATTGAAGAAAGAAGTATAGAAATAAGAAATAAAAAGTGCAAGGAAACAGAAAAGAAAAGGAGAGAAGAAAGAGAAAAGTAAGAATTTAATAAAGAAAGAAAAAACGTGTATTTAGACGTGATTCCCCCCCCCCCAGTATAAATAAATGTAGTGATTCTTCACCTCCACTAAGATTACAAACATTTATTATTTCATTCTATATCACATCTCTTATCTATAAACAATTCCTTAAAACAACATATTTTAAGTTGTGATGTCAGCAGAAAGTCCCTAAAGAACTGATAGAACTAACACCATATCTTGTTTTAACTTTGATCAATTAAACCATCCTTATATTTCTTCTTTTTATTTCTCAGCTTTATTTCATTCAAATATTGTCATAAGATTTGATTTCTTTTATTTTTTTCATTGTCTTTTTTCTTCAAGGCTATAACAAGCCTCTTTTGCAAATCCTATAAAAACATTCATTTTACTCTTGGTTTGTCATTTGTATTCTCCTTTTAAATTTTAAAACCTCATCAAATTTGTTTTGTAGATCTAATGAAACATTCTTTTCTAAGTGATACTGGTCTGTGAGAACAATTTTTGATACCTCTTTTGATTAGTTAGCAATCTCATGAATATTTTCTATTAACTGTGTCCTACACAGCAGCCATTTTATAAGTTCTTGCTTCTAAAATACAAAATATACCACCAAAAACCCCTTCCTAAATTAAGAATTTAGCTCTAGAAATCTTACAACAGAAAAGAACACCATATGCTTATTTTTTATTCTGCACAGTATCAACTATTACTAATCTATAGAGATTAGGCATCTGTCTGAAATAAGAGAGACAGATAAGTATTATTGGACAACAGTAGCTAGTTAGAACTTTTTTTTATAACTTCAAATTTAGCAGATTAGTGGTCTCATGTTATATTTTCTTAGACATTATTCTTTAAAGATGACTAACATCCTTCTAACATATTTTATATTTATCCTTAAATGTGTTGGGAAATTATGATAAAACACATCTTTTTATTTTCAAAATTTTTCTTTCAATGCAACCACATCATAAATATCCCTATAGAGATAGTTCTCCATTTGGGCCCAGAATCTCAATAATTGCATGAAGGAGCTGTTAAGTGAGACATGTGACTGCTTTGTTCAATGACCACAATCCTGTCTCTCTCGTTGTGGTTGTTAAGCAGAATGGAAGGGAGAGCCTCCGCCTCCCACAACATCCAGGAGCCTGGACCTTCTCTCTACTCCACTAGGAAAAATGAAAAAAGAATGAGAGAATTTGATAGCAATTTTGCCAGAGTGAAAGTCCATTCCCTTAAAAATTTTGTGGCATGCTGGAGGAATGGACCTCCAATCTGGCAAAAACATTAGCAAACACCATAGTTCTAGAAGGCTTAGAATGCTGGCCATTTTGCTAGATTTGAGATCTTGTTTCTGCAATGCATGGGAGGATTTATGCTCCCTGTAGGGAAGGAAGGAGAAATCCCTTGGTACACTAGGGCAACAGACCTCAAATCCAACATCCCTCTGCTTGCAACCTTCTTTGCTGGCTTCCCCATTGACTTTCTGGGGAAGTTAATAAAGAAGATTGCAAATGGTGATCACATGATAGCAGGGCATTTGACAACCAGTTGTAAATGTGAACAGGTTTTCAAGTACCTAAAATGGAATCATGTGACCAGGGGAACTGGTATGTCATTTTACAATAGTTGGGAGTGCTTTATACACTGTAAGGCAAAGGTGGCCCCATTATCACTTAATGGACCATGCTGGCTCAGAAATTCTGGGAGTTGAAGTCCACAAGTCATAAAAGGGCCATAGTTCCCCACCCTTGCTGTAAGGTATCTGTTCCAAGTCTGTCGGGACGGGGAGCAGTTGTTAAGTAACCATCCATAGTCTAATTGCTTCTAATCTATAATTTATCCCTTGGCAGCGGTGCTCTTTTTAAATGTTTCTTAGGGCTGGAAGACTAAAATATACCACTGCAGTTTCATATTCCCATAAGAAACATTATATATATATATATATATATATATATATATATATATATATATATATATATATATATATATATATATATATATATATATATATATATATATATATATATATATATATATATATATATATATATATATATATATATATATATATATATATATATATATAATTATTTCAGATAAATGATCAAAGAATAAAAGAGGTGATGATAAAAATAGAAAAGGGAGGGGGCAGGAAGCTGTTCATATTGACTGTTTGAAGATATTTATCAAACATTATCTAAAGCACAATAATTTTCAGAAGTTTCTTTTTTAGTTACCAAGGTACTGTTTTACATTAATTTAGTAAGACATAAAATAAAGAAAAGATGAAAGTAGACATTTCTTTGGATTCATTTTTATCTTAGAAACATCTTTAAAGTAATGATTATGAATTCAGTGCTTGATTAGGAAGTTGTATATGAATGATATTTAGTAAATATGAAATTTACATTTTATAAAACCTTCCTGTACAAAATGCTAATAGTACTTAATACCACTGTTTCTTGCTTTTCATCACTGGAATTTACAGGGTTAAAATATTGCTTTCTTTATTTTGCTTTCTTTTTGTCTTTTTGTTTCAATTGTAGCAAGCTAGGACAATTAGTAAATAAATGCATATAAATGGGTGAAAGAATAATGACATTTAGAGTACAAATGAAAACAAGAATTGAACAACTTAGCCTCTTAATTTTGAGAGGAAACTGGAAAAGGATAGGTTGCAAATGGATAGGCAATATTCATTGTTGCTTTTTTGCAACCTGCTCGTTCATTGGTTTTATTCTTTCTGATTTTTCATTATTTGTTTCACTCACCCTGTTTCTTTGACAGCTCACTGTACTGATAAATGCATTCATGGCCGTTGCATTGCTCCAAACACCTGTCAGTGTGAGCCTGGCTGGGGTGGACCCAACTGTTCAAGTGGTAAGTCTGCATCTGCTCCTGTCAGTCTTCTCTGCTGTCTGTTCTGTTACTCTTCTTTGCAGGGAGATTAAAACACTGTTGTGCTATAGTTCTTCCGCATTTGAGATATCACTTCCAAAGGTGATTCACATGTGATTCAGTCTTCAATTTATTAAATATCAACATTGCTTTATTATTATATAACATGTTGTTAAATAGAGAGAGCATCTGAATCACACAAAAATGTTAAATAATTTGATCTCTTCCATAGAAATATCTCCTTCCAAAATTATAACAGAATATTGGCAGGTAATAAACTTAAACACAAATTCCATGCCCAGGTTTCAGGCTTTCTGATAGAAGTTATTTTTATATATTTAGACCTGAAAGGTTATCAGATTGATGTGGCAATAGCTTAGTTGTTCTATATATAGTTTTCAGGAATCAGAGAACTAGAAGAGAAAAGGACTACCAGTCATTAAGTCAGGCTTTTTCAAGCTGTACCACTTGTTAAAATAGTCCTCACTAAGGTGGAATTGACCTCATGACTAATGCATTTTTGTCCTTAAAGGAAGACTAGCATGGCAAAGGAATTGTTTAGTGCACCAGTCACCAACTGGTGGTCCGTGGATCACTGCTGGTCTGCGAGAAAATTTAGGTGGTCCGCAGAAAAATTATTTGCATTTTTTAATATTGCACTAAATCATGGGTCCTCAAACTACGCCCCCTGGGATGGATATGTGCAATGAATGCTTGTGTTGCTGCTGAGAGTTTCCCCCTTTGGGTTCTTTTTTGCGAGTTGGAAGGAGGCAGAAATTCCGACTTGGGCTCTGCTTCAGCCTCCTGGTGCTGTGAGTTTTGGCAAAGGCAGAGGGAAGCACTGCTAGTGGCGAAGAGCCGGAGGGTCTTGTTCCAGTCAGACTGCATCATGGCCTGGAACTGGCTGACCATCTCAGCCCACTGAGCCTCCAGGCACAGGTACCTAGCCTTCCCTCTGCTTGGAAAGCCTACGCTCATAGTCCTCAGTGAGTTGTTTCTACTGAGCCTCCTTCTCGGTCACATCCAATTTGAACTGAACCAGCTGTTGTGCCAACTCTTTCTCATGGTAGTGCTTGGCTCCAACAACTGCTTTCTGTTGCAGCCTTAAAGAGTCCAGGTGGAGATGGGAGGAGTGGCTGGGAGGTGAGGGGCGAGTAGATACTGGTGAGGCGCCTCTCGACGTGAGTGACATTGAGTTGGCCATCCCCACCCAGTCACATGCCCACCTAGTCACGCCCACCCAGCCGGTCATTTGGCAGATCATATTAGTGGTCCGCGGGATTTAAAATTATGAATTTAGTGGTCCCTGAAGCCCAAAAGGTTGGTGACCCCTGGTTTAGTGTAGTGGATAAAACAACCAGGTTAGAAACAGGGGGATTTTAGTCCCACTTACGGCAGCCCTAGGAAGGGCTGAGCACTCTGTCAGCTTTAGCAACATTTCAAAAATTGAAAAGGAAGACAGCAATGGCGAACAATTTCTGAAATCTTGCTAAAAAGACTGCAGGGCAATTGCCAAAAGTTAATACTGACTGGAAGCGGATACGCAAAAGATGCTGAACATGGAACAGGAAGTTCAAGTTTTCTTTTAGGCAGAAAAGCCAGAAGAATGATTTTGGGCCAGCCATTAACTCTCAGCCCTAGCAAGAAGATATTGGGAAACTATTTTTGAAATATTGACAAGAAAACTTCTTCAACCTGCTTATGCAGTCATCAGAAGAGAAAATGTTCTCCAAGGATGATAACAATAGCAACATTCTTAAAAGAAGTAACTCTAAGACACCAGAAAATACTGCCTGGATGAAACTGTATGTTGAATGAAATAGAACTAATTGAGATCAGACGTGTCTATGGAGATTCTCAGTCATCCAGGTCATGGTTGTCCCATAGGTGCTTTTTCAGGAGGATCCTGGACTTTCTGGGTTTTTTCTAAAGACATTTTGCTTCTCATCCAAAAAGCTTCTTCACTGTCTGATCAGCAGATTCTGACCAGTTCTGGAGAATCAGTAGCGGAAATTTTGAGTAGTTTGGAGAACTGGTAAATGCCACCTCTTACTGGCCCCGCAACCATTTATTCTCTGTCTCCCGAGTCCCAGCTGAGGAAATGGGGATTCTGCAGTATCCTTCCTCTGGAGTGGGGTGGGAATGGAGATTTTACAGTATTCTTCCCCTGCCATGCCCACCAAGCACGCCCACCAATCCATGCCACACCCACCAAGCCATGCCCACAGAACTGGTAGTAAAACTTTTTGAATTCCACCACTGTATGATCCACTCAGTCTAAAATTAAAAATGCATTATTTTCTGACTCTATTTGGAGACTGACTTTTTATACGATTCCTGTATTGTTTATGCTGGATTTCAGCTTATTTTATTGCTGCT
Source organism: Natrix helvetica (assembly GCF_964273705.1). Lineage (NCBI taxonomy): Eukaryota > Metazoa > Chordata > Lepidosauria > Squamata > Natricidae > Natrix > Natrix helvetica. The sequence goes on from NC_138552.1 coordinate 59,629,702, forward strand.
ACCTTTCCTTTCCATTTCATCTTGATGCCAAGTTCAGCAGTGCAAATGTTGTCTATTTACACAACTATTGTGTGGAAGACATGTTGCTGAATGAGTGAATAATAAGCTGAGAAACCCCTGGGATGTTAGTTACCCCGTATAAATTTTTTTTTGCATACTAATTGCAACTGACTTGAAATGCTAATAAAGAATGTTTTTTTTCAAAAAATATTTTTGTAGGGCACTTCAGGATAGAAAATACTGCTTTGTTCACACGCTGTTAAAGCAGGATTTTGTAAGCAAGAGGCCTAGGCTGTCTGGCATGCATCCATTTAACCATAGCAGACAAAAGGAGAAATGAGAGGGTGTTTTTATTACATTGTATTGCTCCAAATTTTATTTTCTCTAGCCATTCCAAAATGAAAGAGCAAATTTAGCTTGCATAATTTTATAATACTTCAGTTTGTTATTGCCACATTGTAAGATATGTATGACTTCCTTTATCATAGATTTTGCTGAAAACTATGAGATATTTCAATCCAAAACAAATGAGAGATAACAAGCGAAAGTGCTGGGAGATTTCTATGAATATCTGGAATTTATTTATATTGTAGATTTAATGTTAAAACTATTCTTCTGATTAAAATATAGGAAAAAGATATGTCACAATCTGCAAACAAAATAGGCTTGAACTTAATCAGACTACTTGTTCTTAGAAATATAACCCAGTTTGAAATGAAATTATTTTCTTCCTTGTTGTTAAACTTTTTCATCAAAATTTGGTTTGTTCATAAATTCATGTATATTCCTATCATTAAAAGGGTTCAAAATCAGCTAGTGCCATAGCTTTTTTCAAATTGAAATTTTACCTATCACAAATAACCCATCATTATTAATTAGAAAATCATTACAATTAAATGTTATATCCATAGATATTATTCCAGAGTGGGATCCACCAATGGAATGACATACCCATGTTGACCACATAGCAGGATGTATTATGTCTGTATGTATTTTAAACATGATTTTGAAATAACCCTTTACGTCCTGTTACTATTCAGCATAAGCCATTCGTTTTATGAATGGATTTTAAATAACTACATTTTTGTCAGTAAAAATTTAGTATTGTCACTTTTGAATTGTTTGTAAGCCAGTTAGAATCAAATTCACGTAATCATGTCAGTTAATGCATTCAATTTTACTAAAATGTCAACAGTGGTGTAGGATTCCTTTCCTTGAACCATTTTCTTAATCTAACCCAGTAATTCTATGCAATTTACTCAGACAATAATCTAAGTGAATTCAGTGTGCCTTAATCAGAAGAATATTCTAGTCTACTAATCTTTTCCTTTGATAGTAACTATATATGGATAAAAACCTCTGAACAAAGTGGCAGATGTACTTAATTCAGTGCAAGAATTTTGGAGACACTGGAGTTACAGTAGCATCTGAAAGGAGCATTAGAGTACTCTGTCCTCTTGAAAGTGTGTTCCAGTGTAGCAGAACCAAGTGAGTAAAGGCCAGACAAGAGGGCAAGGGTTAGAGACTTGTGTCTGGTGTGTAATTTAATATGTAATGGGAGGATGACTTAACTTTGAACTTAGCATTGTGAGACTGTGGTTAGATTGGGGCCAATCCTGTATTCGATTTTCAAACTTTTTTTTTTTAAAAAAGCAGCTGCACGAAAGTGCTGGTTTGTTGCAAATATCAGTAGTCTTTTATCTCTTGTAGGGCAAATGGCAACTGCTGGAGTTTATTATTTAAGTTTGCTAAGTTTGAACTGATCCATTTGTTTATCAGATTCCTATCCTATATTTCATTTAGGTTGCCATGTGCAGGACTAATTTCCTTTACTATCAAATGTAAAAGTGTGAAAATGTGACATAGACAACATCAAATTAATATTTCAACATATTTCTGAGCTGAATAGAAGTCATAATTTGATAAGTTTAGATTTATATACTTTCTCTGTATTTCCATGTCTAAGTGATGTTCAAAAAATTCTCCTTAATGTCAAACCTAGGTTTAGTGTTGTACATTAACTTAGGAAGTATAAATACATTATAGTTGACAAATTTTGGTTCCATTCAGTTTTGATTATTAATGGGACGATATGTATTTTATAGCAAGTTAAATGTAAGTGCAGAAAAAAGGTGATTCCTTTACATGATGTCTTACTTTCTAGTTGCGATTTAATGTTATCTTACTTGCTAAGGTAAAACTAGATATTGATATTACTTAGAGAGGGTAATATTACAAATTAGCAAATAATGCTGTACTGTAGTAATTAAAACTCAGCCATTATATGACAGTTGCATAGGAAGCTAAAGTAAGATGGAATGCATAATCTTTAGCTCAATTCTTGGATTTTTGAATAAAATCCATTCATTGTACATACTTTTGCTGCTTTCCTACCCCTTAAGATTCCTCATGCCATCCTGAAATTATCTTCTGGAAAATGAAATGAATTGTTATATGATTATTATTATTGTTATCAGGTTATGGGAAAATTTATGTAACAAACATACTTTAAAATGTATTTAGTTATCAATAAATACTTGTACTAAGACCCAAGAGAAATAACAACAAAAACAACAAAAACAAAAGCAACAAGAACAATGGGATAATGGAACAAACATGTAACAGTGGTACCTATTGTCATTGGGGCGCTTGGTACCATGTCCAAAAATTTTACAAAACACATCAAGAAATAGCAGCTTCCCGCAATAACACCAGTGGAACTGCAAAAAACTGTGCTTCTTGGAACATCGTACCTGGTTGACAGCAACCCATATCAACCATTAGCGCCAGTCAATGGTATTTGTGATACATTTTTAAATGTTCAGTTCACTGAGTTTCATGTTTAATGACTAAAAGAGATAACAACAACAACAATGTTCAAACTTTTTACAAGAATACTGGCAAATTCAGTATTCAATCATCTGATGGAAAATAGTTTGTATCTGGTAAAACAAAAAGGAAATTATAAAAAAATCAAGAGGAACTGCTAATTGACAAAATGGTACTAAAAATACAAAATGAAGAACAACAAATTTAAATATGGCGTGGATTGATTACAAGAAGGCATTTGACTCATTAGCCCACAGCTGGATTAACGCCTATCTAGAAAATTTTGGAATCAGCAAAAATATTTGTACATTTTTGAAAGCAAATATGCAAAAATGGAAAACAGTTCTAACAACAAATGGGGAGAACATTGGTGAAGTCAACATCAGATGAGGAATCTTCCAGGAACATATATTTTTTTTCTCCTCCAAGCACCTTGCAGACGCTTCCCAGGATCTGCCATCAGAATGAACCACTTTACTCCACTGAATGGTTGAGATAGCACTGCTAATGTCATTCTTCCTATCATAATGGCTTCGGACCCACTTTAATGCAATACTAAAGCTTTGTTTTTGTCTCTAAAAGAGCCAAGTGATGTGCTATAGTTTCCTAACTTCTCAAGTAACTTTTGATTCCACCCCCCTTGCCCCTTCTTTTCTATTCTTTCTAAGATCAGCCACTATTTCACTGCATTTTGCCTTTCATGTTGTCTCTAAACAGAGCCCTTTTATATCTTGCCCTGAGGGTACACTCAAACCAGCCCCAAACATCAAATTTCTTGCATTGCTCCACTTTGAAATAATTAGTCATAGAATCAATGAACATTTGTTTTAATGATTTAATAAGCATATATTACAAGTTTAAACATTCTTTTGAACAAAACATTAAGAAAAAAAAATTAGAATGCAACTTGTCCCCAAAAGTAGCATGGTAAAAATATGTTATTTTATGCTTCTATATGCTTGTCTTTGGACCATCGAAATTTAAAGATATTTCTAGTGACTGAAATGTATTTTATGAAAACAGATTAAAAAATTGCTTCGTTACCGAAAACAAAAATTAATATTTATTTATTTATTTATTTATTTATTTATTTATTTATTTATTTATTTATTTATTTATTTATTCATTCATTCATTCATTCATTCATTCATTCATTCATTCATTCATTCATTCATTCATTTCATCAAGCATGGATTGGATAATAGATATAAGTATAAACATGATTATGAATACATAAATGAATATGAATATAAGGGAATATTAGGACAAGAATATATCTCTACAAATATTTCCTGTTCAGTAAAGCAGTTGATATTTATATTCTGACATAAAATCAAGTTATTAAAACTTTATTCCCTGTATATAGTAGATCAATATTATTTGAGATGAACAGAAAACAATAAGCCATCCCTTGGAATTTGGATATCGGTTTACAGTTTTGTCAGAATTGCATTAAGAAAAAGATTTCTAAAGCAGTTGGAACATTGATTGCTATGTCAGTTTCAGAATTTATGGTGAAAGAAAGCCACAATAAAAGCAATTACATGATAATTATAATCTTAATAAATGTGATTAGAGACTGTTCACTAGCAGAAGTAATACAAGATTATTATTATATTTACCACATGATGAGAACATGACAGAAGAGAAGTAAACATATCCACACAATCCACGTAATTATAAGTAAAACTTCTATGGCAATGGTATAGCATAACTGGATGTCCAATTCAGCTATCCAGGCAATTGCCTGTGCCATTGCTTCATGCAGATCTTCTAGGGAACCAAAGAATGCATGTTGTGAGCAATCTTGCATAATATGTGTAATAGTTTGCATATCAGCACTACAATCTCAACAAGTGGAATCTTTCCATCCCCACTGATATAGGGGCAGAGGCATTTTTCCAGCATCACACCTAATTCTATTCAATTTCAACCAGACAAAATGAGGCTGGTAAAAACCAGATGATTTGGTAGAGGGATTGCTAATGGTCAGGCAACAAGAAGATACCTTGGACCATTCCTCACTCCAGGTATTTTCGGGTTTAAACTGGGTAGATGTTAAGGGAATATCTGTTTTCCAAGCTGGCCTACTGGATTTCAATATTGTGATGGACTGTGCATTATCCTGGTGAATAGGGAGGGCCTTGTTGCCAAGCATCCTTGGCAATGGATGGGAATGAAAGATGTTGTCATCTAATGTGGGGAAGTATGATATTAGATTAGATTAGATTTATTAGATTTGTTAGCCGCTCCCTCTCCACGAAGGGACTTGGGGCGGCGTACAATAAATAAAAAGCACATATTATACAATTAAACATTTCACGGAGGAGGTATAGAAATCACACAACAATCGTTACAATACATAAAAATAGTAATAATAAGGTTAAAAATTAAAATACCCCAATATAAAATTACAAGTTTAAAAGAATGCCAGGAGCATTAAAATGGAACTATGGTTGAGCCAGGCCGGCTAGTTGAAAAAGGTGGGTCTTGAGTTTTGAACGGAAGGAGCGGAGGTCAGTAGTAATCCTAATGTTGGTGGGGAGGTCATTCCAGAGGGCTGGGCCCATCACAGAGAAGGCCCTGCTCCTGGGCGCCGCCCTTTGGCATTGCTTAGTGGACGGCACCCGGAGAAGTCCCTCTCTGTGAGAGCGAATTGGTCGTAGGGATGTATGGGGCAGGATGCGATCCCGCAGGTAACTAGGTCCTGTGCCATGGAGCGCTTTGAAGATGGTGATCAACACCTTGAAACGCACCTGATAGACCACAGGGAGCCAGTGCAGCTCGCGCAGGAGAGGTGTTATATGGGAGTATCTCATACTCCCCATAATCACCCGCGCGGCCGCATTCTGGACCAGATGTAGTCTTCGGGTGCATCTCAAGGGAAGCCCCATGTAGAGAGCATTGCAGTAGTCTAGGCGGGACGTCACAAGCGCATGAGTGACTGTGCGAAGGGCATCCCGGTCCAATAGGGGGCGCATTTGGCGCACCAGGCGAACCTGGTGGAACGCCCCCCTCGCCACGGCTGCCACATGGTCATCCATGGACAGCCGGGCATCCAGGAGGACGCCCAAATTGCGCGCCTGCTCCATGGGGGCCAGTTGCTCACCCCCAATGGCCAGCGATGGGATCAGCTGGTTGAACCGGGGGGCCGGAAGCCACAGCCACTCCGTCTTGGAGGGGTTGAGCTTGAGTCTGTTGTCACCCATCCAGACCCATACGGTAACCAGTGCAGAGGAGTGGGAGAAATAATCACCTGTATCTGTAGCATTCCTTAAGCTACACATGTAGTGCTAAATGGGTGACAATGATCAGATGCAGCTGTACTGCCCTTTTGAAGTGTATAAAATCAAATACAAAATTATTATCTCTTATTTAAAAACAGGTAATCCATCTAGATTTCAGGATGCTTAAACAAATGGCACCTTGGATTAGATACAGAGGCAGACTGGCAATCAATGCAACTTGTAGAACAGTAGTGTAATACGTGCTCTTCTGGAAGCTAGCAACGTATTGCTGCATTCTGTACCAGTCTATTTATTTATTTAAGGTATGGCAATGTTACAATAATCAGGAGACTACAATTAGCAGGCTAACACATACTAGGTTTTGGCTGCTTGAGACTGCTAGCCCATTCTGTTCACAGTCATGCAATATCCATGGAACACCACAGAGGATAACCTAGCTTTACACCATAAAGAAAGAAAGACGAACAGCATCTTGTAGCATCATCTGAAGTCCTCTTCCTCCACTGAACCCATCTTGCAGGCAGGTGTCACCTCTGAGAAGGGCCAGTGTTTTGACTGCCCACATGAAGCGCCAGCTGGTCTTCCCACCAAAGTGGTACCTATTTATCTACTTGCATATAACATGCTTTCAAACTGCTAGGTGGGCAGAAGCTGAGGTGACAGATGGGAGCTCACCCGGCCCCACAGAGCTAAGACTTGAAGCATCTCTAGTATCAATGGTGGGTTCCTAACTGGTTTACTACAGGTTTGCTGAGAGAGGGTATTTTGTGCGCACGCGCAATTTTTTTTGATAAAAATAAAATGTAAAAAATAGGAAAATGCTTTATGAAAATAAAAACCATAATCTATAGCAGGAGTCAGCCATCCATTTTTGGCATCCTGATACCACTGTGCCAGTTTACATTAAACATGTGAAAACTGGCAACATCACAGTTAAAATCATGTAAATTCTGATATATAAAATGATTGCATCTCATGAGATCCTATAAGATCTCAGTATATTTTCATGTGAAAAATTTGACTTTAGAAATTGAAAAAACAACAATTTTTTCAGTTGGACCCCTAGTTCCCATGTATATAGAATAGCTTATTTGTGATTTATATTGACTGATGGTAGCTTTCTAGGGTGTCAAATCCCTTTTTTCCTAACACTATGCCCCGGATTGAATGTGTGAACTTCTGAATGCAAAGCATGTACTCAGGAACTGAGCTGATATTTCTTGTTAAGTCTCCAGGCGTGACAGATAGCAAAACAGAAACAAAACAAAACTCCATGTCTTTTTTTACTTTCGGAGCACATGTTTATTATGGAAATTTTCAGACACAATCTTTATGCTTCCCTGCAGTGTCATTTACCATCAAGAATGTCTGTAAAGGTCTTGTAAAGTTCCATACTGCCAATTATATTTCTCACAGGATCTGGCAGATGCAGAAGAGAGTAGAAACAGTAGTTTTTGGCACAATTTCTGTGGGATATTCACACGAGGTACAACCTCTGCCAGATTCTCAGAGAAGCATTTCGTTTTTAATCAACCCCTGAAAGACTGAACTCAACCAAAGTAGACAATTGCATTTTCTCAACCCAGAAGCAGAATAATCAGGGAAGCAAAGAAAAAAACCTAAACTATTTTTTTTAACTGAACCATTATAGAAGTTGTATTAAAGCATCAGCTAAACCTATACAATAAGAATCCAACCTGGATTTGAGAAATATTCCCTCTTAATTTTGTTACTGGCTTTTCATGCCATCTTGCAATAGACATTATTCTGGCATAACCCTTGTCCTTTCTTAAGGACGATAACACAATCTTTCGTCTCCCTTAGGGTTTAATCTTCATGCTATTTTATATTTACTTGGGAATAGAAAGATAAATTGTGTAATGAGTCAGAAATGCTTCTTGTGTGGGAATATTCAGAACTACTTCTTGTGTGGGGATATTTGGGCTGTTTTAGATGTCACAGAATTTGTCCTATGACTTCAGAATTTGGCAACATTCTTGGATTCAACCATGGTCCTGGATACTCAAACAGTGGTTGGATTTCTTTATTCAGATGAGAATTTATATGCCACTTTAAAAAAATCACATGTTTATATATCTTAATTATATCTAGGTTGGATATGCAGCTATTTTTTAAAAAATGAAAAATCCAAATAGTTCAAAACACGGCAGGATTTCAAAGTTGCTTCCAACTGAGCCAAATTTATAAAATCATAGAAACCAAGCTCAGTTAAATGCAATAATATAAATTAATACATCCCTGATAGATATTTTCACTTGGATATATTCATTGAACCAAACTGAACTAGGAATCAGTCCATTCCTTTAACCTGAACATTTTGAATTTTCTTTTTGACTTCCAAAGTATGAGCTATCCACCCAACTGCAAATATGACAATCATTCCTCCCATATTCTCTTTCAAGTTATTCATTAAAAATTATAGAAAACTACATCACCCTTGTGGTAGTATTAGGTTTTCTCTACCAGTCTGATGAAGAGGTTTTAATGAATACGCTTTGAGTATAATTTGCTATCCAGCTGTGTTTTCACTTAGTTGTCATGCCATCCATCCAACACTTAACTAGCTTGTTAATCAGAATGCCATGGCTAGTTTGTCAAATGCTTTACTTGAATTCCATCTACAGTATTCCCACAATCTGCTAAGAAAATCATCCAATCAAAAATTGAGATAATATGGATCTGGCAAGACTTTTTGTTGCCTAATCCATGCCTAATTATTGCATTGCTTTCAAGGTGCTTATTACTCAGTCTGTTTATGAATTATTCTAGAAACTGTTATTATATCTGTTTCATTGCTTCTCTATTCTTCTGCTTTAGAACCTTAAGGGTAATATTTTTCTGCCTTCAGCTGTCTGGCATTTTATCCTCAAAATGGAAAATTAAGATTTGCCCAGACCATCCTCTATATTTTATAAAATTAACCTGGCTCTGGAGATTTCTGTTTCTTTAAAGAGTTATTTCTATTTAAAGTTGAAGTCTTCTGTATGTGCACATGGTTATTTCTGAGAGCAGCATACTATTCTGAGCAATGATTAGTGAATCAGCTTTTATAACTATAACTGAAAGGAGATTTATTCACAGGAAGTGCCTGATGGCGACAGGTAAAGTCTAATACCTGAGTACCTAGAGTTTCCTTACGTTTCACTAAAATACTTCAAAACCATGAGAGGATGGCAGATAAACTTATTAGGAACCTTCAAGAGTTGAATGAAATTGTGGATATGTTTATGAGCTAATGTCAAAGGGAGTTGTGGGTCCAAATCCAATGGCATTATTTCTTTACCATCTCATTATCTACCACCAGAATATGACAATAGGTAAAAGTTTACTTTGTCCCCTCATCATTTAGCACCGAGCCTGATTTGTTATCTGCAAGATTGCTAATCTGAGGTCTTTCTTCCTAGGTTTATAATATATTTCCTATACATAAACCTCTTTTCTGCTATAGTAATAAAATCTGCTTCACTAATCCTTGCTCAGGTCAGACTAATTCTCAAGAATACTTAGACATCCAGTCAGAATATTTCAACTCCAACAATTCTGTAACATGTTTCGATTTACCTTGAATTTCAGTCCTGTCCAATCCTGTCCTGTCCCTTCATTCTATAGCTCACAGCTGACTGGCAGAACTTATTCCACCTAGAATCAAAATAGGAAATGAGTAGTTCTGCCTTTTCTTTGTTTTGTCTTTCTTTAAAGAATGAATGTTACCTTCATTAAGAGACTGGATTCCTCTTCTTATAAGAAGTTCTTTTTAGTCTCTTTGCCAACAAGCCTCAGTTCATTCTGAACCTTAGCTTTTCTGATACCATGGAATTAACTCTGAACAGCCTGTAGGCTATGTCCTACATAGGTTCTTTTTTTCTTCAGATTCTCGATAGGTTTTTTTTTTTTGTATATTGTTTTCTTCCACTGTCTTCTATTTTTACTCTTCTTTGGAACTTTTTGCAATTGTGCTTTTAGGATCTTCTTTTTAAAGAACTTCCAACATCTGTCTTCCTTCCCTCTCTGAAAGAGAAAAAAAACCCAGGAATTTCCTGAAAGGACTGCTTGGCAGAGTTTATATTCCAACATATGTTGGGGTAATTAAAATCTGCTATTACTGTACTTTATGCCTCTTTCACAGACCTGGCTCTGAACCAGGATTCAACTAGTTCTGACCACTTCAGGAGAACCAGTTGTTAACTTTCTGAGCAGTTTGGTGATTTATTATTTATTTATTTATTTCTTAGCGCTTATAGACCGCCCCCTCTCCCAAAAGGGACTCGGGGCGGTGTACAGTCCGTATCGGAAATACATCAAATTAAAATTATTAAATAGATAGATACCTATATACGTATATAAGAGGAGGGTAAAAAGATATACAAAACTGTACAGCTAAGTAAATAATTTAGAATATACAAAATTTAAAACCCCAATATCCTGTAAAATTAAGTTTAAAAGAAACAATCCCTCTAAAAACCAGTAAAAATATGTATGCCAGGAGGTAGACGTTATAAATTATGCCAGGCCAGCCAGTCGGAACAGGTGTGTCTTCAATTTCTGTCGGAAGGAGCAGAGGTCAGTGGTGGTTCTAATGTCGGGGGGGAGGTCATTCCAGAGGGTTGGGCCCATCACAGAGAAGGCCCTACTCCTTGGTGTCGCCCGTTGGCATTGCCTAGTGGACGGCACCAGGAGAAGCCCCTCCCTGTGATCTGGTTGTTGGAAGAAATCATTAGGGCAGAGAACCGGTTGTTAAATTATTTGAATCCCACCACTGCTCTGAACCTACTTTGAATAATGGAGATGATTATAAAATTATGAATAAAAACATCATGGCATGTTTAGAAACTGTAATGAATGAACTTGCTTATCACCTAAATTAATAATCTTAATCTGCCAAGTTTCTCTATTGCATATGATGTTACTTTTGAATGGAGCTGGCTGAGATCAGTTTGTGGCAGCCAACCACCATGGTACCAAAATACATTAAAGTACACAACTTTTGCTTGTTCATTAAATTCTGATACTATAATATGGTGGCTACCCCAATGGGAAGAAAGAAGTGTTGCCTCAGCTATCATTTGAAAATAACACAAGTTCCCAAATGTGAGTAAAATAATAAAATAATTTTCCAAATAATATTTGGACAATATTTGGAAAATTGCAACTAAAGTTTTGCATATCTTCAAAGGAGGAAAGTTTTTTTTAAAAATACACTTAAGTGTACTTAAAATACATTTAAATATAACTTAAGATAAAGAATTTGCTTTATGACTTTCAGGAAAATAATTTTTGAAATAACTATGTTGTTAATCCCATTTCATTTATGGACATATTTTCCATTTTATTTACTTCATAAAATGAAGTAGGTTGCAGAAGGTAAACAGTAGTAGCAGAAAGTAAACATTTTAATTAAAATGTAAATGATAATAATTGACACCTTAGGAATTAATAAATTGAATTAGACCAGAATTAGACATTTTCAGTAAGTAGATTACTTTGTTTACTACTCAGACATGAAAAATAAAAAAAGAAATGGAGTTACTTTTATAGTGACATCTGTAAAGACACTGAAGATGGAAACAGACACAAAAAGACAAGGAAAATCTTCCAAAAGATCTCTATATTCAGAAGGAGATTCCATTCTTGAATTGGAATACTAAAGAACACCAATGGACAGATAGTAACTGATTCAAAGAAGTTAAAAGAAAGATAGAAAGAGTGAAATATTGTACAATAAAGGTGTCAATATCCAAAATCCTCATCCTCATCATTAGATCCTGTTCAAAGCACATTGGTCAGCAAGTCTTTTCCAGCAGTTTCAATCATTTGCAGCATCTTTGGCATCATTCCAAGGGTCATTCATAAACTTAAGATGTTCCTTAAGCGTTTGGCACCAAGTTTGGCATCAAATCTATACCAGAAAATTGATCCAATGAACATGGAGATAGATTACCATCTCATTCACTGATTTAAACTGGTAGAGAGACTTCAGAAGAGACTTCATGAACAAACAGGGACACTTGGGAATGAACTAACAATACTAGGAAGAACGACTATCTAAAATGACTAGGAATGACGATGGCATTTAGGCAGAAGAGTAGGACCGTTGGTATTTATGCAAGCAAGTCATAATCAGCCCCCCCCCCTCAAAAAAAGTAGTAACCTGCCTTCAGGGAGTGTGTATATTTGCAAAGGGATGCTGAAATGAAGCTGCTATCTGAGCATAGAAGAGGTTTTAAACATGGCAAGCCAACTAGAATTAGATTTTATCTCACTATTAAAAGACATCATTGATGCTAATAATACAGTTACATACTCATGGTCAGTGGTATGTGAATCACAACAGATAACAATAACATCCAAAAGGCACTGCAAAATATAGTGCAGTGGTGAACCACACTCATATTTGTGTTTGCTGTAATCATGATTCTCTTCCCACGCCATGTTTCCTGTTTTCACTACATGATTAAACAATCTTGCTATCTTCCTAAATGTTCTTCAGTATTGCATGTTACAATTTTATTTTTGAATATTGTGAAAAAACAAAAAACACAGTTAATTTTTTTAATACACATGAGTAATGCTTCGTTTTTTGTCTTCATGGCTCAAAAATAAATAAATTAGAATGATGAATATGTTAAATAGGAGGGAAATTCCTACAATGTAATAAAATAAAATAGGAACAAAAGATTCTAGAGGAAACTAGATAGGAAAGGAATTATAAATACAACGATGTGAATATATATTGCTTGAATACATATGAAACATAACATGAGATCTATTTCATGTAACTAAAATAGCAACAATGATTGAAGAATCTAACAGCATCCAAAAAAATAGCCAATTTATTATGGCATAGGTTTCTATCAATCATTCAAGTGCTATTTTACAAACAAATGTTACCATGGTATATATACAGTAATACATCCAAATTATCAATCACTCATTTCTTTCAATAATATGTCACATTCATTTTACTATATTCTTTCTATTATGGGTAAAGAATGTGCAAGTATTTAGTTGAATAGTAAAGGTAGTCCTGCTGCTAATGTTGTTTTTCAGCCCTCTACAGATTTCTTCCCATTGTATTTAAAATTTGCATCAATTCTGAAACTGAGCAACAGCCAAATCCACACCCACACAATCAAACCACTTGTCTCTTTCACAAAAAGGAAAAATAATAGAGCTGTTTGCTTCTTCTGCACAACCCACTATCTATGTATATTCCTTTTATAAACATAACATATCCTTTGAAAACTATTTGAGGAAATCAGTAGAACTGCGTAGAATGAAAATTTGGGGAACTAAGGAAAAACAAATTGATTTGACTGGTCAAAAGAGAAAAGCATGATGCGTCCATTTGAGCCTTTTCTTCTAATTGGATATTTCGTGAGGGAATAGGATGCAAAAAAAAAGAGGGATGAACTCATGATACCACCTTTAAAATGGATCTACAAGAATATAGAAAACTTGTTGCATGACATATTTTAGATATGGGTATAATGGGTAGGACATTTGACCGATTACACATACCTATGTAATGGATATAAACTGTTTATTGTTGTAAGAGCTAAAACCTATATGGAAATGACTATGCCAGAAATATTGCACTATGTCCAACATTTTTAATGTTTGCCTAATAAAAACATTTTTTAAAATATAGAAAACTTGCTGCATGACATATTTTAGGATGTATGTTTTAGCCTTTTGTTTCAAAATTAATCAACACTTTCACCTTCTATGTATTCATTCACTCCATTAGCTCATCCCACCTTCATTCAGATTTATTACATTATTTCTCTTTGTCTTAATTTCATAGATCCACAACATACTATAGCTCTTTCATGCACTTCATTTGTTAATTCATACTCTTATATACTTTCTTATCTTACATTCTAAGTAGCATGCTATGAACATCATAGATGCTTTGCTGCTTAACATGCCCTTGGTCAGTTAAGGCTTTCAAATAATATTTTTAGTCAGATTAAGAAATTATGGACTATAAAGTCCTTGAAACTGGTAAGGATAATACCAGTTTTTTGGGGCAGATTTTGTCAATTATAGCCAATCAAATTTGCTCACACTATTCCATGCAAATCTAGAAAAGAACTTGCAAGCCACTTATTGTTCTTCACATTCCCTCAATGTGGTTATATATGTAGTGTATTGATACACATTCAGAGTTATACATAATTTAATATCAAAAATGTGTTTTTAGATAAGGAGTGTGGAGGCAGGTAATATTTTTTTTCCCAGAAAATTTTATTGGTTTTTAAAAACATTTATAAGGAAAAGGGTAGGTGGAATGGTATACAAATTTTGGCAGTTGCAAGTGTGGCAGACGCCCCCTCCCTCCAAACTCATAAGATACATCTATGTATAAAACATTAATACAAAATCGTATAAAATCAGCATATTAATTCTATAAAAAATTTTCAATCAGCTTATATATTATGATATATAGTCTAGATATGATTTCATTATTACTTTCAGTCTGTTTATAACAATGTGATTTTCTTATTCATTTTTGTGATCTGAGCTTTCTTAGTGTTGCCCCTTCTCCCCCCGCTGGCAGAGCTCCGGCCCCTCCCGTGTCCTGTGTGACCGTTGAAGAGTCTTCTGTTTTTTCTAGGTTCGCTTTATTTTTTTCCATAAAGGCCTGAGCCTCTATGGGTGTATTGATTCTGATTCTTGTCTCCTCCCAGAATATCAGCATCCCTTCAGGCATCAACCATCTAAACCACACCCCTTTCTGGTATAATTTATTCGCCAATTGCGAATAATTTTTCCTTTTCTCCCTAATTTTTTTGGGATCTGCTTCAAGATGGTTATCTCCCTGTCGTGATATGTCAATGTTTGCCCCCTTTGTACACCCAGAATTATGTCTCTTGTGCTTTTCCTAAGAAATTTGATATGGACCTCCCTGGGTACATTGTGTGTTCTGGCATATGCTGAGTTCACTCTATAGACCAGGTCTATCTCCCATTCCATCTGTTGTTTATCTTTGTGTATATATTCAGCTAAGATATTAGTCATGATGTCCCTTATGTTTTCCCCATCTGCTTCTATAACATTTTGAAATCTAAGATAAAAGGACATTCTCTCAAATTCTGTTTTCATTTGTTGGATATCAAGTTCTTTGTTACCCTTCTGCAAAGCTTCTACCCCCCACCTCGCCTCCGCCACCCCACCCTCCACAAGGTCCAGTCTCTGTGAGTTCTTATAAATTTGGACTTGATTCTCTTTCATTTCTTCCTTCATTTCCTTTAATTGTTTCTTAATTTCTTCCTGGCCCTGTATGAGTTGTTGAAGCATTTGTTGCAAATCCATCTCTGTACTCTTAGGTTGCATCAGTTCTGTAATCTTTGACTGTGTAGCAGGACTGGATGTTGCAGATGTCGGTGCAGAGGTAGCAAAGCCAGGTTTTCCAGGTGGTGGTCTTTTTGGAGACATAGTTTATAAAACAGAGAGATCAGTCAGTGTAGAGACTGGACAGCTGAAGAAGTAGAGCAGGCAGATGAGTTCAGGAGGCAGAAGATCCAAGCAGCTGGGAGTTTCTTTAGTCAGTCTAGCAACAGAGAAAAATTTTCTCTCCAGAGGGTTCAGGAAATAGCAATCCACAAGAGATTCTTCTGGGTGACACGGAGACAAAGACCGGAAGCCTGAATTTTTCTTGAATAATAGAATATAGTGGTACCCTCATGAAAAATTGCTTCTGCAGTCAAGATTTTAAATGCAGTTTCTATGTAATAGTTAAAAAAATTAACACATATGATCCCAGGTATTGTTTTTGAATTTAACCAGGGTTATCTTAGCCTGTTTTAGTCATCCTTTTCCCACAGAAATTAATAGCTCAAGTTAGTCAGGACAAGGTTAACTTACATGTATTTCAAAGACTTACTCTGGAACCAGCCCAATAGCTGAATGAAAGTCACAAATGAGCTTTGTAATAGAGTAGGGATTTGAAGTCAGGTAACTCAATTTAAAGGAACACTAGGCATGTTGTTTTCGAGTTATTTAATCACTCCTGTCTCTTTGTGACTTGCTGGATTGTGTATCAATAACTGCTTCTTTGAATTCCTGTAAACTCTCATGCTTGTGACATCAGTAATAGTATCTAGCTACATTGTCTGACATTTTTCATTGCCTTCAATTTTTCTAGGCACTAGGATCTTCTCCAAGAACTCTTACTTTTGAGTTATGCGCTCAACAGTTGTAAGCTTTAGCTTCATTATTAGTAAATTCAGAGAGCAATCTGTTTTACTTCATAAAACATTTGTCCTACTATGGTTTGAGGTACTCTTAACAATTTTCTTCAGCACCTCAATTCAAAGGCCTCAAATTTGTCTTTGTCCAGCTTTTCAGATGGTACAGCTTTCAAAGCCATATGTTCCTATTGAGAAAGCCATCGGCTTTGTTAACAGTGTCTGATGTTGCTGCATTCAGGCATAAAATGCTACTATTTGCTTGGTATATAGTCTAGACTGCAGGATGAAAAGAACACTTTAAAGAAAAAAATAGAATTGCAAGTACATAAACTCATATTCTGAATAATTTTCAAAACATCTGAATAATTAATCACAAATTATAAGTTGATGGAAAATCATATGGTAGATCCAAATGTATAGTTTTCACTAGTTATTTTGTTTGAATTGTTGTTTGCAACCATCTATGATTATTTTTATGTTGTTTTATAGGAGAAAATAGAACTGCATGCAATTCTGTTATAATCAGCAGGAATTGGATTCAAACATTACAAATGTTCTTACAAATATTCTCTTCCATCAATTCTTGGATCCATGAAAGTTTTATTTTTTTCTATTTTCAAAAGATATTAAAACAGAAAAGTGTAGGTGGAATGAAAAATCTAGAATAAAACCATTAGAAATCTATGTAGACATCCTAAATTTTATACTGCAGTGTACAAAATCACAAAAGTTACTTTTCATTTTGCAAATTTATGAATGCAATTTACAAAAAAAGTGGATCTTAAACCGCCTAATAATATGTATTGAAATTTAATTATAATGTGAAATAATCTAATATGAATCTTTAAATGTACCAGTGTCCCAATAATAATTCTGATATTCCAATTATGTTTATACCTTGAAAAATATTTGTTCCCAAACCTTTTTTTATAAAAACAGTTGCATTTCTCATTGGAGTACATGAGGTTTTATACTTTTCTTGTTGTTAATACTGAAGACATATTTTGAGAACCCTATGAATTTAATTTTATTTATTTAATGCACATCATAACCCCCACTATGAGTTTTTTACTTGAGATATGGGTAAATGTTTGCTGTTACATATTTTTATGATCTTCCCAATATGTATGATAGTTCTAAAATAGTAGTCATTTGAAATTAAATGAATGTTCAAGAAAAATGTGAATTATGAGGTCTTCATAGTATTTCTATTATTCATCATACAGTCACAAAGAGATATAATTAAGGGGAAAACCATCATCACTTTGTATTTTACAGTAATATGTTGTTTTGTTTTTGTTAGCATTAAAAAAAAGATAAGTGAATTTTTAGTTCTAAGGTAGTGAAGCTCTGCCCCACCCTGTCCCCCATTCAATCATTCGTAGAGACTTCTTGAACAAGTCTCTATGGTTTTTTTAGTAAGGTTTTTCAGAAGTGGTTTGCAATTGTCTCTTTTCTAGAGCTGAGAGAAAGTGTCTGATCCCGAGGTTATCCAGCTGGCTTTGTGACTAAGACAGATTAGAACTCACAGTATCTAGTCTGATGCCTTAATCACTATACCAAACTGATTATACATAACCTATATAAATAGTAGAGGTATATGAGAACAATCTGTTCTTGCCAATTAACACTCAATTATTAAATATTGTCATCTTATTTACTTTCTTCAGTCATGTGACCTAAAATCTAATTTCTAGCTAGAACACTGACCTTATCAAATATATGCATTTGTAAATACCTGGATATTCAGCCACTATAATATCAATTAATCAATCAGAATAGAGCTGGACAGGACCTTGGAGGACTTCTAGTTCAATCCCCTGCTCAAGCAGGAGATCTTATATCAGTGATGGCTGACCGTTTTCCAAAGGCATGACAAAATTGTGTCTGTGCGGGTCCAGACCCCCAATGGAATGTGTCCCACCCATCTGGGCATGCGTGCACGACCCCCACATATGGGAGGGGGAAATATCACCCTCCCCAGGCTCTGGAGGCTTTCCTGAAGCCTGGGGAGAGTGAAAACGGCCTCCCCTGGGTCCCCAGAGGCACTCTGGAAGGCAGAAATGGATCATTTCTAAACTTCCAGTTGGCCTATTGGGCCCGTTTTTCACCCTCCCCAGCCTTCAGGAAAGACTCCGGAGCTTGGAGAGGGTGAAAAACAGGCCCAATGGGCTAACCGGAAGTTTGGGGACAAACTTCTCTAGGCTCTGGAGGGTTTCTGGAAGGCTGGGGAGCGTGAAAATGGTCTCCCCAGCCCTCCAGAAGGCTGAAAATCAGATGGCCAGCCCACGCATGCGCCGCCAGAGCTGAGGGCTACCATGCCAGCAAATATAGCTCTGCATACCACTTGTAGCACGCGTGCCATAAGTTCACCATCACGGCCTTATATCATTTTAAACTAGTGACTAGTTAGTGTCTTCTTAAAAACCTCCAGTGATAAAGCACCCACAACTTCTGAGGGCTAGCTGCTCCACTGGTTAATTGTTCTCACAAGATACTTCAAACAAGGAGGGGTGTTAATTCTATCTTTATTGTATTCTATCTTTAAGTACAGAGTATTTGCAAGTCTGAAAATACTCTCTCTCTCTCTTGCATTTATAATCCAAAAACTAGGGAAACTTCTGATATGTATGCTACATCCCCAATCTTTCTGCAGCTGGATATCATATAAGGCATTGCTGGGAAGATTAGTGGATGGCAACAGGAATTTTTTATTTATTTTTTATTAAAAGAGTTTTGTACAAACAGATTTTCCCCCTTTTCACCCCCCCCGCCATACATTGTAAATCTCATACAAAAGCTATACCGCCCCCAACCCCCCCGCAAAAATTCACATTCAAATATTATACCAAATACTTTGCCCCCTCTCCTCCCCCCATCTTAAAGTAAATTACTCATATTGTATCCCCTCTCCTCCCAACAAACACAATGTAAATTTCTCTTAGATTAATAATAACACATTAATACCATCTTCTAAGCTAATTTAACATATATAACTCTTAATATAAATTTCTCCTAAAATAACATTGTTTCATTAATCCCATCATCTAATTTATTCATACAAATATAATGCCCCACCCTCCACCCTAACCCTCCCCCACCTCCCACAGAAACCCACCCCCCTGACTTCCGCTGTATACCACTCTAACAATTCCAAACATCCCGTATATTATTTACTCTGATCATCTATCAATCTAAGCATTCTTACCTAAAGGCTACATAATAACTCCTAGTCTGGTATTTATTCTCTATATAATCAATCCATTTTACCCTCAACAGGAATTATTAAAGTGCTATCCCAGAATAGGTCCAGGGTGTGAAGACCCAGAAGGCTTCTGGTAGGAAGTTTAACATCTCCAGGTTTCTGTCCTGCAGACTTTATTTATTAAATTATTATTATAATTTAATTTATATATCCTGTAGAGTTGGATGTTCCACTACAATTACACATGAACATATTTTTTTCTAGCCCACCAGAAGCATTTAAATTATTTACATTATACTGTCTTCAACTTACAACAGTTCGCTTAATGACTTTTGATGTCATTTGACCTTGAAAAAGTGACATGACCATTTTCACAGTTATGTGAAAAACTGTGCAGCATTCCCATGATCATGTGATCAAAATCCAGATGCTTGGCAACTAGTTCATACTTATGACTGTTGCTGTGTCTCAAGATCATGTGATCCCCTTTTGCAACCTTCTGGTAAGCAAATTCAACTGGAAGCCAGAGTCACTTAACAACTGGGCTACTAACTTATCAACTGTGGTGATTCACTTAACAACTGAGGCAAGAAAGGCCGTAAAATGGGGGGAAACTCACTTAATGAATGTCTCACTTAACAACATAAATTTTGGGCTCAATTGTGGACATACGTCGAGGACTACCACACACACACATATACATACACGAAACACAGTTTGGAAGAGCATATTGTGTACTATATACACAAGATAGTAGTTTAGCAGTAAACTTTACTAGAGTGGTAAAGAAGCATAGCAATGAGTAAAGAGTAATAAAAAATTACATGTTGTGTTGAGTGGAGATTTCCCCCCACCTAGATTCAACTATGTTTTATTGTGTATTACAAATCACAACATCATTAGACAATTGTGTCCAAGACAAAGCTGTCATATCTAAGTAAAGTATAAAACACATTAATGGGGAAAAATCTTTGTTAAGAACCCACTATTGTTAGTTCTCTGCAGTCTGAAGAATCTAGCTTTACGCTAGAGTAGTGATCGGTCTGAGGAGATGCCATTTGTTTTTGTCTCCTCTAAGGTCTAAAAAAATTGGTCTGTTTTGCCTCAGGAGAAAACTATGAGAATAATAGTCACTAAAGTAGTCCAGTGACAATTATTAGCAAGGATATTGCCATTTTATTTTCAGTTCAGCATGAAAATGAAAGCAGATGCTCTAAGCATATGTATAATGAATTCTCAGTGAACTTCATATGATCTTTATAGAGGTTATTTACAGTTTTATCATTTAAAAAAATCTTACGTAACATTTTCTCTGTGAAACTTGAAAAATAATGTGTTTACAAGGATTTATCTTACTAAACTTTACAATTGGCAACTCTTGGGGCCTTTTTCAAGGTCTACATATAACGAATGTCCACAACTGGTACTGTTTGGGTTGCTAATTCACAGTAGTATAACTAGGTTTTAGTTTTTAAAAATATTATTTCTTAGATTCTGCATTTTCCATAATCACTAGAGGCATAATTTCTACTATCTCTCCATTCATGGAGATAGGTTAAAAAGAAAAATTAACTCAAAAATTTTCAGAGAGGAACTGAGGCATTGCTGATCCACATCAGATAGCAAAAATGAAAAAAGAAAAAGAAAAATCCATGAAGAAAGTCAGGAAGGAAATAGATTTCAAGATGTGTCTTCATATTTCCTGCTTAAAACTTCATATTATGTTTGCTTACAAACAATCTTTTAACATTTCTCATCATATGTTTTGTTGTAATACAGCTGGTAAGACTGCTTCTGCTTTTTTAAATATAATTTATAAGTCTATAAAAATAATATGTAAATGCATTATGTGTAATAATATAATTATATCAAGGCAAATTATATTTAATACCGTAATTTATCATTATAATTATAAATGCAATAATAATGATATGTTTTCTCTTGCTTAATTTTAAGATGAAAATTGAGCAATTCACTTTGCCTCAGTATCATAATTAATTAAATAGCAGGGAGAATATGTTGACAAGGCAACCCCTAAAATCTTGCTTTCTGTTTTCTGTGCAGCATGTGATAGTTACCATTGGGGACCTCACTGCAGTAGTCGCTGCCAGTGTAAAAATGGAGCTTTGTGTAATCCTATCACTGGAGCCTGCCACTGCACTGCAGGATTCAAGGGATGGCGCTGTGAGGAACACTGTGACCAAGACACATATGGAAATGATTGCCGCCAAAAATGCCAGTGTCAGCATGGAGCCACCTGTGATCATATCACTGGAGAATGCAGATGTCCCCCTGGATATACTGGAGCTTTGTATGTGATTGATATATTGGCTATGTGTGGAATATTAGAGAATTTCACAATCATTTTTTTCTTTTACAAAGAAGATGGCAGTATAGTGCTCATGCTATGATTACTCTTTTGGTGAAGATAGAAAAATAATTTGCACTCTGCAAATAGTTTATTGGGATTTGAAATGGTTTCTCGGTTCCAAATTCAATATTGCCAACTCGTGGATAATAAATAAGCAACAGAAATATGACAAGATGAGCTATATTTTAATATTTTGAGGAATATTAAATGTATATAATGTATTTTTATGTTGCTTGTATTAATGCTTGATTCCTTTTTTAATATGTTGTCCTTAGGCAGGATAGAAACAGTTTAAATAGATTCTAGTTGAACCTTCAAGACTAACCAATATACTGAAGCTGAATAGTTCATGGTCCAGAGCCCATTGGATGAGATGTAGGAGGAAACCATTTCATGCATCCAACACAGTGGACTCTGATTTATAAAAGACAGAATGAATGTGCTCAGGATATTTTTATAACAATAGATTATGACAGAAAATATGAGAAAGACTCTCAAGAAAGAAAACTCTGGTAACAGTGTGTAAGAAAATGCAAATTTCAAATTCTTACTCCATTATGCCTTAGAATCAATAGCCGTCACAATTATTTTCCTCTTATCATCCTATCACAAGTAAATAGATCTGACGACAAAATTGCTTGGTGTTGATTTGGGAAAAGGTGAGATAAAGCTACAATGAATTCATCAGCAGTCTGTTCGTGCCAAAAGTTGCTTTGAAATTGTCTAGATCATATATCAGAATATAGAGAAGGCAGCATCTTTCCCAAAGCAATCCAAAGAATGAACATTTCAGCAACTCATCTGAATACAACATTCTGTAAAAGCAAAAACAGGGGTAGTGATGAATTTTTTTAAAAAAAAGGAATAGTTAATTATGAATAGAGAAAGCAGGACCATAATTTACTTTTGTATATAACTTATATTAACTTTGTATACCGGTAATAAATATATTTGATTGCTCAAGGCATAAGCTCATTATTTGAATATAAGAAATATAAGAATATTGACTTAGTAATTGTGCACCACATATAGCAACAATGTACAATCTCTAATTCAAGCCTAGTATTTTGCCACAAAATAGAGCAGGATTCAGGAGACAATATTTAATCAAAAATAGGTAAAGGATATTTAGCAAATACATAGAAACTTTTAACATTATAGCTTCTTTACCTGGATTAGAAATTCTTATAAAGTAGAGAAATATTTTTGCTGTTTTTAAATTGATAAAATAAGAAAAACCTATTGGCTTTTACAAATAGAAATACTTTCTTAAGTAAAGAAATTATTTATATAGTTTTTCCTTAGTTTTACAGATTAACACTCCTAACCCTATTAGAAACATAAACATCTCACCATTCCTCTTATAATTAAGAGAAAAGCTTTAATTAAACACTTTCTCTCTGTAAATGTGTGTGTGTGTTTGCCTTATTTTTAGCTGTGAAGATCTTTGTCCACCTGACAAACATGGGCCACAGTGTGAAGAAAGATGCCCATGCCAGAATGGAGGAGTTTGTCATCATGTAACAGGAGAATGTGCCTGCCCTCCTGGACGGATGGTAGCTATAATTTCTATAAAATTTCATTGCTTTTGACTCTGAAATGTCATGGGAATGTTTTAGGACAGGGGTGTCAAACTCAATTTCATTGAGGGTGGCATCAGAGTTGTGTTTGACCTCAGGGGGCCAGGGTGGGCATGGCCAGCTCAAAGTCACTTGCATCGGGGGCACCTGTGGTGGCTCGAGCTCTCTGCCAGCAAAAATGGCCTCCCGAGTTCCATTTTCTGCTGCGACAGCTTCCTGTAACCTTCTGTCAGTAAAAACAAAGCTCAGGAGGGCGCCTGCAGCCCTAGCAAGCTCCATTTTAGGCTGCGACAGCCTCCTGCAACCCTCTGCCAGCTCCATTTTTGCTGGCAGAGATACTGTAGGGTGGTCCTTGACTGTTTCCAGTCCTACCTGCCAGACCTAATTCAATTCAATTTCAATTTATTAGCGCTTATAGACCGCCCCCTCTCCCAAAAGGGACTCGGGGCGGTGTACAGTCCATGTCAAAGAACACAATTAAAACAGTTAAAATTACTACATGGGGAATATATATATACAAATATAAAATGCATGGATGGATAAGAGGAGGATAAAAGATGTGCAGGACTGTATTGCTAATAAATAATTAAAATAAACAGACATTAAGATCCCAATACCCAATAAAATTAAGACTGTAGAATAATACCCTTAAAAACCAGTAAAATATAAATGCCAGGAGATAGGTGTTGAAATTATGCCAGGCCAGCCAGTCGAAACAGGTGAGTCTTTAGTTTCTGCCGGAAGGAGCGGAAGTCGGTGGTGGTTCTAATGTCGGGGGGGAGGTCATTCCAGAGGGTTGGGCCCATCACAGAGAAGGCCCTACTCCTTGGCGTCGCCCGCTGGCATTGCCTGGCGGACGGCACCAGGAGACGCCCCTCTCTGTGAGAGCTAAGCACCCCATGGGCCAGATCCAGCCCCCGAGTCTTGAGTTTGATACCTAGGAGTTTTAATTCTAAGTTAAATGCAGGGAAAAAAGGGAAATGATTTGTTTGAATCTATTACCGTTATGTAGAATTGAAATCTTGGATTAGCTTTCTTTTACAGCATAAACATTCCAACAAATGAACAATCTAACACTCATGAGAAAACATACAGTATATAGTATTGGAAAACTAAATTATTATTTTTTTGGCATTTTTACATTTCATGCAAACTCATAATGCAGTCCTATGAATAAATGCGAAGTTCTGTTTTCAAACAGGGCACAGTCTGTGGTCAGCCTTGCCCAGAAGGACGTTATGGAAATAATTGTTCCCAAGAATGTCAGTGCCACAATGGAGGGACATGTGATTTAGCTACTGGCCAATGTCATTGCAGTTCAGGGTATACAGGAGAACGGTAAGAAGGCAATTCTTCAGAGCACTCGATCATCATGATTGTGGAAAAGAAGAAAGTTGAATAAATTTCCAATATTATGCAAACTTGATTACTGTTCCAGTCAAAACTAAACAAAAGCGGGTTCAATTTTACTTAAGAAACAAATTGGAATTCAATCACTGTGTATCACTAAGTGATTTTATTTAGCTATGTTTTCATTGATCATATTTTAAAAATATTTGCATTTTTGGGGTCTTTTTTTCTCATTCTGAATAGTTTGGTCATGTCACTTCTATTTATAATATGAAAAAAAAACACTGCCCCATTTCATTTTTAAAAAACATTTATTCCTATTTTATTGTTCATTAATCAGTGACTGGTTTATGTGAGGACATAATTCATGTGAAGAGTCCCATGGTTGCAAACAAAGTTTAAGCACATTTTCTTCTATCAATTCTTTTTTCTGAATATCATCACTTCACTGCCATTTTCCCCAGTTCCTATGGGGCACAATACAACTCTTTCATCCCTGTAGATGTTAGGGGCTTACTGTCTTATTTTTTCCTATATTTAATCTTCTTGGTATGATAACATGAATCATTTTCAGATGGGAAAAGGAGAAAATTTTGTCCCAGAAGTTTTTAAGTGGACTTTATGCTAGCAAATTAATTTTCTATCCTGCTACTTCTTATGTTTATGTGATTTGTGCAGAATAACTTTACACTGAATTTGTTTTAGCTATTGAATTATAAAAACTTTTTGTATTTTCTGAAATCTTGTATAATATGTGTGCTGTTTGAAAGGAATGTGTAGCCAGCTGGCTATAAGCCTGGCCTCTTTTCCTAACCTTCAATTATCTCTACATAACGTATTTTATGTTATAAAGATCAACATCTAATGGCACGCAGATGTCTGGGCTTTTCCTCTTTCAACTTTCACAGGAAATATTATGTTATCTAGTTTGTCCTACTGGGTATGATTTAGAGTTGGACACTTAAGTGAATAAATCCTCACATAATAAATCAAATGGCACTTTGTAGAAAAAGCATTTGCTTAAATATTGTAGCAAAATTCTGTTAAAATATTTGGAAGTATAGTGTAGAAAATTGACAAAGGAAAATGTCCTTCACTAGAGCAATCAGGAACTGCCTACTTTATATGAAATTTTAAAAAACTGTTCTAATATATATTTAGACTATTTTTCTATGTAGCTCAATTCTTGCCTAGCTCAACATTAGCAACAGCAATAGCATCCACTGCACTTTATGTAGAAATGAGATGTTCAGAATTACCTTATTGGTGTCCTTCATAATGGCCTGTCAGGAGGAACACTTTTTGAAAGGAAAACAATAGCAATAGCACTTAGAATTATACAGTGCTTCATAATTCTTTACAGCCCTCTCTAAGCAGTTTACAGAGTTAGGATATTGCCCCTGACAATCTGGCTTTTAATTTTACGGAAGGGTGGAAGACTGAGTCAATCTTGAGCTGGTCAGAATCGAACTGCTGGCAGTCAGCAGAGTTAGACTGCAATATTGCATTCTAACCATGTCTCCTTTTTGTAATATCTCTGTAATATTTCCATTGAGAGGTACATATGATGCTGCTTAAGTCACAAGAGCATAGTTTGCGTGAATTGTTATCCAGAGTACCATAATTAAAAAGGGGATTTGTATTGCATGAAATTGCATCTGTATGCATGGTTGTGTTTGCATCTGTTATATATATAGTGCTATTACCCGAGAAGAATTAAATGTATATTTTAGAATATTTTTATGGAATGCAAATATCTTTTTCTTCCTGGTCTTTTTATCAGATGTCAAGATGAATGTCCAATTGGAACTTTTGGAATACAGTGTGCAGAGATCTGCCAATGCATGAATGGTGGAAAATGCTATCATATTAGCGGAGAATGTCTTTGTGAGCCTGGATATACCGGAGTATACTGTGAAACAAGACAATGTGCTGAAATAGTCTATGGTCTTAAATGCGACAAAAGGTGTCCCTGTCATTTGCCAAATACTTACAGGTACTTTAGATATTTCTGTTATATCTGTGCGGGATCAACTTTGGTTTGCCAATTAGTCTTGGACAAATTTTTCAGTAGGTTTTATAAAAAAATGCTCTTATAATGCCACTCAACCATTGTGACAAATCACTAATGCAGGTGAACTTATATTGCCACAGCAAGAACAATATATCACCATGAATCACTACTGAGAAAGCAGGAAATATAAGAATCTGAGGAAGGATTCATTTTTCCAGATATCCAGATATTGTACTTAAAGCTGTTCAGAAGGATTAAAATCTTTGGATTTTTAAAAAATAAATGCTTAAGAAATCGTGCTTTTTGCTATATGTTTCTTGCAGGAAAAATATATAGTATTAAGAATGTAGGTTTCATGACCTACTAATAAAAACAAAGTCACAGTTTATTTACTTCTCCTGACAAAGCTTTGGAAGCTATTACAGGTTGTCCTTGACCTACGACCACAATTGAGCCCAACACAGTTGCGTCCATTGCTAAGCAAGACTTTTGTTTAAGTGAGTTTTGCCCCTTTCTTGCCACAGTTGTTGAGTCACTGAAGTTGTTAAGCTAGTAACATGATTGCTAAGTGAATCTGACTTCTTCACTGACGTTAGAAGGTTGCAAAAGGTGATCATATAACTCCAGGACACTCCAACTGTAACAAATACACGATTGTTACCAAATGTCTGAATTTTTAAAAAATGTTTTATTGGTTTATCGAAATATAAAATACAAGGAAAAATTCAAAAAAGTAATAGAAAACTAGGAGGAGGGGGAGGGGAAAATATGGTGTAAAGAAGGAAAAGGAAAGAAAAAGGAATCGACTTCGACTCCCTTCAGCATGGTAGAAGTTAACAACATTACAACTGCAACTTTTTACTTTTACACAACAGTATGTACAGGCCATTTCTATAACAATAAACCTATTTAATTAGCAAAAACTAAAGTTTTATTTTTTTCCATTGCAAGCACAAAATTCGGAAGCAATTTCAGAATAGAAACAAGGTTAGATATTTTCTCTTCGTTGGCTAAAAGATCAATTTGTCCGTCTCTACTTCTCTTTGCTGTGGGGAATAATATATATTTCTGTTAACTCATTATTCATATTAAGAGAATCCTCTATCTTATTTTAACTTTTTTTAACCCTAAAGGGAGAAAACACTTTTTCTAGTTTTGATATTTTACTCTTTATTAAAAAATACACATATAAAGGCAGGGGGGGGGGGGGAACCCTTCGTTTTAAACCAGAACCCAAAATACAACTACTTTTGAGCTTTCATTCAATAATATACAGTATATGTATGTCACACCAAATGTCTAAATTTTGATCACATGACCATAGGGATGCTGCAATGATCAAAAAGTGTTACTTTTTTCAGTGCTGTTGTAACTTCAAATGGTCCCTAAGCAAATGGTTGTACCTTGAGGACTATGTGTAATCAAATTAGTACAATGGAAGAAATTAGATAAATAGATACACTAGGCCACAATTGGAAATAAATGGAGCAGTTTGATCTTTTATCTTCCAACTGAGAGGAAGCTAGGTCTAGTTCAGAAAAATCAAGGAGCTACTGTCTGAGATGAAGCCATCATATAACATGTGTTGTATAGCTGTTTTGATTGGATGGATCTTTAATGGTCCATTTAGCAGAGAAACTTCTAAAGAAATGCTTCCTTCATTCTGTAACATCATTGTTCATGAGAAATATATACTTAAAAATTCTAATTGCTTGTTATGTTTAGTACTAGAATTGGAAGCCAGCAACTTTTCCATTAACTTGTCTATTCAGTGGCGTGTTCACTCTTTTTCCATTCTTGTCCTTCAACAACATTGTTAAATTAGTAGGACCTGGGCTGGAATGTTTATCAAATGTCCTGCAATTAATGTAGACATTAACTTAGAAAATAACTAAATTTGTAGTAGACATTTTAAATTGACAAGAATGTATGGCACAACATTATATAGCATTTCTGATATTTCAAGGATTAAGTTGATTCATGTTCATGTTCAACACAGCTGTTCATTTATACCACTGAAGGGGAAGTCAAACTAAAAAAATAGAAGCACTTATTTTAGAAAGTGTTTTTTAAACATTTCTTCCTTTCTGTAACAAATTGAAACGATTTAGCAGTAATATGAGTATAGCAGCATTGTATTGTTATTTTAGAATACAGAAGTGAACTTTAATTGATATTACAAACATTTAGCTTTTAGTGTAAGTGGAAAAATTGTATGTGCTTATATGTTTGTATGTGCGTGAGAGAACAAACAGCAAAAATGTCAGAGTAAATGACAGAAATTAATACTGCAGATATATTAAAGTTAAAGTTATGATATTCAAATTCTGATTGTTATAATCAAGGAGGCTTTTCTTATGCATATCAACAAACACACTAATATTAGGCCTAGGATGTGAAAATCTTCCAAAAATATGATCAGCATGAATGTATTGTGGCTATACCTGGAGAAATGTAAACACTAATGCCCTGACAGTCTGTGCATTTCACATTTCTCTATCAATAATTGCTGATTAAACATAGATTCACTTTCATTTTCACGTAATCTAATTTCCCAAGATTTATTCTAAAAAGAGTTATGTATTTATATCATTCTTCAAACTCTATGAAACCTAAGCACTGCCAGTTAAAGTAACTACCCCAAAAGTATTCAAGTAATTTAATTTCCTATATTTAATCATGGATTATGATGTATAATTTTGAACTCAATCAGTGTATGTGTGCACCACATATTTATCGTATACCAGGAGAAGAGGTATACAAATATTTATGAGATTTGGCCTCAGTTCAATTGTATGTGGATTCCATTGCTCTCTCTCTCCCTCTGTCTCACACACACAACATGAAGAAAAAATGAGGTAGAAAACAGTATTCTAAAATGATTACATTTTCTGTTTCTTTATTGGTTTTATGTTACGATGTTGCCCATGGTTACCAGAGTTAAAATAGCTTCCTGAAGTACAATAATTCATTATTATTTATTTCCAAAGTACTGTCAGGTGTTACCATATAACGTCTCATTAATCTAAAATAACACAGATGTTTTCCTTATTTTTAAAGCCAAAATAAAAAAATGACTAAGAATGAAAAGCATGATTCTGAAGCCCATGTGAGCCACTCATAAAAGCACTTCCAAGCATCGTCTGCTTTTTTATTCAGAGAGAGAAGATAAAGGGTGACTGAATCAAGCTCCTTAGGAGCCAATTCCCTGTTAAAAGCACCTTTAAGTGCTGGCTCCAGGGAAGAGTCCTTCCAAGCTCTTCTGCCTGGGAGCAACGTAACATTTACCCAAGTGACACATAGGTTTTACTCCTGGGTCAGTGACATCATCTCTTATGTTGAAGTGGTGCTTGGGAAATATCTGGCCTTGACCCAGTTGAATTCTTCTGGGTTAGAACATGACTAAAAAGAGATGGGTGGCAAAATCCTATTCTATTAGTGAAGTATTATTGTGCCAACTAGTAGTTAGAATTTGCTTAAATTTCTGACTGGAACCTAAAATACACTTTGTCAACATGTACTAATTATTAGAGCTATAACCTCTCTACAAAATATGAACGAGAGCAACATTTCCCAACTGAGATTAGATGAAGATTTGGGAGTCAGATTGCTTCATTGGGTTTGCATAATGTGTATCTAATATGCCACAAGGCCACTACGACAGTTAAGACAAATGCATTTTAAATAATAACAACAGTAATAAATTACAATTTGCCCTTTTCTTCTAGAACATTTAATACATAGACCAATAAGAAAACCATGCCCTTTTGATTTTTCATATATATTTGTTTGAAAATATGTTTTACACACGAACAGATGTGTTTCTTTCATAAGAAAAGTGATATCTTAGGGATAGATTGACTGCAGTTCAATAATAGGGATAAAGAACAGCTCACTGTAAGGAATTACACTGGCAAAATGAGTAAGGGGCATTGAAAAGAGGCATTAAAAAAAAACACAGAAAAGACACTCTTCTGTCATCGTTCATTTAATATGTCTTGACTTGAGTACATTTCCCCCCTTTCAAAATGCCTTAGGGAATATTACTTCAATCACTGATCAGTCATCTTTAAACAGGCTGCCTATTGTAAATATAATTGATCTGGATATTAAGGCTTCCCTTTGGTGAGAGTTAAGCTAAGTGCTTTTCCTGCCAGAGGACCACAGAACTGTCCTTGTGTTTACTGTCTTGGCACATATATTTTAGCACAGCTGATAGTTCCATTTGTTGCAAAATAACAGCTGTGTGGTTGCGCCTTGAATAAAACTGCTGTTTTCAGGTAGGAACAGATGGCCTGACACCAGGTATGGAAGCTAAAATATCAACATTCTTGAAGGCTGTAAGACTGCCCTTGACCTTTCCCCTGTAAAGCAATTTGGCACAGCTTCTAAGTAAAAATATACACAACTTGCATACTAAATACCTACTGGAATTTAGATGAAAGCTCATAGGTTCATGCAAGGTCAAATTATGTATCTGTTAATTAGAATTTGGTTTAGATTTTATGGAAAATGAATAAATTCTGGGGAATAGTTACAAGGTTGCAGGTAGCATAAAAGGGGTGATTAAATCTTGTTTTTTGCAGTCTTGACAAGAATACATTCCTTGAAGCTACTATTTTTCTTAAGAAATCTACTGGATGCTATAGTCAATAAAGGATTGGCCCAGGCTGAGGAAACCTTGTTTGAAATCCATCCTTAACTTTGAAAGTGTCCTGAGAAACTTCAGGCTACTCACATTCCTCAGTCTAATCTACTTCATGGATTTTTGAGGGGAAAACGTGGACAAGGGAGTTCTATAATTGTTGTTTCAAAGAAAGGTGGGATAGAAATACATACATGGATTTAACTTAAATACTGATTTTCCTGAGTATTGAGGAAAGATGACTCATGAAGATAATCTAATAATAATCTAATAATAATCTAATATTTCAATAGAGGTTCATTTTTATTATTATTTTAAAAAATCAGAATTCAAAAGTATGTTCCTAATCTTCATGGTAGCCTATTTTGTTTATTTCTACAGTTCCAAGGTAATGAAATATTGAATCAATGAGTTTACATTTGATGTTATAGGCTATAACTAGTCCTTGATTTACAATAGTTCAGTTAGTGACAATTGAAAGTTACAATGGCACTGAAAAAAGTGAATTATGACCATTTTTCACACTTACAATTGTTGCAGCATCCCCATGGTGACATGATCAAAATTCAGATCTTTGGCAACTGGTTCATATTTATGACGGTTGCAATGTCCCGGGGTCATGTGATCAGCTTTTGAAACCTTCTGACAGGCAAAGTCAATGTGGAAGCCATTCACCTAACAATCATATTACTGACTTAACAAATGCAATGATTCACTTAACAACTATGGCAGGAAAATGGGGTAAATTCACTTAACTGTTCCACTTAGCAACATAAATGTTTGGTTCAATTGTCATCATAAATTGAGGATTACCTGTACATATGTGGCTAATACCTGTCTTATTTCATCTGAAAACTTAATTATAAATACATTTATAATTATATCGAAGTGGTAGATTTTCTCAGCACTGATTTTGTTTTAAATCATAAAATATGTAGATGATATTATTAGTAGCACAGTATTAATGCTGCAGTAAATTAATATTAGACCACATGGTCCTCTAATTCCACCCACTCCCTGTGCCCAAGTGAGGGCATTTTTCTAAATAACTTCTTTGTGTGAAATCCTTTGTATAATGTGTCCATTTTTCTTCATTGGGCTCTTGGTATCATATTCTCTCCAAATGCTTTATCTATCCATTCGTTTTTGGCAGCTGCCACCCAACGTCTGGAGAATGCTTTTGCAAGCCTGGCTGGTCTGGTCTCTCTTGCAACGAAAGCTGTTCCCCAGGATTCTTTGGTGACTCTTGTCAACAAATCTGCAGTTGCCGAAATGGTGCTGACTGTGACAGTGTGACTGGAAAATGCATGTGTGCTCCAGGATTTAAGGTAAATGGTTCTGATTGTTATTTCATTGGTTGTCTGCCTTTGAAGATAGAAGCAACTTCCATAGTACCTCTTGGGATTATAACATTCCATCAGAAGAGGTGCTTCAAAATACATAGGGATGCAGATAAGACAACTTTGTTTCAAAAAAGGGAATATATGGAGCTGAGTTGAACTGTGGAATTCTTTTTCCCCCCATAAAGTTTTTTTTATTTTTCATTTTCATAACATATAATCACATGTATACTATTACACAGCCAACATCGTATCGTATTATTAAATGTTTACATCAATTCATCTTACCATCAACTCCCCAGAAGAAAAAGGAAAAAAAAGCAGTTATTGGTTCTTCTGCTCTCCATACACTATATTTGTGTGTTCACTTTCTTCTCCCTCGCTCATCCCCCTCTCTACCTCCTTTCTTCTCTCTGTCCTCCTTCCCTTCTCTCCTTCCCCTTCCTCTCTCCTACTCCTCTCTCCTCTTTCCACTCCTCATTTCTCTCCTCCTTCCTCTTCCCCCCTCGTACCCTCTCTCCTATCCCTCTCTCCTTCTCTTACATCTATCCTTTTCTTCCCACTCTTCATCTCAATTGCTTGGTGTATTTCAGCTTCTGAGCAAGCTCCATTTTATGTTGATGGTATTTATAGTTCCTTTTCAATATACATATTTAATTTTAAACATGTATTCTCTTCTTTTTAAAAAAAAGAAAAATAGAACAAAAAAGTATACATATATGGTCATTGTACTTTAACACCACCATCCCCAGCCTAATTTTGGTCGAGATGTAGATCTGGTTACAATTCCCAGCTATTCTCATCTTTATCTTTATATAATTATATATCCTTACGTGCCCCCAATTTGTGATTCTGCCTTTAAATCTCAATAGTTTCCCATTATAAGTGTATTTCATATTCCCTCTCCAATTTTTCCATGTCTTGAATTAGATTACCTTTAGTTGTCTATGAAAGGCAAACCTCGCTGTTCAATATTCATTTCAATTCCCTTGATCCATTGTATAGAATAACAAACGGTAAACATCTCGCTTTATTTCATTATCTTAAAAGTTCTATGTATATCCATGTTTCATATATTTTAACCCATGCTTAGTTGTCCTTCTGTTGTCATTTCCAGTCAATTTGCCATGTATCATGTATAAAAGTGAATGGCAGACCTCTGCTTTACAACCTCCCATTGTCAGTTTCATATTTATCAACATTCCATATATTTTGGGCTTTGTTTAGTTATCTTTCCATTATTATATTCCACCATTAGCAACTCCATTTTATTGTCATGTTTTTCACAACCTCCCCACATCAATACCAATATCATATTTATCCATATTCCATATATTTCAACCTTTGCTTAATTATCTTTCCATTATTACATTCAATCAAGTAGCAACTCCATTTCACTGTCATATTTAGAAATAAAACCCTTATCTTAGTTTTATATTCTCCCACATAAACATTTCTGGTTGTCTGATTTTTTCCTAGTAAGTCTTTTGTCCCACTTCTCTGTTCCTGCCCTCTTCCTTCTCTTTGCTTTGGCACATCCACTCTCCACAACTTTCCCCAAGTCACCACCAAAAGGATGTTTTTTATTTCTCTTTGTTTGGGCAAAACCTCTCCCTTATGCCACTAACAGCCTCAATCTCTTTTGTCTGCCTTTTATTTCCCTCTGTTATCCTTCATTATCTTGCCCCCCTTCTTCTTTGAATTCTTCTTTAGGTATCTGCTTCTCTGGGTTCAGAATTCTATTTAGGCTTGATTTTAATGATTTATGCATAGTTTTTTTTTTATAATTTCACGTAGTTCTTCAAATTCCCAGCTTTCCATGATGTCCAGTTCCAAAGTTAGAATTAGCTGTATAGTTATTTCAAAGTTCTGGTCCATCTTAAGTTTGTCCATTCCACTGCTGTAGGGGAGAATGATGGGAGCCATCTTGGTCTTTTGTTCTTCCTTAATATTCCAATAACTGCGGAATTCTTGATGTTCTCTGAGCCTTGATGGTGGTTTCTTGCACCTAAGAGCCGAGGTGGCACAGAGGTTAGAGTGCAGTCCTTCAGGCTACTTCAGCTGACTGCTAGCTGCAGTTCAGCAGTTCAAATCTCACCGGCTCAAGGTTGACTCATCCTTCCATCCTTTCAAGGTGTGTAAATTTATTACTTTATTTAAGAGCCACACTACTGCAGTGGTTAGAGTACAGTACTGCAAGCCACTTCTGCTGATCACTGGCTGCCAGCAGTTTGGCATATCGAATCTCACCAGGCTCAAGGTTGACTCAACCTTCCATCCTTCCGAGGTGGGTAAAATGAGGACCCAGATTGTTGGGAGCAATATGCTGACTCTGGAAACTGCTTAGAGAGGGCTGTAAAAGCACTATGAAGCAGTATATAAGTCTAAGTGCTATTGCTATTTCAACTAAATACCATCATCATGCAGATGTTTCATTACCCAACTAGGTAACATCATCACACTGATAAGGTTATCTTTTTATTTTACGATCTAATTAAATCATTTTCTTTAACATTGCATTTTTCTTACCTTTTGTCAAATGTCTTCTAGGGTTCTGATTGTTCTATTCCTTGTCCTGTTGGAACATATGGAATAAACTGTTCATCTATATGTAACTGCAAAAATAAGGCTCTTTGTTCCCCAGTGGATGGTTCTTGTGTCTGCAAAGCTGGTAAGTAATCTAATTTACATTTTTGTACTATGAAATTCATACTAAACATTTTAAATATTAAATACTTTTAAAAGAATGACGATCATAAACCACACCATGCTGCTACTTCCAGCACTCTCAGAATTAACTTTCACACTTTAATTCTATTCACTGCACTGCAGGTTCCTTCCTCTTGATCATTCCAAAACGTTT
This sequence comes from Natrix helvetica, assembly GCF_964273705.1. Classification (NCBI taxonomy): domain Eukaryota; kingdom Metazoa; phylum Chordata; class Lepidosauria; order Squamata; family Natricidae; genus Natrix; species Natrix helvetica. The sequence continues at coordinate 59,665,361 of NC_138552.1, forward strand.
TTTAAAAAAAATGTCTGTCAAGATCCCAGTGTCTTTCCCCTGACTTTTAATCATATTTATTCCTCATTTTTTTTGCTACTTATTTTGCAATTAACTCTCTCTTGATATAGTTGATAGTATTTGCATCATCCTGGCATATATTTTTCTTGTGCATAGCAGTTAATCTATTTCCTTTCTTCCTTTTGCATTTTTCTTTTTGTTGCCTCAAATTGCTTGGTGACATTTGTAGATCTAAAGACTTTGTATCAATAACTACATGTTGTGAAGTCAGTTGCAACTTACGTAGTGAATTGCAGCTCAAAGAAATCTTATGTCTTTTAATAACAATGGCTAGATGGAAAAGATGGTGTTTGACTCCTGTTTTCTTTTTTGGGTTTTTTGCTGCCATAGACTAACACAGCCATCCTCCTATAATCCTAGCAAGTGAATGATATATGTAAAAACAGCTTCCTATTCAAAACCTGAAAAGGTGCTTATCAACTCTCAGTTGTTCTTGTGAAGTAAGATCTTAGAACTCTATACTAAAAAGAGGCATCTTCTTTTTACTGTGTCAGGTTGGCATGGAGTGGACTGCTCTATAAATTGTCCTAGTGGGACATGGGGTCTTGGCTGCAATTTAACATGTCAGTGCCTTAATGGAGGAGCATGTAATATTCTGGATGGAACCTGCACATGTGCTCCAGGTTGGAAAGGAGAAAAATGTGAATACCCCTGTCAGGTAATAAAGCAGACTCCAGTGAAAGCTTGATTTGGAGATTGCAATAATATAATGTCTTTATAAATGTATTGGATATTGCAATATTATATGTTGTATTTTTAAATAAAACATGTCTATATCATCAGAGGTACTGTAGTATGAAAAATAATAGTTAATAACAATAGCACTTATATACTGCTTCATAGTGCTTTACAGCCCACTCGAAGCGGTTTATAGATTCAACATATTGCCCCCAACAATCTGGGTCCTCATTTTATCTAGCTCGGAAGGATGGAAGACTGAGTCAACCTTGAGCCAGTGAGATTTGAACTGCTGACCTATAGCTACGGTAGCAGTCAGCCGAAGTAGCCTGCAGTACTGCACTCTAACCACTGTGCCACCTCAGCTCTAATCCATATAATCCATTAACTATGGCACAAGGATGTCATCCCATCCCTTTTATAGGACACGTCTTAGTCCATCATCATATTGACATTTTGAATTTGTTCTTTGATGTTCCAGTTTGAAGCAATTTTTCCACGTCTTCCTACGCTCACCTTGAAGTATAAATAATGTAGAACACCTCATTCATGAGCTTGGGAATAAATTAATGATGGAAGAAAGAAATATGTTTCATTCACAAATCGAATCTCTTATTAGGTCAATAATATAAGGCTGGCATTTTAACTGCACTAAAATAAATTGAATATAATTTCATTTTCTTCCTGGCAGGATGGCATGTATGGCCTGGACTGTTCAGAGCGCTGTGATTGTAGTCATGCAGATGGATGTCACCCAGTAACAGGTTATTGTCGTTGCCTCCCAGGATGGTCAGGTAAATTTGAAATGGTTGTAACAATAGGACAGTAGTGCCATCCAAATTTTGATTTAGCTTAGCCACCCTTGGGTAAATTAATAGCATTTTGATCAATATATGAAAGTTTTAGGATAGAGTCTATTTTAATCACAATGAGTCCAAATATATGTGGTGCAACTCAGATTAATTGCACAAACCTTTCTCAGAAACTAGACATAGAGTAATTCTCTGGAATGGAATAATTTTATCTAAATAACTGTAGGCCTTTAACCTTTCATGACAGAATCCCATTGATTGATTGTGTGCCACCAAGTTGCTTTCAACTCCTAGCTTTCAAAATCTAAATTTTCTCCATAACGTAACTCATACACAATACTTATTTTCTTTGCAAAAATGTAATATTTAAAAGACATATACAAAGTGCTGTAAATTACTTCCTATGTTTCTGAATAGAATACACATGAGCATATATATTAATAGACTACTGCATACTGCAGTGGCTGGAGTTTTGAAATTTCATTGCTTCCATTCTTGTAAGAATCCAAAATATTAAAAAATATACTGGTAGAGTATTGTCAGAAGATTGTCAATCATCCAAGCAGCACTATCTAAAAATTGAGTCATGGCAACTGAACTTGTTTTTTTCTGGTTTGAGACATTTTGTTGCCCAACATCACAAACCAACAAAAAATAAGTCAGTTGCCATGACTCAACTTTTAGACAGTGGTACCTGGATGATTGACAATCTTCATCAGCATATTTTCATGCCCTTTGGGGAAGAAACCGGAAGTTGGTGTGGCAATATCCCTAAGAATTTTAGGGGCTGGCACCTTCTAACAACTGTCTGCCAGTCTGACAGACAGACTGTCTGTCTGTCAGATTCCCCTAACCAACTTGTTCAGACTGCAAAATAGTTTGGATGGGCAGTAAAACATGGGATGTTAAACCAACAAAAAATACATGCAGTTGCCATGACTCAACTTTCAGATAATTCTACCTGGATGACTGAGAATCTTCATGGACAGGCAAAGGTATTGTTTGTGTTCCAAGGATATCCATCTTAGTACAACTGGAAACCCTAATAAAAATGTCATTGCATTCTCCAGTCTCCAGCCTCTGTTATATTGTATTCTGGGGATTATGCCTCTGGTACTGTCAAACTAGAAAGGTATGGCAATTTGATCAGAAAGAAAACTCAGATTAATCAGCCAGTCTCTAAAAAAAAAAGCATAATAGTCTCATATGGTCAAATGTTATATTATAGCTATTGTAATAGGGTTGCTTCCAAATTGTGATTCTTAGATCTATCCTAAAGTTGTTTACTCTAGACTTTTAAGTATACCATGTTACTAAAACTGCACCACTCTATTTTTATTAACAAGTATTTTAAAATATATTTCTATCACCATCTTCACAGCAAAAATTACTAGAGTTACATATATTGATTTAATTGTGTGGTTAGAATATTTAACAAGATACAAAAAAAATGGCTCATACATTCAACTTTATCACAACTACAACTCTGATGCTAGCAGAAAAAAATATTAGTATTACATCTACAAAGTTAACCTTGGCAACTCTTCTGTAATCTGACAGTACCCTATAGAGCTGTTTCTGAAAATATGCTTTCCATTTACTGGCTCTCTTAATTAATGCAAATGTGACATTTCATTATTTTGTTCACATGAATAGATGTTTTTTTTTCTTTCTCTTTCCTAATTTAACAAAAACCTCTTATGTCCTCTGCCATTTGTGGTATCAATCTTCTAAGCTTAATCAGCTTTGTATGGACTAGTCCTAGCAACTCCTTGCTTGTAAGATCTCTCATATAATCCTGATGCCCTCTTTCTGCTTCTTTATTCTGCTTGTCTTTAATTGTCAGCAGTGTTATCCATATTTTTGTTTAAAAAGTTTCATAGTCCATAAATTCTTTACTTTTTTCTTCTTCTTCTATATCTTGCCCTTTGAAATAGATTTCCTCTCCATTTATTTCTTCTTTCAGTATTCCATTCTTTGCATTTTCAAAAACAAACCAACCACCATGGATGTCAGCAAGTTTAATCACTTTATATTCATTTTCCACTTCAATTCTTTGAATTTTAATCCCCTCATTGTGCATTTGGTAAACATCATCAAATTTTCCATCAGGTTTTTCTGTAAGCTGTTCCAAAAATTCCAATTTTTGTTCAATTCTCTCATATGTATTTGTTAGTCTTACTAATTCTGAAAATATTGTCTGCAAACTTACAATCTCTCTATTTTCCTGATACTCCGCCATCTTAAACAAAAGTGCTCTCGCTTGGAAGGTTTTTTTTAAAGTTAAAACATGGATTCACAAAAGCCGTTTTTTCCCCTCTTCTCTGGTTGAAAACACGCTTCAAAGGGACATTTAGCTTACTCCTATCGCTCTGTAACGAGCTGTCAAAACAAACCGTGAAGAAAGGGAAAAGTTCCGCTTGAGTACACAAAGCTCCAATCAACAAACCCACCCAGCATGTAGCACTTTTAAAATATTTCTTTTTTTATATTTGTTTTATATTTCAAATTAGAAAAAGAGGTCGTCTTTAAATGAATTAAAAAAAATATTCACAGCAATGCAAGAGGAGAGCTTTGATCTATAAATCACAGAGAGTCACAGAAAAAAAAGGGTAGAAAAAGAAGACTTAATCCGTCCATTTTAAAAAGGTTGTTACGATTCCATCCATGAAGATAGCATGTAAAAAAATGGGATAGCCACTGTCCAGAACCGTTGCAAATTTAATTTCATCGCTTGATTCTTCTATTCTTCAGCCCCGCCCTCCTTCTAAAAATCACACAAGATCACAAATTTGAGATACAGCTATTTTAAAGCGCATCTTCATCTTTCATAGCTCACATTCACACATGCCAGAATAAGTGTTATGTTTGACTATAGTGCTATTTGTCTTTGGGCAAGAGTGATTTTGAAACACCCAGTACCAGCAAAGTTATCTTGTTTGTATCATGTTATATATCTAGATATTACTGAGATGATTCTTTATTTTTTTCAATATTTCAGTCCAAGTAGACTGTATTTATTTACTTAGAACATATACTGTACTTAAGAAATAAAATAAAGACACTCTAAAACCAACTGTTCCCAACTACAGATAGCAGACCATAAAATGTATAAAGATGTCTTAATAGGATATTTTGCACTTATTACAGTACAATCTGATAATACAGTAGCATGCCAAAATGTAAGGATTTGTAATATTTGTTATCCATGACTGCTATATTTCAGATTTTATTCAGTGTCTATCACTAAGCAAAATGACTTTGATTCCATTTTCTCAGGATCATGAGAAATTTAGATCAATCCTTTGGATTACAAACTTCTTTAAATTTGGAATGCAGTTCTAAGATTTGAAAAAATAACAATTGTATTACAATTGACATTGTGAATTCTTGTTCCTTTTTAATTAGAAATATTTGAACCAAACTAATTTTTACCAGACACTTAAATTAACAAAATTTAAAATGCATTCCTCACTAGACTTTTAATCCATTCTTGCCAACTATACTTCAGTAAACAGGACGATGAAAGCATTCTTACAATTGTCAGATGCAATCTTCATTAACATGTTAAGTTATACTACCTACAAACTTACCCTTGTTCAAACATAGATGTCTTTCTTTTCATCCATTTTTTTCTTGGACACTAACATTGTTAGCATTTCTTTCAATTCTGATATTCAAGATATTATTACCATTTCCTTATAAATCTGTGAAATACTCCTTCCCAACCTTTTGTCTCCAGTTTAATCCTAACCTATTCCCTTGTGTTTTCTTTCAATTCCGTTTATTTTGCTGAAGACTATCTATTTAGTCTTCTTTATCCATTCCCCAAATTTAAACCAAAACCATTCTTTTTCTTGTTTCTTTTATTTTTAAGTGTTTCTTTGCAAATATTTATCTGTATACTATAACTTTTACTTAATTTAATTCCAGTAATCATTCTCTTTTATGTACTATTGCTCATCCATAGCCTCTTTCACCTCATCATTCACTCAACCTAGAAATATTTTTTTCATACTTCACAGTAATTACAGTCATTACTGTAACTTCACTCATTGATATATTTCACACCAGAAAAGCTTCCACATCTTCTTTCTGTATGTTTTTAATTAGTACTATTAGGAAATTTCTCTATCTTCTAATGTCTTTGCAAACTTTGACTCCTGTTCTACTTTCATTCTGCTTTCTTTTGTCTTGCCTTTTATTTCATGTTCACTTCCAAATATCCTCTCTTGACACTATCAAAATATGACCAGTTTCTCACATATAAACGATATAAATGAAACAAACTGACATTTTACTAAGAAGATACTCACTGAACAGCATGCTCATTTACTCTTGGGTCTTCTCAAGGCCCGATCATTTTTTCAGCTCACTCTCTTCTTGTTCCCATCAATCTGTTCCTATCATTTAGCAGAATCATTTTCCCTCAAATAATATTCATTCAGAATGTTGGACAATTTCACCAAAGCTCATCTCTGGCATATTATCATTAATCAACAGGGTACATACAATTATAATGAGCTATGTATTCTTAACTTTCATATGCATGTGAAACAATATTGAGCAACACAGTTTCATATTTTCTGTTATGTATTATTTGTCTCTATTCATGATTTAATCTGCACCTTTACTTCTCTGCATGTATTCCTCAATTCCACTGCACAATATCAGCTTACAATATCCTTTGCCTTTTTCTTAGTTTCACAGACACACAACAGTTATTTTTTATTTTATTTCGTTAATGAATTTGTACTCTTTATTATTATTATTTTTTAAATAAAATTTTTATTTTCAAGCAAACACAAACACACAACACATATAACATAAAAGCCTCTTCAACTACATACAGTGTGTCGATTGGTTACGAGGTCTTTCTGCGTCCTTTCCATAGTCATCACTTGAGCTTTATCAAAATTCACATATTGTCAATCAAGATATCTTTATTTTATTTATTATTTATTATTCACACTTATAGACCGCCCCCTCTCCCGAAGAGGACTCGGGGCGGTGTACAGTCACTAAAATACGTTGTAAAATACATACATAAACAGTTAAATAATTAAATACGTAGGTGAAGGAGGTTGTGAGACTGTAATAGAATAATAAATATAATACGTTAAAAGCCTATTAAAACCCCAAACCCAATTAAAGTAAATGAATCCCGGGAGGTAAAACTAAGAAAGTGCCAGGCCAGCTGATTGAAATAGGTGAGTCTTTAACTTTTGCCGGAAGGAACGGAGGTCGGTGGTAGTTCGAATGTCTGGGGGGAGGTCATTCCAGAGGGTTGGGCCCATCACAGAGAAGGATCTACTCCTAGGTGTCGCCCGCTGGCATTGCCTAGCAGACGGCACCAGGAGGAGCCCCTCCCTGTGTGAGCGGATAGGTCGCAGGGACGTGTGTGGTAGGATGCGATCCTGCAGATAACTAGGTCCTCTGCCATGGAGCGCTTTAAAGATGGTGATCAATACCTTGAAACGCACCCGAAAGGCCACAGGTAGCCAGTGCAGCTCGCGCAGGAGAGGTGTTACGTGGGAGTAACGGGTACTTTGTATACATTGTTATTATACTTCCTTTGTTTGATTATCACTATTGTTTCTCAATTTTAGACAAGTTATTCTAAATATATAACCATTAATATTATAATGATTCATTATATCAACTTCAATATATCCAATAATAAAGGGTTTTTTATCCTATTCTAAGTCATTCTATTATTTTAGCATTGATAACATTCCCTAATAATTTTCAATTCCATGTTTTTCCCCATTATTAGTGTCATCAATCTAATATCCATATATTCAAATTATTATAATTTTTAAACATCCATTAAGCCTAGCTATTATTACATCCTTTCAACATAAGGCATATTAAATTTGAAGTAAATTTGTATTATGGCATTTCATTACATCATCCTGAAATCATCCATATTACATCTTTATATTCTATTCTATATAGAATTGTTTATCTTTTATAAAAAAGGATTTTCAACATCATCTCCATAAATCTCACTTACAGTATGTATAAAATTTCATATTATCAATCTAGTATATATAAATGTTTTGTTATTATTATTAATCATTTATTTGACTATAGCTATTATTATGTTGTATATAGCACTCAAAATTTACCGGTAACTACATTTAACTAAATTTTATTGTGACATTTCATTTCATCATCCTGTATCCTTCCAGAAATAGTCCAAAATCTCTTGCCATTTGTAAAGTCTGTATTCAAAGTGATTTCTTGATAAGTCTTATGTGGATTCTCTTAAGAACTTGTTGTTCATTGCATGTCTTATAAGGATTCAAAACACCCTATCTGCTCCTTTTATCAGCTTAACTTTTGCTATCATTAGTGCTTTTGCCAAGATTACTCTCATTATTTCTGCCAAATTTTCTCTCCTTTCTTCATCTATGTTCGGACATCTGAAATAAAGTTCCGGTTCATTGATCTCTCCTTTCCATATTTCACACTTGTCATTTCCCTCCACTCTCAGTTTGCTGTCAGTGTCAACAATTTTCTTATCACTTTCATATGTCTCTGTGATTTTTTGAGCTCTGTCCTCAAACTTCATCATTGTCCTGTACTTTCTGTATTTTGATCTATAATTTCAAGTCTCTTTTCAATTCTCTCTGTGATTATTAAAACTTTTTGAATTTCTAAGAAAATTCTTTGCAAAGTTAGTGCCTTTTCCTCTTCACATTGTACCATTTTCCAGGTTATAAACACTGCCAAAACATCAGAGACTTTTTAGGTTTCCAACAAATTCAGTGGAGTTTTTTTAAATCAAAGCTTTCTCTTTCCTTCAAAGGAACACCTGTATAAACAAAACGTTTTCCACTGACTCTTTCAGTAAACAAACCCTATAGCTTTGTAATATCAGATATTGCCAAGCCTCTAGCCACTAGATGGCAGTGTTACCTCTTTTCCATCTGTTTTTGCCTCTCTCTGTAAACTCCAAGTTCCGGAAGAGGAAAAATAATGTTTAAAAATTATGCTCCAACCAAGCCTTACGAGAGAAGAAACTTTTAATCCACGAATACAAAAAATGGAAAAAGTCTAGAGGAAGAAGGAAAAAAAGAGACCAGTCCAGTTTAAAAGTAAGAGGCATTTGTAAAAAGTCCATCAATAGAAAACAAACAAAGTTAAGGTAGGAAAGATAACACGATAGTTTTAAACCAGTGTTAATTCGCCGCTTATTTTCTTCTCTCTTCAATTTTATTTTAAACTCCAAGTCTTTTGGGTTTTCCCTTCTCTAAAATAAAAAAGAATTCTCACCATTTCTACACACTGTCTCTCCTGTACTGCTTCTGTTTCAGGGGCTTGTCCCAACCTTCTGCAACCATTTTGGCTGCTTCTCTTGTAGCTGGCAAAAAGAGCTTTCTCCTGGATCAATCAGGGACTTTGTGATGTCCCTGAGATCAGCAGGACATGCTCTTCTCTATCACTGTTCCTTCAGAACAGTTTATGTCCAAAAGGACCGTCCAGGAAGAAAGATATTGACAGCAATCCTGGAGCCCCAAGATTGCATGTTGTGTCGTTGCGATGTCAAGCCCTGTCTCTCTATACTCTTTATTATTTATTCCTCTTACATTTCATTCAATATTCTATTATCACCATTTTTATTATTCTGTTAATATGCTATGAAGAACGGTTCATAGATATTGAGCAATCATGGCTTTGTTCAATCAAGGGATTTACAGAATCTTTTTAATGTAAATAGCTTTATAACTAAACTGATGGCTAGGTTTTTAGCCTTAGTCATACCCATGCATTCCCAGGGAATGTGGAATTCCCTGCTAAGAATAGGGTTGATTTTGCCAAAAGTACAATCAAAATCTAATTATAATATAGTATAGTATGGATAAATAGGACACAATGGAAATTTCAACATTTCAATGGAACAGCACCAATTCTAGTCTTAAGTTTTTTTTTCCTTTGCAAGAATCAAAAATCCTGGTTAGGGATGGGTCAATCTATCAAACTCAATATTTGTTGTTAGTTGCAAAGTCATGTCTGACACATTGCAACTCCATGGACAACGTTCCTCCAGGCCTTTCTTTCCTCTACCATCCTCTGGAGTCCATTTAAGCTCATGCCTACTGCTTCGGTGACTCCATCCAGCCACCTCATTCTCTGTCGTCCCCTTCTTCTTTTGCCCTCAATCTTTCCCAGCATTAGGCTCTTCTCCAGTGAGTCCTTCTTTCTCATTAGGTAGCCAAAGTATTTGAGTTTCATCTTCAGGATCTGGCCTTCTAAAGAACAGTCAGGGTTGATTTCCTCTAGGACTGACCAGTTTGATCGCCTTGCAGTTCAAGGGACTTGATATAGGTTTTGTTTTGTCTAATTTTAAAACTTCTACTCCTTTTGACAGGAGCAATTATTTTCAGAATTTGCTTGAGAAAAATAGATATTTGTCTATTGTTTTAGTATAGGCTCTTCCTTGTAGTCCTGGAAAAGAATATGTTTGGTTCAAGGAAGGGTAGACAGATGCCACATTTGCAATCCTGCACAACGCAGAGCATATTTTTGCCTTTGAATCTGAAGTATTGCACAATCCCCAGTATTTACTGTTTGTGAAGAGGGCCTTGCTTTGACTTGTTTGTACCTTTGAAACATGAGCAAATATATAAAATATCATTTAATGTGCACTCCAGCAGCTGTCAATATGGATCGTTTACTGGATCTCAACGTCACAGTACAGAGATTAGATTTTCCACATGTCAATTTTACCACAATAATATTACTATTATTGCTAAAATATATGAAAAGGTTTTTTTTTAATATAGACTACACGTAGACTACAAATTTTTTAGTGGAATAAATAATATTATCCAAGTAACCATTCCCTTCATTCACACCATTGTATGTGCTACAGGAATGCTAATTTAGAAGTGAAGCTCTTGGCATAGTTCTCTGAGTTCGAGGATTTTTTCAGAGCTGCTTAGCTGAAGTTTATCACAACCATTTTGCTATTGCCTAGCAACTTGCAAAGTCCATAAAAGAGGTCTTTGTCCATTCTCCTGGCAAAACATTTCCTGACCGATCTGTTCAACAGGAATGAAATTAATAGACTTATTTGCTAATAATTCTTTTGTTTTAGAAAATGTATTTTAAATATTCAAGGTTTATATAAAAGAAGCATCTGTGTAATTTTTAGTGTAAAAGCTTTCTATGCCAAGTACTCATGCAATCATCTAGGGGCTGAAATATCTAAACATTAAGGCAGAGTTGCTTGCTGACATGTGGCCTTCAAAACAAGAATGTGGACAAATATGTTCCTTTTCCTGTTTGTGTTCCTAATTTTTTTAGCAGTGTTTAGTTAAATACATGTATTAATAAAGACATGTGTAAGAACAGAATTCATCAGGGAATTGCTCTGCATGTGTACAAAAATAATACATTTTCATTGCCAGTCAGATATAGTCATATTATACCAGTGGTGAAATTCAATTTTTTTTACTACCAGTTCTGTGGGCGTAGCTTGGTGGGCATGGCAGGGGAAGGATACTGCAAAATTCCCATTCCCTTCCCACTCCTGAGGGAAGGATATTGCAAAATCTCCATTCCCACCTCACTCCTGGGGAAAGGATATTGCAAAATCTCCATTCCTTCCCCTCTCCTGGGGGAAGGATACTGCAAAATCTCTATTCTCATCCCACTCCTGGGCGAAGGATATTGCACAGTTTAGATTTCAGGCAAAATAAAAATAGAAGTTTCCAGTCTTCTCCTCACTGTTGGGCCACAGAAGGAGAAAAGAAGAACACACAAATTTAAAGCTATCTGTAGATGATATTTATTTGGCTAAACAGTAATTTGGGATTGTAAACAAGTGTAATTATAAATGATATTTCAGTTTAATTTATCTTATTTCTATAGATAATTAAACTAACAAATAATGTATTTATAATGTATTCATATCATATTATGCGTTAACCAAAAATAAATTATTTAATTTATTAACAGAAAGTCCTATCTGTCTACTCAAAAATAAATTTTGTTAAGTTTAATAGTGATTTATTTTGGGAGATGTGTAGTAAAAGAATATTTACATTGGATGAAACACAATGAATGAAAACATAAAAAGCGAGAAAATAATTTCTAAAATAAATCTCTCTTTTTTTGTCCTTGTTTACTCCCAGTAGCAAAATATTCTCTTAAATTGCTTATTTCAAACTTATGTACATTAATTTCTACATTCAAGTTTAATGTTTTTAAAATGTACCAGCACAGTCAAATTTTTAAGGTATGATGTTTGCACAACTTTCAGTGGACCTAATGATAGCCAGCATAGATTCAACAAGAAATTTAATTTATTTGCAAATATAGGTGGCTGAATTTAAAATTCCAGTAGAAAATGTCTGTTCTAAGCTATTGAAAAATAAGTTACTTTGTGATTTGATTTAGAAAACTGAGCTAGCTAGACAAGAATCAGCTTGCAAGAGGTTGATGGTACAACTTCTTTTATATCTTGACAGTCAATTCAAAGTCCATTCAAATTTTCATTCAATCAGGAAAAATAGCCCCTTTATACTTGTTCAGTATCCTGTATAAAATTAGTTTCTGAGTTCTTGTCAAATTTCAATGTGATGCATTTTCCACTACAGTTATTTCTGTCATTATTTCTCTAGCAAATTTGATAAAAAGACCTGGGTCATAATAGGCTTAACCTACATTCTCCTTTATTCTAACCAAGAAAGATATTTTCCCAACAGGATTCTGTTCCCAACCCCATAAGAGTTAATATATGGATTGCTGAAAGGAGATTTTTCTTCTTCTTAGCTTTACTCTACTAAGAAAAAAAGGAAAGGAAAGAATAAAAAAAACATACAAACATCTATTTTAATATCTTTCAAATACAGATGTAAATTAGCAGGATAGCATGATAACTCCAGATATAATATACAATATATGATTTTAAAAAGGGGGAAAAGTGTAGTTTTCCCAAACACTTCAAATGATGTTATGAACTTATGAACTGTAAAAGAAAACAAATCAATATACTTCCATTGACCTGTTTTGCACAATCAAGTGAACCTTTATTTGTTTAGATTTTTTGTGTCCCCAATGTATATATTTTAAATAAACAAATAATATTTAGAATTATTTAATCTTTGCCCTTCTAATAGATTAAACTGGGATATTTAAGCTATTCAAAAGATAATATATTCACAATACATTGCGATTATGTAATGCTTTAAGGCAACACATTCATAAATTGCAGATGCAAGCAATTTCAACTACTGTAGTCGGTCTTGATCTGAAACCTAATTGATCCAATCATTGCATCAACTGAATAGCACATCACTATTTATTTTGGTCACCCAATAATTTTGGTTTCTTATTTCTTATTCTACCCCTTTCTCCCGACTTTGAGCTCATTCTTTCCCTGTTTTAACAAGAAGCTCTTTTTAATCACAGGAACCCAAATTTTACTTGTTGTGGCTTCAAATACAATAAAAAATCAGATATACGTAAATAATCTCTACATCAATGCTCCTTTATGCTCAGATGAGCATTATTTGCTTTGAAATTTGCTAGCTTCCCCTTAGATAGAAAGGAATAGTCATATGGGGCATAGAGTCTAGGGCAGTGGTTTTCAACCTGTGGGTCGGGACCCCTTTGAGGGTCGAACAACCCTTTCACAGGGGTAAGACCATTGGAAAACACATATTTTCGATGGTTTTAGGAACCGAGACACCAATTTTATGGTTGGGGGTCACCACAACATGAGAAACTGTATTAAAGGGTTGCATTGGGAAGGTTGAGAACCACTGGTCTAGCACTTCACTTGATATGTTAGTGGGGGTATAGAAGTCTATGGAAATAATGCTGAAACTCCAGATTTACATTATACTTCATTTACTATTTTATTTCTGGTAGCTTTGTTGATCTTTTAGTATTATTATTGATAACTGTACACATTGATTGTTTGCAGGAATACATTGTGACAGTGTATGCGCTGAAGGACTTTGGGGTCCAAACTGCTCATTGTCCTGTTACTGTAAAAATGGAGCATCATGTTCTCCAGATGAAGGAATCTGTGAGTGTGCACCTGGTTACAGGGGTGCTACTTGTCAAAGAAGTAAGTTTCCTGTTCCTAGTTTATTATGTTTATAATACTAACATATAAGGAAACAATTTTATGATAGAAAAACATTCCTACAAAATGATATGCTGAGTTAGTAATCTAACTACTTTTTCATATGGAAATCTATCATATAAATAATCCAATGTTAAAAAAAAACCATAGTTATGTATTTATACACATATAGACACATATATACACCCGGAGGAAATGCATTAATTGCCTTCTGTTAAATTGGATAAATTATTCAGAATGGTACAATACCCACAGGAAAGCTGATGGAAAAAATGTGTTTTATTTGGTAGCTACAACCTTGGGTTTTATAACAATTATGAGTTATTTACCCCCTGTTAAATTGCAAATTTTTGTAGCTACTTGCATTAGCAATAGCAATAACAATAGCACGTAGATATATATGCTACTCCATAGTGCTTTACAGCAGCAATTCCCAATCTTTTTGGTGCCAGGGACCAGGAGGGCGATTTTTCAGTGGAACAGGAGTGTATAGTTTTGTATGCTACCTGGATTCCACACGTGCATGGATGGAGTTTTGTTCACTTGCATCAGGGGTGGATTCCTGCCAGTTCTAACCTCTTCTATAGAAGAAGTTCCACAAATCTACAGTGCCGTTTAGAACCAGTTCCAACTCCCTCCTCCACCCGTCCGCACCACACTTGCCCCGCTCACTGCTCACTGATTGGCTGGTTCACCAATCGCCCTGCCCGCCTCCATGAGTCCTATCTAACATCCCTGGGGTTTTTTTTCTAAAGAGTTAGGGGTGCAAGGGTCTTGTAACTTGAATGCTTTAAGACTTGCACACTTCAATGCCAGAGTTCCTGAGCCAACATGACTGGAGGAGGAATTCTGGGAGTTGAAGTACACAAGTCTTAAAGCTGTCAAGTTTGAACACCCCTGGGTTTTTTTCCCTAAAGGGTTAGGGGTGCAAGGGTCTTGTAACTTGACAGCTTTAAGACTTGCGTGCTTCAAATGCCAGAGTTTCTGAGCCAACATTTTGGTTGCTAAGCAAGAGCGTTGTTGAGTGAGTTTCACCACATTTTACAGGTTGGCCACGCCCACCCAGTCACATGACTGTCAAGCCACTCCCACTCAGTCATATGGCTGGCAAGCCACTCCCACCTGGTCACATGGCCAGCAAGCCACTTCCACAAAGCAGGCCACACCTACAGAAGAGGTTCTAAAAAAAATTGAAAGCCACCACTGACTTGCATGGCTTGGTTCCTGGTGGTCCATGACCTGAGGGTTGGGGACCCCTGCTTTACAGCACTCCCTGAGCAGCTTACAATGTCAGCACATTGTCCCCAACAATCTGGGTCCAAAATCTTCCACATTTTTATTTTAAAATAGCTAAGAAAAAAAATACAAAATCTTTAAATGGGATTAGCCAGTTTAAAAAAAACTTGATTTATTTTTTAAAAAGTAATACTAAATATACATTTGGTATATAAATTAAAAATATATAAAAGCATATAAATGCAGTTTAATCAATAATAAATAAAGCAGACTCCACTTAGAAGACATAAATAGGAGAAAGTTGTTTGCCTATTGATGGCCTACATTTATAATTATTTTTTTTACTTA
This sequence comes from Natrix helvetica, assembly GCF_964273705.1. NCBI lineage: Eukaryota > Metazoa > Chordata > Lepidosauria > Squamata > Natricidae > Natrix > Natrix helvetica. The sequence goes on from NC_138552.1 coordinate 59,680,601, forward strand.
TTAAAAACAAATTGAAACAAAAGATTCAGAGACTATTCTTTAAACATATGATAAAAAAAAAACTAAAGTAGAAAAAAAGCAATAATTCTATACTTAAAAGCAATCCTAATAATGGAAAAGGAAGAGGATACTGATTAAGAAGAACCAATTGAAACAAAATAGTGGCAATAAATGACCCAATTATATGGTGTAGGAGTCAAATCCTATTTTAAAATCACACCTTTGGGGGTTATTTCTTAACATACCTGTACAGTTGTATTAATAAAATATACAATATACGGTAATATTGTGTATATAATATAATGCAATTGTATTGATTAACATTTCATTATCTACTTCCCACTATATCTAGTTACTGTTCTCTGCTCTAACTCACATGTCTCTATGCACCCTCATCCTAACATATATTTTTTCCAACTGTGCTTCTTTTATTAATAAGCTTTTTCTGAAAGTATCCATAAAACCTTACCAAAGAATGGACATTTTCTGTGATCTATTATGTCTTTATATTATCATGCGATCATACATTGTAAAAGGACACATATCCTCACTCTGAATGCTGGAAAAATATGACTTTATTATTATCATTTTAATTCTTCTAAGCATTTTATGTTAGTTATTAGAAATTGAAATCTGACTCATAAATTTATGTAGTAGTCTAAGGTATAGAAATTGGTACTAAGCTATAGAAATGGGTACTTCTTAATTAACAAAACAATCTGAGTGATTAATGTTAAACCATCCCTTTATCTATGGGATGTTTAATCCATCAAATTTACTCCCACATCAACCCCATTGAATTGAACTGAAGCTACTCAGGGGTTTGCAAGACTAACGACAATTGTTACCATCTCTAATGACTTTCAGAGTTAATCATTCAGTTAATGCTGAAGCACTGTAAATTAAATGAAGTAAAGGCCTTATAACATAAATGTAGCCTGGAGTCTCTGTTTATTATATATGAGACAGGATAAATTCTTAGTATATTTGGGACAATATTGCATTAAAAAGGATAGTTGCACTAATTATGTTTATACAACTTGTTAGATCGGGTAACGGAAAGGCACACACAGGCTAACAGTAACAACAGCTCTTTATTAACTCAGTAGCAACTATGTACAATCCAGCGAAGGTTGAGTCTGACAGCAGCCCCTTTATAGGGAGCTGTCAGATCCTTCGACCAATGAGATTAAACCTCTGTTCCCGCCAGAACAAAGGACCTTGGTGGAAACCATTATAGCTGAAGCTAGTATCTAACACAACTGTAGCTAACTTGCATAAAGAGAGAAGGGAGAAATTATGGGTGGGCTTTTTTTTTTAACTGAAAATTTGATGTGACTGGAATGCTTTGTTTTGCCTTCTTAAGGAACCTCTTTCAAACACATCAGGCTGGTTAGAATTCTAGACAATTCTAAACATGTAAAGGCAAAAGTTAGTCTTGTCAATGTTAATTGCTGTTTAATAACTTGAAACATTTGTTAATATATTGATTGCTCCTTAAAGGAATGCCAGAATATTAGAGTTGTAAAGAAATAAATTCTACCCAACAATTTATTTCTTCCTCAGTCAATTCAAATTTTTCTCTGAAGAAAGGACTGGTGTATTGCCATAAGAGTGAATAGGATTTTTTTCTTTAACTCATGAATGGAACAAAAACAAACAGCAGCGTGCAGCTGTCTGCACTTGCTCTTGTACAGAGAAAAATATTTAAACTACCCAATTGTAGTGACAATTATGACAAGGAAACATTAAATTATGAACATAATGGTTTTATATACAGCGACACTAATAAAAATAACAGCAATTTAAAGTAAAAATTCATTGTGTATCAAGCTGTTTTTAAATCTCAAATAGTTATTACCTTGAAGGGAAATCACTGGAAGTTGAAAACAAATCCTGAAAGAAGCAATAGTATATATTTTTCATAATGTTGGCAAGAAAACAAAAGGTATGTCCCTAATGTCAGTGGTGACTCAAATGGATGAGGAGACCAGCTTCATTGGGAGAAGATTGAATACTTGAAACTGTATGAAAGAAATCTGCATAAACTAGAGCCTCTCCAGTATTTCCAAATCTGTCCAAATGAATTTAGCTCAGTTCTTTTAGATTAGATAAGTATGTGTGGAAGGTGAATATGATAGCATCTTTCTTCTTTCAGTTTGTTCTCCTGGATTTTATGGACATCGTTGTAACCAGGCCTGTCCCCACTGTGTTCACAGCAGTGGCCCATGCCATCATGTGACAGGACTATGTGACTGTTTACCTGGTTTTACTGGAGCTCTCTGTAATGAAGGTAATATCACCAAATAATGCCAACAACTGTTCGCAGTTTTGTCCTTGTAACACATTTATTTGCTAGGCTTGTACAAATCATTGTAAGAGTTGCGGTACTGAGCAACATAGCCTCAATCAGTAAATGATACATAAAGGTAAAGGTTCTCCTTGCACATATGTGCTAGTTGTTCCTGACTCTAGGGGGCGGTACTCATCTCCATTTCAAAGCCGAATAGCCAGTGTTGTCCGAAAATGTCTCCCTGGTCATGTGGCCAGCTTGACTACATGCTGAAGGTGCATGGAACGCTGTTACCTTCCCAGCAAAGGTGGTTCCCATTTTTCTACTTGCATTTTTACGTCCTTTCAAATGGCTAGGTCGGTGGAAGCTGGGACAAGTAATGGGAGCTCACTCTGTTTCGCAGCACTAGGGATTCGAACCGCTGAACTGCTGACATTTCTGATTGACAAGCTCAGCATCCTATTATTTACAGTCAAAAAATTAGATCCAAATGGTGGTTCTGCATTTTCAAGAATCATCTTCCATGTTATATATAAAATTTATATCTAAATGCATATAAGTATTCTTTAAAAATCATGGCTCACCCTGTGGCAATCATCATCATCATCATCCTCGTCATCTTCATCATCATCTGAGTCTGGTAAAATCTTTCTCAACCATCATATGATGGAGTGAACTGCAGCTCATGAAAGCTGATTGTTAATCAGAAAAAATACTTCCAGACCCTTTTATTTTTTGGTTACCTTGTGCTAACAAAAAATAAGTCATGGAAATAGTTTTCCATATATGATATTTTACTTACTGAAATAAGATTGTTGAGTGCTAAGTGAGAACAAGGACCAAAGAGAAGCAGCATGGTGAATATACCACACTGAAACAAGCAGGGAAAAAGAACAAAGATATATACAGAAGACAGACAGAAGAGTGAATCCTGGATAATGAGAGAATGTGAGAAGTCTGCAAAGATAAAGAGAAGGAAGCCAGAGAAATGGATGGGAAAAACAAAGGTTATAGAAAAAAAAAGATAACTACTGACATCTGACTATTAATATAAACGTATCTAAAAAATAAAAATTAGCAATAGCAATAATGATAGCTATTATATATGCCCCATAGTGCTTTAGAGAACTCTTTGGGTGATTTTGAACATCAGCATATTGCCCCCAAAATCTGGTTCCTCATTTTATCAACCTCAGAAAGATGGAAGGTTGAGTCAACCTTGAGCCTGTCAGGATCAAACTCTAGGCTGTGGGCAGATTTAGTCTGCAATATTGCATTCTAACCACAAGGCAGAAGTTTAAAAGCATAAACATTCATGACCTCTGTATTTTATTTTTATAGTTTGTCCCAGCGGAAGATTTGGAAAGAACTGTGCAGGGGTTTGCACATGCACAAATAATGGAACTTGCAATCCAATTGACAAGTCTTGTCAATGTTATCCTGGCTGGATTGGTAGTGATTGCTCCCAGCGTAAGTACTAGCATTTCCTTCTTTGGGAAGTTTCTATTTGGGCCATATTTCATTAGAGTTTAATTCATAAAATCTTTTCCCACACAAATAAAATGATTAAAGCAGCATGGCTAATTTATCTCACTATATTTACATAACTAATAGTGTGTGAGATATATGCCACGTGCATTTTCCACATTTGAAAAAATCAAACTTTACAACATAGCCACTAATATAAACTCTATAAATAATTCAGTAGCTTTACAAATAAATAAAAACATTCCTGTATTTTATCCATGGAAACGTTCACAAAGAAGAGACTGGAAAATATGGAACTGTCCTTGATAAGTGTATAAAGACAAGCACAGCTGTAACAGACTAAAACAGTGTGGGTCCCCCCACCCGCCGCATGCCTAGTGTTTTGGAGGGAAGTCAAGTTTCTCAAAGATACAAGTTCTTTCCTATATGTAGTCTCACGTGTTTTCTGAAAAAAATATGTACCTTTGTGTGTTCACCTACTGGCCATTTGCTAACTAATAAGTAAAACTCAGATAAAGACCAGATGTCAGCGTTCCAAATATCATGCAGAATTAAATCAGAGTCCAAGTCAGAGCTATCCTTAAGGTTCCAATTTAATAAGACAGACATGTTGGTATCGAACTGTGGAATCCCAAATCCGAAAACTTCCTGGGATTCCACCCAGTTGAAAGTTCATGATCTTTTCCCCACACCCACAAATCCATCACATGGTCCAATCTTCTTCGGCCACGCTGGTATCTCCACCCAGCTGGTTCCGGTCAGGTGCAGAGGTGTGGAAACAAAAGATGACCTTGGCTTCTATAAAGGAATGAAAACAACACATTCTACAACTCTACTCCTTTCTATTCCTCCCTCCCAATTTCTACACTAATGAAATAGCATAGTGAATTAATAGAAAGTGTGGCAGGCCAAATATCCTAAAAGGAACATAACTACAGGCCTGACCCCAGAATGTTCAGAGAACAAGATGGTTGCCAATTAGAGTACTGAACTGTTGGCAGGCTGATGGTACTAGAGTTTGGACTGTATTGAAGAAGTAGCTGGCATACTGAGCTTTGCACACATCCATTCATCTAAAGAAAATTTAAGATTTAATCTAGCGAAAGTACAGCAAGGCACAGCTAAAAGGAGAAGCGAATCATTGGGGGCCAGTAAATAGAAATTGTCAGTAGAGAACAAAGTTAGGGAGAAACAGTCTACAACTTGAAATGAATGAAGCTTAGTTCCAACTGATTGCCTCCCAAAGAGAGAAATAGATACAGTAACAACTAGTGGGATAAGAAAACACTGTGTAGAGAATGAAAGTGAAAATAATTTAGAAAGGTGGGAAAACTGAGAAATGTTATTTCAGAAGAATGTAGTCCCTGGTGTACACAGTAATTGCCATCATACTGTTGCCAATGTTTTTGAGAAGTAGAAACCCTTTATTTAAAGAGGGGTTTTTGGTGTGTGTGTGTGTGTGTGTGTGTGTGTGTGTGTGAGATACATGCTTTTGGTGATGAAGTCTTTCTGATTGAAATTAGCTGACAAAATTAGTGGGCACAGAAGAGACTAGTATAGAAGGCATATACTTAAGGCAAATAGTACAGAAGTGGGAGAGAGCTACTGTTTCCTTCCAACAGTATCTTTCACTGACAACGGGCTCATTTAGTGAGGTCCACTCTTCAGTCCTCTACTAGCAAACGTAATTGGAAGCCTTAGAAGAAATGTTCACAGGTTGCTTACCTATCTCATTGATCAATTGTAGACTTGGCTCATTTCTTATGTATGCATATGAATATGTAATTGGAGGACTTTTTAAGTCTTTGCTTGCTGGGTTTCTGCTGCTCTTCAAGGGGAGTACAGACTGAGGAAACTGTTGTGTGCAAGCAGCATCTTCCTGGCTGCCCGGCAAGAAGAAATGTCATGATCTTTGCAACAGAAGTGAGAGGGTGGCAGAAACTCCTGTTCAAAATGGCCATTGGTTTGTAGAACTCAATGAATCTTTTGCACCTATCTTCAGATGTGTTCTGCATATGGTGGTCAATAGCAATAGTCCAAGCAAAACCTGGACTTATATACAGCTTCATAGTGCTTTTACAGCCCTCTCTAAGCAGTTTACAGTCAGCATTTTGCTCCCAACAATCTGGGTCCTCAATACTAATGGAATGGATGAATGGAACAGGCTGAATGGGGTGGACTTAGATTAGATTCCAGGAATATGGTAGTGGAAACATTGGGAAAGTTAGTTAAGAGGGCATGACTTAATAGTGTTGCATCCCCTTTCTTCCAAGTCAGTTGTTTCTCTCCTAGGTCCAGTTCTGGACAGTTGTCCACCTTGGTCTTCATCTACTCTTGGTAAATGATAATAGTTCTTATTTCCTTACCAATGAGCAACTGATAAATTGGAAGAAATGAATGTGCCAGTGAAGGAAAGGAGATATACTGAATGTTAAGGTTGACTTTTAAACCAGGAATATCCATTTTATATCATACCTGTGAAAGGAATAATATTGAAAGAAAGAAGTATCCCCATTACTTTAAAAAGCCTTTTGAATTATTTCCATAAAACTCTGATTTTTTAAAATATATGTATGACTTGGCAAGCCTTACTCATCATTGCCTTCTCCACAGCAAATTGTTCATTATGGAGGACATTAAAAAAAAAACCCAAGTAAACCAAAATTTTGATAGTCTCATTGTAGTCTTCTCACTTGCTATGTTTTTAAACACTTTCTTTAAAAATTGAATAATTTTTTATGCACAATATCTCGGACAAAATTCATATTTATTCTGCATATTTTTGTACTGTAATAAGGCTAACTGATTTGTTCTGTTTCAGCTTGCCCTCCTTCTCACTGGGGCCCAAACTGTATTCATACATGCAACTGCCACAATGGAGCTCACTGTAGTGCTTATGATGGAGAGTGTAAATGTACACCAGGATGGACTGGTCTCTATTGCACACAAAGTGAGTTAAACATATTTGCCTTGATAAATTTATTCTGCATTTCAGAAACAGTAATATCAACATTAAAAATTAGAGGAGCTCCTGTTGGCTGACAAAATAATCTATATGCTTCCTGGTTTTTTTTAAAGGAATTTTTAATGCTCGCAAGTAATATTATTCATGTCAGAAAGTGAGAAATTGTATTGTATGTATCTATCTATCTATCTATCTATCTATCTATCTATCTATCTATCTTTACTTTACTTTATTTAGATTTATAAACCACTCCCTCTCCCCGAAGGGACTCGGGGCGGTGTACAGTCAGAGTTAAAACACCATATACATACATATACATAGAGGAGGCGATATACAAACTGTACAGTAATAATAAAATTAGAGAACAACATTAAAATCTACCCCAAAATCTACCCCAAAATTAAAATAACTGCCAGGAGGATTAGAGAATAGGACTATAAATGGGCCAGGCCAGCTAATTGGAACAGGTGGGTCTTGAATTTCTTGCGGAAGGAGCGGAGATCAGTGGTGATTCTAATATCGGGGGGGGGGGGGAGGTCATTCCAGAGGGTTGGGCCCATCACAGAGAAGGCCCTACTTCTGAGCGCCGCCCGCTGGCATTGCTTGGTGGACGGCACCCGGAGGAGTCCCTCCCTGTGAGAGCGAATCATCACAGGGATGTATGGGGTAGGATGCGATCCCGCAGGTAACTAGGTCCTGTGCCATGGAGCGCTTTAAAAATGGTAATCAATACCTTGAAACGCACCCGAAAAACCACAGGTAGCCAGTGCAGCTCGCGCAGGAGAGGTGTTATGTGGGAGTATCTAGTACTCCCCATGATAGCCCGCGCGGCCGCATTCTGGACCAGCTGCAGTCTTCGGGTGCATCTCAAGGGGAGCCCCATGTAGATAGATAGATCTATCTATCTATCTATCTATCTATCTATCTATCTATCTATCTATCTATCTATCTATCTATCTATCTATCTATCATCTATCATCTATCATCTATCTATCTATCTATCTATCTATCTATCTATCTATCTATCTATCTATCTATCTATCTATCTATCTATCATCTATCTATCTATATCAAAGCGAAATGCCACTCACGCATCATGAAATGTCCAGAACCGTAAAACTGAAATTTGGCACGTATGTTCCTCTTGGCTTCTAGGTGCTCGCTGAGAAAGCATTTTTCGAAATGACCATTAGATCATCAATATATTTCTTATATTATTATAATATATTATTATTAACACACTCTGATGCTAAGGTGTTAGACATTCCACTCCCCCTCCCAACCCAAATAACTCTGTTCCAAGTACCACTTGGGCGTGGCCAGTGAGTGACTCATCTGGCCTGCGGGCTGGGAGTTTGGAGAGGAGCCTGAGGGAGAGAAGGAAATAAGATAGGAGAGGCCTCTGTGGGGCAAGCCTGAGGAAGAGAAGGGGAGAGGAGAGGTCTCTATGGGGCATGCCTGAGAGAGAGAAGGGGAGAGGAGAGGATTCTGTGGGGCAAGAGTGAGGAGGGAAGGGAGAGAAGAGGCCAATTGTAACTAATCATTAATTTTCAAGCTGTAAGTGTTGATTTATCAAGCCCGATCACATAGTTTCACAGCGGAGCACGGGTATTCAGCTAGTAGGGTATAAACCAGAATGAAAAATTAGAATTCCAACAGCTGTGCATGTTTCAAAAATGATTACAAATGCATCACACTTGCATGAATATAGCATCTTTCTATTCATTTAAGCAGTTTGATCTTTTTAGGCTTCTGCATGAATCCCCTCCTTCCCAACTCAAAGTGTCAATGCTTTAAGAGTCATAATTGACTTGAATGAGTGGATTACACAGAAGCATGAAGAAAGTGAAGTTGCTTTTAAGAATTACAGGAAGCGCTGTAGCCATACTTTGGATGTTCACATAGCTGTTTTTTGAGGATCATTTATAAACAAAGTGTAGCCCTCCTAATATCTTTACTAGTAATGGCAATTAGTTCTGAAACAATTATTGATTTGAATGAGGGGGTGTGGCTTCTGAATACACATCTCCTACAGTAGTAGTAGTAGCAGCAGCAGCAGCAACAACAACAACAATAATAATATATTTACATTGCACCTATATTTACAAGCTTTTGTTCTTTTCTGCTCTGATGTTATTTTGTTGTTTCATAACTCTGGATTCTCTAGAATATATGGAAAAATAGTTTTTTTTCCAAAATCTAGTGGATTTCTTTTAAAGTAATGAAGTAGTGAGATTACAACAAAGTTTATGCAATTTATTCAGAATTATACCCTATGAAGATCTTACTATGGAAGTTCAGGAATTTTTATTAGAGAACTATTTATTGGAGAGCTATTTCAATGATAAACACTTTTAAGGATAATAATATTTTATCTTTTCTTTGGATTATGAATTGTGTATTTTTAGAGATACCTAGGTTATTTGTTTCAGAGTGGCAGCTATTGAACATAAACTGCTTCATTTTATTTCCTTATGCTCTTCTTCAAGGATGTCCGCTGGGTTTCTTTGGGAAAGACTGTGCTTCAATCTGCCAGTGTGAGAATGGAGCTGACTGTGATCACATCTCAGGCCAATGTACATGTCGCACAGGATTCATGGGGAAATACTGTGAACAGAGTGAGTTGGAAACTTTTCTTACACATTGTTAAGAGAAGATGTAAGTATAATTAAAATCAACTTAGCTCTTTTTTCTTATTTAGATTAGGCTGACTATAATAAAATTTTACAAGGATACCTAAATGGATAAGATAAAGACAATGACACTTAATACCAATAGTGGTATTCAGCCTGTTCGGACTGGTTCCGGTGAACCGGTAGTAGCGATCTGCGGGTGCCACCCACCTGCCCACCTGCCCTGGCTCTATGGCATCCTATTTAGCCATGTTTTCTAAGCCGCGCACATGCGTGCAAACTGCATTGCATGAGCAAAGCACATGCACGGAAGGCCATGTGCATGCACAGAAGGCGCATGGTCTCATGAGGCAAGCTTGCGCTCTCTCTCACACAGTTTTGGTGTGTGGCGGTGGTAAAAGTATATGAAACTCACCTCTGCTTAATACATTCTGAACCGTAATGTATACATACTGAATTCAATCCAATGTGGGGGTATTTAAAGTTTGATCTTAAGCCATGATTTTCACTGAATTTGGTGGGATTAAGAGTGCATAGTTAGCTCCTTAAAGTGCAATTCTAAGCAAAGTCACTGGCATCCACATTTCATTGAAATCAATAGAATGTAATGTAAATAGGAGGATTAAGATGGATGTTTGCATTGTAGCTGAAATTACTTTCAATAATATTTCATCAGTTCAAAAACAATCTACAATTTTCTTTTTCTTTTCCTCTAAAAACTGGTATATGTTCTGAATATTATAGTTGGCTTTGGCATATTATGAGAAACATTTTACTAGTATTTTCCCCTTAAACTTTGTTTTTTCTAAAGAAAAATGTTTACAGTTAATACTCAGGAAACTACATTTTAACTTCAATTAATGCAATTACTCAACATGGATATTTTTATAATATCTGTAAAACATCACAATATATCTTACTCTGAGAGTTTGATTTCTATTGTAACAAATGGTTTCCCAACTATTTTAGCAACTTGATTTTCTGTGGAGCCTTTTTAAAAAACTGGTGACAACATTATCTTTTATTGAGTGAATAATACATTGTACATGTATTTATTTTAAATTGTATTTGATTGCATTTATAATCATCTTTCAGCACACCAGGTTATGGCTTAGATATAAAGTCTTCTTGTGAAATCTCGCCATCTGATGGTGACTAATTGCATCTGCAGACAAGAAGAATTTATTCATAGAGCTTCAAAAAAGCTTATAAACTAATCCGGCTACAGCACTGTAAACATACATACGTGACTTTGTTTCACAGGAAAACTTCCTATCATGAAATAGGGATTTCCTTTCTCCTTCCTCCTACATACATTGAATTCATTTAAGGCCTGCTTTTCATAAACGGTAGGGAGAGACATGTTGAATGGAAAATGGAATCTTTCCTGCCCTGCTAATGAATGGATATCCATTAACATAGAAAATCTTCACTCTTCATTACTCAAAATTTGGAAGTCCTAGTTTTACTCTAAGTTGCTCATAGTCACTTATGGCTAGTTTATGAATCTGACTGCAAACTGGAATAATAGCAATAGCAATTAGACTATATACCGCTTCACAGTGCTTTACAGCCCTCTCTAAGCGGTTTACAGAGTTAACATATTGTCCCCAACAATCTGGGTCCTCATTTTACCCACCTCAGAAGGATGGAAGGCTAAGTCAACCTTGAGCCAGGTGAGATTCGATCTGCCAAACTTCTGGCAGCCGGTGATTAGTAGAAGTAGTCTGCAGTACTGCACTCTAACCACTGCACCAGTGGGGCTCTTAAATAAAGTAATAAAGTAAATCCTCTATGTGCTTTTTCTTGCTTTCTAAAGAATGTCCCCCGGGTACTTATGGTTATGGTTGCCGACAAATATGTGATTGCCTGAACAACGCAACTTGTGATCATATCACTGGAACCTGTTACTGTAGCCCTGGCTGGAAAGGAGCAAGATGTGACCAAGGTAATATTTTCTAAAAATTGCTCATTAAAAAGATGACATGACTGCCTTCCAGAGTACATTTGTGTGGCTGCTTTTGCTATTTCAGTTTTCAGGATAGAATACTAGACAAGGATGAAGAATGCTGAGAGTTTTAATTTCACAATATGTGAAGCTTATTACAATCTTGCTCCCATTCGATATATGTATAATCAGACACAATTCCTTATCTTTTAGATGGCACTTACCTAAGCATGATTAATCACAATCTAATGTAAGTTTAGTCAAAAGAAAACTGTTTTACATTAAGAGGATTTGATCTGAACTAAATTGGTTCAGGATTAAAAATTAAACATCTACCTAAGTAACATTTTGATCTAAGTAACATTTCCATGTCTGCCAATCAGATTTTCCACTGGTCAAGACATAGTGTGACAAGTTTGATTGCAGATCCCCAACAGGAGATGGACAGAGAAGAAGAGACAAAGGTGTTGGGCAAGCACCTTCAAGCCATAGACCCACATTTTCCTTCTTTCATTTATGCGCTTCCCTTTCACTTCACAGACTCACTGCCTCCAAAATGGCTGAATTGAGCAGAAGAAAATATGTGTTAGCCATAGTGGCAAAGATTGTGTAGACATTCTGGATAATGCCAAGACCTGTTGCTCAGCGGTGGTCGCTACTGCTGGTTCGCTTGTGGGCACATGCACGCTTGATGTGTACTGCGCGTGAGTGCAATAAAAATACTCTGTGCATGCGCAGAAGCAAAAAACAAGATGGCAGCGACTATGGCGCCACCAGGAGAACCAGTTTGGGGGCGTGGCATGTGTCAGTTCTAGTGATCCAAGCTGCCAAACCACTTACTGGTTTGGCCAAACTGGTCCGAAATGGTAGGAACCCACCACTGCTGTTGGTGTAGAGATTAATCAGCAATACTTAGGTTGTCAAGTTCTAGCAGTGTCTGGCCAACTGATTTTTTGGGGGGCGGGCGGGGGGGGACTAAAATTGGTTTGGATGAACCTCAAATCAGAAAACTAGATAATAACACTGCTGGTAATGGATTATTCTAAAGTCTCTAAAGCTTTATTGCTGACTGGAAATTTGAGTCCAATTCTATTCCAGTGCTTTAACTACTGTACTACTCTCTGTGAAGTGACTTTTTAAAGAACCAGGTTTCTTAAAGCAACTCTTTAAAATATATAACTCACTAACGCAATGTAATTGTTTTGTGACATCATTATTTTTTTAAAATATCTGAGTACCCGGTTCCTTAACCATTTTCAAGCATACTTACACCATTTATAAAATAATGTATATTAGACATTTTCAAAACATTTTGAGATTGCAATGTGATGATCCCCAAATGCCCTGTTTCCACCTTAGAATGGCCATTCTAAAATTTATTTCTAACCTTACAGGAACTGTACCCATTTCTTAATAGTATGTTCTAACTCAGAGATGGGGGGGGGGGGGATTGCAACAGTGTCAGAATGCTGCCAGTAGACTACAACAGAGTTGAGATTGAACAATATTTCAAACAGTGATGTGCGGTGAGGTTTGTGGCTGGTGAGGCACTGACATCATCAAATTATCATCATGAAGGGAGGACTGTGACAACTTTGATCTTTGCAAGCGTGCAAGCAAAATGCCCCAGGATCACGGTGGCGGGGACAGCAACTCCTTCCGCTGCACTGCGGAGAAGACCCATGCTGTGTGCAGGAGACTCCTCAGCACTAGCCTCAGATCAGCGCGAGCTGTGGTCCCCATCATGTTGGCTCAGGAAGAAGGGGAATGGGACCGCGGCTCGCGCTGATCTGAGGCTAGCGCTGAGGAGCCTCCTGCACAGCGTGGGTCTTATCCGCAACGCAGAGGAAGGAGTTGCTGTCCCGGCCACCGTGATCCTGGGGTATTTTGCTTGCACGCTTGCAAAGATCAAAGTTGTCACAGTCCTCCCTTTTTTAGAGGCTTTTTTAGAGGCCTCACCTCAGCACTCGCCTTTTCCCTTTTACATTTTTTTTCTTTTCACGAGAGCGGTGAGGCTCTGCCTCCCCTGCCTCCCCTGACTACACGTCACTGATTTCAAAACATGTCATATGCTTCTAATATACTGTATATTGTTCAGGCTTAGGCAACCCAAATAAAAATATGCACATAGAACTTTATATGTTTATGACTGCCTTTTTCATTTGTTTTCTTCTTTTCTTGTTTTTGCAGCAGGGGTAATCATTGTAGGAAACCTGAACAGTTTAAGCCGTACTAGCGCTGCCATCCCATCTGATTCTTACCAAATTGGAGCCATTGCTGGAATCATAATTCTTGTCCTTGTTGTCCTTTTTCTGCTTGCATTGTTCATTATTTATAGACAAAAGCAGAAAGGGAAAGAAACAAATATGCCAGCAGTTACCTATACGCCTGCCATGAGAGTTATCAATGCAGATTATACAATTTCAGGTAAGAATACAGTACTGCAAGCATTAATTCTACCTCTGTTAGACGTATAGACTTTCTGATTTTTCTTTGAAGACATTTCGCTTCTCATCCAAGAAGCTTCTTCAGCTCTGTGCTTCTGAGCTGAAGAAGCTTCTTGGATGAGAAGCGGAACATCTTCAAAGGAAAAACCTAAAAAGTCCAGTTGCCTCTTGAAAAAGCACCTTTGGGACAACCATGACCTGGATGACTGAGAATTGTCATAGAGATACATCTGTTAGACGTAATTTTAGCAAAGAAAATTTTTAAAATTGTTTCAGTAGTTAAGGGCTTTGTACATTGTTAGCAAATTCTATAGGAACAGAATATTTTGCTTTCATTGATTGGTTGATTATGTTCCATCAAGATGTTTTCGACTCCTAGTGGCCATATAGATAGACCACAGTACTATGAAGAAAAATGAAAATCTAAAATTCTTTCTATACCCTCAGTATAGCATTTTATAGTTGAAATTATTTAGCATCTGCTACTTGTTAACCACTAACTTTCTGTACATTGCTTAGCTGTAGTCCAAAGTAATGTAATGTCTTTAACCTAGCAATATTTGATCTTCCAGATGTTGTTGAATTCCAGTTCTCATCTAGTAAGAATGGCTACTATTAAACAATGATAGGAATCCAATAATATTTGGAAAAAATTAGTTACTTGTCTTGCTTCATCAGGACAATTTATAGACAGTTATTTCAGTAATGTATGGGGAAACCAAACAGATTAACATTTATTGTTCCTGCTAATGAATGTATTACTTGTTATTTAAAAAGAAATTGATATGTGGGTGTGGGAAAGGATGTATTACATTGCAAATTATATGTATAGAGGAGTATTATATCTGCTTTGACCTTTACAGAGATTGAAAAAACAATTATATTTCATTTTGGTAATAAGCTGCATTTGAAACATCCACATAAAAGTGATGAAAGGCCAGCAATAATTTGAATTAATAAAAAAAAAATTATTTTCATAAAACTGTGAAATATTAATTGGTGACTTAGTATGTTTGATGAAGAGACTAAACTAAGTTCAGAAGATTAATTTAGGAATGAATGATTCTACCAGAAACTTACAGTAAAGAAAATGTATATTTTATAATTCCAGTGGTGAAATTCATTTTTTTTTTACTACTGGTTCTGTGGCTTGATGGGTGTGGCAGGAGAAGGGTACTGCAAAATCTTCATTCCCACCCCACTCCAGGGAGAGGATACTGCAAAATCCCCATTCCCTCGCCACTCCTGGGGAAAGGATATTGCAAAATCTCCATTCCCATGCTACTCTGGGGTCAGCCAGAGGTGGTATTTGCTGGTTCTCCTAATACTCAAAATTTCCGTTACCGGTTCTCCAGAACCTGACAGAACCTGCTGAATTTCACCCCTGGATAATTCACGTCATAACTGCAACTAGAATTGTATTTGCACAAAAATTGGAAAAATGAAGAGATTCCTATGGCTGAGAATGTGATTAGAAAAAAATATTAGAATATGCAGAAATGAATAGGTTAACACTTGAAATCAAAGAAAAGGAATAATCCGATTATTATAACATATGGGAATTATTTTATCAATAGTTAGAGAATAATTATGAAAAGTGGAGAAAAGCAGATGAGTGAAATAGAGATTTTTTTTAACAAAGTTAAATAAGAAGAGGATTGTTATAGTATTAGGTACGGTATTAGTATTAGTATTAAGTTATAGATATAATAATAAATATGGCTGTAAATTGTAATTGTTATTATATAAAATATTTGCACAAAATATTTGTACCCAGATAACACACTGTTTAATGGAAGATGATGTTTGAATCAATATGAAATATTTTTTAAAAATAAAAATAAATGATAATTTAGGAATGAAAAAGTATTGCAAAGCAATGATGTAAATCATTCTTAATCTGTGTTTTAATTCTAGGAAAGTTGTTTGATAGTTCTTAAGAATTACAATATAAAGCCAAGGATGGGTAATGATAAAGATTTTTTCTTTCTTTTCAGAAACTGTTACTCATAATAATGGTGGAAACGCTAATACTCACTACTTCTCCAACCCCAGCTATCACACTCTAACGCAATGCTCAAATACAGCAATTGCTAACAACATGAATAGAATGACTCTGTCAAAGGTAAGAAAATAAAAAGGCTGCATATTTTGTGCTACGTGGACATATGAACTGCCTATCTCAGAAAAGACTATACTTGTAAAACACTACACTTTTAGTTGCCTTCTGTACACTGAAATATATCATTATTTACCTTCTTTTTATTTTGAAACAGTCACTCAAGAACCAACTATTTGTGAATCTTAAAAACACGGATCCCCAGAAGCGTGTTCCCATCATGGATTACACAGGGACATTGCCAGCTGATTGGAAGCATGGAGGCTACCACAATGAATTAGGTAGGGACATGAAAACAGACTGTTCTGAACCTGATACAATAGATTTTAGAAATTAGGAACAATTAGTGCAATGACTATAACTATTCCTAGCAGAAGAGACTAGTAATATATTTAGATTCTCTTCTTGTCCATTATTGACAGGGGTTTTTGGAGCTGACAGAAGCTGTTTGGGGAAATCCTTGAAAGGTGAGTATGACATTTCCCCAAAAGAAAATATATCAGCATACGGCAGATTTCTTGAAGTTAGGCAACCCTGGACCAGATCCTGTTCTGGATAGAGCCCATAAAAATATATAGGAACTATAAATTAATCCTGAGAATACTTTAATTCATGAACCCCAGAAACACAGGTAGCCCTCAACTTACCATCTTTCATTAAGTGACCATTCAAAGTTTACAACATTGAAAAAAGTAACTTGTGACTATTTTTCACACTTATGACAGTTGAAGCATCCCCATGGTCACATGGGAACCAAAGTTGGACACTTGGCAACTAACTCATATTTATGACGGTTGAAGTGTCTTGGTTCATGTGGTCACCTTTTGTAATCTTCTGACAGAAAGGATCCAGGTTCACTTAACAATTGTGTTACTAACTTAACAACTGCAGTGACTCACTTATCAGCTGTGGCAAGAAAGATAATAAAATGGGGCAAAATTCATTATCTCAACTATCTCGCTTAGCAATAGAAATTTTGGGCTCAATTGTGGCCATAAGTCGAGGACTGCTTATATGTTTTGATACTATGTAAAGTTTTTTTTAATATGTTGCATTACACCTGAACTTAAAGAAAAAGAATACAAAAATAGGTTTTTCCCTTAGGCCTTTTGAGCATCTTTCCACCAGTGGTGGGTTCTTGGGACCAGTTCGACCGAACCGGCGGCCTGGGTCGCTGGAACCAACAGCGACACAGGTTTGCCACACCACCAAACCGGTTCTCTCGGCGCTGCCATAGGCGCCACCATCTTGTTTTTTGCTTCTGCGCATGTACATAATTTCAGTTGCACTGTGCATGCGCACATCAATTTTAGTTGTAGTGTGCATGTGCATGCATGTGTGAAGCACTTATGCGCTGCACATCCTTGAGTGAACTGGTAGTAGTCTCTGCAGGAATCTACCCCTGCTTTCCATCCATCATTTTATTTAACAGAGTTACAAACTTTTTGGTTATTGCTCAGCCAAGAAATCCTTATTAAACTATTCTCATATACAGCTGCACCACCACTGCTCCCAATGAATGTTAGTCCATCATCTCTTTGGTTACACTTTTTGGTTTCGCCAGCAAAAAATTATGAATCTTCATTACTCTGTGACCTATGCTGAGGCTAAGCATTCTGATCTTCTTCAACCTCCCTTCACAAGGTTTAGTTTTTCTTCCTTATTCTCTGAACCTCTTCAATTTTATCTAAATGCTAGAAATGTGCCCAAAACTCATTGCAATACTAAAGTGGAAATACTAATCAACATGATTCAGAAACTATATTTTTGTAGATGCAGCCTAAAACAATTTTTTTCTACTGTCTCATCATGATACTGATTTATGTCAAGTTTATAATCGGCTACTATTCCAAGGACTTTCATTTTCATTAAATTCACTGTGAATAGTTGAAACAATGCTGAAGAAATCATTGGCTTAGCATGAATTAATTTGCTGATTTGTTTCACTGTTATTTCTGTATACATTGCACTAAAAATAGAAACTTGGCAAATAACCAAAACATTTCAAAGAATAATTCTAGTTTGTTATTCGTTGTCATTCTATATTACCATTAAATTATCATTTTTGTGTTTTCTTAGATCTAATAAAGAATTCTGAATATAATTTAAGTAACTGTTCCTTAAGTAGCTCTGAAAATCCATACGCTACTATTAAAGATCCACCAGCACTTATGCCAAAAAATTCAGAATGTGGATATGTTGAAATGAAATCACCAGCACACAGGGATTCTGCCTATGCAGAAATTAATAACTCTGTTTCGTCTAACAAAAATGTATATGAAGTTGGTAAGTCCCAATTTTAGAAATGAACTATTTATGTTACACTAACCTTTGTTCTGTTTTTCTCGGGTTTTTTTAGTAGTCTGTCAGTTTCTATAACTCTACCATCTTCTTAAAGATAATTTATAAATAATGATAATAAACAACTTGATTTTTAAAAAAATCTTAAATTTTTTAGAAGGCATTAGGATGCTGTCCTAGGAGGTTGTGTTGTCATGATAAAATCTTGAAATGAATGCAAATTGTTTAATGGCATTATCAAAAGAGCCTGGGAAAAGGGGAAAAAAACATTATTTTAAGCAGAAATTATTTAAGTGCTACAGGAGGACTAATTCATTAGTTGAAGAGCCATAACATTAAAGTTTTTTTTCCTCATATAACTGATTAAAAAATTGCCAGTGAGTCCAAAATGAGGAAAATGAAACAATTATGTCAATAAACATACATTTAAATAAAAATACTGTGAAAGTGAAGAACTTTTTTTCACAATTTCATGTTGGTTATTTGGTAGTTGCTGAAAAAATAGTATAAAATTGTTGGACGTTATCATCTGAAAACTTGGCAGGACTTATTTCTTGTAAGAGGCAACTATGCCCAAAATTATTTCTAATTTTGCAAGGAAATAAAAATGATATTGGCAGCTCTTTAAAAGAAGTTTTTGTTCAATTTGGCATGTGTCATCCTGTTATATAACTCAACTACAATTCCTGAAAATTCAGCTCAACTTCAAATTTCTTGTCATGGAATGCAGAATAAAATTGATTAAAAAAGCATATAAGCGACACGGGAAAACGGCAACTGATATGTTGTGCTTTCCAGTTATTATTAATAATAACTGGAAGCACTGAAGTTGGTTTTGAATTAAGTTTAAATTGGAGCCTAAGCTTCATTTATCTTGTTTATCTGTCACAGGTAGACATTAGACAGCTTGAGGCAGAAAGTGGACTCAGTTACTCTGGGAAGTCTGTGTTCATGGGAAATAACACAATGCCAAGAAGGAGATAGGGCAGTCTATCTGGAAGCTCCAGAGTAATGAAATACGAAGATGCTCAGTAGAAAGACTTTTGTGGAAACAAATGCAGCAACTCTATAGTGTTCAAGCATAGGACAAGAACCAATGGATGACAGCTTTAGCAAGGGAAATCCACATTCGAAATAAAGAGGAATTCCGGGACCATGAGAATGAATAAGTAGTGATAGTTGCTGCTGCTACATCATTGAATACTCTCATTCAAAGTTGGACAATCAAAACATCCTAGATAATTCCAAAAGTTTCATATTGATTTCAACATCACATTAACATATTAATTTTCCATAAATCTGATTTTATTTTTTATTTCATTTCATTTTATTATTTATCACATTGTGTAACCATTTTACATAATGACATGTACGTTAATGTACTTTTATGTACTGTATATTAAAATACCATTCCACTTTTTATATACATCAAAATATTATTCCAAAAAGATACCAGATGATCATATAACCCCACAATATGGATCAATGATTCCTCAATTTTTTTATACCTACCACAAAGAAAGTTGATTATCCTTTTAAGCACATTGCTTAGGGAGTCCAATATGGTCATAATACAAGTTTTTGATGAATCAATCTCAAATATATTGATACGTTTTAAAGTTAGTAAGTACATTGTACATTGTTTGTAATCTTTGTTAGCCAAGATTTCTGTTCTTGAGTCCACTTTTTGAATATCTCAGGAATTCTATTTTAAAAATATACTCAAACTTTAAATAGAGATATGTTACAAATTTTACTTCTGCCATGGATTCCTTCAAATAATTGAGTGTCTCAGATGCCTTTGAAGCGGCCAAAGCATCTGGTGTACATGGATCCATTAGGACATGCTTAAGTTGAAACATACCACCACTGTTGTGAATTGGAAGACCAAATTTAATATGAAGTCGGGATAAATCCTTAAAACAACCATTATATAATAATTAGTTTAAAGTCACAAAAGCTTCTACTCCAGGTTTCCAACAGAGCATTTTATCACCTATTTTTAGAGTAGATTTCCCCCAAAGATTTAAGTTTTATGAGTTTCATTACCAATATGACCCAAAGATTTTTCGCTATATATACTCCTGGAAATAAAACATCTTTTCTGTGATTGATTGGTTGATTAGATTTTTTTTATCCCACCATCTGAATTGACCATTGTTCCAATTTCACCAGTGGTGGATTGCTAATTGGTTTACTATCAGTTCGCTCATGCATGCGTGTGTGCTTGCACGCGCAATGCCTCTGCACATGCGCAGAAGCATCCTAGCCGACCCGTCCGCCACTGCCACTACCGGTTTGGTCAAACCAGGCCAAACTGGCAGCAACCCACCTCTGTCTTTCATCCTAAGAACTTCCTGAAACACAGGAAGTCTCTCTGTGACATTGGCCTCCTGTATATTTACTACTGGTTGAGGCAATTAAGGGACACTGCGTCTCCTTTTTTGGCAAAGCTACTTGCTATCAGTAGCTTCCTCCTTTTGAGAGTCTTGTTTAAAGCATGGAAACTACTAAATGAATGAATTCATTAATTTTGATTAAATTTTATGATTCTTTCTCACAATATCAGAGTAATAACACATACATTTTTTTTAAAATTGCAGAACCAACAGTTAGTGTTGTCCAAGGCAATTTAAGTAATAATGGACCCATCAGCCAAGATCTTTATGATTTACCAAAAAACAGCCACATTCCTTGCCACTATGACCTGCTGCCTCCTCGGGATAGCCCTGCATCTTCTGACAAAGATGAAAACAGTGAATAACCCTTGATGAACATAATCAAGTTACCTTGAAAAGTGGAATCTGGTTATTCTTTTTCCGTTTGCCTACCTGCATCCAGTAAATGTTTGCTGTACATAAAGGAGGAGAATCAAACTACAGTTTCTGTAAACTCACTACTGATGAATAGACATCAAGCTTGGAAGGTCATATCAGATTTTCCATCAAACTTTTTTTTAAAAAAGGCCAAACATTTACATTTTGATACATCGGCTCAACATCTAAGCTTATGGAACAATGCTTGTGAGAACTCTACTGCTTAGAAGAAGCAGCCATCTTTCACTATCTCAACTTATATATGTTGACATACATTTTTTTCTTTTTATGACACTGTAAACCCTTTATTCGGGATAGGGTTGGGTTGACTGAATGGAGCTGAATGTTTATTTGCTGGATGCCCTTCCTGATGCCTATATGGAGTTTGCGGTAGATATTTTTTCTCTGCTCCGTGAGGGGGAAATATCTGCTGCTACCTAGGATTGAACTCTCAAACTTTTGAGTGGGAGGCAAACATCTTCACTACTAGGCCCCCACACTGTTCATATATGATGACATACAATCAAGACAGCGTAATCTGCCAAATATTCACTTAGCCAAGTAGCCAGGATTACTAATTATGGGTAGGGGTTGTAAAAAAGAAACTGATACTACTTTTGCAATGGCAAAGATGACATAAGGAGATATTCAGAGTATACTCACCACAATCCTGGACTGATTGGACAAACCTTCAAGATATTTCTCAAATTGCTAGTAGTTGAAATATAATACAGAACAGGAATAATTTTGAATAGGAGTGAATCAGTGAAGATTGAAGATTGAATGAATACGTCTGGAGATCTGTATCATGAAATGGGATTTGTCATACCTACTGTTGGATCAATAGTGGCTATTCTAACTACAATATTTGTTATATGTGAGTAATATATAACAAATACATATATCTATAAGAATTGCATAAACATATAGAAGTTTTATTTTTACCAAAATGTCTTCAAGGACTGGATGAAAGAAACCAGATATAACATATATACACTCTGAATCAAAAAAAGGTTTCAATTCATTAACAAGGAAGAGTATTCTTCATCTGAAGTTAATTGAACCAATCTTTGTATACTTGTTGAAAAAAGTACCTTTTTTAAGATAGGAAAGGAATAGGAAAAATATGCTTAAGCTGGACTTTTGCATTGTTGAAAACTTGGCATGCTTAGCCCACATATAATTAACTTGTATTTTAAAATAATGTAGCTGTGTTTTCTAGTGGTTTAGAACATCCGTGGTGAAATATTATATTTTATAACCCTGTCAACTCCCCTTATTTTCAGCTTCATGAAATTATTTGAGTGCATCACTTTCCCAACAGACTTAAAAGTTGCAATTTACCAGTGTGTAAACTGTGGTGATATTCAGATTTTTAAAAGACAGGTTTAAATTTGGGCAAGGGTTTATTTATACAAAAAATATTAAACTGGAGAGAACTTAGATGTGATTAATTCTTTAATTAAAATTTAATATCTCTGTTTCAAGGGCATTTTCTTATGCTCTAATATTCCAATAGCTAAATGTTCACATAAAAGATTAAAAAATGGTAAATAATCAGCTCTCCATCTAGAATTGTTTTGTACAATGCAGCTATCCATTACCATATCATTTTTAGCCCTAACAGTAACAGATTATTCCTCATATATGTATAAAATATAATAGTTGGATTTTTCAGTTTGCAGTTTCCAATTTTCTATTTCTTACCATTCAGTTCCTAAAATTGGTATGTCATATGCCCTAGAGCTATTAATTGTTTTAAAATATCAGTTGCTCAGATCTAACATAATTGAAAGCAGATAATGATAGTTGGAAAACAAAAACTTTTCTAGATATTCCAGAAGATAAACCTGGATTGAAACTAAAATGTGTTTTACTTCAAAGGCATTCTACATCAAAAGGTGCTGCCAAAACTTGATTCAGACTTGGTAGGCAGTGTCTTTGTATACTAAAACACATAATATGCTTAGAAGATGCAAACCTGAAGGACAAAAGAACAGAGTTTTGCAATTTAAACAGTTCAAATATCTTGCTGAAGGATAAGGTTGGAGTAGTGTCCGAAATAGCTCTATTGGCTTTTGTGTCACGGTATAAAAAGCTTACAAATAAAGACTATCTCTTTTTGAACTGGACTTCAGTCTCAATTTATCAACAATTTAAGAGTAAAACAAATTGGCTTAGTACCTGAAGAGTTCCTGAATTTCATTTTGTCTCATATTAAGAGAGAATGTAATGGAAAATGTCAGTAAAAGAAAAGATATATAAAGGAAATAAAATCTGGGCTTTCAAATGTAACAGGGTACTCAGCTGTATGCACGTTGTCTCCATTGATGCTGGCCAGGCTCCCTATTCCAAAATTTCTGTCTTTGTGTTCATTGTTAAAAAATTGTAAATGTTTATTTAAATAAAAGGACACCAGGAGATAGTCTAAAATTGTAAAATCATTTCTTTCTTTATCTCTGTTTCAATTGGCAGGAATAATTTTCATATAGTTGAAAAGCAGTAAAAAAAAAAACGAGCAGGTTAAAATATTGTGGGATTTCCAATTCCAGACTGATAACATCTTGCCTTATAACACACCAGATTTAACCGTGGCTGAAAAGAAGAAAATGTGCAGTTCATAATTCAACTCCTTAGGATAGTTTGTTATCTTGTTATCATAATTTTAATAATTTTCAGTGCGTTATTATATAAAGATGTATTTATTGTCTTTTTATGTTTTAAATTGAAGGGAAAGTAGTGATATGTCATTGCTGGTTGAAGAACAATCTTTCTATAAAATTGACTTCACTTTTAGTTTTAGTCATTCCCATTTGAAAGATATTAAGTGGACTAAAGATTCCTGATATCCAGCATGAGGATATTTACCTACAGAAATGTGAGACATTAAGTATGTGGTCTCAAAATTGGTTGGAGATTCCCAAGTCCTACAGAAGAATTCAGGAGGGGGAGGGAATAATAATACTTTAGTTCCGACGCATATGGTTAAAATAATTGTGTAGCTTGTCTATTGTATTTCACCATCCTTTACCTCTGTCAGGAAACTTAGCAGAGAACCAGAGAATGAAAACAGCAGTTATAACTGTAGAGGACCTCATCAAAAGAAGATTTAAAAATAAATATTGTTTTTCAAGTTTCTTTCCTGTTATCTCTGGTAGTAGAAGAAGCCCTGAAAATATATAATGCAGAATTATGGTAAGTAGAAGAAATTCCTACTTTGGAAGGGCATCTTTTTTTTGTATTTAAATTTATTGCAATAAACAATCAGATTGGATATTATCAGTGTTGGGTTCATACGCCAAGGTATAATGAACAAATAGACTTATATGTTACTAGCAATAAAGAAGGCAAGGAAATGAGGATTTAGAAATATGGATGCAAAACAAACGTGTTGACTGATGCAAGATGAATGTCTCCTTAATCTATGTTTCATACAAAGAAAGCAAAGAAATCCAGATGCTTAGTAAGTAAAAATATTATCCATTCATTGTTACTGTATTCATTTACATTCATGTTTACTTTTCACAAGAAGAAAAGACATTATTTAGTCCATTATAATTCCCAACAATATGTAGCCAGCAATTATCTTATGGCATTTACAGGTTACTTAAAATTAAATTTTAATCGCTTTATAATTAAAAGAAATGTAGGAACAGCTCTCTGAAATCCCAAAATTTTATTCACCAACATTGCATGTGAACCAAATGCAAGTGACAGAATTAAGCCCTTGCCACTATCTCAAAGGTCCAGGAGAGGGCAGTCTTATCACAATGTTTCCCTTTGAAATGAATATGCCCTGAATCAGTCACCCAATTTTGTACATTTTCAATCGGTTAGGAACCCACCACTGAGGAGAATCTATCGTTGCCAAAAATTCTACATCCTTATTGCCATTTCAATCATTTCATGAAGAGAACTGTAGTCCGCAAAAGCAAATGCCTTTTAATAAAACCCAATAGATGCTATCATTCCTTCTAATTTAGCGCTTCCAAAGTGATCACAGTGCATCTTCTGGGTTAGTATTATATTTCACGTGGCAGGTTTGCGATCAGAAAAGCAAATAAATTAAAATGTATTGGTGTAACTGGGTAGGGTTTTTTATATTAAATTGATTGAAAATGTACAAAATTGGGTTACTGATTCAAAAAAGATGTAGGATTTTTGGCGACGATAGATTCCCCTCAGTGGTGGGTTCCCAACCGGTTTACTACCAGTTCACTGAGAGGGAGTTTTGCTCGCTTTGCTTGTGCGCGCGGCCACCACATATTGCTGCGCATGCGCAGTTGACTGAAAGCTGCGCAAAAACATGCCGACGATGACAGAAGAAACTGGAAACTGGTTCGGGGGCGTGGCAGGCCTGGGTCACTGAGGGTTCCAGCAACCTAGGCCACTACCAGTTCGACCAAACTGGGCCGAACCAGTAGGAACCCACCACTGATTCTCCTCCCACAAACCTTTGAAGCCCACATGCATAAGTTTGCCATAATTGATTTATTGTTTCCCATGTACATGCATTCTTAAAGACATATATGAGAAATTTTTCCTATCTGCTCCCTTTTGTCATCTTTTTATGTAGGGTACGAAAAAGAAATCTTACTGCCTATTATTGCAGGAGAAAGGATTTGGAAGGGGAAATAAGTTTCATTTCTTTACCTCTGTTGTTTGAGTTTTGTGAAATAATCTTTAGGGTCAGATTATCATAATGGATGCCAGCATTGTCCTGGAAAAAATATGTGGGTAGGGGAATGTTTTCAATAGATGTTGATGCCCATGAAAGGCATGTTGCTGGTATGTTTATCTTCCTTTAGACTAGCTCCTTCACGCCATCACAAAACAGACACCTCACTAGTTCTGCGGTGAAGTTTGACAACTGTGTCCTGACACTGTTGCCTGACTGTCTGGTAGGCAGTTTCTTGTGAACAGTCCAAGAACTAAAACAACAATCAAACCCAGTTTTCTATTTTAGTGGTCTAGGCAGATAGCGGTTTGAGGAAAGCTGCTGGGATGAGTTTTCCCGTTCGCCTTTATCTTTGGCTTTAGTATGTTTGCCAGATCTGGCCTGCAAAAATACCCAGGTTACCAACATAACTTGTTTGGCAGCTCAGATCGGGTAGCTGAAAGTTTTAGCCTTAACTTTATTTACAAAGCTAAGGTGTTGTTTTTTTTAACAGAGTGAACTTAAGTTATTTATATAATGTCTCAATATTCAAATATTTTTTCTTAGCCCCTTATTTTTAGATTTTGAATTATATCCACATTTGCTTGCTTGCCCTGCTCTACCCTCACTACACCCACTACTCAGTGCAGAATTGTTCATCCAAAGGCTTCTGGTCTAAAGAAGGAGCTCAAGTCTTCTGCCTCTTTTTTAGCCACCCACTAATTTTTTCTGATACCCAGTTCTTAATCGTTGTCATGGATCCTGATCTCCTAGGAGAAGCTTTGGCAAGGCATGGATGTCTTCTGAACATTCATAAGGGAAAACAAATTATCTGAAAGGCTCCTTGATGCAATTCATCCAGTTGTAAAACATGACTTAAAGACAGTATTGTCATTATCGGTGTGTTTCTGGGTTCAATTCAAGGTGCTGGTGATTATTTACAGTATATAAGGCTTTATAGGTAACCACCAGCACCTTGAACTGAATCCAGAAACACACCGATAATAGTGTGTTTGCAACTGGGATTCCGATCCCAGTTGCAATGTATGGCTGTGAAAGTTGGACCATAAGAAAGGCTGAGCGCCAATGAATTGAGGCCTTTGAACTATGGTGCTGGTCCTATGAGTCCCTTGGACTGCAAGGTGATCAAACCTCCTAGAGGAGAGCAACCCTGACTTCTCTTCAGAAGGCCAGATCCTGAAGATGAAACTCAAATACTTTGGCCACCTAATGAGAAGGAAGGATTCACTGGAGAAGCGCCTAATGCTGGGAAAGATTGAGGGCAAAAAAAGAAGGGAACGACAGAGAATGAGGTGGCTGGATGGAGTCACCGAAGCAGTAGGTGTGAGCTTAAATGGACATCAGAGGATGGTAGAGGACACGAAGGCCTGGAGGAACAGTGTCCATGGGGTTGCGATGGGTTGGACACAACTTCACAACTAACAACAACAAATGTTTCCAAGTTTGGGGTACTGAATATTCCAAGGGCCTGGTTTTCTGATTATATTGATAACAGGCTAAATATCTTGCTGTTGTGTAACTTGAGTTGGATGTTTTTTAATGTCTTCACTCCTTCTATTGTTTTTATTATTTCAATGTTTTTAAATATTTAATTGTAATCCACCCAGTCATGAGACTGAGATGGGCAGTCATAATGTCCAATCTGTGTAGAGTCATGATGGTTTCATGCATAGCATGATGTCATTCCACAATTTCAGCATGCCATTATAGGTGTGATGTCATTGGTTCCTTTTTGCTCCCAGGGCTCCCGGTATACTCCATGTAGCTCATGAAGTGATCCAAATACGTGTGTAGAATAAAACATTTATGAGATGCCACAATATTCCGCTGGTTTTGATTAAAAACGCTCTGAAAGCAATATTTATTTATTCATTTCTTTCTGCATTTCTTCCACTCACTCACACCAAATCCCTGGTCTCTCACAGTGGTACAAAGCAGATCCAGGCACTTATGCTTGAAATCAGCATCTTGATCTGAGAATATCCAGCTAAATAGTCTGGCACATTTTATGTTCAAAGGTACAGGCAAATGCCATGGACCTGAAATGATAAGTCTATTTCTAGATCCAGCCTGTGACCACCTGATCTAATCATAGCCTAGGACCATGTATAGCCATCCATTAGAGGCTTAGCAAGGCACCTATTTATTCTTCCTGCCTCGAATTGCATAAAAAAGAAGATTGTCATGTGTGACATAGCTGTATATATACCTGGTGATCTTCGTTTGGCCTGAACCACTCAGTTTCAGGTAGCAAGTTCATAAACTTCAAAGGAAGCTGAAGTAGAAAGCCAGTCAGAAAACAGAAAAAAAAAATGGGGGAATGGTGAGGTGAGAACTCTGAGCAGCATCTACAACTCAATACTTTTCAGCATTGTGACATAGGAGACACTCAGCTATCTCTGAGAGTTTACAGTCTTCACTGGAAATCCTCATCGGCTGTTAAAGGGACATCACTTTCTACATGGTTAAATAATTTAGCCTGACCAAAAAAACTCCCATTTTACTTCTCAGATTCTTAAAGAATCCTCTTCTATTCACTCTAGGGATTCTCCAAGTGCCTATAGACTGTCATACTTCCCTAAACGAGGCCAAAGGCAGTTAACTCATGTTGGAATCTCCTTTTCTATGCCATTCAAATATAATAATGCTGATTATCATAACAATATAATTAAAATTTTGCTGCCCCTTCATAGTCCAAACAACTGTCTTACATTATTTTAATGGCTTTCATTCACAACATCCAATAGTTTTAAACTTTACGTGGCCAATCCATCCCAATTGTCAGCTTGATTTGCAAAGTACATTTTTTATTCTCTTTCAGCACACTGTGAACTGAACTGCTCTTCTTTTACACTTTCCCACAGGTCCGCTGTAGAATTTAACTTTGCTGTCAATTGCTTGTGATCGCCAATAAGTGTAACACAAAAATTCAAAAGACTTTACCAGGCTACCATCTGGCAAAATGAAGTGGGTGAAAACACCCAGCAGTGATTTGTTGTCTTTAAAATAAGATGATGACAACTAGACCGTCAGAATGAGAGAGATTTTACACTTGTGGGATTTTCTAACTCTGGTGTAAGATCTTTTAATTGACCCCAGATAGATAGAACACCATTTGACATCGATAGCGGTGAGAACCATGCTTCACTATCTTGGAGTAGCCTTGAATTAATGATGACAAATATGGCGAAAGTTTTTATCCTCAGGCTTTCCCGAAAGGAGAATATTACTCTGGTTAGGAAGATGAAGTGAAAAAGAATTTAAGTGAGAGAGAATTAAAAGGATGGGGCCCAACCATGCTACTATGATTGTCGAGTAGGATGAGATGCCAAGTGCCTGCAGTGGGTGGGAGTCCAGATATATAAGCAGCCTGAACACGAAATCAATTTCTAGTGGAAGAGGTGGAAGGCAGGAGAAGATGTGCTTTCCGAATGGCTCTTTGCACCAACTTACATAAAGGGAAGCTTTGGGATCATGAATTTAATACCATTTTGTCTAAGGTAGGTCCTGTTTGTATCTCAGATATAATAACATAATGTTATACAATACAATGCCATAATTTGAATGGGTTTTTTTTCTTATTGTTTTCTAAAGTATATGGAATTGCAAGCAACAGAACAGATCTTTTTTATGTTTGTCGTTCTTTTAAATATGATTCAGTACAGAATCATGTATAAAGCTTGCCTTTCATTTTAGTGTATGCATTCTAATGAATAATATAGCTAAATCAAAGATTTTGATGATGACTGGGAGAATGAGAGGGGGATGTCCATAAATTGTCTCCAGTCATTTAGAGAACAAAGCTATCAGAATTCAGCTTCTATGAGAAAAAAGAAAATTGGCTCTATAGTACAGTGAGTACTATGATAGATACAGAATCAGTGGAAAATATATAAATTGATAGAGAGGACTCGGGGAAGATTAGTCACAAGAATACCGAGGAAAAGAAGAGACGTACTTGAAGTAGATAATAAAGAGCCTTTAAAATCACCGGTGGTAGAACTGGCAGAACATAAAAGAGGCCAAAAGGCCAAAAATAGTAAGTGAGCAAATCTGAATAAACATTGGATGGTAATAATATAAACTAAGATAAAGATTTATTTTATTAAACAAATTTATATAGCTGCTGAATTCACACAAACTGGTTCTGGGTGGCATATAACATTAAAAACCTACAGTTAAATATTCACAATTTAAATCCCTCCTCCCCACCCTGTGGCAATGACAACAGAATGAAACAAGCCACTTGATCAATTCTGAATGTGGTCCCCAAACCTGGTGACAAAAACATGTCTTCAAGATCTTGCAGAAAAGCAACAAAGTGAGATATATTCCAAACAGAGGGAGCCACCACAGAAAAGTCCTTGTTCCTACATCCCACCAGATGTTCTTCTTTGGGACTTGCCATATACCCTGCCTTCCTGCTCTGTGGGCTGGGTAGATGTAATCTGAGAAAAGTGGGTTGGCCTGTAGGGCTTTAAAAGTGGGTTACCAGCACCCGGAAGCAAATCAGCAACCACTGCAGCTCTTACAAAAGAGGTTGCATACAAATTTGGACTTGCACAAAACCATGTGGGCTGCTGTATTTTGAGCCAACTGAAGCTTTTGGATGCTGTCATTGTAAAGCACATTAGAATAGTCCAAATGGGACCAGGGTGTGGGTGACTGTGACAAGGGCCTGTTGGTCCAGAGTGTAACTTGTGCAGAAAACACAGTTGTGCAAAAGCCCTCCTGACCATGACTCCTGCTTGGTCCTCAATCTCGAGTCACAAATCCAGGAGAGATTAGGCACCGGGTTTGTCTGGAGCAGTGCAGTTCCTGGAGAACCCCCCACAATCTCCAAAACAATTTTGCAAAAACCAAGGATTCCCAACCACTCTGCCTTCCAGAGTTCAGTTTTAACCTGTTGCTCCCCATCAGGCAGAAGGTTCATAAGTTGTTGATTAGTTCACATCAACAACCTCTAGGCCCCATGAAAGGGTGGTTGTGGCATTACTTAACTCACCAAAGGCAAAGATGTACAACTGAGTATCATCAGCATACTGATAATATCTCACCCTGTGGTGGCAGATGATCTTACTCAATGCTTTCATGTAGATGTTAAAATAGGAGTTGAAAAAGTGGAGTAAGCACCTACCCAAAACAGGAGCCCAGGGACAGATCTCTGGCTCCCAATCAACACCAAATGGAAATGATCTCAAACATGGAAACAAATCAGAACAGCAATAGATTCCACCAGTTGTTTTGGGGAGAGCCATATTTGACTGAATTAGATGCTGACTAGTGAGGCAGGGCTGGCAGGAGTGCACTGGGTTTGGATGAGCTCTCTTCCTCCCAATGGAGGGGGCCATTGGGGACATGCCAGAAAGAGGAGCAGGAATTCAGTTGTTCTTGTGGTCTGCTGCTTCCTTTGTTCCTCTTCCCCCAAGCAAAGTGGCAGGCAGTTCTGTAGGTCAGCCAAAAGAAGGAAGAGATTTTATCTAGACTCACTTGAGGGTTGTGAGGGAATGAGAAATGGCACAGGCCTAAAATAAATATTGAAAGAAGAATGACCCAAAGGAGTAAGGTTGTACAGTTTCCTATTAAAATTTATATACTTTACCAAAAGGAATATTTGCATAGCTTGTTGTACTTCATTGCTATACTGTAATAAGTTTGCTTGCTTTGTTTACATTATTTAACTGTGGTGTTATCAAGTAATGCAAGGTTTTTGCATTACCCAACACGTTGAGCCAAGAATTGGGTTTGCACAACATTTGAGTTTAATATACACTTGGCTAGCTCTTCTTCATAGCCATACAAATACCCACAGTCTTGACTTTCTTTGTAGGTTCCAGGAAAGGTTTCAAAAGCCATTTTTACTGATCTACTAATTCAAACCAGGCCCAAGATTGGTAATTCAGAATGAAGTGATTAGTAAAAGGTTAGAGCAGGGGTGTCCAAACTTGGGAACTTTAAGACTTGTGGACTTCAACTCCCAGAATTCCCCAGCCAGCCATGCTGGCTGGGGACTTCTGGGAGTTGAAGTCCACAAGTCTTAAAGTTCCCAAGTTTGGACACCCCTGGGTTAGAGAGTTCAAAGTAAACTGGCAATTAGCTTTCTTGGTGCTTACTTGGCCTACTGACTGGTTGGCCTTTGACTTTCTGATATATGCACTGTGTTTGAAAGCAACTTGAGAAAGCTGAGGTGCGAAACAGGAACCAACATAAACAAGTAGAAGAAAGTGTTATCTTGGGATCACTGTTTAGAAAGAGGAAGTGTGTGATGCTGACGACGTTGACATCAAAGCACAACAAGATTAAAAGTATATATATATAAAATAATAATTATATCCTATATAAAATTATGATGCAACTAATCTTATATAGGATTTAACTGAATAGGCATTCTGTAATTGACAAAGAAATAATTGGGTTCACTGCCTGAACTAGAAGACCTCCAAGGTCCCTTCCAACTCTGTTATTCTGTTTGTCTTCTGTCCTACCTTTGGTGATGGCCATCATCATATATACTTATTGAGAGTTCTTGTGTAACAACCACTTGTTTATTGGATATTTCAAGCTGCAACAACACTTAACAAATGGCCCTTATCGCCCGTCCTTGAAGTTCTAGCTCCTCTGCGATTATGTGATTGTGATCTGGATGCACAATCACATAACCGCAGTTATGTGAAGTCTAGTGTCCTACAATCATGTAATTACCACTTGCAAACTTCCCTGCAAGCTTTCCACAAATTGTCAATGAGAAAGGTGGCAGGGAACAAACTACTCCAGTAAGTTGCTTGTACTCTCCCCTACCTAGCAGCAACCCATGTGCTGGTGATGTGCCTAGCCCTACATGTTGGTGATGTGCCATGCATGCCCCTGTGCACTCTTCCCCACCTAGCAGCATCCACTTACATGCCTGTCAGCCTGCTTTCAAACCAACTAGTCTCACTTAATGAAACACCATCCCTACTTAGCAATGGCAACAGTGAATTCTAGCAATGCCATTGCTAAGCAATGTGGTCATTTGATGTTGCGCTTAGTGATGGAAATTCAATATTGTTAAGCACTATTTGTATAAACTAATTGCTTTAGTCAGAATAACAGAATAACAGAGTTGGAAGGGACCTTGGAGGTCTTCTAGTCAAACCTCCTGCTCAAGCAGGAGACACTATACCATTTTTGGACAAGTGTCTGTCCAGTCTCTTCTTAAAAGCCTCCAGTGATGGAGCATCCACAAATGCTCTGAAGGCAAGCTGGTCAACTGGTTAATTGTTCTCACTGTTAGAAATTCTCCTTGATTCTAGATTGCTTCTCTCCTTGATTACTTTCCATCCATTGTTTCTTGTCTTGCCATCTAGGCTTTGGAAAATACGTCGATCCCCCCCCCCTTCTTTGTGGCAGCCCCTCAAATATTAGAACCTCCTGTCAAACATCTTATTTTGGGTAGTTTTTAAGGGTAATTTTTAATTTTTATTCGAATTTTAATTTATTATTGTACAGTGCATATCTTACCTCCTCCGTCTATCTATGTATCTATGTATATCTATATTTTTGTATCTACATTGTTTTTAATATGACTGTACACCGCTCCGAGTCCTGTTTAGGAAAGGGTGCGGTATATAAATTAAAGTATTATTATTATTATTATTATTATTATTATTATTATTATTATTATTATTATTATTAAAAAAATAAAAACACTGCTATCATGTCACCCCGAAGTCCTTCTTTTCACTAGACTAGATATACCCAATTCCTGCAGCTGTTCTTCATGTTTTATCCCCCAATCTTCTAATCATCTTGGTTACTCTTTTCTGCATTCTTTCCAGGATCTCAATATCTTTTTCATAATATGGTGACCAAAACTGGATGCAATAGTCCAAGTATGGTCTTACTAAGGCTTTATTAAGTGGTACTAGTACATAACGTCATCTTGATTCTATCCTTCTCTTTAATGCAGCCTAAGAGTGCATTGACTTTTTTGGCTGCTGCTGCACACTGATATTTAAAGTGATTGTCCACTAGGACACCAAGATCCCTTTCACACTTACTGCTATTGATCCAAGTTTCATCTAATCTGTACATGTACATTTGTTTATTCTT
The DNA here is from genome assembly GCF_964273705.1 of Natrix helvetica. Taxonomy (NCBI): domain Eukaryota; kingdom Metazoa; phylum Chordata; class Lepidosauria; order Squamata; family Natricidae; genus Natrix; species Natrix helvetica. Next base: position 59,714,380 of record NC_138552.1, read on the forward strand.
GCGTACATGCAAAACCTTACTTTTCTCTACCTTGAACTTCATTCTGTTAGATAAGGCCCAGTGTCCCAGGCTGTTGCGATCCATCTGGATCCTGAGCCTATCTTCTGGTGTTGGCTCTTTCTTCCAGTTCTCTTCTCTCCAAGCCCAATTTCTTCCTCTAGTCATTTATTCTCCCGTGGCTGCAATTCTGTGCTTGTTTAGGGTGGGGTTTTTTTTAGGCTTTTGAAGAGATTATTTCTGATCATCAGTAAGGAGAGGGGATGTTATACCTCTGCTCCCCATGCCTGCCTGGAAATCAGCTTAGTCTGGGGATAAATATGCTTATTTTCTGAGGTTGATTATGTAAACGTATTTGAAAACTCTCATACTTCTACTAAGAAAAGATGGTTGGCAATCTTTTTCTGGCACAGAAAGTTGGGAGGACACAACAGCAGAGGAACTGTCCAATTGGAGAGCGAGCAGCACCTGGCAGTCTGGACTGAACGGCTGTCATGTTGCTGCATTTCCAGCCCAGAAAGAATTTTCTTAAGCAGTTTAGAGTCCAACTGGCACCCGTATGAGGCAGAGGCAGCATTAGGCACAATGTAGGCACATCCGAGATATTGCTGGCTTGTTAGCCTCCTCAAGATTTTCTTTTCTTTTCTCTTTTTAATATCTATATTTTTTTTGAATAAACACAAACAGGCAAAACACAACAAACACCACAAAAATATCTTCCATTACAAATTGTAAAAAGTGCGTCAATTGGTTACAAAGAGCTTTTGTGCATCCCTTCCACAGTCATCACCTACAATTCATATCAAGTTATATATTTTAAATCAAATATATTTATATATATATTACTATCATCATACCTCAATCCTCATATGACGATAATTGTTTTTACGTCCCTTTATATAAAATATTCCAAAATTTAAAGCAAAACCACATGATGGCATTCCATTATCTATTTTCAATATCATCCAGCAACGTTACATCTTTATAACACTTTCTAAATAAAAATTAATTATGTTTAATTAGAAAATAATTAGAAAATTATGTTTCTAAACCTCCTTTCTTAATCACTGTTTACAATTTATATCCAATTTCCCTTTTATCATGTCAATACAAATATTACATTATTATCATTATCAATCATTTATTTAACAATATCCATCATCATTTCATTTTTTAAATCTTAGTTTAACTAAATTTAATTTACTCTTTTTAAAAAATATTATAAACTTTCATACATAACAGAATTTCTAAACTTCCTTTCATGATCACCAAGCTTTTCTTTTCAAACCTGATTCCTGATTTAATTGTGGGGCAAGTATTAAACCAATTGAGACCTTAGAGAGCATCTGCCTACCAGAATAGAGTTTCCTTGGTCTAAAACAGCTCCTTTTCTATTTCGCAGCCTCCCCTCCCCCCATTTTTCTTCTCTTAACAAAAAGCATATTATAGTTTTTCCATTATAAATTAATGAAAGGCGTTGCACAAGGACTTGGCAGAAAACATTTTGAGTGGAAGGGCGTCTGCCAAAACATTTTTTTAAACTAAATTTGTTTCTTTCTGAGTGATCTCTTCTGATTATACCCATATAAAATTGTTTTTACTAAAAATAGTTACTGTGTCTATGGAGAAAAAGGAATGAAAGATTTTACCAGACTGAAAAAGTCAGCAAATGGCATAAACCTGAATTTGCTGTTTAAATAAATCTTTACACAGAAACAACTGGAAATTATTACTTTTTAAAATAAAATAAAATAAAATAAAATAAAATAAAATAAAATAAAATAATAATAAAATAAAATAAAATAAAATAATAAAATAAAATAAAATAAAATAAAATAAAATAAAATAAAATAAAATAATAAAATAAAATAAAATAATAATAAAATAAAATAAAATAATAATAAAATAAAATAAAATAAAATAAAATAAAATAATAAAATAAAATAAAATAAAATAAAATAAAATAATAAAATAAAATAAAATAAAATAAAATAAAATAAAATAAAATAAAATAAAATAAAATAAAATAAAATAAAGGTGGGTGTAATTCCATCCATTGGACCAGAGGTGGTACTTAGCCGGTTGTCTCCGGTTTAGGGGAACTAGTAGTGGCAGCTGTGGTATGGTCTCTCCCCCCCCCCAATGTAATGTGTGAGCACTGCACATGCGCAGACGAGGCACATGCAAGTGGAGCAAGCATGCACATGCACTCACATTTGTGAACTGGTAGGGAAGGTAAGTGAATCCCACCGCTTCATTGGACTGAATATTGTTTTCTGTAATTCTTTAGAATCTGTGCAAGGCTTCCCCATCTCCCCTGAATTTGAATATAAAAGCATATAATTTATAACAACACCAAAAAAAAATCTGTTTCCTATAGAGGAACCAGTGCCTCAAGATGAGTGAGGTTGGGGCAAATCAGCCTTGATTTGATTTGAAAGGAGGGTGTAACTTCATTTGAGTTCTACTTCACGATTCAAAGCAAATGGATTAGATGTGGGAGGGGGGATTATCTCTACCTTAGGTTGGGAGTCAGGCCTCTTGTGGGCAAGACTGTGTTGATTTAGGATTGTGGTTTGCTGGGAATGAATTGATTTGCAGAAAGAGCAGAAGCTGGCTCTCCTAGATATAGAATGAGTGCAAAGAAAGAGCAACAAAGATGATTAGGGGACTGGAGACTAAAACATATGAAGAACGGTTGCAGGAACTGGGTATGTTTAGCTTAAGAGAAAGAAGGACTAGGGGAGACATGATAGCAGTGTTCCAATATCTCAGGGGTTGCCACAAAGAAGAGGGAGTCAAACTATTCTCCAAGGCACCTGAGGGTAGAACAAGAAGCAATGGGTGGAAACTAATCAAGGAGAGAAGCAACTTAGAACTGAGAAGAAATTTCCTGACAGTTAGAACAATTAATCAGTGGAACAGCTTGCCTCCAGAAGTTGTGAATGCCCCAACACTGGAAGTCTTTAAGAAGATGTTGGATAGCTATTTGTCTGAAATGGTATAGGGTTTCCTGCCTAGTCAGGGGGTTGGACTAGAAGACCTCCAAGGTCCCTTCCAACTCTACTATTGTATTGTATTGTATTATAGAGAACAATATCAGAAATAGACTGGCACAGGGGAAGTGGCAAGCACAAAGAAAGTGGCTGTTACACTTCCAGTTCCATGGCCAGTGATTTAAATGAACCCCAAATGAGCAGAATTTAATCATCAGGATCAGTCCTAAGCCCATATTTAGCATGCTGGGAGCTGAACGGATGTCTGCTTGCATTGACAGGATCCGCATTCCATTAGGACAAGGCAGAACAAAGTCAAAGCTAAAAGGAGGGAAAGTGAATGAAATCCAAGAAGTGTCAGCTTTGTCACCCCCAAAAGAGGTGGGACACCAATCAACGTCTCCCTTTTCCTTATGTATGGTAATAAAAGCGATGGAATCTGCAGTGTTGAATAGGGCTTTGCAGCTACTTGATTCAAATTGCAATATTAAAATGGGATTTGGCTTCGGTTCATTATTCTGCTTTGAGGGGGTGGGGGTTGATTGAAACTTGGTCAAATCGAAAGCTACCTTCAGAACTTGGTCCAGGCATATTTTCTATCAAAATAGCACAGCTGTTGCTTAGGAGGGTTTTGCAATACATTCAAGGGGAATTTTTCCACAAAGCATATTAGGGTGAGCAATCTGCTCACCACCATGTCTCTTAGAAGGCTTAGCCAGCAGCTAAACATTTCCACTTGTTTGTGTTTATGAGCAGGCAAAGAAACCTTGCATTGATGGCTCTCTCTACAGTAATGCTTCCAGTGTATGTTTTATTACTTCAATTGGAGAATGCTTTGGTGTGCATTTTCAAGGTGCTGCAACCAATTACTCCAGCAAATCTCTAAAGTATAGAGAGATTATTTTAAAAGAATTAGGCATATTGTGTCTTTTATCTAAAATGTTTTTATCTTCTGAAAAGTGTGCTGTGATAGAACCCATCAATTTATATTTATTTTCTGTGAAGATACACAATATAGTCGCAAAAGGATTTATTTCACTGCTGATTCTCTGGCAGATTTTGGTCCTTTGAATTAGTACAATAATATATCTAATGCTGGGAACGATTGAGGGCAAAAGAAAAAGGGGATGACAGAGAATAAGGTGGCTGGATGGAGTCACTGAAGCAATAGGCGTGAACTTAAATGGACTCCAGAGGATGGTAGAGGACAGGAAGGCCTGGAGAAACGTTGTGATGGGTTGGGCACAACCACAACTAGCAACCACAACTAATTTCAGGGAATGTTTTCAAGCAAATTGATGGGGTTTTTAATAACGTTTGTAAGGTTTGTAATAAGTAATAAGGCTTATCTTATATAATAAAAATGTTTTTACATAACTTATCACTTGCACTGCATTTATGTGTCCTGCCTTTATGGATTTTCCAATGAAATGTGAAAGGTTATCAGTATTCTACTACTGTTTCCTCACAGAAACAATGCCCTTTATTTTATTTTCAAAGATGTGAATAAATGTGGGGTCTTGGAATACTGCTGTATTCCCTAAGGTAGTTTCACATAGAAAACAGGAATGATATTTCCTTACAGTACCAAACTGGGTTTAAAAAATGGAACTTCACCATTCAAGTACAATACATCACCACAATAGGAATATTAAGCATCCCTAGAATATGATTTTATCATCACTGTATGGTAATTTAATAGTGTAATTAAGAATATATAATGTTGTGCCTGCAATTTGATAAATTCAAAATACAGTAACTAATCCAGATTACCAGAGACAAACCTCTTTCTGTACTTATGTACTTAATTAAACCTTAAGGCTTTCAGGAGTCTTCACAAAGTATGCCCGAACTTGGCAGCCATTAGAAGGATCCTTCTTTATGCTTATCCCTGAGGTAAAAAGTAAAGGAGTCATGCGGAGTTTACTCTGCTAGTCATTGACAACTATAGAGCATTACTGTTCTACTGTTGAGACCTCCTCTGGTTTCTGGCTATGATGATGTGCCCTGTTAAGTTGTTTAAGAAAATTTCAGATTTGCATTGGTTACCAAGTTTGTTTGCAATCAATTTTATAATCACACACTAGGATGATCTAAAACAATTAGTTTAAAAATTCAATGGGAAGCCCGGGAAGCCGCAAAAGTGGCTGGGAGAGGCGCGCGGCTTGGTTTAGCTTCCCTGGACATCGCAGCAGCAGCAGCCCCAAGTGCGCCGATCTCACCATTTTTTGCATCAGGGCATGCTGAAAGAGGGGAGGAGTGAAGACCTTTTCCAGCTTGCTCAAAGGACATACCCGGACTTGCTTTAGTGATCATGGGCTCACACCTCCACCACCAACAATCCGGTAAAGGTCTTTACTCCCTCTCTCTTGCAGCACGCCCCAATGCAAAAAACGCCAAGGCCTTGCAAGGTCCCCGAACTTTGGCTGGCTGCGCCACATAAGCTCCTGCCACCGTCCTCACCCCCGTGCTTTCTGGCAGCCCTGCGCTATAAGTGAGCCCGGGATCCTTGCAAGGCCACAAAAGGCCATCGGACTTATAGTGCAGAGCCATGGCAGCCCCCCCCCCGCCCCATGCTTAGTTGCAGCTTATTTACCTTCTCAGAGTCGGCAGGCTGCAATAGAGCGCCAAACAGGAAAAAAGGTAAGTGGGTTTAGATAGGGTTCTTACAGGAAGGCGAGGCGATTGGTGAGGTAGCCAATCGGTGAGTGGTGTGGGGGCTAGGATAGTGCAGACGGGGGGGGGGGGAGCGAGCAAATGGAATGGCTTCTGGATGGGCGGGGGCGAGCGAGCGAGCAAGCTAGTGAGTGACAGGGCTGGGGCAGGAACTTACTTCCGAGTCCATTGACCAACTGGTTCGTCCGAGCCGGTGCAGACCGGCAGAAACCCACCACTGGCTCAGCCAGGTCTATACCGGTTTTTTTTCTTTTCTTTTATATATTTTCCTTATTTTTTTCTTTTTTGCCTCATTCGATTTTTTAATTTTGTACTTTTCTTTCTTACTTTCTATTAGCTTGTAATAACTGTTATCTCTTTGTTAAAAGTTATATAATATAAAAAGAACAAAGGTGCATGATGCTCCTGTCAGTAAACTGAATGTTATCACAAAACAAGTTAGAAAATCAAATACAACAATACTTAATTGATGAATAACTACAATTTATGTTAAATTATTTAGAGAATGCTATAAAGCACTATGAAGCACCAAGTCTAAGTGTTATTGCTAGTAACTTTATGCTAATATTAAATTTACCAGTGTTGATCTAGTATCTGTAAATGACAGCATTCCCTAATCATTGAGATAACATAAGTAGAAGCTGGTATTCATATAATTCACCACAATCAAGAACATTCAGTTTGAATTAGTTTTTTTTACATTTTTCAGGTTATTGTATTTTTTGGACTATAAGACTCACCAGAGTATAAGACGCACCATGATTTTGAAGAGGTAAATTTTAAAAAAAGTTTTTGCACTCTGCAGGCTTCAAAAACCCTCTGCATGCCTTGTTTTGGGGTGTTTTGTAGGCCAAAAATGCTGAATTCAGTGTATAAGACGTACCCAGATTTTCACCCTCTTTTTTGAGAGAAAAAGGTGCGTCTTATACTCCAAAAATACAGTAATTACATTTTTATATATGTATAACAGTTCGCTGCACACCTGCTTCATTATATTATGCTAGTAACACATTGCTATTGATACTTATTATTATTTTCTAGTACATTAGTTTGTTTATTGATGTAGAAATGAGGTAGGGAGCAATCTGGCAATCCATCAAAATACATTTTTCATTTAAAAAAGGACTCACCAATTTTGCAATTGTAAAATGCAAAGTTGTGATCGAGATATGTTAAGAATCAAGGTCCAAAAAGCATTGAAACACATGCTCAGCCCAGGAATTGTGGTCAGAAACAGAATCAAGTTCATAAGTCTCTTCACACATTCTCTGGAGTTTTTTCTAAAGTTTCCTGTTTTAAGTTAGAGGGGGCTAAGAGACATTTAACTTATTTGGAAAAAGAACCAGGAAAAAAAGTACTATCTCCAATTAGAAATCTTTTGTTATATCCTGCTCCTATTCCAAAGCAGGTGTTCTTTAAATGCTGCAGTTTCTGAATTTATCATGCAGTAAGGCATCTCAGACTAGGCTTTCAGTGAGAGGTCTAATAAATACTCTTTATGGCATCTATAAGTTGGTCTAGTAACCTGCCTTTTACCCAAACTCTAGCAAATTTTAACTCTGTGTGGCCACGGCAAGACATAATTGTGTATGGGTTATAATAGGACAGTCCTTTTTTTTTTTGATGTTACTAAATACTATTAATTTGCCTAAATGACAGACTGCTAAAAAAAGAGGTCACCAGATGCCTCAACCCAAACTTTGAAAGTTTTCCAAGACATGTTGAATCAGAGACCAATACAGTTGACCAAACCATTCCATTCTGTGTAATATTTTGCCAAACCAAAAGGAAAATGTTGCTATACGGGAAGTAGAGGTGTGGGTCTACTATGATGTATAGCATTTAGAAATCCAAGTAAGAAGAAACATATTTGGTATGTTATATTGTGGTATGTGAGAATGACCTCAAGAGACAGTGAGAAGAATGTAGCAGCAGGAACATAGACGTGGCAAATGTTCAGCAATCACCTTCCCTAATTTATTGGACAATAATGGTGATGGAGGGAAATATCCTTTCAGACTTGCAAGGTTCTGTTAATGCATCCTTACAATAAAGTACTGCTAGTTCTTCTGGATGTACTTCTTGTCTGGACTACCTTGCTAGGCTAACAGTAGTACATAAATGTTAGTGATCCAGATTTTTTATGGATTCTCTTCTTTCCTGTGTCTCTTTATTATGTCCATGTTAAATCCATTCATAGTTCCACATAACATATAAGTTTAAATGATTATAGGATATAATTGAGCAAAAATAATGAAAGGTATTACTTTTTGTATGGTTGTTTTAATGTTGAAAATGCAGTAGCGACATTGAATTAAGCATTTTTACATTGATTCTGTTTGCATCTTAGCCTAAAGCTAACAATACAGTCTTTAATGTTCATGATTTTCCATTGCATATTATTTTACCATATCAAGTATGAGATCAAATAATGAACTATAAAAGAGCAACTGTTATCATTTCCAAAATCAACATTTGAGAACTTCTTAAGTGGCCTTTAATAACTTTGTTGACTTCAAAACCATTGATTAGGCACCCATGCATTATTTCTAGGTTACACATAAGGACAGGTTACTCATGAAAGCAGCCATGAGACGGCGTGGACATGAACATGATGGTGCCCTTCCAGCTTTGTCTTTAAATTAGGAGCAAGTCTAATTGCTCTGTTGGCTCAAAAGCCTATAATTAGACACCAGAGTGTGCCAAACAGTATAAAAAGACCATTTGACAAGATATACTCACCTGAGGTTTATACAGAAAATCTCTATCCAAAGCTCCTCTCTGCCATTTCTTCAGCATCTTCTTGTAGTTAATTATCTCAGGTGTGCTTCTGTTGCTGGGTTGTGTTGCAGGAACAAACAGGATCAGTTTTAAAGATCTACCGTGTTTCCCCGAAAATAAAACAGGGTCTTATTTTCTTTTGACCCCCAAAATAAGTGCTTGGCCTTATTTTCGGGGAGGCTTTATTATTTTTGAGGTGCAGGAGATGGTGAGCATGGTCACCTCATGGCTGCTGCTGTATTGCAATATTTTCAGGGAGGGCTTACTTTTGGGGGGAGGGCTTATTTTCAGCGCTCAAAAGCCCGATTGGGCTTATTATCCAGAGAGGTCTTATTTTCAGGGAAACAGGGTATTTGTGACACATCTAACATTAAATTGCAAATCCACACTATAATATAAAACAGTGCAGAAGTTACTGTATATTTTTACAAAAATATCAATATTACTAATGTCAATTTATTTCACCTGACACATTATCATGTTATATTTGTGCTTCCTGTTGAATTTCATATACAATTACAAGTGCTGTTTTGGACTACATAGCTTGGCACCAAGAAAATCACCAGGACCCTGTACTATGTTTCAACCCAAGTGATGTGGATCTTCTAGGACAGTGATGCCGAACCTTTTACTTACGTGTGCACACCTACTCAATCTCCTTGCCCACCTGCACATGCATGTGCGACCCCTCCCCAGGCGCCCTCTTCAGCTTCAGAAAGCTGAGGAGGGTGAAAAATTGCCCCAATGAAGCGGAGGAGGACGAAAAATTGCCCCAAACTTCTGGTTGGCTCGTTGGGACCGTTTTTTGCCCTCCCCAGCCTCTGAAGGGTTTCCTGAAGCCTGGGGAGGGCAAAAACGGCCTCCCCTAGCCCTCCGAAGGGCAAAAAAAAACAGCTAGCTGGCACGCACATATCCACTGGAGCTGATGGCTGGTGTGCCACCAAATATGGCTCCGTGTGCCCCCTGTGCCTTGTGTGCCATAGGTTCGCCCTCCTGGTTCTAGGAGAATCTATTCATGGCATAGAAGCAGTGAGTTGGCCACAGAGGAAAGTACTTTGGCGAAAAAAATGTTTATGAAAATACTTACAAGCAGTCTGAAATGAGGGTAAAGGAATTGTATCCAGAAATATGGGGTAGATTTCTTCCTGCCTGTCCCTTAACCTTCTTATTGGTTACATGGTTACATTTCAAAAGGTTACTATACAGTATTGACTGAACTACTGAGTTACTACTTCCCCAACTGAATAACTGTTTGACTCTTTACTGTTTCTTGACCATGTTGTGCCTCTTCTCAGCTCTTGTCTGGCGGAGAATAGATATAAACAAAAACTGAAATCCAGAATTCTTGAGGATTCTTGAGAATTAATAGAGCAGAAGCCTGAGCTGCACCAGGAAGAACCATCACAATCTTGAAAATTGAAATGTTTATGAAATAAAATGTTTCATGCTGGCAGTTCAGTGTTATGACAACTATAAATATTTAGATGTACTGTATTTATACTAATGATGGATTATTTCTACTATTAGATGAGTCACAGGAAACTTGGAGAGCAACATTCTTTCTGTTTTTTGTTAGATTGCATATACAAGAGTTTTCTTTTCTTCTCAACTGGATTTCCAATGTGCACCTTTAGACAATGATACTCAACTGCTTATATAATTAAAACAGACTTTTAAACACTTTCCTTAATTTTGGTGAAAATAATTATTCAACTTAGTAATAAACATGACACTATATTAAAACCTTCAAGCTGCATATCCTGCAAAGCTTCTTGTGAAGGTTCCCCGCTTCAATTTCTGACCCTTTGTACACCAACTATATGAGATTTACTCAACAAATGATGCTTCAAGAACTCAAATTTTCATACACCTTCCTATGTTTTCACGATCATTCTCCAAGACCTTTGGCAGATACTGAAGATAATAAAATTTGGCAGATACTGAAAAAAATATTTTCCCAAAAATTACTTTCGATGTACTAAGACAATTGCGTGGATGCAATAAAAAGTAGCTCTTTTGGTGTCATCACCCCCCATGGGACCAAGACTGATCTGTCTCCTCCCAGTTTGACCAGTAACATCGCAAGCCATTTAGCTTCTGCTGATGTTCCCATTCTACCAGCCAGTTCCACTGAAGGTGCCAGGAGTCTCACAGACTGTTGGCAGGAATGCAGGGGCAGGAACAGACCATTGAGATAAAGGGGTGAAGGAACCAGTGGGAAGTTCTCATGTTCTCTATCAATATGATATTGGAAAATAAGTTCTGAGATTGAAAGTATCCAGTGAAGTAATGGGGAAGAGCCGGGGGGCAAATGACAACAGCACTGGTGCTTGATGTGGCTGCAAAAAAGTAAAAAGGATGTTTTGCTCCTGCATACTGACTGCAGGCAAAAGGAAAGTTGGATGCTGCAAAAATACAAATTTCATTGGTATGAGGAAAGTCAGAATCATAAATCAGGGAAAATTACAAGTTGTCAGAGCAGAAGCATCAAGACTGAGCTTTCACATTCTGGGAATCAGTGAACGGAAATGTACTGGAACATGTCACTTCAGATCAAAGGAGCATCAAATGTTGTCAGGAAAGGCAGAGAAGAAATGGAGAAGTTCATTATTATTATTATTAAATAAAATCACAATCAGGAAAGAGATACAATCTCAAAAAGATAGCATGATCTCAATTCAAATCCAAGGCAAACCAATCTATATTATAGTGATTCAACTCTATTCTCCTAGAATTGCTGGTTTTGTGAGCATGGCTTGGTGGGTGTGGCTTGTTGGGCATGGCCGGGGAAGGATACTATAAAATCCCCAACATCTGGGACTCTGTAGGCAAAGAACAGATAGGGGTGGGGCCAGTCAGAGGTGGTATTTACTGGTTCTCCAAACTACCGGTTACTGGTTCTCCAGAACTGGTCAGAACCTGCTGAATACCTGTGCTCCTAGCACAGATGCAGAGGAAGCATAAGTTGAACAATTCTATGATGATATGCAATATTTAGATGACAACCCCCGCATCCCCCTGCGAAAACACCATACTAATTTAGGACACTGGTATGCTAAAGATAGAAACAAAGTAACATCTGGAATACCAGGAAAATTTGATCTCCATGTGTAAAATAAAGCACGAAACAGGCTCATGGAGCATTGCCAAGAAAACACAATATTTGTGACAAATATTGGTTGGACAATATAAAAATCAAGTTGGCCATATGCTCTGTGAACAAATTGAGAAGCTCCTCAAAGAAAGACAGAATCAGATCTGGTTCTAGCTTCAGCTCAGATCATAAACTCCTTGCAATATTTACAGTATAATTTCAAAGAAACCATTAAAAAGAAATATTTACTGATGGACAATCCTGACACCCACTGGATCACAAAAAAAGGAAAGCCTATGAATGATTGGACCAAAAATAAAAAGGCTGCTAGCAGGAATAAGGCCCCTGAACCAATTTTAACAAAAAAAAAGGAGAAAGAAAGAAAGAAAGAAAGAAAGAAAGAAAGAAAGAAAGAAAGAAAGAAAGAAAGAAAGAAAGAAGGAAAGAAAGAAAAGAGTTGGGGGAGGATAAATTGAACTTCACAGGAGATGTAAAATAACCTGCTGTTGTTTCTGCTGTAGTAAAATATAAGAGCAAAGTGAGGAGTGCTCATTTGTTTATTTTGGCTTCCTTGAAATTAAATCTTCCAAGGGCACCACACAGTTCCTCAGTTGGCAACCATTACAGAATAAACAAACATTGCAAAAGAAGCTGTTCATAAGTTGGTTGAGAAGAACAATTTGTCTACAAACTTTTCAGCCAAGTGAACTTTTGTTGCCAATCTTCTTGCACAGGTATGGAGAAGTCATTATGCCAATCTGTTATAAAACATCATACAAAAACTCAGTTAATATATTACTCAAATGTACTTGTTCCAATTGGGATTGCCCCGATTGTTTTCCTCTAAGCACTTCCTTATCTTTTGTTGTGTTTTATCCCTACAACTCTTGCTGCTACAACTTGTGGATTTAAACTTTGTCTTATCAGAATATATATGATGGAGGAAAGGTTCTGATACTTCTAGAACTATCTTTTTACTTTAAAAAAAGTTAATTAATTAACAAATACTCATTATCTTCTTTATCTCAAAACATGGCTCTGGGCACCAAAAACATGTTCTTAGACAATAAAAATGTTTGGTTGTAATTCAGTGTGTAGTCAGGAAATGTGACTACCTCCACTGAAAACAAGAGATAATAGATGATAGATAGATAGATAGATAGATAGATAGATAGATGGATGGATGGATGGATGGATGGATGGATGGATGGATGGATGGATGGACGGACGGACAGACAGACAGACAGACAGACAGACAGACAATAGAGATGTGATAGATTTTCTAGGAACAGCATAACCACTTTCCCCCTCTTTATTTAATTGTTTAGATAATCTTCAGTTTAGTTAAACATTATTTGTTAGTTCACCTGAATTCCCTTTGAGTCCTTTTTAATAAGTGTCCAGTAACATTGATATTAATAGCCAGATATTAGTAGCCATTGGTCGTTTTCTCTTTTACTAAAGGAGGCTGAGACACAGTTCCTTAAACTCTTTATGATCAGCACAGATGGGTTATTTTAGAGAAAGCCCAAAAAGTCAAAATGGCACCCACAAGGATGTGGTTGAAGTTTCACAGATAAGTAATACTTTAATGGTATGAAAACTATGACTAGGGTGAGTTCCCGACCAAACAAGAACTTGATAAGGGCTGGGAACACTCACTATAGAAGTAGTATTCAGCCAGTTCTGACAGGTTCTGGGGAACCAGTAGAGGAAATTTTGAGTAGTTTGGAGAACCGGCAAATAGGCTGGCCCCACCTCCGCTGCCTCCAGTCTCCCAGCTGATCTTCTTTTGTTGCCATGATCAGGAGAGCAGAGCTGCAAAGCAGGTTAGTGGGGTGGGGAGAAAATGGGGATTTTGCAGTATCCTTCCTCTGCCACTCCCACAAAGCCACGTCCACAAAGCTATGCCCACAGAACCGGTAGTAAACATTTTTGAATCCCACCACTGACTCACTGGTCAGGAAATATGAAAGGACTACGGTGGGAGGAGAGCTGAGTGCTTGGAATCCCAAACTAGAAGCCCTTCACACTGTAATATTTCTAAACAATCCCAATTGTAACATCTGTTTCCCATCATTTGAATTGCAGAGGACAATGGACTTCAAGGTGTCTCCAGTTCTGGCTTTTGTGCATCAAGAATGAAAGGAAACTTGCAAAACTCCTGTTTTAAGATTTCTGAAGAATGGATGGAGAGCCTTTTACTTCCAATTTCTTTTCCTCTGGAAACTTCCCTTCTGAAATTGACATTACCTTGGAACAGAAAACTACCTTTGCCTTTGTGCTTTTATTGTTTATTTTCCTTGGTGTTCTCATTGTCCGATGTTTTCGAATCCTCTTAGACCCTTACAGGACTACGCCAACTGCCACCTGGACAGATGGGCTGGAGGGGCTAGAAAAAGGACAATTTGATTATGTTTTGGCTTAGAGCCAGAAATGTAGCTTCTTAGAAACATTTCTTCTTCTCACCCAGGCAAAACAAGCTAAAATTGGATGAATAGATGGGAAACATAGTGAGCATTTGATGAAAAAAAAAAATGCCTGGATGTATCATGGCTGGATATTGCCCAGCTGGAAAAGGATGACGGACATAATTTCTGATTCGTTTTTGTGTCAAACATTTTGATTTATAAGAACTTCAATTCATATCAGTGACATGTAAGACTTCAATCCTATTCCCCAAATAAGCGACTTATCTGGTGGCATGATTTATTTTGAGACAAATGCTCATCTAACCTGAAATCTATCTATTGGCTGATTTCAGAATCTAATCAGCCTTGCCTGATCATACAAATGAAGCAAGGTTAACTTCCATGACTCCGAGGAAGTCCAAACTCCATTGCTAGACTGGATAATTGTGGGGGAAGGGGGGGGACATATCCCAGAAGAAGCCAAGGTAGTCCTTGAGTTATGACCACAATTAAACCCAAAATTTATGTTGCTAAGTGAAATGTTTGCTAAGTGAGTTTTGCCCCATTTTACGACCTTTCTTGCCACATTTGTTAAGTGAATCATTGCATTTATTATGTTAGTAACATGGTTGCTAAGTGAATCTGCTTCCCCATTGACTTTGCTTGTCAGAAGGTTGAGAAAGGTGATTAAAAACCCCGGGATAGGGCAACCATCATAAATATGAACCAGTTGCCAAACATCTGAATTTTGATCATGTGTTCATGGGAATGCTGCAATGGTGGTAAGAATGGAAAAAATGGTCATAAGTCACTTTTTTCAGTGCCGTTGTAATTTTGAACAGTCACTAAATGAACTGTTGTAAGTTGAGGACTAGCGGCACTTTTGTGACAGTGCCAAGAGAACTGAGAGAATCAGCAGACATCAGCTTCAGGGTCTGTGAAGGTGCTGATTCATCTTCTCACCTTCAGCTTCCTCACTTCATTAAGGTTTAAGCATGAAAATAAGCAGAAGAAAAGAGCAATAGGAGTATTATGAGCCTCCAAGGGATAGCAGAAAGCCCCAGCAGGAAGTAGGCCTGGCTGGGCATGTGCCTGTTTCTGGCAAGCTTTGATGTCAGCCTTGGCAATCCTTTCAGCTTGATGGGACAACAACGCATCACCTGTTTTGCAACAAAAGGCTCACTTTGAAAGCTGCAGGTAAACAGATGCAAATATGGCATAATCTTACAGTAAGCTGAAATTTATCTACCCACACTTGGAAGCTGCAGGTAATCAGATACAAATACGACACAATCTACACTACTTACTTGACATGAAGCCAAGTTTTGTTTTATGCTTCAAGGTTACCAAAAGGGATTGGGTCTCAGCTCCTTTTATATAAACTTTTTGTACAGCTGCTCTTAAATAAATGGTCACATTGCCTGCATCTGTTCCAACTCTTTGCTTGTACTAACAGAAGATGTTGTTTGCACTGACATAGTAATTTGTGTAAATAATTATTGTTTTATGACCTATTTACATTAATGGTTATGTCAAGCCATCATGTGAAGTTAAACATTTTCTCTCCTTTCTCTGTTCTTTTCTTGTTATATAAAGATTTTTGAGTGTAAAAGAAACAAATAATGGAACATATGTTGATTTCTACTACAGTTAGTCATTAAAAGTCTAGTCTCCTACTTTGCTTAGGCATTCAGAAATGTTTGGTGGTGGGATGGAGATGGAGTCCGATTCTAACGCAAAGAACACAGCCATGATGACATTTAGAAATCCAGTTGTTGGGGTCTATGATACAACATGGAAAAATTCACATGTGGTGTACAGTACTTTATAGTATTTTGAGAGCATAAAAACGAGCAGCATTCAGTTGCAAGTGAAACTGTCATTCTTTTGGGGAAACCTGATAGAATTCAGCACTGATATTTGTATTTGCCTCCCCATCATATTGTCAATCTTTCAGAACAAGAATAATACTCATTTCATATGCTGTAACAACTTTCGTTTCTTTTCAGAAAAGGGTACTATACATAACTGTTGATTGGGAGCTGCCCAGAGTTCTATACAAGGTGAGCAGCTATATAAATGATTTCAATAACTTTATAAATAAAATAAATACATAATCATCCAGAGCTTATTCTAAAAGGGCCTGACACAATAGTCCCAGGCAAACTCTATGATGGGGATAGGCAACAGTGTGCCTGGAACTTCACTGAGCCTACGAGAGTTACCCTTGATGGTGTTCTTGACTCACCAGAATGTAATTCTTTAGATTGCTTTAAATAAAAATACAGACATGGATACATATAGAGCAAGGGTGTCAAACTTTCAGTCCGTGGGCTGGATGCTTCACATGCTGGCCAGCCCCGCCCCACATTTTAGCGAAGGGGGGAAAAAGTGCCAATCTCTCTGTCTGCAAGAATACCCCATGTGTTTTCTATTTCTCTTAGAAAATATAAATGGTGGGCATCGACAGATCAATGCTTTCTTTGGGCATACTGTATGCCCCTCTTGCTCAGAACAGAAAAAAATATTTGTGAACCTAGAGGGAACACCTTTGCTAATTTGGTTTCTGGTAAATGAGTGCTTTACAAGTGGCCATCTCCAAATAAGACAGACTAAGCCCCACACCCATTCTGGCAACCAGTGAGGGTGTCCGGGACAACCTTCAAAAGTCCAGATATATTCCTTGACTCAAAAAAAATGTTGCCTTTGTCTGTCCTTCCATACCAACTGCATAGCCAATGTTCACTGTTGTTTAATTTTGATAGATGGCACTTTTGCATTAGCTTGGATGAGATGTAGGTCTGAGGACACTGCCAATCTTTTTTGGAGTCACACGTCCCTTGGGAATTTTTTGCACTCAGAAATGTTTAATGATTCGGATGAGTTACAAGTTCCACAGTGCAGTGAGGCCAGCCTTGTCATCTCATGTCCTGGACTATTTATCCTTCCAAAGATATGTAATAGGAGTCCCAGCTTTCCATTTGAATCTATTTGTTATTAGAAAGTTTTAACAGCTCATTATGTTGGCTTTATATCTTTCTTCTAACTACTCCAATCAACCATCAGGAATAAACATTGCAGAAAATGCCAAGCAGCCAAACTTAATAAAAAATTAAGTAAGGGTAGAAAGAACTGGAATAAATCTTGCTGTCTTCATTCCTGGTCTTTGTAGCACAGATAGAATTATTAAAGGCTAACTATGTCAACAGCAGATCAGAATTATTTACAACTAGACATAACACAACCGCAAAAGGCATGTTTTTTTTTTTTTTTGCTTTCAGAAATAGGGCAAACAAAAAAAATCTTGTACTGCTTTGTTTTCAAATCAGGTCTTATCCAATTTGATCCATGATAATTCATTTTAGTTTTTGATGTTTTTTTCCCCTAAAAGAAGAGAATTTCAGATAAATTCTTTGGGTGAAGTTGGATATTCTCCAACTTAGTTAAGAGACGGTCTGGAGGCATGGGTGAAAATTCTCTCTTGTTGCACAATTGTCTCTCTGAAGCCTCACAGCTTCTGTATGTTATAATTAAAACCCAAGAAAAGATACTATAAGGGAAATCTTCCTATTAATTTTCATCAGCAGTGGTGCTACCACTAATATTAATATTAATAGAAAATTGTGCCTTTGGGAAATGATTCAAGAATTTCTCCCTTCCTTAATATTTCCCTTATAAATTGTTTTCAGTGCTGCTTAGTACCAAATAAATTTATTGTTGATGACAATAAACATGGTAATACAGGTAGTCCTCAACTTACAACCATAATGGAACGGGTCCATCATTGTCAAAAATTGCCATAGAAATTAAATGAGGTGCTGACATGATCATTTTGCTTAATGACTCCAATCTCTGCTTTCCCCATTTGGGCCACTAAGCTTTCAAGATGGTGCTACATGGCCTCCACTATATAGGAAGGTCAAGGGGCATATTGGCTAGACTTTCTTCTCAAATGTGATCTCCAGAGGTTGCGCTGAAGAAGGAGAACCAGCTGCTCCACCCCTTAGTCTCCTGAAAGCAGGTACCATTTTGGAGCAACCACAATTCATTGCAACTGTTCCCAAAATGGTACCTGTTCCTGAGATGGCATCATGTAGCCTCTGCTGCCCAGAAAATGCTGCATAGCACTTTGCTTCCCAAAGGCCTACCAAAAAAGGCAAGTAACCCGATTGGTGATGGGAGGTGGACAGGAAGATGTGGGACCCAGAGGGTTGGGAAACAGGCACAAGACCTGCAGAGACTCAGCAGGAGAGGATGGAGTTAGTAGGTGGTGGGGAGACTGTTACATCTCCGCAGTTGCTTGTAAGGGTGGATGGATTGCTAAGCACATGAATGTTATTCACGTCAATACAGGGGCCCTGCAGTGATTATAACTTCAGGCAGGGTCATAAGTTCCAAGTTTAGCACCATTGTAATTTCAGTTGCTGAATGGCGCTAAGTCAAGGATTGCCTGTAATTGTGCAAATGCAAATGACACACACACACATTTTGGGTTTATGTAGATGACCATTGAGAACCAGTTTTGTGTTATGGCTGAGGGACTAAGCTAGAAATAAGGAGACTATGATATCAGTCCCCTCATTAGGCACAAAGCCAGCTGGGTGATTCTGGGCCAGTCACTCTCTAGAAAAGGGGCAATGGAAAACCACTTCTGAAATCTTGCCAAGAAAACTGCAGGGGCTTGTCCAGGCAGTTGCCAGACATCACACACAGAAACACACCTCCCTCCTTCCAATCAATATTATCTTTAGCAGTTTCAGGACTCTGGAGGGCACAGGAGCAAAACGGTAACTGATGCCGAATAGACTTGGGTCTCAAAAGTTATGTACCATTGGATTTTTATAACTGGTTTTTAAACAAGGCAGCCGATAAACAATGACCATCTGCACTGGTGGTGGGGTCCTCCCGGTTTGGACCAGTTCAGCTGAACTGGTAGTGGTATGCTGGCCTGGGTCGCAGAACCTGCAGAGATCCAGGCCAGCCACGCCTACAAACTGGTTCCCTGGTCGCCACCACCGCCATCTTGTTTTTTTAGTTTTGTGCATGCACAGGACAATTTCTATTGAACTGCGCATGCACAGGACAATTTCTCAAAGTGCGTGCACGAGCAAACCAGCAGTAACACCAGCCAGAACCCACCCCTGATCTGCGCAGGAGATAGTTACTATTGACGACTATACAAATTGAAAAGACAAATTGATATTGCTCTTTTCTGTAAGGGCTGTGCAGCCTTTCAAATTCAGGGCCTTAAACGTGCTTCAAACACAAAGGTGGAATAATAGCCTCTGCAACTCTTTAAAGCTACTATATCTCAGCAGACTGGCACATAAGCCCTTTCAGATATATGATTCTACGTACTTTCTATGTAGTAATTCCGTGTAGCAATCCTGTAGAATGCAAAATTGGAAATTGTCTGCAATTGAATAATTGTGAATAGAACAGTGTTCATTGACTTATATGTTAGAATCCTTCATATCTTTATAGATACCTACCATAGCATAAGTATTAAAACAGTAAACAGGGCTATTAAATCCTGTTGTCCCCCTACTTAATGTGATAGCTAATTACTGAACGTATGCTTATTCTGACATTATGGAAATACAATGCCATTAAATGTTCTTCTCTAGCTTCCTGTTCCCTTGTGGCATATGCTGATGCCACCTTTCACAGATGAGTCAGTATCACACATTTCAAAGAAAAGGAAGACCTTTTCTTTGCCAAGCCCCAAAGCCTAATTTGGGTTCCTAGCATTTTCCTTTCTAGAAGACACATGAACCGTAGGTGGCCATGCTGTTTCTCACGGTACATCTAAAGGTTTGCAGATTGATATCCCAGCTGAAATTTCTGTTACAGTGTTCTTCAAGGAAACCCCCCTCCCACCCTTAATTTTTGTATCAGGTTGCAAAGCTTCCAACCAGGGAACAACAGAAAAAACAAGGATCCCTTCTGGCACGATAAAGATCAGCTGGCGTCATGGGAGGATTCAAGTAATCTGCTTTTTGAGTGATACTGTTGCAATAGGTTTGGCACGATGGAAAGGTTTGGCAGTTGTTATTTTCTGTATGGTAATCCTCAGATGTGGGAGTAAGATTCTTTTGATATCTCCTACTTGGTTTATTAGGTAGCAAATCAATTCTCTGATTGCACCTTAAAAGGAGAATATTTGTAGCTCGGAGTTGAAATGAGGGGGTACTTGATGCTCTCCTGGCTTGTTTTTTCTTGCAGACGTTTCATTACCCAAGCTAGGTAACATCATCAGAGTTAGGTTTTAAGGCCTTTCTGTAGCATGCTGTGTTCTGCAGCAGATAGAGTAGTGATGGCGAACCTTTTCGGTACCAAGTGCCTAAACTGGAACGCATGTGCATGGGCACCAGAGCACTGGGTTTCAGGCACGTTCATGTGCACCAACAGCTGGTCTCTGTGCATGCCAGAGCGCCAGAAACTCGAAGAACAGCTGGCCGGCATGCCTGTTTTTTGGCCAGTTTTGGTCATTTTTCAGACTGTTTTTAGGCCATTTTCCAGGCCATCTTTTGGCCCAAAAAACAGCCTAAAAACAGCCCAAAAATGGTCTGAAAAACAGCCTGTTTTTTGGTTGTTTTCCAGACATTTTCCAGTGCTCCGGAACCCACAAAGGCCAGCTAGCTGGCATGCATGTACATGCCGGAAACCAGGAGAGCAGCTGGTGACGGCAAGCGTGGCCACAGAGAGAGCTTTGCGTGCCACCTCTGTCACACATGCCATAGGTTCACCATCATGGGGATAGAGGAAACCTGGACACATTGACCACCCATTCAGGCTCTGGTGCCTCTTTGATTCTGGGACTGAGTTTGAGGAGTTAGGTTTACATTTGGTTTTCCTTTTTTCCAGCATGTCTCTAGGAAGCACTCATGATGGTGGTGGCCAGCCTCTCCATATACTCAAGAATTTCTTTTAAAAATGCTTTTCTTTCCAGTGGGATTACTAAGCCATTTTTCTTTCTTAAACTGAATGATAATTGTCAGGATTTTCCCTATGCGCCACTTTAGAAAAGACCTTTTAAAGAGCTGGAATGCTTAATTAATATTAATAAATTCTGGCTTGCATCCAAGGGTTTTATCAATTTGAAAAACAACTATTTCAAAGAATTGTAAAGTTTAAGTCAACTCTCTTGATAAATCCTTAAGATTTTCAAAATAGCAGTCAGGATCTCTCCCCCCCCCTCTAATTTCAAAATACAGTAAAAATGAATATTCCAGGAATGCCATTGTGACAGCTTGTTGGTTAAGACAGTAGAATTATATGCAATTAATGAAGAAAATAAGCTTAAATGTCAACAGTTTAAAACAATTCTTATTGTTTTAAACTGTTGACATTTAAGCTTATTTTCTTCATTTCCTTTTGTTTCCTTTGAATTATACTTGAACTAAGAATGCAGGATGAGATGCAATTTTAACTGTGGAACTCACTGGGAGATTTTCAGTCAATCACAATCTCTCAGTCATCTGACTGACTGACTAATAGACAAGTATATATTCTTCCTATTTTGTTGTCATGGGGTGTTACAATAAATGTAATTTTCTCACCCTGTTAAACTTATTCTGTTTTGTTCTCCTGCTATGATTAAATCTAAAATAATTTTTAAAGGGGTTTCTGGATCTCATAACCTCACAAAATTTTAATTTTGATTTGAAAGATTTCTATATACATAGAAAGCAGAGCTGATGAGTATGGCAAAAACCAAGGGATTGGTGTAGACTTGTTCTTTGGAACCTTTCCTGACAAGGAAAAGAAAGGAGATTGCCCATATATGATTTGGACAGCTACTCCTCACAAGAAGGTTACATAGCCAGAGGTTTTTGTGGGTTTTGATGGGATTTGATGGGATTAATCATCTTTCTTGCAACTGCAATGGAGACTTTTAAAGGACATTAAGTTCACAAATCACTTTTTAATCCTTTTAAAAATTGTTCAGTAACTACTTTTAAGGAAACTTGAACAACATTTAAACAAGTTTGAAAGCATCAGGTAATAATTTTCAATCCTGAATGAAAGAAAAAAATAATTGTAAGTTTAAGAATTTAAAGAAACTGAGAAAACCAGCAAAAATTAAATAAGATGTTGATCTTAAAAAGTTATAAATGGGCTAAGGCACCACATAAAATTGGAATATTAAAATTTTTACAATAATATTTTGCAATCAATTATAAAGTACAAAGAGCTTTTTATGAGATTATTATTATTATTATTATTATTATTATTATTATTATTATTATTATTATTATTATTATTATTACAAAACACAACATAGATAAGCAATTTCATGATTTTTAAAACTAGACAGTAGAAAACTAAACATTTTAGGTAGAGAAAAGATATATAGATATGGAAGATGATACAAAACATTATGACAATAAAAATACTGAAGGAGATTTTTGAAGAATGGAATCAGAAAATGGTAGTCACAATATCAACAATGCCAGTAATGATGTCTACTCCTATGGATAAACTATGCCCATTGAAGAAATGACAGCTGTGGAACAAATTTTATCTGTCAAGATAGAGATGAACATGGATTTATAATTGACGACCCAAGAGAATGACTTAGAAAAGGATAAACGAAGAAAATAACCTGGAAAAAATTTTTTCTCATAGAATATACAAAATAGCTTGACCAAAAATTTTAAAATAATTCAAATCCTAGAACAATATTTGGATGTATTAAAAATTAAGAGTTTTTGAAGTAAAAGGAAAGAATATAAAGTTGGTTTATTTGATAAAGGTTAAAACAAGATTTGTTGTACTTCTGGCAACTCTTTATGGACTTTCTGCTGACATTATGACTGAAAAGATGATGTTTCACAGAGTTGTTTATATCACTTAAACAAGATGGGATATGGCATGAAGAAATAAATGTAATTTTATAGAGGGTGAGGAGTTACTAAATTTGTTTATACTTGTTGGGATGGGGGTTGAAAGTTACTATTTCTTTTTTTCTTTATTGTAAACTCACTTTTTTCTCTTTTGTCTTTTTATCACTTTTCGCACTTTTGCCCCTTCTCTGTATTCTCTTTTCTTTCTTTAAATTTAGTTTGTAATGGATTTTACTATTATAATCAACATTCTTAATGAAGTTCAGGTTGACAATTGACCTCCTGGAATTTTTTCTATGAACTGCATGAGGGCTTTAAAATAAAAATACACTGCGGAGAATTAAAATATACACAGAAATAAACTAATCTAGAGGATAAACAATTATGGTTTCTAAGAAAAAGTGAATCCAGTCTGACATTTTATATTCTCTAGCGCATAAAATAACTTTTTTAAAAAATTGGTCTGTGATAGATTTCTGGTAAATCTGTCTCTTTATCTCTCTTCGTATGTTCATTTAAAAAGTGTGAAAACATGTTTTTGTGCTGAGTTATGGTAGTAGCATTCAACAGTGGCATTCAAATTTTGGAGGTAGCCCAGAGGTGGAATCCTTCTGCACCAATCAGTGCCTTCTGCCCTTCTACTCCCACTGGCAGCAAAACTGCACAGACAGATGATTCCATTCATAGATGGCCAAAACATTAAAATGATGCTTTACCAAGAGAGCTATAATTGCAATCCTGGTCCATAACCTCAGTGTCCCTGATCTCTGATTTTTTATGTGTTTATTTTATTTTATCTGAGAATATTTTTTTTTAGAAGAAAACAACATCATTCTTTAACTTTTCAGAGCTTTTCCCTAAAAATGTAAATTCATTGCAAAATACACCTTTCTTGAATGCCAGAGTATGATCAGGATGAAATCAAGCTTTTCTTTGATTGGTAGAGCTTCTTCCATTAAGGGAAATGAGAGAATTTACTTCCCTCCTTCCCCTCAAATCCCCCTGTGACTTCCAAATGTGATCTCTAGGGATCAGTAACTACTGCACAAGAGTAGTTTTCTACAAAGACTGTCAACAAAACCAGTTATAATTGGAATCACATTACATCAGTCATTGAAATTCTAAAAGCTATAAATTGAATGTTGAGTTTGTGGCAATTAGAAATTTTTAGCAGTCTCTTGATATTCAGCTAATTCTCGAGCAGTAAAGGGACTCTAGAATGTTTAGTTCATGATCACAAAGATGTGTACGAAATAGGCTGATTACTAGAATAATCTAGGAATTATAGCAATAGGGATATATTGTGTTTGTTTGCCTAATAAAGATTGCTCAGGTCATTTCAAAGCTTCCTTTTTTCCACAACTGACATCAAGCAGCAAAAGTGCAAATATGTTTTTTCCAAAACTTGCTTTGTGAATAATCAACATCCACATTATGATGAGGACACAATTAGTTCATAGGCTGACATAGGCATGGTGGAGATTAGGAAACTATGTATCAGAAAATAACACCATTCTCTAATAAGAAAGCTATTTCCCTACTTACACTGGATCCTATTTCCAGCAACCCAGATTATCATTTGATTGCGTTAAAAAATAATATTTTTTTAATGGCATTCCGGATCCCTTTCACAAAACCTGCATCAATATACTGTAGTTTTGTTACAGAAACATATTGACGATGATAGATTTCAACATAATTTGGCTCTCAGTATTTAGGAGTCAGTATCAGTTTCAGGTTTAATTTAACTAACCTAAAAAAAGCTAAGCAGGTTTCTATTTGGCAAGTACTTGAACAGGATACCATTAGTTATTTAGACCAGCTGCCCCCAATGTTTTGGGTATCAAGGGACCAGTTCTGTGGAGAGAGGTTTTTCCATGGATCGGGAGGGGGGTTCATGGTTTCATGCAGGGGTGAAATCGAGCAGGTTCTGACAGGTTCTGGAGAACTGGTAGTGGAAATTTTGAGTAGTTCGGAGAACCGGCAAATGCCACCTCTGGCTGGCCCCAGAATGGAATGGAGAATTTGCAGTATCCTTCCCCTGGAGTGGGGTGGGAATGGAGATTTTGCAGTATCCTTCCCCTGGAGTGGGATGGGAATGGAGATTTTGCAGTATCCTTCCTGGAGTGGGGTGGGAATGGAGAATTTGCAGTATCCTTTCCCTGGAGTGGGGTGGGAATGAAGATTTTGCAGTATCCTTCCCCTGGAGTGGGGTGGGAATGGAGATTTTGCAGTATCCTTCCCCTGGAGTGGGATGGGAATGGAGATTTTGCAGTATCCTTCCTGGAGTGGGGTGGGAATGGAGAATTTGCAGTATCCTTTCCCTGGAGTGGGGTGGGAATGAAGATTTTGCAGTATCCTTCCCCTGGAGTGGGGTGGGAATGGAGATTTTGCAGTATCCTTCCCCTGGAGTGGGGTGGAAATGGAGAATTTGCAGTATCTTTTCCCTGTCATGCCCACCAAGCCACACCCACAGAACTGGTAGTAAAAATATTTGAAATTTACCACTGGTTTCATGTGCTGCCTGCATCATGTGGATGGGGCTTCACTTATTTGCGTGACCCTGTTTCTGGCATGCAGCAGCTGGTGCCACTCCATGGACTGGGAGTTGAGGACCCCTGATTTAGACCAATGGAAACGTTTTTTTAAAAAAACATGCTGGAAAAAGCAATCACACATTTTATTACCAATATAGCTATCTGGAAGTCACCAGAAATCAAGTTCAATGTGAGAGAGATTTGATTATATTTTATCCAAGCTAGCAGAATTACTTCATTTGTTTACTTCATCTGTTCTGCAATGTCCAGAAAATGTTTTCCTGATTAATGTTTTTTAAGCTGGTTCATTTAACACCACTTCCAATTTAGCAGATGACATTTTAAAAATAGCTGTAGCTATTTAAAAAGAACTACAGATATTCAGGTCTAGATTTGCGAGCTTTTCAAAATTGGAATATGAATAGGCAACCTATACAAAGCAGTCTTTATTCTGGGCTAGGAAAGCTATATTGGAAAAAATAGTTTAAGAATGTGCTTGCACAACAGCTAATCGAGGGTGAGTTAAATCAACACATACTGAATTCACAAAACTGCCTGCAATATACTGATACTGACTACAAAGATGGGAGCCCAATCAGTCACAGCTCAGTTGCTGGTGGCCTTCTTAGCAGACCAATTCGCCTCTGAAGATGCAGCCACAGTTGTCAGCAAAATCTGTTCTCTACACAATGATTACTAAACCCAAAGCCTAACACTACCAAGCAATTGCCTAGATCTACACAGTACACTAAATCCACTTTAGCTGGGTATGTAGCCCACATTGAGCCATAAACTAGCACACAAAATTTAAGCTTAACACATTTTGTGAATATAGTCAATGAGGTTAGTTCAGAGTTCTTAGCTCTGTTGGGCAAAATAGTATTCACAGATGTTATCACCCCTTCCCACATTTTAACACATGAACCAGAAATTGCAAAAAAGAGAGAGTACATTTAGTTTTCTTATAATACATAATATAGTATTTAGAGGGTACTACTATGTGACACATCTACCCAATGTTTATGATAACCAGGACAGAGGCTTCTATTGGTAGCCTAATGCTTTATAATGGCCTAGCGGATACCTCCTCCGATCTTAAAACAAGCACATGGTGTCTGCTTCCAGTTTTAGTTTAACTTCAAAGAATTTTCCCCACTAGCAGCTGGGACAGCTGATCCCAATGCAATGGAGATGCTGCGGCAAGAAGAATTCCAGTTTAAGCTGCTGCTGCATATCCCTCTGAAGTTTGGAACAGCTATTTCATTCCTTAGTCAACATCTGGAGTTCTGGGTGAAACATTCCTGTAAGTCATGATTCTGTAATGCTGACAGTTTTACCAGTTTTATCATGTTGATCAATTGTTATTAATCAAGATAATAATTCTGGAAGTACAGATTTACCAGATCTGGGCTAGAAAAATCTGTATGGCCATTTCATGGCAACAAAGAATTAGGTGTTTTGTATTTAAGAGATCTGAAAAAAATTATGAAAATGCTGTATCTGGAGCAAATGTCTGTTATTCCTGAATATGCTGAAACGACTTCATTTAGAATGCCTAGCCAAGCTGGGAATTCTGCAATGCTGGACAGGAATTCAACTGAATAGAGAATAGAATAACAGGGTGGGAAGGGACCTTGGATGTCTTCTAATCCAATCCCTGGCTTAAACAGAGGCCCGATACCATTCTGGACAAATGGTACAAGCTGCCTACTTGTACAAAAAGGGTCTGTGCTGCATTGTCTATTTTAGATGAGATTTACTACTACTCTAGTAAATACATCTCCCAATTTAAATATTAATCTTATTATTGCATGCACTTTGACAAAATGGTCTCCCTAAAGTGCTCTTACAGGAACGAAGAAATCTGCCTGTTTTCTGTGGTGACCCAGGGCATGGCACAGAGGTAACACAGGCAGCTGGCAGTTCAAACTGCCTCTTTATTGCTCCAAATGTCCCCAAACGCTCCCACGTTTCTGGCATGACCCAGAGCAAAGTGATGACACACAAACACACACAAACAAACACACACACACACACACACACCTCAAGCAGCCTCTGGCTGCAAATAGTCGAGCCCAATGCTGTGAGCACCATAGCTGCAAAGCAAGAAATCCAGAAAGAATGCAAGCAATCTAGGAAAGTTCCAATGTTGGCAATCAACACTCCAGGAATTCAGTGTTTGTTCCAGACAAATGCCCCTCCCCACAGTGTCTCCTTAAATCTCAGTCCCCAGGTGTGTCTGTGAAGAGAGGTCGAACGCTCTCCTCCTGAGTAGTAGGTCAGTCTGAGCTGTTCTTGCCTTCTCTCCACTCTCCGTGCTAGAGGATCAGGAAGGGTGGTCCTTGCTCATCACATGAGCTCTGTCTCTCATATTCCCTGCTTAGACTCTTTTGGTTATCCTGCCCCAGTGGTGAGATTAATTTTTTTTTACTACTGGTTCTGTGGGCGTGGCTTGGTGGGTGTGACATGGCTTGGTAGCTGTGGCTTGGTGGGCGTGGCAGGGGAAGGATACTGTAAAATCTCCATTCTCACCCCACTCCAGGGGAAGGTTACTGCAAAATCCCCATTTCTTCCTGATCAGGTGGGACTCGGGAGGCAGAAAATAGATGGGGGTGGGGCCAGTCACAAGTGGTATTTACCGGTTCTACAAACTACTCAAAATTTCCTCTACTGGTTCTCCAGAACTGGTCAGAACCTGCTGAATACCACCTCTGTCCTGCCCCCTTCCCCCCTGCCTACAAGCCGTCCGAATCCTGAAAGGGCCTGGCCTGATTGGGCCTCCCCTTTTCCTCTGAAGCTGCCCCCTTGATCTCCGTCGGCTCCAATTCTGGCTTTCTTTCCTCTGCAGATTCTGGCTCTGACGGGGGCATGTCAGTTTTCCCTCATAATAAGCTCTTATGAATCTCAGGTTTTTCCAATCCCACTGAATGAATTTCTCACCTATCACTTGCTAAATAGAAAGAAGTGACAATTATATTGCTAGCCATGAGCCTGTTAAAGAATACTAGCCAAGGCCAATCACACCCTCCACTCAACCCTAATATATCATCACAAACATAGGTTTTAATATTCAAGGATTCAAAAATGCAGACTTTTAAAACCTCAGTTCTTTTGTGTGGATGGATGAATCTAGCCTTTTGGAAAGTAATCGTATTTGCTAAGATTGTGAACTTTAAAAAAAATCAACACCGTTCCTCTGTTTTGAATAACCATTTGATATCCCTACAAGTTTACACATGAAAACTTTTTGTGTGTGTGGAAAGAATAGCGTGGTGATAAATACTGCGAAAAGCATTCTTTATCTAAATATTTTGGCCTCAAAATGCTTGCGTTTAAGGCTGAGAGGCATTTGCAGTTTCCAAATGTGTACAATTTAATTACGTACAATGTTCAGTGCCTCCAATTGTCCAGCACTTCCTACGTGAATGGAAGGCTTATTTACCCCGTGACTTCATGCTGTGAGAGGAACACAAATGGATTTACTGTTAAAAAACAGCATGCAAAATAAATAAATAAATAAAAGAGGAAAAAAAGGAGTTTTCATAGAAGTCAAAAGGGGGAAACTGTAAAACTAAGAGGAAAAAATTCAATTATGTTAAGCGATTAAAAAAAAAAACCCATTAAAACGATCCCCTTTTATCTAAAAGATGAAGATTGTGATACATTTCACTCATAACTAGCTGTCACCACATAATAAATACTATCAGTATTTCTGGCACACAAATGCTAAGAACCTTTTAATGGCTTTTTCATCATTTTAATGAAATACACATTCTCTCCTTTCTGCTTCCCCAATATAAAACGAACCATGCACTTCATCTAGTCTCCCTGGACAGTTAAATCTAATTTGCAAGCTTATGTTGAAATAGACTAGAGGGAGAATTTAGATCAAATCTGTATGAATTCAGATTGCAGAAATTTGGTGAAAATTATATTTAGGGTTAGCCTTATTAAATGTTTTCAGCAGAATCGTCAGCAATTTCCTGAGTAATAAAAGCAATAAAACATTGCAAAGGGATTTTGTCTGCCCTCTTCATTGTAATAAACTTTTATAGCATGGTGTTCAAATTATATTTCCTCTTTCAGTAAGTCACACTGCATCTTGGTTCCTCATCTACAGTGCTTTGTTTTCAGGCATTTGTCAGACACCGTGAGCTTTGAGTTCTCTTTACTTACAGAACATCTAACTGCAGGTACCACAAAACATATGATCATAATCGAGCCCAAAATTTCAGTGGTGAAGCAAAATAGTTGTTAAGTAAGTTTTGCCCCAATTTATGATCTTTCCTGCCCAGCTGTTAAGTGAATCACTGCAGTTGTTAAATTAGTAACACAGCTGTTAAGTGAATCTGGCTTTCCCATTGAGTTTGCTGGACAGAAGTTCGCAAAAAATGATCACAAGACCCCAAGATACTGCAACCATCATAAATACATGCTAGTTGGCCAAATTTTGATCACATGACCATAGGGATGCTGCAACAGATGTTAAGTGGGAATAACTGGTCATAAATCATTTGTTTCAGTGCTGTTTTAACTTTGAAAGTTCACTAAATGAATGGTTGTAAGTCGAGGCTACCTGTGTAGCACAACTGTGCTCTGGCAGCTACTTTTTAAAAAAACTATGTCCTCACCACATTACTCCCACTTGATCCAGGCTGCCTTAAATCATTCTTAACGGTACCCGTGATAGACTTTCCCTCTTGTTCCAACACAGATTTCTCCATGGGTCTAGTTTGATATATTTCACCTACCCTCCTCCTGATGACACAGTCAAGTGATCCCTATGGAATTTGATAATTTTGGTATGTGCTAGCCACTTTAGGCTGGGGTGGCCCTTCACCTGTAGTTCTTGGGTATTGTCTCGTAGAACTATTTCGCTTTTGGCATCAACAGTCCTTCATACAGGTAGTCCTCGATTTGCAACCATAATGGAGCTAAGTGATCAGTCGTAAATCAAGGGTTACCTGTAATAGGCTGTCACCTTGCATCTTCTAAGGATCCTGAATAATCCCCAGCTCAGAGACATGGATCAACCTGAACAGCAGCAATAGGAGATCTGCATAGTAAAGCCAGAGAAATAAAGCCTGCCTCTCCTCTGCTGTTTAACTCTTCCTGTCCCTTTTACTTGTTGTTTGGGCTGCTCTGGACTTTGTGTTAAATGCTCTTCTGGAATAGTGCTAAACCTGTATTAAAAAAAAAGCCCACCTGTCAGCTGATTTCTGAATGCATTCATACATTTGTGCAAAACCAGAGCAGGTTTTGACAGGTGCATAGATCTAGCATTTACTGTCACTCTATCTCCACCCCATAGCAATAGCAATATACGTAACTGTTCATAAGTCTTTACAGCCCTCTCTAAGTGGTTTGCAGAGTCAGCATATTGCCTCCAATAATCTGGGTTCTTTTTAAAACCATATTAACAAGAATGGATGGTGTATATTTTCTATCTAACTGGAGATATTAAAAGAGAAACAGTCAGAGGGAATCGCTACTCCTTGTCCTTAATGTGCTTTGAACATTAAATCAGCTCATTGTGCCTATGGTAGAATAGGGATTGCCAGAAGGAATGTGCCAGAAAACGTTACACTAGGAATATTTTCTGCCATCTCAAAGATTCTATTTGCCATTGTATGTATTTTTCTATGCTATGCCTCCAAACAAATCCTGTAACTGAACTAGAGAAAGAAGTAAAATCTCCCCGGCACAATCTGCTTCTAGAGCAGGAACTTGATTAGCTAAATAAAGGTTTGTTTGTGACATGACTTTTTTGAGGATTACCTGGCTTTATTCTATTGAACTACAATCCCAAATGATAATTCATCCTACTTCACTAATACTCCATCTTTTATAGTGAGATGCAGAGAATACATTTACACATTACATACCCCAATAGATTTGGTTTGTTACATTCCAGATTATGCATAATTAAAAAAGCATTTTACTCATAAACTATGTTTTTTTTCTTGGCCCATATGTTCCAATCTTGACTTCTCCTGTTACCTCTGCTTAGATTAATTAATAAATAAAATTCAGGCAGAGAATTCTAATAGTTTGAAAAGCTAATAAATGATCCTAATGTGTTGTTTCAATTGACAAGTTGGTCCATGACTATAAAAAGGCCATAAATAAATTTCTCTTGGGTTATCTTATCACAGGCCCCTGTGCCAGGAATATTACACATACAATCTTTCATAATTTAGAAAAATCTGTGGCTAGAGTGAAGTAGAAGCTTTGGAGGCAGGTTAAAGGCAGGAAAGAAAAGGATTCTCAGTCTGGTTTGAATGTTTCTCAGATATCACCTACAAGAGTTGTTAGATCTGGGCAATGAGAGAACAGACTGCGGACACGAAGTGACTTAACAGCTCTTTATTAGTAGTAGTAGTGATCCAACTTGCTCTGTGGTTGGAGGGTTCCCTTTTATAGTACTCGGGTACGCCTCTCGACCAATCAGAGTAATACCTGTTTCCCGCTGTAGCAGCGGACCAGAGAGGAGACTTCCTCCGATATATGTTAATATCTAACACCCCTCCCCTCCTAGACGGAACGTTGCGGTAAGTGACATAGTCCTTTAGATACGTTGGTGTTTGTCTTGCTCGGGAGGAGCGTCGCAGTTCGGGTTGGTTAGAAGTGGTTGCAGGATCGGGTGCTTTTCCTGTTTCACGTTCGGGAGGTTTTGTGCCTTTGTTGCTAGGGCGTTCCGGAGTCTGCTCGGTTGCGTTGTCTGGGGTTTGCTCTGCTTCGATCTCTTGTTCCGACCTGGGTTCGCAGGTGTCGTAGTTCTCTATGATGGGGCTCTCGAGTGGCTGACTTTCCGTTGGCTGGAAACTCTCGTCTTCGGTTCGAAGGTCTGAATGTGCTAGGCGACCCCGAAGTTGATCGATGTGCCTTTTCCAGTTCCGCCCATCTTCCAGCTCCAACAGATACGATCGTGGACCTGTGATGCCAATGACCTTGGCCGGCATCCACAAAGTTCCCCCTGCATAGTTGTGGGCGTATACTGAATCCCCTATGCTAAAAGACCGAATTTTGCTTGTGGAGTCTGGGGGAGCTGTGGCAGAGTAATTTGGGTGAAGACGGTCAGGTGAGACCGTAGATGGCGGCCCATGAGTAGTTCAGCGGGGCTCCTACCCATCGTTGCGCTTGGGGTAATATGCTGAATTAAGAGGTAATGGTCAATGCGTGTTTGCCAATCACCTGGACCCATCCTAGCGAGGGCCTCTT
Source organism: Natrix helvetica (assembly GCF_964273705.1). Lineage (NCBI taxonomy): Eukaryota > Metazoa > Chordata > Lepidosauria > Squamata > Natricidae > Natrix > Natrix helvetica. The sequence goes on from NC_138552.1 coordinate 59,746,942, forward strand.
TTGCGAATCGCACCATTCTCTCCGCCTGTCCGTTTGATGCCAGATGGAATGGCGCGACGAGGGCATGCTGAATTCCCTGACCTGCTAAAAACATTTCGAAATGCATGGCCGTGAATTGGGGCCCGTTATCGGAGACTAGGAGGTCGGGCAGGCCATGAGTGGCGAAAAGTCGCCGTAGAACCTTAATGACTGCCTCTGCCGTGGTTGAAGTCATTAGGACTACCTCTAGCCATTTGGAATATGCATCTACAACTATAAGGAAAGTCTGACCTTGTATTGGCCCTGCGAAGTCGATGTGTATTCTCGACCAGGGTGCTTTCGGCTTTTCCCATTCTGTGGCGGGTGCTTCTGGGGGTGCTGGTCTCGATTCTTGGCATGGATCGCAAGTGGCCACCCACTCCTCTATCTCTTTGTCCATGTTTGGCCACCAAACGTAACTTCTCGCTAAGGCCTTCATTCTAACGATCCCCGGATGCCCGACATGTAATGCATCTAACACATTTTTTCGTAAAGCATAAGGAATAACAACTCGATCCCCCCACAATAAACAACCTTGTAACACTGAGAGTTCATCCCGTTTTGACCAAAATACTTTGAATTCTGGGCCCACGTTTCCCTTCGGCCACCCCCTCCAAACCCAAGTTTGAACTTGCTTTATTAAATTGTCTTTAGAGGAGAACCTTGCAACGTCGCAGGAAGAAACCGGTCTGGAGTCCAAACAATCAATGAGCAACACTGGTACTTCGGGAGTGGGGTCTGGCAAAAGGTCCGGTAGTGAGCAACGGCTGAGTGCGTCTGCGTGTCCTAGAGTGGAGCCCGGTCGATGAATTAACTTGTAGGAGTACGCTGCCAGGAAAACAGTCCACCTGGTCATGCGTGGAGAAAGGGAGACCGGGGTGGGGCGGTTTCCCGCCAAAAGTCCCAACAGCGGTTTGTGATCAGTAATTAGTTCAAAATCGCAGCCGTAGAGGTATTCATGGAAACGTTTTACTCCAGCTACCGCAGCTAACGCTTCCCTGTCCATCTGGCTGTAGTTCCTCTCGGCCGATGAAAGAGTTCTAGAGTAGAACGCGATGGGTGCTTCTTTTCCGTCTGGCATCCTGTGGCTAAGGACTGCGCCGACTCCAAAAGGTGATGCGTCGCAGGTCAATACTAGCGGTAGTGTCTGGCTGTATTGGACTAACAGCGAGTCAGTGGTGAGCAGGCGCTTTACCCCGGCAAAAGCTGCTGCTTCGGATCATCCCCATCTCCATGGTGCGTTTCGCTGGAGTAGTCGATGTAGCGGCTCAGCAACGGTCGCCTTATGTCTCAGAAAAACGCTGTAGAAGTTAAGTAGTCCGAGGAAGGCCTGCAGCTCGGTCTGGTTACGTGGTGTGGGGGCGTCCTGGATCGCCTTAATTTTCTTTGAAGTGGGGTGTATTCCCTGACCATCGATTCTATATCCCAGGAATTCTACGCTAGGAACGTTAATTTGGCATTTTTCCTTTTTAAGGCGGAGACCCTTCTCTCTGATTCTGGCCAAAACAGTTCTGACTCTTTTATTTAATTGCTCCTTGTTTGCAGCGGACACCAAGATGTCGTCGAAATAGGGGACGACTCCCGGTATCCCTTGCAAAAGCCGTTCCATGACGCTCTGGAACAAACCTGGAGCAATGCTCACACCGAATTGCAGCCGGTTGCATTTGAATGCCCCTCTATGCGTCACTATAGTTTGGGCCTCCGCTGTGGCGCTATCTACGGGCAGCTGCTGGTAAGCTTGTGCCATGTCTAATTTAGCAAATACCTTTCCCGGCCCCAACGAGTGCAATAAGTGCTGTACTACGGGCACAGGATACGCGCTTTGTTGTAGCGCGACATTAATTGTGCATTTATAGTCCGCGCAAATGTGGACTGATCCGTCTGGTTTGACTGGGGTCACAATGGGAGTTTCCCAACGCGCATGATCCACCGACTCAAGGACTCCTTGCTCTACTAATTTATCTATTTCCTTGTCTATTTTTGGGCGGAGTGCAAAAGGCACTCGTCTCGGCTTAAGACGGATTGGCGCCACTTTGGGGTCTAAATTAAATGATATTGGTTTACCCACATACTTACCAAGACCGGGGCTGAACACATCCTCGAACTCCTTAAAAATCTGTTCAGCGCTGCTGTTTTCCACGGCATTGATTCCGGTGACTTCTAACCCCAGGGCTTCAAACCAATCAAGCCCCAGAAGGTTCTGTAATGGCGCGCTGGCGATGGTCACGGGCAGCTGGGCTACGATGTCCTTGAAACGGATTTGGAATGTGCCTTGGCCCACGATGGGGACTTGGTTCCCCTGGTAGTCTCGTAGCAGGATGTCTGGAACGCGTAGTTGGCTCTTTCTGAGGCTAGGGATAGCCTGTTGCATGGATGCCCATGAAATGATCGTCAGGGTCGATCCTGTGTCAACTTCTAGCTCGCAAGGTGAGCCCTCCAAGAGGACTGTGACTTTCAGCCTTTTTGGCCGCTTAGGGCGGACCTGACTTATCGTGGTGAGATACGTTCGCAACTCCTCTCTCTGGGTCAACTCTATCTCAGTATCTGTATCCTGAAAATACTCTCGTTGAGCGTCTTGATAGAACGCTCTTTCAGCTCTTTGTGAGTAATCTCTCTGGGGATACGCTCGCTCAGCTCCTTGTGTGTAATCTCTCTGGGGATACGCTCGCTCAGCTCTTTGGGAATTTTCTCTCTGGGTAAACACTTGTGGATTTCTCTCTGGGCGCCCTTTTTGGTTTCGCCAAACCCCTGGGTTGGGCTTCTGTTGGCGGTACATGGGTGGCTGCCGTGAGGCAGGGACTTAGCTCCGGCACACTCGTGCGATGTGCCCAAGTTTGTTGCAGTGCGAACAAACAACGTTCCTGAACCTACAAGTAGACCTGGGGTGATTCCCTCCGCAGCTTGCGCAGGGCGGCAAACGGAATCCGGGTCTCCCCCCAGGCCTCACGTGACTGCTCCGCATCAGGTGACTGTCCTCGAACTCGGGATCCTCGTAGTCGGGGCTTGTGTCCTCGTAGTGAACTTTGGTGTGTCTTGGCGCTGGCTGGCCAGTGTTGAATCCGCGTTGAATTGTCTCCGCTGATCTGTCTGCTGCTTCTGAAGCTCTTGCCTCCTCGAGTACAATCTGTAGGCTTAAATTGGTTTTGGCTAACAGCCGCTTTTGTAGGGAAATGTCTCTCAGCCTGCTAACGAGTCGATCCATAATCTGCTCATCCAGGTCTCTGAATCCACAATGTGTGGCTGCTTTTCGTAGTGCTGCAACGTACTGGTTGATAGATTCTCCCGCCTTCTGGTTCCTCGTGTTGAACGCTTGGCGGCAAACATGGCGGGAAGGTTTTGGCACGTAATGAGTCTGTAGAGCCTGTTGCAATGCCGCCCATGATACTGCCTGTATTGGAGTAGGCGCGGTGAGGTCTCTGGCCGTGTTGAATACTTCTTTTCCGCAGTAGCCGAGGAAAATGTTTTTCTTCCGGGCGTCGGTGATTCCCATGTATTCATTCGCTTCGAGAAAACACTCGAAACGAATCATGAAGGCTTCCCACTCGTCATTCGCTGGGTCGAATGGAGCGGGGGGAGCATGCATCGCCATCTTCTCTCGTTTGAATTTGCCGCGCTGCGGTGGCTTGAGATGGCTGCCGGAATTTCTGCCGAATTCCTGGGCTGGATCAAATCCGGAGATTCTGGAGGTAGCGTTCTTCGTCCTATCTGTCTCTCGATCCCACCCTCGTCGCCAATGTTAGATCTGGGCAACGAGAGAACAGACTGCGGACACGAAGTGACTTAACAGCTCTTTATTAGTAGTAGTAGTGATCCAGCTTGCTCTGTGGTCGGAGGGTTCCCCTTTTATAGTACTCGGGTACGCCTCTCGACCAATCAGAGTAATACCTGTTTCCCGCTGTAGCAGCGGACCAGAGAGGAGACTTCCTCCGATATATGTTAATATCTAACAAGAGTCCTATCATCTGGATAACATTCACTTATTGGATCTGAGAATACGGGCAGAGACCTTGGCTGAATTACTTATGAACTCAACCTTTGCTTTCATTGCTCATTAAAACTGGGATTTCATCCTGGGCCAGGAAGCTGTAAATACATGGTCCAGAGAAGGAGTGATTCTAGCCTCTTTAAAAGAAACCATAACTTAACCACTCGTAAAGATACCTAGAGAGGATGTGGGCATTAATAACAATGGACCACATTGCTAACATGCTTTTTTTTGGTAATTGGGAAAACAGTACTAAGACAACTCTAATCCCTATTCGATTAAATAATTAAACTAGATTTATTTCAACCAAGTTTTAGATGTTGCCAAATCATGAATTATAGTACTGATGTCTTGTCCTTGAAATTAATTTTTGAACCCCAAACTCATAAATCTATCTCAATAGTACGGATGTCTTATAGGTATGTTTCTTGGGGGATGGGGGGTGGGGAATGATACTTGTCTCCTTTGCATTTCTGCTTTGGAAATCTGTGGAATTCTTTTAATTCTTGCAGCTGTTTAACATTTGCAATACCTGAGAGAGGTCATCTGGAGATTTGACCTGAGCTTGGTATAGAGATGACAACAGAGGAGATGAGGCTGTGACTGTCCCCACCCATTGCTTTGGTTTGGCAATAGACATATAGGGGTGATAAACTGAGGCTTAATCCAGATAAAAGACAGGTAAGGCTAGTAAATTAGTCATGTATTTATTTCTATGGAATCTCACTCCCTGAAAGGGTTTATAATCTAAGGATACTTATTGATTCAACACTGTCATTAAAGGCTTTAATAAGCTTGAGGTTTAACTGCAGCCTTATCTGGATAAAGTTGGCTTGGCTGATGACACAATTACCCTATACTTGGATCATTCCATTTAGAACATACTGACTTATATAGATAAACAGACTTTCCCAAATAATATAAGGCCAGAATAAGGTCATTCATTTATTGCCCGTGTGTATGTGTGTAATGCTAACTGTTAGTTCCAGAGGAAGTGTTGCTTTTAAGTTTAAAGACCACTTCTTCCCATATCCTTCAGATCCTATTCAGAGGTCTCAACCCAAGAACCCATGTCAAACAAAGTGCTCCCAATCACAACATGGCACCACTAATGGTTCAGCTATTTGACAGGTAGGTAGTAATAGATAATAGGCATTGCTGATGCATGATGGCAGTTTCTGGTTTCATATTGTCCATAGATCATAGAGTTGAGTAAAATTGGGCATTTTTGCTCATAGAGCAAAGTGCTGATCCTGAGACAGATCTTCTTCAAGGCAGGGTGCAGAAGTGAGGAATTATACTACCACATCTCCAGTCAAAAGCCATAACATGCTCCGTATACAATATTTTCTGCAAGAGCACAAAAGACAGTGAAGACTACCTCCAACACAGCACTTAGAAGCAGCATACAGCCTTTTTCTTCTGAAGCCCCACAGAAGGGCATTCATTGAAACCTTGATCAAAGCAAAGTTCCCCTTTGAGGCTTTTTTACAGGAATAAATCTCTAGGGCACATAAGGTGAAACTTCGGAACAGAAACAAAGAGGAACAGTCTGCCCAAAATAGGTAGAGCCAATGAACCATTTCTTTTCTTTCTGCCTAGAAACCCAGCAGTTATCTAGCTACAAATACCCGACAGAATTTCCATTCCTTAATGGAAGGGAAGTGTTTTTGCAAGCAGATATGAGAATGTCTAAGAGCATAAGTTTGGCCTGAGTAATGATTAGTGAAGCAAGTTTTATAGCTCTGTAAAAAACAAGAGAGAGAGATTTATTTAAAGAAATATATGAGAGGTAAAGCTTGACGCAGTGGTGGCATTCAGCAGGTTCTGATCAGTTCTGGAGAACTGGTAGTGGAAATTTTGAGTAGTTTAGAGAACCGGTAAATACCACCTCTGACTGGCCTGGCCCCTATCAATCCTCTGCATCCCGAGTCCCAGCTGGTCGGGAGGAAATGGGGAGTTTGCAGTAACCTTCCCCTGGAGTGGGGTGGGAATGGAGATTTTATAGTATCCTTCCCCTGTCACGCCCACCAAGCCACTCCCACAGAACCAGTAGTAAACATTTTTGAATCCCATCACTGGCTTGATCCCTATTAAACATAGCCTACCAGGAGAGCAAATATTCTGTTCATGGAAAGAAGGCAGAAGGAATTATCTGACACCAGCTATTTCTTAGAGTAGCAGATAGAGTCACAGATGAAGAGAGACAATGTCCCTCATGATTGTAGGCTGGGTGATGCTAAAGAATGAGTTCCATTTGAATCACACTTCCACTCAATCCAGCTCAGAGTCCCAGGACAAAGAAAGACTATTCTAATAAACCCAATGGTTGTAGTCTACATCCCTATATATTTCTTGCTGCCTTGAATTGTTTCTTCACCAAATACCATTGTTTTAGAAGTTTCCCATTTTTTAATACCAGGGAGTAGTTTCTCCACACAGAATGGAGACATTCACTTTCACACAGAGGTGAGCTCTCTGTGGGTAAATGACAGGTGATCCACCCAACCCATTTCTGTTTTGGTCAGTCCATTTTTACCCCACAGGAGCACAGTCTGGAAACATGCATCCACATTAGCCATCCCAGCCCAAAAGGCATGTCAAATTTTTCAACTTTCAATTTCCAAACATTAGAGATGCTAAAAAGTTGTGGCAATCCTTGGGGATTGTATATATATTTTGGTTAATTTAATATAAATGCTTGGTAAGTCACTATGTAAATATGATAACTTTTGAATTTTTGTTTGTTTCCATACAAAGTTCCATTGCAATCCCCAAAGGGGGATAAAGTCACCACTACAATCTTTCCCTCCTACCTCACAAATATGAATGGAGAGGAGGGAGATCATGTGGCATCACTTCCTATTCTCCCTTATCCGTTTATGAGCTCCTGCTGTGTAATATCCTGGAAAACTGGGTAACAGTGAATGTAGTATTGTTGTATTTCTTTCTATTTAAGCTACAGGTGTGGTGGGAAATAAAGATGGAAAACAAATCATTGACCTACAAACAACCCCCCACTAAAACACACACACACACAACACACACACACACACACACACACACACACACACACACAGAGATGTATCAAGCAGAAATGATATCAGGGCCACTTGCTATCTTTGCTTTTTTAGGAACTTTGTGTGCAAGAAGGGTCTTTTCCTATTTGAGGATACAATTCAAAAATAATATCTTATCTACTGTCAAAATAATATATACTTAGAAGAATTCTTCCACAAAGGCAAAGAATTTAAAAAAAAACACCTTCCAATATAATAAACGGTTCTGTCTGTAAATTTAGAAGGTGAATACTGCAAATGCTTTAAGTAGGTTTTTTTAAAAACCACCAGCAACCCTAGATGGTTCCTTCATTATAGCAGTGAAAGGCTTCTTGGAGAGGGGAAATGACAAAAACTGTAATTCAAACGCTGCCATTTTTGAATTTACATTGTAATGTTGTTACTCATAAGGAGTAACATAAAAGGCTCAGCTGAATTGTTAAATCATGAAGCATATTTCACATTGTTGCAAACATCCCTAACCATAGATTGTGTTTCTAATGAAATTAAATGCACAAGATGATGGGATAATAGTACAAGAGAAGAGGCAGGGCCAGTTACAACTGACTGTTTCATGTAGCTTGGACATAGGGTAAAGATTATATTTTAATCCAAATGTTCAACTGTCTGGCAAAACACCTATATTTTATTGAAAGAAGTCCCCAAAGCAAGGAAGGCAGGAGGCAAAATATCTCCAATCTCTCAAAACTCAAGAGAGAGGCATTCCCCTCTGCTGCACAGACACACTAGATACCATATTAAACTGGTATCTAGAATCTTGAGAAAAGATAGTGAAGTGGGGAGTATTAGTAGACCAGTCACTATTGAATTTTGAGTCAGAAGTTTAATATTTTATACATTTATTAAGAAAATGTATATGCCGTCCGCCACTCTGGCTGACTTACAGAAGTAAAAGTGAATTGTTTAAAAATTGTTGCAGTTTTAATTATCGAACAATTGGCATTATAATGTTGATCCCACTGTTAGAAAATAGTGAGATAGAGATCAATGTTTCTTTCAAATCAATGTTTTGTTGATAGTACCATTGTTCTACCTTGTTTTTATCTGCTTTTCCCCACAGGAACAGCTATTTATTTATACTTTTGCTTTTTTAAACTGTTCTTCTTACATCTTTAATTTAAACTGCCTCGAGCTTGAATTTATTATACAAAGATAGACACAATAAATACATTACAATATTTTAAATGCACTTTTGTGTTATTTATGCATTTAACTTTTAACCAAATATCTTTGGAGTTCTTTGCACGAAGTAGTAACATCGAACCATGGAATTTAAGTGTCTCTAAACTTTAAATTTTCTTTCTCATAGTGTCACCTACCCGCTTCATAAAAAGAAATTTCCCAAAGCATTCAAATTTTTAGTAGATTAGTTACATTAAACCATTACTCCTTAATTATAAGGAAAGTTCATGAAACATGGCAGAGAATAATTACTCTCCCCCCAAAAAGGGAGCTTCTCAATTCAATATTGCTATAATTTGACAGTAAATTGTGGTGGCTTCGATTTGCACATTTTTGGAAACAGGGAAATTGTGAAAGGTGAAAATGAGGTCACTTGCTTCTCAGGAGCCTATTGTTTTGGTTCCTAACCTATCCTTCTGGAATTGTGGAGCTGAAAATGGAGTGTTATGAGTTGCCATGATTTCTTTTCAGGTACAAGAAATCAAATAATGGTATAGAACAGTACACAATAGTCAGAGGTAGGTTACTGCCGGTTGGGCCTGGATTGGGCGAAACAGTAGTAGTGGTGGTGGTGGGGGGCTCCATCCACCCACCCAGATGCTTCTGTGCATGCACAGAGGCATCACACGCGAACGCAAGCGCGCGCAGGAGCGCACCCAAACCAGTAGTAAAAAAATTAGCAACCCACCTCTGACAATAGTACACAACATTGGCTTTTTAAAATATTTCATTTAAATGTTCTGTACTATTTTAATGTACCTGTTTTTAAGGCATCGGTTGAAGATGGAAAAAAGAATGTTTTAAATTCTTGGTGTAACTGTATTTTCTTTACTGAATCATATTGAGTTAATTGAGAATATGACCCATGCTACAGACATAAATGTCTTTGGCCACTGGGTGTCACTGTCCTTCCTTACCAATCATTCTCTTACCCTAGGTAGCAAAAGACCATCAGCAGCATGGAAGGACCCCAGGCCAAGAATCATTCAGAAGCTAGTTCATGTGGAACTGTCCTTTAGATTTATGTCTAAAGCTGTTAGCACAATGGTACATGTAGTGTTTTTCTCCAGTATTTAGTGTCATTGTGTGATGCAACTACAACATCAGAGTAACATCTGAATTCCTCAGCGTACAAAACAGTGAAGTCTGATATGATTTTTTCTAAACTCAGGGCAGTTGCCTTACACCAGGGGTGTCCAAACTTGGGAACTTTAAGACTTGTGGACTGGCTGGGGAATTCTGGGAGTTGAAGTCTACAAGTCTTAAAGTTCCCAAGTTTGGACACCCCTGCCTTACACCAACAATTCCTTCCAAACAATAATGCTTATACTTAATGGTTTAGCTTTGCTTTTATCTTCTAGCCTCCCTACCTCCCAATTCGCTTCATTTATTTCAGGTCTCACTTGACGTTGCAATCCCTCAGATACTCCTTAATATTGACTTCAATGACTGATACATAATGCTAAGCATGGCCTGTTTTACATAATGCTAAGCAGAGGTGGTATTCAGTCAGTTCTTTTCGGTCCAGGCGAACTGGTAGCGGCGGCTGCGGGAGGCTCCGCCCACCCACCACGACGTAATGCGCGACCTTTTGCGCATGCACGCTCACACTTGCTAACCGGTTGGAAAGGTAAGTGAACCCTACCCCTGATGCAAAGTGATATACCATGGTGAGTAAACTTTTTGTTTTGTTTTGTTTGCACATTGCAAACAAAAACAGAGCCCCACATTATGGTTTAGTACAATAAGCAAGCCAAATATATCTGGACTGGACTTGTGCTTAATTGTGCAGAAATGTAACATGATTTTTACCCCCTAATTTCTTAAACCTAAATCCAATCTAATACCTGTTTCCCTTAGGAATGTTTTTCTATCTGTGTTTCATAACTCTCAAATGCCATTCCAGTGCCATTGTGAGTCACTCTGTAAGTGAGATGGTCTCTAAATTCTGCATCTAAAATGTCCTTTTTGTCGTCACATGCCAAAACCAATAACACAATGTGTGTGTGTGTGTGACCGCCCACTGTGCCTCGCCCCCACACATGCACACGTGACCCCACAGTTCCCCTGCCCCCAGACACACATACGCCCCAGGTCCCCCCTGCCCATTTTTGGCTTTCAGGTTGATGCAGGAGGCTTTCCAGACCCAAAATGGAGCATGGGGGGGGGGCTCGCACATGATGCCCCAAAATGCAATGCGAGCACCTCCCCACGCATGCATCCCGTTCCCCACACATGCGCACGGGCATCCCCTGCATGCGCCTCGAAGAAACCCAAAGACCAACTGGCTGGTGGGAGGCACATGCACATGCACAAGGAAGTTGGGCTGGGGCAATGGCTGACGTGCCCGCAGAAGCGCTCTGTATGCCACCTGTGGCACGCATGCCATAGGTTCACCAGCATGGATCTAAAATATGCTTTTAAAAGTATGAGACACACTACCAGAGCTATACATTTGCAGTCAATCTTTGTACCTCCGCATGGAATTTTTCCAGAGTACTATTTGTGATGTGTTTAATATTGTAAGGCATTCATGCTGAGGAGTGGTTCCTATAATGAGGTGTGATGAGCCTCACACTAATCACATGATGCTGCAACAAGGGCTTGCAATGATGAGCAATTTGATGAGTATATTTCAAGGTCATATCAGAAATGGCAACATATCACTGCTTTGTGACTGAAGGGACAATCTGTGCTCTTGTTGTGCTTCCCAGTCCCTCACTTCCTCTCCTAGCAGCATGCCTGAATGATTAGGAAAAGAATTTATTGTGCAGAGTTAGATATTTGGATCCCATGTAAGTTTGCCAACAGGGACTGCTGGCTGTATTTTAATGTATTTGTTGATATTTTTAACTGGTTTGTCTCCTCCTTTTAAAATACCCCTGTATTTATAATGCAAAACATAGTAAACCTAGTAAAATATTCACAAATATATGCACAGAAAGCGTACAAGACAGGCAGAATGCTAGTGATTTCTATGGAGAAAGTAAACAGGACTCTCTCTCCTCCCTCTCTCTGTAAGACATGGACATGATAAAAGTGGAATGAAATATTCTTTCATTGACCAGTTTGAAAAGAAACAAAGAAGCACCAATTGGCTGGCAATTCTCTGTGCCCCGCCTTACTAGAGAAATGAAGCACTGATTGGCTGATGCTTTTCTGCAAGACTTGCAAATATATAAACATGGACTCATGTCATCTTAATGCTTGAAGAGATCTACAGTTATTCACAATGATTCAGATCAGTCAGTGCATTTTAAGCTGGTTTTAAATGGATCATGAAATAAACAAATCAACTAAAAATCTGAAAGAAATTTTACTTCTCATTCAGTATCTAATTCCCAACAAGAAATGCAGAAATACCCTTACTGTAGTGTAAAAAGGCAAAGTCTTTATTATACTCTTGACACACCCTATCTTTCAAGATGAGAAAGTAACAATACTAAAAAAAAACGTTTATTATGTTTAATTATTTTATGTTTTCATATTTGTTCCTAAAGGGCTAAATTAATGGCAGGCAATGATTCTAAACGAATAAAATAGATGGTGGCACTTAAATGGATTAAAAATATGCCCTCATCATTGATGATGTCACAGAGAATCTCATGTACATGTCAAGGACACGCCATCAGTCATTTTCCATAAAACAAACACAAGAATATGATCACGTCTTGCACCACAGATAAGTAAGAACTGTGTATTGATTATATAACAAGAATAATCCTACTAAGGTGTAGAGAATGGGGTAATGATTTTCCATAAATTATTTAAAAAGTTTGGTATAATAGTGAAGGCACTAGGCTAAAAACCAGGACACTGTGAGCTCTAGTCCCACTTTAGGTATGAAAATTGGCGGAGTAAATTTGGGTCAGTCACTTTATTTCAATCCAACCTATCTCAAAGGGTTGTGAGTAAAATAGGAGGAGGAAGCTTTATTAGGCATATTTCCCACCCTATTTATATTAAAAAAATATAGGCAGGATAAAAATCAATCAATAAAAATAAAGAAATGCGCCGTCTTCTACCTAGCAATTAACAATACAGCTAACAATTATAAAGCCATAAGCAATGACTCTTGCACAAGCTTTCAGCATTCAGAAATTCAGATAATCTGATTAGGCACTTCACTGCCTTTTGTGCCGCGTGAGATGTTGCTCCCACAACTTCATAAATTAATCATTCTTTTCGGGCAGCTTGTGAGAGAAAAACATGTTTGTGCTGGCTTTATTGTTTGGTGCTTCCTTGTAACTGAAAACTTTAAAAATGTATGTGGGTGACTGGCTCTGAAAAGAGACATTTGTCAGGCGTGCAGAGTGTTAATGAATTATAACATTTCAAGCTGGAGCCACAGGGCCACTTGGCTTTGCCTCACAAGCATTTTGGTGTCACTCAAATTGCTCACGTGACAGCATTCGACATGAAAGGAGACAATAGGCATTGTGGAATGCACATATTATAAAATAAAAGAGACACAGTGTGGGCAAACAAAGGCTGCTTCCTGGAACACTGTGTCACAAGATTCCCAGGGCTATAGCCTTCTTGTCTCGGTCACATGGCAGGTGCACGGAACTCTCTGTAGGGGATGTGCCACATCAGTGTACTTCCTTGGTTCAACCTGGATGGTTCTTGCCAGGCTGGGACTTATAGACATCAAAGCTCAGCTGAAAAGTTCCATTGTGAAGTTCTTCCTTGTTTATAAATCAGTAGGAAGTGGGTACAATAGAAGAGCTCATCCCAAGGCAAGGTATGCAAAACACCAAAATAAATAGACACCAGGATGTTTTCACATGCCTAGTGAGCGTCCTTCAAAGGTAAAAGGACTTCCAGAGATATACTTTGGAGGTAGAATCAGCACACATAGCATAGGAGAAAGAAAAGAGCTGAATTTTTATGCAGATATGTATGTAAGAAGGGAATGATGTATTCTCTTTAGTTTTGCTAGTATGAAGTTCAGGAAAAAGGCATCACGCATGTGTTAAAAGGCAGACAGCCTTCATGTGGAAAATTGAGCACACCCTATTTAAAAGACTATATGGTAAAATTCTCTCTTCTTTGTACCAATTAAAGGGATGATGGAGCTCTTTTGCAATCAGCCTGTCTCTCTCATCATTTTAGGTCTAATGTACATGATATTATTATTATTCTCTGCTTATGGATGCAGAAAAAGTGTTTGGATTCCTCAACTGGAATAAGTAGTTTGTCACTGGGGTTAAAATCTTTTGAAGTTCTATTAGTAACAATAATCATGATGAAAATTAAAGAGGTTTTTTTTTGATAACGTTATGGCAGGATCTTATACATTTGAGGATGGGTTTCTCTTCTCACATTTGAGCTTTTGAGTACTACATTTTTATATTAGAGCTACTTCTTTAAAGATGGCTAAATATGAAGAAAATAAATAAATCAAGCTATTGTTTTTCTTTCAAACTTTGTAACATTATTGCCCTTTCAATATATTTCCTTTTCATCCCCTTCACAGAAAGAAGGAGGGGATAATTTTTACTTTCCTTTGTGCCAGATCTCCAATGAGTTGAGCACAGAAAGCCAAGATGTATTTAACCTTTCATTTCCACCACTTGAATCTATGACTGTGCCTTGCTACATACTGTGAGCAATCAATGCATCTTTGGACAGCAGTTTAAGATTTTGGAATATCAAGAATAACATTTATTTTATTTTTTATTTTATTTGGTTTGTCAAACATGTACAAGATAACAGGTACAGATAAACGGGACAGGGACGGTAGACACACTGGTTTGCTTATGCATTCCCCCTTTACGGACTTCTTAGGAATTGGGTGAGGTCCATGGTAGACAATTTAAGGTTAACGTTATGGGGGTTAGAGGATGTAACAACAGAGTCAGGTAATGCATTCCAGGCATTGACCACTCTGTTGCTGAAGTTGTATTTTCTGCAATTGAGTTTATATCTATTGTTTGCGCATGTATTATTGAGGTTGAAGCTGAGGTAGTCATTGACAAGTAGGACGTTGTAGCAGACAATTTTGTGTACTATGCTTAGGTGAGACTGTAGGCGTTGTAGTTTCAGGTTTTCCAAGCCCAAAATTTTGAGCCTGGTGGCATAAGGTATTCTATTGTGAGCAGAGGAGCGGAGGACACTTCTCGTGAAATAACTTTGGACTCATTCAATTGTATTAATGTCCCATATACAGTGTGGATTCCAGGCAGAAGAGCTGTATTCGAGAATTGGTCTTGCAAAAGTTTTGTATACTAGTTTGCAATACAATGTTACTAGAGAAGAAGCTTTGCAAAATTAGGTTAACAACTCTTAATGCCTTTTTGGCAATGTTGTTACAGTGAGCTCTGAGGCTTAGATCATTTGAGATGAGTACTCCTAGATCCTTGACAGAGTGAGGGTCATCTACGATCCGTCCAGTTTGTATTTGGTCTTCATATTTTTGTTGCCAATGTATAAAACAGAGCATTTGTTAGTTGAGATTTGGAATTGCCAATTGTGTGAACATTCTGACACATGATCAAGATCATTTTGTAGGGCATTCTTTTTACAAGCATTGTTTTTTAAAGATTTGAATGCATTCAGTTTTACAGTATTATTGTTTTTTATGTTGTTTTTACTTTTGATTGCAGCTACCCAGAATTGGTTATAAGATGACTATATAAATACAATACAATAAAATACAATAGCAGAGTTGAAAGGGACCTTGGAGGCAGGGGTGGGTTCCTGCCAGTTCTAACCTCTTCTATAGAAGAGGCTCCACAAATCTACAGTGCCATTTAGAACCAGTTCCAGCTCCCTCCCCCCGCCCGCCTGTCCGCACATCATCAAGATGAAGAGCAAGAGGAGGAATTCTGGGAGTTGAAGTCCACAAGTCTTAAAGCTATCAAGTTTGAACACCCCTGGTTTTTTTTTCTAAAGGGTTAGGGGTGCAAGGGTCTTGTAACTTGACAGCTTTAAGACTTGCGTGCTTCAAATGCTAGAGTTCCTGAGCCAACATGACTGGAGGAGGAATTCTGGGAGTTGAAGTCCACAAGTCTTAAAACTGTTAAGTTTGAACACCCCTGGGTTTTTTTCCCGAAAGGGTTAGGGGTGCAAGGGACTTGTAACTTGCGTGCCTCAAATGCCAGAGTTCCTGAGCCAACATTTTGGTTGCTAAGCAAGAGCGTTGTTAAGTGAGTTTCACCACATTTTACAAGTTGGCCACGCCCACCCAGTCACATGGCTTGCAAGCCATTCCCAAAGCAGGCCACACCTACAGAAGAGGTTCTAAAAATTTTTGAAACCCACCACTGCTTGGAGGACTTCTAGTCCAACCCCCGGCCTAGACAGGAAACTCTATACTGTTTCAGAGAAATGGCTATCCAACATCTTCTTAAAGACTTCCAGTGTTGGGGCATTCACAACTTCTGGAGGAAAGCTGTTCCACCGATTAATTGTTCTAACTGTCAGGAAATTTCTCCTCAGTTCTAAGTTGCTTCTCTCCTTGATTAGTTTCCACCCATTGCTTCTTGTTCTACCCTCAGGTGCCTTGGAGAATAGTTTGACTCCCTCTTCTTTGTGGCAACCCCTGAGATATTGGAATACTGCTATCATGTCTCCCCTAGTCCTTCTTTCTATTAAACTAGACATATCCTGTTCCTGCAACCGTTGTTCATATGTTTTAGTCTCTAGTCCCCTAATCATCTTTGTTGCTCTTCTCTACACTCTTTCTAGAGTCTCCACATGTTTTCTTCATTCTGGTGACCAAAACTGAATGCAGTATTCCAAGTGTGGCCTTACCAAGGCATTATAAAGTGGTATTAACACTTCACATGATCTTGATTCTATCCCTCTGTTTATGCAGCCTAGAACTGTGTTGGCTTTTTTGGCAGCTGCTGCACACTGCTGGCTCATATTTAAATGGTTGTCCACTAGGACTCCAAGATCCCTTTCACAGTTACTACTGTTGAGTAAGGTACCACCTATACTGTACTTGTGCCTAAATGTAGAACCTTACTCTTTTCACCATTGAATTTCATTTTATTAGATAGATAGTGCCCAATGTTCAAGTTTGTCAAGATCCTTCTGTATCTTTAGCCTATCTTCTGGAATGTTGGCTATTCCTGCCAGCTTGGTGTCATCTGCAAATTTGATGAGTTCCCCATTTATTCCCTCATCCAAATCATTGATGAAGATGTTGAAGAGTACTGGGCCCAAAACAGAGCCTTGCGGTACTCCACTGCATACTTCCCCCCATGAAGATGCAGTTCCATTGAGGACTACATGTTGAGTGCAATTGGTCAGACTGTTACGAATCCATCTGGTGGTGATGCTATCTAACCCAGATTCTTCTACTTTATCTAGTAGTAGGTTATGGTCTACCTTATCAAATGCCTTACTGAAGTCCAAGTAAACTATATCGACGGCATTCCTCTGGTCCACTAATTTTGTCACATTATCAAAGAATGCAATAAGATTAGTCTGGCATGATTTGTTTTTGACAAACCCATGTTGGCTTTTGGCTATTAGTTTGTTTACTTCTAGGTGTTCGCTAATTTGTTGCTTGATTATCTTTTCCAGAATCTTTCCTGGTATTGAAGTCAGGCTGATAGGTCTGTAGTTTCCTGGATCTGTTTTTTCCCTTTTTTGAAGATGGGAACCACATCAGCTCTTTTCCAGTCCTCTGGTGGTTCCCCGGTGCTCCAGGATCTCTGAAAGATATAGTTCAGTGGTTCTGAGATCTCGTCTGCCAGTTCCTTCAGAACCCTGGGGTGTAATCCATCCATCCTGGTGATTTGAACTCGTCTAGGATACACAGGTGCTCAATTACCATTTTCTTCCCTATTTCAACTTGTGTTCCTAATCTGATTTTTATGGTGCTGTTTTTGATAGGTTGTACTGTTTTATCCCTTTGTGTAAAGACAGATGCAAAACATGAGTTAAATAGTTCTGCTTTCTCCCTGTTGCTTGTCACCTTCTTGCCACTTTCTCCCAGCAATGGACCAATTGTTTCCTTAACTTTTTTCTTGTTTTTAACATGTTGGAAGAAGCTTTTTTTTGTTATTTTTTTCTTTTATGGCAAGCCTTTCTTCATTGTGAGCCTTAGCTTTCCTCACTTCATCTTTACAGGCTTGGGCTATTTGCTGATATTCTGCCTTAGTTATGTCCCCCTCCTTCCACTTTTTATACTTATCTTTTAAATAAAGTTTTAAATAAATAAAATAGAAACTGTACATAATGTTGATAATTATTATTTTGATCTACAGTGTACGTATATGCTATATTTCTGTCCCTAATCCAGTTACATTAGATTATGGGGCAGCAATGTATATATCTTGAAGCAAACTTTAGGTTTTTTTTTTAGCTCAAATAAGAAATATGTATCTAAACTATGTAGGTTGTTTTGGTTCTTCCAACCTAATATTGTTGTTCTGTTTATAAAAGGTCCTTAAGATTCCCATTTCTAAGACTATTAAATCACCAGTTGTAATTTTAATCTTTTCTTACTTTTTATTCATTTTAAAACCTTTACACTTGCTTTTATGTTTTATTTTAAACCACTCTGACACTCAGAGTCTGCAAATGAATACATGGATGAATGAATCTCTCTAATTGGCAGATTTTCCTGTGCATAAATCTTCTCAGCTGCACTGGGCCAATCTCAGCTATAGGCTACTGCAACCTTGCTCAGCTGAGATGTGACTAACTGTTGCAGCTGCTCATTGGTTTGGTGAGCTTTCATTTTCGCATCCCTTGAATTTGAACTGGCCATCCTGTTCATAGAATGAGACAAGGTACCATTCAGACATAAGTCTTGTATTTTAATGTTACTAAAATCTAAGACATTTCTTCTAATTGGATCATTTTCCACCATGTTTTGGTCTGTTGTTCTTAGCAGAAAAAAGGAAAAGAAGTAACGTGGGTAGCTCAGAGAAAGAAACAAATAACAGAATAACAGAGTTGGAAGGGACCTTGGAGGTATTCTAGTCCAATCCCCAGCTCAAGCAGAGACCCTATTTCATTTCAAACAAATGGTGGCCCAGTCTCTTTTTAAAAGCGTCTAGTACGAAGCACACATAACTTCTGAAGGAAAGTCTTTCTGCTGGTTAATTGTTCTCACTGTCAGGAAATTTCTCCTTAGTTCTAGTTTGATTCTATCCTTGATTACTACTGTGGTGTGTTTTCTACATATATTTTGTTAAGTAATTAGCAAAAAGTTAATCCATTGCTTGATTGGATGGTCTGTAGTATAAACGTATGTCAATGTCATTCTTTTTTCCTTTTATATTAACCCATCCATTTCCATCCATTGCTTCTTGACTGCCTTTAGCTGCTTTGGAGAGTAGGTTGATCATTCTTCTTTGTGCAGCCTCTCAAATATTGGAACACTATTATCATGTTGCCCAGAATCCTCCTTTTCCCTAGAGTAGATATACCCAATTCTTGCAACCTTTCTTCATGTTTTAGCCACCAGCTCCCTCTGTTGCTCCACTGTGCACTCTTTGCAGAGTTTCAACATCTTTTTTATATTGTGGTAACCAAAACTGGTTGCAATATTCCAAGTATGGTCTTACCAAGGCCTTATACTGTAAAGCGGTACTAACACTTCATGTGATCTTGATTCTATCATTCTGTTAATGCAACCTGGGACTGCATTGCCTTTTTTGATGTCTGCAAAACACTGCTGGCTGATATGCAAGTGACTGTTTATTTACAATTTCAAGATCCCTCTCCCAGTTACTGCTATTGAGCTAAGTTTCAAAATTGTCAGCTAGGTTAATTAGATACTTGTTCAATATTCCTCTTGTGCAGAGTTTTTCTCCCAGTTGATGTCAGGGGAGTTAAAGTCTCTCATTACTACTGTGGTGTGTTTTCTACATATATTTTGTTAAGTAATTAGCAAAAAGTTAATCCATTGCTTGATTGGATGGTCTGTAGTATAAACGTATGTCAATGTCATTCTTTTTCCCTTTTATATTAACCCATATGCATTCAAGGAGGTTTTCACCCTTAGTTTTATGCATTTCTGCATAAAGGTGTAGTGATCTCTTACATATAAAGCAACTCCACCTCCTATTTTGTTAGCTCTGCTTCTTTTGAACAGTTTATATCCTTCTATTGGTACATTCCAGTTGTACATTCTGAATATTACAAGGTTTTAAATTGCTGACATTCTGCATGCATTGTCAAGCAAATGTTATAATCACTATATTGCTGAAATATTCATGTAACAGTATTTGCAGCAGAAACTATTGGGTCAAAAATGCAAGAGTGAGGTTTTTTTAAAAAAATATTTTAAATCTCTTTATTGTACCTATATATGCTTTTTGATACATTAAATACACACACACATACTTTGAATACATTTTTTGTGGATATACACCTTTAGAAGCAAAACAATTAGCAATTCTATATAAAGTTATGCAGGTATGTTATCAGGGGAATTGTCTATTAGGACGCCAGTGTGATTAACAATGCAGTCTATCAGGTAAGGAACTTGACTAGATGAGCAAATTCTACTTTATTGTAAGGTTGCATTAACAGAAACTTGCAAGTCTGAATCAGAGGTGGGTTGCTCCCGGTTCAGCCCAGATCAGGCGAGCCGGTAGTAGCGGCGGTGGGAAGCTCCCTACCTTCCTCTTTAGAGAGAGGGTTTTTTTTCCTGAGCCTCTTGTTCAACCCACATTCCTGCTTTTTGCTAAGCTGCCTTTTATCTCATCATTCCCTTGTTGCCCTATCTTTCAAGGCCATTCCTCTACTTTTGACAGGTTCTTGTTAAAAGATTGCAATCGGGAGAGATTTTTCTTAAACTGGCTTAGAGTTCAGTCACCATCAGCATGGGACAGGAGAATCTTAAGAATGCAGGGTGGATGTGCCCTGTGTCTGTCCATCTCATTAGTTTTGCAAGAAAAAGTAGCTCTTGTACATTTACATATTATGGAAGATCAAGCCTATCATAGACATTTTCTCATATCTCTTTCGATGACTTCATTTCATTGGCAGCAGTAAGGAAACGGTTCACTGTTGCTTTCTTAATGGGATGGGTTTTGATTTATTAGTTTAGCCTACAGGCCTGATACTCCCTGAAGGTTTCTCATACGAGGACTCACCAGCTCTGACCATGCTTAGTCTGAGCATAGACCAGGTGAACCAGTTGCTTCTACCTCTGATTGAAAGGTAGGGGGCTTTTTAAAAAATCTGTGGAAAACAAATTGCTTTGAAATCAGGCTTCCAGGTTCAATTGTTAATATGTAAAAGAACAGAAGCAGTACGTCATAGCCATCACTTTATCTAAAAAATACCAGGGCTTACCTGGAGACTCAAAGAATTTTGGAGCATGCTCTATTTGCAGTCTTATTCTCTGGACCTCTTTAAAAACTGCTAACATACTCCTTTTTTATACCAAAAATATGATGGGGCTCCTTTGAATAAAGAACTAGTGCAATTGAGGCAAAAAAGCAGATTGGACTTTTCTTTAAGAAAATGGGAATATAGACATTTGATAAGTACAGAGAAATAGTGTGATTGTGGTTACCTTTTCCTTTTTTAACATGGGATGGAAACCACCTAATACCCAAAGAGATAAAAATAATGTTATGGTCTTCATCTATAGATAGAGTTGTGATTGCAGATATACACTTTTTCATATCTACTATTATTATAATCACCACCTTTCCCAGATAACCCTGAATTTTACCCTGCACAACTTCAATGACAATTTCTGGTGCTATTTATATCTAAACAGTATATTTATACTGCTTGTGTGACTAATTAGTACTCAATGAACTGGATTACAGAAGCCTAGGCTTTTAGAAACAGGCAGGAAGGTGAGTGTGCTCATGGCACAAATCTATTCATATAAGCTAACTCTTTAGCATCTTGGCATAATCCTAGGATCCTATGATCTGCATAGGAGTAGCCAAGAATGTTCGCAAATGCTATCAGAGTGGGGAGATGTTAACAATAATGAAGACAAGGCAGGAATAACGCAACAACGGCTTGCTTAAAACACTCAAAATAGGTTTGCAGAGAGAGACAGAAGAGTGGGAGGAGGTTACTATAGCTTATTGCCCTTCTGGCACAATGTAAGCGTATCAAAATAGAACCAGATTTCTGGACCGTGGATTTTCTTCATCCAAACATGGGCCTTTGTTCAACTTGCTCTTTCATTTAATGCCTTGAAGCAAAATCTACTATCATTTTAATTAAGTAGATTTTTTTTCTCTGACAAACATAAAGCTGAAAAGAATGGTCAGGAGAGGGTGGGAAAGAATGCACTTGGAAATGTTAGATGCAGAGCTTTTGGCTATCATATTAAAGTAAAGCTTTTTACTGTCATCTCTGAAAATTTATATTTTCCCATTAAGGATTCCTCTATTAATGAGGAATTGTATGGAGATTTTGTATATGACTTGGACAAACAGAGAGGGCTCCAAGACTACCCATATCATTAGGCAGACGGAGACAATAACCTCTGGTAGCAGATTTAAAGGTAAAGGTTCCTCTTGCACATATTTGCTAGTCTTTCCTGACTCTAGGGGGCAGTACTTATCTCCATTTTAATGCCAAAGAGCCAGCTCTGTCTGAAGACGTCTCCGTGGTCATGTGGCCAGCATGACTAAATGCCGAAGGTGCACGGAACACTGTTACCTTCCCATCAAAGGTGGTTCCTATTTTTCTATTTGCATTTTTATGTGCTTTCGAACTGTTAGGTTGGCAGAAGCTGGGACAAGTAATGGGAGCTCACTCAGTTATGTGGCACTAGGGATTTGAACCACTGAACTGCCAACATTTCAGATTGACAAGTTCAGTGTATTAGCCACTGAGCCACCACTTCCTTTCAGCAGATTTGGGTTAGGCCATTATTTTGTCACTATTGTCAGGGAGAATAATAATGGCTAATTATTAGATGGTTGAGCAACAGCAAAATGTCTTTATTCATGGATCCATAATTTCCATTAGCTTAAGAACCAAATCAAACGTTGTGTACAATATCAAGGCCAAAATCCAAAAGTATCTGGGGCTAGACCCATTTTATCAAGTCTGTATTTGATTGGTTGATTATGTATCAACAAGTTGCTATTGACTTGTAGGGACACATAGGTAGATTTTTTTTCCATGATGATCTCTCCCTAACCTGCTCTATCAGATCTTCCAATGCTACTGAACTGAGTCCAACCATCTTGTTACTCATCTTCCTCTTCTCTTTCCTTCCACCTTTCCCAGCATTAGAGTCTTCTCCATAAAGCTAGGTCATTGCATAATGTATCTGGTTTGAATAGGTGTAAGTTCTATACCATATTTCCTATCTGATCACACTATCAATGGTCTAATATAATTCCTGTATTCATAAGATAAATTTTGCCTCTTTATCTTCAGAGAAACTCTGATAGAAGCTCAGAAATTTTAAGGGGTGAAATGAATGCTTCAACCTTCTGCATGCTTCATTTTGTCCATTGAACACTCTATCAGAATTCAAATGCAACCTTAAAAAAGAAGAAGAAATCAAATACAACCCCATGCACCCTCATTCTCGGACCCAAAGAGTCTGGGGACCCTGGATGTACAGAAGCAAATTGATGCCCTTTCTGGACATGTTAGGTAAATTATTTTTTGCTTTAATATTTAAAATTGGGCTAGGTAAAATATTTCTGAGCTATAAGCAGTATTACTGAGATAATAAGTAGCCCATTGTCCAGATCAGCAGGTTTGGAAAACTAGTTTGAATACATTTTAAAGCAACTTTAAGGCTTGGGAACATTTCTAGAAAGTCATTTTTCTCATTGTAATCTTGATAAAATTTCTCTTTGACTTTCTTCCAAGAACAATGCAGACAATGTCTGGATCTCACGCATGAAAACAACAAACATTAAGAGTCACAGCAATTTAAGAACTAATGGAAACTTCTTTCACTTCATGCTCTCCAGATGTTTCAGACTTCACATACATCACAGGTATGATAAATGAGAACATAGCACATTTATATCCATTCAGCATTGCATGGGCAGAGAGAGGCTAGTGCTATGAGACATTCACAAATTATCACATGCCCCATGCAAGCTGAAGGTTATATTACATGACCTTGGACCAGCATATTTTTCTGAGCAGGGCAAGGTGAGGTGGTACTGAATTGCAGCATCCCTAAGAGAGTATAGCCAAGGGTGAGAGATCAAATTTGTAATTTAGCAACATCTTAAATGTCCTAATGGTTCTTAATGTTGTGTGATAGGGCTTTTAAAGAGTAAAATGTAAGAGGAGAGAGAGTCCTGCCTAGCACTATGACTTCCTTGACAAAAAGTGGGGACCACTGTAAATAAAAATGCATGACTATTAATTCAATTTTTTTGTGTTCTTGTTTGACTTCCTGCTATAGCTTTAAAAAAAATTAAGAGCTGGAAAGCTGCTATTAACAGATTATATTTTCCAAGATTTGACAATTGTCATAACGATTCCTAGGCCAATTAAGTAAGCATATAGTAATGAATAACATCACAGGCATTTAATAAACCTTATGCACAAGACAAATAAGGACTGGACTGAGAAATATTTTCGCATAACTCACCCAGTACAACCATAGATTAAGAATTTTTAACTATCATCTTTGAAAAAGTATGTTTTCCCATTAAGGACATTATAATCCTCTTTCTAAACAATCACTTAAAGATCTCCAAAAATGTGGCTTAATGGCATGTGAAACCTACATTGACCAAACTCTCTCAGAAATAAATTCTTAATAAATTTTTATTAAACAAATAATACAAGTACGCAGCTCAGGATAAACAGTTGTTGCCAAAGCTGCCATGAAACAGAATCCACTCTAATACAAATAGCTAAATATTGGAAAGAGAACAAATCTACGTTTTCAAAAGTCCAGTCTTTATAGACAAATTAATTTGCATCTATAAAATTAGTTCTTCAAGTTGACTGAGCTTTTGTTCATCAATAAACAAAATATCTGTGTGGCTCTTAATCAGTCCTAGTAACAGATGTATTCTGACCTAGGCTCCCCCAGCAGCACGAAGCCAAAAAATATCTTTTATTTAATTTACAGATAATTCCTCTCCAGCAAAGTCTTTCCTCTCCCACAGTCTTTCAAGATAGTTCACAATTACTGACCTTTATCAGACTTGGAGAGTGGCCAGGCCAATATCTTCCAGATGCCACAATACTTAGCAAGAATGCAGGAATGAACTAATTGTCTCCTGCAGATCTCTTCCCTTTCGTTCCTCTTGTATTCCCTATGGGAGGGACCATTCATAGTCCACCTGTGGCCTTACTCCCAAGTCAACCATTGTTCTTTAGCTGTTCCCTTCATCTGGTAACTCTGCACATGCGCACACTGGGAACAGGCTCCAACTGTTTGTCTGCCTCACTGATGTCTGACTCCGAAGGCAGCTGATAACTATTGGACGGCCCTGGCCCAATCTCTGCCTCTGATGCAGAGCACCCGTCAGAGCCTTCCCCAGACTCCAGGACTGGTCCGTGTTCTTCCCCAACTTCCTCACTGTCCGAATCTGCTGCTAGCTCCGCTGGCCACTGCAGGGCAACAACAAGATGTCCATTCCAGATGCCTGTCAGCCATTTTATTCTATCTCAGATATCATAGTTTTACTTCTGGTTCATGGGCCCTGCATTTTTATTTGTCTGTGGTTTAGGAAACCAAATGGTCTCAAGCCCCTAAGCCCTTACATCATTCTGATGTTTCAAGATCGTATTTCCTATTGCAGCTCTTAAGTTTCTTTCAGGTGTAAACTTGAAATAATGTTGCTTCTCACACAAGATTTCACAAAGAGTGCATCTGCAAGATAAACATGAACTTTAATAGAGAGCTGGAAGTGTCATAGGCCTTGCAGAGTGCCACAATGTGGCTTTTATGCTGTTTTAACTTGGTTGGGAGCTGTCCAGAGTTGATTATAAGATTAGTGGCTATGTAAATGTTTTAAACAAGTAAAATTAATGACATTTATATGACTTCAGATGTGATATTTCTGAATGATTCAGGAGCATCTCAAAGGTGGGAGTTAAAAATTAAGATGGCATCTGCCACTGTGCAATCAAAACTCTGCCCCCTTTTTACATGAGTCACAAGTGGTTCTATAGTTACAATGGCCATCTTAACTATTTTGATCCTTCCCAAGGATGCTTTTGATGTAAGTGAAAATGATGAACAGAGAGAAGTTTAAACAGATGTCCTGAAGTGCATGTAGAAATTTTAAACAATTTGTTTAAAATATTTTTTTAAAAATATTTTTGATATGCCATATTTACCCAAAGGGAAGATTTCTCCATGTAGCTGATGGAGAAGGACTGGCCCAAATTCACCCAGGTGTCTTTGTATTTAAGGTAGGATTAGGACTTTAGCCTATGGCAATTTATCAATGACACTAAACTGTCTCACATTCTCAAAGAGATTGTCCATTACTTTGGTTCTTTTTTATTGTTAGCTAGTGTTTTTAATAAACTCTTAATGCTCCCACAAGTAAAGTGATCTCCATGCTCCAAACCATAAGCGTTTTAAAAATGCCATCCTATCAGTTATTTTTGTTGATAAACATACTGTAATGCAGTTGTTACAAATATATTTACGTAAGATTTATATTGCCCAATTTTTAACAGGCTGTGTTTGTGCACCAATCTAAGATTTGGTTTGCTTAACAGCTGTTTCTTATTGATATCGTACATATAACACTGTTAACAGGGTTCCCATCTAATGTTAGGCCATTCACTCACAAGCCAAAATAACCATAGCACCTGCTTATAAAACACAAGTTGAAACTTGCAGAGACTGACTTCATGCAGCATTCTAATTGAGAAACAAATAAGCCTTGTATTTGAGTGCAGTCTCCTATGAATATATCATTACCATCACATCCACATACAATGCTTGGCTGCCCCGAATAGAATAGAATAGAATTCTTTATTGGCCAAGTGTGATTGGACACACAAGGAATTTGACGGTGCATATGCTCTCAATGTACATAAAAAGATACATTCGTCAAGAATCATAAGGTACAACGCTTAATGATAGTCATAGATTACTAATAAGCAATCAAATCATGCTAGGAAAGAAACAGAACAATATAAATCGTAAAAATACAAGCAACATGGTTATAGTCATAAGTGGGAAGAGATAGGTAATAGTAATAAATAAATAGTCTAAATAAATAGTTTGATAGTGCTGTGGGAATTAGTTGTTTAGTAGATTGATGGCATTCGGGGGAAAAACTGTCCTTGTGTCTAGCCATTCTGATATGCAGTGCCCTATAGCCATGATGGCGAACCTATGGCACACGTGCCAGGAGTGCCACACAGAGCCATCTCTCTGGGCATGGCAGCCATCGCCCGTTGCTCTTCTGGGTTCCGTTGCACACAGGCACCGGCCAGCTGGTCTTCACGTCCGTGGGAGTGCCAGAAATCAGAAGAACAACTCCTTGGCTCACATGCACATGCTGGGAAGCTGAGCTTCTGGTTTCCAGCACATCCATGCGTGCCAGCCAGCTGGTTTGCATGCATGGATGCATGCCAGAATCTGGAACCATGCACGTCAGAAACTAGAAACTGAGATTCCCTGCATGTGCATGCTTGCTGGGGAACTACTCTTCTGGTTTCTGGCGCTCCCACCTGTGCACACCAGAGAGCTGCTCCTTGTGCGCACTCCTGACACTCGGTGCTGAAAAGGTTTGCCAACACTGCCCTATAGCATCGTTTTGAGAGTAGAAATTGAAACAATTTATGTCCAGGATGTGAGAGGTCTGTAGATATTTGCACAGCCCTCTTTTTGACTCATGAAGTATACAGGTCCTCAGTGGAAGGCAGGTTGGTAGCAATTGTTTTTTCTGAAATTCTAATTATCCATTGAGGTCTATGTCTGTCTTGTTTGGTTGCAGAGCCAAACCAGACAGTTACAGAGGTACAGATGACAGACTCAATAATTCCTCTGTAGAACAGAATCAGCAACTCTTTGGGCAGTTTGAACTTTCTGAGTTGGCGCAGAAAGAACATTCTTTGTTTGTGCTTTTTTGATGATGTTTTTGATGTTAGGTGTCCATTTTAAGTTTTGAGATATGATAGAACCTAGAAACTTGAAGGTCTCTACTGTTGATACTGTGTTGTCTAGTATTGTAAAAGGTGGTAGTATAGGAGGGTTTCTCCTAAAATCTACCACCATTTCTACGGTTTTGAGTGTTTTTAGTTCAAGATTGTTCCTGTTGCACCATAAAGCTAGTTGTTCAACCTCCTGTCTCTATGCAATTGATTGTTGTCTTGAATGAGACCAATCACTGTTATATCATCTATAAACGTCAGTAATTTAACAGAAGGATCTGTTGAGATGCGGTCATTGGTAGATAGAGAGAAGTGGAGAGAGCACACAGCCCTGGAGGGGCCCTGTGCTTATTGTACATGTATCTGATGTGATTTTGCCTAGCTTCACCTGCTGCTTCCTGTCTGTTAGGAAGCTTATGATCCATTTACAAGTGTGGTCAGGTACAGCTGGCTGATTTAGTTTAGTTAGAAGAATATCTGGAATGATGGTATTGAATGCTGAGCTGAAGAGAACTCTTGCAAGGTCTTTGGAGATTCAAGATGTTGTAGGATGTAGTGCAGAGTCATATTAACAGCATCGTCTCTCAATCTATTTGGTTGGTAAACAAATTGCAAGAAGTATAACAGTGGATCTGTGATGGTTTTCAGGTGGGCCAATTTTTTAACTACCGGTTTGGGTGCACTCGTGCACGTCCATGCACAGAAGCTTCTGAGGAGGTGGGCGAAGCCTCCTACCACCGCTACTACTGATTCAGCCAATCCAGGCTGAACCGGCAGCAACCCACATCTAAATCCCTTATACTGCCAGTTGTTTTCCACTAACAGGAAATTGTTCCTAACATTTAGAGGAAGATTTCTAAGGTGAAGCTGTTCTTTCAGAACATGTTTAAAATGGTTTTGTTTTCTGTGAAGTTGAGTGGGTTTTTTTTTTTTGTATTTTTGTTTTGCTGGGGCTTAGTTCTTTAGGGACAGCTTTTCAAATAAACTCCTTAATATTTTTTTCCTTCAGGAGTAACACATTATCCTAGATTTTTGTGTAATAATGGGCTGCGATCATATCTGTATTGAAGGCTTCTGACCTGCAATAGGGCTCAGTTAAGTAACCTGATTACAGGGGATTATTTGCTGTTGGGGGTTAATAAAATATTTATTTTAGTGACCTGCAGTTTGGAATGAAAACCTGTAGGCAACACTGCACCAGAAAATATTTGTTTATTTACCCCCAAGAGTGTATAAGGTAGCTCCCTGCCACAAGAAGCTTAAAATAAGATTAAAAAAAAAACTATTACACTTTGCAGGATAAGTTTATTTTAGCTTGAGGTATTATAAGCAAATGTATTTTTTCTAAGCAATTTGTCACCATAAATAACAGAGGTGCAAAAAAATATACAGTGGCTTAACTCTGGTGTGTGAATTTGCTTACTGTTTGCAGCACTTATGAAACAGGGCACCTCTCTATTTCTCAGCTCACTGTTGCAAAATTGAGGATGCTTTGCACACTCTTATGATTAGGTTTCACAACTAAAAAACTTACCTTACATGTATATTATTCATAGAAATAGAATTACTGTATTTTTCGCCCTATAAGACGCACTTTTTTACTCCCAAAAAGAGGGTGAAAATCTGAGTGCGTCTTATAAGCCGAATGTAGCCACCTGGGTCCACTGTTCCCTCTAAGGTGCCCGGCAACAAAACACCGTGCGGCAGTTTCCAACTGCCGCACGGTGTTTTGTACTGTCACAGGCGCCGGAGGCTGGGGAGGTCCTTTGCAGACGGCTAGAACTGGCCGCCCGCAAAGGACCTCCCCGGACTTGTTTTGGTGAGCGCGGGGTGACTAACTCTAGTTCAGCAAAGCAAGCCCGGGGAGGTCCTTTGTGGGCGGCCAATCATAGCTGCTTGCGCCCGGCGCTGCGGCTAAAATAAACCCTCAAAGCCCCTGCCGCTACTGGAATATCTGCTGCCTCCTCCTCCTCCTCTAACAGCATCACATTTGCTGCCCGACGCTGCGGCAGATTTCCTGACAGTGAGAAGTGAAGCCGCCAAAGCTCCCGCCAAAGCTCCTGCCGACGACGAGCCCCTGCCAGAATAACAGGTGCCTCCTCCTCCTCCACCACCACCACATTTGGAGTGAAGCCGCCAAAGCTCCCACTGGCGCCCCCGCCCATGGCAGTGGTGGCGGCGCGTCCCCCTCCACTCGGAGCATCTGAGCTGGGCACCGCGTTACCCTGCTGCCCCCTCCTCCTCCGTCGTGCTTTTGAGGAGCCATGAGGCTTTTTTCCCCTGCTGCCCTCCACCGCCTTCCCGCCTGTGGCAGCAGCAGCAGTGCCTCCCCCTCTGTTCGGAGCATCTGAGCTGAGCCCCGTTACCCCTGCCCCCTCCTTCTCTGCTGTGCTTTTGAGGAGCCATGAGGCTTTTTTCCCCCTGCTGTCCTCCACCGCCTTCCCGCCCGTGGCAGCAGCAGCAGCGCCTCCCCCTCTGTTCAGAGCATCTGAGCTGAGCCCCGTTACCCCTGCCCCCTCCTCCTCTGCTGTGCTTTTGAGGAGCCATGAGCCGCGGGAGCCAGTAGGAAGGCGGCAGAGGGCAGCAGGGGGAAAAAAAGCCTCATGGCTTCTCAAAAGCACAGCGGAGGAGGAGGGGGCAGCTGTCAGGTTTGAAGATCCTGGGTTTTTTTTTAAGGGTTAAGGGTGCAAGGGTCTTGCAACTTGACAGCTTTAAGACTTGCATGTTTCAATGCCAGAGTTCCTGAGCCAACATGACTGGAGGAGGAACTCTGGGAGTTGAAGTCCACAAGTCTTCAAGCTGTCAGGTTTGAAGACCCTGGGTTGTTGTTGTTTTTCTAAAGGGTTAGGGGTGCAAGGGTCTTGCAACTTGACAGCTTTAAGACTTGCATGCTTCAATGCCAGAGTTCCTGAGCCAACATGACTGGAGGAGGAATTCTGGGAGTTGAAGTCCACAAGTCTTAAAGCTGTCAGGTTTGAAGACCCCTGGTTTTTTTTTCTAAAGGGTTAGGGGTGCAAGGGTCTTGCAACTTGACAGCTTTAAGACTTGCATGCTTCAATGCCAGAGTTCCTGAGCCAACATGACTGGAGGAGGAATTCTGGGAGTTGAAGTCCACAAGTCTTAAAGCTGTCAGGTTTGAAGACACCTGGTTTTTTTTTCCTAAAGGGTTAGGGGTGCAAGGGTCTTGCAACTTGACAGCTTTAAGACTTGCATGCTTCAATGCCAGAGTTCCTGACCCAACATTTTGGTTACTAAGCAGGAGCGTTGTTAAGTGATACTATATAACACTTTTAATTAAGGGGGTACCTTGAATAAACATAACTTTGAGTTTCAAATAATACTGATTTTGTTGTCTTAGGTGACACCTGTGAAAAAAATTCAGGTGCTGCTCAGGCATAAAAATGTGCTGCTCAAATACTATACTTTTCTGCTCACACTGAAAAAAAATTAGAGGGAACATTGCCTGGGTCATCTAAAAATGGGGGACATAAAATTGTTCTTAAACTGCTGTTAACTTTATACAGTTGATATAAAATATTTTACTACAGTATTTGGTTCAGAATCTTTTTTTTCTAGATTTTCCTCCTTTAAAATTGGGTGCGTCTTATATTCCAGAGCATCTTATAGGGCGAAAAATACGGTAGCCACGCAGACAAACATTTTTCTCCTGCAACTGCTGTTAACCTGCATCAGTGGTGGGTTTCTAATTTTTTTACTACTGGTTTGCTCATGCTCACACGCACTCGCACATGCTTGCGCCTGCGCAGAAGCTGTTGCGCATGAACAGAAGCGTCCGGGAGGGTGGGCGGAGCTACTGCTGGTTCGCCTGATCCAGGCTGAACCGGGAGCAACCCACTTCTGACCTGGATGATCAATGCCACCTTAAAAAGTAATTAACAGTACCCTGGTTTACTCACAAATTTTCCCTTCCTTTTTATTGTAAGAATTCTGGGTAAGACCATTCCCCACATGGTCTTCCTGTAGATTTCTGGACTGCCATCAGTTGATGCTGGCTGGGATTTCTGAGAAAAGCAGTCTTGAGACATAAGAGGCTGTCTACTTATTTTTGGAAAACTATTGTTGAGTTCTAAAATGACTCCAGACATATATTATTTCAGGATATGTAAATGTAAGATTCTCCCTCAATTTAGGTATTCAAATTTTCAATCAAGAGTTGATTTGTAAATTTAGCTTGACACGCTGAATCCCCTTTGAATTTATAGCATTAAATTGTCCCAGAAAGCACCAGAATCTCATCAAATCTCTGAACTGCTTTTGAATCTCTATGAAGGCATATGATGGGACACGATTTATTCAGTGCCCTGAATCAATTCAAAGAATTAATTCATGGAGGTCATTCAATTGAATCGCCTTCAAACTGAATTATCTGTTCAAGGTTTTGAGTATTCCTACTCAATATTCTGAGATTCTAGTTCAACCTCCTCTGTTATATGCTGAGTACAAGAACATTATTTTTCATGCAAGAACATTCACTTGCATGTATTCCAAATTGTACCATAATCTGCAGAAAAAGAAGACAATTCCAAGGGTGAAACATGTTTAGCATTGGAGTGGATAATAATGAGAATTCACATCACACTTTAAGTAAGTACTAGATGGCACCACTCAAATCATCATGTTAATCTTAAGATCCTTACAAAACACATTAAAATGTGATTGCAGCACAGTGGATTTTTTTTATAACAACATGGTCTTCTCAGACACTACCATCATTCTCATAATTTATTCCAAATGCCTTTGCTAAAATGAGATGTTCATCTATTAACATTCCTAGGTTGAGCCAAAGATGGGTCTGATGCCTGCTTTTTAAAGATATCCAGTATGTGCTTAGAGCTCAAAGCATTGTTAGACATCCCACACACCCACTTCACAGTCTGTTGCTGTTGCTCCCCTCTGGGAGGAGGTTTCAAAGTATTTCTAGAAGGACTACCAGATTCTTTAACAGCTTTGTTCCCTATGCCATCTGTCTGAAAAACTCACAAGCTTTGTTTCTTTCGCCATGTACATGCATACTAGATTGTGTTGTTTCTCCGTGTCATATAATATATGAGGATATATGCATAATTTTGTACTTATTTATTTATTTTGTCATGTTTATGTAGTTTATATTAGAGATGGAGATCCTCTGACATATGTATGCAATTAAATTTCATTTTAATGTACGCCGATTAGTCTACATTCAAAGTGACAATAAAGTTACTATAAGTCTAAGTCAGCAAAGAGAAAGTTTTGCACATTTTCCCTCTGTGTTGTCATTTCTCAACTGGACAAGAATAATGGTGTTTTCCTTTTCTATGCTAAGATTTCATTCTTTAGCATCAGGCTGGCACATGGAATTTGGTAGCGTTTTAGGTTTAAATATTGCATTATAAAATCATCTAGAAAAGATTTAGATTTTTTCATGAAACAGCAATGAAATCCTTTTTTCCCCTTGAGATTCTGAATATTGGAAAATTAAAATATATTTGTTAATATGCTGTTAAATATATCTTATTATTTTGCATTGTGCATCTGACAGAGCTCGCAGTGTACATTTAGAGCCTAGTAATGCATTATCTGTTTGCTGTAAAATATTTATTTACATATTCAATTTCAATAGCTGCCCATCTCGGACAATGACTTTATCATTGTGAGCAAGTTTTTGTTACTTGCTTTTAAGTGTTGGCATGAAATGTGAACATTCAGACCTTAATATGTGCATTGAAAAAGGTTTCAATGATGAATGGATATTGAGTTCCTTATTTCTTCTTTTTATCAAGTGCATAGAATCTCTTTTCATATAACAATTCCAGAGGGGAAATATGTTATTCATCAAAGCAGAAATAGAAATAGAAATAGCCACAGTGAAATAAGTGAAAGAGTGTCTTATGGGGCTGAAGTAACCTGTTAGTGGTTTGGGAGAGTGCCATATTTTTTCAGAGATATGTGCCCAGGTATTTTTGGACAAAGAACTTGTGGTTTCTTCTTTTTCCTGTAACCATAATGAATCTGTTGGCAGAGTTTCAAGGGCAGGACAACAGAGAAAAACTGATTCTTTTGGGGGGAAAACTAAAACAAAAGATTAGAGTTTGTCATTGTTAAGGATAAGGTTCTTTGGGGTAAAAAACAACAATAAGAGTTTCCTCAGGAAATCCATTTTCAAGGCATTTAACTTCTGTTCTGAATAATGAAGGTAACTTGCATCATCTTAATGGAATTTCTTTGCCTATTAATCAATAGTTCTCTGCCCATTTTTTGTTGGAATTAAACTAAAGCCAATCTTCAATCAAAACCAGAGCATTTATCCCCCCCCATTAAATTTTTGTCCCTATTATTAACCCCGTGACCCCATGAGGTAGTCCAGACAAGGAACGCAACCAGAAACCCTTACAAACTTTATTGTAATTTACAGAATCTTGTAAGATTGAAAATAGCTCTCCCCTCCTTTCTTTTTACTCAGTGGAAAACTAAGGAGAGTCCTTTCTGAAATGTTTCCCACACCATCTTCCTTCTAACCACTTGGTGGGCTACTTTTTGCACACTGGTTGTCCAATCTGTGGCTCTCGTGTCTCCCAAAGTAATTCCCATTATTTCACCTTGATCAGTAAGCTTCTTTCTCATTCTTACAGTTCAGTTGTCAGTTTTTATCTGTGGCATACCTTTTGGAACATTTTGTATAATTATAACTTCTGAATTTTGTATTGAGGATTGGATTTTGGAACTAACTGTTTTAGTTAAATATTAAAAATTGAATAAATGAGCAGGGTGGTGGCCTAGTGGTGAAGATCCTCACCTCCCACACAGAAGGTTGAGAATTCAAATCTAGATAGTGTCAGATGTTTCTGTTCTAGGGCACAGAGGGGGGGGGGAACTACTGTGAACTCTGCATGGCATCAGGCAGGGCATCCAGCCAGTTAGTGCTCAGCTCCATCCAGTCGCCATAACTCTACCCTGAATTAAGGGATTATAGGATCATAAAAAAGAAGTTATTAAAAATTGAATACATGTCATAATTCTCTCAAACAAGCAAAAGCAAGCCCCCACTTTTCCTTTATATCTTATTTTCACAAAATCCAGAATGATTGGGACTACCAGATACCAGAGTAGAAAGACTTGCTATATTTAGTACATCCAAAAGATCCAGGCAAAGAGCTTCTTGATAGCAACTTCATACATTTCTCTCTCCCTATAAGGTCACATTAATATAAAGCAACTGTAGCAAAATAATCTCTACATACAATTAATTTCATTGAGAGCTTAATATCCACTGTTGCTTCTAACGCAGCCTTCAAACAAAAGAGACCCTTTGGGATGGGTTGA
Source organism: Natrix helvetica (assembly GCF_964273705.1). Taxonomy (NCBI): domain Eukaryota; kingdom Metazoa; phylum Chordata; class Lepidosauria; order Squamata; family Natricidae; genus Natrix; species Natrix helvetica. Next base: position 59,781,529 of record NC_138552.1, read on the forward strand.
ATGTTTTGGAATGAATGTACATGCTAAGCTGGGAAATGTTTGAAGGTAATATGCATCATGTTTCATATTTCAAAATGTGATTCATCAGCTCTGCTTCCTCATATTGCTGAATGATGTCCCAGTTGTACTGCCCCCAAATTCTACCCTCAATTTCACAGAGTCCATGGCTAGGTTGGATTCAGAAGAGCCCAAGCTGGGAAATATTGCTTTTGATACACCTTACAAATGCCAGGAATTGCTGGGAGGCAGTGCTGTAGACAGCCAAGAGGAAAGTTAGTCTCAGGAAAAAGCTAGCAGACATCTAAGGCTGATGAAGCTGGTGAATGTACAAAGCAGCTGGCAGCATCAGGCAATGAAGAGATAGATCCAAGAACTTCTTCCAGACCTAGAGCACGTTGCAGAACCCCAAGCATTGCAAAGCTTCTTGCCCTTCCCACCCTTGATTGCCTAAACCTGCAATAGGTACTGTTACTATTCAAGAGCAACCCTCCATTGGAAACAACCATTCTGCTTGTCAGATCTCTGTGCATTTGTCTCCTGAACTCATTGCCTATGAAAACTCTATCCTTTAGAACCCAAACTAGCTGACAACCTGTATTTGGACTTTTCGACCTCTGTATCAGTGGTGAGTTCCTAACGGTTTGGACCAGTTCGGCTGAACTGGTACTGGTTTGGTGGCCTGGTTGCTGGATCCGGCAGTGACCCAAGCGTGCCATGCCCCTGATTGGTTCTATGGTGCCGCCATCTTGTTTTTATTGCACTGTACATGCATGCACAGCGCACTCACAAGCAAACCGGCAGTAGTGCCTGCCAGAACCCACCTCTGCTCTGGATTGTGACCCAATGATGCTTGTGCTTTCTCTGCTTGGATCCTTACTTTTTGGACCTTTGTAGGTATGTTCCCTAGGAAATGAGACTTTCTTGTCTTGTGTCTGTATTTGAACACACAGCCTGTTTGCTTTTGCTTATAATTGCACAGACCTGAAGTAAAGTCTTGCAGTTAACTTCTTTTATGTGTATAAGTGAACAGGATAAGTCATGTGCCTCTTCAGTTCCCTTTGATATATCCATACCGTCCAATGGGAAGGGTTCACAATAGCAATGGGATGGAGACCACATATATGGCTGGGTTACTTTTATTTTTTAATCTTGGTACTATATCCCTATTTTAGATTATTCCATTACAGCTTTCATCTGTTTCCCATCATTCAATGATGGAAGATGGTTTCAGGGGAATCAAAAAGGGGGTTTCAAGGATTATAAAAAGAGGGCACAAAGGTCTACATGTGGTTTTGGGCACAAGTTACCCATTTCTGATCTTAGATTATAGCAATCTAAAACATACTTTGTGGGGGTTGGTTTTCCATTAAGAGCAACATAAAAGAGCAATACAAACCCCTACTCTGTATCACTGAATCACTGAATGATCCTCACATTTGGTTTTGCCTCCCCCCTCCCCATATTTATGGAAAGAACGTACTATATCTAAAGCTAACCTTAAGCTGTTAACCAAGAGTTACTATGGGTTTCCGTGCTTCTTGTGAATTCTTCCGCATCTTGTAAATGCCAAGTTGGCCACTGTTCCTCATTAGTCCATCAACTTGTGGCAGCCATTCCAAGCAAACTTTATAATAAATGGAATGACCATCTGGTAGATAAATTTTGTTCTTTGTTTGAACTTCCTGTAATATTTGTATTAAATGTATTTATCTAGAAATGATTGAGCTTTTTTTTGGCATCAGATTGGATCCTGTTGGCATTAACTTTCTGAAAATTACATTTCTGTTTACAAAGCATTACTTTATAGCTTTCATTTCATTCTGATATTTGTTTATCTCTTGCCATTGATCCTATTTTTATGTGTGAACCTCCAATTGAAACTACTGTTTTGCTGATTCTTCCCAAGCACTGTTTATTTTATAAGGACAAAGGGGCATTGAACAACAGCTGGCACACAAGAGTGAATAATGTTGAACTATAGCTCATGAAACTCCTGGTTTCAGACTTACAACACAAAAATCAGACAATTTTCTTTGATTCTACCTTTCCCAGCTCTTGCATTGGTAATCATGAAACCCTCTGAAGAACTTGAAAATTTACAGTTTTGTGTCATTTTGGTTGAGCTCAATCAAGATATTATTCAGGTATAGTTTGGGATTTCTTTGCTGACAGAGCAGCATGGCTACAATTCTTTTTTACATCTTCAATTGTTATAAATAAGGGGAAACGTTATACATTTTGCTGATCTCACAATCAAGTGCATATTTTGACTATGTTAAAAGTATGGAGAATTCCTAGGTACTTCTGAAGTTGTAATGTTTAGCACTATTAGATAGAGTTCGTATACCACGTATCTGCTTTGAAGAGCACACATTATTATAAAATGTAATAGGAGAACAATATTGTTGATAGTGCTGTGCTGAGTTTCGCTTCTCTATTTTGACATCATAGAAATATTTTGGATTTCAGTTCCTATAATCAAAAATATTTCATGTTTCTGGCCAATCTTCTTGTACATTTCATTAAAGGTGTGAATAAAATTTATGTAATTTGGTGTCTTGGATATTTGATTTAATGTACTGACATTTATCATTTGACAGGATTTATACATTTTGCAATGGAAGCACACAAACAAAGTTCAATCAAACATGTGCATGAAAATAAGGCTGCTCAGGATAACAGATTAAATGACTTTGGACCAGTCTCTCAGCCCAACACACTTCAGAGGATTTTTGTTGTTATGGGAAAAATAAGAGGAGATGTATTTGGATAAGTTTGCCACCTTGGGTTGTTTGTTTGATTCATATTTCTGGATAATTCCATCAATTTCTCCATATTTCCCATATTTATTTATATCTCGCTTTTATTATTTTTTCTATAAAGATGTCAAAGAAGCAAACATGTCCCTTTCTTCACAAATAGGAAGATTTTACTAAATCTTACCTGAAATTCAGCAGGTTTATAGAATCTGCTAGAGGTATCAGGAATTTTTGGGATGTCAGTTTGCAAGAGGAAGTTGAGATCCCAGGTACCTTTTTGTATTCATTTGAAAGGAAGATAGTGCCTATAATTCTATAAAGTGAAAATGCGGAACCTGTGAACTTTTAGTTATTTATCATTTTAACCATAATCTCAGTTAATTTGCCTAATGCTGGGGGATAGTGGAGCCCTCCAATGTTGAATTGAGCAATATTTGGAGGATTTCAGATTCCCTACTTCTATGCTGTATACATTTAAGAATCAACAGGACACATTTCTTAGAGTAAGAAATTCTAAGTGGACTTCTGAAGCCACAAAGCCCATATTAATGGATATGTTGCATAACAGGAAAGGAACATAGCTAAAATCAACAATTTGCTTAGCAAACTAAAAAACACTGCCACTCCAAACAATCACCAGCCTTGCTTTGAAAAAGGATAGTCAATCTTTCTGTCTTTAAACTGGCACCATCGACAAAAGCCTTGGTCACACATTAGTTGACTCTGGAAAACACAGCCAGAATCTTTGCCTCTTTCATAAATCTGTTTTGAAAAATATCAAGCCACCCATGCAGCTTGTATTTATCTAATCAAACACCCTTCAAGCCTATGATCCTGCTGAGATTTAACAGGGAGAGTATAATAATCTCTGTGTACCCAATCTCAGATGAAAACTACCAAATGCAGTTGGCCTTTTTCCAGGTAAGGCTATTTCAGACTGTAGCCTTAGGCATATGAGAGCAATCTGAAAAGCTTTAGGTACATTTTTGGATATACTATTCAGCTCTTCTGTTCTTCAGGCTGTCCCTATGCTCAGAGTACCAGGACAAGTTACTTTGCAGCTATTGTTCACCTGAGAGTATAGTATTGAGGTATTGATGTAGTTATAGTTGATTATATGCCATAAAGTACATGTCAACACCCATCCATTATGCTGTAGGTCATCCGTTTTCCTCTTTCTTTCCATTCTTCTCGACATTGCCTTAATAATGTGTCCTAAATATGATAATTTGAATCCGATCACTTGTGCCTCAACTGAAATATTTGGACTAATTTATTATGATTATTTATTTGTTTTCTTATTAAAAATAGGGAGTTGCCATTGCTAAACCAGACAGACAAAAAATCAGGGTTAAGTGTCTGCAAATGCCAAATCACTACAACCATATGCCGCATACATCACAGCAGCCATTTCACTCCAACAGAAATGTTTTGAGAAAAAATGTATCCTTTAGCTTTACTAATACTGGGTTTTTTTCTTTGTCAAAATGTTTATCATAGAACAAAGCAATTATGGCTATTTGCTTAAATTAATTGGTTTTAGCATTTATTGCCCAATAAGAGTAAAAAAAATATTTTAACTAAAAATGAAGCTTTTGTATTTTTTAATCAACTCTTACTTATACATGAAAGGATTTTAAAAACTTGTTTTTAGCCAAAGCAACACAATAAATTTTAAATATTTTGTGGTTGCAAAATCCAATTCTTATATGAGTTTATTTCATCCACAGTCTTCTAAATAAAAGTAAACAACCCAAAAGTAAACATCCCTGCATTTTCAGGTGTCACGCTTATTTGCCAATTTTGAGTAAATTACCCAAGGAAAGAAAATGTTCTTTGTACATTAACAAAAGATGGTTCTGTTATTAAAAGTTGGATTATTACTCTTAGATTGGGTAATGGATAGGCACACACAGGCTTAATGGAAACAACAGCTCTTTATTAACTATAACAAGTGAGAACAATCCAGAAAAGGTTGAGTCTGACAGCAGCTGTCAGACCCTTTGACCAATAGGATTAAACCAGAACAGAGGACCTTGGTGGAAACCACTGTAGTTAGTACAAATATCTAACACCCCTCCCCTCTTGGATGGAACAATCCTACTGGTAACGTAGTCACGCAGGTAAGCGGGCTTTTGGGTAGCTCTGCCTGACCTGCGCAGTTCAGTAGGAGAGGTTTCCTTGGACAGGTCGGATGGATCTGTTTGCTCCACAGCTCTGCTTGGTGGAAGCTCCTGGAACCTTTCACAGGCTGCGGCTGGAGCTTCTGGAGCCGGTTCGCTCGGAGCTTGCTGCAGGCCTGCAACAAAACCAGATAAGTTTCCCGGTACCCTCGGGCTTGAGCTGGCCGTGGAAGGAGTGAGTGTTTGCTCCGTTTGGGTAGGGCTTTGGCTAACTCATGCCGGTGTTAGCTCTGGTTGTCTAAAAGTGGAGTTGGAGAGGTGGCCACGGAGTTGGTTAATATGTCTTCTCCAATTCCTACCATCCTTGAACTCTAGGAGGTAAGAGTGAGGGCTGGTGATGCCTATCACTGTGGCAGGAATCCACAGAGTTCCCACGGCATAGTTGTTGGCTTATACTGAATCCCCTATGCCAGTGATGGTGAACCTATGGCACACGTGCCATAGGTGGCATGTGGAGCCATTTGTCAGGGCAACTGCAGGGCGCTACCCTGTCAGCTGGCCAGCACGCATGTGCGCGCTGACCAGCTGAGTTCACCCTTTTTTAAAGCCGTTTTTCGCCCTCCCCAGGCTCCAGAGGCTTTTTAGGAGCCTGGGGAGGGTGAAAAGAGCCTCCCCACACCCCCCCCGGATGCCCTCCGGAGGCTTCATGAGCTTCCCTGGAAGCTCCGGAGTGCAAAAAACCGGCCCTATGGGCAAACTGGAAGTTCAAGAACGGACTTCTTGTTTGCTCGGAGGGTCATTTTGACTGCTCCGGAGGCTTCAGGGAAGCCTCTTGAAGGTCCCTGAAGCCTTCGGAGCGCTTAAAACGACCCTCTTGCAGGGTCATTTTGACTGCTTCGGAGGATTCAGGGGAGCCTCCTGGAGGTCCCTGAAGCCTCCTGAGGGCTTCCGGGGGTGGGGGAGGCTGTTTTCTCCCTCCCCCTGCTCCCATAAAGCCTCTGGAGCCTGGGGAGGGGGAAAAAGTATGCAAAAATGGGGGGAGGTTGAGCCTGTAGTGTGTGCATGCGCACGGGGGGTTGCACATTGCATTATGAGTGTGGCACGCCTGCACACGCCCCCTCTGCGCTCCCCCCACTTATGGCATACGAGCCAAAAAAGGTCGTGAGCCAAAAAAGGTCCCTTTGTGCCACCCCCTCCACACCCAGTTCAAAAGTTGCTTGATGGTGGAGTCCTTCGCAGAGTGACGGGCAACATCAGTGGACGAGACAGGCCCAGTCTCCAGGCAGTCAATGAGGAGGACTGGCATCTCGAGGGTAGGGTCAGCAAGAAGTTCAGGCAGAGGGCAGCAGCTGAGAGCATCAGCGTGCCCCAAAGTGGAGCCTGGTCAGTGGATGAGGCGGTAGGAGGAGGCAGCTAGGAAAATGGTCCATCTGGTCATGCGTGATAACGACACTAGGGTAGGTCGGTCCCCAGCCAGTAAGCCCAACAACAGCTTGTGGTCCATAATCAGTTTGAAGTCCCGTCCATAAAGGTACTCGTGGAACCTTTTTACTCTGGCCACTGCAGCCAAAGCCTCACGGTCCAGCTGGCTGTAGTTCTGCTCTGCGGCAGACGAGGTCCTGGAGTAAAATGCAATAGGGGCTTCAGTTCCACTGGGCATGTGGTGGTTGAGAACAGTGCTGACACCGAACGGTGAAGTGTCGCAGGTCAGCACCAACGGCAGGTTTGGCTGTACTGCACAAGGAAAGAATCCACTGACATGAGTTGTTTAACCATGGCAAATGCAGCAGCCTCAGCTTTGCCCCAGGACCACTTCGCGTTCTTAGCCAGGAGACGGTGTAAGGCTCAGCAATGATGGCTTTCTGTTTAAGAAAGATGCTGTAGAAGTTAAGGAGCCCGAGGAACGCCTGTAGCTCAGTTTGATTGCGAGGTGTGGGGGCGTCATGAATAGCTTTGATTTTTTGTGTGGTTGGATGAATTGCAGAGCCGTCGATTAGGTACCCTAGGAATTCAACCCTTGGCACGTTAATTTGGCATTTCTCTTTTTGGAGACGGAGGCCTTTGTCTCTAATTCGAGCCAAAACTGTTCATACACGTTTTAAAAGTTGCGCCTCATATGCAGTCGATACCAAGATGTCATTGAAATAGGGGACGACTCCTGGAATCCCATGCAAAAACCATTCCATGACGCTTTGGAACAGTCCAGGGCTGATACTAACGTCGAATTGCAGGCGATGACATTTGAATGAACCCCTGTGCATCACAATGGTTTGGGCCTCCGCCATAGCATGATCTACAGGCAACTGTCGGTATGCCTGCGCCATGTCCAATTTAGCAAAAAAAATTCTGGGGCCTAACGAGTGAAGGAAGTGCTGTACAATGAGTACAGGGTAGGCGCTTTGTTGTAGCGCTTTATTGATTTGCATTTGTAGTCCGCACAGATATAGACAGACCTGTCAGATTTGACAGGTGTCACTATAGGAGTCTCCCAGCATGCGGGATCGACCAGCTCTAGGATTCCCTGGCCTATGAGCTTGTCAATTTCCCTGTCAATTTTGGGGCAGAGAGCAAAAGGTACTCTCCTGGGTTTTAGCCTTATTGGGGCTATGTTGGGGTCAAAACCTAAAGGAAATTGGAGTCCCCACATACTTACCCAGACCGGTGCCAAAAACGTCCTTGAACTCCTTAAAGATGGCTTCAGCGCTGTCGTCTTTCAAGGCATTGATTCCGGTCATCTCTAAGCCCAGGGCTTGGAACCAATCTAGCCCTAGGAGGCTCTGCAGGGTTCCGCTGACCACTGTCACTGGGAGTTTCCTGCTGAACTGTTTGAATTTCACCTGGAAGGTGCCTTGGCCCATGATGGGGACCCGGTTTCCCTGGTAATCGTGTAGGCAGACGTCAGGGGTACGAAGATGCTGCTTCTTTAGGCTAGGGATAGCCTGTTTCAGGGTAGACATGATATGATGGTCAGTGATGACCCGGTGTCGATCTCCAACTCACATGGAGAATCCTCAATGAGGACTGCGACTTTCAGCTTTTTTGGCCTCCTGGTGTGGACTTGGCTGACTGATGTGTGATGGGTGACTGTCGTCGCCTTTTGAGCACCATGGTGGCTTCTGCCAGGCCCCTTGGCTGGGCCTCTGTTGGCGGTTTGGTGCACTTCTATGCTGCCAGGCAGTGGCAGGGAATTCGCTCCGGCACACCTTGGCGATGTGCTCCTTTCGTTCGCAGCACTGACAGGTTGCATCACGGAAATGGTAAGCCACTCTGGCATGGTCAGCCACGCGCAAGGCGAGAGATGCTGCACATGCGGCAGCTGTCATCTTCTTCTCCTTCTGAACTTTCGGGCTCTGTGGCCTTGCAATGTACGTGTGTGCTTTTCTGCGCATCTTGCGGCGCGCTTTGGCGCTGCAGAGTCTCAGTCAATTTGACGGCTGATTCTGATGCCCTGGCTTTGTCCAAGGCAATCTGCAGAGTGAGGTTAGATTTAGCGAGTAACATCCTCTGTAAGTTAATGTCCCGTACGCCGCAAATTATGCAGTCCAGAATCAGCTCGTCTAGGTCTCGGAATTCACAGTACACTGCTGCCTTGCAGAGCACAGCAATGTAATCGACTTGCCCTCCTTCTGATTTCTGATGTTGAATTCATGCCGGTGAACGTGCTTGGATGGCTTGGATGCGTAATGAGTCCTAAGCGTTTGCTGTAGCACGGACCAGGTGACTGATTGGAGCGGTGTTGGCTCAGAGAGGTATTTCGCCATCTCGAACACTTCCCTGCCACAGTACCCGAGGAACATATTCTTCTTGCGGCCTTCAGAAATGCCCATGAGGTCGTTTGCTTAGAGGAAGCAGTCAAATCGTAGCATGTACGAGTCCAAGTGCTCGGTGACTGGGTCATACGAAGTCGGTGGGGCGTGCATGGCCATTTTGTGTTCAGAGGGCGTTTTGAGTTTGCCACTCAAAAATGGCTGCTCAAAGCCGCACTGAGCTCTGGGCTGGATGTACTTGCTGAATGTACTTGCATGATGTACTTGCTGAATTGCTACGCTCTTTTCGGTTCACCTAGCTGCCTTCCAATCCCACCCTCGTTGCCAGTGTTAGATTGGGTAATAGATAGGCACACACAGGTTTAACAGAAACAACAGCTCTTTATTAACTACAACAAGTGAGAACAATCCAGCAAAGGTTGCGTCTGACAGCAGCCCTTTTATAGGGAGCTGTCAGACCCTTTGACCAATAGGATTAAACCTCTGTTCCCACCGGAACAGAGGACCTGGGTGGAAACCACTATAGTTAGTATAAATATCTAACAATTACTTCAGTGATCTCCAAACCCAACATTTAAGTGATTTTCACCAGTTTATTTAAACATAATCAAAAAGTAATTTCTTGAATGAATTTCCCTTTGCTTTTAACTTTATCCTACAGGACTTGGAAGTGTATAGTTCTGTATAATTTAAGATTCATTACTGATACTATTCTTATTCATACAAGGTCCAAAGCATTTTTTCAGGATCATTTTTGGAATGTGCACAGCCTTAATAACAATTATTTTATGATGATATTTTGGCATGAAGAGGAACAAAGTACACAAAAAATGTGTTGGTTTCTTGCAAGCAAACGTAAATGAAGCTTACTAAATATGTGTCTTGCCAAGAAATAAGACACAACACTAATGTTCTTAATGAAATGTAAAAGAACAGCACAATCTAACAGAACAATCTGAAATAGCACATAATTCTTTCCTTCACCTCCCAAAGAATAATAAATGCTTTTGGAAGAAGACTGAAAATTCCAGGGAAGCAGGAATTCAAACAGACAGTTGGTATTGTATATTTATTTTTTATTATTTGTTAAATAATGAATGCTTTTAAAGAAAAAAAATACTGTTCTAAAATTTAGAAAAAAGTGTTTTCTCCCAATAAGGTTTTAAAAAATTGAAATATTATAGGGAATCCTTTTAATATAAATTATGACAGTTTATGGAGATTAATGAATAAACAGAAGCATGACAACTGCAGAGAACATACAGGTTAGAGTGCAGATGGACCATGAGACCATCAAAACAGTAAAGGAATTGAGGAGGAGGAGCCAATATCATGACGAGACGACGTGCGATCGCAATGCTCTGAGATCGCTGTCAATACTTTTGTCGCTGGGTGGTCCAAACGGACCTAAACCATCCCGCAGAGATGGTGAACAGGAAGAATATGTCTTGCTGATTTCAGGGACATCGCAAAATCCCTGATCGATCCAAGAGAAGTTCTTCAAGCTGGCGACAAAAAATCCAGCCATTAGGCTGATAAGATGGGGCGGCTCCAAAATGGAAGGATATGGAAAGAGAAAGAGTTTCCAGCTGGTGAGGAATTTTTACCATTTTAAAAGAGACTGCCTATAAAAAACGTAAAATTAATTTAAATTGGAGAACAGAAGAAATAAGCGGCGGAATTAAATTTGGAATGGTTTTGGACAGTGGGCTATCTTACTTTTTAAATACTATCTTCATGGATGGAATTTATGCAAGCCTTTTAAAATGAATGGATTAAGTTTTCTTCTATTTTTTTTCTTTTATTATTCTTTGTAACCTATGGACTAAAATTCTCCTCTTTCATTACTTTGGGTGTTCTTCTAACTCATTCAAGAATCAGACTTTTTTAAAACTTGAAATACAAAAAAGATACAAAAAGAAACAAAGAAAATTGCAACAATAACACTGCTACTCGGAGGCTGGAGGTTTGTGCATTGGAATCGAAACACTTACTTTTTTCACTGATTATCCTGGCTTGGCAGGCCAAGGACTCACTGCTTGTTTATAGAGAGTGATAAGAAGAAAAACATACAGATGTCCCTTTGAAGTATATCTTTAACCAGAGAAAGGTGAAAATAAAATATTGTGAATCTATGCTTAATCTTGTTAAAACCTTCCAAACTAGAGTAGCAGTGTTTGTTAGCTGGAGATAATGGCACAATTTCAACAGCAGAAAGAAAATTTAAGTCTGCAAAAGATATTCTCAGAAATACAGAAATTATCAAACACATATGAGAGGATAGAGAAGAAGTTGGAAGACTTAGAGCAGGCATGTCCAAAGTGCGGCCCGGGGGCCAAATGTGGCCCTTTTTCAAATTTCAAGCAGCCCGCAGCCTCTTCTCCCCACTGGAGTTATTTGTTTAGTCTTTCATAAAACACTGTATTTTTCAAAGTATAAAGATGCATCTTTTTCCCCTCAAAAAAGAGGCTAAAAATCTGGGTGCATCTTATACACTGAATACAGCATTTTTTGCCTCCCAAAACTCTGCCCCCTTCACCAAAATGGCTGTGCATAGACTTTAGGAGGTGTTCAGAGTGCTCCTGGGGGCTGTGGAGGGCATAAATGAGCAAAAACCGGGCCATTTTTTGCTCAACTTTGCCCCCCTAGCCCCCAGGAGCACTCTAGAAGCCTCTTAAAGGCTATTCATGCCCTTTAAAAAATAGGCCCATTTTTGTGGGAGAGTGTAAAAACTTTTTTTTAAATTTGCCTCTTCAAAATCTTGGTGCGTCTTATACTCCGAAAAATATGGTAGTTAATTCGCATTTAATGTTAAGAGTTCAAAGAATGTCAGGCTGAATGATCGGCCCCACACATTTTCACCTTACCAAATCTGGCCCTCCTCGCAAAAGGTTGGACACCCCTGACTTAGAGCATCTAATAGCAAAATATGATGAAGAAGTTGGAGATGTTTATCAAGTGGAAAAAGTGGTGCTTAAAATACTAAAATTTGAAGACGAAAATGAATATAAAGAAATTAAAATTGCTGATATTTATGGTGATCGGTTTGTCTCTGAAAATGGAAAGAGTGGAATACTGAAAGAGGAATTAAATGGAGGGGAAATCTACTCCAGATGGCAAGACACAGAAGAAGAAAAAACAAAAGAATTTATGGATTTAAAGAGAAAAATTTTATTAGCAATATCATTGATAACACTACCCACAATCAAAGATAAGCTGATTAAGGAAACAGAAGAAAGGCACTGAAATTACATGAGGGATTTTATAAGCAAGGAGTTGCTAAGAGGAGTCCATATAAAGTTGATTAAGGAGATGATTAGAGGACTGACACCACAAATGGCAGAAGATATGAGGCTGTTTTGCTACTGGAAAGATACAGTTTGATAGATGGAAGAGGATAATTTAAAACTAGTTAAACTTAGTAAAATTTAGTGACAATAGATATAGTTAAATAAATAATTGATAATGATAATAATGTATCAATGTGTAGTGTTATGATAAGTAATAATTGGATATGAATATTGAATGGTACCCATGAAAGGAAGTTTATAAATCCTTTTGGATTATATATATAAAGGTTAATTAAAAAAGAATGAAATTACACTCAGTTAAGTCTTGATTATTAGGGGGGGAATGTTATGATACAGGATATAGTTAAATAAAGTAGGGATAATGATAACAACATATATATAGGTATGGGTACAACATAAGGAAACTGGATGTAAATTGTAAACAGTGATTTGGAAAGGAGGATTCGAAAACTTTGTTATTAAATATTATGGATGTTTAGCTAGAATAGAGCATAAGGATTTAGTGTTCTTGGAGGATTTTAGAAATAGTAAATGAAATGCCAGTATGTGGTTATGTATTAAATCTTGGTATATTTTATGATGAAGGACGTTTAAACAATTATAGTCAAATGAAAATGGAGGTATGATGATGGTAACATGTATAAATATCTGAGTTAAAATACTTGAGTTAATATGAATTATGTTTGTTGACTATGGAAGAGATGCACGAAAGCCTTTTTGTAAGCAACTGATACACTTTCTACAGTATGTAAAGAAGGATGTGTTGTGTTTGTTTTGAAAATTAAAAATTAAAAAAAATATTTAAAAAAAAACAGTAAAGGAATTCATCTTCCTAGGTTCTCAAATTGACCAAAGTGGTGACTACAGCACTGAGATTAGAACATGTATAACACTTGGAAGAACTGCAATGTCTAGCCCAGTGGTTGGTTCCAACCGGTTCGGCTGAACCAGTAGTGGCAGCTTCTGGAACTGGCAGCGACCCAGGCATGCCACGCCCCCGAACTGGTTTTCCAGGAAGTGCCATAGGCAGCGCCATCTTGTTTTTGGCTTCTGCACATGCACAAAACAATTTTTATTGCACTGTGCATACCCGCACAGCACGCATCAAGCATGACCATGTGGCATGCCCATGAGCGAACCAGCAGTAGTGCCTGCCGGAAACCCACTTCCGGTCTAGTATGAATATCTTCTGGAAGAATAAAGACATCAGCCTCACAACCAAATGTAGCTTAGTAATGCAGTATTTCCCCCAATTGCTACTTATGGATGTGAAATTTGGACTCCGAAAAAGGCAGATAACAGAAAGGTGGATGCAAACTGTGGTGCTGGGGGTGACTATTATGCATCCTATTGACTGCAAAAATATCAAACAAAGACATTTTAGCCCGAACCTCACCAAAAATATCACCTGAAGTTAAGAGCACCAAATAGAAATGGTCATACTTTGTTCATGTTTTGACAGCTGACTCACTTGAAAAATCAATCATGCTGGGAGTGATTAGAGGAAAAAGGAGAAGGGGCCACTCTCGCATCCATCAGCTGGACAATATAAAAGATTATATTGAGATGATCATGGCAAATCTGAAGGAGACAGTGCAAAACAGAGGGGCATGGAGAGTGCTGATTCATAGAGTGACTGAGGGTCAAATACGACTGAATGGCTGATGACAGTGACGATATGGTAGTTCATGTACAACTGTCACTGACCTAGCAAATGTGTGAACTATACTCTGAAACAACCTTTAATCTTTCAGTGAAACTAAAACTTATCACAGGGTACAATTGAATTCAGACCAGAGGAAGATTTGATATGAAAAATGCATGCGTGAGAAAACATTCAACAAAACTGAGCAGGTCTGTGTACAACAGTCTACTGCATGGCTCCTTCTGGAGGAGAGATGAACTAAAATTCACAATCTTTGAGGGGGATTGGGATGTGAGCCTCTCAGGGCTGTCTTAACACATGGGCCTGATGGGCACTTGCCCATGGGCCACACAAGCATTGGGGGTCCATACTAATCTCCGTGTGTTAACCCTTCAATGCACCTTGATCATATAAATACAGCAACTGTATGGCTTACTGTGTATTATTGTATTTTTCAAGCCTCGTGTATAGTTCAAATGTTTATCATGTTGATTAATTGTTGCTGCACAGCATGTTTTTAATGTTTCAACACTGATTTTGTTGGAAGTGCCAATAAAATAAATATATGTTTAATTTTATCAACCATTTACATTTTTATTCCTGTGAGTAGTTGTCGTGGGGACCCCAGTACACTTTTTTGCCAGGGGCTCATAATGCTGTTAAGACGGCCATGGACCCTCTCCCAGTCTTGGCCTTCCTTACAAGGTTGCAACAATAACATAAGCAAATCTTTGTGCCATCTTAAGTTCCTCACATAGAAGACAGATACAATTGTAATAAGCCGAGACAATAGAACGTACACATTTTTATTCTAAATGTTTTCCTTTTCCAGCTCTCTTTTCCGTTACCTTTTATAAATAGGTCAGGAAGATACAGATATTTTACTCCAGACAAGCAAGAGGCAAATTCTAGACAGTAACACTGGTCTTTGTTTGTTTGATATGTCAGTCAGTCAGCCAAGCAGCCAGCCTGTCACCAACCAAGCCAACAGTCCAGGGCATTTGTTTTATTTATTGCTTAGTAAGACATGGTGCCGGGCGTTGATACCAGTGGCTGACTGAGTCAGCAACTGCCACAAATTACAGAATAGCTGTGAGAGGGAACAAAGAAAAGTTCAGGATTTTGGCAACAGAAAAGCTGTTTCTCTATTTACAATTTGGAAAGTGAAGCTAAACAGATGCAGAATGGTTCCTTTCTCTGCCTTTTCTTTTCAGGAGAGTATTCCTATGGCACAGGCAAAGTGCATTCAAAGCTCCTAAGGAAAGGGGTTAGCTATCCTTATTTTTTATTTTTCATTTTAATTTGTCAACAAGTACAAGGAAACAAGTAGGAAAAACACATAAAAGTGGCACAAATAAATGGATAAAAATAAACAAAAAATAGTCATAAACACATGAAAAGAGTACATATAAATGGGACAGTAGGACAGAGACAGTAGACATGCTGGTGCGCTTATGTATGTGCCCTTAGGGACCTCTTAAGAAATGCACAAGGCCCACGGTAGACAGCTTAAGGTAAAAGGAATGGGGGTTAGCGGAACTAACAACAGGATCGGGTAGGGTGTTCCACACATTTGCTACTCTATTGCTGAAATAATTTTTCCTGCAATCAAGATTAGAATTGATTACATTTAGTTTGTATCCATTGATAGCCCTTGTGTTATTGCAGTTGAAGTAAAAGTAGTCATTCTGGTTACTTTGTTTGGAACTTCCTCACATTTCTATAAAAATAGAGTAATTACTAGAAAGTGAAGAACTGAGTGTCTTGCTGGGTTAGTATTTTTAAAATGACCAAATGATGTGGATTGATTGATTGATTTACTTATTTATTGACTGAATTTTGTGAAATGAAGAGATTAAAATTTTCTGAAGTTTTAAAATTCAAATGGAAAAGTACTTGGAACCTACTAGATCAGATTACTCCTAAAATTATAGAAATAAAGGAAGTCTGTTCATTGATGTGCCAATACCTGGAGTTGGTCAGATTAATGAAAACCAAGATAAAACAACAAAATATTGAGATTTACAAATTATGGGGAGAAATCAGTAGTAATACGTACTGAAATTTGAATCTTGGTGTACTGTCATATTTTGCACTAAACTCCCCTAATTTTGAAAAAAAAATCCTATTTGGAACATCTTACATTATATGGCATTACAGTCATAACTCCTAGGTCCTGGACTGCCACCTGAATCATTGTAGTCAACACCCAGTCAATTAGATTGTGTTATTCATTTGGGCAATTATAACATGCATTTATACTCCCTTTTTATGTATTACATATATATATCAATTATCAGTTACGTATACTGTAAAAAATAGTTCAGGTCTTCTACAGAAGAATGTTTTGGACATGGATGTAAGTAGGTGAAATGAAAGATGTGGAAGAGCAAACCTTCCAGTTTACTCCAGAAACACCATTTTTGTCTCTGTTTATATCTTTCCTAGCCCTCTCAATACATTTCAGTCAACATTATGCTTTCCATCCTTTTTCTATTCAGCGATTTCTATTTACTTGATTGTAGAATCATATCCCCATATCTCCGCCATCTGAGAATATCAATGTAACATTTGCCATCTGTGCTCATCCATAACTCACGTATGCAATGGAAAATATATGCTGAAAGTCATTCTGATGATCTACCCTTATATTATGCTAAAATGCCTCTTAGTTCCATTGTAATTGCATGACAATGTGCTCTGAATCTTGTCTGTTTCCCCTAGTAATTTTATGACTAACACTGAAAGAGGTAATGACAAGAGCTTAAATAAGCAGGTGGAGTTTCTTACTCAAAGGAGTCCTTACAGGATGGTAAGCATAGGAAGCCAATCTGAATCCAAGGAGAGAGAGAGAGGGAGGGAAGGAGGGAGGGAGGGAGGGAGGGAGAGAGAGAGAGAGAGAGAGAGAGAGGGAGAGAGGGAAAGAGAAAGAGCATTTTTTGACAATCCATTCAGACTTACGCTGTGATCCTATTTATGCTTATGTAAGTAAGGCTCTTACTTCCTAGTTGGCATATCTATGGTTTCATAGTTTAGGAGTATCAGATCTGGGCTGCAATCCAGATAAGTACAGTAGCAAAGAGAGGCAGAAAAAGAATATCACTGCTATTTAATGATTGTCTGGACTTTATGGTTCAGATCTGATAGCATTATTGCAGTTAGAGGAATTTCTTCTTCCTGCTATCAGAGAAGTGAATGCATTAAATTAAATGGGAATTCAATTGCACTGGTAGTTTGACAAGGGCTGATGAAAACAATCCATTCTCTCACACAGAAATCTGGCAGAAAGCAAACATTACTTCTAAAGAATTTATGAGACATACAAAATGCTGCAAAATCATTTGAAAACAGGTGGGGAGGGGCAAAGCCTGAGACTTTTAGTTGGTGAATGACAAGCACTTATCTAGAAAGGTTTATGAAATTAGTAAACCAATCATAAAACAGGGCTTACAATGGATTTTTTTTACCCTGGAATGTAGAGTTTTCTCGATGAAATTGACTATCTCTTAAAGATCTACTGTAGTTGATTTATATCTCATCACTGTTTCTTTCTGTCTCACTTTTCTGATTTTCTCCATTGCCCACATAGTGAGGTAGTGAAGTAGTGAGAGGATTCCACACAAGAGAGACTAATCGTTTGGCTCTGGGGAAATGTAGGACCATCTCTTGAAGACATACTGTAGGTGCCCTAAATCCAGATCAAGGGCACACATATTTGGTGCTTCATAGTCAAGGAGGACCCCCCAATCATCTTTAATGTCTGTGCCAGTGGGGTGCAAAAGGGATGGTAGCATTTCAACTTTTTCTGAAACAACTGAAAGATTATGAATACGATGCTGCCAAACATACTTTTGATCTTCATGAGAACGCTACGCAGGGGATTTGACTGAGCAACAGATAACCCATAGAATGTCACCATACAATGAATGGGGACTTGAATTGGGTCCCTCTGATTAAAGTGTTTGCAACTAACAAATAAGCAACAAAAGCCCACTTTGCTTTTGCTATTTTCTAGATATTGCAATATAAAATAGGCCTGGTAACTCTGATGGTTTGTTTTTTTAACAAAAAAAAAACCAGTAAATGAGCAAGTAAATATTAAGTGTACTTAAAGTCATTGATATTTGTTTAAAGTTATCTACTGGGGTCTTTGGGTTAAAGCAAACAGTGATCTTTCTTTGTCTGTGGAGATTCTCAGTCATCCAGGTCATGGCTGTCCCAAAAGTGCTTTTTCAAGAGGCAACTGGACTTTCAGCTCTGAGCTGAAGAAGCTTCTTGAATGAGAAACGTCTTCAAAGAAAACCAGAAAGTCCAGTTGCCTCTTGAAAAAGCACCTTTGGGAGTGACCTTTCTTCTTACACACATTGAAAGTCTGCTCTGCTTTCCTTTCCCTTAAGAGAAATTGGTCTCAAAATTGGAAAAGAAATTGGGAAATCAAGTGCTTGTAGGGAAGTTAAATGCTGAGAGAGAAATGGCTGCAGCAGAGAGTGGCTAGTGACCAGAGAAGTGTGAATATGTTTAGAACTCCAAACACTGAAATAGAGCTAATTGTCTCTAAAGTGTTAAATTAGATTTGTTGGAGATTTTATACATCCTGAACCAAGGATGGGATAGAGATGAGTCAAAGGCAGAAATACTTTTCTTATGCCAGAACATTGAAGGCTTTTCCTTGGCAGCTTCAGGATTTTCACTTTTAAGTTGGCAACGAACTGCAACATTTTCATAGTGAGTGCAAGATATTGTGCTTCATCAACCATTTGGTCAGCATCGTGATCCGGGATTCCTGGGGCTGGGTTCAACCTGGCACATTTTGAACAATTTAGACTCATGTAGCATACCCCTTGATCTCAAATGCCAGAGCATTGTCTCTAAGGGCAATTCTCTTTTGGGTAGTAGAATCCAGTTTTCAAACCAGTTCTCCCATTGTCTCTATGAGCCGAACCTTCACTTGGGGATCTGATTCAATCTGAAGAGCAACTGACCTGTGGGGATGGGAAGAGAGTTCAATGTAAAGTGGGAAAAAGAGCTCTTTCATGGTGCATCTCTGCTACTTTCTACATGTCTGTTTGGTTCTACTTCAACTGATGTGATCAAGGGGATATTACTGTTAAATCTCTGTCCAAGGGAAGCCTAATCACCAACTGATATCAAATGATCATTCCGAACATACCAACTCAAAATATTTGATGAATGAAGGCAAATATATATGTCCCAGGATAATGTGGCAGGATCCAGTCGGTCATCGGGACCAGAAGTTTAGTCTTCCGAGCTTTTGGACTCATGCTGGAGTCCATCCTAAGGGAACTTCTCTCTAGGAGAGTGTGTGCTTTGGGCTATTCTGGATTTATATGATATGGTTTTTTAGATGTTGACTGGGGTTGTTGATGACTGATTATTAAGTTATTGGCTATTGTTTCCTTATTCAAAAATATTTGTACCAAACTACAGTGAATTTTGAAAGATGGCTAAACAGTCTGGTCTATCCATCTACTAAAACTTGCTTTCTTTCTCAATCCCAGTCCTAGGACACATAAGGAGAATTATTGATAGATACATTCTTGCTAATTAGTGATGTTTGATGAGAAGGAAGAGAAACAGAACTGGAGAAATTAAATAATCCTGGTAATCAACATGCACATTCTTTTGACAGAATTGGGTTTGCCAGTGGGCTTATCAGATATTATATTAGTAGAGTTTTCTGTCAGTTCAAGAATTCATGGGTATATTGAAAAGAGCTATAGTGATGACTTTGGCTGTTTTATTCATGTATTAGAGATTGAAGTGAAGCTATTGTCAGGAACCAAATAAAAAGTTTAGCATTGTTAGGGCACAACAATGGCATCAGCCCTTTGAGATAGGCCAAATGGGGAACTTATGGAACTCTATTATTGCCGGATATATTAGCAGAATCTTGAAAGTAAAGTTTCTCTCACCACAATTTCTTATACCAAAGAGCATCAAGGTGGGCAATCTTGAGTTTCTTTCTCATTCCCTCATATCTTTCAGGGCTAAGCTGGTGTTTCCACAACAGCTGTTGAACACATTGCTCAAGGTCATACCACTTTAGACATTGTATATTTCAAATAATCACTCTTGATTCTCTTCAAATGCCACAATTAGTACATTAATCACATTTTTGGCACTGAAGATGGGGTTATGACTGAGTATCTCACTGGCATGGAAACTAAACCCTCCATAGCAAGCCCAGCTATATAATCCCAGATTTCTTGGGTCTAGTTAGCTGAAATTAAAATACAGAAACACAGTAGAACATTTGTGTTGGGAAATTCTTGCCCAGTATCAAGTTTATTCTATTTTAAAGATGCCCATTACATTTTATAGTTTCTTTGATGGTGTGCTTGTCAGGCGAAAGGAAATAAGTTGGATATAATAAAAAGAGATTAAGCTACTATGGAAAAGATTGCCCTCTACTCGATTTGTTTGTTTTGGCTACAATTGCACAGCATATTTCAACAGCTAAGACAAAGGTTAAGCACAAGTAGCAGTAATTGATAATGGTAAACTACTTCTAACCAGAGGAATAAAAGTATTTTATTGTCTGCTTGCGACAGCTGATCACGGGAAAGTTGAGTGTCTTATGATAACATTTATCATGTTATTTTGTAAAGGTAATGACTCAGATCTGAGAAGCAGCTTTACATGTTTAGAAATCCTGTACAATTGATGTTTAAAGTTAGCTAGGGAGCCTAAACAGAGAATATCCCACCATTGAAACATTTTTTAAAACAATATATCCTCTAAACTTCAGTTGTGCCTATGTGAGGCAGCTTAAATTCATTACAGGGAAGACCTTTAGTTCTTTTTATCAAGATAAAGAGGATATATGATTTGCCTTAATGAAACACTGCATACTGCCTTCTAGGCACCCCATCATCTTCTACCAAATGTCCTCTGGGTTCCTTCCTTCATTTGGAAAAATTGGACAAGGATTCTAAGGAAAGCTCCAAAACACAGCATGATGGAAGCTTTTTTAAGTGCTTGCAGCCACCTATAGCATCTTCAGTACAGTAGAACCTCTGGTCACAACCATAATTTGTTCCATAATTTTGGTCACAAACTAATTTGGTCATGACCTGAACCTAATTTTGGCAATTTGGTGCTTATAAAAAAATGGTGCAGAAAGGGAAATCGGCCACAGGAGGAAAAAAGTGATTTTTTAGTTGGAACCAGATTTGGTCATGGTCAGAAGAGTTCATGACCAGAGGCTCTGCTGTACTTGGAAAGTGGAAAGGATTTCCAGAGAATTCTAAAATGAGTGTTGCTCTATAGTCTCCTTCAACCGTCCTACAGCATTGGTAAAATCCAAAATTGAGACCTTTTTTCACTCTTAGAATTAGACTGAAAATAATTAGAAGGAAAATAAGCAGGGTCTGGGGGAGCAGAGCAGAGAGAAGCAAAGCACTATAAAGCATCAAGACTGCTTCTCTTTATTCTTAGGGGTCCACAGGCTGTTTTGCTTCCTGAAGAAGCTTTGAGGGTGATTTATGCAAACTTTGCACCCTCCTTCAGGTGTTGTTGTTGTTGTTGTTGTTGTTGTTGTTATAGGCCTAATGAAGCCACAATCTCTGCTATTTTGAATGAAATAAAGATAAAAGAAGAAAAATTAAAGAAATGTCCAGAGAAGGTAAGTATTTCTCAACAAATTAAGCTTTTATAGCAACATTTACCTTTAAAAGTAAGAGAAAAAGAAATGAAGATGAATTTTGTGAAACTCCCAAAAAATGAGTTTGCAAATAAACCAAAGATGTGGCTAGCATATGCATTTCAGAAAGAGAAAGAAAAGAATATTGAAATTATAATTTCAAATTTATGTTGGAAATGTGACCAAGAAGAAGGGTCATTTTATCATGTGTGGGAGTCATGGAAAAAACCTAGAAGATTCTTGTCTCAAACACACATAATAATGCAGAGGATGTTTAAGATTAATATAAAATTGAGACTAATTAATATTATTTTTTTCTTTTAGGACTGAAGGACAAACATTAAAAAATTCATAGAACACCAGCTAGATTGGCCAAAATGTTTCCAAATTGCTCACCCTAATGCTGGAGATTTAGCAATAAACAGGGAACCTTCTATCATATGTGGTGAACATGCCCCAAAGGTAGGAAGTATTAGCTTAAAATAAAGGAATGGTTGGAACAAATTACAGAACAAAAGATCAAACTGAAACCGGAATTATTCTTATTGGGCATATTAGGTGGAAATATGTGTAAAAAATTCAA
The DNA here is from genome assembly GCF_964273705.1 of Natrix helvetica. NCBI lineage: Eukaryota > Metazoa > Chordata > Lepidosauria > Squamata > Natricidae > Natrix > Natrix helvetica. The sequence goes on from NC_138552.1 coordinate 59,803,380, forward strand.
TATATAATATTACATATACCAACTGCAATTAGAATAATTTTTGATCAAAATTGGAAACAATAATATCCCTTCAGATGCAACGATATTAAGAAAGGTACTTGAGTGTGCAGAGATAGATAGGTTGACCATGGAATTGAAAGACAGAGAAGAATCAGAGTATTATAAAGTTTGGAGTAGATGGTATAAATGGCTAAAGGATAGACATAAAACTCCTGTATAAGAATTATGTAATATATACAATAATATGACAATACTGTATATATTTGTAAATATTATTACAACCTAAATGACTATATAATATACATTAGTGAACTATAGAAATAGAGCTTATGTAAATATGAATGATATTATTGATACGATACGGAAATGCTGTAATGAGTGAAAATTTGTGTTTTGTTTTTTAACATTTAAATATGTTTAATAAAAATTATTTTAAAAAGTAAAAAAAAATTAAAAAATCATAGAACTTTGTTGTTGTGCATGATAACTACAGCAAAATTAATACTGTATGCACACAGATGGAAAGATTCGGCCTTGTGCACAATGGAGGAATGATTGGTGAAGAGAAGGGAACTTGCTAAGATGGCTAAATTGACTTCTTTGATCAGAGAAAAGACAATGGCTGCACACATTGCTGACCGGAAATTCCTTATGGACTTTTTGCGTAAAACAGAAAAAATGAACTTAAGATTTATGGTTTCGATGATTCAACAGGACAGGTTATAGAAAAATGAGAGTTATGTTGTAACCATAGAATAAAAGGTAAAGTTGTAATTGTACATATGACTGCTGTAAAGAAGATTAGAAACTACTTCTTTGTAGTTTTTTTTCCCTTTTCTATTTTTCTTCTAGGATTGCTACATTGGGTCTGCTGCACTCAGCCAACTCTTCTATGCTGCAGGGCAGTGTTACAGCAGATACAAACAATGAGTTTCAGTTCAGAAGAAGACAGTCATTCTCTATCATATCCCGGGAGGGAGAGGAGAGGAATAATGAGGTGCAATTTCATGTGATGAGATTGGTGACGCTATTTAGCCTGCTTGTGAAAGGCAATTGGACATTAAACCAAAGGACACCAAAAGCTTAGATTATTTCAGTCCTGCCAGATAATTTATGTGATGATTGTAAATTATAACTCATCATCATCCTAGTATTTTTCCTGAGGCTGCGAGGTCCACTTTTCAGATCTCCAACCGCCATCTTGTACAATCAAATGCATCATTCGGGTCCAATTGGACATTTTTCATGTCCACGTTTATTGTAGCTTGCCATCTTTCCTTTGGCTTCCGCATGGGTGCTCTCTACTATATTAAAGTGGAAGTCGATGTAGGCAGTGATGTGGGAGCTGCTCACATAATATGGCTGTACCACTGTAGGCTGTACCACTGTAGGCATTTCCCCACATTTTCTCTGATATTGACATGGTGCTCATTTGCTTATGAACTGGGTCATAGCTGACATGGTCAAGGAGGGAAAGCCCTAACAACCAACGCAGCATGTGCATCTCTGTGGCCTGTAAAATGGCCAGCGTATAGTACCCTATAAAGCTTCTGGGTGCATCATTATAAAATATATGTATTGTTATAAAATATACTGTAAATGGTGTAATAAAAAAGGATTGTTAAAAATGGATTTGACTTCCTTCAAGTCAAGTTTGACTTCTGGTGACATGATTTTCTTTCACTAGTATGGATGAAGTTTGCCTTTTTCCAGATTTTTTTTAAACTTTATTGTCCAGCCTATCCACTTCTGACCCTGCCTAATTTAGGTAGAACCTAGATATGGGACTTACTAATTCCAAGATCACTTGCATTAATTGATGCTGCCTGAACTGAGCAAAATTCCTTTGTTGTAATCTGTAATAACAAAGCTATAGCAATAAAGCAGGTTTGTCTACTGAGAATAGAAACTATTACAATTGATGCCAGATGTTTTATACTGGTAAAAGGATCAAGTAGCAGTAATAAGTAAGAGTCTTGACAGAAAGCAATAATACCAAGATAACATTAGACTGTGTGAGTCATTGGTGTTATCTGAAATACGACAGCTTCATAGGATTATATGGCCTTAAGAGCCGCTTCTTACTCTGGTTGAATATGTGTTTCCCAGGCTTGAATAAAGAAAAGTAGGTGATATTTGTCTCTGAGGTTACATGTTTTTTAAAAGCCTTTTTACTATCTCAGCAAAGTTTAGAGAGGAGGTAAGTTCACCTGGGAGTCTGAAGAATAAATCTCACTGTTCAAAATATTATTTTTTATAATACTTCACTCCAGCTGTGAAGTTTCCAAGAGTTGCCCAAATTAATTTACGAGCTCCAAGACAAGGTTAAAAAAAAACCCATTCATTTATTAGGACTAACATCTTGGCACGGATTTCTGTGTAGTTGAAACTAAATCCCACTTAATGGCATCTGAACTTTAGCCCTGTCTCCCTTCCCCTCTGGCTGAGGTCATCAATCACATTCTCCAACAGGATGTTATGGCAGGGTTCTGGACATGTACATTCACATCCCAGTACAGAAATATGAGACTTTTACTCTGGCCAAAAGTATGCATGGCATCCCCCCCACTTCTCAAGTTGATAGTAGTCATGGAAATGCTTTAGGCATTGACACCAGCAAGACTACAGGCTCACCATCATTAGAATATAATTAAGTTGTAAATATAAAGTTAGATGCTACCATGTCTTCCATAGGGAAAAAAAATGAAAATTCAAGGAGTCTGATTTTCATTACTGCAGTGTACAACTTAAGTGAATAAATAAATGTATGAAAAATGCTGGTCCCCCTTTGTCCTATTGCTCTGCTCACTGCAACTATTCTCCAAACTTAAATTCTTCTGACTTCAATAGGGTATCTGCTCCTGAGATAGAGGAATCATAATCCAAAACAAAAGGGGAATTCAACAATCAGTAATAAAAAGAGTGATGTCCTTGAATAAATGAATATTAAAATAATATGCAGAATATTGGGTCATTATAACAGCAAAGATTAGGCTCATATATAGCAAATATCTGCTCCAGAAATAGCTTTGACAATCACTCTTTACATTAGAAAAGGCCATTTTAAACTGGCATTCTGACTTCAATGGTTGTTGATTGGAGTTAAACCCAAAGATCTAATTTTCCAATTCCAGTTACGAAATTTTAGGGAGATACTATATGCCTTCAATTCTTAATGACATTGAGTGAAAGGAAAAGTGAATTTCTTTCAACTTGCTTCAACAGTTGACCCTTTAAGGAAAAATGGTGTTGTGGAAGTAGACATCATCTTTTGATAAGGAATGTCTTCTAAGTATACAGCTGTGAAGTCTCTAATTCTATACATGATAATATATGTTTTTTTCATTTCAAAATAAAGATTATTGATAGCATTCTTTTCTCTTCTAATCAAAAGAAAGATATAGATTTGGGGGATCGGGGGGCATAGAGGATGCAAGATAAGCCAATCCTTGCTATTTATTCCAGTTTTTTAGATTTATTAGAAAGACCCTCTGTTTTGGTTTTCAATAGATAACATTTACTATTTTGCCCTACTTTCAGTACATTATTAATATTTCATGGGATTTAGTGCAGACATGGATTAAAAATAAGTGAAAACAACATTTAGACAGCAGCATTTGAGACAATTTATGGTGTGATTGGGGTTAAGCCTGTGCAATAATAAACTTGCTAACAGCAAGGACAATTAATTAGTGGAACAGCTTGCCATCAGCAGTTGTAGGTGCTTCATCACTGGAGGTTTTTAAGAAGACACTGGATAGACATTTGTCTGAAATGGTATAAGGTCTCTTGCTTGAGCAGGGGGTTGGGCTAGAAGACCTCCAAGATCTTTTCCAACTCCATTCTGATTGATTGATTGATCTCAACTAATTATAGCTCAAGACATGAACTGTTGAAAAAAATTGTTTGCAGAGATTCAGATGATATAAAATCCCACTCTGGGTTGCTTGATTTGAGTGGATTGTTTCCATTCATATATGGCATTTATCATTTACTGTAATCACTGTAATGGTTTGGCCATGCATCAAAGAAGAGTACAATAAGAATATTATGCAATGCTTCATAACTCAGACATACCAAGATGAAAGTCAGATTATCTTAAAGTGCTTTGAACCAAAAAAATTCTTGTTCTGCAATATTGCAACTCAAGGATTGCAAACCACAAGATCCTTTTTAAAAGTATGGTAAAAATTAGCTGAGTTAAATGCAATTCTATTAAATAGCAATCCCCATTTTATTAAAGTTTGTAGTTTATTCACAAGGAGAAGAACTCTTGGGTATTGTATTATTTCTTACAGGAATCTTAGGAAGGATTCCAGATTAAAGTTGTAACTAAGAACTTTTTATTGCATAACTTTTTTAGACATATCATCTCATTGTTGTTGTTTTGCTGCCTTCTACCCACCTCCTAAAGCCTTTCCTTTCTTTTCTGTTTCAGTGTAGTACTATACATCAATGATTTGGATGTGGTATTCATGGGGAACTCATCAAATTTGCAGATGACACCAAGCTGGCAGGAATAGCCAACACTCCAGAAGATAGGCTAAAGATACTGAAGGATCTTGACAGACTTGAACATTGGGCACTATCTAATAAAATGAAATTCAATGGTGAAGAGAGTAAGGTTCTACATTTAGGCAACAAAAACGAAATGCACAGGTACAGTATAGGTGGTACCTTGCTCAACAGTAGGAACTGTGAAAGGGATCTTGGAGTCCTAGTGGACAACCATTTAAATATGAGGCAGCAGTGTGCAGCAGCTGCCAAAAAGCCAACACAGTTCTAGGCTGCATCAACAGAGGGATAGAATCAAGATCAAGTGAAGTGTTAATACCACTCTATAATGCCTTGGTAAGGCCACACTTGGAATACTGCATTCAGTTTTGGTCGCCACGATGTAGAAAAAACGTGGAGACTCTAGAAAGAGTGCAGAGAAGAGCAACAAAGATGATTAGGGGACTGGAGACTAAAACATATGAAGAACGGTTGCAGGAACTGGGTATGTCTAGTTTAATAGAAAGAAGGACTAGGGGAGACATGATAGCAGTGTTCCAATATCTCAAGGGTTGCCACAAAGAAGAGGGAGTCAAACTATTTTTCCAAGGCACCTGAGGGTAGAACAAGAAGCAATGGGTAGAAACTAATCAAGGAGAGAAGCAACTTAGAACTTAGGAGAAACTTCCTGACAGTTAGAACAATTAATCAGTGGAACAGCTTGCCTCCAGAAGTTGTGAATGCCCCAACACTGGAAGTCTTTAAGAAGATGTTTGATAGCCATTTGTCTGAAACGGTAGAGGGTTTCCTGCCTAGGCAGGGGGTTAGACTAGAAGACCTCCAAGGTCCCTTCCAACTCTGCTATTGCATTATTGTATTATTGTATTATTATACTGAGTATCTTGGGAATATCATGAACGTCATTTATGAGAATCTTTTTTATTTTATACTGCCCAGTCTTAAGTAGATCAAAATGGGAACCTCAATTACTAACACTACTTTAATGTGAGAGGCATTTGATAAATACGATATAATCCTGATGCCTAGTATTCATACTTTGTCTAATTCTACTGCTCCTCATTTCATTATTGCATGTGCATGTTTCAAGGACTTCTAGAATTGGGGTAGATTATGAGCAATCACTATTTTGGGGGGGATGGGTCTGCTTATTCCAGCAATAATTGCTGTAGAACAATTTTTAATACTAAAATGTAAATAAGCATCTTCCTGAAAGGACAGAAAGTTGTATTTTTAGAAATTTAGATGGAAATGTAAGGGGGGGGGAGGGAGGGAAATCTCTGCAGAACAAAAAATATATCAAACAGCAACAATAGAAGCTTCCCACAAATGCAATATCCATTTCAATTTAGCATGTGGGCTTTTATGAAATTCACAGTTGACATTAAGTTTCCACAATGGAGTTCCCTACTAAATTAATTCAGAACAATAGGATTTCCCATTCTCCACCTAAGGATTTCCTGATTGTCTGGTAATTCTATTGTAGCCATAAATGCAGCAATAGAGATGGCTGCATTTTGGAGTTAAATGTGGTATGCAGCTTTTAAACATATTGACTCCAATGTTTACTGTGTGTGTAAAGAGACTTAGATAAAAGGAGGTGAACTTTGTATAGTTCAGGTGCGGTCCAAAGGAAATGAAGCTTAGCACTATTTTTTGCACTATGTGTTATTAAATCTTCACAGCTATGAGTTTCTTTCTTCTCTTTCTCTCACCCTCTATACACTTTCTTCTTTGAAAAGTCATTTTTCCAGAGCTGCCAGTGTTTTAATTTTACGATGCTAGGGTGGAGTTCAACCAGGAAGGCTTCTCTTGATAAACGGAGGCAGGGGAAAAAAATCCAGGTGGTTAACATGTTAAGTGTTCAATGTATCTGATCGCTCTGAGATTAGTTGCTCTAATGCGGAAGAAAGTAGCCAAAGTCTACTATCAATGGATTATAATTGACAGTAGAAAGTAAAAGCAATAGGATCGCTTGATCATTTCTAATTGAAAATTAATTGAGAGCTTCCGCTCCCCCATTGGAATGCATTATGTTTTATTTTCTGCACTACATTAGACATAAAGGTAGTTCTTGCTTAATAATAGTAATTCGGTTTGGAATTTCCATCACTAAGTGATGTGCTCATAAAGCATGATGCCACATGACTGCACCATTTGGTGATAGCAGTTCCAGCACATCTGTTTCCCATAGTTAAGCAACTATGATGCCATCATAGTTTTAAATAGTTATTTTAATTCCATTTTATATATATTTTATGAGTGTTACCTCCTCCATGTACATGTACGTGTATGTGTTTATTTGTATTTGTATATGTATTGTATATATATGTATATTGTATGTGTTTTATTGTACGCCGCCCCGAGTCCTTTTGGAGAGGGTGCGGCTAACAAATTAAATTTCATCCATTCATTCATTCAGTCAGTCATTCATCATTAAACATAACATCACATGGTGGCCATTTGTGACCTTTTCTGACTTTACCATTGACTTTACTTGTTGGAAGTGAGCAGTGAAGTTCTCAAATGATGATCATGTGATTGCAGGATATTGTGACATTATAACTGTAAATCAGGCATCAAAGACCCAAATCACAATCATGTAACTGTGGGGACACCACAACCATTGTGAGTACAAGGACTAGTGATAACTACCACTTCTTTAGCCCTGTTTTAAGCCTGAACAATTACTAAACAAGTGGCTATTAAACTTGGAGTACCTCCATAAGTGGTACCTATGCACAAAGGTGGTACTACAGATGGGATGCAGTGACTCAGTGGCTAAGATACTGAGCTTGTCGATCAGAAAGGTTGGCAGTTCGGTGGTTCAAATCCCTAGTGCCATGTAACAGAGTAAGTTCCCATTACTTGTCCCAGCTTCTGTCAACCTAGCAGTTCGAAAGCAAGTAAAAATACAAGTAGAAAAATAGGAACCACCTTTGGTGGGAAGGTAACAGCATTCTGTGCACCTTCAACATTTTGTCATGCCAGCCACATCACCATGGAGATGTCTTTGGAAAGCACTGGCTCTTTGGCTTTGAAAACGGAGATGAGCACTGCCCCCTAGAGTCAGGAACGACTAGCACATATGTATGAGGGGAACCTTCACCTTTACCTTACCTCCATAGGAGACGATTTAAGTTGCAGAAGACCTGCTTATAATGGGGAAATACTACCAAATATTTCTTTTTCATCCCTTTGTCAAGTGTACATGACCATGTAATAAATTAAATGGTTTTTTTTAATATGTAAACTTTGGAGGTGCAATTGTGAAGAACCATTACAGAAAGGACCAACTTCCCCCTCAGATAAGCATATATTTCTATGAACAGACATTGCATTTGGGACACAAACTATGGCAGACAAAGAGATTAAAAGCTTTAGATTGACAAAAGGACAGGCCTTGCATGGAAAACATCCTTGTTCAATTGGTTACATTCAGTGGTGGGATTCAACCGATGTAACAACCAGTTCACTTCGCGTGCACTTTGTGCATGCATGTGCGCACATTGCATTTGAAATCAGCACTAAATCTTAGCTTTTCCTGAAGCCCCAGTGAGTAAAACAGTTGAGACGTTGCAATCTGCTCTGTGATGCTGATCAGCTGGGCTTCAAACAAAGGAAATATAGGACGGAATAGAGCAGGGGTGGGCAGGGTAGGCCAACTAATTGCCAGAACTACCGGTTTGCCTGAACCGGTCCGAACCAGCTGAATCCCACCCCTGGTTGCACTGCTGAAAAAAGAAATAGGTGGGAAAGACCTTAAGGAGCTTCTCCAAGTCGGATCATGTTAAACTAGATGGATCAATCTTTATAAAGCTGTTTCTTTTCATTTCTAAACATCATGTGAAATCTGTAACTTCAGAAATTCAATGGAATTAGATTACATATTACAGAACTACTGGAACAGCTTTATCACATCATAGACACAATAACACTTCTTCCTTTGGAAAGGAAACTATTCTGCAGATATATAGGAACCCCTTTGGTCTTTCACACAAAGAAAGTCTTTCAGAAATGAGAAAGGACATACTTTGTCTGGTTAGCCACTCATAGGATATATATATTCATATTCATTCAGGATCCCAAAGAGATCTACTGATCAGTTACACCCCTAGGGGTCAGTATGGCTATATATGTCTGAGCATGGTCATCTAGTCTTAGGCTGTGGGGCAAATTCTACAATGCAACTAGATATCAAAGCTTTTCTTTCACCAATTAGCCTTGAAGTTTGAGAGGCTTGTTGGATGAACAAAGCTCTCATTAAATCATGACCCTGAAGCAAGGCAGCTCAGAGGTTGCTGTGGTTCAGATGAGGCCTTCTGGGCTAATGAAGCCCATTGCTCTTAGAGAGAACTATGCCCAAGGGCAAACTGGGAAGAACAATCGTCCAAGAGCAATGTTGTCTGGCAGGTCTGTTGACATGAAAGCAAAATAGACAAACAGGTGCCAATAGCCGGAAAACCAGTCAGGATTAACTGAATCAACAAAGAAAAGAGTCTCTGATGCCAAGTCACAACAGTGCCTATCACTGTAAGAAGAAAACAGAAGATAATCTCTGTTTGGACCGGAGCCGTTTCCTTTTTCTCTTGTGTAAATTAGTGGCTTTCCCCTGTATTTTGGCTTCCTGTTGCCCCCAAGAGCAATCATTGCTACTCAGATGTTGGACCATGAGAGGTACTAATTTATGAGCAAAGAAAGGAAAGTCCCCATCTTCCAGCAAAGCCTGGAGGTTAATAGTGGGTCTCTCTTAATTTGTATTCTCAATTAAGGAAAGAGAAGGTCCTGGATATCATTGCTTGCAGCCGCTGTTGAAAAAAAGTGCAGGTCAGGGATTCTGGCATCACTTGACACTGACCTTTGTTATGAAAGCAACCATATTAGATTCATCAGAATACAGAATACAGAATAACAGAGTTGGAAGGGACCCTAGAGGTCTTCTAGTCCAACCTCCTGCTCAGGCAGGAAACAGTATATCATTTCAGACAAATGGTTATTCAATCTCTTCTTTAAAACTTCCAGTGTTGGAGCATTCACAACTTCTGGAGACCAGTTGTTCCACTGATTAATTGTTCTAATAGTCAGGACATTTCTCCTCAGTTCTAGGTTGGTTTTTTCCTTGATTAGTTTCTATCCATTGCTTCTTCTCCTTCCTTCTGGTGCTTTGGAGAATAGGTTGATATCCCTCTTCTTTGTGGCATCCCTTCAAATATTGGAACTGCTATCATGTCATTCCCCGTCCTTCTTTTCATTAAACTACTTCTTTTCTACTCTCTCCTGTCCTTCTACCAACTTCCCTCCCACCCTCAGTCTCTTCTCTTGAGGCCCAGTCACTAATATTGCTTTATGTGAATGACATGAGCTATGTTGTCCCAATATGGTAACTCATGTTTTTTAACCATTATTTATCAAATTAAGTCAATTGTCTGGGTTTATGAAGTACAGTGAACCATGAACTAGTCATCATACTGAGTCACAAACAAGCCAACCTTGTTTTGAAATAGTGTATTGTATAAAATCAGCCATATTAAACCACTGTCTGAGTTGTAAGAGAAACTACAGGTGGCTTCTCTTATAGCAGAACCTACCTCTCTAGGAAAAGTGTTTGCATGCTGAAGAATAAATATTAGATAGAACATCATATTTTGTTTAATTACAAAATTTTTTGAAAAAAATGGAATTTGGTTTCCTGATGTTAGAAATCCCTATGGACAGAAAAAGTTAGTAAGTAAATGAATTACAAAGCTATGATCTCATTAAGAACTATGGACCTTTCTGCCTAAGGATTCTGAGCTAGTTTGAAATGCCTTCCAAAACTTTGCATTCCCATGACAACACTGTTGAAGAGTTGAACTGATTTATATCTGACTTGTTTTCAGGATAATTGAAACTACTGACAAACAAGATTTTCACCACTGAAGAGGGAGGATGCTTGAAGTTTTCATTAGAGGGAATTCTTTTTTAGCCTCTCTCCCCCCCCCCCTCTTGAATTTTGAGTTTCAGGTCCTGCAAGTGGAATACTAGCTTGATGGCTTTTCAATTTCTCCCTTAGTAGCTGAAGCCAAGCAAGCATGAATGAAATATGCCCAGAATAACTGGCTACAAAATGCCAAGCTATTGAGTCGATGTAGGACCTTTAGCAGTTCAGGTCAGAACAATAATTTTCACCTCTTTTTTTCAACATTACAAGTTAAGAGAAAGATTCTCTTCAAATTGTTTCTGAGAATATGAGAGATGAAAATGGTAGCAGGGTGACAGTGCCCGCAAAAAGAATTTAATGTGGTTGTAACAACAAGCAGTATGAATAGCTTGTGGATCAAAAACAGTCTTCTATTGGTAGACTGCAAACAGGGTCTATATAATTTTCAGGCAGTAAACAAAATAGTTTAATCATCAAGTGTTCCTTCAATTCTTCCCGTTGCCTTTAAAAGATCTGCCAGGTGAGTCCTTACCGGTCAAGGAGAAACTAGAGTTGATCTTCAAGTCTTAGTAATTCTGGGAGTAAAGTGATGTTTTGTTCTTCAGTTGCCAATTTACATATCTAAATAGTATTATGTATAAGGAATGTTTGGATATACTTCTAGTCCATCCTTAGCAGAAAGTAAATCAAATAGACATCAAATAGAATACTGTATAGACAAAAGATCAAGATTGCCTTGGGATGCTAGAGTCAAGGGTATCCCATGACTTTAATGATATTCCACTTTAGTTAGTCTTTTCTATTAGGTCAGTTTACTGAAGTAACTTTCTATTTCCACCCCCCAAAATTGCATTCTTAGAACTATTATCAGAAAATAATTATATTATAAACCTGTAGCATTGGACTACAATTCCTAATTAGCACCAGTTAATTAACACCATCCAACTCAGCTAAATTATTGGATCCAACACATTGAGATCAAGGGTTGGGCAGGTGGCAACAATGATCTCTTATCACACCTGTATTTGTTTGTTTGTTTGTTTGTTTGTTTGTTTACTTCTTTCCTGGATTTAGGAGCTCTAAACTCTAAACTCCCAAATGACTCTGGGAAGCTTACAATATAATCGCAAACTTCAGAACATCACATGTTCTTATCGTATATATGGAAGCACTGTGCCATACTTTCATATTAGTGGTGGGTTTCAATTTATTTTACTATTGTGCATATGCACAAAGGGACATAATATTTACTGAAAGTCACTCATATTTTGGGCTGGAAATGGGTAAAAAGCAACCCAAGGATCCTTCATTTCACTGTTTAATCATAAACATGTCTTAAACATAAAGCAATTCTCAACTAGCACTCTCCAGATTTTTTATGACTGCAATTTTCATAAAGTTCCACCTTTGGTCATACAGGGAACTCTGGGAGTTGTATTCAATATGTCTGAAAGACATAGGGTCAAGGAAGACTGTTTTAAGATTAAATGAAGAAATATATTATGTGCTTTCAGTGTCCCATTTCAAGAGGAAGAAAAGGGGTCTTGTTCCTCTTACACACATCACTCATGTCTGAAAGAGTTTGTCCTCTGGTAAATACATTCACACACTCAGGTTTTGCAAATTTTTATTAATGAACAACTTAGTTATAAAATATTAATTAACAACAGTTACATGAATATTGCACGTGTTATCATGTAAAATGTATTCAAAAATGCATCTTTGTGATTACAGTGGGCATAACCTTTTTGGTGAGCAAAAAAAGGAACAAGAAAAGGGGTCCAAACAAATGAATGGTATGGAATAGAATTTTATACAATCTAAACTTACAATCAGAAGAAAGGATTATACCAAATATGTAACTTAATTGAAGCACTTTTCAAGGCAATCATATGTATTCCCACCTCACCCCTAACAGTTTTTATGCTAATTTGAAAGAGTAAAAAGTGGAGAGATGTTGGGGAATGAAACTCTCAAATAGGGGGGGAAACTCTCCGCAACTGAAAATATTTTTTGTCATCTTCCTCCTCCTTCTCATCTTATGGTTGGTTTTGCAAAGTGGTTTCTGTCAGGTGCTCTGTCAAGTTTCCCTTTTCCCAGCATGGTTAACAGGACATAAAGATTAATAAAGTACATTTTGTGTTCTAAATCCTTAAGCTGCAATTTTCTTCCTTTGTTGATCTTGGCTTCTGACCCTCAGTTGGGGTTGGATGTGTTTGTGTCTATGTAGGAAGATAATAAGGATTCTCCATAGTTTCCAAAAGAATTGTTGTCATTAATTCATTGTTTATTTATAAAAAGCACAAATTAATACATGATCTGGATTCTTCTCCACTACCATTCCAGTATCAACCAAAGTGCCAGTAAGACATTTCTGAATTGGTAGTGAGCAGCATACATGCCGTTGCCATAATCACTAGTCCCTCTTGTATCTCAGTAGGCCAGTGAATGACAGTCCTTACTTTTTCAAATTGGTACATGTTAAAGCCAATAATTGGTAGATTCACTTAGCTTCTTTTCATGGCTCCCTGAACTTCATCTGTTAATGGGAAAGGCAATTATCATTCACTCTTCATAGTCTGTGGAGAAACAGGGATGAGTAAATGTGAGTTGATATTTAGAATTGTTGCCTGACTAACGAGTCACACATGCAGTGCTGTTTTGTGCCTGTTACATTGGTCTAGTGCCCCACCCCTACCCAATAGCTCAGCTGAAAGTCATAAATATTAAGGAAAGTTGTAGAATGTATCAGGAGTAAACTATTAATAACAGTCGAATCTCATCCTCAGTTAGTACTGCAGGCGTGTAGCAGATCTGGGAGCTGTCTGGGTGTGACTGGCAATACCCAGAAATTACCTGGAGAGTTGGTGGAATCAAAAGTGATAGAACGTGTCTCCAGCAAAACCTGTGTTAGGAAAAAAAAGGAAGATATAATTCTAAAACAGCAACAGCTAAAAACAACTTTAAAATACTTGAGATATAGGCTGGGGTTGAGGTAACATACCATAAAAAATCATTACTAGGGCATGTTTGTGTCATTATTGGGATGTAAGTTGTAGACATTCCACACACAAAAAACCCAGGAAAACAAAAATGTTGGCAAAACTGACTACTCTGATTAAAGAAAAGAAAATAAGTACTTTTGTTTCCACATGAAAACTGCTTTTGAATTTTGTGCTTGATGTGGAAAAGAATGTAACTTTGACTTTGGGTTTTATAGATTAGATTGATAGACATGACTTGTTCATATTATTATGGAAAAACAAAAAAACCCCTGTGATTTGATGCTAATGCCTTATTCTACTGCAACAGAGAGAGTCGGATATCAATGTTTCTTTTCCTTTTCCCCACCTTTCCTCACTTCTCTTTCCCCTTTCTCCTCCCTTCTTCTCCTCTTTTATTTACTTTTGTATTTTGTACTTTATAATACTTAATAATTTAATTGAATATGTTTTTAAAAACACAGGAAAATAGGACTATAAACTACATCTTTATTATACTGCAGGAAACAGGAGGCAAAATGGATCATTTGTTTTGTCCCAAAGACGGAATAATTGTAAAGAACTTATATCTGATTGGATTTCAAACATCTTCTGCCTTGTTAAATTGTTGTCTTTTTTGAAGAAGCAATTTGGATTTATCTTTTCTCTTACCTCCTAGTATCCATTTATGATAGAGTGCTTGTTTACAGTCTCTTCATTTCTGCTCTTTTATTCAGAAAAAAACCCCCAATTTCTCAACTCCCAATTAAGACCTGACATTTGCAATAACACCATCACTGTGTGGATTAACTTACAGTTTTCTATCTACTTCTGAAGTTCAAAGTTTTTCCCAGTAATCAGTGAGGTTCTTTTGCTCTTCATTACCTGGCATCCAAACTGTGCCAAAATATTTTAGCTAAGTCTATACAGATTTCTTGACAACCCCATCATATTCTACTGTTGTCTTCTTGGATTTTGGATTCTTTCCCCTAGAGGGGGTTGTCTTTTCTCAGGTCTGAGAAGCCCAACTTATCCTCACTACCCATTAGGTATTATCCCCTTCCCCTTTCATTTAGGGTGGCATGGTGACTTGATCAAAAGTTCATGCCAACATGAATCTCAGGTTCATGGAAACTGTTGAGGTCTTACATCATGTCAGGGTAGCCATTCTCTGGGAGGGGTCTGCTACCGAATTTAGATCATGATTTACTTTTGTCCCCAAATGGACAGGATCACGATTCAAAGTGAATAATAATTCATGAGTACCCGTTGGTATTTATCTCTGACTTCATAACTATGTAAATGGTCTCTACACTCTCCTGGGAAAAAAAATGTTTGAGAGGAATTAAAGTTTTATGATATGAATCATCAGTCTGATGCCAGCACCATCAGATAATATTATTATGTTAAACCCTGAAAAGAAATCCTGAAAATTGCCCAAACCAGCTGAGGAAAGCCTCACAGTGTGAATTAAGATTTTAAAAAGGGTGGTGAACATAATGTATCCTTAGTAAAATGTGTTGCAGCTGCACATGACTTAGAATTCAAATGCACTCACGAAAGTGCCAGTGAGATTCCTTAAAATGATATTTATGCTAGTGTGTCTCCTATTATTCTTTCTTTGAAATCACTGCCAGCTGACTTTGAATCTTATGTTCAATTGGATTCAACAGCTAGTTTTGAATCTCAGCTTCTAAATTATTCTGTGAACTTGTCAGCCAAAATGTTAAAATAGATCTGTGTATAAAATACATTTATTTAATTTTCCAATGGTGCTACATAGTAGATTGCCTGGCTTAATCCTTAAGGCAGTATTTGTTCAAGGCAGATTACTTACAATATTTCAGGCCAAGCATAATATATTTGTTCTGGATGAAAATAAATTATCTTTTAAGAACTTGGAGAGCTTGTTTTATGCTCTTGTGGAAGCAGCTTTTATTTCAAATGGCATTACTTTTTTCTTATAAAATAATGGTTCAAAGAAATAAAGAAAAATTAATAATATCCACTATATGAGTAAGAAGGGCTGAAAATATTTGTACCAAATATTCCTATATTTCTTTCAAACATTATGGTAATTTTACTAGAGCTTACAAGTACAAACAGTAATGCAATTTAAAACAAATATAAAAGAAAAAGAGAAGTACAGAAAGAGAGAGAAAAAAAAGAAAAGGGATATATAAAGTATGATTCCCCATAGCAAACAGTTATAAACTTCAGTAACTTAACATCTTCTCTAGTATTTCAATTAAAAAAAATCATCTTCCCATTTCTCATTTCCAATCAATAATTAAGCTGCCCCATCATTCAGCAGAAGTGTATTACCAGAAATAGTCCTCGATTTACAATAGTTCATTTAGTTTATGACACTTTTTTCACACCTACTGTTGAAACATCCCCTTGGTCACATGATCAACATTTGGATGATTGGCAACTGGTTCATATTTATGATGGCGGCAGTGTCCCAAGGTCATGTGATCACTTTTGGCAACCCTTTGACAAACAAAGTCAAGGGGAAAGACAGAATCACTTAACAACTGTGTTGGTAACTTAACAACTACAATTATCAATTTAACAACTATGACAAGAAATGTTGTAAATTGGGACAAAACTCATTCAACAAATGTCTCCTTTAATAATATAAAATGTCGGGCTCAATTGTGGTTATAAGACAAGGGCTACCTTTATTCCAACTATTCAAATATCTATTCTGTTCAAATCTATTCAAACTTCAAAGTCCTTTCTTATTGCATGTTTATTTTCCAATCAGTCAAACTTTTCCACATATAATTTCTTATAGTAAATTTCAATATTTTAAATACTTCCGTGATGTCATCAAGCTACACCAACCGTTATGGTTCCAAAATATCATCTTAATACCATTTCTAGTTGAGATCAGTGAAAAGCCAACATTTCTTCATCATTGCAGTTAACTAATTACTTATTTATCGTTAATGAGTAAGATATATCTTTTATTTTTCTTATTTATGTAAAAATAAATCAATACGTATCTTAAGTAATGAGTTTTTATCCCATTTCAGTGTGAGGAACTCTTCCCTTAGGACCGCGAAGGCAAACCTATGGCCCTTGTGCCACAGGTGGCGCACGTAGCCCTTCGGGCACGCGAGCAATCACCCCAGCTCAGCTCCACCACGCATGAGGACAGCTGATTTTTGGGTCTCTGCCATGCATGTGTGGGAGTGGGACGCATGCGAGAGGCATGCACACATGCGTAGGAGAGTGGGGGGAGTGTGAGGGCAGCACCACCCGCGGTCCGTTTTTGGTCCCAGGAGGCTTTAGGGAGGCCCACTAGGCCGAAAACAAGGCGCAGGGGGGTCATGTGCAAATCTGCATGGGTGCATGGGGGTTGCACACACCTGCGCAGTGGGGCAGGGGGTGTTGCACATGCATTGCATTATGGGTGTGGGCACATGCGTATGCGGTGTCCCGTGCATTCACTTTTGTCATGTGACGACAAAATACTTAGCCATCACTGACTTAGGATGAATTATCCTTTTTTTCAAAAAATAAAATACAGCTGTAGAGGAATGCCTAATGGCTCATAGCAAGGATAAATGAAATTGAAGATTAAGTCTAAAGCAAGGGAGGAGAACATATAAAGAAAATACCCCTCCTGTCTCTGCTGTGAGGAATTTGGCAACTCAGGGAAGAAAAAAAGGATAGCCAAGTATAGACATTCCACGTGTGCCCTGAAAAGTACTGTTGGTTTGTTTAATTTGATTACACACTCATCCCAATCTAAAATAATAAAACCATAGATTTTTATTTGCTCTACAATCAACTTTTCTCAAAGTAAATAGATGGCTGGAAAGCAAATGAAGCATTCAGTTGAAAAGCAAACATTTTATGAGTAAAACCAGCAAAACAGGAAACTCTCTGACAATTTCAAGTTTAGCTGTCAGTTTTTCTGTGTATAAAATAGCAGGAAGAAAAGGGTGTTGCAACTATATAAACTCTTCCTCAGAATCCGTTTAGAGTAAAGTGAACATAAACCAAGGCCAAGGCATAATGGAATATATTGTTATTTTCACGTTATATTTTATAAAGATCTGTGATTGTTTAAAAAAATGGATGTCTTACAGATTTTATTTTTATATTGCTCTATAGTTCTCTGGTACTGTGGGTGCGCTCTGCACATTGTCAATTTACATACAATATTTGGTGTCAATAAGTCACAACATTCATTTTCATAGATTTTGTTTATTCTAATTGCCTTTTGTCCTTTCTAAATCATTGGGAGGGACATATTGGCATCAATATGCTCTGAACTCAGCAACACAGAGAAATTATGATTTGCTCAAGGCGTATCTTCATAATAAAACAGCTACATGAACCTCAGCCTCCTAAGTCCAAGTGCAATATTCACAGCTACTATTAGGATGGTTGGCCAGAGGCATAACACTAAACGGTGTGCTAATTAAAATAGGCTTTAATCTGATGAATATAGCTATGTATTCATAACAGCAATTGTTAATTACATTTCCTAGAGGATGAACAAAAATGAGAACAAAAGCACTGAGTAATTAAAGATGACATACTGATTATTTATTTCTTATCAAATATTTACGAGCCGCTTTCTAATAAAAATATCCCAAGGGATGTAAAATAATCAAAAGAACAGTTCCTGAAAAGACATGGAAAATGAGAGTGATTTTATATGATGAGCAAAAAAATAATTCTATAAAATCAATCCAAAGTTCATGTGTTAACACTAATGGGAGTTTCTATCTCCTTCACTTCAGAAGACTGTAGTATTAAGTAAGTAAACATAAAAAAATAATACTTTTACAGGTAGTCCTCAACGTATGACCACAATTGAGTCCAAAATTTCTGTTGTTAAGTGAGACACTTGTTAAGTGAGTTTTGCCTGATTTTATGACCTTTCTTTCCTCAGTTGTTAAGGGAATCATTGCAGTTGATAAGTTAGTACCATAGTTGTTTAGTGAATCTGGCTTCCCCATTGACTTTGCTTGTCAGAAGATTGCAAAAAGTGATCACATAATCTGGGGACACAGCAATGGTCATAAATATGAACCAATTGCCAAACAGCTGAATTTTGATCATGTGATCATGGGGATGTTGCTTGGGATGTGTCAAATTTGTCAACTTTCGATTTCCAAACATTAGGGGTGCTCAAAAGTTGTGATATGCCTTGGGGACTGCAAAGATATTTTGGCTACTTTAGTATAATGTAGATGTAATTACGTAAATATCATAACTTCTTAATATTTTGCTTGTTTCATTTGCTGCAAAGGTTGTACGTGTGAAAAATGGTCATAAGCCACTTTTGTCAGAGCTGTTGTAACTTTGAATGGTTACTAAATGAACTGTAATAAGTTGAGGATTTCCTGTACTAGTAGATTCCCTGTAGTAGTAGAAACTATACATTCAGTTCTTTACAGCATACTTCTACCTAGTCTATAGCACACATGCTTAATTTCTAGAGAAATGCTTTTAAACATGTTTTTAAAAAGTTAAACATGCACAGTTTTGTAGTCTTCTTAAATTAAAAAAGAAAGAAAGGACTGCATACAAAGGCAATAATTTTGGTCATCAAATTTAGACACTAAAACATTAAATTTTGTACTGGTAGGAAATCAGGGTGTATAATTGGCTATATCTTCCAAAGATTCTACACTTATATTGAATGTAAGACTAAAGCCGTATTAGAACACTCTTCTGTCTATGTAATTTAGCACAAGATGACAAAAATTCAAGGGCATACACATTGACCCATTCCTCTAACCAGAATCTTGATGCAGGTTCATAAAGACAATCCACAAGTCCTCAAGTTATGACCATTTGTTCAGCAACTGTTCAAAGATACAATGGCACTGAACGAAGAAACCTATAAGCAGTCTTTTAAATTCTAGTTGTTGAAGCACTTCTGGGGTCATGTGAACAAAATGTGGGTGCTTATCAACCAGCTCACATGACCAGTCACAGAGCCGTGGTGGTGCAGTGGTTAGAATGCTAATTCTGCTGACTGCCAGCAGTTCGATCCTGATTGGCTCAAGTTTGACTCAGCCTTCCATCCTTCCAAAGTCGGTAAAATGAGGACCCAGATTGTTGGAAGCAATATTCTGATTCTGTAAACAGCTTCGAGAGGGCTGTAAAGCATTGTGAAGAGGTATTTTAGTCTAAGTGCTATTGCTATGCCAGGATCACATGTCCACTGTTGCCAAACTTCTTTACCAGCTTCCCATAAGCAAAGCAAATGGGGAACCCAACAGGAAAGGTCGTAGGTTTATAAACGTATGCCCTTTTTCTCTGGCCTCCCTCTCTCATATTCATACATGGATGTATCCTGCACCTTCTTTCTCCAGCCATCCTGTGTTTGCATATGTGCATCCTGCACCCTCTTTCCTTGGCCTCCCTGAATTTGTCCATACTGCACATTGCACAAACACACATACACAACTTGGACTAGGGTTTCTAGATCTCCGCCACTTTCCTGCAGCACCTCCCTTCTTTTTACCTGGACTCCCTTCTTTTTACCTGGACTCCCTCCCTACCGGGACTCCCTTTGTGTCCCACTTAATGACCCGCATGTCTTGGGATTATGATGACAACCGGGACTGCCTGGATTGCCGTTGCTAAGTGATGCAATCACAGTGACTATGCATTTTATGGCCACATTGCTTAGCAACCACAATCCTGATGCCAATTCTGTTGTAACTCAACATCTACCTGTATACAGAATTAGAAGGCTTTGTATTCCAATGTGTGCACTGCATGGGAGGGGAGGGGGGGACATGCACTGAAATCAATGAACAAGGCATTGATTTCTTCATTTAGTGTCAACTTTATATAGAGGGAAAAATTTGAGGGATGGAGATATACTTACCCTTGAAAAGTCTACTTTTAAAATATTTTCTGTAATACAGGTAGTCCTTGTATTATGACAGTTCATCTAGTGATCGTTTGAAGTTACAACGGCTGTCAGGGTTCCAAGTAACACCCCCAAAGAAAGAAGACTCTGAGGCTTGAAGTTCCTCAAAGTTCCATTTTATTAGAGATGTCACATTGACACATCTGGGAAAAACCTGAATCTGAAAGCTTCCAGGTTTTTCCCACCCAAAAGAAAGTCCAAGCACTTACCCAGCACCCACATGTCCATCACATGGTCCAATCAAAGTATCATTCCAACTGGAGTTGCCTCCCAGTCACACCCCTCCAGGTGCAGGGCAGAATGTCCTTGACTCTCGGAGAAAGGGATGTTATTATGATTATATATCTCCCCCTTCCCAGTTTCCCACAGACAAAATGTGGCAGGCCTGGAGATCCAATGCACTAGATGGTTTCAAGGCCTGACAACAGCATTGAAAAAGGGGCTTATGACCATTTTAACATTTATGACCATTGCATGATCAAAATTCTGATGCTTGGCAACTAACTCATGTTTATGATGGTTGCCAGATCCCATCATGCGATCACCTTTTTGCCACCTTCTGACAAGCATAGTCAACGGGGAAGCCAGATTCACTTAGCAATCATGTTACCAACTTAATAACCGCAGTGATTCACTTAACAACTGTGGCAAGAAAGGTCGTAAAATGGGGCAATACTCACTTAACAAATGTTTTACATAACAACAGAAATGTTGGGCTCTATTGTGGTCATAAATCAAAGATTACTTGTATCACCATGGTATGAATGTGAAATACAGAGCCAGTTTGGTATAGTTAGAACACATCCTTACAAATTATAAACCATTATAAACCATTTCTGGAGGAAAAGAAATGCCAGAATGAAAGAAATGGGGATTGAAAATGCTTAAGATTTCAATGAAGCTGCCCAGTCTGTGCTACAAAACCAAATGCCTGAAACTGTACAAATCATTTTATTACACTTACAAAAATAAAAGTTGGGAAAATGTTGGGAAATAAACAGTAGTGCTTTGTTTCAGAGATGAGAGTGCCTTTTTGCTGCCTTGCAAAAATTATTCCTGTCATTAAATCAAAAGTAAGATGATAAGAAACCACTACTTTCATTTGGCCAAACCCTGAAACGCTTTCTAATCTTTTAGTCGCTTTAATTCATTTCGAAACACATGCTAGGCATGTGCCTATGTCCTTTCTTGAATTAGTCTCTTTCTCCAAAGTTTGAAAAAGTAAAGAATGAAAAGCTTATAACTCCCTGGCATGTTTTCCCCAAAACTAAAAATAAGGAAGCGAGGGAATAAAAAAAGTTTTTGGAACTGGGTGAAATGTCAAACCTCTTAATGAAATTAAATTAACATTTGTGAATCTAAATGGGAAGCATAGGAAGATTGCTTTGGTCTTAAGCAAGGGTCCTCAAACTGCGGCCCGGGGGTGAGATATGTCACACTGAAGTCATTAATCTGACCTGCGGGGGACCATGAGACTGCCCCGCCCACATCACCCCGCCTACCTGCCAGCCCATACCAGGCCAGGGTGTACAAAAACAAGCCCATTTTCTTCTCCCTGGCCTCTAGAGAGAGGGAGTTGGGGGGAGGAGAGCGAGAGTGAGACACACACACAAACAGAAGTCTCTCATACACACCACAGGATAGCCACATTTCTTCACTAACCTGCTTTCCACCCTTAGTAGCAAAAACAAATTAAAGTTTGTGCGTATTGTTTGGACTGCTAAAGTGGCCATGCCCACCTGGTCACATGACCACCTAGCCACCACACCCATTCACATGACCACTGAGCCGCACCCACGCCGCTGGCCCAGCTCCCCAACAGTCTGAGGGACCGTGAATTGGACCCCTGTTTAAAAAGTTTAAGGACCTCTGGTCTTAAGAAACTGCTGGAATTATGAGTGGCTTGTTGCTTTAAGTCACCAGCATCTGGGGAAGAAGCAGTCCAAGCAGGCCTGCTGTAGCCTTATAGAAGGCAGGATAGCAATCAGTGGAAATGTTTATAGACAAAGAAGAATTCTCGTGTGGCATGTTGGTATGGGGAATAAGGGTATTGCTGTATTTTAAAAAAGACATAAACAAGAAGGATCACCACTGTCTTTCATTTGTAACAAAAACATTTTTCAATAATCTGTTGATGAAACTGTTCTCTTTTGTACTTTTGGTATCTATTTTCTTTGTTTGTCTCTTCCTCTTTTCCATAAAAAGGATAGAAATATTCATCTGGCCAAGGAATAGTTAACAGCAGAGTATTACTCTGCTGCATATAAAATAGGTAATTGCATTGGAATATGAGCACAAAGACAATTATGGATCTCCCAATACAATTCACTAAAATAGTTTCTAGGCTGGATTTTAAAGCATGATTACTGTAGCGATGAGTATGAAGTTTGTTCCGTGTGCATTATGTTTTCCAAAGTATGCAACTGACAATCTATCCAGTTTGATCCTCTCTTGAATGCTTCTGAAAAAAGACTCAAGAATCACCGGATGTGCTGATATGTTTATTATCAGAATAATCCCAGTTATTCACCTATAAGAACAGTTTCCGGATTTTTGAATTAAAACAACAGTTGAGAAAAAAGATAGTTGTACATTTTAAAAACTAGCCGGATTAATTTTTTTATTGGAATGTGTGATATTTCATGTAGAATGGGATTAACTTGTTGAGGGGTACATGCATTCTCAGAACACACTTCACCGTATGAAAAGCAAATATTCCAATTATCTGTAAGAGGCCCCTGTTACATATCAAGCAGGATTATCTATCCGGCTTCTTATTTCTGATTATGCAGCGAAGCAGCTGACAATCTGAAGTGACAAAGAAGATAATGATTGGAACTTGGAAAAGTGTTGGCAGGCCGTGTCTCTTAACAAGCTCTAGATAGGCAGCTCTCTAAGTTTGCTTTTTTTTAAAAAAAAACAAAACCCTACAGTCAGGAATTCTGTCACTTGGATAGCTACAACCTTTGATCTCACCTCCCTTCCCCCAACTTCTTTGAAAAGCACATTTATGATAAGGGTAACAAAGGAAAAGTTTTAAAATTAATCTAAGCATCTGTTTCTGTTCCTTCAGGCTAACATAAATCACCATAAAGATTGGCTGTGTTGACGCAATACACAAAGAGACTGCATTATTTTCCACTTTAAATATTGTAAAACAATAGTTGCGGGAAAGGTAACCTAGGTACATTTTTGTTAAGCTTCAGAATTACAGCACAAATGATCACCAGATTACTAAAGTACTTCCTGTCACTGGAGTCCCCCTATCTAAATGATTACTAAAAAGCAATATAAGATAATGGTAACCCTTGATTTTTACTTAAGTAACATATCCATTAAGAATTGATTGTTGTGCAACTATTTGAATAAGCCTGGTTAATTCTTTCAGGATGGACAATGCCCTTATTATGCCCAAAGCCTGAGACAAAATGGTAGCTTTCAATGATATCTTGCTTTTTTTAAAAAAAAAAAAAACCAGCAGGTCTTCATGCAGCTACTTTGAGTAACAAAACCAAAAGAGAACAATGCTGGGGCTGGTAGTTTATCTCTGCCATGATGCCTTGTGGGCCTCAAAGGCCCATGACTACATAAGATCCCACAGTGTGGTCTCCTCTCACCCCTTTACCTAACTAAAAAAAATATTTACACTCTTGATTTATATAAACAAGTGGTATGCAGTATGAATTGACCGGGGCATTATAACAAGGCTTGCCTTCACCTTTTTAAAAACTAGTTTGCTTTAAAAGGTTTGAGTACAGCCTGAAAGGCTGCATCAGGTCTTCAGTGGTTGGTCTATTAAAATATGTTATTGCATAATTCTGTGTTTATCTTAAATGTGGCGGGAGTGTTTCCTTGTGTAAGAAGAGTTGCACTCTAAGTAAATGAAAAAGAGCAAGGCAAACTTGTGTTGAATCTATCTTGCGGTCACAGTCAGCTTTATTTAGACAGGGAAAATAAACAAACAAGGTCTTAAGACCTATTTTGTTCACAGCAGACAAAGATTGTTTAGATGCAGAGGTATTACCCAGTTTCTAAACCTTTATGAATAGAGCAAATGAGCTAGCCAAGAATGGTCAAATCAATTTAATTACTGACTTCTCATGTGCATAGCAGGTTTAGGGATAAACCAGTAACTGCTGTATATGTTAGTTCATTCTCTGTTGGGGACTAACTCATTGTGAGATTTCAGCAAAGTGAGATCATGCATGGCATTATGTTTGCTGCTGCATAGACTATAAAATCAAGGATGCAAGGGCAAACTATTTTTGAAAAATAGCAATAGCAATGGCGCTTAGGCTTATAAATCACTTCATAGCCCTTTACAACCAACTCTAAGTGGTTTAGAGAGGCAGCATATTGCCTCCAACCATTTCGGTCCTCATTTTACTGACCTTGGAAATATGGAAGGCTGAGTCAACCTTGAACCAGTCAGGATTGAATTGCTGGCAGTCAGCAGAATTAGCCTGCAATACTGCATTTTAACCACCATGCCAAGAAAATTTCAGGAATTAGTCTAAGCAGTTGCTTGAAGGCCAAAAGGACCATAAATATTGAAGTTTGTATACCCTAGGTTGTGGCTTACAATTTATGTGCAGCACTTCAGATTCAAAGGCAAAAAAGTTATTTTGTTTACTGATGCTGCAGGAAATACTGAGCAACTTAACTGAATTTGAAAATCAGTTCAAAACATTTATTCAGCCAAAATAGCTATTGGTGAAGTATGACTCAGAATCTGAACAAGTCAAAGATGATTAAATCAATGCAGAACTTGAATATAGGTAGTCCTTGACTTATCACAGTTCATTTACTGACTGTTCAAAGTTACAACATCACTGAAAAAAGTGACTTATGACTGTTTTTCACATTTACAACCAATGCAGCATCCCCATGGTCACATGGTCAAAATTCAGCAGCTTGGCAACTGACTCATTTTTATGTCCCGGGGTCATGTGATCTACTTTTGTGACCTTATGACAAGCAAAGTCAATGGGGAAGCTGGATTCATTTAACAACCATGCTACTAACTGAACAGCTGCAGGTAACAACTGGGAGAAGAAAGGTCATAAAATGAGGCAAAATTTACTTAAATGTCTCACATCACAATAGAAATTTTGGACTCAGTTCTGGTCATAATCTGAGGACTATCTGTACAGTGATAGAAATGCTACAATGAACATTTCAATAAAAGAATAATGTTAAATTTACTGTGAATATAATAGTAGAAAAAGTGGTATAAGAAGTTTTACTGTTGGTATATCACTTCAATCTTGAATGCTAAAATGGATAAGTCTTTCTCTAAAAATTGCTGGAAATGTAACAATTGAGACATCATTTTTTCATATTTTGTGGCGACATTGTAAGATCAACAGTTCTGGAAAATAATTCATACTAGAACGAAATACATTTTAAAATTTGAATTCCATTTCAATCTGTGATACTCTTATTTTAGCAAGCCATATATTCCGTCTAAGTACTGAAACAGAACTAGCTTTGCATATGCTAACTTCTGCAGGATAAATGCTTCTTACTAAAAAAAAAAAGTAAGTAAATGGGACATAGAATTTAATACCAACCAATCATGAACTGTAGCTTAATACATGAATTTATGTCTCATTGAGATTTTGAGTTTTTTAGTTATAGAATTTATACCTAAATTCTATTTATACCTAAATTGTATTTGTCAAATATTTAAAGGAAAACAGATTATCAGTTTTGACCAATCCATTGTACCTTATAATTTTATGTGGCATTCCATACAACAGAATAAAATAAAACTAATGTTAGAAGTTTAGTATGGTACTTTAAAATCATTTGCCACTAATAATGAACCTGAGCAATGTCCACTATTTATACTACGTATATACTGTACATATATTTGGAAGGAATGATAATTTCCCAATGCCTGGCTTAGTGGAACTCAAGGAATTTTGACTATTAAATGTAGTCACAAAATGACACAGCCTTCCATCCCAGCAACAAATCAGCTGTCTTGAGACTATTCTATAGAACCTATAGTACCATTCTGAACTTCAATGTACAACAAAAAAATAAATTTATTGTGTTGTGGAAGGTACGTATAATTTACGTATAATAAATTTATTGTGTTGTGGAAGGTACGTATAAATCCCGCAGATCCATAAGTGTTACTTCATCCCAAAGTGCAGTGCTTTGTATTATAAAAACTGATTTTTTTAAAAATGTTGATTGATAGCTGTTGCTAGCATATTTGTTTTGTAACTGAATGTGCTGCATTATTTATATTAGTGCTTTCAGATCATTTGAATTATCTTTGAACGGTCTCAAGGAACAGCTGATTTGAAGCAATAGTTACTGTAGTAACTTTTCAGTTTCATAGCTCAAGATTATTTCTCTTAATATGCTTAATTTGTCCTGGTGACAACAAAATATATAAAGACTATTTAATGGTCATAGTTCAACCAATGAATACATATGTTATTTTTTTGTGTGGAATAAAGGGGTTTAGGTTGCTGTAGGTTTCCTCATTTTAAGAATCAGTAGAGTCTCAAGAAAAATGAAGACTGTCCTATAACAGGAGTTTTGGAGAAATATCACTATGTCCTCCCATGAACAACTTTTCTCTTTGCTGTTCTTATTCTATCAAAAATAGCAGGTGCACAATAAACAAAGAGCTCACCTGAAATAACCTTCCTAGTTTATACTTAGAAATAGAAATCTGTATTTCCAACTGAAAGGCAGTGCATCATTTGTTGTTAGCCCTGAAGTTACTCTGTCCTAGGACACCACTGTACTTAATTTCTGAATTTCAACTGCACAGTTTATGAGATTTCGATACATTCCTGTAAATGTGTTGTTGCTTGATATAAGGGATTATTTTGACTTCTTTTTGAAAAAAAGTATTACGATCATATTTCTATGAACAGAAACCCCATTGACTTCAGTCTTCAAAAAATACTTTGGAGTGTGAATAAAATAAAAATAGATTTCCCTAATAGACTGGGTATGTCCATGCTGTACATTCATGTTAGTATTGTAGATACCAATACAGGCCTGGGAGGTCACCAGATACATTATTTTCTCTTTCCCTTTCCCATTATTTATTACTCTGTCTTTTATCTTTTGATGGAAAAATTTGGGAGGCAATAACTGCACACAAGCCAGCACAGGAATTACATGGGATGAACTTATATTTAGCTCTCCAAGCCAGCTGATTTATCTGCAGAGAGGTTTTTTAATGGCATGGTTCATATTGGAAAGCAATACCCTATATTCCTTTGATTTTGATGTGACATAGTTCTAAAATAGCATTGAGAGCAGGGGTAAAATGTTATCGGTTCGCCTGAACCAGTAGTAAAAATGCTACTGGTTCGGGCGAACTAGTATTTCTGACGATCAGCTGTGATGAGCAATTTATATTACCTAAAAAGCAGGATTTCTTGCTTTCTAGCTAATCTAAATTGCATGGCACAGAGGATTCCTTCCCCCTCACTGTTCACTTACCTTTGTAGGTGCTCTCAGTAGCAGGCTCTGCCCACCCACTCAGATGTCATCACATCCGTTTTTGATGCTCTGCACAAGCGCAGAAGATCCTGTGCATATGCGGAGGTGGCACGTGTGAGCAAAGCGAGTGCACGTAAGCTCACATTGCTACCAAACTGGTAGCAAAGGTAAGTTGATTTCACCCCTGATTGAGAGATGAAGTCTATGGATATAATTAATATCAGGGTCTGTCACAGGGTTGGTATCTCTGTTTGTGTCATTTTAAGAAAAAGGAGGATTTCCCAAACCTTATTACTGTTAAATCCTCACTTTTACAACCGCCGGGTGTCTGTCAAAGATAGGAGCAATCCTATTGGCTCCGACGCAACACCCGGACGGCGGGGGAATTGCAGAGCTCTGATTGGATATTCCTCTGACAGCTCGAGTATAAAAAGCTGTCAGAGGTACCCCTCTCGTTGTTAGTTACTGCTCCTGTTAATAAAGTTCATTGGATTAAACTGACTCCTGTCTCCACAGTGCTCAGATTAAAACAATTACCTAATAAAATAGGCACTGGTACATATTTCAGGAACCCAAGTAGATAAAAGCTAATTGAGATGATGGGTGGTTGCTTCTTTCTGCTGTCTAACACACTTGCCTTCATTCATAACTTAAAGGAATGTATACAGGTAGTCCTTGACTTACGGACACAATTGAGTCCA
The DNA here is from genome assembly GCF_964273705.1 of Natrix helvetica. Lineage (NCBI taxonomy): Eukaryota > Metazoa > Chordata > Lepidosauria > Squamata > Natricidae > Natrix > Natrix helvetica. Next base: position 59,831,886 of record NC_138552.1, read on the forward strand.
AAATTTATGTTGCTAAGCGAGACATTTGTTAAGTGAAGTTTATCCCATTTTATGACCTTTCTTGCCACAGTTGTTAAGCGAATCACTGCAGTTGTTAATTTAGTGACATGGTTGTTAAGTAAATCTGGTTTTCCCCATTGACTTGGCTTGTTAGAAGGTCGCAAAAGGTGATCACATAACCCCTCATCAATATGATTCAGTTGCCAAATGCCTGAATTTTGATCATGTCAAAATGGGGATGCTGCAATGGATGTAACTGTGAAAAATGGTTATAAGTCACTTTTTTCAGTGATAATGTAACATTGAACAGTCACTAAATGAACTGTTGTAAGTTTTTATTTATTTATTTTTATTTTATTTTATTAGGCTTATAAGCCGCTCCCTCTCCTCGAAGGGACTCGGGGCGGCGTACAATAAAAAATATATATCACACATCACATATCGCACGGAGGAGGTATAAAAACACAACATCAATTATTACAATACATAAAAATAATACAATAATAATAAAGTTAAAAAACATTAAAATACCCTAAAATTTAAAATTGCCAGGGGGATTAGAAGATAGAGCTATAGTTAAGCCAGGCCAGCTAGTTGGAACAGATGGGTCTTGAGTTTCTTGTGGAAGGAGCGGAGGTCGGTAGTAGTCCTAATGTCGGGGGGGAGGTCATTCCAGAGGGCTGGGCCCATCACAGAGAAGGCCCTGCTCCTGGGTGCCGCCCTCTGGCACTGCTTAGTGGACGGCACCCGGAGGAGTCCCTCTCTGTGAGAGCGAATTGGTCGCAGGGATGTGTGGGGCAGGATGCGATCCCGCAAGTAACTAGGTCCTGTGCCATGGAGCGCTTTAAAGATGGTAATCAATACCTTGAAACGCACCCGGTAGACCACAGAGAGCCAGTGCAGCTCGCACAGGAGAGGTGTTATATGGGAGTATCTCGAACTCCCCATAATTACCCGCGCGGCTGCATTCTGGACCAACTGTAGTCTTCGGGTGCATCTCAACGGGAGCCCCATGTAGAGAGCGTTGCAGTAGTCCAGACGGGACGTCACCAGCGCATGAGTGACTGTGCGAAGGGCGTCCTGGTCCAATAAGAGGCGCAATTGGCACACCAGGCGAACCTGGTGGAACGCCCCCCTCGCCACGGCTGCCACATGGTCATCCATAGACAGCTGGGCATCTAGGAGGATGCCCAAATTGCGCACCCGCTCCACGGGGGCCAGTTGCTCGCCCCCAATGGACAGTGATGGAATCCACTAGTTGAACCGGGGGGCCGGTAGCCACAGCCACTCCGTCTTGGAGGGGTTGAGCTTAAGTCTGTTGCCTCCCATTGAGGACTACCTGTATTACCTTGGCTAAGCTCTCCATTATGGAAACAGCTAAATCACAGTACTGTACTGTAAGCCAATTGCCAATAGTAAATGCAGGATGAGAAATGTAATTTAATAAAAGGGCTATGTACTAGTCCTTATCTTATGTAAACCGCAATATAAACAGGTATCAGTAGTACCAAACAGATAAAAAAAAGAAAAAGAAAAAAGAAGGAAGGCAGTCCTAAATTTAAAGAGGTGAAAGGAATATCTAGTAGCTCCAGTAACTCCCATGTTAAAGACAATTAGGACTAAAAAAATGTGCTTTTTTCAAGACTGACCCAAAGTTTGGGAGAGCAGATAATAACAGTTACAAAAATCTGACCTTTTTAGTGTTAATTATCAAGGCTACCAGTAAATCTCTTTCCAGCCTCCTTGCTGTTTAGTCACCAGCAGGACAATCCATAAAATTAAGAGTGTAAATACTGTATGAACAAATACATCTCCAAGAACACCTGACAGCCAGAGGTCATTTTCATAGGACTGCTTTGCAAGGACTTAGCTGAACATGTTGTTCTAAGGCACTTTTCATTTTGACATTGCAAAGCATCCTGGGTTCATGCTGAGTTGTTTTGACCATCCCCAGCATGGGCCATCAGAGGATCAACAAAATGTCACCATGGGCGTAATGCATCTGGTGAGGATTAGAGTAGATTGGTACGTGGAAGTGTGAAAAGACAGCAAGAGTAATTTTGTAGGTTTCTGAGGTCAATGTAGATATTGGGCAGGGAATCTGAGAGCAGTGTTAATATATGCTTTGGCTTGCCACCTTCTGTTAAAAAAAATAGTAGAGCCTTTTACAATTCTGTAAATTCTACAAATTTAGAAGTTACCAATTTATATAGATGTGACATAGATGATATTGAAATCCACTTGCTGATTTCCTGCTTGTTATGCTGGTGAAAGGGATGGATGGATGGATGAATGATGGAGGAAGGGAGGAAGAGAGGGGTTGAGGGATGATACTGGATAGATACAGATTTGTGTGTGTGTGTGTGTGTGTGTGTTACAACCCCTGGTATGCCCAAATATGGGAGGAAGCTCACTACTCCCCCTTTCTGTCCTTCGGCTCATTACAGAAAACCATCCAGACAGAAAACCATATTTTTTATTTTTAATGTTTCCTTTTTATATTTGTGTTGTATTTGTGCTGATAAATAAATAAAGGGAGACTAGTATAGATCTATTTCGAGCTATTCAAATCCCAGTAAGGGTATGGCTAGCTGATGAGAGCTAAATAGCTCGAAATAGATCTATACTAGTCTCCCTTTATTTATTTATCAGCACAAATACAACACACACACACACACACACACACATAAACACACACACATACATACATACATACATGATAGATAGATAGATAGATAGATAGATAGATAGATAGATAGATAGATAGATAGATGATAGATAGATGATGATGATAGATGATAGATAGATGATAGATAGATGAGATAGAGAGATAGATGGATGCATACACGCATATATACATATCTACATACATACTGGTAGATAGATAATACATGCAGACCACATTATATTCTTGAAGATTTTCATAGGGCTAGTTAAATTGAAAAAATAAAAATAACTAAAAGCATATACTTTTAAATTATTTTCTCTCAGAGTGACAGGGCATGTTCTCATTTCAGTTTGCCAAAGTTCTTGTTAAAAAGTTCCAGCTGCACCTCTGAAATCTGTCCTGTGTTTTCTGTCCTTCCTTTTGCTCACTCTTGATGAGTGAAAAATGTTTAGATTTTAAAATGTTTCTCAAGAGGGAATCTGCTCCTTCTGTTTATCCTCTACCTGTAGTCCTAGTTCTTGGGTTTTTGGCAAAGGCATTCAGTAAACCCACAGTGACGTTAGAAGCAAAGAATTAGAGTTTCGGTGGTGTAATTAAGTGGAAGGGGCAGATGAATCCTTAAACAAATATCATGTTTTGATACAAATGTCTTCAGTAAAAACTGAAAAGAAAAAAAAATGGAAGAAATACAGAAGCAGAATTGTTACAGAACAGAAGAGCTTTTTCAGACATTTCTAAGCTGTATCAGCTGCAAGGAAAGAATGTCATTGTGTGTTCGTTATTGTTTATTATTCTCCCGGGACACAGTTTTACTGAACCACTTCCTAAACACAGAAACACACTTTGTGCATTGACAGAATAAAGATAATAAAAATAAGCCTCCTAAAGGTATAAATTCAAGGCTCATCAGTAAAAGTAGAGCTGGTATTTATATTAAAAAATAGTGAAGATCTATTTTCTTTAGGCACCTGAAAATCTATCAGAAACCTTTATACCATATTCTGGTCACAAAAATCTGAACCACCACTAGAGGACAACAGCAGAGTTTTCTGTATCTGTTTTGCTGCAATCTAATGAAAATTCAGTTTTGTGTGTCCCAGATTCTTAATGCAGAGAATGGTAAAAATTCTGTATTCTTAGCCATTCTCCCCTCCCTGCCTTCACACACAACCTCCCCGCCCCCAGCAAAAATCAACACTTCTTTGTCATTCTCATAACAGTGAAGGGGGGCTCTCCTCCAATCTTTATGGAAAATCTAAACTCTATCCAGAATGCAGAAACCCTGACCCAGATCTAAGCCTTTCTCCTTTGCTATAGGGGACCGTCAAGTTAAAATTTCCACTTGTAAGAACATTACATTAAAGCCTTGATACAATCTAGTAATTTACAGCATGTTTATTAGGATAATTCCTTGTAATATATAAATGACTGCAGCAGTGGTGTGTCCGAATTTGTTGCAATCGGTACGGTTGCAACGGGGCCTGGCATCCACCACATGAACATGTGCAGCGCACGCATGCGTCCTTACCCCTTGTGACGTATCCACAAGCCTCCGCAACGTTCCAGCTGCTCGGCGGAGTGTTGCGCAGGCGCCGTGTGCTCCGTGTGCAGAAGTGCCGAAGACCTCCTATACAGGTAAGGAGCTCGGATTAGTGGGCCCTCCGGAGCACCATACTGGAATGGTACCGGTACTCTGGGCAGGCACCGGTATGCCCATACTGGGGCATATCACCTGCAACCCATCATTGGATTGCAGGTAAGCTAACTTTTATAACTTGCTTATTTGTTTTCTTTCCATCATTTTTAATCCTCTCCTTTCTGAAAGGAGTGAAAAGGACTGCAGAAGATGATCTTGCAGCTTATCTCATGATTAACAGGGTAAAAATTAATAGTTGTGTCAAATTCATTTCCTACACTACTCTGATTATTACACACATATATATATATACCAAGACATGAAAACAGTTACATACTGTTTCTTTTAAAACTGGAAAAAAATCCAGTACCAGCTGCAGCACTACAAGAATTATCCAGCTCTACATAATTTGTTCTATCACAAGTTCTGAGGGAACTTGTTTGGCCTAAAACTGATATAGAGGCATTTCACTATACCTTCAAGTTTGTTGCAGACTCCTCAAATAAAGTAAGGTTAAAATTATGTGAAAGTTGAGCGTAACATCTTGTTTGAAATTGACCATTTCAGTTCTACCCTGTATTCAGTTATCATCAACTGGCTGAAGAGATGGTGCCTCCAAAGGCCAAATGAACGATTTGTCAAGAAGGTACCTCAGCAGAACCTTCTGGATAGAGCAGTGATGAGGTTTTTAAGAAACTCTGTATGATGTATGTTCTCTGACCCAAATGTTGCGTTACGGATACAAAGTAGACTTTCACATGACCCCATGAATATGGCTATGTAATGTTCTGCCAAACTTTAACCCTCTGGGAATATATTCTTGTGGTTTCCTTAATTATGTCTTTCTTGGGAGCAAAACATCTTGGCTAAATTAGGCCATACAGAATTAAGCAAAGACTAAATCCTAATGAAAGAATGCTTAATTATTTCCATTAAACAAGAAAAGTCACTTTTCTGAGGCCTGAACGAGAAACAAATGTTGACTTATAAGAATATATAAGCCTGATATTTGCACAGGTATATAATTACATAGCAATTTTGTACAATAATTTTCAAACAGGAAGCAAAGCCTATCACCACGATTATATATCATGGCATTGTCGAAGGTTTCTCAATCAGTCAGTAGGCAAGCAATAGATACTGAGGCATAGAGAAAAATTTCAGATTTATTTATTTATATATCTACTTCATATAGCAACCCGTGTCATTGAAAAAAAGCAGCTCTGAGGGCCATACAACAAAGCTAAAATAATAAATATCTGAAACCATTATTCTTTATGAATTATTAAAAAGATTAAAAACTATAAAAACGGGGCTAAAACAAAGAAAGACTTGTTTCTTCTTTGGCTGGGATGTCAGAAAGGAAAGGCTGCATGAAACACATTTATTTAAATATAAATGAAAAGGTTCAAACAGCTACTCCAGTGAGGTTAATAGTAGATGTATTTATATATGTTTCTCTGTTCTCTCTCTTGACCTTTCCCATTTTTGAAGAAAAGAAGTATTGGCATCTCATAGAAAGATTAAAAACTGAACCTTTTGCAAGATTTGGGTTCTATTTCATAGAAAGTACTTTAAACTGGAGGCACAAGTGTTACTGTGCAAAAGGCCAACACCACCAATATGATTTACATACTTGTATTTACAGATAAAGGTTCCCCTCGCAATATGTGCTAGTCATTCCCAACTCTGGGGGGCCATGGTCATCTCCGTTTCAAAGCCGAAGAGCCAGCGCTGTCCGAAGACGTCTCCATGGTCACGTGACTGGCAAGACTAAATGCCAAAGGTGCACAAAACGCTGTTACCTTCCCTAATAAGGTGGTCCCTATTTTTCTACTTGCATTTTTACATGCTTTCAAACTGCTAGGTTGGCAGAAGCTAGAAGAAGTAATGGGAGCTCACTCCGTCATGCGAAGCTAGAGATTCGAACTGCTGAACTGCTGACCTTTCTGATCACCACTTAATTTAATTCATATTAATCACATCACATTTCAGAGATATGTCTACTTTCATGGGAAGTGGATGGAAGTTTCTGGTGCAAATTAGACTTCTTCACCTACTTCATTTCTGAGTCAAAAGTATGTACAAGTTTGTTCTGATCATAGAACTATGTGACCATAAAACCAGGATCCAAATGTATTAGTGCACTGTTATTTATCTCACAATTAGCAGGAATGACATGGTTAAGCCTATTGTTTACCTGTATGCCTTTTATTTCCTTGTTCTCAGAGACAGAGAGAGAAGATACACAGCATTACACAACTGGGAGACTTACACTTGGTCTGCAGAGAGAAACAAGTCAAAATATCATAGTAAAGTTGAAGTAGAAATTAAGATACACTATTTAGCTTTTAAAGGATAGTTTCACAATATCATTGATAAAAGTTTTGTCTGAATACATTTCAGTAAGATTATTATGATTATCTATGCTTGCAAGTCTTTTATACCTGATTTTTGTTGTTATTGATTATCTTTAAAATAAGAACATCAGGCATATTTTTTGTGTGCACAATTATGAAAATAGATTGTGGAGAGTTTTTGTTTGCTTGTTTTAAACTAATGCTTTGTTTTTTAGTTTGGCACAAGAGAGTATGGAATGGCACAATTAAGAGATTCAGTAAGACATTTTGATCAATTTAGCAATTTGATTCAGAGTTCTGTGTATAGCTGAACTGAATGCTTCCCAAGTTGGCTGAACAATTTAAAAATGTTCAAAAAATGATAACAAAATCAAACAGTTTGATTTTTTGAATTACTAAACAGGCCAGATAGAATCTATTTAATTTTAGAAAAACGTTTTTGAAATGCACATCCATTTAAGTCTGATTTGTATATCCCTAAAATCAAAGTCTCACTCCTGGTGATAAAGAAAAAAGAAGATGGAAGGATTCATATACTTCTGGGTTTTTTTATTTTTTATTTTCTGTTTCTCCAGCAAGTTCTTCCCAACCCTCCACTAAATCTTAAGAGCAGACATGATAAATGTTTTTCTCCCATAAAGCTTTCTGAAATCACAAAGTGTTGTAGCCATAGAGGTTGCAGAGAGCTCAATAGATGTTCAATTGAAAAATCAACAACAACCATTTCCTCAGCAACCTCAGAATGGTAACACAACTTCAGAAAAAAATCAGAACTTTTTTGAAGAGTGGAAAAAGTTGCCTTTTATGGACCAGTCAAGTAGGATAGTACCTAGTAGCATCTTTCCATTCAGTCAAAGAGGCTAAGCTGGTGTATGTTTTTGTATGGAGTTTAAGTTCAAACAAATAATTAAAAACCAAAAGTCTTTGAAATCAAGTGTTTTATGCTTCAAATACAGGATCTGAATCTCCATATTGTTAGTCTCCATTCCATTGTACAGCTGGCCAACAGATTCCCCAGGTCATACATAGTCTGATGTTCACCTTACTTGGTTGCTTAAGGCAAGTACTCTACTTGCTTGATTTTCCTGTTTATGTAGGCATACTTCTTTCTATAGAAGGGTTATAGGAGGAAATAAAAATGACTGTCCCGCCAGACTATTCAGGGGGTTGCTTGATTTTGTTGGAGTTTAGTATTAGGAGACCCACTACATAGACCGAGTTTCAATTCTGTGTACTGAGACATATGGTATCATAAATGCACAGTTCCTGTAAAATAGAGGAGAAGGGTCACATCTGTTTTGAATGAAAAAATATTAAACGGTGTTAAGTCTCACCAACCGTATTTTGCAGAATGGTTTCCTTTTGAAATAATTGACTTCTTAACATCCTTCTTTAATGTCTTCCTATATTGTGCTTAATCATTATCCCATAACCTGTTATTCTCTTAAGGATTTTATAATGTTGGAAATAAGAAAACAATTTTAATAACTAATGCATGAATAAAAATTACTTCTGGAGACCTTCATATCATTTTTCTGTTGGCAGAACTTTTATTCATGCCCCAGAGTCAACATTCTAATGTTTTCTAAATTTCAGGATCTCTTTGCCAGTGCTCTTTGCCCTCATAAACCTAAGTCAAGGCTATAATAATAAGTTGCCATATTTTGAAGAAATGTGAGGGTTGGAATCAGGTGGAGTCGTGATTTCCTGTGGCAGTCCTCAAAGGCCCCAAGTTCACAAATCAGTTATTATCTTTTCATTTTCTGAAAAGTGTTTTGCCTTAAAAAAAAAAAAGTATTGATCAATACAAAAACAAAAACAAAAAAAACCCAACCCCTGTATAGATTTTTGCCTCGCTCTTCTAAAAAAAATTGAAAGGCTTGTTTGGAAAAACAATCATGGTTTTTAGGCAATCATTTTTAGCAGAAAACAACAAAATATCATTTTCTATACGGATTTTTCCCCCCAGGAAGGAAGTTGGGTCACCTGAATAGCCTCCTTGTTCTACAACATTGTTTCTCTATGGCAGCTGAGCCTGTTGATTTTCATCTCAGTTGCAGTTAAACAAGAACTTCTGCATTGCTAAAACTCTGTTTGGAATACTGTATCTATTTTTATATATTGCACTTAAATAGGGAGAGAGGAAAATTACTAGTTGATAAGAAATATGGAAATTATAGGATAGTTTAGAGCAGTGATGGCGAACTTTTGGCACGCGTGCCACAGGTGGCATGCGGAGCCATTTGTCAGGGCACGCGAGGCGCTGTCCTGTCAGCTGGTCAGCTGAGTTCACCCTTTTTTAAAGCCATTTTTCGCCCTCCCCAGGTTCCAGAGGCTTTATAGGAGCCTGGGGTGGGTGAAAACAGCCTCCCCCGCCCCCCGGAAGCCCTCTGGAGGCGTCAGGGAAGCATCCGGACAGTCTCTGAAGCCTTCAGAGCGCTCAAAACGATCCTCCGAGCAAACCGGCTCGGAGGGTCGTTTTGAGCGCTCCGAAGGCTTCAGGGACCATCTGAAGGCTTCCTTGAAGCCTTCGGAGCGCTCAAAACGATCCTCTGAGCAAACCGGAAGTGACTTCCGGTTTGCTTGGAGGGTCGTTTTGAGCGCTCCAAAGGCTTCAGGGACCGTCCGGAGGCTTCCTTGAAGCCTCCGGAGTGCTCAAAACGACCCTCTGAGCAAACCGGAAGTCACTTCCAGTTTGCTCGGAGGGTCGTTTTAAGCATTCCGAAGGCTTCAAGGAAGCCTCCGGACGGTCCCTGAAGCCTTTGGAGCGCTCAAAACGACCCTCCAAGCAAACCGGAAGTCACTTCCGGTTTGCTCAGAGGATCGTTTTGAGCGCTCCAAAGGCTTCAGGGACTGTCCGGAGGCTTCGCTGACGCCTCTGGAGGGCGTCCGGGGGAGGCTGTTTTCGCCCTCCCCAGGTTCCTATAAAGCCTCTGGAGCCTGGAGAGGGCGAAAAAAGCATGTAAAAATGGGAGGGGGAGCGCCTGTAGTGCACGCATGTGCACTGTGGGCTGTGCATTGCATTATGGGTGCGGCACACCCACACATGACCCTCCTGCGCTCCCCTCACTTATGGCCCGCACGCCAAAAAAGGTTCACCATCGCTGGTTTAGAGGAATTGGACATGTTTAGCTAATAAAAGAGAAAGTATAATGGCAGTACACAAAGGTATTAAAGTCTGTCTCCCTCAGCTTGTCAAAATCAAGGGTAGGAGCTGACAGGTTGAAAATAAAATTGAATGCATAGCATGCATAAAAAGGCAGGATTTTTACAGGGCAACTATGGCTGCCAAGTGGTATTCTTTCACTTCTCCCATGGACACCTTCGCTCCAGCATCACCTTTCTTTTGAAGAATTAAGGAACCAGAGGAGTCTGACTTGTAGTACCACCTTACGAAAGCCAGCTGGGTGACTTTGGGCTGTCACTCTTCTCTCAGCCCAATTCGCCTCAAAGGGTTGTTGTTGTGGGGAAAATAGGAGAAGCGAGGAGTATTAGATATGCTTGCTGCAGAGGTGGGTTCCTACCAGTTTGCTGGAACCGGAAGTGGAAATGGCAACTAGGTTGGCGAACCGGTAGGGATGGCATGGTTGCCATGCCCCCGAACCGGTTCCCTGGTCACCTCAACATCTTTTTTGCCTTTTTTTAATGTTCTGCACATGCACAGGCTTATCTACAGGCAACTGTGCACACTCGCGTGAGTGAAGCGAATGCCGCATACAAAATTGCGCCCGCACCAAACTGGCAATAATGCCTGCTGAAACCAACCCCTGGCTTGCTGCCTTGAGTTATTCATACAAATAATAAATGCAGGATTAAACAAAAAACTAATGGGTGGATATAATGTGGGAATAGGTCCAAAGAAAAGGACAAAACCAGATTAATAGGCAATGATTTGTGAGAAAGAACATAAAGGGAGTTGCAGGTCACATTCTCATAGATAGGTTCTCTGCTGGATACCATCCAGTTTTGACTTTAATAGATCTTCATGGTGGCAGTCCTGGTTTAAAATGTAGTGTAGTTTTTTAAATGCCATTATAAGGCCAGGATATCTTCACTCTGTTTAATGTAAGACTTAGAACTGAGGAGAAATTTCCTGACAGTGAGAACAATTAATCAGTGGAACAGCTTGCCTCCAGAAGTTGTGAATGCCCCAACACTGGAAGTCTTTAAGAAGATGTTGGATAGCTATTTGTCTGAAACGGTATAGGGTTTCCTGCCTAGGCAGGGGGTTGGACTAGAAGACCTCCAAGGTCCCTTCCAACTCTACTATTGTATTGTATTGTATTAAGGTGACCAACTTTTTTACAATGAAAAGGAGGACAAAACACATTCTATTGTCCAAAATGCTAAGGTGACCAACATTTTTACAATGAAAAGGAGGACAAATAAATTGGAAAAATATATATCGTAAATAAAAGAAATATTTTATTCATTGCAACAATAATACACTAAAATATGATATATGCATAATAAAAACATTTGCAACATTTTATATTGCAATTATGCTTACATGCCTGTTAATTATTATTTAAATGAGTACTTTTCCATTGAATTAATATTTTTGTCAATGTATCATCTTCTAACAATATATTGGAAATATCTGAACAAGAAATATCCTTCATATTGAATTTTACGGCAAGTGCTGCAGCTAGAGTATCAACATTCAATCTCGATTTCTCACTTGTCGAAAAATCATTGGCAATTGAAAAAAACTCTTTCAACTGCTGCATTAGTTCCAGGGCAGCACAACGTAAATTGAACAAGTATAAATAAATGTTCACATGGAATATGTTCATTTTTGAAATGGCTGAAAATATCCACCCATCTTTTATCAATTTCAACATGTTGATTTTCCCATTGTATTAATTTTTCAGAATTTAAATATACATTCAGTCTTCTAATTTCTCCAAAGAGACAATTGTCGTCTATTTTAATGTCTAGCATTTCTTTAGATAAAAATTCAACACAAGATTCAATATCTGTTCAATATACTTGCGATGAAGTAAAAAAAACACCATTAAAAACTGTTTAATAAAATACGTCACATAACACGCAACAGATTAGCCTTCAAATATCAAAAAGGAGGACATGTAGGAGGACACTTTTCGAGGGAGGACAGAACTTACAAAAGAAGGACTGTCCTCCCTAAAGGAGGACGGTTGGTCACCTTATTGTATTGTATTGTAAGACAAGGAATAAGTCAAGCTATTGAAACTGCAAGGCCTAGCTAAACAGTGAGCATCTGCGGATTAGCAGAAGAGTTGATTTGCATTATGTATACTAAAAGACCAATGTATCCCACTTGTACCAATATACACCATAGTCACTGTTTTGGTTACTTACAGTATAGTTAGTTAGTTAGTTATTAAAGTCAAAAATCACACTCTCTGAAAGCTCTCAGAGAAAATGGGCGGGTGAATGGATAGGGAATAAATTCAACAAAAGAAAAACAATATTCCTTGATGAAATCTAAGGCTAGCCCCCCTGTCTCTGGAGAGCTTCTTGACTCAGGATGTTTACAGTTGACAAAACTCTCACACTCTTTCTTCCTGTGACTCTTACTTCCTATTGAACAAAAACGAAATTGGAAACACAACTATTCTTCTCTCTTTCTCTCCATCCTCCTTAAATTGACAGTTGTTTCTGTTGGCTTTTTGTGTATAGATAGTTCTAGACTTATAACAGTTCATTTGAAATTACAACAGCATTGAAAACAGTGAATATTGGCTCTTTTTTACACCATTGCAGCAACCCAATGGTCACTTGATCAAAATTCAGAGGCTTGGTAACTGACTCATATTTATCATGGTTGCAGTATCCCAGGGTTATGCGATCATCTTTATTGACCTTCTGATGAGCAAAGTCAATGAGGAAGCAGATTCACTTAACAACCGTGGTACTAACTTAACAATTGTGGCAAGAAAGTTTGTAAAATGGGGCAAAATTCACTTGACAAATTTCCTGCTTAGCAACATGGGCTTAGTCATGGTTGTAACTTGAGAACTGCCTCTATGAAGAAAATAGGTAAGGCTGAGTCCAGCTATTTTTCTTTTATTTCCTATTGTTGACTTTATTTTTTGGCAGACTGTTAGGGATCTAGCAACAACAGAAATGAATAGCTTTCCTTATAGAATGGGGAGATTTCCACGCAATAGTAGAGACATATATTTGCCCCTCACAGAAATTGATCCTATTCCACTGTGTGTTGTGGAGTAGGCTTCCTAATAAGAATTGAAATTGCAAAAGCTAGATTTTTGTATGTTTATAATGCAATCCCAAGGAATTAATACAATGTCCACCTAGGTGAGTATGCATAGAAATGTTTACATTGTGAATTTATTGTAGCAAATTTATCTGTTTTGGGAGCACACAGTCCGAACTTCTGCAGAAAGAGACAAGTTGTTTTCATGATCATGAGTTTACTGACTTTTTCCAATCATATTATAATTATAAATCTCTTTATCTTCTTGTATCTGAAAAGACACGGCCACACTTTAATTTATAAGACTGAATGTCTGGGTATGAACCAAAAGGTTCATAGATCAGAATAATAAAGGTATTGTCCTTCTTTTAAATCACTTCATTCATAAATCATATATGTCTGTATACAAATAATAGTTCTTGTAGGCAATGAATTACTGGGAAATTGCAGACTTTTCAGACCCTACCAAGCAAATGTGGAATATGACACCATTGTGTGGAATTCAAAATATGAAGAATACTGCTTTCCCTTCTTTAAAAATCTGCCTCTGAATTTTTTGAGAAAATGAACTTGAAAGTAAATCACTATAACTATGTTTCGATTTTTAAAAAAAATATTTGCTAGGAGGCCAGATCACAACTATAACAAATTCTGTAGAAGTTAGTATTTCAAGAGTTCAGGTCAGATGTAATTACAAACAGTTTGTTGTGTATGTAGTGCAAGGAGTACTGGAAACTCCAATGACCAATATTTCCTATTGTCTGTAATACCTCTTATGTATTGTTCCAGATAGAAATGTTGCATCTTGCAGCATTTTTCTTCCTATCGTTAGGAGAAGTGGGCACACACAGATCTTGGTGATAAATGGAAAAGCTTCTACTTCAATTAATCACAACAGCAGCAGCAACAAAATGACTGAAACTTAACTCATTGATTCTATGATTTTCCCAAATACATAAAGTTTAAACTTAATTTGCATCACAATTCTGCTCTTCCCCCTTTTAGCATATGTATAAGCATTAAAGGGAGTTATGCTGAATAACTATATGACATCTTGCAATAATTGTAGCTAAGTGATCATCTTTAAAATAATTCTGAAGAAGAAATGCTTGCATATCAGAAATTCATATTAAAAATTAAAACTGAAATGATACAGGACAATAGTAATATGCACTAAGACTCTCAACCAAATTATGAGTTTTAGATAGCATAAATTCTTTGCTGGCATTTCTTATGAATGCTAAAACATGTGGTGGAGGGAATTTTTCAAACACACTTTGTAATCTGTGAGAATACAAGACCTGATCTGATCTGATCATGATATAAATAGGTGTCTTGTCTCTTGTTTATCTGCACATTAAAAATGTATATGTGAAGAGCAGCACACAGAAGAAGGAAGAGCTCAAGAGAATACTTTAAAATGGTGAGTCAGACTGTTTGCTTTTAAATGCAATTGGGAGTCTACTTTTCACTTAAGGCACGATCCATGCACCAGTTCGTCAATATGGTTTCCTAGGCTCCTTAAGTAGCATGTGGCAACAGTCTTCATGGTATGAATAGCAGAAAATGCTTAACACGCAAAAATGTTGCTGATTTTGTGCCATGAAACTGAATCATATTTGCAAAGAGCCATCAGGGAGACTGAATCTCTTAAAGCTAACCTGACTTTAAAAAGGTAATAGTGTTTCTTTGTCAAAAGCTTAATGTTACCCAAGTCTCTCATGTGTTTATTTAAAAAAAAATTACACTGAAATAAGGAAAGGAAATTTAAGTAAAATTCATCCTGTAATAACTATGACTTTAGCAGGCCTTGCTGTTTCTCTTAATGGGCAAACAGTGATGAAAGATTAAACAGGAAATGTTTGCAAAATTTCCTCCAAATACACACAATCTTACCAAAGACGTTGTGCAAGGGACTTGTGTAAGTCTATCACGGATCCACCAATGCACCTGCACAATTAAAAAAAATGTACTGATATACAGTAGAGATGCATTAAGTAGATGATAGCTATCAGGGCTTCTTGAAGAAATTGTACTTTTTTATTGTCCATCGGAAATTTGTACGAAGCTGCTGAAAAAATTATAACCTCTTTAAAAATATACAATTTATAATTTTATTTGAGGAAAGATGGATTAAATTATGAGATGAAACAAAAGAATGTGCTGCAGACAGCTGAATTAAAAGTGCTAGATTATCTTGCATATTTACAATATCAATTGATTTCTTTGTGTTCTCCATTTACACAGACATGTGTGCACCCACAAACAAAAAGTTGTTTTCATATTGATATGCAAATCTTAACAATGCTCTAGATTTTTGAACAACTGTGGTGAATGATCAGGTACAAAGAAGATGGTAACCTTGAATCGGAATGGGTATGAAGAAAAGAGAAAAAAATAAAATTTAACCTACTGAAATTCCCTGTCCTGAAGGAGTATGTATGTATGTATGTATGTATGTATGTATGTATGTATGTATGTATGTATTGCATTTATGGTTAAGCCTAGATTCTGAATCATTTGCAAATCTAGGTCTAGCCAACAGAACTGGAGATATTTTGTTCCTTGCTCATTCTACAAAAGGTGTGTTGGGTGGAAAAGAAGATCCTATCCAATGTTTAATGTTCCATAACAACCTCCACTTAGCAATATATTTTTCAATTTGTTATATCCTGCTGGGTGGAAGCATATTGTATCTGAAAAATCAGTGGGTGTGAGATGGCTTCCTGGGTTGTTGTTTCCTGGAATGTAATTAATCCACAGATTTGCCTAGAATTATTGGGGCATTTTTAAAAGTTTTCAGATATCTAAAATATCACCATTGTGTCCCCAAAGCAAGTTTGCATGTATCTTCAAATGGGAACATGGGAAAAAACAAATCGGGTTCTTGAAAGATCACCTTTTAATTCATTTAATGAAATGTATGTGTGTTTGTTTCATGGGTTTAACAAATGGAATTATTTTGCAACATCTTCATTGACAACTGATAGTGATTACACTGGGGAGATCATTCTACAAAACCGACTTCCTATCTGGGAGTTGCTTTGGATGGCATTTGCATTTTGAGAACAAAAAAGGGGAAGAGATTCTCTTGATAATTACAGAAATAACTATTCACTTGAAAATTAAAAATTATTCCAGAAAAGAGTTTTCTGATTTGAAGTGTATTATGCCAAACTACTGTTTTAAGGAACTTTTAAGGATTGTTTTCTAGTTTTCTATTGGCCCCTATTTTACTTCTCAAGTAAATTTCAATTAAATCAATAACTAAATGCCCCTTGAAGTCTTTTTGAACAATTTAAAAATATATATGAAATTAAAGCTATAACAGACTGCTATAAAGACATCAGTGCAGCTATGCCAAATCAAATTCAAATTGATCAGACTCCCTTTTCTCTTTATTTGCTTACTTTGGAGAAGTACTGACTAGTGGAGACCAACTGAGGTGTCACACCAGTAGGAAACAGAGACTGAGGTTTAGTTCGATCAGAGAATCAGAGGCTCAAGTTTCACTACAGCAAGAGGGGGAAGAGGAGCTGGAAAATGCTTTAAGGCTACATGAAATGGAGAACATGCAGCTGGTGGGAGCTCTTCCGGTTTATTCTTACTCTTCTGGAATAATAAATGTGCTTAAAATAACAGAATTAAAAATAACATGGAATTTAAACATTCAGATAAGAGTTGACGAGGTTTTTTTGGGGGGTGGAGGAGAAAGTAATTGCTTTGAGTCATTGTCCTAGAAGAAAAAAAAACCTATAGAGACTAAGCATCTATTCAGCCAATCTTTGGAGTCATGATCTATCATCCATTTAGCAATAGGTTCATAGATAGTCAGCAACCAAAGACTTAATAAGTTCCTCTAAAACTGATCCAGAAGGACGAAGATTGCCTGCAGGGTCTAGCATGCCCATTGTTTCCAGAGGCTGGTAACGCCTTTAGTGTGCTGCTTTCCCCTGGATTGCTAGCATTTATTTTCTCTGCTGGTCAGCAGCTGCTAGCTCCTTGTGGTTTATCCAGCAATGGCTATTGAGGTCAATGAACTAATCTCGACCCTAGAAGCTCATACTCCAGTCAACTCCTACATTTCTCATTTGGTTTTTCTCATGCTCCCCTTATTTTCCCACTTGCTACCAATGGATACTGGATACTGCAAAGTATCCATGCTTATTTTTTTTAAAAAAAAAAACATTTTTAAGTTCCACTGTAGGAACTTCATTTGCTTCTGTGAAGCTAAACTGTTGGTTTTTCCCTGTTATAAAGTTTCTGTTGACCTACAAAGGAATATAAAGACAGAATAACAACTTTTACCTTGTTACTTTAATTTTTTTAACATCAGAAAAATGATGGTACCATAACTGGGGGAGCGGGGAGAAGAAGAGAGGGTCTGCTTTAGTGTCAAAGAGACAATGCATATGTATCAAGGGTGAAATCCTCCCGGTTCGGGCCAGTTTGCCTGAACCGGCAGGGAAAAAATGCTTTAAAAAGCTAAAAAAATAGCTGAAAGTAAAAAAAAAATTGGCCATGCCCTCCCCAAGCCACGCCCATGGAACCGGTGGGGGCGGGGGTTAGATTTCACTACTGGTATGTATATGTCTGTGTAAAGGCATCCTTGTGTGCAAACATCTGGAAAAGCAACAGAAAAGAAGGGGGAAAGAGAGAAGGGCACAATCTCTGAAAAGAAAAGACAGGCACTGACAGAGTAGTCCACTAGAACCCAGCCAGCAAAGCTTCCCTTCCCTGCTGGGTCCTAGCAAAGGAGCAACCAATCAGGTCTTGAAGTAGCTTTAGCATGAGCTCAGCTCTCTGATCAACTCCCTGCAATCCGGACTGAATTTCTGGAGTTGTCTTAAGAAAAGACAGAAGCAGCATAGGAGACAAGTAGCTTAGTCTGGAGTACAGAACTGTACTATGTTTAGAATTAGGCAGAGTCAACAGGGAAATTAATAACCTTGGATGAGAAAACACAGAACAGAACCAAGCTGACAGACAGGCACATTATATAAAGTGCTATGAATACAAAAGGAGGGGGGAGAGGAAAATATTATATTCTCTGTTACTAGGCAGCTGTCTTTTGAAGGCACAAATGTCAGGGCCTGAGGGAATATTAACAGGAAGTTCTCGTAGCTATTATAAAAGTTTACTAAGCTATTACTAATCAATAAAAATGACCATGTGACAGTCCTTTTGAATTTCTATCTAATTTTCTTCACTAATTACACAACATATTATATTCAGTAAATATTTGCACACTAAATGCAATCATGATCACCCTTTGTGACAATATTAAGGGCAAAGGAGAACAAATTTGTTTTGCAATACAATTTTGTCCCCAGCTAAAAATATTCTATTCTATTCTATTCTATTCTATTCTATTCTATTCTATTCCATTCCATTCCACTCCACTCCACTCCACACCACTCCACTCCATTCCATTCCATTCCTTCAATGAACTAATTAAAGAAAAGTTATGAATGAAATGAAGTTGCTGGCCACAAAGAGATCTTTTAAAAACAGGCTTTGAATATTTGTGCAAATGTGGGTGGATCTTTGCAGCAATTTTCTAACCTTTATTCACCAAACTGATTTTTCATAGAAAAGCACATTCCCACCCAAAGTTAGCAGCTACAGTATTCAATTTCACTTACATGAGAATAATATGCTTTCCTCATTGATAAGCAAACCTTCTGAATGTTTTAATAAAAATATTATGGCAATGACCTTAGAAACGTACACCCACATTTGTAAAAAAAAAAAAATAACGTTGCTTAACTTTTGATCAACTTCTTTTTGATGTTTACTTTCATATAAAACTCACTGTAATTATATCATTATATTCTGGCAAAAATTGGTTTATAACCTCTGAATCATGAAGTCAAGCTATTTCTCAAGGTTTAAAACATTTTAAATACACAGTTTAGATTACTTAGGGATGTCCATATCTCTGGGGGTATATTCTTGAAAACAGAGTCAGTGTGGACTATTTTTCATTTATTCAGCTTCTTACCATTGAGGGGGAAAGTTATTTACACCTGCCATACAGATGCCCTCACCCCAATCCTTTATGCAACAAACTATGAAACAAATACTGAGAGCTATTCTAAGGGGGATGGTGGGAAAGAACATTAATTTTTAAAATATAAATAAAACTCACTGGATGTAGCAGTTCTGAGACTATAGCAATAAAGCTGCACACAGAAGTACTTCTGCAGCTTGGTGGCCTGCCAATATGGCATCAAATAGCATAGAAACCCTGGAGCTTTGAGCTTGATGGAGTAGTACAGAAGCCATTCTCTTTCAGGTGGGATGAAGATGGGAAGAAATATTAATTGTAAATAGTTAATATACAACTATTCAGACATTGGAAGCTCCATAAAGTGAGCTGGGCAAAGAAATGAGTGATGACTGATTCTCTAATGTTCAGAAATTGCATGGAAATGACATGCTGAACATGGATCTAAATAGCAAAGGATTTTAATGCACATATTTTATATGTACTATATACCGTGTTTCCTCTCCCCCCAAGTAAGACAGGGTCTTATTTTCTTTTGACCCCCGAAATAAGCACTTTTTGGGGAGGTTTAGATGGATTTTAGATGAATAATATGAAAGCAGATTTTAAAAGCCAAAGATAATTTCGGCCTTTTCTACACACACCACCCATAGTGATTTTAAATCTTCATACTGAGCCAATTAACGTTTGACTGCATGGCTGTTCCAGAGGAAACACTGCAAGAAGAGTTTTGTGGTGTTTTCCCGGGAGTGGTTCGGAAAACAATTTTCTGCTGATATGAATTCCCAACTTGTTCTGCTTCCCATTTTTCCTAGGGAGGAAATTGTGAGAATAGGAAGTGGGGGAGCACTAGCTGGAGCATCAGTTATTCCACTCCCCAATATCCATGTATGGGCATTTCTGTCATCCCTATTCATCCAAAGACTGGAGAAGTAGCAATGAGACTACATCAGCATGTAACTGATAAATGTGTCAAGGCTATTGACTATGTGCAAATGTGCATAGGTTTATGTCACTTTCCCTTCAGGATTGTATGGCATAACATTACCTTACAGAAGAAGCTTAATCACATATATTCAGAATTCACTTTCAGTGAAGGTTACTTCTGAATGTCCACGGGATTCCACTTGTAGTTTTTGTCTATATGAAATGCTGTTTCCATTTACATATTAAAATAACTGGTCCACAATGTGGACAAATCCATATTATTTGTAGCAAAGCAAGCTCAGTATTTCATTTTTAAGAAAGATTAGACATCTTTATGCAATTAATTCAGAAGCAGACTTATAATATGACTCAGTTATAGGCATGAGGCAATGGAAAAATCAATCAATCAAATCGTTATTCATTATTACATGTTTTGTATCTTACAGCTGCAGTTCTCCTCTACTTTTTCCTCTTTTATGAAACAAGTGCAACTTTCCAAGAAATCAAATGCTTTCATCTAATTCAGCTCATTAATTTATTCTTTAGTTCTCTGTATTTATAATGTGTTCCAGTCCAAAGGACCTTGAGTAGCTAACAAGACATGAAACAACCAAGAATATAAAATTATTATTAAAACTTTTAAAATACGGCTTTTGAAATTACACACAGAATTTGGGGAGAAGTGGAATATTCAAATGGAAAATTGCAAAGTTGCTTTAAGCTTGGATTCCCATTGTCCAACTACCAGTGACTAACTTCACTGAGGCTGACAAAAGTTTAGAAGCAATTGGAAAGCCTCAGTTTCTACCAATTTGACCTATGTCATTGGCATTAGCCAACTGAATATAAAATTAGCAAACCAACAATAGCAAAAATAAGGCTCAAGTGGGATAATTCTTCATCAGTGTTTACATGTTATACACGTTTATGCACAAAACCAAACCATGGCAATGTATGTTATATAGAAGTCATGCTTAATTTCAATCTAATGATAGATCACCATGGTACAGAGCTAACTTAACACTTAAGTTGTAAGCATAGTAAACCTTTTTTAAAAGTACATGCCTTCTCTATATCAACAAACTTTGAATCAGATTCTTTCAGTTTCCAGTTATTTTACTTTTATGCTGTATAAATTTCACTGTAGAGATTAAGCACCTGTACATGTACTGGACATTGCCCTTTTATATTTTCTTATGTAATATTTATGTGTCCTAAATTCTCTCTGTAGACTTATGTTAATCAATTATATATACATTGCTCCAAACTGTGAGATGATAAAGCAGTTTCTAGGCAGTTCTTCACCATCTCCCATTTTATTCCTCAGATTCTCTGAAGAAAATTTTGATTGCAAGACACATTCTTAAAATTGTGTCCTCCTTAGGAACACAAGCTCTTCCTAAGCTAACAAGTTTTCTTTCCAGATGGCAGTATATAAAAATCAGTCAAGAACCACTAACCAATTTTGGATAGAATTTCACTCAGCTCTCTATCTAACCAGGATGCTAACTGGTGATTTTAGGCGAGCCACTCTCAGAGTAGCCTTCCTCCCAGAATTGTTGTTATGGAGATAAAAAGAGGAAAGGCCATGCTGTATGCCATTCTGATCTCTCAGAGGAAAAGTAAGATCTCATATGTAATTCTCTTTAAGTGATGTTGTGGTATTCAAATGATGAAAATGTCCCTGTGAATAGATTCTAGTTAATTCATCAGTGTACAGTATATCCCTATTCCCATATCCCAAGCAAACAAGATAGTTTGTTTTCCAATTTTCAATTCTGTGAATTCTCTGGCTTGTCTTTTTAAAACATAAATGTTGCTGGCTGGGGAATTCTGGGAGTTGAGGTCCACAAACCTAAAGTTGCCATGATTGAGAAACACTGACATACTGTGTCATTCTAACCCACTCCTTAAATGCAACATCCATGTGCCCTTTCAGGCAATTCCACTCTCTGCAGAGCCTCACAATTGTGAAATGGAATTGGGAAGGGAATCTCTGCCATATGTCAAATGACAGGAAGATGGGTAAAGAGGCTTCTCAAAAGATCTTAAATCTCCAGGGAAACATCTGCAAAAGACAAACATTTAGTTACTTTAGCTCACGAAGACCCAAGATCACCCTCTATGTCACAAATAGCACTTGGAATTGTACCAAGGCAATTAACTGGCTCTCAGTTCACTTCCTAAAAGTTAACAATGGAGAGTACCTTTTGTCAAAGCCTGACCATTGCTTTTTAAACAATTTTGAAAATATTGTACCAATAAAGGAGACTTAATCTAAAAGACAGAACAGAAGAGAGTAGTGATTAGGTTGTGTAATGTTTCATTGATTGAAACATTGATAGGGAAAATGTGCTTCATAATATGTTTCTGAAAAATGGGATTTAAAGAGCTTGACAAAGGCAGAGCAAGTCACCGAACCTGCTAAAACAGCTTTTTTTTCCTTTCCTTTAAATTAAAATGATTCACAAGCCAAGTCACAATGGCTAGGGAATAGTTCCCACATATAAATAATTGCAACCAGGGGTGAAGAAAGTCCAGGATATCAAATTGGAATGATCAAAAAAAGTAGGGAAAAAGTTAAGCATCATTTATTGCCATGGTCTAGTAGGAAAACCAAATGGTTCTTAACTTTAAATTAATATTTTGCTTTGAACAACCTTTCCTAGTCAGATACCTCTTCTAGATGCTGAAATACCATTTATTATCCATAATCATGGGCCACTCTTTGTGTGGATGGAGATCCATGAAAGCTAAATTTCAACATATTTGAGACTACAAAGTTGAACAAGTTTGGCTTAGAACTAGTCAGTCAAACTTTCATAGCAATAGGAAAATACTTCTACTCTTCAGGGATTTTTAATGGATAGCTACCATTTAGGTGAAATGAAGTACTAGATTTATGTAATTTTAGGAAAAAGGCAATCTAACAGAAACAGAGCACGGAAAATATTATATATTCATTTTAAGGGGAAAATGCAATTATATATATAAATATAAAACATGTTCTTGATGGAATGTTTAGTCATGCTCTTCTAACAGGCCATCTCTTTCTGTGATCAAAAGTGCATTTCTCATGAGGTGCAAATACAGCGTTTAACTTCAGTCCCATTAGACATGAATGATATTACTAGAAAAATATTGCTAGCATCCTACTGTTCTGTCACTTGAAAAGCTCAACTCATAACCGACACAGTGCTGGATTACCACTTCAAACGCAATCAAGTGGGCACAGCTGTCCAAGAATGAAAGCGGTGGGATAATAGCAACAAAGCAGTAGCCTCCATGTGTCCTCCCCTAGATGGATTTGGTTCAGAGTGAAATAGCACATGAAAAGGCAATCATGTGAGTTAATGCTAAGGAGATAAACCCACCCATGTGTGGCTGCCAACTGAGGTCATTGTGCATAAGGATACTTTGTCTTGGTCTACAGTTATTTTCTTGTTTTTTTTTTTCTTGTGTAAAAAAAAGTGCATGTGTACATGTATAGGATTTCCTGGCCATCTTCCACCCAAGTACTAACTAGGACTGGTCTTGTTTAACTTTACTGAAATCAGCTAAAGTCACCTAAATGCTACAATATGAGTTTGCCAGTTGTTTTTAAACTGTTCTTCTTTGGTTATTCAGAGGGAGGAAAATGGTAATCCTATTGTTTCTAAATAGGAAAAAACTACAGAGATGCAGACTCTGTCCTCATTTTCACCTACTGCTCACCGCTTGTGGAGTATATGGTTGTGAGATGTAGATCTTTTTATCTACCCAGGGAATTCACCACTGCTATTATATTCGCCATGTATATCCCACCTAGAGTTAATGCTAAGGAAGCGCTCTGTATACTTTACCGGACCATCAACGAACTGCAGAACACACATCCTGATGGATTGTTTAGTGTTGCTGGAGATTTCAATCATGCAAATCTCAGGACTGTGCTCCCTAAATTTCATCAGAATGTGGACTTTGCAACCAGAGGGGAAAGCACGCTGGATGTTGTTTATACAAACATCCCGGGTGCATACCGGGTGAAGCCCCGCCCCCACCTTGGCTACTCAAACCACATCTCTGTTATGCTAATTCCAGCATACAGACCACTCATCAGGCATTCAAGACCAGGTCGGAAGCAGGTGAGGATCTGGCCAGCAGGAGCCATCTTTGCTCTTCAGGACTGCTTTGAATGCACTGACTGGGACATGTTCAGGGAGTCTGCAACCGATGGTGACTCCATTGACTTGGAGGAGTACACATCGTCAGTGACCGGCTACATCAGCAAGTGCATTGATGATGTCACAGTCTCCAAGAAAATTATCTCACACCCCAACCAGAAGCCGTGGATAACTGGAGAGGTGCATGTTCTACTAAAAACCCACGATTCTGCATTCAGGGCAGGTGATAAAGCAGCCCTAAGAACAGCGAGAGCCAATCTGTCCTGGGCCATCAGAGAAGCAAAGCATGCACATGCCCAGAGCATCCACCAACACTTCATGAACAGTGGTGACACACGGCGTATATGGCAGGGCATCCAAGACATCACTAATTACAGAATATCACCACCTGCCTGCGAGAGTGATGGCTCACTTCTAGATGTGTTAAACAGCTTCTATGCCTGTTTCGAAGCATAGAATGACGTGACAGCGAGGAATACCACACCTCCTTCCAACGACCAGATACTTTGTCTCTCCACTACTGACATGTGGAAAGCTCTAAGCAGAGTCAACCTACAGAAAGCTGCGGGACCAGACAATATTCCTGGCAGAGTGCTCAGAGGATGTGCAGACCAACTGGCAAATGTTTTCACTAACATCTTCAAGATCCCTCTGAGCACCCTTGTTGTCCCAAAGTGCTTCAAGACAACGACCATTGTCCCCGTGCCGAAGAAACCATCAGTGTCCTGCCTCAATAACTACTGTCCCATTGCACTCAGTCCCATCATCATGAAGTGCTTTGAGAGGCTCATCATGAGGCACATAAAGACCCTGTTGCCCATAACATTGGATCCACTGCAGTTTGCATACCGCTCGAATCACTCCACCGACGACTCCATCTCCACTACACTCCATCTAGCCCTCACTCACCTAGAAAACAAAGACTCATACGTACGAATGCTGTTCATAGACTTTAGTTCATCATTCAACACTATCATTCCCCAACACCTGATGAGGAAGCTAACCTTGTTGAGCCCGAACACCTCCCTCTGTAACTGGATCCTGGTCTTTTTGACTGGAAGACCTCAGACAGTCCGGATCATGAACAATACTTCTAACACCATCATACTAAGCACTGGAGCTCCTCAGAGCTGTGTGCTCAGTCCCTTGCTGTTCACCCTGCTGACGCACAACTGTGTAGCAATGCACAGTTCGAATCACATCATAAAGTTCACTGATGTCACAACCATGGTGGGTCTTATCAGCATGAACGATGGGGCAGCATACAGAGAGGAGGTGGAGAAGTTAATGAACTGGTGTAAAACCAACAACCTGTCTATGAATGTAGACAAAACAAAAGAGATGGTTGTTGACTCCAGGAGGACACAACATGATCGCTCCCCATTGAAGATCAATGGCTCCTCTGTGGAGATCATAGAGAGCACCAAATTCCTTGGCGTTCACCTGGTGGAGAATCTCACTTGGTCCTTCAACACCAGTTCCATAATAAGGAAGGCTCAGCAGCATCTTTACTTTCTTAGGAAACTGAGGAAGGCACAGCTTCCACCACACATCCTCACAACCTTCTACAGAGGGATCATTGAGAGCACCCTGAGCAGCTGCATCACCACCTGGTTTGGGAACTGCACCGTTTCGGATCGCAAGACCCTACAGCAAATAGTGAGGATGGCAGAGAAGATCATTGGGGTTGTTCTTCCCTCTGTCATGGACATATACACCACACGCTGCATCCATAAAGCCAGAAACATTGTGGCTGACCGCACACACTCCTCATACACGCTTTTTACTCTCCTGCCATCTGGAAAAAGGTACAGAAGCATTCGGGCCTGGACAAACAGACTGTGTAACAGTTTTTTTCCACAAGCCATCAGACTCTTCAACACAAAGAAACTGGAAACATAAATACTTGTGTATTTGGCTTGTGTATTTTTTTGTGTATTTAGCTTGTGTATTTTTTTAGCTTGTGTATTTTCTCTCTCTCTCTCTGAGTTCTTAGATTTAGAGCTATATGTAGTTCTGTGTCCTGCTCTCATTTTATTTTTTATTTTTTATCTATGCTGTCTGATGTAGCACCTTGGTCCTGGGGAAACGTTGTTTCATTTCACTGTGTAATGTACTGTACATTGTTGAAATGATAATAAAACCTACTTGACTTGACTTGAGGCTAGGTGATAGGAACAAAAATCCAGATCATATTCTTTCATTCCTCCAGCACTGATTTAATCCTGAAGTTATGACTTTTCAGGTCTCTGTGGTCAGCCTTTTATTTATAGATGTAAGCTATGGTCAGGAGACGTACACTTAAGTGACACTCATATACTTTTCCCAAAATGCCAACAGTTACTGTTTTAGTTCATGTATATAAACTATTCTATATGTAATGGTTGCTAATTCTAACTTTACTCTCAGATAAGCAAAGGCTCTGATTCCAATTCAGCATTTTATCAGTAATTTACTTTTTCAGAAACATCTCATTGCCTTGGAAATGCGTATATGTTGAAGGTGAGTCATACAACATGGCCAGACTTGTTAATAAGTGGTTTCTCAGAGGGAGGGAGGGTAATCATAGGTGTACCCTAAGTCCAAACATAGAAGAGTTATCTCAGCTCTTTCTAGCATGTATTCATTTGATGCTTAATTACAGTAATGGAACTAAAAGAAATCTGTCAAATATTTGACTTGAATTCAAGATTTGAAGCCAGACTTTCTTTTCTTTTCTTCTTCTTTTTTCTCCTACAGAAACAAAATCCTGGACTTTTTATTTTTCATTCAGGCCTACAAACAATCAATGACTTGGAAAATAGAGTACAGGAGTCTGGAAGATCATCAAACAAACAAGTATATATGGCGCAGTGGCTAGAATGCAGTACTGCAGGGTACTTCTGCTGACTACTACAGTTTGGCAGATTGATTCTCACTGGCTCAAGGTTGACTCAGCCTTTCGTCCTTCTGAGGGCGGTAAAATGAGGAGCCAGATTGTTGGGGGCAATATGTTGACTCTGTAAACTGCTTAGAGGGGGATGTAAAGCACTGTGAAATGGTATATAAGTCTATGTTCTATTGCTATTATAGTCAGCCCTATTTAGGACACTCACTTATGAATGTTAATATATACTTAAACATTAGGGCAATTAGAGAAAACGCAGTCCATGGGAGCATAATTTACAAATCTTTTTTCAGCAACACCCCACACACATTTGTATCATCAAATTTAGTAGTACACTATGGAACAACGGTGACTGTCCGTCTATTTTTAATGTGAAATTAAAAAAATATAGGAGGGTTAAAACTCTGATACACTTAATGGGCCAATAAAATGCTAGAATACCTGTCCAACAAAAATATAAAAGTGCAAGGACAGGCTGAACATTTTGTTTTTGCCTTTTAGAATCTTCTGCCTTGTGACATCACCACTCCACCCACTGCACTCCTGATAAAAAGTAAATTAATGAAAATATTATTCAATCATATGTAAATAAATCACTTTTACAAAAGAAAAATAAGAAATGAAATCATAAGAGGGTATTTTCTTGTTGTTTGCAAAGAAGAAAGCAATAGAATAGTGGTGGGCAACTTTTTCCCTGTTTAGACAAGCATAAGCTTATTTCACATGTGGGCATGGTCAAATCCACAAGGATGATCAAAGCTGCACAAAGGTAAGCAAAGGTAAGGTAAGGTTTTTTTTTGTTATGGTAGGACAGGAAACCAAGTACTGTCAAACTGTTTTGAATCACCATTCTATTAGCTCAGCAATCATGTATTTGAGGAAGTTGTGGAATAGATGAAAAGCAATATGTTGAATCCTTTCCTTTACAATAGTGAAAAATAGACTTGGCATCTAGTCATTTTTTTTTGTCCCTCTTTCCTTCTCCCTCCCTATTTTTTCCAGTTTCTTTCCATCAGTTATATAGATATGAGACAGAGCAGGACGATGTAAATGATTTTAAAAATGTGGAGGAGGAATGATTCAGAATATGCTCAGGTGAAATAGTTGTCGCTTGGAAGTGAATTTGGAGATGTAGTCTCGAGATTATGGAGGTCTAAACATTACCTACAATATAAATGTTTCCCAAATGTTTCTCAAATATGCTAGATGAAAATAATCTCTTCAATGAGATAAAGATTCTGATACTCTTGATTTTTGAATGAGATGAAATTTCCTTTTTATTGGTGTCTTCAAATATTTTTCAAGTACCAAGTTAGATTTTTTTTAAAAAAATATAAAATTAACATATTTGACCTTTTGTTAGACTCCAATGCATTAGTCACCAGGTTTTCCTTTATTGTTTGCACTGATTCTGATTTTTATCAATCTGAGGTAAATCCATAGTGAACTCACATTTTAAGAACACATTAGTAATGTGCCCACCCATAGACTTTGGAAACGTGTTAATTCTGAACACATTTAAGTCATGCCTCGTCTTAGCAAAAGGAGATCCAAGGAATCTGGATTTGATAGAGACAAGAGCCTGGAAGTATTAAAGAACCCAAGAAGGCTGATGGTTCCTAAAGTGCAATGTATTTTCCACCCACAATGACTAATCGAAAGAATCCAAGAAGCCCACAAGTAGCCCACCCTGTTACTCCCAGTTAGTATGTCTTAATTATATATTGCCTAAAAAGTCACCATGGTAGCCTCTCCAAGCCTGGCACAATTTGAATGTGGTATTTAGGCTGACTAGAAAATCTGGGAGTGACAGTCCTCACACAACTGGAGAGTATCCTTTGCAGAAGACTTTTGTATTACTTGTGTTTCCTATACACTTTCCAATGGGTATACATCACAATAAGCAAGCAAGCATCATGCCTCAGCAACAATAATTTTATTTATCTTTCTTCAGTAGGTTTACCCAGAGTACTTCTATTGATTGATGTGGTCAGTCATCAATATTTTTTTTCCTGAATAATTCTTTGATGGTTATGATTTGTTATTTTATTTATTTATCTCATGATTTAATTATTCTTATTGGAACTAGGGTAAAAATACTGTATATGATTATGATTATGCATATAGTTTTAGAAGCAATTTTCATCCATTCCAAAGACCATTTTATTTGTAAAATTATTAATTTGTATATAGATTTCATTAATTAGTATTCTTTATATATTTAGCACATATGCACATGTACACATATTAACATAAATGATACATTTGCCACTGA
Source organism: Natrix helvetica (assembly GCF_964273705.1). NCBI lineage: Eukaryota > Metazoa > Chordata > Lepidosauria > Squamata > Natricidae > Natrix > Natrix helvetica. The sequence continues at coordinate 59,861,011 of NC_138552.1, forward strand.
TCATCAAGCAAAATGATCTATAATTCAACATAATTGCATGCATTCATTCATTCTTTCCTATTAGGGAACAATGATTATTTTAACCACGTTATGTGAAACCAAACATTTTTCCAAAAGTTCAGTTAAAATTTATAGTTTCTTTCTAATCCTTCCCAAACATGTATCTCCGTCACAATCATTCCCATTTACCACACATACAGTCAAAATGGTTCTGTTATGCTGAAACTAGAGCAAAGAGAAACCATCTACATAACAGATGTCTGGAAACCGAGATGGGAACCAAGAGGAATGTAAACTGAAAATTCACTTGAGTGGAATGCAAGAAATGTTGAAATACAATATTTTTTCACCAAATGTGTACATTTCAGAACAGTGGATTAATAACACATGTGGCTTTATCATGCCACTCTTTTTCTCTGAATGTGTGCGTTTGTCCTTTAATACATTCTGATGACTATGTACAGCAGTGTAACATTCACAGAACTGGGAGTATGGAAGCCTTGTCATAAAAAAATGTGTTACATTTATTCACATTTCACATTAGAGGCATAAATGGGGTCCAATTACTTTTTCATCACTATATAAAACTTCAGTCACTAAATGAGAAGTACTTGTATACACTGTATTCTAAAATAAGAGAAAACTCTGGCAGAAATGAAATATTGCAAGTGCATCCCATTCTATTTGTTCAATGACTGAACTTCACCTGCTAGTGAAACTGATTTTTCTTTACTGTTCCTACAATTCCCAAATCTCCTCCTTAACACTGCTAAACTTTCAGAAAAGAGAGCAAGTGAAAATTCACTTAGGTAATATTAGATGGAGCTCAAAACTTGTAAAATATTATTCCAAAGTAGAAATACTTCCTAAACGTGATTGAATTCCCATTGATTATTCCTTGGGTATGCAAATTATTCTAGACTGATATGAATGGGAAATTCAGCTCAAAGAAGGAACTCAATTTGTTTTGAAGTTGAAACTTGTTTGAAATTTGCAATATGAATCAGCAGATATATGTCTGTACATGCAGGGTCAACTGAATTCAAATTAACTTGAAAATTGATTCAGTTTGATACATCTAATTCATCTGATGGTTCAGCTGAAAATACAGCCCAAAATGAGAGTCAAGACCTTCCCAAAATGTTATAGGAAATGGAATGCTGGAATTTCTGTTTATAATGAATAAAACACTGCAGGAACTGAGTAATGTTTTAAATAAAAACTCAACCACAGTCTTCAAAATCAATCAGGAGAATGCACTTTGCTTTTTGATGATTCCTTCTTGCCCATCTTTCTTTCCCAAGAAAGAAAAATCCTTTATTTGCCCAAAGAAGATTTTTCTTCTGCTACTCTCCTCCCACCCTGTACTATAAAATGAAAATCAGCACCCAAAAGCTTTGCTTCAAGTGCAGCTGAAATGCCAAAATCCCCTTTACTTTTGTGGCCCCTCTGTAACAAAGGTCACATTGAAAAACCTGGAAGGTGTAGGCCCATTTCTGCATTATAAAGTGAAGTGTTGATGGTGAGTGTTCTAATCACTTTTACTTGGGACACATTCTTAAATAGATTTTTGTCAAATTTTGTAAAATTCTAAAACCGTTAAGTTTAGATCAGTTGTATGGCACATACTTACTGACTTTCAAACCCAGTGTTTACATATATAGTTTGGAAGAATATTTCCTTCAGAAAAATCTTATAAGCAAAAATTATTTTACACTCTTACATGAGTCATGCACTCTGTTTAGAGTACACACCCAATTGGCCAGGCCCTTAAGGAGGCATTCAGCCTATCCCTTTCCTTTCTCTCTTTGTCTTAAAGATAGGATTTCCCATGTAGCTCTCACAAAGAATGACATTTAGTACTCTATTATTCTAAGCTTTCCTATAGGACAACCATTTCCAACAAGAAATAGTTATTTTGAAGTTTGGCTTCACGTCACCAAGTTCAACTGAGTTTTTCTTAGCAACATTTGCTTCATGAGGGTAACAATCCCTGCATATTTGTACTAACAAATGGCTACCCATTAAGGAAAGGATTGCCAGTGGAAATCTTCAATCTATAAGAACACTGGAATGGCCACTCCTCTGTTTCTATATTATTTGTTTGATTATTAATTAACTTTTTTTTAAAAAAAAAATCACACTTAATAACTGAACTATGGTAAAAAAAAAATAGATTTGGAAACATTTCAATTATATGAAACAGGCCTAAATATCTATGGAGATTCTCAATATTTTTGAGCTATTCTCAATACTTTTAATAATCATCTTTTTCTGGACACGTTCCCATGACACCAAGCCTTTATTTTTATAGTTTTGAAATAACATTTTTTGGCTGACTTGTATTATAGGTATTGCTGGACTTTTTTAGTTTTTAAGCAGTATAATTCATAAAAGGAAAAATAATTTGTTTGCTGGCCATCTCAAAGGACTCGTGACATCACTCTTATGACATCACTCTTTTACACACAAACAAAGGTATTGCATTACCCCAGTCGTAGACTGTAGTATCCAATTGGAGAAGAGCAAGGCTATGGTTTACCATGACTTAATATTACGTATCATGTTCAGAATATTAGATCGTGTTAGATCTAACACAACATCATTTTTGTCATATTATTATTCACAAACCCTCCTTTGATGTTGTTTTGTTTTGAATTGATAGCTGTTTTTCCCATTTCTGTTCTATTAGGATGCAAAATCATTATGTGAATTCTTCTATCTTGGTATTACTTAGAAAGGGAGATGGAAAAATTATGATACTGCCCTGCATTTGTCTTTGAACATTCCTGACAGTCTGTTACAGATGGATGTTGCTAATTTGGAACAGGCTGACAGATACAGGATTAGCACACTAGCGCAACTGCTAATTCAGTAGCTGAATGAGACCTGCCTATTTCATTGTGAAGTAGCATTATTGCAGAAACGTGTAGATGTTTAATTTATGTAATTAGAAATCATCTATGAACCAAGTAAGTTCAGTATTATTGTGTAAATCTTACACCATGAAACATTTAAAGTAATTTCAAAGCACACAAACCTAATTAGCTTTCTTCAGCTTCTTGTGAAATGAATTTGAAAATATTTATGCTCTTTGCTTAAATAAAAATTCTAACTGAGTAAAAACTGCACAACTGATATGATTTGGAATATATTAAAATGTATTTTAAATACCCTTTAAATTCAAGCTTTGTACAAAGACGAACAACTGACAGGGCCATAACCTTTCTCTGTTTTTTGATATAACAAATGGGGAATGTTGACAGCACAGGTAACAGAATGCCTGAAGGTAAGACCATTGAAAAAAATAATACTATATGTTCAATTCTAGATTTGATGACTCACACCAGAATGTTTGGAATTCAGTGCATGAAATGTCTACCAATATGCCTAAGCAGGATCATGTCTTCACAGGACCTTCAGAGTTTCATTAATAGCAATCTGGCTATTAGAAATAAGACTTTGCAAAGAAAGTACAATGTCACATAGAAGAGCTTCATTCAAGTACAATCGCACCTTAGAATAGATAGCAAACCTACTTTAATTCAAATAAAAAGACACCTTCATTTAATAAAGCTAAACAATTATCCCCAATAGCCAATTTGCCAATCCGTGTTCTTTTTTTCTTCTGTCTTCTTTTGTTGCTTCTGCAATTGGCAGGACATAAATTCTACAGCTGAAGCTTGAAGTAAGCAACAGAAAAACAACATTCATATTATATGATCTAATATAACACTAATGAAAACAAACAAATCATAATCACCATGAATTCTGAGAGTAAACAGGATGTCAGCTACTTATGCACAGAACTTGGGAACAAAACCTCCATTTTTCCCTCCTTCTATTTTTCTCTGCAGAAAAGCTGCTTTAAAAAGGTGAAAACAAAGTATTGGAAAGTGAATAATTGATCAAAGATGCATGTATCTGTATGCATGCACAAACAAAAGGATACTCATAAAAACCCAGTAAATTCCTTCCTAATCCTTAGAATTGCCCTTTTCCAAAGCCCATTTCCCAACAGAATGAAAAAAAGTTTAATACGTGCATCTGCACTTCACTGGGCAACAAAAGCTTAATCTTTTCATTACCTAATTTTGCACATAGATAAAAGCTGTAAGGACCTTTTATATAAAAACATTTAACATTTTTACAGGTGCATAAACATAATTTAGTACCTCATAATGCACCCTTTTAAGAAAAGTGTTGTCCAGACAACTTGAGGAATTTAATACTTATCACAACCAGCAACAAAATGTGTGTGTGTGTGTGTGTGTGTGTGTGTGTGTATCGATGTATGTATTGTGTCACAACCCCTGGTATGGTATGGCCAAATATGAGAGGGAGCATTCTGCTTCCCTTTTCTGTCTTTCGGCTTACCCTAGGAGTCATCCAGGCAGAAAGCCATTTTTTTATGTTGCCTTTTGTTACATTTGTGTTGCATTTGTGCTGTTAAATAAATAAAGGGAGACTAATATAGATTTATTTCAACTTATTTAGCTCTCATCAGCTAGCCATACCCTTACTGGGAATCAAACCTGGGCTGTATTACATATCAGGCAGTTGAATAGATAGATGATAGATAGATAGATAGATAGATAGATAGATAGATAGATAGATAGATAGATAGATAGATAGGTAGGTAGGTAGGTAGGTAGGTAGGTAGGTAGGTAGGTAGGTAGGTAGGTAGGTAGGTAGGTAGGTAGGTAGGTAGGTAGGTATATGGCTGATTTATGAATAATGCAGGAGTTGGATGCAGGACACTTCTAATAGATCTAAAAGGTGTGCCCTGAATCCCAGCTTCTGATATAAGAGTTCTTAGGCTCATGAAGTCTCATGGAAGCACATTCAGACTTCTCAAAATTGAAAAATCTTAAAGAATATATTTAATAAGAGAGCTCATTAATTCAGACAGAGGAGTGTGCATATCTCTTATAATATGTGGATATTGTGGGACATCAAATGATTTCAACCAGCCAGCTCCTATTTAATACCCTGTTATTTGGAGAATAATATATCTGTTATAATTTATGTAAAGTGGGGGTATATTTATGTAGATTGTGTAGATTTTAGAGTGGCGTGAAGCTTTTGAAGAATATTTGAAACAGGGTGATCTAAAATGTTATGCCTTTTTAAATATTACTAAGTATGGGATCTCTAGATAAGGACACATCTGCCAAACAGCATGGAAAATCACTTGATATGTGTTCTCAAATGAAACAATGACCTCACTTAAACCTCAGAAAGAAAACCTCTCTTTTCACTCCCCCATTCCTTCCCACCTGCTTTCCTTGATTTTCTCTTCTCTTTTAACATCAGAAAGTAAAGTAAACAGAGAGCGAAGAAAACCCAACCATGTTGCGCAGCTATAATAATAAGTGCATTAATTCTTAGGAAACGATTTTTAACCTGTACATTTCTGCAAAGAACAAGCAGTTGAATATCAAATGACATCTGGGCATGAGTCAAGGGCTGAAGGAGTTTCTGCACGTTGCTTATTTTGCATTAGCAACATTGATCCGTTATTTGTTTGAGGCTGTATGACAAATCACATTCTTTGGAAGAACGTTAGCACAGGAAATTTGGCATGAGTCAGAAAATTTCAGGCAACCTTTTTCTTGACATGAAAGGTATTGTCCCAGATTATTACTATTTTTATCAGCTTTATTATCACTATTTTACAATTCTAGACAGACAAAGAAACAGGAAATATGTTAGTGGGAGGTGCAAGAATTCTTTCTTCATAGTGTAATTTTTTTTTTCTGGTATTCTCTAGTTTCCGGTATTAATTACAAAGAAAGTCCTTGAAATGGAGTGACCTAGGAGGAGTTTAGTGACTCTATTTTCCTTTAGTGCATTAAAGTTTCCATAGCAGATACAGACAATTCCAGGGGTGAGTTTAAGGTATTTTAAATATCCTTTGAGAAAATCTAAATTAAAAATTAACAAGGAAGGTGAGGTTAATGAAAATGTGAAGGTGGGTGAGCAGGTCTTCTTTGGAACACTTTTGTTTCTTAGAAAAAAGATAAAATTGTTCTTTCCCTCCAGTTTTTTATAAAAAGAGGACCACTTTGCAGTATTATCTCTGGATACTTTTCAACTTTTTTTTAACATTGTGGACACTCTTTCATCGCATCCAGTGGAACAATATTAGGATTGGATCATTGTAAGAAATGTGGTAGAAAAAAAGGAGTGAATTTCAGCCATTAGAAACCTTTGGACAATTTCTGTTTCTCCTCCGGAAATTTTAGTAAATGATCTTTCTACTTTCATTGCTCAAATGAGATGAGGAATGTTCCTAGGTCATTTGTACACAAGGAAACTTGTATCTTAAAAGAAAATTAAAGGCAACTATATGACAATAAGTTTTAAAAGCAAATCTAAAAGAACAAAACGCCTCTACTTCCCTTGTATTTGAATTAGATGAGAACTTAAAATTCAGAACAAAAGACTATTCCAAAGGATAGTTTGTAAAAGGTGTGTGTGTCTGTGTAAAAAAAGAGAGAGAAGGTGTGTCACAGAAGGGTCAGTTCAAATCCCACATTTCTTGTTTTTCAAGCTTTTTTGTTTAAAACTTGAAAGGTGCAGAGACACCTATTTGAATTTAAGCCCTTCCTTGACACAGCATGCCCTCCGAAATATTAATCATTCTTCTGAAATGCAATATAGCAAGACAGATCCAGACAAAGGTATTACGATTACCAGAATATGGATTTAGCCACCTACTGTTTATGAGAATTGGAGAAAAGCAATAAACAGCTTTTCATACCCGGAGCCCTTTCTATCTTCTGCTCTGCTCACTCCCATTCTCTACTATTTTGCTGTGCATACATTATCAGCAACCAAAGGACCAGAACAAAGGGGATTCCTGAACAGAGAGGACAATGAAGCCCTCGATACTAAAATAACACTGCTGTGAGAGTGCCTAAATAAGGCAGTTGGTGTCATGGACAATTTTGTACTTTAATCATTGGTGCTAAAGTTTTTTTGGATACCATTCTGAAGAGACAAAAAGCAGTAGCAAAACAGTCCCATACATAAATAAATGTCTCCTACTTAGATATGCATTACTAATGAGTTGATTTTTTTCCATTACAGCCAACACCACCTCACCCCCCTTTCAATGATGTCACAGGCTTTGTGGAAAATACATACAGAATTAGCTCTGACACTAATGGATTTTCCTGGAGTTTCTATTGATTCTTTAGTTTGTATGCTTTTATCTCATCCGAGGAAGCTACTAAGGATTTTTCCCTATGTTGCTGCATGGTTAGAGTCCATGATGCCAGTCCTGATTTAGCCATGCCTTTGACAGATTACGATCAGGAGAGCACTTTGCAACTCCTATTGTGGAAAATAACATTTATTGGGCATTTTTACCGGTTTAGTAGTTTTTATGCTAATGTAGGAATTGGCTTGCTTTGATTATTGATGTTGGCTATGTTGTTGATTATGTATTTAGGATAGTTATATTTGCTTTTTCTTAATGCGCTCAACATAGATCATATAATAGAGTGTGTGTGTGTATGTGTGCATGAATGTGTGTGTTGGGTGTGTGTTTGTGTGAATGTTGATTGCTGGTGATTGCCTGGACAAATCCCTGCAACTTTCTTAGCAAGATTTCAGAAATGGTTTGCCATTCCTTCCTAGGGCTGAGAGAGAGTGACTAGCCTTAAGGTCACCCAGCTGGCTTCATGTCTAAGGTAGAACCAGAACTCACAGTCTCCCAGTTTCTAGCCTGGTTCCTTCTCAAACTGGGTCTTAAGCATACTGGTAGTCATCGGATTACAACAGTTCATTTAGTGCCCGTTCAAAATTACAACACTGAAAAAAATGACTTAAGACTGTTTTCCACACTTATGACCATTTCAACCTCCGCATGGCCACATGATCAAAATTCAAACACTTGGCAACTGATATTTATGACGATTGCAGTGTCCTGAGGTCATGTTTTCCCCTTTTGCAACCTGCTGACAAGCGAAGTCAAGGGGGAAGCCAGATTCACTTAACAACTGTGTTACCAATTTAACAACTGCAGTGATTCACTTCACTTGACCTGTGGCAAGAAAGGTCATAAAAGGGGGCAAAACTCACTTAAGAAAAGTCTCACTTAGCCACAGAATTTTTGGGCTCAATTGTGGTCATAATTGAGGGCTACCTGTAGTATACATTCAGTTACATTTTTTGTTGTTGGATCATTTGGTTTGGGAGTTCATAAGAGACACAAAGACACAAAGGCAGACAGTGGATTTGCAGGCTGACTGTGAACTTGTCTCCCCTGAGCCTGTTGGCTCTAAAAATCGATCTGGTTTTGATAAAATAACAGTAACATATAGCACTGCAAAAACATGAGGCAGATGAGAACAAGTTAAAAGTTCAAGTAAAATTCAGAACAAGTTACGCTATCATATCATACTGATAGACATATTACATGCTTTCATAAAAACTATTCTGGAAGCATTGGCCATATCAAACAATGAGCAGCACCAAAAGAATGAAGACATTTTTATGGCCATTTTCCCATCTAAACAAGCCACAATGCCAGAACGATGCTGCTGATAGGGGGAAAAAGAATTTTCTATTTATTGCACCAGCAAATATTTTCAAAGTGGCTTGCAGATCAATGAAGTAAACACAATGCAGAAATGCAAACTAATGCAATCAGAAACCACTCACAACAAAAAGCCACATAAAAAAGACAGCTCAAATTAAAAACCAAATAAAAGTATAATAGTGGCAGTGTGTTTAGAAACATACAGCTTTGCCTATATGCACTACTATTCAGCTACAACCTCAAGTGCTTAAAAGGCCTGGATACATGCCAGCCTAGACTTTCCTGTTGATGAACCAGTCAATCTATATTTATGTACTAAAAATGAATATGCTTTTTACAGGAAGAAACTCTCTTTTTACCCAGTGTCTCCTTGATCTGTCATCAGCTTTTTAAACAGTTCATCTACGGCAGGGGTGTCCAAACTTGGCAACTTTAAGACTTGTGGACTTCAACTCCCAGAATCCCCCAGCCAGCTGGCTGGGGAATTCTGGGAGTTGAAGTCCACAAGTCTTAAAGTTGCCAAGTTTGGACACCCCTGATCTACGGGTTTTTTAAAAATACTTTGTTCCTTTAGATTTGATAACATTGTCGTAGTAACTTAGTTAACTTAGAAAAGCCTTAGTAATTACAATCACGCTGGGGCTGAGAAAGAAAAGAAAGAATTTGGACATGTTGAGAAGTCACTATTAGTCTCTCTAAAGAATAGCAACTTCGTGGAATTTTGTTTGGTTCAAAGAAAGAAGCCATATTGCAGGCCATGGAATGAATTACCTTACAACAATATCTGTGCGTGTCTTTGTATATCAGTACAGATAGTTCTTGACTTACAACTGTTCACATAATGACAGTTTGAATTAACAACAGCCTCTGAAAAAGCTAGTCATAACCTAATTCAAACACGCCTTTTCCCCCTCGCATGGCCATGTGCTCACAATTTGGTCACATGGCAACTGGGTTACATTTCTAGCCAGTTTCAGCATCTCACAGTCACTTGGTTGCAATTTGTGATGTTTTTTGCCAGTTCCCAGGGGAAAAAAACCCATTAGTTATGTTGGATTTGTATTTATGACCATTGTCTCCACTTATGACCATTGTAAAAATGGTTGTAAAACCAGTTCTGGTCAATACATGACCACAACCATTTATTCAAAAACTTTTGATCCCAATTGTGGTGGTAAAACAAGGACTACCTGTATAGTCAAGATGGCAGCCGCAATAATGTGATTAAAATTCTGCCCTTTAATCCAGTGGTGGTTTCCTACCAGTTCAGACTGGTTTGGCCGAACCAGAAGTAGCTTGGTGGCCTGGGTCACTGGAACTGGCAACGACCCAGGCCTGCCACGCCCCCGGACCGGTTCTCCCGACAGCTCCTTAGGAGCCATCTTGTTTTTTGCTTCTGCGCATGCACAGAGCAATTTTAGTTGTAGTGCACATGCTTGCACAGCACACATCATGTGGCGGCGCATCCCCGAGCAAACTGGCACTAGTCTCTGCCGGAACCCAGCCCTGTGTAACACCAACTCTGATACAAAAGGACTGGGGACAGGGATTGGAATGCTCTGATTACTATCTTGACTATTTTGATGTCCCTTTGTAGGCAGTGCTGTAAGTTAACATTACTGAAAAATATTTGGACAGAACTGCCATTTAAATCTCCCTTTCTCTCAGTTATAGGAAGGAGGCAATGGCAAACCACTTCTGAAAAACCTTGCCAAAAACAACAAAATAGGGAGTGTGCAGGCAGTCTCCAAGAATCAGATATGATTGAATGGAAAAAGAAAAAAGACCATATAAATGCAGATTTCAGAGATTAAATCTTACTGCTATATGTCTGAATACCGATTGTAATATGGATATCAGGCGGATAAATATTTATCCCCCCCCCCCCCCCGTGGTTACTATGACATGAAAATAAGTAAAATACCTATTTGTTGGCAGTGAAATGAACTTTGGGAAGTGTTATTTTGCTGTACTTTTTAAGGAGAGAAATAAAATTTGCCAATAATCTGAATAGGGTTGTTAAAACAAACTGCGAAATTCTAGTTTCCTTAATATAAGTTATAGTTACTATTGGTAGATGGAGTAAATTAGCAATAAGCAACTTGGAGGCATCCACTTCAGCTCTTCCAGTTCCAGGCAGCAGAGGCTATGGGAATTGATGGTGGGAGCAATTGTGTAATTTTTTAGAAAAACACAAGTAGCCTCTCAGTGATTAAAAAGCAAGAAATCAACAGTTTATTTCAATATCATTTAAATATTATATAATATTATATATTATTAATAAAAGTATTAAATATAGACCTATAACTGTTAACTATTTCCAAATTCTCTATATATTGTATTTTTTTGGACTATAAGATGCTCGGGACTATAAGGCACACCTAGTTTTTGGGGAGGGAAACAAGAAAAAAATGCCTCTGCCTCCAAACAATTTGCCTCCTTGCAGCAAACAGTAAATAGCCTGGTCAGCTTCAGCACAGCCTGATTTAGCACGAGCAGCTTATTGGTGGTTGGATCAGCCTCTCGGAATACCAGCTGCTCCAGGCTGTGGGAATAGCACCGCTGCCTATCGCCGCCTTCACGCACCCCATTTTTGTCCTCGTTATGCCCCATTTTCTTCTTCCACATGTCCCGTTTTTGGCCTCCATGTGTCCCATTTTTGGCCTATTCCAGGCGGCGGGTATCGCCACCACCAGCACCTATTGCCGCCAAAAACAGTACACATGGAGGCTAAAGATGGGGTACATAGATGCTCAAAATGGGGTATGCGGAGGCAGCAATCGGCGATGGTGGTGACAGCAGTGGCAATCCCCGCAGCCTGGAACAGCTGATCATTGGTATTCCAGGAGGCCAATCTAACTGCCAATCAGCTGCTCATGCTAAATCAAGCTGACTAGCCTGTTTGCTGTTTGCTGCAAGGAGGCAAATTGCTGGAAAGCAGAGGCTGAAGGGTGGGGGCCAGCGGGTGGGTGGGGCTTCAGCAACATTCACTCTGTAAGACACACAGACATTTCCACCCACCTTTGCGGGGGGTGGGAGTGCATCTTATAGTCTGAAAAATATGGTAATTCATGAAAAAAGAACTAAAGATGGCCCATTTGTCCAAAATCTTGTCCAATAGTTTCTGTAGAATTTGAAAATTTATCCCAGTTCCATGATGTCTAACAAAGCACTATTAAACAAATACATGGGAATTTATTTGAATTAATATGGGAGTTCAATAACTTATAGTTAGATTCACTCTAACAGTAGACTTGATTACAGTTAGAACATGACCCCACAACTTTTTTGTGAAGACAGGGAGAGAGCATAGTCCCACCTAACCATTACACAAATTTATCAACCCAAGACATTATGGATACTATGATTTATTGGTGGCAATCTCCTTTATGCTTTGTTAGCATCTTCTCATCCTGTGAACATGGCAACTATGCAGAAAAGACATTGTTCTTTTGAAATTAAGATGTTCTCTACTTAAAAACAAGATACTTCCTTCCTTTTGATCTCCTACAAAACTACTGATGAGAAATGAGCTTGTTTTAGGACTTAAGTTTAGTTTGCCTTTTTAAAGTAGAGCAAGTAATCTCCCACATTTAAAAGTTGTTTGCGTATAGCTAAAGAATAATAAAATGTGTTTCTGTCTCTAAAGTTTCTTGAGCTGCATTAATTAATTCATGAAATGTTTGAAGAAAATGTGTCCTGTTAATTTACTTCTTGGATGAGAATCAATGGCCTTACTATTCTGCCATATCAGCTTTCCAAATATCAGCATTGTGCTTTTATTACCCAGCACACAATGGACTGTATGTTGTGGAGTGAAACACAGTCTGGCAGCGATTCCCTTAAATTAAATATACACATTACTTGGGGAAAGAGTCTTTTATCTCTTCAATGACAAATAAAATGCAATAGCTGAATATATAGCTGATGTCTGAGTTTTAACTAACATACAACTCAAGATCCTTAATTGAAAATCCAGAAGTACTGTAGATCATTTTTCCAAACTTGGCACTTTCCAGAGATGTTGGTTGCCTGGTCACAGAATTAGTAAGAATGAAGAATCACCCAGTCTATAAATAAAAAGACAGGATGTAATTGCTATTCCAACATTTTTTCCTTCAATCTCATTTCAAATTATCCAGTGAAAAGGGCTACTTTGTAATAAACAAACCACTAATTTTGCATGAAAAACTAAATATGACTATCAACTATGCAAATGCTAAACTGAACTTGACCAAATTTGGATGACCGAGTATAATAAAAGCAGAATCCATAAGCTTTTCTTCTAGCTGAAAATATTCAAGGAGAAAAAAAATTGGGCAGCATGGGGCTTCATGAGTCACATTATGGAAAATATTTTGGTATCTTTACATCACATTCTGCCTAATGAAAGAGCTAGCCCTGATATAATTAGTATAAATGCAATAATATTAGTGTGAAAAACTAATGAGATAGGAAGGCTTGCACACCTCCTGAAGTGGCTAAACATAGCAGCAAAAATGTCTTATTAGATCTCACTTCCCCAAAGAAGGAAAGAGATCTCAGAGAAGGAGCTTGCATATTAATCAAAATGAAAAACAAATGAGAAATGTTTTCATAAGCAAGAGCTGAATTCAATCTGTGAGTGAACCATCAAGAGCAAACTCTGACAAATGGGTGGAGTGGTGGAGAAAAGTACAAAATTAAACAATTAAATATACTTTGTGATTACTCTTCATTTATATCTAATAGTTTTCCTCTTGTCATATTAAGAATTACAGGGAAGTGAAGTAGTTGAGCTGTTCAGATCCTTTAACAATTTAATAATCCATTTTCTGCATGCACATTTTCTACCTTTGTAATGGATTTTTTTAAATACACAATATCCCAAGTCTTATCATAGGTAGTTCTCAACTTAGGACTGGTCATTTAGCAATCATTTAAAGTTTTGACAGATCTGAAAAAAGCTATTTATGACCCATGCTCAAAATTAAGATTGCTGACTCCACCCACCCCTGCAGTCATGTGACCACATTTCAGGCACTTGACAACTGGATTGCATTTACAACAAGTTGCAGCATTCCTTTGATGCTAATTTTATTTATTTTCCCCTTATGGTAACACTGCAGTTCCATTACTACAATAATTAAATCGATAGAGGATGAGTTGTTTTATTTTTATATTCCTTTGTGGGTTCATGAAAACTTCAAGGAAGAAATTTAATCCATTTTTTAAAAAAATTTAAACATTTAAGGAAATGTTAATACATTTTAAGATGTACAAAGGTGTAGCTTCAGAAAGGGGAGGGAAGAGAAACTTGCACCAATGTGGGCAAAGAACAGGAGCATGTTTCACATACACAGGACAGAAACTGAAGGAGTCTCCCAGTGGAAGATATAATAGTCTCTCTGTCTCTCTCTGTGTGTGTGTCTGTCTCTCTCTCCAGCATGCAACAATTAATTAAAACAATAACTATATAAAAATAATCGTCATTAAATTTTTTAAAAAATATCCATAAGCCATTACAGAGTGTGAATGCTAACTACAATAATGGAGCCCTCTGAAGATTTCACTGGGACCCAAGGCTTGGCAACACAGCCAGATCTGGAGGAACCTCCAGAATATTAACAGGGATAGAGCTAACTACTTCAGCAGGGAGAATGTTCCATTAGGTGGGTGCCACAGCAGAGGTGACCTGCCTCTTGGGACCTGCCAAGTATAGTTCCTAACAGTCAAAACCAAGAGCATGCCTTCTCTGACAGAACTGATGGGATGGATGGATGGATGGATATAATTAGGGAGAAATGGTCACTCAGATAACCCATCCAGGCCATGAAGGACTTTAAAGGTTCAAATAGCAACTTGAATAGGATCCAAAAGAAAATTGGTAATCAGTGCAATTCAAGGAATAGAGAGTGTATATGCACAAGCACACATAACTGCCTACATCCCGGCATTCTGCACCAGCTGAAGCTGTCAGATAATTTTCAAGGGCAGCCCCATGGACAGCATACTACAGTACGTAGTCCAATTGGGTGGTGACTAGGGCATGAGTGAATTCCTGAATGAGTCCCTGAAACTAGGAATCAGTGAAACTGGCACACAGCACAAAGCCTCTTGAGCAGGAGTCATGAGTCCAGATGACCCCCAGATTATGCATTGGGTCCATTTGGAGTAGTGCAACCCCATCCAGTGCTAAAGATGGTATAGTCCTAGAACTGGTAAGTCCCAAAATCCAAAGCCTCTTAGTCTTGCCAGGTTCAATGGAGCCTGTTTTTCCCCATCCACACTGTCACAGTCTACAAGATAAGATGTTCTGGGCATTGATTAATTTGCCAGGGGCAGAGCTATATAAATGGGTCTCATCAATGTATGGCCTCATATAGTTGAGTGGAAGACAACAGAGCGTTAAACCCTGTGGCATCCCACCTAGTATGGGCTGAGGCAGGATTTCATCTCCCTAGTCACCACCAACTGGATTTAATCCTGGAGAAAGGAAGTCAACCAGCACAAGACTGTGTAGCCCAGCCTCCAATCCTCTGATTCAATCCCAATATTGAAAACCTCAGAGAAGTCAAGTAGAGCAAGGATCAATGCCCAATTCCACTCATCAGAGTTGATCCAAAAGTGTGACCAGTGTTGTTTCCATCCCATATCAAGCTCTGAATCCCAAATGAAAGGGATACAGATAATTTGTTTCTTCTTGCTTTCTGACTTTTCTATTTAAGCCATTATGAGCACACTTCTATTGAGTGCTCATGACGGGTTTCTTCAGTTAATTGTTAATTGAGAAAAGAACATTCTGGTAAAATTATTACTATACCAATGATCTTCTAGTTGAAACTTAGATTACAAAAATGTACCTCTCTCTATGCCTGGCATTTTCCTTTTATGGAGAACTAAGGGGAAATCTGTAATTTGTAATTATCTGTATCTGGAAAACCCACACATACCCTTCTGTATCTATTCCCAAAATTGTGGAAGTAGCCCAATGCACATCAGATAACTTTGGATGAATCTTGATGTACTTTCAATAAAGCCCAGATTTCTCCAGGGCAGCATGGTTTTTTTTTCCTTTTGCATGTACAATCCTGATATTTTCATTAGGATAAAAGTAAACAAAGCATTGTATGTTTTTAGGCAAAAATTATGCTGATTTTTGTCTTTCTTCCTCAATGCACATTATTAAAAGCACTTACAGAAGACATGCTTTGCATGAAAACATCACTTAGTTCATTTCTCCATGTAAATATGCAACATAACTCTTATTTCTAAAACTAAGAAAAGCCACTGGCAACTGATACAGACTGTGATGAGTTTGTAGACAAATAATTTTATTTTGTATATAATAACTTCCTATTTTTGTCAATGCAATAATGAAATATTACAAAATTTTCTTTTCTAATGCAATGAAATATCCTATCCTGAGACCTATTTAAAAAGGTTAGAATAGACTGATATATCTAAATGAAGAAAGCTGGAAAAGTACATGTTTGGGGGTCAATTTTTGCAATGCTTTTTGAAAACCTGGGTCACTGGTTGCAGCTTTTGTTGTTTTAATTGCTTGTACACTCCCCAGAGTCATTGTTGTGAGATAGGCAGCCATATTAAGAGAGAGAGATGCATGAAAAAATGGTTTTGACTCAGCATGAACCTGGGAACAGCCAGCAATATAGATTGTATTATCTTCTTTTGGCATGTCCTTTTTAAAATGGAAAAGCCCTAACTTTAAAACCTATTAGGAGCCATTTTTGTGTAGTGGTTAAAGTGTAGGGCTAGATACTAGGGGACTGGGGTTCTAGTCTCACCTTGAGCACAAAGCCAACTGGGTTTGTGAGACCATGAGCTAGTCACTTTCTCTTAGCCCTAGGAAGGAGACCCCCCCCCCCCAAAAAAAAATCTTGTTAAGAACACTGCAGGAACTTGTCCAGATAGTGTCCAAGAACTGGAAACAGTTTAAAGGAAGGAAACAAAACACTTTTCTTAATGAGCTAAAAAGAAATTGGACACAGTTTTGAAACTTATCAGCTTCAAACCTAGGTTCATCTTGGTCTAACTACATGACAAAGGAGCATGACATTAGGAATTACATTCTTGATGTGTTTAAGTGTGGGAAGTGTTCCTTTTCATTAACAAGTTGGCCAGCAAGTTTCTTAAATCTCATGATCTCTTTTTTAATTACTGTGTATTTTCTAGTATTGCAAAATAGCTTCCTGTATTACTTTAGAAGCCTCCAAGCCTCAAATTCAAAAGCATTTTTTTTAAAGCAGTCAATATACTTATTTTTTTAAGGAAGGGAAATGAAGGCTTAATTTCCCTTAAAGTCCCTCTCTGAACTTGTAATCTTTGGGACTTGTAATCTTCGTGTGCACTGTATTGTGAGGCACTCATTCTATTATACTTCTCAATTAAACCTGTATTGTCTGATAGTTTTTCCAACCAAACATCCTCCATGCTAGTTGAAAATTCTTTGAGTTGCAGTCCCTGTATACAACGAAAATGCAAAGGTGGAGAAGGCTGCCATATTTTAATGGGTAAACAATTGAAATACCTTTTCCACAGGTTTTTAGTTTATCTTAAAATAAATAGTTGCAACAGTGGAAAAACAAAGGGTAACAGTCATTTGGAGACAAAGTGATTAAAGAAGAATATTCTTACTATATGTTAAAATTGCATTTAACAAGCTTTGAAAATATTTTTATTTATGAATACATGGAGTGAAAGGTAAGGGGATGAGATAAAAATGGGATTTTTATTTCATTCATTCATTAAGACAACCTTGGGATATATGTATTCATGCTGCATCCTTAACTTTCAGGCAAATTTTATTGGGGAAAAATAAGAGCTATAGGTTGCCAGAATATAGGAAATTTATAATACTAGTCATTAACTCAGGATAAAAGTTCTCCTGTAATGATAAACATGTGGTGAACTCCAGACATGACTTAAACTGCTAATCTTCTTAAATTCAAACTGCTAAGCTAAGGGAGCATGTCACTTACCTTCACATAGTGCTTTATTAAAGTAAAAGTCTAATTCATTATTTATATGGATATTGACAATTAGAAATTATAAAATGAGCCTTGCATTGTAAATATATTAATACATGGAAGACATCCTTAGTCTTTCATTCACGATTCATAATTAGGTATTATGAAACAAAATAGGAGGAGGATGTGTTGGATATGCTCAATGCCTTGCTATTTGTTAAAATAAAGGTGGGGTAGACTGTAAATAAATACATGTCATAAATATAAAAAGGTGTAGTGTTGCAAATATAAGTTCTTTCAAACTGTACACCTGGGCAGAATAACTGCAATGAACATTTAGAGTTTGAGTGTAATAGTTAAAAATGTTCACAAGTATTTATGTTCCATGCAATGTCTCCAGGGAGAATATTAGACTATCCTATGATACAACACTTATAAGCTACTCAATCAGTGAATGACATTATTGGGAAAATACTAATACTGGATCAGGAAGGAATAGAAAACAATTAATTAATTTATTAAACTTCTAGACCGCCCCCTCTCCCCGAAGGGACTAGGGGCGGTGTACAGGTACAAATTTAAAAACCATACACTCGAGACATACATAACTAAAATTGAATTAAATAACCCCTGTACAAATTTATAAAAATTAAAAACTTAGACCTTAAAACCAAATCATAAAATTTAAAAATACAAACTGAGGTGGGAAAGCTGGAATTAGGCCAGGCCGGCTAGGTGAAACAGGTGGGTTTTGAGTTTCCAGCGGAAGGAGCGGAGGTCCGTAGTCGTCCTAATGTCAGGGGGAAGGTCATTCCAGTATATCCAATAAATCCATCATTGTATTTGGAGTATTTTGTTTTCATTCATTGTTATCCATCCCATCTTAAGCATCTAAATAAAATGTCACCCTTTATATTCTGACTACTTGGTTAAATGTTTTGCGCATTCTATTTCTGCTTTTTTGAAGTATATGTTATGTGTTAGAGTCTAGGATGAAATTTATTTGTTTTTATTATCTACAGTATATACTTCATGATTGTAGAGCTAGGGGACATTATTACAATTATTTTCTTGAGGCATTCTTTCTCTTTAAAAATCTAGGTCAAGGCCCAAGCTATTAAAATTAAACACTATTTACATCACACAGTTTAACATTAGCTAGAGAATAGGACTGCTTTAAAAAGCTATTGGTGTAGCTTGAACCAGAGTAGTTCAAAATTAAAAAACATCTTAATCTGAAAGAAAGTTAGTGAAAACAAATGCATGCTGTTTCTTATTTGTGTGTACTGGCAAATATTATCTAGGGCAGGAAGAGAATAAAATACACACAAACTTGTCAGATTGATGGCCAGAGGACTGGGACTTGGAAGGTACTGTACAGCCTCCTTATCTGATATATACATTCAGTAAGGGTCAACCCAACCTTAACTGTGCACTACACATTGTTTTCTTTTGTGTAGAACTTCTCAAGAAGAGAAGCAGCCCTATCTTGCCAAGCCTAAGAACAGAGAAATATTAGTCAAGGAAGGGCCACAATAACTTCCTCCAAATTAACTTTCCAAAACATCACAGTACATCAGTCATGTGGTAATTCAAATCTGTACTTGGTTGGGTCTATGAATGAGACTTCATTTTCATGGGAAAACAATAAGGGTCTCTTTGACCTGCTGTTCCAGCGGGTCAAATGCTGAAAATGCAAAGAAGAATTTTTAACTTTAAAACTTAATATGTAACTGGGGACAAAAATCCTTGTAGATTAGAAGTAATTAAATATTATTATCCTCAGCTGATAGATACACATAGAGACATATCACTTTTCTTCCCCCCTTTTTTTTAGGAATTTAGAGATTACAGACAGGACAAAGCATAGCAGGGAAACAGGCATGGTGGCTGCAAACCAGGGGTAGGCTGCTGGGAGTTTGCATGGGTTTGGGAGAACCTCTAGTTAAGATGCTGTGCAGTTCAGAGAACCCCCAAATCCCACTCCTGGCTGACCCCACCCACCTGCCCCACTCCTCACATGGCCGGTTTTGGATGCAGTTAAGTGCCTGGCATGTGTGGAAGCTCGTTTCCGGCCTCCAGAGCCTGGAAAGGCCATTTTCTCCCTCCCGGAGGCTCAAAGGAAACCTCCAGTTCCCAGGGAGAGCAAAAACACCTCCCCCCCTGCTGTGGTGCATGAGGCTGACTAGGCTACGCCCACCATAGCATGCCCATCCAGCAACTGGGCAGAGAACCCCTTGCTAAAAAATTTGAAGCCCATCCCTGCTGCAAACACAATATCACCAAACATACGTACCACCCCCTATCCTGACCTTCAATCTGATTCTAGGAAAATTTGAAAGGGTCAGAAATGGACAATCAGTAGAGATCTAAATGTGGGATGACAGAATAAAATGTATTTGACATTTCTCTAAATCATCCCTTTGTCACATCAGTTGCAGAAAGACAAAATATTGAGATAAAAGAAATTTTAAACAAATATATAATAATATGAGATACAGGGGCAAGTGTATAAGTTCCTTTATTTGAGTCATATTATAGAAAAGCCTTTATTCTATGCCTACCAACCTAACTTCTATGGATGTTATGGCATATAATAAGACCTTTGGTAACAAATATAGGCAGAAAGACACAATCTTTCTCATTACCAGTCCCAAACTTTTAGATTTATAAGTAAGAACTGGATATTGCAGTGGCCCTGGAAGCCAGTGGGAAGCCAATGCAGTTATCAGCATTGACAAGTGTTATATGATTCACAAACAACTTTAGGCAAGAGGATGGTTGCCATATTTATACTACCTAATTTTATGAACATTTCACAAGAGAAGTCTCAGGCAGGGTGTGTTATCGTAATACAAAAAAGAAATTACATAACAACAACATCAATTTGCAGTATTAATGTCTATATCACCCAACGCCCAATGAGACTGAATGGCTCACAACAATGAAAGAGATTACAATAAAACCCATAATAAGTAAAAGATGACAAGTGTGACAGACCACATTGGATGAAGTGAAGGGTCTCACTCTCCCTTGCCAAAGGCCTAGATGAAGAGCCACAGCTTTTCTCAACAACAGCAGAGGGTGGGGGAGGGGAGCATCCATATCCCAGGAGATACAGTTTATATAATATATAAAGCAGATTATTATATATAAAAGAGAAGCTGGTATACTAGACAAAGGCGCTACTAACCATAGCAGTTGGCCTTAAAAAATGTAACACATACAATATCCCTTGCTCTTGAGGGGGAAAAAAATTTGTCCTTTATGAATAGCAGCATAGTTGAGATGGAAAAGACCTTTGAAATCTTCTAATCCAAGCCGTTCCTCAAGCAGAAGACCCTATATCAGTGATGGTGAACCTTTTTGGACATTGAATGCCCAAACTGCACATGCGCATCCATATTCCCAACACTGACAGCATGGCAAGAGGTAAGATCTTTTTCTTTCGTGAGCTTCTATTTCGTTGTTTGCAGGAAAACAGAAGCTCATGAAAGAATCACCACAGAGATCTTACCTGGGGCAATGATGCACGTGCCAGCAGAGAGGGCTCTGTGTGGCACCTCTGTCACGCATGCCATAGGTTCACCATCACGGCCCTATACCATTTCAGAGAAATGGTTGTCCAATCTCTTCTTAAAAAACCTCCAATAGATTATATTCCTAACTGGGGTTGTATTGTTCTCGTGTCCAAAAAGGTTTGAGATTCAAATCCTCATTTATTCTAGCTAGGTAAGGCTAATGCAGTCTTATGGATACCAATGATACAAGTTACAAGAGGCTGAGCAATCCTTGTGCTACAAATTTGATGTACCAAAGATCAAGAGGCTAATAATTGGCATTTTAGTATCCCCCTTTTGAGAATATTTAACCAAATATGATTAGAAACATGATTAGATGGCATCTTTAATTCACATCTCAGCTATGCTTTTGAGAAATATATCATGGTTGATGATATGAACTGGTGTGAAGTGTCAGTTCTTTCAAGAATGGATAGAAATAGTATTTCTGAGAGAAGTAGCTGATTTGGGGAAAGGTTGTTTTTTTTCCGCATGTGTTGAATGAGGTTACATGCCTATTAAATGAGCTTAAGATTAATTTAGATAATCAGAGCTGTGGCAACTAATGTCTTTCCTGACACTGCACCAGGTGTGGCATCCTGGAAAAAGCTGACCTGCCCAATCCTGCTTATGCATATTAAACTTTATAATGGAGTCTGTCTAAGACTGTCCTCAAAAATGGGAAGACTCCTGACAGATCTGCATCAGTTACAACAGATTCCTTTTTT
This sequence comes from Natrix helvetica, assembly GCF_964273705.1. Classification (NCBI taxonomy): domain Eukaryota; kingdom Metazoa; phylum Chordata; class Lepidosauria; order Squamata; family Natricidae; genus Natrix; species Natrix helvetica. The sequence continues at coordinate 59,882,819 of NC_138552.1, forward strand.
ATGGCTCAAAGGTAGCAATAAGATATGAAAGACAAGACAATATTGTGAGAAAGTCCAGCATCCTAAATGATAAATTTCAGGAATAATTGGGAATGGTCTACACTGGATGAATAATTTCAAAAAGACAGATTCCAGATTCTTGGGTAACCAGTAAGAGAAAAGCTGAACAATGAACAGAAGCTTCAGATTTTTTCATAGAATGAAAATCTCTTTATATTTGGGTGGTTCCCAGCATAGCTGTCTCGGAAATTCTGGGAGTTGAAGTCCCCAGCTCATAAAGTTACCATAGTTTCTCACCTCTGCTTTATATCGATCATTCACCGATACAATTGTATGTAATTATGCACCAATCAAATGGTCACAAGTTCTGCCAGATCTCTCTTTTAAGTGTAGACTTCATGTTGAAAAGCTTTTAGTTTCTAGTACTTAAGGGGAAACCTCCACGAGATCATCTTCTGCTGTATTGTCCCTATACGTTTATGGACTTCCTGAACCTAAGATTCATCCTCTGTACTCTCTTCCGATGAGAAATTCCCTAAGGAGGCATGACACTTAATTTATATTATGCTTCCCCCACTCCCCTTTTATGTTTTTTTTCACTCTTTTAAAAAACATTTTATATGGGTTTTTTTGGAATGTGTTTGCATTATAATTATTTTAGTACTTTGTTCTTTTGCCCTTTCTTTTTCTGTTATTATTTTAAAAGCCCTAAAAATAAATAAATAAAAATGAGGCATAACTCTCTATTAATTATAGGTATAACATTCTATGCTGGATCTCCTTTTTTAAAACCAGCTGAGCTAACTTATCTGAAGGACTATTTCTTTTCACAATGAGGTACCACACACATGGTGACAATTTATCTTCTATGCTGTACAGAATTGGGCAAAGCAATAGTCCCTAGGCTATGGAACTTTTTTTCTATCTATATAGAGGTATTTTGGCAGAAGCTCAAAGCATTCTCTTCAGAAAACCTTTCAGTGAATGACAGTTCTGACCTAAGCTCTTTTTTTTTAAAAAAATACTCTGCTGTTGACATCTGATTTTTTTTCATTCTTATTCATGCTTTATCTTTCCATTCAATTATGTATTATTCGTGTTCGCACAAATCTTTAAAAAGTTCCTAGGACATTCTTCTTGGAAAATAATTGGGAAGATATATTCTAGTAACTTTCCCAAGCACTGTGGGAGATTGTGACACAGCAATTGAAACAAAACTCTAAATAGACATGGTAGTTAAAACAAGAACAAAGAGCAGTCAGCCGTTTTATAATTTCTTAAAGTTAAAAGGAACAGAATAACCATTCCTGCCACATATATTTTAAAAATTATGAAAATCTACTACAAAATTGTCACTCCACTTCCGACACCTCATTGGGGGAGTGGGGGGCCTGATGGGTCAATTTCTCATTGTCTGTCTCTCCAGGCTTATGGATAAGCATGATTTATCCAAAATTATTAGTCTGGTCATAATTAAATTTGGATTCCATAGAAACCATTCAGCTCTCTGATATTTATTTCAGGCTGTCCCCCACCCTCCAGAAAATTTCAGTTCATCTTGTCTCTGCAGGTTTTCAGAAATGCTGTTCTAATACATTTATGCGGCAAACATTTCTGTTTTGTAATTTCTCAGAAACATTTGTATGTTTTAATAATTAATCACTTTCAGATACTGAAAACTCATTTAGAGTACACTATGAACTTCACTTTCTTCTTTTGCAAATACTGAAGAGGAAATGAACACAGGACAGCCCTGTATACACTATAGCTGCTACCGAAACTACATAAAATGCTGCTGCTTTCTCGTAGAAACACACTTTTCTACCCCTCCCTCCAAAATATTCTCCTAAAAGTCTTGACAAGGATAAGTCCTTTGATAAAAGAGTTTTCTTCTGTAACTCAAGTTTCCTTCTTGCAGCTTTGCTACAGTAAACAAAATAAATGTCCCAAATTCTCAAGCAAGACTAAGTTGCTGGCAAGTTGGACCAGAACTCAACTGGGTTTAGAAGAAAAATGGAATTAGTGGGGAAGGGCCAAAAAGCATGACAAGGTCTTGGCGCAGAAGAGCAAGCAGGTAGCTTGGCTTTCACAGCAGCACCAACCTGTAGAATTCTAACAATAGCTGGCTTCTGGAAAGAGACCTCTTCAGACATTCCCGTCATGTCCTTTTCTTAGGAGGATAAAAACAATTGTCATAGGGCGCTTTAAGTCAGCTTTGCCTGTTCTTACTGGAAATACAAATATGTTTGCTTAACAGTTCATGTTGTGTTTCCTTACTATATCAAATTGGTATTTAGAGCCCATATTCCTTCAAGCATTCAGGGTAGATAGATACAGGTATTGCATTAATAATAATAATAATAATAATAATAATAATAATAATAATAATAATAATAATAATAATAATAATAATAATAATAATAATAATATTTATTTCTTAGCCGCACCCTCTCCCGAAGGACTCGGGGCGGCGTACAATAAAAAACATAAAAATACAAATATGGACAGACATACATATAATATAGACGTATACAAAGACGTATACAAAGAGGAGGTGGACAAATGGATGGAGACAATTAAAATCACAATATTAAAATCCCCTAAATAAATTAAATAAATTACAAAAATAAAAACCCGTCAGGAGCGATATGTTCAGACTATGGTTGAGCCAGGCCAGCTACTTGAAATAGGTGGGTCTTGAGCTTTACACGGAAGGAGCGGAGGTCAGAGGTAGTCCTAATATCCGGGGGGAGGTCATTCCACAGGGCTGGGCCCGCCACAGAGAAGGCTCTACTCCTAGGCGCCGCCCCTCGGCACTGTCTGGTGGACGGCACCTGGAGGAGTCCCTCTCTGTGCGAGCGAATTGGTCGCAGGGATGTATGGGGCAGGATACGATCCCGTAAGTAACTAGGTCCTGAGCCATGGAGCGCTTTAAAGATCGTTATCAAAACCTTGAAACGCACCCGATAGACCACAGGAAGCCAGTGCAGCTCGCGCAGAAAAGGTGTCACATGGGAGTACCTAGAACCCCCCATAATTACCCGCGCGGCCGCATTCTGGACCAACTGTAGCCTCTGGGTGCATTTCAAGGGAAGCCCCATGTAGAGAGCGTTACAGTAGTCCAGGCGAGACGTCACCAGCGCATGAGTGACTGTGCGCAAGGCGTCCCGGCCCAGTAGGGGGCGCAATTGGCGCACCAGGCGAACCTGGTGGAACGCCCCCCTTGCCACGGCTGTCACATGGTCATCCATGGACAGCCGGGCATCCAGGAGGACGCCCAAATTGCGCGCCCACTCCACGGGGGCAAGCTGAATGCCCCCGATGGCCAAAGATGGCGTTAATTGGCTGAACCGGGGAGCCGGTACCCACAGCAACTCCGTCTTGGAGGGGTTGAGCTTGAGTCGGTTGTCATCCATCCAGATCTGTACGGCTTCCACACACCGGGACATCACTTCGACGGCCTTGTTGGGGTGGTTCGGGGTGGAAATGTACAGCTGAGTATCATCAGCGTACAGATGATATCCCACCCCAAAACCACAGATGATCTCACCCAACGGCTTCATATATGTGTTGAACAGGAGTGGCGAGAGGACCGACCCCTGTGGCACCCCACAAGTAAGGGGGCTTAGGGTCGACCTCTGCTCTCCTGCCAACACACGTTGCGTCCGACCGGAAAGGTAGGAGCCGAACCACCGCAAAACGGTGCCCCGGACCCCCAACCCCTCCAGTCGGCGCAACAGGATATCATGGTCGATGGTATCAAAAGCCGCCGAGAGGTCTAATAGGACCAGGATAGAGGAACAACCCCTATCTCTGGCCCTCCAGAGATCATCTACCAGCGCGACCAAGGCCGTCTCCGTGCTGTGCCCGGGTCGGAAGCCGGACTGGCGCGGATCTAGATAATCATCTTCCTCCAGATGTCGTGGAAACTGATAAGCCACCACACTCTCTACAACCTTCGCCAAAAAGGGAAGGTTGGAGACAGGACGATAATTGGCCAGCTCCATAGGGTCCAGGGAAGGCTTCTTGAGCAAGGGTCTCACCACCGCCTCTTTCAAAGAGGCCGGGAGAGACCCCTCACTCAACGAAGCGTTCACTAGGCCTAGGAGCCAGTCACGTGTAACCTCCCAGGATGCCAGTACAAGCCAGGAGGGGCACGGGTCCAATAAACATGTGGTGGGTCGCAGTCGTCCACGCATTCTGTCCAAATCCTCGATGGCAACCAAGTCAAACTCCTCCCAGATCGATGTCTCAAGACTCGCCACGGACGTCTCCATTGGACCACTGACAGGGACCCAATCCTTCCGGATTTGAGCGATTTTATCCTGCAGATATTTCCCAAACTCCTCTGCCCTACCCTGTAAAGGGGCCTCCCGCGGCCTCTGAAACAAGAGGGAGCGGGACACCTGAAACAGGGCGGCAGGGCGGTTCTCTGCGGATGCAATGAGAGCGGCACAATATTGACGTTTGGCCGCTCTCAATACCACAAAGTACGTCCTTAAATGGGCTCGTACCTGTGTTCGGTCAAATTCGGAACGGGAGGATCTCCAACGACTCTCTAGGCATCTCTTGCGGCGTTTCATCACCCTTAGCTCCTCGGTAAACCAAGGGGCCAGGGTGGATCGTTGCCGCCAGAGAGGCCGCAAAGGCGCCACCCGGTTCAAGGCCCCGGTAGTCGCATTATTCCACGCGACCACCAGGTCCTCTACCCGGGGGCGGGTCAGGGTTGCAGGAGGTGGCCCAAGCTCCATCTGGAACCTATCTGGTTCCATCAGGCGCCTGGGGCGGAACCATCTAGTGTTTTCTGGTTCCGCCTCCCCACAGCGGGGGGGTAGCACCAGCGAATTCGAGTCGGAGGAGTGAGTGATCTGACCATGACAGGGGAGTGATGGTTAAATCCCCTCCTCCCAGATCACTCAACCACTGGCCAGAGACAAAAACAAGGTCCAGGGTGTGTCCTCCCTCGTGTGTCGGGCCCTGAATCAATTGAGTCAGGTCCATGGCTGTCATGGAAGCCATGAACTCCCGAACCCCCTCGGATGCTTCTCCCACCGATGGCAGGTTAAAATCCCCCATCACTAAGAGTTTGGGGGTCTCAACCGCCACCAATGCGATCAGCTTGAGGAGTTCAGGCAGGGCCGCTGATGTATAGCGAGGAGCCAGGTATACTATCAGCAGGCCCAACTGTCTCCCAGGGCCCCATTTCACAACAAGGGATTCACACCCGGACGTCTGTGGCACAGTGGACTCCCTTGGCTCTAAATCCTCCCGGATAATCGCTGCTACCCCACCACCCCTTCCCTGGGCCCGGGGCTGGTGAAATGCTCGGTAGCCTGGTGGGCACATTTCCACGAGGGGTAAACCTCCCTCGTGGCCCAACCAGGTCTCCGTTATTCCCGCGAGGTCCGGCTCCCCCTCCAAAATTAGATCGTGAATGAGGGGGGCCTTATTAACGACGGACCTCGCATTGCATAGCAACAGCCTCAGGCCCTGGGTCTGCAGCTCCTGACCACCTAGAACGTTGGTACGAGCGACCGGGTGTAACCAGCACCCACGGTCTCCCAACCGACTATGAGTTCTTAATCTGTCCTCGTATCTGCCCCTCCCTACGACCGTTGAAATCAGTGAGCCCTGTAAAGGAACGATATCCTCCCCCTCCTCCTCCCTTCCGCTCCTTCTGCTCGCTACCACACCTAGAGACCTGGCTCTCTCATCGCTCCTGACCTGACCCACCCGCCCCCAACCCCTGAATCCCTACCCCTAAAAGTTTTTAAAAAACAATTAACTAAAACCCCCCTAAGTGACCGCTTCCTCCACCTCTCGAGATTAATAAATCCGTCATCAAGGTGGGCCCTTGAAAGGGCGGAGGGCCACACCTGCGAGAGGGGGGAATCCCGCAGTAGGATCAGGTCTGACCTTAAATACATAGAATGATTAAAAATTCGTCAGGGGCCTAGGATAGTGCTGAGGATGTTCCGGGCAAGATGCCATAGTCCAGTGTAATTAGAAAAGCAGAGCTCCAGTGTGAAAGAGAATGGTCCAGTCCTAGATGGTGGTGGTGGTGGTGGTAGGCTGGTCGGATAACAGTCGAAAAGTGGGGGCTAGTGGATGGTAAATGATGGTAAATGATGGTAAATGGTGGCAAATGGTGGCAAATGGTGGGTGGTGGGGGGTAGTTGGACTATTGTTGGTAATGGGCAAGGGGCTGTTGGTTAGTCAATCAATAAGTCATAGAAGATAGGGAGGAATCCTTCAGGGCACACGCAGATAGTAAGCAGGGGCAGTTGTTGAAAGATAGTCAGCAGGGGGGGGTAGGTGGGTACAATCAAGGAGGCAGCTGGCAGGAGGTAGAAAACTCCTCTGCCAAGCCTGATGTTAGGGGCCTCCTGGCAGTCCCCAACAAGCCCCCCCCCGATCTCTGAGCAGCCTCCTGAGTCGCAGCCCTCCTCCTACCAGGCCTTCGGCATTCGCTTCCTGCCTTGGCCTGCATCTTCAATCTAGGCACCCAAGCCACCATTCCAAGCCCCAACGCCGCTCCTACCAGCCTCCAGCCTCCAGCCTTTTTGCTTGGCCTACTCACTCAACTCGCTCAGCCTTTGCCGGCTTCAGAAGTCCCAGCCAGCCTCAGCCTTCTCAAGTTCGGCCTGCATATTTCCACGCCTCTCACAGCTAGAGGCAGGCCGGGGGATTCGGCGTTCGGCGTTTCCAGCCGTCGCCGCCATCGCCTGGGTCCCCGTCGCTCCAGAGTTGGCCTCTCCACTCACCGCCGGCTCAGGCCCCGGTCCCAAGCCACTAGCCTCCAACCCGGCTCCAAATCTGGCTCTGTCAGCACCGGCTTACCTCCACACACACTCCGACCGCCATTTCCAGCCTCGCCTCTCCTCCAAACGCCTCCAATCGCCTCCGATCTAAAACGGCTTCTTAGGACGGCGTCTCCCATCGGCTGGTCGCTCTTCATGCTTTCCTTGGTCGTCTAGCTACCCTGGCGACCCGCTTGGGTCGTAAAAAGATCCAGGGTAGCTATTTGCTGGATACCCAGTCCCCATGATGGAAAAAGGGGACCGGCAGCACTCCTGCTCCCTTGAAAGAGCCCCGCGGTCTATGGAGCTCTAATGGCAGACCGCCATTCCTCCAGGAAGCTCCTCCTCCTTGCTCCTCCTCCTTGCATTATGTCATGTCCTCCTATATGGGATTTTTCACACACACATATCCTTTGCAGGGGGAAGATTTATCTCAGTGAATATCTTGCATGGTGTTTTCAGCTACACTAACAATTGTATCCTATTTGGGACTCCCTAGATCAGGGGTCAGCAACCTTAAACACTCAGAGAGCCACAAAGGTCCTAACCAGAAGCCCCGCACTCAATTATGGAGCCAATTGGGAGTCCAGTCCCCACCCACCCACCATAGAGCCTCCTCCTAACATAATATCAGTGGTGGGTTGCAGATGGTACGCCCCGGTATGGAAGTACCAGAGCCTGCCCGGAGCACCGGATATCATTCTGGTACGGTGCCTCCGGAAGGCCCATCCACCCGCCCGAGCTCCTTACTGGTCTTTTAAGTCTTTGGTGCTTTCACGCATGCGGACGGCACTTACAGTGCCTGCGCGACGCTCTGCTGAACACCTGGAGAGTTGTGGAGGCTTACAGAAGCAGTAAGACGCATGCACGCACTGCGCACGTCCATGTGGATGATGCTGGGTTCGTTCCAACCGTACCAGTTGGAATGGGATCTGGAACCCACCACTGCACAGCATCCTTTTTCTCTCCCTGTCCTAACTGAAAGCCCTATCAATTGTGGAGCCGAACAGTGACGGAGAGCAGCAGCAGAGGGATGAAAGAGCCACATCCAGCTCCAGAGCCGTGGTTGCCAATCCCTGCCCTAGATGTTGGTAGCCAGGCATTATTCTTCAGAAAAGAGATGTTATTTTAATAACATACTCATTTTTGGAGTAGTTTAGGGTTTGTTTGTTTGTTTGTTTGCTTGTTTGCTTTGGTATACAAGCAAGTTAGTGTTGTATGGGTAGTTATTGAAAATTCCATTTATTATTTTTGGATGGATAAATTGCTATGATAAATCATCATAACTCTTTCTCAGTACTCCACTTTATTTTCCTAGGTTTGTTGAAGGATTGCACAAATCCTTTGCTATCGTGAAGGACAAACAAATCAGGGTAAGTAATGGAGACTGTTCCCTGTTATCTCTCTTTCACTTTCCAGAATTTTATCTCTCCCTGATAAACAGCTCTTTATTTTTCTACTCTTTCTCGGTGTTTTATTTTTTATTGTGGCTTAGTGTACTTCCTTTCTGTGAAGTGTTTTGGCAATGAGATTGTGATTGTGTCTTTTATTTTTCTGAAGACTCTCTAAATGCTGATATATTCACACACACCATTCAGTCATTTCACAGCTAAGGTGCAAAGCTTCTTTGGAAAAAGAAGGAAGTTACTTTTCTGTTTCATTGGAGAAAAATGGTTCCCAAAATACCACACTCCAAAAACTCAACCATTTTAGCATAGCACTAGAACTAATTTAAAAAACATTTGAATGAGCTTTATCCATAAAATCCAACATCAATGAATACAAACTGAAATAATAAACAAGAAAAATGATATAAAGCTGAATGGTGTGTAGGAGGTTAGCACTCACCCCCCCTCCTAGAAGAATGAAATATTCTGGGAAATATCAAAAAGACAGAATATTATTTCCCTGGATGAGAAAAGGAGAAACATGTTTTTAAAGTCAAAGCAGCTTCCTGCAGCTCCCTGCCCCTCCTTCAGCTCCAGGGTGATGGGATTAAGACATGGCCCTCAGGGCATGATAAGATTAACCCACTACCTATCTCACCACATGGCACCTGGGAAGATTACATCACCTAGCAAGACTCAACCAAGCCTGGGACACAGACAGCCTACAAAGTTAGCTAAGACCCCTGCCCCCTGGGAGTCTGACCACCAATGGGATACATTTCTTACACAGGAACAGGAATCTCTAAGGTGGGGCCCAACAGAGGGTATAAATCTCTCACTCACCCATGTGCTTTTTTGCCATGGACCTCAAACTATGTGGCCCTGTCCATCATTAAAACCTTCTTTCCAAGCAACTTCCATGAATCCAGTGTCTTTTTCTTCACTTGGAACTGAACGCAGGTGGACATTTCTTCCAACAGGTGGTTTCCCCAGCAAATAAGTTGAAAAAACAGGAACTGATAAGGCTTGAAGTGTCTTCCCATCCTCATCCATTTCTCAAAGTTTCTGCTTCATGTCATTTTGATGGCGAGACAGACTGGAGATTAATCCCAGCTAATCAGACATTAGAGATATAGACTCTATGATTATGACACAGGAAGGGTTTATGAATTTGTGTGGGGGCAGCTTGTAGTTTGGGTACGAGAGACCAGCATGAATGGTTTTCAATAGGAAGCCTGATTTATTAGATTGGTTGGTGATACAGAGGTCTCTATGCAGCTTCCTTTAGGGATCAACCATGGCAGGAAGAGTGCACAAGTAGTTAACACCCCTGTAGCATTGGCATGAACAAGATATGGCATGGAGCATCAGGCAGGTTGTTTTACAGAAGAAAGGAGATTTCCAGTTTGGAAGCAATCCCAACTTCCAATTTGAGGGCTTCATTCTAGGGGCTAAGAGTTGGATTGCTAGAGATCTTGACTTCATACTGCTGTTAGATAATCCCATATCTCTCTGTAACAAGATCACCTTCATTCACAACTTGGTGGTGCGTGAGGCAGCAAACCTGGCATGCATTATTGAAACCAGGCAGATGTGATGCTGCTTTGTCTGAAATGTGTTCACTTGAAGGTCAGATCCTTCATCAGGCTCAATGCCAAAATAAGGGAGGGGATAGCATCCTGATCAAGGATTCTTCTCATTAGATACTAGGGTGGGGTGCTTACACATTATGTTAAGTTTATGTTAAATTTAAAGATCTTACGGAAATACCAGTCCTTCTTACTGCTCAACAAGTTCCTTCTCCAGACTTTTGCAATTGATCTCCAGACACTGGGGGATTTTATCCTCCATGGTCTGGGACGGACATGTATAAAGCCCTAGAATTCATGATTACTATAGCAATCATAATCTCAGGCTTGTCACATGTAGGGAGTTATGTACCGTGTTTCCCCAAAAATAAGACAGGGTCCTATTTTCTTTTGACCCTGAAATAAACACTTGGCCTTATTTTCGGGAAGGTCTTTTTGAAGTGCAGGAGGTGGCGAGCATGGTCACTTCATGGCTGCTGCCGTGTTGCAATATTTTTGAGGAGGGCTTATATTCAGGGGAGGGCTTATTTTAGCACATGCGCTCAATTGGGCTTATTACCCAATTGGGCTTATTATCCGGAGAGGTCTTATTTTTGGGGAAACAGGGTATTAGACCTTGGTTTCTCTTGGAGCAGCTATTGCATAATCTAAAGAAGGAGATCAATTTATTGCCCCATTGTCACGGACAGACCACAAACTGATTCTCTAGTGATTGAAACTCATCCATGTAGGGTAATGACAGCTGTCTGTCCCAAGTGCTGGTTTACCGGTACCTAATTTCTAGAGCAACAGTGTCAAACTTGATTTCGTTGAGGGTCACATCATGGTTGTGTTTGACCTTGGGCCCAGTGTGGGTGTGGCCAGTGTGGGCATGGCCAGCTTGATGTCACCCATGTTGGCAGTGTCTGGTGGCCCAAGTGCTCTGCCAATGAGAATGGAGCTCAGGGGGCCGTGTGCAGCCCCCCCAAGCTCTGTTTTCACTAGCAGAGGGAAGCAGGAAGTCGCCACAGCCAAAAACAGAACCTGGGAGGGCCGCATGTCCCAAGCTCCATTTTTGCTGGTAGAGGAACTGCAGGTCAGTCCTTTGCTGTTTCTAGGGTGGCCCCATGGGCCAGATCTAAGTACCCTGTGGGCTGGATCCAGCCCCTAGGCCCGTGATGGCGAACCTATGGCACGCGTACCACAAGTGGCACATGGAGCCATTTGTCAGGGCACGCATGTACGCGCTGACCAGCTGAGTTCACCTTTTTAAAAGCTATGTTTTGCCTTCCCCAGGCTCCAGAGGCTTTATAGGAGCCTGGGGAGGGCGAAAAGAGCCTCCTCCACCCCCCCCCGGAGGCTTCAGGGAACGTCCGGAGGCTTCCCTGATGCCTTCGGAGTGCTTAAAACCACCCTCCAAGCAAACCAGAAGTGACTTCCGGGTTGCTCGGAGGGTCGTTTTAAGCGTTCTGAAGGCTTCAGGGACCGTCCAGACGGTGGAGGGAGGGGGGACTCTATCGCCTTCCTGCCATGCGTCCCGCACAGGAATCCGTCCCCTCAGGGCTTTGCGCAGGCGTCGCAAGGGTTAAGCCGAAAGGGAGGGGAAGGGGGAGGGGGAAAGCAAAGGGGGCTTTGTTGTCCTCCTTCTCCTTCTCCTCCTTTCCCCCTCCGGCTCGAACGCGGCGCCGGGGCCCGGCAGGCAGCGAACGAGTCAGAACCTGCCGACCGGAGGAAGAGGGCGAGAGGCGGGTCCTGTGAATGGCAGCAGCAGCAGTGGCGGCAGCAGCAATAGTCGCAACTCGGCAGCGGGCCACCCCGGCTGGGAGACAAAGGAGGGGAAAGGCGGCAGGCAGCCGAGCTCTGAGGACGGAGCCGCCCGCGGGGCTGAGCACAATGTGGCGCGGGGCAGCCCTACGCCGAGATCGAGGCGGCTGCGCGGCCTGCCTGGTGTGGCGCGGCTAGAGGAGAAGGAGGAGGAGGTGGCAGCGAGGGCGGCGCGGCCGAGGCCCGACGGACTTCCCTTCAGCTGAGCCTGTCCTGGCGGCGGCAGTGGCGGCGATGTGAAGGCCGGGCCCTGGCGAGCATGCCGAGGCTGGGCGGAGCGGTGCAAGGACGCTGGGCCCGAGGCGCCGTGCGGCGGAGGCGACCCGGGCCCGGGTGATGGAGACGCACGTCTCGTGCCTGTTCAGGGACCGTCCCGAGGCTTCCCTGAAGCCTTCGGAGCACTTAAAATGATCCTCTGAGCTCGTAGGGTGGTTTTAAGCATTCCGAAGGCTTCAGGGAAGCCTCGGGACGTTCCCTGAAGCCTCCGGAGGGCCTCCGGGGGGGCAGGGAAGCCTCTGGAGCCTGGGGAGGGCGAAAAAAAGCATGTAAAAATGGGGGGCATTGTGTGCGCATGCGCACTGGGGGGGGCGTGCGTTGCATTATGGGTGCGGCACACCCGCACACGACCTCCCCGCGCTCCCCCCACTTGTGGCACACGAGCCAAAAAAGGTTCTCCATCGCTGCCCTAGGCCTTGAGTTTGACACCCCTGTTCTAGAAGTACCCAGGAAGTTCCTCAACTGTCTGGGGAGCAGTGGGTATAATTCCTAATAAACAACTGGCAAATTGGACACTGGATTGAACTGTTTATTTATTTATTTATTTTATTTTATTATTTATTTATTTCATCAAGCATGAATTAGATAACAGATATAAGTATAAACATGATTTTAAATACATGAAATGAATATGAATACAAGGGAATATTAGGATAGGAACAGTAGACATGCTAGTGCACTTATGCACACTCCTTAAAGACCTCTTAGGAATGGGGTGAGGTTGACAATAAACAGTCTAAGGTCAAAGTTTTGGGGGTTTAGGGAAGAAACCACAGGGTCAGGTAGTGCATTCCAGGCATTGACAACTCTGTCACAGAAGTCGTGTTTTCTGCAATCAACTTTGGAACAGTTTACCATACGTTTGTATCTATTGTGTGCTCATGTGTTGTTGTGGTTGAAGCTGAAGTATTCATTGACAGGTAGATCATTGTAGCAGATAATTTTATGTACTACGCTTAGGTCGGATTGAAGATGGCAAAGTTCTAAGTTGTCTAAGCCCAAAATTTCAAGTCTGGTGGCATAAGGTATTCTGTAGCGAGCAGAGGAATGGAGGACTCTTCTCGTGAAATATCTCTGGACTCATTCCATTTTATTAATGTCTGATATGCAGTGCAGGTTCCAGACAGATGAGCTGTATTCAAGAATTGGTCTAGCAAAAGTTTTGTATGCCATAGTTTGCAGTTCGATATTACCGGAGAAGATGCTATGCTAGATTAGGTTAACAACTCTTAATGCCTTTTTGGCAATGCTGTTACAGTGAGCTCTGGCACTTAGATCATTTGAGATGAGTACTCCAAGGTCCTTGACAGTGTGGGGGTGGTATATAAGGTCATATCTTCCCAGCTTGTATTTTGTTTTCTGATTTTTTTTGCCAATGTGTAAGACAGAGCATTTGTTGGTTGAGATTTGAAGTTGCCAATTGTTTGACCATTCTGAAACATAATCAAGGTCTTTTTGTAGGGTAGCAGCATTGTCAGTGGTGTTGAATAGTTTTACATCATCAGTGAAGAGAACACAGTTACTTATAATAGGAGAGCAAAGGTCATATATGTAAAGTATAAAGAGTATAAACTGTCCCTAAGCAATTTATTATTTCAAGACAATTCAGGTTGGTGCCATGGTTTACTGAGGCCCTTGAGAACTGAAATGCCAGAAGTAACATCTGGACTGCTGGTGGGGAAAAACTAAAAGCAAATCTGATCAACCCCCCCCCCCCCCACACACACACACAATGGCAGGGAAGGGAAGGGGAAAATGCTTACTTCTTCTCTATTATTCAGTTGATGGTCTCTTGACCAACATCTTATCGGATGAAATATGAATAAGTTAAGAGACCAAGGCAGTTGTAACTCGATGGAGTTGATAAGATTCTGAAAAAGGAAGCAGTGAGAATTTTAAACAACAAAAAGTAGTTTATGACTGTGATGGAAACAGGTATAGATTGGAAGGTATAAAATATGGAGTGATACAGTGCAAGGCTTAGAAGTAAGCTAATTTTAAGTTAGTATTCTTTCTTTACTATTTCTTAATTCTTTTCTGTGCTCTGCATAATGTGATGAGTATCCATGCATGAGTGTATGCCAAGAATTATTTGCATTCTTAGCACAATTTAGTTTAGCAACAAGACAACTAGAGAACAAATAAGGTGCTAGTTTCTTTTACAAATGTGGTAGACATTCTAAAGATGTTTTAGATGCATGCCACATAACACTGAGAAATGACTAACCACAGAAGAGTTGAAATACCTGATTAAACTTTGTCAACTTTTCACAATCTGATTTACTTTGTGAAAATGGATGATTGACTAACCACATCAGACCATATCAGCCATATGCATAAATTGAATTGAATAAAACAGTTTATGTTAATGTAGCTAAAAGTATAAGTCTTACTGAGCTTCTTTAGTAAATAGGTTTTTTTATTCAAAGCTTACCTTTGATCAATCAAAATTTACTGTTTAAAAGGTATACCCTTTCCTAATGGCATAAAATTCAACTAGGATTAAGTTAAGAAGACTGTGAGTACTATTTATTTAGCATGTTAATCTTCCTGAAAGAAGCAAAAAGGCATTTTATTTATTATCATTTTAGGTACAAAGTTCCATTGTTAAAATTTCCATTGAAGCTGAGGCTAAAAAGCAAGGAGGTACAATGTGTTCAAAACTGGGGTCCCTGCCTCTTTTTTCTGCTAGTGGCAAGAAATTCTTATAGGAATGAATTCAGCACCCCAAAAGTGTTAAAATCTTTTACCATTCTTCCAAAATTATTATTATTTTGCATTTCAAAATAAGCTTTATCTTACAAGTTCTTATCTGAAATATATTTAATTTTACAGTCTAAAATATAGTGTCTAAATAGTGAAGATTGAATCCATAGAAAATTAGTGGACATAGCTGATAACTGTTATATTCAGCTACATCCACTACCTGGCAAAACCTGTTACGGAGACAAGGGAGTCTATTCAAACAAAGAGTCAATCATAATGAAAGCATTGTGGTTGCACATGTTCTCTTTTATTACATTTTTTCTTTTATTGCACATAAGTCTCTTAATCATCTTGCAAAGGCTTATGACATTATCTGCCTTTATGAATCAGAGTCTAGCTTAGATTTTTTTTTTAACCTTATGCGTTCCATTTTATGGTTTCCCACCAAATCCTGCACAATCTGAGGAATCAGCCAGTTTCTACCATGAGTGACCACAGTAAATAGAATTTTCATCATGATGTCACAACAGAAGCTCTGTCCCCTGTGTACTTGTGGGTAATGTCATGTTGTAACAACAAAAGGGGCAGAATTTGCATTGCAAAGTTGTGGTGCACATTTTGTCATTTGCTTTCCTTCCATTTAACTTGAGGACACACCTGTGGTCCCTGTCTTTGTTTAAAAACATAAAACCACATAAGATTTGATCATACAATCCAACAAATGGTGCTCCAGTTAATTCCGAGTTGCCTTAGTGACATAGTATTCTGAACCCAGTGATTTCATAGCATCGTGATGATTAGCAGCCCTACTGCTAGATTCTCATATTAATCAACTTACCTTCCTTTTAAAATTGGTTAAAGTGCTGGCTGTTGTTACAGTATTAACTTTTGCTGGATATTGTCAATGGACTAAATGCCATTACAGGCCAGAGAAAGAAGATAGTTCTGCAAAAATTTGGACAACTGAACAATTGCCCATTTTTTTTCTCTGTTAAAGAATTTTAATATAAAGTGTCTTCCGAACCCTCATATAGCCTTATTACAAAAATAGTTGTTTTGTTTTCCTACCAACAGTGCTATACAGAAAAATCTGTGTTGGGAACAATTCTTTTTAGTTTTTTCCCCAATTATCATTCAAACCTTTGAAAACTACTACATGAATAATCATTCTGTATGTGTTGCTGTATCATCAGAGACTATACTAAAAATTCCTCATCTTTGCTCTCTGGGTTGTGATATCTCATTTGAAGCAGCATCACAAAGCATAGAATAATATTGTCTGCATTTTCAAATTTGAACATCTTTGAGAGCAGGGCTGAAAAAGATTTTTGTCTGAGGAATTATGAGTGTCTCATCCACTAAAGAAGACAGTACTGGCCAGAAGAGCACGTGTTTTAAATTTTGATGGTGTGGATACAGAATGGGAAAAATTATTTTGCTTCATGCTTTAATGTGAACATGTCTAGTTGATACTCAGTGTAACTACATTTGAAACAAGATAAATTATCATCAGATTATTTCTTTTTCAAATATTTGTATTTCAAATATTTGCAATACTTTGAAACTGCTTGAACAGACAAGTGATTTGATGTACTAAAATTCAGTTGTCCAGTTTTAAAAATACTCTGTTCTGACAAAATTGACACGTGATTTTGCTCATTATAGCATAAAACCATAAAATCAAAATTGTTGACCCAAAGCCAATGTATACTCAACTTAAATTTAGTTATTAAGTTCAGTAAGCAAAACTTTGTTTTAACCATGTTGAAGAAGTCACAATATAAGATCTGTCTTTGTATCTAATATAAACTGCAAATTACATTTTGGTTTAGTGCAATGTGAGAACTCAACGTGTGTATCTTATTTCCAAGGAAACATTTAAGTTTATTCTCTCTAGATTTCCTACTAAAAGATCTAATTTCTATTCAGTTATGTTAGGTCCAAATTCAACAAAAGAATCTGCTAATTGAAGCTGCATTTAACATCTGGTTTCACGCCCATGTGAAAGCTCTAAGGAGGCAACAACACATCATGCCTACAAAAGGTTATCCAAGACCAACAAACTCTCATCTCTTTCTCTCATGTTATGGAATTGGCAGAATAGTTACAACTAATGAATCATGCATGCATTAAATCTTCTCCTCTGAAACAAAACCTAAATAGAAAAATGCTCAGAGTAGCACAAAGCATACCTACTGCTTTATGTATAAGGTTTTTCATACAGTTTTCTATGTAAAATGTCAGGAATTTGTTTTTCTTCTGTGGAAAAGCAGACCTGTCAATCTCTGCTATACTCACCAGTTCTTAAACTTGCTCTGCTCGTTTCTCTGAACAATGGAACTGTAACTCGGTTTTCTACTTAGCAGTGACTTTAAATATGAAAATTTGGGAATATCGGAATTCATTTTTTATTTTACTTTACCAATTTTCTGTTCTCCTCTTCTGTTTGGGTTCTCAGACCAGTTCACACTACCTCCATTCATACATGTGAGAATGTACTTTAAAAATTAGGCTGAGCCTGTTTCATTATACCCATAGCACACTATGCCACAATGAGGAAACTATAAATAATTCCCAATCGTTCCACAATTCTGTATCTTCACATGGGCATCTCTAAGCTAAAACAGTGGCTGGTAAAACATGGGTGTTGTTAGATATTAACATATATCGGAGGAAGTCTCCTCTCTGGTCCGCTGCTACAGCGGGAAACAGGTATTACTCTGATTGGTCAAGAGGCGTACCCAAGTACTATAAAAGGGGAACCCTCCGACCACAGAGCAAGCTGGATCACTACTACTACTAATAAAGAGCTGTTAAGTCACTTCGTGTCCGCAGTCTGTCTTTCGTTGCCCAGATCCAACATTGGCGACGAAGGTGGGATCGAGAGACAGATAGGACGAAGAACGCTACCTCCAGAATCTACGGATTTGATCCAGCCTAGGAATTCGGCAGAAATTCCGGCAGCCATCTCAAGCCACTGCAGCGCGGCAAATTCAAACGCGAGAAGATGGCGATGCATGCTCCCCCCGCTCCATTCGACCCAGCGAATGACGAATGGGAAGCCTTCATGATTTGTTTCGAGTGTTTTCTCGAAGCGAATGAATACACGGGGATCACCGACAGCCAAAAGAAAAACATCTTCCTCGGCTACTGCGGAAAAGAAGTATTCAACACGGCCAGAGACCTCACCGCGCCTACTCCAATACAGGCAGTATCATGGGCAGCGTTGCAACAGGCTCTACAGACTCATTACGCGCCAAAGCCTTCCCGCCATGTTTGCCGCCAAGCGTTCAACACGAGGAACCAGAAGGCGGGAGAATCTATCAACCAGTACTTTGCAGCCCTACGAAAAGCAGCCACACAGTGTGGATTCAGAGACCTGGATGAGCAGATAATGGATCGACTCGTTAGCGGGCTGAGAGACATTTCCCTACAAAAGCGGCTGTTAGCCAAAACCAATTTAAGCCTACAGATCGTACTCGAGGAGGCAAGAGCTTCAGAAGCAGCAGACAGATCAGCGGAGACAATTCAACGCGGGTTCAACGCAGGCCAGCCAGCGCCAAGACACACGAAAGTTCACTATGAGGACACAAGCCCCGACTACGAGGATCCCGAGTTCGAGGACAGTCACCTGATGCGGAGCAGTCACTTGAGGCCTGGGGGGAGACCCGGATTCCGTTTGCCACCCTGTGCAAGCTGCGGAGGGAATCATCCCAGGTCTACTTGTAGGTTCAGGAACGTTGTTTGTTCGCACTGCAACAAACTTGGGCACATCGCACGAGTGTGCCGGAGCGAAGTCCCTGCCTCACGGCAGCCACCCATGTACCACCAACAGAAGCCCAACCCAGGGGCTTGGCGAAACCAAAAAGGGCGCCCAGAGAGAAATCCACAAGTGTTTACCCAGAGAGAAAATTCCCAAAGAGCTGAGCGAGCGTATCCCCAAAGGGATTACACACAAGGAGCTGAGCGAGCGTATCCCCAGAGAGATTACTCACAAAGAGCTGAAAGAGCGTTCTATCAAGACGCTCAACGAGAGTATTTTCAGGATACAGATACTGAGATAGAGTTGACCCAGAGAGAGGAGTTGCGAACGTATCTCACCACGATAAATCAGGTCCGCCCCAAGCGGCCAAAAAGGCTGAGAGTCACAGTCCTCTTGGAGGGCTCACCTTGCGAGCTAGAAGTTGACACAGGATCGACCCTGACGATCATTTCATGGGCATCCATGAAACAGGCTATCCCTAGCCTCAGAAAGAGCCAACTACGCGCTCCAGACGTCCTGCTACGAGACTACCAGGGCAACCAAGTCCCCATCGTGGGCCAAGGCACATTCCAAATCCGTTTCAAGGACATCGTAGCCCAGCTGCCCGTGACCATCGCCAGCGCGCCATTACAGAACCTTCTGGGGCTTGATTGGTTTGAAGCCCTGGGGTTAGAAGTCACCGGAATCAACGCCGTGGAAAACAGCAGCGCTGAACAGATGTTTAAGGAGTTCGAGGATGTGTTCAGCCCCGGTCTGGGTAAGTATGTGGGTAAACCAATCTCATTCAATTTAGACCCCAAAGTGGCGCCAATACGACTTAAGCCGAGACGAGTGCCTTTTGCACTCCGCCCAAAAATAGATAAGGAGATAGATAAATTAGTAGAGCAAGGGGTCCTTGAGCCGGTGGATCACGCGCGTTGGGAAACTCCCATTGTGACACCAGTAAAGCCAGATGGGTCAGTCCGCATCTGCGCGGACTATAAATGCACAATTAATGTCGCGCTACAACAAAGCGCATATCCTGTGCCTGTAGTACAGCACCTATTGCACTCGTTGGGGCCAGGAAAGGTATTCGCTAAATTAGACATGGCACAAGCTTACCAGCAGTTGCCTGTAGATAGCGCCACAGCGGAGGCCCAAACTATAGTGACGCATAGGGGAGCATTTAAATGCAACCGGATACAAATCGGCGTGAGCATTGCTCCAGGATTGTTCCAGAGCGTCATGGAACGACTTTTGCAAGGGATACCGGGGGTCGTCCCTTATTTTGACGACATCTTGGTGTCCGCTGCAAATGAGGAGCAATTAAATAAAAGAATCAGAACTGTTTTGACCAGAATCAGAGAGAAGGGTCTCCGCCTCAAAAAGGAAAAATGCCAATTTAACGTGCCCAGCATAGAATTCCTGGGTTATAGAATCGATGGTCAGGGAATACACCCCACCTCAAAGAAAATTAAGGCGATCCAGGACGCCCCCACACCACGAAATCAGACCGAGTTGCAGGCCTTCCTCGGACTACTTAACTTCTACAGCGTTTTTCTGAGGCAGAAGGCGACCGTTGCTGAGCCACTACACCGTCTACTCCAGAGGAACGCACCATGGAAATGGGGATGATCCGAAGCTGCAGCTTTCGCCGGAGTAAAGCGCCTGCTTACCACTGACTCACTGCTAGTCCAATACAGCCAGACCCTACCGCTGGTATTGACCTGCGACGCATCACCCTTCGGAGTTGGAGCAGTCCTCAGCCACAGGATGCCCGACGGAAAAGAAGCACCCATCGCCTTCTACTCCAGGACTCTTTCATCGGCCGAGAGGAATTACAGCCAAATGGACAGGGAAGCGCTAGCTGCTGTAGCTGGAGTAAAACGTTTCCACGAATACCTCTACGGCTGCGATTTTGAACTGATTACAGATCACAAACCGCTGTTGGGACTTTTGGCAGGAAACCGCCCCACTCCCGTATCCTTTTCTCCTCGCATGACCAGGTGGACTGTTTTCCTGGCTGCGTACTCATACATATTGATTCATCGACCGGGCTCCACTCTAGGACACGCAGACGCACTCAGCCGTTGCCCACTACCGGACCTTTTGCCAGACCCCACTCCAGAAATACCGGTGCTGCTCATTGATTGTTTGGACTCAGGACCGGTTTCTTCCTACGACGTTGCAAGGTTTTCTTCTAAAGACATGTTAATAAAACAAGTTCAAACTTGGGTTTGGAGGGGGTGGCCAAAGGGAAACGTGGGCCCGGAATTCAAAGTGTTTTGGTCAAAACGGGATGAGCTCTCTGTGTTACAAGGTTGCTTATTGTGGGGGGATCGAGTTGTTATTCTGCATGCATTGCGTAAGAATGTTTTAGATGCTTTACATGTGGGTCACCCGGGGATTGTTAGGATGAAAGCGTTAGCAAGAAGTTACGTTTGGTGGCCAAACATGGACAAAGAAATAGAGGAATGGGTGGCCACTTGCGACCCATGCCAGGAATCGAGACCAGCACCACCGGAAGCGCCAGCCACAGAATGGGAGAAGCCTAAAGCACCATGGTCGCGATTACACATCGACTTCGCAGGGCCGTTCCAAGGTCAGACTTTCCTTATAGTTGTGGATGCATACTCGAAACGGCAGAGGCAGTCATTAAGGTTCTACGGCGACTTTTCGCCACTCATGGCCTGCCCGACCTCCTGGTCTCCGATAACGGGCCCCAATTCACGGCCATGCAATTTGAGACATATCTAGCAAGTCAGGGAATTCGGCACGCCCTCGTCGCGCCGTTCCATCCGGCATCAAATGGACAGGCGGAGAGAATGGTGCGATTCGCAAAAGAGGCCCTCGCTAGGATGGGTCCAGGTGATTGGCAAACACGCATTGACCATTACCTCTTAATTCAGCATATTACCCCAAGCGCAACGACGGGTAGGAGCCCCGCTGAACTACTCATGGGCCGTCGTCTACGGTCTCACCTGGACCGTCTTCACCCGAATTACTCTGCCACAGCTCCCCCAGACTCCACAAGCAAAATTCGGTCTTTTAGCATAGGGGATTCAGTATACGCCCACAACTATGCAGGGGGAACATTGTGGATGCCGGCAAAGATCATTGGCATCACGGGTCCACGATCGTATCTGCTGGAGCTGGAAGATGGGCGGAACTGGAAAAGGCACATCGATCAACTTCGGGGTCGCCTAGCACATTCAGACCTTCGAACCGAAGACGAGAGTTTTCAGCCAACGGAAAGTCAGCCACTCGAGAGCCCCATCATAGAGAACTACGACACCTGCGAACCCAGGTCGGAACAAGAGATCGAGCACGAAGCAGAGCAGACCCCAGACAACGCAACCGAGCAGACTCCGGAACGCCCTAGCAACGAAGGCACAAAACCTCCCGAACGTGAAACAGGAAAAACACCCGATCCTGCAACCACTTCTAACCAACCCGAACTGCGACGCTCCTCCCGAGCGAGACAAACACCAACGTACCTAAAGGACTATGTTACTAACCGCAACGTTCCATCTAGGAGGGGAGGGGTGTTAGATATTAACATGGAGGAAGTCTCCTCTCTGGTCCGCTGCTACAGCGGGAAACAGGTATTACTCTGATTGGTCAAGAGGCGTACCCGAGTACTATAAAAGGGGAACCCTCCAACCACAGAGCAAGCTGGATCACTACTACTACTAATAAAGAGCTGTTAAGTCACTTCGTGTCCGCAGTCTGTCTTTCGTTGCCCAGATCCAACAGGTGTTGTCCTCCACTTCAAATGCTGCCAAAAGTGCTTATCTGTAACCTGAAATAACTGGTCCAGAAGAGACAATAACTGGAAGAAAATAGTATGAAAACATAGCTTTATATCAGAACTTTTCCTCCCCCCCCCATCCCCCACTTTCTGTGTTGCATGAATTAAATGCTCCAAATATTTTTGAATTCCAGCTCCATCAGTGCTCCAGGCTCAAAATTTGTATATAATAATGAATAAGTATTCTTCACTTCATACATTTTACTATTAACAAAATCTCTCTTATGGTATCAGCTGACCTGGAACAAAAAATCAATTTGGTAAAGAAAAATTATACAAAAGTGGGATTGAAATAATTAACACAATAGTTAATGTTAAGTAAGTTATTTTTGTATCAGTCAGAGCTAAATGAACGGTAAACAACTTTTGTTAAACTACTCATTTTAAAGTGATCATTAGCTAGATTGTTCATTCAGAATATATGCTGTAGTGTATTGATGACAGCATAGAACAAAATGTATAGAAGTGGAATTAAAAAAATTTATACATACTGATACCAATCAGCAATATATGCTTCACAAGAAAGCAGCTTTCTATTTTAGTAGGTCATCTTTTGGACAACTAAGGGCATTTCTAAATTAAACATGTTTTAAAATTTAAAATTGTTCCAATCTCAGTTAGCAGCTACATGAAACCACAATGCTGGCTTTCTCCACTTGCTATATTCCCAAATTCAATTGGAAATGATGCCTGGGAATTTGATGTTCCCAGTGACATTGTGGAAAGTTCTGCAGTGTGTATAGCAAGGGCCAACTTGTATTTGTAGTAGTAAATGTTTGTTTTTAGAAAACAGTAAACATTTTTAAAATGAGATGCTGTTCCAGCACAATTGCCTCATCTGGTTAGACTCGGTCCATCCAACACCTTTGTCCATTCATAAGCTACAAGCAGCTTACCCTTTTTTTATGGGGAGAGGCCTGGAAATAATGTCTTTCGGTGATGATTTTTATTTTGTGGAACAGCATCTTTCCCAAAGTCAGGTGGGCAAC
Organism: Natrix helvetica; assembly: GCF_964273705.1. Taxonomy (NCBI): domain Eukaryota; kingdom Metazoa; phylum Chordata; class Lepidosauria; order Squamata; family Natricidae; genus Natrix; species Natrix helvetica. The sequence continues at coordinate 59,905,923 of NC_138552.1, forward strand.
CACTTTGATGATATCCTGGAAATTGATTAAAATATAGTTTTTTAAAGAGTCTCTGGAGAGTAATTCAGGTGGCACTATCTCTTAGTTGATGCTGTTGTTTGCATAAGTTGTTCTACTATTATATGTTCATGTTTTTCTAAGATTAACCAGTGAGAGTCCTTGATGATTCTGGTAGTATATAAAACAAATAAATACATAAATTAAAACAAATGCATTTCCGACTAAGGAATGTTTCTGTCAGTTTAAAAACAGCAATGTGAAAGCAGGATCTTTTAAATAAATCTTATTTTTTGTCTTTGCTATTAAAGCAAATTAAACAACTAAAAGCTCTTTTTATACCAAAAAACACAGGCTCTGAATGAAACCAACAATTGTGGTGTTTATGAAACAAACAGTGACGTGCGGTGAGGTTTATGGCTGGTGAGGCTGGTGACGTCATCAGGAAGGCGGGGAATGGAACCACGTGTGCTGGAGGCTGAGGCTGCCTCAGCCTCCAGCACACGTGATCCCATTCCCCGCCTTCCTGAGCGTGCTCCACCGGCTCGCGCTCCGCAGTCCTTGAAAGCGACTGGGGAACGACGAGAACCTTCCTGCCTCTGCTGGACTTTGCACGCTCCTCGCGACTGCAATAGATGTCCAGAAGTGGCAGGGGCTGTTGGGCTGGAAGGCCAAACCCCATTAGCCACAAAAGTCGCTTCTGGACGTATATTACAGTCACGAGGAGCATGCGAAGTCCAGCAGAGGCAGGAAGGTTCTCGTCGTTCCCCAGTCGCTTTCGTGGCTTCGTCATCCGGGAGCGCCGACAACATTTCTGCCTCCGCAGCTCGTGGGCGCGGAGGGACGGAGGTAGCCAGAGTGGAGCCGAGGCAGTCCGGCGGGCGAGCGACCGAGGATCAGGCTGCCTGATCCTCCATCGCTCGCTCACTTGCTCGCTCTTTCATCCACCCGGACCGCCTCGGCGTCACTCTGGCTACATCCGGCCGGCCGTGCCCGGGAGCTGCGGAGGCAGAAATATTGTCAGCGCTCCAGGATGACGAAGCCACAAAAGCGACTGGGGAACGACGAGAACCTTCCCCTAGTCGCTTTCGTGGCTTCGTCATCCGGGAGCAACGAAAACATTTCTGCCTCCGCAGCTCCCGGGCGCGGCCAGATGGATGTATATAATATTATAATATTATATAGTATATAATATTATATACTATTATGTCATGAAGAGAGGTGAGGCTCTGCCTCCCCTGCCTCCCCTGACCGCACGTCCCTGGAAACAAACAATTGTGGTTTACAGAGAGAGAGAGAGAGACAGAGAGACAGAGAGACAGACAGAGACAGACAGAGAGAGAGAGAGAGAGAGACAGACAGACAGACAGACAGACAGACAGACAGACAGACAAAGAACTCAGCAGCTGGTTTACTCAGTTCATTTTTATAACACAACATACTGTATTCAATCAATAAAACATAAATTGCAACTATGTTTGAACAAGTGGTTTAATCCATGTGTGAAACCAATTACTGTGGGAATGGGAAACAAAACTCTGCTTAATAGCTTTGCTCATATAGGCCTTTATACATGATGGCAAGTTAGCAGTGGAATATTGATTAGCATAATTGGTTAAATAAAGGTTTAGTAAGCCACAGTTGATAAAGATTATGCAACAACCAGGGCCTATAAACACCATGGATTGGGTTAGCATAATATAGGAAGCCAAGATGATATGAATATTATTGTTGAATAATAATAATATTCATAATAGTAAGGAAGATAATCAAAGTTTACATCCTGCGACTATATCTGTACCATCAAATATCTACATCTGTCCATCCCAGGTCCTTGGAAAAGACTTGATAGACAGACCAGATTGCCAAATCCAGTCTGAACATCTGGCTGACTGTGTGATGAATAAATAACAAGGAAAGATAATGTCTACCGAAATATAATAAAAACTGATAATTTGGAGAATCATGAAAAATTCAAAGCAGAGTTCTTAGATTATATACAATACTAGCTATTGGGCTCCATTTTTATTATTTATTTTTTTGAACAACATGCCTATTTCTATTGTTTTTATTGGAACAATTATAGACACTGCCCATACAAAGAAATTGTACCAATAACTGATACAGCTTTTACATACTGGGTCAAGAATAAGCAATAAGATTAAAGACCAGTTTGCTGGGACAAACCCTAACCCTAGTGATCGTGGCTTATCCTGAAAAACTAATCAAGGTCAAATGTGATTAGCATTTGATGGGGAGAGACCATCACAAAATTTCATAATGGATTGTATACTAGATTGGGAAGTTGAAAAAAAGGGCTAGATTATAGTGGGAAATTGTGCCAAACTGTTGCTGAAAAACTAAGTGAACATGTCCACGAAGATACCACAGAATAAAATACAGCTTAAATATCAGCTGATCAAGCATATTAGAGAACAGTAGCTGTCACAGAACAATAGTCAGAATGTATCACTCATGAAGAAATCATACTTTATTTCTCTTGGAAAGGATTAGCTGACAAGCAAGTGAATTATTTGTAGGCCCTTCTAAAAACAGTGGGGTACTGTATTGTGCTGTTCGTCCCTACTGTAGTGCCTTTTGGACTCTGCTCACTAAGGCTTTCTATAACAAGGCTAGAGTCATAAGCACCCATTAAAAGCTAAGACATTGAAATTATATGATACTGTCTGTAGTGATACCATACTACAGGTAGTTCCTTACTTACAACAGTTCATTTAGTGACTATTGGAAGTTCACTGGCACCGAAAAAAGTAACTTATGATTGTTTTTCATACATATGACCATTTTAGCATCCCCATGATCATGTGATCAAAATTCAGATACTTGGCAACTGATTCATATTTATGACGGTTTCAGTGTCCTGAGGTCATATGATCATCTTTTGCCACCTTCTGATAAGCAAAGTCAATGGGGAAGCAAGATTCACTTAACAACCATATTAGTAACTTAACAACGGCAGTGATTCACTTAACAAATATGGCAAGAAAGGTAGACAAATTTCATTTTACAACTGTCTCACTTAACAACAGAAATTTTGGGTTCCAATGTGAGTCAAGGACTACCTGTATATGGAATATCACTTACTCCCGCCTTCCCACCCACTTCCTGTGGACATCTATTGCTAGAGTTTATATTTGTGGATATAATTGTTTAACACATGTGTTCTCTTCCAGAAATAAAAAATAAGAACATAAAAAGGCCAGTCAATACAATGGGGGTCATTTAGTTCAGTATTTTGTATCATAGTGGCCAGCAAAGATGTGTTCATGGAGCTCACATGAAACAATGAAACTTCCATTGTTCCTTTGAAACAGATGCTATGTGAAGTAATCTGCTTTGATTTTTGGGCACTGGGCCAGGTCCTTATGAATTTGTGGATCTCCTTTTAAAAGTGTTGAAATTGGTGACTCCCTCTCCAATAACTTTATTTAGGAAAATCTATAAAGAAACAAAGCAATATTTATCCTAAGCACCATAAAAATATTAGTTAATACAATATTAATGTATTAACCTTCATCTTATTGTACACATGTTTAAACAGACCTATCTATGTCACATTCATCAACACAATATCTCCAAAATTAAAACAAATATCTAAAAAATGGGAGGGAATTGGACCAGTAAATGACTCACTTCCATCAAATGTGAAAAGTTCCTATATTTCAGTGATTGATTAGAAGCTAGAACTTGGATTGTAGTTTCTGACATTATGATCAAATCCGTGACTTCAAACGAGATCATCTGAAGAGTTTCGCTTATAGATGCCGTATTTTTCTCTTATGATCACCCAGAGCCAGGTTTCCTCAAATTTGCCCCTGATGAATGAAATGTCCTCACTTTTAACTTTTTAAAAGATCCTTCAAATACATTTTTAAACTAGTTTCTAAGTTTAGATTTTACTTTTTATCTTACTTTTTATTGCAAACTGCTGAAAGATGTTAATAATCCACGGTGTAACAGGCTTCATAAATAAATAAAGGCTAAGGAAAGCTGAAAACAGGATATTGTGATGATTGCCATCTACTTGAAACCTGGATTATGAAGGTCACCTGTTATTGTACATATTCCATCTGGAGCCAAGCCAAAACACAAAGGTAACTGAATAGAAGATGTGGGAGTTCTTTCATCGCCCATTTGATGAACTAGCCTTTACTTGTAAGAGACGTCATTTGCAGTGGCCATCACAGACATAAAACCACACAATCCAGATATGTTTTTTTTTTAAACAAAGAGGGTGGAAGTTACTGTATCCCACTCAGTGCATCTCATTTGTGGAAGAAAGTATTTTAAAATCACCAAGTAATGTCTCTGTAGTTGTAGAAATTCAAATTGACATATGATGTATAAATAAATGCACAAGATTTTTCAGTGAAGGTATTCATTTCAACATTAAAACTAGTAGATAGTAGACTTGCTTCTTGATAATCAAGTGATTAATGCATTCTTCTTGTAATCCATGCATGAAAAAGGCTAGGGAATCTGGTGGATTAATCTCTAAAATCAGTAAGCAACATTTTCTGAACATAACCTCACTGATCAGGTATAGGGAGTCATAGAGATGACTTTGGAAAAACAATTCAGAGACAGTGACAACAACATATGCAAAAACATAAGCCTGGGAAACAGGGACAAGATTAGGAAGAGATTAAGACAGACTTCTCCCTGATTCCCTGAAGTGGAAGAGGCAGGCATGGAAAAATGCATTCTGTTACAATAGTTTATCTCAATAAAATGTAGTTGCAGACTTTTTGAGGAGTCTGTTTTCTGAGCTGATTAACCTTGAAGGGTTGGAAGAAGGTCTGTAAAAATGCTTAGATACTTCTATAACAGACATAATATTTCCAACCACTGGGATATGACACAGGCTGACTACAAGAGTTGTATTGGTAATCCATCTCTATCACTCCATCATAGGGATAGACAACTGTAATCCCAGAGTTTATGTAGTTTGGGGCAACTGTATCTGGTCTACAAATATGTCCAGATAATCTTGGAGAACAGAAGTGATTAAGAATTGTATTACTTTGCTGCTTTCTTGTGGTCAGCCAGATTTTTGCAGGCCTTAAAAGGTAGCATTACCCAAGCCCTTCAACCATGCAGTATTTGTAATTTCAATGCAAAAAGTGTAAAAACTGACAAACTATACCCTATTATCAATGCTTAAACATAATTTCAAAAATTATACAAGGCTATAAACTCAAAACATACTTTATTTTGAAAACCCTAAAGAACCAATCCTAAAGAAAATTCTTAGCTCCATTCACATATCTGATCCTGATCTATTGTTACTGTTCTCTCCAAATTACGCCCAAGCTTTGCTCCTCATAATCACAGAAGAGTTGTGTCCAGATATATTGAGGGCAACAATTCCTTTTACAAATGCTATCTTGGGATACAAGGACATGTAACCCTTAGGGGAAAATAATGACAGTCATGAAATCTGTCCCCCTCCCCAGAGACATGTTGAGAAGAAGAGTAGGATCTTTCATTCCCTCTTTTATTTATTACAATATGGATGGCAGAATCTATCACCACCACCACCACCCCAGCCACACATACTTATCACAAACCACAATTCAAAACAGAAATGAACACTTTTAATTGGTTTGTTTGTTAATTTGTTTGTTTTGCAGTCACAAGGGCAGGAAAGAGAAGACAGATAATTGCCCAGTTTGAACCTATAATACTAAACTATGATTTAGCATTATGTCTGAATCTGGCAGCCAGTTAATTCTTGCTTCTGAACTGAGACAGCCTAATGTAAAATGGAAGCCTGAAGGCAGCAAACAAGCAGCATGAAAAAAAATCCTATTTGGGCTCTCTGTTTAACTAGGAAATGCCCTCTTGAGGTGGCTTATCCTGTTTCTCAAGAACACCCTTGAAAAATATGTAGTGAGTGCTGAAGTAAACATTTACATTCAATAACTCAGGTTTATTAGTACCATTAAAACCTGTCCATTAAAATATACTTAACAAGGTTGATTAAAAATGGTATATCTTCATTTCAAGTCTGACACAAAAAATTCAGGATCAAAATATAAATGGTAGCTGCTGTAAAGAAAACAGTAAATATTACCATACATTTCGTTCAAGGATCTGAAATGTTTCTGATGTCTAACCTGATTTCTTCCTCAAGGGGAGCTTGCATTACATTTAGAGGATACAAAATAAAGGGTGGCAAATACTGTAAGATTGTAAGAGATATATCCCTAGGTCTGGACCCTAATTTCATGAAGATGCCATTCATCTAAGAGACTCTTTCCTTTCAAAATAATCACAAAAGAAGCTTATTTCTTTCCAAACCATTCTAAGCATATTAGCTTTCTCAGGGGACCAAGCCAATGGGTACTCTAATTGTAAGGTTAGTTTTAGTAATTGTGCCATTTGTACCTTAGCATTCTTTTCAGGCATATTATATGATTCTATAAGCAAATGGATGTAGATTCTTGTATTACTAACATAATATTTGTCTCTCAATCATTTTTTTCCCTTATTTTATCATTATGTTCACTTTGTGTAATTATATAAACTGATTTTGTTCTTTAATTTTACACAGCAAAAGCTTTTTATTGTATAGCAGAAAGCACAAGTACTTCTGAGAGATATTGAATTTCATGCACATTAGAAATAATCAGGTCTTCTGTTGAAATCATTAGGAAAAAATGATCTTCCTAGTTCTCTGGTTGACGTATTAAAGGTTCAGTGATCTGATTCAGATATCATACTGAGTCATGGTTTTGTTTGGTTTTGGCTTAGCTTGGTGTGAATTTTGTTCCTCTGAATTAGTAAACTACAGTTTATGGCTGGGTTCAATCTATAGTCTCACATATGAATTCAACCAGTGAAACAAAGAAATAAAATCTTGCTTCATTGAAATACGTGGATTCAGCTACAGAGATTATTTTCTAGTTTCAGATTTGCAATATCAAATGGCAAAAAGGACTTCTCTAATAAACAAAAATCAAAACAGTAGCAATAAAAAAATCCAGAAAGTATTTAAGCAAATATACAGTAGTACAACTCTCCGTTTTGTTTTTTCATGAGTGCTTTCTTTTCAGCACTAGCTGCCCCATTTCATTTAGACGTTGGGAAGAGAAATGGTCCCTCTGAGAGAGGGGGGGAGGGAGGGGGAGGGAGGGGGGAGATAGATCTCAATATCTATGCCTCATACACAACTAAAATACCGAACTGAAGGCAGTTTCTTGGTGCTATTTTAATAAGCATTCTCACAACTGTAATTTGGCAGAAAGGTCTGTTGACATCAGTCGCACTGCTTCCAATCTAAGGTTTTATGTGCCTCAGTGGCAAGGCTGATGAATAGTTGCAAATTTAATCTGAGGCTATTTCAGATCAGCAATTGGGGAATTCCATAGATTTTTTCCCCCTTCTACCTAGCATCATCTGCCCAAGGGAAAAAGATGGTTACCAATTTAGGCATTATGCGCAGTCATTGAACTTTGAATCAGTAGTAGTGACAATTGGGTACAGAAAAAGCCTAATATATATTTGCATGAGCTCAGAAGGGCATTGACAGAGTTCCTTTTATCTTTATTATGATTCCTCATTTGCCACTGACTTGTCAGATAGAACTTTCTTTTTTGAGACACACATTCTGGTTTTCCAGAGAATGTATACTCCTATGTTTAAAAATATCCTCTCTAACAGTTTACAGATGGAGAAGAATATGAAATCAAGGAAAGCTCATATATACCTGCTTCCACCTGCTTTACCCTGTAATTTCATATATCCCAATGACAGGTCTGCTGAGAGATAAAGGATGAGACGAAGGGAAGGGAAGGATGCCAGACTTTCAGGACATACTGATAGACCAGGAAAGTCTAAAAGGAAAGGGGAAAAATCTGAGTCTTGTACGGTGCTCGGAGGGCCTACCCGCCCACCCGAGCTCCTTACCAGTCTTTTAAGTCTTCTGCACGTCCGCAGCTAGAGCATCGCGGAGGCTCGCAGAGGCGCTAAGATGCATGCACGCGCTGTGCACATGTGTATGTTCGCTGTGCATGTCCACATGGACGACGCCGGGCCCATTCCAACCGTACCGGTTGGAACGGGATCCGGAACCCAACACTGGTTCCCATATATCCCAAACTGATAAATACCATACAGAACTTATAGGTAATGAACAGCTGCTGGAAGTATCCTGTGCATTTCGGTATGAAACATGAAGTTGGAATAGGCAAAAGGATGCCACCTACCTCTGAAATAATAAAAACAGTAGAAACTATGGCTATGTGAAACCTCTTGTCAACAGTAGCAGTTAAAAACCTGTATTATTAAATATAGGAATAGCAAGAAATGACTGCTAGAACCTAATTTCTTCCCTAAGTTAAATTGATCAGAATGCCAGAATTTTTTAAAGGACAGGTCTGTTTGTGTAATACTTAACTGCAAGTCCAAACTACTACCTCTAAACAAGCAAAATGGTCATAAACAAGCAAATCTGCTGGTGACCATGCTAGACAGGATCTCATTAGGAAAAAGAAAGCTTGAGAGGCAGATCAATAGAAACATGTAATCTGTTACCTCAACTAACTATTTTACCTGGTTGGAATAGGCCATATTGAAATCAAGTGTTTAAACATGGCAATATAGGCTGATGGTTTTTTTTAATGAAACTTCTGAATACTTTTTTGCATATGCAATTCTAGCCAAAGTTTTCCTAATAATCTATGTGTATAAATAAATTTACTTTAATCTTACATGTATGATTATCTTAATATGATAGCAAAATAAACCCTCTTGTGTATATACTTTGTTTCAGAATAGTGCTAAGGGATAAAGGAATAATTTTGTTTAATTTGGTTCAAGATCCACCTTATTATTCTCTTTTCAGCAATGGTCATAACAATACTTTTGAGACTATATAGGCAATAGTCTGTTGCTGTTTGCCTGCAATGTTCCCTCATATGAAATGATTATGAAGAATTATGGAACTATAACTGTAGTACATGGAAATGAAAAAGATAAATTATAAAAAAGCTGTTTATCCTCAAAGACTTAATTTAAGTCAGGTTATTTTTTTCTGCAAAAAAACATCCAAACAAAAGCCAGTCAACAATATGCTGAGCTGAACATTTTACAGTTTTAATCAGAAATATTTAAGAACCAGAAGACTGAGAGGGTTAGCAATATCTAGAACATATCTAAATTAATGAACATAATCTATATACATAACATACCATCAACCCTCCCTAAAAATCAATGACATAATCAAAACAAATAATATTTCTCCTTCTGGCATCCTTCATCAACAACTAGACAGTTGACAAGCAAAACACAAATATATGCACACATGAAAGTTACTAACAGTAGATATTACCAATAGTAAAATTGGAACGATTTTAAGATTGTTTATCTTTGTTATTCTCACTGTCTGTAACTCAAACTTCTAGAATTGGCCTATTGTGAAAAGTACAGCATATTTTGGATGAGAAAATGTTCAACAAGCCATCTCTGAATAGATAATTCTTTTTAATGATAGATTATAGAATAGATTATTATTTTATGATAGATTATAGAATAGATTATAGAATATGAATAGATTATTCATATTTATGTGAGGACCTATTGTAAACATTAGATTACAGTGTTCATGATACACAAATTTAATTATTTAATATTTAGCTGCTCAGCATAAGAAAGAATTAGTAAAGGTCTTTGTGGTGTCCTTTTCCAATATGTTGTCTTGAACCTATGTTAGATTAACCTGGGCTACTACTCAGAATCTCTATGTTAAGAGCTTTCTTTTCCTCTAAAATGCCATAGATAATAAGGGAAGACAGTCAAAAATTGTAGGTTGCCAGCCACTACTGAACAATATTGCATCAGTAAAACTGGTTTCTTGCTCTAACAAATTTCCTCTTTTTTCAAGGTGACTGGACCATGTTTAGAACATTGTCTCATTCAGCATAAAATTTGTGATTTGGTCCATGCCCTAAATTCTCCTATTTGATGATTCTAGGAATGTTAAATAAGATACAGCAAAATCCAAACAGATGTAGAAAAGCTTTTGAATCTATAAAGATCAGCAAAAAGTTCTGATTCCTATGTTGTAAAGTTGAAGTTCTGTACAACAGTTTATAGTTATGCAGTTATTCATGCTATTCCATTGTGAAATGAGTAAAGTTCAGGCAGAAAATCAAGGGTGTGTTTTTGTATGGAAGATTGAATTCTGTTCATTTGTAAAATTTCTGGGCTCACAATTCTTCATTTCCAAGTATATCTTTTTATACCAGTTTTTCACAGGGCAAGTGTATGGGTTATTTTAAAAAAAGAGAAGTAGATTGCACAAACTTGAAATCTGCTATTCGTGACTGAAGCTACATCTCTTTTGAGTTCACCAAAACTCACTTTAGGCATGTCTCATGTACCATTTTGTCCATGAGTGCTGACCCTAATCAAACTGCCAAATTTTATATTATGGAATTAATTTATAAGGCTGATCACAGTTTTACTTTGTAAGAGTTTTTTTCTGGGGAGAGACTTGCAGATTGAAAATTGCGAAAGGAAGTTTTATGTTTTTGAGAATTCTCAGAATCAAAATAGCATGAATCTCAGTCCAGTAGTAAGGAAATGTTCAGTTTATAAAACTTAGAGAAATTAATCAACACAGGTTATAAGATATATGTCCTCCATCATTCCAACTCTGAAGTTCTTGTTTTCACAAAACAGTTGTGTTTACTAAATCTGATTGCTAGAATCTAGTGCTACCTATGCAGCAATTGGATGTTTACAGCAACTTCTCAGGTAGGTATATAATATTTTGTCAAATCCCTGAAACAGAAGTGCATAACTTGTGGCTTTCAGGGCAGCATTGAACAATAACTTCTAGCAATCCTAATGTCTGACAATACTAAATGGGTCTATTGCAGGGGTGGGTTGCTGCCGTCGCTACTGCCAGTCCGCTTCACGCATGCTTCGCTCACGCACGTTTGCACACTTGCCTGTAAATTGTTCTGCGCATGCGCAGAACATTAAAAAGGGACTAAAAAACATGCCAGTAACGGCATGGGCGACTGGAGAACTGGTTTGGGGGCATGGCCAGCCTGGGTGGCTGCCAGGTCTGGGACCCAGGCCAACATGCCATTATCGGTTCACCCAAACCAGTGCAAACTGGTAGCAACCCACCTCTAGTCTTTTTTATTTTACAAAATAAGAGTTTTTAATTAACCACTAACTTTCACATTACTGTGATTGCTATTGAATAAGAATCACATCTGTCTCCTAGTTCTGACATGCATATAAACATTAAATACGTTTACAATGCTATTAAAGTTGACCTTTTGTCAACTGAAAATTGCTAAGTGTTTTTGCAGTTATGAAATTATCTTAAATGCCAAACAAAGCAACTTGATTTCAAATTCAAAACTGTCTTTATAGGAAAACAGATTTCATCTTAATACCTGAAAGAGGGACCAGAGAAAATCTTACCAAAGGGAAGAGTAAGAAAGAAACCTAGTGTCGGTGACTTAAAACTAAGAACATGCTGTTCCTGCTCCCTAGCCAAGCAAATTTAGGGAACATTACTATGTGCTGATTTAAGTGAGAAGTGCAGAAGTAAATATTTGAGGTTTATTTAAAACACAGGTTTATATTTCAAGGAAAATACAGGAAGTATACTGTAGAGATACAGAATTATTTTCACTTCATAGAATAATAAATAAGTTTGTTTAATATTACGTTACTTTAATATTTTTGCATAGAAATCAGAACTTCGATAAGAAAAGCTGAAGGTATAGATGTCAGTTGCATAGGTCCAAAATTCAATCTAAATAGATTGCTGACACAATGGGGTTTCCTTCTGATACCAATATTTTATAGCGTTACAATCTGGAGTTGACACTGTTTTGAATGGAAGCCAATCTGCATTCATTAAAACAGGAGAAGCACCTATAACTTTATTATAGCAAGAATCTATAAATAGAAGATAAAGAGGTTCCAGTTGAAAAGTAATGTGAGACAGCACATTTGAATCAGGAAGGCCTACATTTAAATCTCCCTGTGTGCTTATGTAATAATCACTTCATTTTTCAGAATAGACAAGTTTAGAGGAAAGGAAGAAAGGAACGAGGAAGGGTAAAGTTTGGACTGCACTGGGCATTCGCTTCATAGAGCTAACAGAGCTAACATAGACAAAACCAATGTGTATAGTATACTAACTATCTTCACTCATTTAAAACAGAGAGAGTGAGAGTGAGAGAGAGAGAGGGAGGATACTGAAGATGAAATGTCATCACAGGGGAGCAGAATGCCTGATCTTCTCCATGTTCTGGGGTATCAGCAATATCCAATCAGACTCCTTATTCCTAATATTTTCATGTTTCTGTTTGTGTGCTACTGAATATATGAATCAGAGTTATTAAGATAAGAACAGTTAATGAGCCCTAATTATAGTGAATTATTAATTGCTAGTTTATACATTTTACTATGTTTTATTTAATTGCTTTTGTATTTTTTATAGTAATTGCTATAATGATTTCTATGCAAACTCCACTATGGAATATAATAGATATGTTGATGTAGTGTCTTTTGCAACTATCAAATACTGCTTTGCATGTTATGCCATTATTACTTTTAAGAATGGAAACTCTATGGTTCCAGAGTACCGTAATGACTGTCAGTGAACCAAAATATACAATGGGGTTATTAGCTGCTTTCTAGAAATGAGCAATGATAATAATTGCAATCATCATCCATCTTTTACGATACTGTTGCTTATGATATTCTACTTAAGCATACATGGAAATCATATGCCAATATTAAGCTTTCTCTGTTACATCCAAAGAATCTACTTGCTCCCTTATCATCTTATCTAACATAGCTAAACCCATAGTGGGAAAGCAGGGACAGACAACTGATATTTTTAACTTCAAGTACCTGGACTTGAGAGATTCAGTAGGAAAGACTCAGTAGATAAGATGCTACAAATTCAACTCCATCTAGCCCTTTTGACAAAAGCATGATATAAACATAAGCATTGTACAGCTTCAACCTTAGAATGGAAACAGTCAACCCCTGCATTAACTTTTATGAACCCCATTTCCATACAAGCATGGATTTTACTGTCCCCGTGTGATATCCTATAATGAAAGATATGAGATTGTGATAGTATGCAATATCTCTAGGGAGATAATTTCTGAGAAAGCATAGGATTTCACTTATGCACCACAATTTCCCTGCAATATTTAATTTTACTCCTTGCACGACTGGTTTCTGTCATTCACAGACCAAGTTGGCTATTACTGATACTATGCCAAGATTTATTCAGACTTTACCAACATAATGGAATTTTGTAGCAATCCTGTCCACACCCAGCAGGTTTAACTCAAGGATAGAATTAATAAAAGCTGAGTTAGTGCTTATGAAAAATGTCAGCACAAAGCACAGTGTTTAGCATTGTTCAAGGTTATTATAATTCTTATCTGCCGCCATGCTTTCAGAAGTTATGCAAAAGATAAAGACATTAACACCAGTTATATGAGTATGTGAGATAAGGATTGAAAGTAATAATAAACCCTTTTCCCACACACCTTCAGGTTCACCTTCCATTGCAGGCGGCCAGGGATTTACAGAATCTGACATAGCTAGGACCCAGTGATAGCCTGCCAGTCCTCTGACCTTCTCCAATAAGACTTACATATTTCTTCATCTTTTTGGAATGAAGCAGTGATAGTCTGTTAGTATTCTCCAGCTTTTGGGAATACAGTCTAAATCTAAGGTGTTCTGTTTGGTAGATAATATTAGGTTATTATGTGTTTTGTAATTCTGTATCCCAATAGGTCTCAACCTTTTCTTCATCGTGGATCCCCTTTAAATAACCTTTTGTGGTCATGGACTATGGCCACGGCGTCAGGCCTGTAGTTATGTTTCTTTTAGGATCTTTGGCCTGCCACACTTTCTTATATTTTTCCTATGCTGTTTCATTAGTGTAGTAGTTGGGAGGGGGGACTAGAAAGGAGTAGGATTGTGGAATGTATTGTTGTGATTCTTTCTAGAAGCTCAAGGTCATCTTTTGTCTCCGCACCTCGACACCTGACCGGAAGCAGAGGGGTGTAGATGCCAGCGTGGAAGATGATGATTGGAACATGTGATGGATTATGGGGTGTAGGGATAGATTATGAACTTTCAACTGGGTGGAATTCCAGGAAGAGAATCAGAGTTGGAATTCCACAGACGTGCCAACATGCCTGTATGATTAAATTGGAACTTTAAGGATGATTCTGCCTTGGTCTCTGATTGATTTCATGCATGGTATTTGGAACGCTGACACATGGACTACCAAGACTTAACTCAAGATTGAAATTGAAATTGATCATTAACATTTATTCAAGCCTTCATGGACCCCCTGTGATGATATATGGACCACAGGTTAAGAACCATTGTTGTATCTTGTTTAATTTTGCATTATTATTACCTCCCCATAGAAAAACTTAATTAACTAGTTTTGATATTTAATCAGGATTTTCCCTTGTATTTCCAGGGGAGAAGAGAATACCCTAGTTTCATGAGTACGTTTGAAATAACCACCAAGGCATGGAAACAAGAATGCAGACATTGAAGATGCCATTGTTCTCAACTCAATAGTGGTTGGAAAGCAATCCCATTCATTTGTTGAGTCAACTTGAGGCAGGTGATAAATGAATTTGGTAGGACTAATCCTGCAGTTAAAAATTAAGCAGTTGAGTACTGAAGACGAAGAATATAAATACAAAGGTGAGAAATTCTGGTGTATTCTCCGAAATATCTTCAGAGACAAACCACAGAATGGGAACTTATAATAATATTTATGTGGCATAGCTTGGGTTCTTGGAAATAGCTGTAGATTACATCAACTTAATAGAGATTCTAGACTTTTGTTTTTCTTTTTTTTTAAATGTAGTTTATATTGATCAAAACTTCATAACATAAATAGCATGCCCCCAACTCAGACTTCCAGATGTGGTCTTATTAAATTCCCAGAATCTAAGGTTGTTAATGGTAAGTCTTATGTAAATATTCGGAACAGTGTCATGGATGTATTCAGAACGATCTTCATGGCTAGATTTACATTATAATTCCTCTATTAACCTCAACAAATTGGCTTATGGCTATAGTTTTACCAGATATTCCAATCAAAGTTTTGACAGTTACTTTGGAGGCAACAGCGTCATAACCTTCTTGGAAGCAAGTTTTCCCCAAAAGGTGCAGTAAGTTTGTAGATTTTATATCATTTAGTAGCTTTGGGAATAGATATTTCCTTATTTTCTAGGACAGGAGGCTTCTATAAATTGCAAGCTTTTCAATTTTATAAAGCTTTTATTCTTTCCTCTAGTTAGATGCTTCACAAAGTCATGGACCAATCTTAGGTACTTGGGATTCCTGATTCATGCACAACAAAAATAGTTGCACCCATCTAAGCATTATTAATTAAGCTTGCAGGTAATATCTGATGATGTGAGAAAATATAAGGTATAAACAGTGGTGGGTTTCAAAAATTTTTGGAACCTACTCTGTGGGTGTGGCCTGCTTTGTGGGAGTGGCTTGAAGGCCATGTGACCAGATAAGAGTGGCTTGCCGGCCATGTGACCGGGTGGGAGTGGCTTGCCAGCCATGTGACCAGGTGGGAGTGGGATGTTAGAAGATCCCAAATGAAGTTAAAAAGGCTGGGTCCCAAACCGAGCTGGATTAACTGGGATAGGGGGAATAGGGGGTAGAGCTTCACCAAGGACCCTCCTCTCCTTTCCCCTCCTGATATCGCTGCCTTTCCCCAAAAAAGCAGAGGGCATCAGTATTTAGAAGGAGCGTCTCCCAACTTCCCCCCTTTGTGTCACTCTTTTTCTCTCTCTCTTCCTCCCCCCTTTCCTTCCTCCTCCTTTTCCTCTGCACGGTTCCCCCCAGTTTTTCATGCTGAGCCATTGGGGGAGGGCAGAGGGAGAGAGAGAGACAGATTGAGGGGCGCAAAGAGATGGGGGTGTCTCATTTTGAGAAGCCTCCCTTTGCAAAAGATCGCTGAGAGGAGGAAAGGGAGGATTCCCCATCCCACTCAGCGCTGTTTTCGATGGGAGGCTTTCCCCCCCCTCTCAGAGCTGTTTCCCTTCGCAAAACATCGCTGAGAGGAGGAAAGGAAGGATTCCCCACCCCACTCAGCGCTGTTTTCGATGGGAGACTTCCCCCCCCTCTCAGAGCTGTTCACAAAACATCGCTGAGAGGAGGAAAAGGGAGGATTCCCCACCCCACTCAGCACTGTTTTCGATGGGAGGCTTCTCCCCCCCTCAGAGCTGTTTCCCTTCAGAAAAGATCACTGAGAGGAGGAAAGGGAGGATTCCCCACCCCACTCAGCGCTGTTTTCGATGGATAGGCATCCCTTGGTTTAGCAATGGAGTGGCTTCTGGACAGGCGGGGGGGTGAGCGAGCGAGCAAGTGAGTGACAGGGGCGGGGCAGGAACATACTTCCCGGTTCATTGACCAACTGGCTTGCCCGAACCGGTGCGGACCAGCAGAAACCCACCAAGGGTTATAAACATCAAGTTCTACAAAGGTATTTAAAAGAACAGTCTTTATTTGATAATTGTGTTCGTGATTAAAAACTTCAGCATAGACTGCAAAGCGGAAGATATAGTAGCAATTATAAATCAACACACTGAAAAGAGCTTTTGGGCCTCTGAATTAAACAAGGAGTGCAAATTGCTCTGAACTATTTTGACTAGAAAGGATTAATCATGGAATTCGCCTGGCAAAATTTCAGAAGTCTACAACACTATAGGAAAACAATAAAATTGTGTTGTACTATACAAATGTGTTTCATTAATAATTTATCTATTATTCAAGAAGAAACATAGCAATTTGTAAAGCAGATCCTTTTCTCACATTGAGATAATGACAGTTTTGCCCATCCATGAACACTAACTTTGCAACAAAATAGAAATAAGCCATCAAAGTAGAGTGAACATTTGAATGGAAAATATTATTTTTATATAAAGTGGCACACAATTTTCTCATGATATAAAAGTTTTATGAAAAGAAATTCAAATTTTGAACATGACCTAAATACATGGTATGTTGTAAATTTTTACTTTACGTAATGCAAAAGTGCCATAATATGGCCAAATGTATTGACTTTGAATGTTTCATTCTTATTCACATTTGCACAAAAGGGGAACCTCATTATCCTTACTTGAATTATCTTGAAAAAAGTATAAAATTGGGTGGCCAAGTTCACTGAGTTCAATATTTAAAATATTTAGATACAGAATATAAAACCTCATTTAAAACAATAAAACTAATAAAAAGAATCAAATAAATTAAAATCTATATAAATAAAAATGTAATGTTTGTTTGTTCAAAATCTCAAATCTTCGAAAGTTCTTCACTGATTGCTTTGAAACTTTGACACAACGTTGCATTAGAATATATGTATGTTTTTATATACGTATATTATATAGATGTCACACCTGTGACAGGTAAAAACATGCTTTTCTCTCCTCTCCTCCTGCCGGGCCTTTGCTGTCTGAGGTGGGGTGGCGCCTGCACCATCCCTTGGCCGCCTTCCTCCGCCCTTAAGCCAGACTCCCCCTGCCCAGCCCAGCGTGAGTGCTCTCCACCACCCCCACACAGCGAGCCAGCTACGGCCCCGCCAAGGCGGCTCTGACGGAGGGTGGCGGCGGTGTCAGCCTGAGGTGCAGTAGGGCTGGGGCGCCCACTGGGTGCCTGGTGAGGCGGCAGCTGCAGCGTGGCATCTCTAGATGGGCCGCGGCTGGCGGGAGCTGCCTCGCATCCTTCTCCTCCCCCTGCTCCTCAGGGGATGCCGGCCGCCTCCTCTCGCCGTTGCCACTGAGGGAAGCTGGGTCAGGGGTGGCGGACACCTTCTCCTCCTCTCCTCCTCAGCCCGGCTGGGCCGGCACCTGAGGCAGGTGTCGTCATCATCAGTGGCAGCGGCGGGCCTTCTGCCGGCCTCAAAGCAGCAGCAACCACAGCAGTCTGACTCAGCACCAGAGGCATGGGAGAGGAAGAAGATGGCACAGCCTGCGATGTTGCCTCAGCAGTCCGGCAGCAGCAGCAGCACCGGCTTGGAGGACTTCCCGCCCAACCTGCTGGCCCAGCTGATGCCGCTTTCCCCGGCCTCCGATGCCACCTCCATCTCGGTCTCCTCCTGCTCTCCTGGGGCATGTCCGCTGAAGAGCCTGGCGCTGCTCTCACAGGGAGGAGGAGGCGTCGGGGGTCCGGCAGCCGCCTAGTTGAAGAAGAAGAGCAGCTTCCAGATCACCAGCGTGACCCCAGCGCAGATCTTGGCCAGCCTCAACTCCAACAACAGCATCGCCGAAGATATGGAGAGCTACGACGACCTGGACAAGTCACAAACCGAGGACTTCTCCTCCTCCGAGATACTGGATGTCTCGCTCTCCTGGGCCACCAACTTGGGGGAGGCCGAGCGCAGCTCCTCCGAGGAGAAGCTCAACAACTTCCACGAGGCTGACAGCCCCGACGCTGTCTCCCCCAACCAGCCTCGCCTGGCCCAGCAGCCCCGAGGCCTGACCAACAACAGCACCCACCCATCGCCCCACTACGCCCACGGGAGACACCCCCCAGCCTCCCTCCCACGCTGGGGTCTGGAGGGGCCCCATCCAGCCCGTCGTTCCAGAAGCTGCCCGTCGCGGAGAGCTTGGAGGGCTCCAGGCTGGGGCCTATGGGAGTGTCCTCCATGGTGGCTCTTGCAGGGGCCACCATGGCTCACTTCCATGTGTCTGCCGGGGAAGCCGTGTCCGGTGCAGCGAGTGGCAGGTGGGCAAGACCCTCATGAACCTTGCTGCTGCTAGTAACGGCATGGCCCTGCCCGGAGGGAACCACCCTGGGAATGTTTCTTTCTTCGCATGCTTTTGGTAAATGTGCCCAGTCCAATGTCTTTCCAGCAATTGAAAATTGTTTCTCACATGGACAATTATATGTTGCATGTTCTAGAGCCGGCAAACCAGACAATCTATATCTGCACAGACAATGGAACAACAAAAAATATTGTATACCCACAATCATTGTGAAATTAAACATATTAGAAACTTGCGCTTTCTCTTTTCTTTTCCATTTAACTAGACTGGGCCACAGCAACACGTGGCCGGGTACAGCTAGTAATATAATAAAATCATTTCACCCCCCACCCCAGCAACAGCAGATCACACGAGCCATTTAATGGGCTCCATCGTGCTCTGGGTTACCCAGGCCTGCTTGCAGAACCAGGTCTTCAGCGCCTTCCGGAAGAGTATTAGAGTAGGGGCTGTTCTAATCTCTGGGGGAATGATGTTCCAGAGAGAGGGAGCCACCTTGGAGAAGGCCCTTCTTCTGGGTCCCACCAGGTGTATCTCTCTTGGGAATGAGACCTGCAGCATTCCCTGCCTCTCCGCTCTGATGGGTCAGATAGATGTGACAAGCAAGAGACAGTCCCTCAGATAAGCTGGTCCCAAGCCACGAAGGGCTTTAAAGATGACAACCAGCACCTTGAATTGCACCCGGAAGCAAATTGGCAGCCAATGCAGCTCCTGCAGGAGAGGTGATTCATGTGCACACCGGGGTCTGCACAAAACCATTGTTTCAACAATGGCAAAGAGTTTCTTGAATTGTGATGCCCTTGTCAACTCTGTGATCTGAGCTGAAGCATCTTTGTTTATATACAAACCTAAACCTTGATCTTGTAGTGAAGAAGCTACTGAAATGCCTTGGTATAAAAATAAAAACCATTAGAATGTAAAAAAAAAAACACTTGGTATTTATATCAGCTGAATAAATATTAACAAAAGATGAAAGTATGCAATTAGCAATGAATTATATACAAATGTGCATGCAGATAAGTTGATACAATGTTGTAAATAAATACAGATATATGACTAATATGACAGCATGTTACACCCAATTACATAGGCTACACAGCAATATTTCACACCCCAAATAGAATAGAATAGAATTCTTTGGCCAAGTGTGATTGGACACACAAGGAATTTGTCTTTGGTGCTTATGTTCTCAGTGTACATAAAAAGACAAGATACATTCATCCAGAATCATAAGGTACAACATTTAGTGATAGTCATGCGGTACAAATAAGCAATCAGGAAACAATATCAATATAAATCGTAAGGATACAAGCAACAAAGTTAAAGTCCTGCAGTCAAAAGTGGGAGGAGATGGGTGAAAGGAAAGATAAGAAGATTAATAGTAATAGTAATGCAGCCTTAGTGAATGGTTTGACAGTGTTGAGGAAATTATTTGTTTAGCAGAGTGATGGCATTGGGGGAAAAAACTGTTTGTGTGTGTAGTTGTCTTGGTGTACTGTACTCTATAGCGTCATTTTGATAGGAGTTGAAACAATTTATGTCCAAGATGTGAGGTCTGTAAATATTTTCACAGCCCTTTTTTTGATTCATGCAGTATACAGGTCCTCAATGGAAGGTTGGCAGTAATTAATGTTTTTTCTGCAGTTCTGATTATCCTCTGAAGTCTGTGTCTGTCCTGTTAGGTTGCAGAACCAGACCAGACAGTTATAGAGGTACATAATGTTCCCACAGTTCTTTCCTCACTACATATATGTATAACCTGAATCACAAAATACATGTTTGGTTTTGGTTTATTGTAAAAATCCACATTGCGATTTATAAAGCAAACCATGTCTTAACATGTCATCAGTGTTGGGCTCCTATCAGTTTGGACCGGTTTGGCCAAAACAGTGGTGGTTTCGCAGCCTGGGTCACTGGAACCGGCAGCTACCCAGGCCTGCCAGGCCCCAGAACCTATGCCGCCACCATCTTGTTTTTCGCTTCTGCACATAATTTTTATTATACTGCGTATGCGCACAGGCTCGCACAGCACGCCTACGAGTAGTGCCTGCTGGAACCCACCTCTGCATGTCATGCATAATACCATGTATTATAACTTCATCAGTAACTGCCTATATGCTTTCTAAATACTACTTTGTAATGAGAAAGCAGATTCTGCCATCAAATCTCAAATCTGTCAAAAAGTGTGAGTTATATGAATTGTTGTTTCCAGATGGCAGATTTCTAGTTCTACGTAGCAATCAAAAGAAATTGTGCAAATATTTCTTTTACCCCTTTTTCATGTATATGCTGGGGAAACTGAAAAAACAAAAATCAAATCAAACTTTGGCCTCCTGAAAAATTATGTAAATAAAGTATACTAATTACACATTGAAGAAAAAGTTTCTGTCCAAAGAATGCAATATTTTCTATATTTCTTTAAAAATAAATATTGACTGTACCTAGAAATATATAACATATTTTACCAGTTAAAGATATTGCAGTATTTTTCAATTTTTGACATAACATCAGATGTTATGTCAATCTGAATGTCCTTACAATGTCCTTACAAGACTGAGTCTTCTTGCCAAAGTTTCTACTAGAACAAATTGTTTTCCTCTTTGGGTAAACAGATTCAAATTGATAGCAGTTATGGATTATAAATTAGAATATTTATTGGCAATAAAAATAAGGACGTTATAGATGCCTTTTCCTGATTACTTGTTCAATTCAGTCTTATATAATTAAGCTATTTTGAAACTGTTTACATGTACATAGTGTTGGTTACCGTTCCTTGAACCCACCTCAATTGTCCAATATTTGTGGAGTCCTTGACGCTTCCTAAACTGAGTGGGCAAGTGACAAATGACCAAAACAAACAAACCTCCAAACAATAACAATGGAAGTCAAAACGTTTATTAAAAGCAATCCACTCGGGAGATGTTCAGGGGCTGCAGTAGACAAGAATCTCCTGTCCTTCAACAGATGCCACTAAAAAAATACAAAAATTAATCCAGCTGTTTTAGCTGCAGGATTTGCAAGTTAACATCAGTTGCAAGGGGTGACAGCTGGTTATGGGTGATGCCGGGGTAGAGGCGGGAGAACTCAGCACAGGACAGGAGGGAACGGGAGGATCTGGAGTCGACCTCCATTGTGCAGGGCGACCCATCGAGCAACAGGGAGACTGTGATCTTCTTCGATCCGGTCGAGGCGTGGCTGACCGACACTGCAGGGGTGGCAGAGAGGTCTGGCTCGACAGTGAAGCAGTCATCTCGTCAGCGTTGTTGGCGGCAAGGCTGCTGGGGGCGAGGTGGTGCCTGCTGGCTGGACGGTTGCACGGGGACGTCTGGGCGCTGAGGTAGCGGCAAAGCAGCCCGGCAGACCTGGGGCAGGTGGCCCTTCTTGTGGCATCTGCGGCATACTGAAGCCTTAAAAGGGCAAACGGTCCAGGCATGGTTTCCTCCACAACCAAGGCAGACCCCCCTGGTTTGACGGAACGGCTGCTGCGCTTGGTGCCGCAGCACGGCCCCCAGCTGGTCCACCTGGTCCTCTTCCTCGAGGTCTTCCAACGGCACGAGCTTGTCTATGAGGCAGGCTTGGGTGGTCTGAGGAGGTAGTTGGTTGTTGAACATCTTAGCTGTCAGACAGCTCCACAGTTCTGGTCTCTTCCACCACCTGCTGCAGTGTGATCTCCGGTCGGGCCAACAAACACCTCCTCAGGTGGAGGTTCCGGACCCCGCACACAAACTGCTCCACCAGCGAGTCGTCCCGGTCAGTGAACTCGCATGGGATCGCAGCCGTCCTCAAGGATTGAAGGAATTGGCTGATTCGGATTCCTTCTGTATGCATTGGCGAAATGCGTAATGGTGTGCAATCCGTGAGGGAGCTGGAGCGAAGTGATTCTTTAATTTGGCGATTAAATTGTCCCAGGTGAGGGAATGAGCCGGGAGTGGCGGCAAGAGCCCTGGCAGCGTTGAACATGACCGGCCTGCAGCAGCTGAGGAAAAAACTGACCTTGCAATTCGCGGGCAGGTTGTAGTTGCCGTTAGCTATTAAAAAGCATTGAAGCGCTCCATGAACCTGGCCCACATCTCGCCTGGGGTTTCATAAGGAGCGAAAGAGGGCATTGACGCCATGGTAGTGCCTGTAAATGGGACGAGGAGGCAAGAGCGAGAGACAGAAAAAAAAAACACAGCCTCATCGGCTGAGGGAACACCATTCACTCCCACTAGGGCGCTGTTAGCTGGCCTCCAGGATCCCACCTTTGTCACCAGTGTAAAAGAGTGGCCGAAGGATGAGGCAGGACGAGTTCTGAGGCAACTCAACAGGTTTATTTAGAACGAGCAGTCAAAACTATATACATAAGGAGTTCAGCACCTTTCCCTGCTTGACAGCTATTTATACAGAGCTGTCAAGCAGGGCAGCCAATAGACACGCCCTGAACAGTCCGCGCTCAGCCAAGCAGTGTCTTAGCCAATCAGGCGCGGCTTGGCTGTTGCTGGCTGTCAGGTCATAAGTCGAGGATAGAACATAAATCATACACCACAGTTGTCAAATTTGTCGTGTCACCTTGTCGTCATGTGACATTTCGTAACATTTTTCCCATTCGTGGAACTGGGTACTTGACGCATCCGGCCCATGGGCTGCCAGTTTGACACCCCTGCCATAGACTGAGTCATTAACTAGAGTAGGTATTATTAGTACAGTAACAGATTACATATCCCATTCAGGAACACAATATAAACTGAATCACCCATCTCAGGAAACATAAAAGCAGGTAATTCTGAATCAGTATTTTGTACTACAGTATAGGATATATGAACTGGATTATTTTGCCACAATCTTGATCTAATATCCACACTGAGAAAAATGGGAAGAGCAGAATTCAACAACTGTGTTAGCTGCCTTGAACTAGAACATCTCGGATGGAGAATGAATGCATATATTTATGTACAGGTGGTCCTCAAAGTACAACCCCATTTGTAACCAGAATTTTCACTGCTAAGCAAGGCAGTTGTTAAGTGAGCCAAGTCCAATTTACAATCTTTTGCCATAGTTAAACAAATCACTACAGTTGTTAAGTAAATCATGCAGTCATTCAGCGAATCTGCCATAACCCATTGACTTTGCTTGTCAGATTCCATCTGGGAAGGTTCATAAATGGCAATCCCATGACCCTACAAGGCTGCAACCATCATAAATAGATGCTGGTTGCCAAGCTCCTGAATTTTGATCACATGACCAGGGGGGAATGCTGCAATGGTCCTAAGTGCAGGACAAGTCATAAATAATCTTTTCAGGGCTATAGCAAAGATTTTCCAAGGATGCCTAAACTTACAATAATTTTATTGCTGTTGATATATAGATTGTCTGTTGTTGCTTTTCTACCCACAATACTAAACAATTTGTACAAAGGGGACTTTATTTATATATATATCCCCCCAAATGGGGACTATCAATTATTTTTGTCTTTGTAGATAATTTAGAATCCTTGGATAATGCTCATATAATCTCTGTGCCAGACTGCAAATTTAATAATTCTCCATCTTACCTAAGAAAGTAATCTATTAGAGGCACGGCTTCGACCTCATGAGTACACATTGTATTGTTTTAATTGGGTTCACGCAGCACATTAAAACAGATTATGACCCAATGTGATATGCAAACCCATTCAATATCTCCTCCCAATTCCTCAGCTTTCCTTTTAAGGTTTAAAAACAACTCCCACGAACACGGCAAAGGAGTAACATCTTTTCACCCAGGAATTTTCTACCACAACGCTATTTATGTAAGAGCCTACTGTTTTCTACTTGGACAGTTGTTTGAAAATCCATGATGGTCCATCTTAAGATGCCAGAGACATGTGGAGGACATACTCATTTTCCATTATTTGTATACTACATGTAGGGGCAGAGACTAGAAATCTCGGTTTTGTAGAGCTGCTCCAAGTGTTATCTACTTCAGCAGCAAGAGTTAACTCTGAGTAAATGCTTCCTTCCATGCTCACTGACAAAGTTGATTTAGAGATACCCCCTCAGCTAAATAGGTTACAGAATTCACATGGCATCAGCTAATCTTCCTCGACTGGGTTGAAAGGGTGAAAACAGGGCCCTTAACATAAAATAGCGTCATAGCAGAAGCTTCCTAGATGTAGGGCTGTTACTCCTTTTCCTTGAATGGGAGTTGTTTCTAAACCTCGGACCTTGAGAGAATAATTTCCACATCATTTAGCCTGTCCATGTCGGGGAATTTTTGGAGGATGCTCAATTCAAAGAAAGTATTCACTAGTATGTACCACACCAATTTAATTTAATTCCTGTGCAGCAACAACCACCAACTTCTCAGGATTGTGATAGAATTTAATAAAAACAGCAATAAAAACTTTAAGTTTTCGGTTTGTATAACCATGCGTGGACTGTTTTTGTGTGGGGACTGCGTTTCTCCCCCTAACGTAGGACATCTTCGACACCCTAGGAAAGCAAGGCTTGGCTCAGTGAAAGCCATTACACATCTTTTAGCAACTGAGACGTCCTGAGCAGTTTTCCCTGGGAAGCCAACATCCCCTTGGAGCATGTGGAGATCCGCTCCTTCCTTCTATAAACCGCCCTCCTCAACGTAAAGGTTGCCGGGGCTTCTTGCAACCTCCGTCACGTCTGAGCGTCTTGATCGCGATATCTTGAAGCTTGGTGGGGGTTTTTTTTCCTTCCTTCACAGCAGAAGGAAGAGCCGGGGAACTTTCCTAGCCGTCCGCCCACGGAGGAGCAGTTTGCTTCGTAGGCCCGCCCATCCCCGCTTCGAGCCCAGCGTCAGTTTTATAACCCGCCATCTGCCTGAAAGCTCTTCTCCGTCGAAAGGAGGCGGAGGCAAGCAGCACGCCGGGCGGATGCCTTCTTCCTTTCCCTCCTTCCGGACACTACGGGAGTAGTAAGGACGCTGCTGGCTGAGTCGTCCTGCAGGGGGAAAAGCGGGCCACGCTGGACCGCGGCCTCGCTCTTTCTCCGAAAGGCATTTAAGCCAGGCTGAGGCTCCCGGCGGCCACGCAGCGGACAAACCCTAACCTCGAAGTACGCCAAAGCCGAGCCAGCATCCGCCAGCTCCAGGAGTAGCGCCCGAACGCTGCTCCGCCCTCGCCGGGCCAGATCCCTCCCTGCTCGGGCTTTGCCTCCGCCTCCCGCTCCCCTAGCAGCGGATGCTTTAAAGACTCGTCCCCGAGCAGCGCGGCTGTTAGGCGATTGGCTGCCGCCGGCCCGCTCTCCTTCGCTCCTTGGCGCCGGCTTTCGCTCGCTTCGGGGGTAAACTGAGGGGAGGGAGGGGGATAACGGAGGGCCCAGCGGAAGCTTTGCGGCTGAAGAGGCCAGCCGCCGGCCGGATCGCACAGGCGTACGCACACACGTGTCGAGACCTTATTCAGACTGAGACAGCGTAGGTCCGTGGCGGGTCGGTCAGCCGGTTTCCTCCTCCCCTCCGCGGCCCCCCGGGGAGTGCTGTCGCCTTGGCGCCCGCGATACCAAGCGTGTGGCGTTGCTGCTTCCAGCCGTCCCTGAGACTTCGGGAGACGAACCGAGGGTGCTCCTTGTCTGCGGGGTCGTGAGGTAAGAGAAAGCGGGAAGCAAGGCGACGGGGGGGGGGGGGAGTAGCGGAGACGGAGACTCGTTCCCTCCCCTCCTTCGGCTCTTTCCTTGTCTCGGGTTTCGAGGAGGGGGACCCGGGTAGGCAGAGGGGCGAGAGGGGCCAGCAGCTGCGGAGCATCACCATCACCTGGTGCGGCGGCGGCGGCGCTAGAAGGACTGGGGCGGAGGGACTGGCAGGGAGGGAGCGGCAGGGCCGGGCCGCGCAGTTATCTACCGAGGAAGTGCGGCGTGTTGCCTTGCTTTCTCTCGAGGGCGGCGGAGTGGAGCCCGGCAGCGGCGGGGCGCCATTAGGTGGTTTTAAAGCGCCCCGAGCGGCAGCCAACTGAGGGTTGTTGTTTTTTTTGCTTGCTTGCTTGCCAGAAACGAAAGGACTTCATTGAACCAGCCAGAACCGCAAGGAGGTCTGTTCAGGTCCGCATTGTCGCCGCAGAAAAGCAGAAGCCATGGAAGCAAAATCTTCGCGCGCATCCTCCCCGCCGCCCCGCTCCGGCTCGCCGAAGCTCAAAGCTGCAGCGGCGGCAGGGAGAGAAGGAGGAGGAACCACCGATGCAGCAGCAGCCACAGGCGCGGAGGAAGTATCTCGTCTGCCGGCGAGTGACGGGGATGCGCCGGCTGGCACAGGCGACTCCTCGTCGGACCCGGGGAGCACCTTGACTCCTGCCTCTGGAGATGGGCTGGGCAGACCTCTGGGTCCGACGCCCAGCCAGAGCCGCTTTCAGGTGGACCTGGTGGCAGAAAACTTGAGTCGGGCAGCCATGGCAGAAGAGGGGAAGACAACTGAAGGCACCCCCGAAGTCCCCGGTGATGGGCATAAGAAAAGCAGTGAGGAAGCAAAAGGCCGGTTCAGGGTGAATTTTGTGGACCCCTCGGCTGGAGACGATAGCTCTGGTGAACTTGGAGGTGGCGGCCCAGAATGCTGCAGTGTCAGCTTCCAGAATGGTGGTGACACGGTTATGAGTGAAGGGAGCCTACATTCCGGGGGAGGCTCAGGAGGACACCATCACTACTATTATGACACTCATACGAACACGTACTATCTGCGCACCTTCGGCCACAACACCATCGATGCCGTGCCAAGGATAGACTATTATCGGAATACTTCTGCTGGTCTAGGAGAGAAACTTATTCGGCCCAGCCTCGCAGAGTTGCATGATGAGCTGGACAAGGTGAGTGATGGTGAGCAAGTCAAGAATATCTGGTAACCCCATTTGGGATATTTTTAAAAAAATGGGGCATCAGGCTGATGCAGTGTCTTGCTGAGAGTATAGAAGTAGAAAAATACTGTGTTTTTCTAAGCAAGGTGAGTTTTATTTAGAATCTATATATAAATGTTACGTTTTCTATGTTCTCTCTGCATGGACTTTGGCTTTAAAGATATGCATTGCAAATGTATTTTCTGTCTTTCTGTCTTTCTTTATGTTACATATTGTCTCATGTTTGTGCATCATTTACATGGAGCCAGTACACTTTATAGGTCTGTAAAAGTTAATGGAACACTACAGCAGTGCTTGTCTGGTCTAAGGTAATAGTTCCCCCTTCCAGATATCTTAGTTCATTTTAGATTAGGACAAGTGGTTAAGTAGTTGCTGGAGAAACACAGTGTAAAGTCTCTACATGATGTAGGAACAACTGAAGGCCATCTTCAGATAGGCCAGAAGAAATCCCTTTATTAATATGGATGCTTGATATAAAATATTCTCCCTCAGCTTTCTGGTTTTCTGTGTGCTTCGATTATTTACTGGTGCCAAGTTCTTTGTCAGTCCACTGGTCAGACTTACTGCAATGTTCATGGATTTATAAGCTGTCTATAGATATGTAAATTATGTTTGAGAGGCTATTTTCAGAATAACAAGCTTTTACCTAAATAATTTAATAACACAGGCTGCTTTAAAATTGCATCTTCCCAATGTCAGAATTAAACATGCATTTGTTATAAGATGATGAAAGGAATTTAAACTCAGCAGCTTAAGTACTTCAACTATGTGTAGGTCTGAAACATATTAAGGAGTTTATAGTTCATTATGAACTTTATTAGTGCTTATTTATATTGTATTTGAAAGTTTTGATAACTTTCTGAGCTCTGTCTATTTGAAAAGTAAGTCTATAAGAGCCATTGTTAATATTTCTGGTTTTATTAAATAATTAAGATTTCCCAAAAAGAATTGCATATTGACTATTACTATTGAAAACCTGTTTGATAAATTAGTATAAAGATTAGATAGTTGGTTAAAGCAATATGTTAAATGTTGACAATAAGGTAAATATACA
Organism: Natrix helvetica; assembly: GCF_964273705.1. Taxonomy (NCBI): domain Eukaryota; kingdom Metazoa; phylum Chordata; class Lepidosauria; order Squamata; family Natricidae; genus Natrix; species Natrix helvetica. The sequence continues at coordinate 59,934,628 of NC_138552.1, forward strand.
ATGGAAATTTGGTTCCCATTGTGTTAACAGCCTTTTAAAGATATAAACATTGTTGCTGACGGGAAAAATCTGGCATGATGAATATTGAACAGGTATTATACTACCTATTATAAAGCCTGCTCCAAAATTTATCTAGTGCCTAGTGTAATATGGAAGAATTATATTAGTAGAATATAAATGTCGTTTTCCTGTAACAGTGCAACTCTGTTAACTCCAGAATTCATTGAGTTGGCTTGGAGCTTATTAAAATCTATTTGTCTTGAGTATTGTCTAAATTAGATTTCCATTTTTTCAGGAAGTATATTCTAAGCATGGCAGTTTGAATCTAAATACATAGAGTGTATTTATGGAAGAAGTAGGGTATTGTCTTGAAAGAAATGAAACAGGTTAAGCAGATATTTTTAGACAAATGAGTATTTTCCATTAAAAGTATACGTTGATTGCTTTTTAGCAGTTAAAAAATTGCTACACATGTATAAGCAATCTTAAAATGAGCAGTATATTCTGTAAATGTAAAATGGTTATTAGTTTAAAAATTGAAGTTAATGTAAATTATCCTGCTTAGAAAGTGATTATATTTATTATCTTTCTGTCGTGTAGCTTTGTCATCAAGAAATCTTGCAGTTGTGGTTATGTTGATTGTGTGAGGGCAGCCTGTCCTATGGAACTGCATGCAAATGTGGTATGTTTGAGGATTATTGTCAGGTCAAGAGCTGAAATGTTAGCTGGGTGGCTCTTTAAAGCTTGCTTAATCAACTAGCTCTAATTATCTATTAACTTAACATTAAAAGTAAAAGAAAATGTTAAAGAGGGATAGATATCCAAAGAAATATATCTGATGAAATCTTAAGCCAAGCTAAAATGCACCAATTCGGTTGGTTACCTTGGTTCTGCATTACTTTATATCTTTTTTGATATAAAAATGAGGGTTACCTTGAAGTGAGGGGTTCCTTGACAAGGATATTTTGAAACTAGTTACACATATAGCACTAGTTTAGGTACTTTATGATATCAAGTCAGCTGATGTTATAAGAAGGTTCAGCCAAAGCTACTAATGCATCTCCGAGTAGCAAATGCATTAATCATCTTGGCAATCATTCTGGCTTTGCTATATTGTATGGAATGTGATCTTGTCAGTAACATTTTATGTTAAAATTTGAAGAAAATATAATTTCTCATTTCTTAGAATATTTTAAAGTTGATCTATGTTATTTGAGAAGATGAAGAGTGACTGGTTTGATGAAAATCACGAGACTGATTCAGCAGCACTTCAGGTTAAGAACAATGTCTACACCGACAGGCAGAATGAACTGTCACCTGTCTCAAAGAAAGGCAAGTTTAAGCACCTACAGAAATACAGGATGAGTGGCAGCAGAGAAAAGCTGAGCTGGTAGAATGCTGCCACTGAAATTCTTCAGCGTCAGTTTATGGCACTTGTAAATCAAGATGCTTCCTCTTGTTGTCATCTGAGCTTGATCAAAGATCAGGAAGAATCTAAAAATCACTAGGCTAAATAGTTTTCTAACCTATTTAATAGGCCATCCACAACTGATCCTGCTGTCTTACAGCAGATTCCTCAGCTGTCAATTTTGGATGCCTTAGTCTGATGAGATCAAGACAGTGATCTTGCAGATGAACTCAAATAAAGCAACAGAGCAAAGGGTATTCCTGTTGAGATCTATAAAGCTCTTCACCTAAATACCGTATAATTGTTTCAAGGAAGACATTTCGTTCATGGAAGAGATGCCTGATGATTTCTGTCATGCCCTCATCATAGCTCTTTATAAATAAGGGAAGTTAATCAAACCGCATAAATTATAGAGGCAGCTCACTGCTGTCCCTTGCAAGATCTCCCCCCCCTCAACCTCCGTTTCTCCTGAGTAGACTTGCCAATGTTTTGGAAAAGAACCTCCTGGAGGCACAATGTGGCTTTTGGCCAGAAGTACAATAGACATGATATTTACTGTGAGACAAGTCCAGGAGAATTTCGTTGAGCAGAACAAGCCTCTTTACTCTTGTCATCAAGTTGATAAAGCCATTTGACACTGGAAACGGGGGCTCCCTGGATCATCCTGAAAAAACATGGATGACCAAAGAAATTGATTGAAGTTGATTCAGCTGCTCCACATCAGAATGACAGAATAGGTTCTTTACAATGGTGATAAGTCAACTGCATTTATCATTTCCATTGGAGTTGATGCTGGTACTAGCCCCAGTCCTGTTCAATCTGTCCTTTGCTTGCATATTGTCCTATTCTGTCCAAGGTCTGAAGGAGGGAATTATATCAGCTACCCATTTGATAACTCTCTTTGACCCTTGTCCCTTGAACACATGGACAAAGGACCTCCATGCATTTAAAAATAATGATTGCTTATGATTATGTGCACTTGACGCAGAAAGACAGTGATCTACAATTTATGTTAAATAAAATTTTAGATATTGGTATACTCTTTAGCATGACTATCAACCTGAATAAGACTGAAGATTTTGCCAGCCTGTGTCAAATACCAACCCTATAGAAGATCACTGTTGATACCCAGCTGACAAATTAAACAGCTTCAAATACCTGGGAAGTATCATCTCAAACTATACATCTTTGGACTAAGAAATTGATCACAGGATCAGTAAGGCCAGCCAGATTTTGGGGCAGTTGTATACTAGAGTGTTTAATCATCAAAATGTCCATATCTCCACAAAGCTGAAAGTTTGCAGAACTATAATTATCCTCTCTCTCCTCTATGAATATGAGCCCAGATGCAGGATGAGACACATCATCAGAATGGATGAACATTTATGTCTAGTTAGTAACTGTATGGCGAATTGGAGACCAGAAAGAGACCTCAAGCTTGTCCCTACATGTGCCAAAGATGCTGCCACCAAAAACTGATAGAATATTATGAGTAGCAGCACAGAATAGCATCCACAATTATTGTAATAATGGACTTCTAGTGCCTCTATTTTCTACAATGTGCTTCCAGACTGGGACTGCCACCTCCGTGTTCATAAATGCACAACATTGTGTCTTTTTGAACTCAAAGGACTACCCATTATTATGTGAACAAAACTTAAAATAGTTTGCTTTAAACTCCTGGGGAGACGAGGTCTATAGCTGAAGTAATCATTTATTCTGCCTTTTATTCTTATCTACTACATTGGATTATTTGGATTTTCCTACAATACAACATAGGTTTATTGTATACTTTTGATTATAAATATGCTGTGTGGTAATCAGATTAGGAAATGAAAAAACATGAAGGGTTACATGAGTAAAGGCATTTCTTCTGCCAGAAAGCATGTTGAAGAATCCTTCAATCTATTAATCTTACATTATCTGAGGATTACCAGATTTCAGAAGGTTTAATTAAAAGTAATGACTTTGATGCTACAGGTTATTAACAGATGGAATTTGTAATTGAATTTTAGCCTAATGAAGTTCACTGTCAAATTATTGATTATTTATTTAAAACATTTATATAGCCTCCCTTTATACCAAATTCTGGGTTGCTGCCAATGAAGAATTAAAACAATATAAAAACCATCTAAAACTATAACAAAAAAACTGACACCAATTCAAGCTTCCAATATTCAGTCGTTTTAACCATGCTAGTGCTTGATGGAAAATCTAGGTATTTAATTTTTTGTTTCTTTTTGGATGACTAGAAGTGGTAGTAAAGTTGAGGATTTGACATATTGTGCTTTGCTGAGTCCTTCCCCCCCAAAAAATAAAAATGGTGAACCAAATAGTGGTGATTTGTGTGATTGAGAATGATGTGGATGACTTGCAAGAGCAATTTACAAATTCATATGAAAAAGATTAATGAACTTTATTCAGATATAAATTGCTGTCAGGCTTGACATTTCATAGGAATGCATGGGCCATGTTATTAAAGTTCTTCAATTTTGGAAGATTGATGCAAATCAAGTCTTTCTTACATCAAGGATCAAAAATTGCCAGCAATTATTGTCATACTATAAGAATGAATGAGAGGAATTTCTTCACAGAAATTGTGACAGCCAACAAAACAAGTCCCAGGACCAAAATGCCAGTCCATAGAATATTATTATAAAATCTCATATATGAACAAAGGATTCAAAACATAGGTTTTGACAGGAAACATCATGGTTATTGTTCAGGGTTTGACGGGAAAACTCGTAGTTATAGTTTTTGAGAAGCAGATAGTGGTGTTCACATAGATTTCCTTGAATCTGGCACTACTATTAATTTGAAGCACTGTACTGCAATACATATTATATACGGTTCGAAAATAAAATAAGGAAATTTGGATTGCAATCTGGCAGTGTTAGGTCTCATATTTCACAAGACACCCAGTAGTTATTTGTGAAATCGAATTTCGCAACCTTATTCCATCTACCACATAGTCCAAAATTTGTACTATGCAACTTTCACCCTTTCCCAAATTTAGGAATACTTTTGTGGATATTCATTGGACTCAAATGAAGAGGTACAAAGGACTGTCAAGACTGGGTGAAAGACAAAGTTTAGAATTTTTTCATAATAGGTTTAAAAAGTAGCTTGTTCATCACTGGCAGAAGGGTAACAAATGGTGATGATTATAGGACATATATTGAACATGTAGAAAATAGGAAGGTGTGTTTGATATGTTCATGGTTTTGAGTTATTTGTAAAAATAACAGGTAGAATATACATAATGTGAAGAAGTAAATAGAGGTAATAAATAGAGCTTATTTTGAGGATTATTTTTTCGGTTTCATTTATTATAATATCCATATAGATACTATGGAGATTAATGTATTACATTCATTAAACTTCTTATAATCATTTTCTGTGCTTTTTTTAAACATTAAAATCTACAGCAGCCTTTCTCAACTGGGATTCCATGATGAGTTGTTTGGGGTTCTGCGAGAGCCCATGATTGGGAAAAAAGGGTGGTGGTGTTTTTGTTTTTTACTTTATGCACCAATACTCACAGTGGCAGGAATTTTTACTCACCTGAGTCAGCTCCTGGCCTGCTGTTTTGCTGATGTTTTAAATGTGTTGCATAAGCAAGAAGTGAATTCTGTTGTAAACTTTTTAGAGTATGTTTTGTGATTTTTATACAGGGATCCTTGATATCTGAAAATTATTTCAAAGGCTCTTCTAGGGTAACAAAGTTTAGAAAGTCTGGTGTAGAACATTGAGCCTTTTGACTGAATGTAAAAGTACCTATGAATTATGTATACAGATAGTTCTCACTTCACCACCATAAATGGGGCCAGCAACTCTTGTCACTAAATGATATCATTAAGCAAGTCATCATGTGACAGCAACAAACTTAAGTCCTCACTTCCATCATAATTGTTTAGAAAGTCACCCATGGTTAGACATCAGTGACCAAAGCTTGCAGTTTTATTGCCAGCTTCCGTATTGACTCTGCTTGTCAGAATCCAGCTGTGATGCATGCAAATGACAATCATGTGATCACAGGACATTATGAGAGTCATAAAATACCCACCAGTTGTGAAATGCCTGAATATCATGTGACCATGGGGACACACTGACAGTTATAAGTGCAAGGACTGGCGATAAAGTTCCTTTCTCAGTGCTGTCGTAACTTTGAATAGTCACTAAACAGGTCAGTTATTTAGCAAGGAATATCTGTATATACTTGCTTTATATAATTGACATGATTTCTATAGTCTTTTGTGAAAGTTATTCATTTAAATATATTTTGTACATCATGCAAGGCATATTTTATTTAATAAATGAATCATATAAAACATTCATATGAAGCTTCACTAGCTTTATATAAAAATGTTATCATAGAGTGGTAGACTACTTTTCTACAAAGGAAAAAAAAACATTTCCAAGCTTTCTGATATTAGTCAGAAAGTATTCTGCCATTTAATCCTTGGTTACAACACTATCAACATTAAACAGATTTATTAGAGACTCTTTCTTACAATCTCCCTTTCCCTTCTGATTGTTATTGTGCCTTAGGAGCTATTTGAAGATGGCTATGCAAATGGAGAAGAAGGAACTCCCACTGGAGAAGCCACTGCAGCATATACTGCTGATAGTAAAGGGATTGTCAAATTTGGCTGGATTAAAGGTGTCTTGGTGAGTAAACTTCGGTATTTCAAGTAATTCTTAATTTCTATTTAATGTTTTAAATCATGTATGGGGTGAGGTTCAACATTTCATGAATGGTAAAAAAAGATCTTATGATAGAATAGAACCAGAATTACTTATAAAATAGAAATATTTCAATTTAGTCACTTAGCTCACAGTATTTTCTGTTCACCCAAATACCAATATTTAATTCTATTACTGGTTTGATATGTAAATATATTTTCAAGTTCATATCTAGGGTGAAATAATTTATCCATCTACTAAAAGCTGTGCAGACCCCGCTTTTTTTCTTGTCTTGGTTCTCTTCAGTCTTTTTCATATTTGTTGTCACTTAACATCTCTGTTTTTGCCTGGCAGAGTTTTTCCTTCTGTTTGCCTAGCAGCAATGCATTTTGTTTGCTTATTTCCTTTCTTCTTGCCTGGTAGAGAGGGTGAGAGCAGGTGTGGGTTCTCAGGGAACGGTGCTGCCCATCACAAGGAGATTTGTGGGGTTGATAGCGTTCCCTATGCCCGGAAAATATGCTAGGCTGGAGTATTAAGACAAGTTGTGAGGTCGCTATTTCCAGACTGCTTCTATTCCAGGCCTTTTCCTGTGGCCTGGCATTCACATCTGTAGAGCACTCATTGCCCTGCCTTTGCTGTTTAACATCCATGAAGTGTCATTATAGGCCATAGAAAATGGCTTGGAAAGACAGCATTTTGAGGTCCCTGTCTGTCTATCTGGCAGTTTTCATAGTCACTGCCCCAAAGATTCTTTTTTTTAAAGAATGAAAAGGTAAGAGTATCACTGGACTGAAAAAAGTAAGCTATGAAAATGTTTTCATTTGTGTCTTTTCATTCTTGATAGTCTATTTTTTTTTGTTGATTGGATTACCATAGTCCACAGACTACTTAGAAAAAACCCACATCCCATATAATTTATTAGTTCATTCTACCACAGAAATATTATAGAGCTATATGGTTAATTTGTAATAAGCAATATTATGGTTAGTTATATGTAATTAGCATCTTTTAAATTTATTTGAGATTTCTATTTCTATATTTTTTGCTTTCTGTTCACTTATGCTGGCTTCAAGGATAGTATTGTATCTTTTCTATGGTTTAAACACTCCTTACAAAACAGTTTTCAGTTTGGCATGTTAAGAAACTACAGCTCAGTACTCACACTCTTCCTATAGCCATACAAAGCAAATGGCTCCAAAATGGTGTACACATAACAACAAATGATATGTTTTTTGGAGTGACATTATATATTATGTTTGTTTTTTATTATACTTTTGGTTTATAAACAGTGATCAGTCTTTTTCTGGTGAACATGTTTTCTTGCTATTAGGAATCTAGAAAGGTAATACATTTGTTTTCTTTATATAATTATTGATTAGATGTTAATAATAATTTCTTTCAATAATATACAATTAGCTTTTTAAAATTGTCATCTTGCAATCTTGTTTTCTAAACTATCTTTTTATATGTAAATTAGAAACTTTTGCCCGCTGTTAAGAATATAAGATCTTGAACAGTAATTATAATGAGCTTTAAACAGAATAACAGAGTTGGAAGGGGCCTTGGAGGTCTTCTAGTCCAACTCCCTGCTTAGGCAGGAAACCTTACACCACTTCAGATAAATGGTTACCCAACATAGTGTTGGAGCATTCACAACTTTTGGAGGCAAGTTGTTCCACTGATTAATTGTTCTAACTATCAGGAAATTTCTCCTTTGTTCTAGACTGCTCCTCTCCTTGATTAGTTTCCACCCATTGCTTCTTGTCCTACCTTACTGTAGGTGCTTTGGAGAATAGTTTGACTCCCTCTTCTTTGTGGCAACCTCTGAGATATTGAAACACTGCTATCATGTCACCTTGTCCTTCTTTTCATTAAGGCATACCCAGTTCCTGCAGCTGTTCTTCATATGTTTTAGCCTGCAGTCCCCTAATCATCTTTGTTACTCTTCTCTGCACTCTTTCTAGAGTCTCCACATCTTTTTACATCATGGTAACCAAAACTGGATGCAGTATTCCAAGTGTGGCCTTACCAAGGCATTATAAAGTGGTATTAACACTTCACGTGATCTTGATTCTATCCCTCCGTTTATGCAGCCTAGAACTGTGTTGGCTTTTTTGGCAGCTGCTGCACACTGCTGCCTCATATTTAAATGGTTGTCCACTAGGACTCCCTCTCATAGTTACTATTATTCAGCGAGGTACCACATATACTGTACCTGTGCATTTTGTTTTTCTTGTCTAAATTATTTTTTTCACCATTGAATTTCATTCTGTTAGATAGCCCCCAATGTTCAATCTGTCAAGATCCTTCTGTATCTGAAGCCTGTCTTCTGGAGTGTTGGCTATTCCTGCTAGCTTGGTGTCATCTGTAAATTTGATGTTCCCCATTTATCCCCCCATCCAAATCATTAATGAAGATATTGAAGATTACTGGACCTAAAACAGAGCATTGGGGTACCCCACAGCATGCAGTTACATTGAGGACTACATGTTGAGTGCGGTTGTTCAGCCAGTTACGAATCCAGCCAGTTACGAATTTACTTGCTGAAAACTCATCTATGTGCTGTTAAAGTTAGATGGATTCCAAGTTGCATCTTGAAAAGAATGCTTGAAAGCCTGAGATGCTTGGTTCTCTCATAAGAAACTTTTAACTTGAACTGTTACAATTACTTCAAAAATCTAATTTTAATATAAATGTTACTTACCTTCATGTTGATGTAGGTACGATGTATGTTGAATATCTGGGGTGTGATGCTCTTCATTCGACTATCCTGGATTGTAGGACACGCTGGCATAGGTAAATACTTCTAAACACCATATTTTCGCTATTGCTAAAATTCCTGAGATTTGACATGTGACAAAATATAGATTATAGAGTAGGATTACTGCTAAATGTCCATAATTTCTCAAAAAGCAAGAACTGAATGGTTAAAACAACTGTGGGTTTATTTTTTTTGCAGAACTTTCACATTTTGGGGTGAGGGAAGTTTGTTTCTATATTAAAACATAACACACCCGAATGATTATCCCTATATTTGATTCCCAGAAGTTTATGTAGGTGACTTTCTTACTAAAAATTAATATGATTTCTACTAAAGTTTGTTTGAAAAAAATATTGAGCAATTGCTGAATATGTTTCATTTGCTGGGAACTAGCAGTATCTTTTACACTCCCATCATTAAACATGTTTCCATATTTGACATTTATGTTACTTTTGTTATTTTTATATATTGCAATCAGTTGTTAACATGTTCGATCAACCTGGTATCAATAACACTTATTGACTAGATAAGTAGATTTTCAGGTCTTCCAATAAGACATCTATTGCTGCTGTAATTCACCACTTAAATGTATTCAATTTTAAGGCTGGGTTACTGCATCTGTTTTTACTAGTTTGGTTTTCTTTATATTTAATTATACTCCCATTTTCTCACTGAGGTGTTTGACTTTGATTACTACAGTAGAGCTCTCTAGTCATTTGTACTTTTAGAGTAATGTCAACCAACAAAGCCCAGTTTGATATTTATTTCTCCACTTTTAAAATTGCATTCATCATCTTCTGATCAAGCTTCTTTCAGTTTATATTTGATACATAGATCAAATAAATAAGACAGATAATTCAGTCTTTGCTGACCTGATCTGATTCTTTGCCATTTTCCTGTTCTGTGTGGTTTTTGCATTTGAAAATGATCTGAGAATGCCATTTACCTAAAGGCATATCCCAGCTTGACAGAATTACAGGCCTTCCTGTAATCAATGAAGTACATAGTGAATTATTTTTAGTATTCTTTGGTATTTTTTCTCAATTATCCAGAGAGCAGTATTGTCTCTTGTTTTTAAAACTAGTTTGAGCATAGTATTCTATTCAGCTTTGGATGATCCTAAGAATTATTTTGCTAATGATGAAATTAAAGATGGGTGCAACAGTTTGCAAAGAGTCTTCTTTCTTTGATATTTGCATTAAGGTGATCTATTCCAATCACTTGCCAATGTGTCTTTCTCCAGATTTACTGTTATAGGATGGAATCATTCAATCATTATTTTGTTACCTTGTCACATTTCTGTAAATATTTCATCAAATCCTTTAGCTTTTAAACTTGATAGTGGATTGTTCACCTAAAGTTATCATCTAGTACTAAAGGTCCTTGTAAATAGAGTTTATCTTCTAAGGCAGGGGTGTCCAAACTTGGCAACTTTAAGACTTGTGGACTTCAACTCCCAGAATTCCCCAGCCAGGGAGTTGAAGTCCACAAGTCTTAAAGTTGCCAAGTTTGGACACCTCTGTTCTAAGGTAAATTGGATGTTGACATTGCTGTTATTCAGAATTTCATTACATATTTTCCAACTTTTGTTGAATCAGTATTTTTTGTTAAATAATATGCATTCGTTTTAGGAAATATATAGTCCTTACAAATCATAACAATTCTATTTTCCTTATAGGACTTTCTGTCTTGGTTATTGCAATGGCCACTGTTGTAACTACTATCACTGGCTTGTCTACATCAGCAATAGCTACCAATGGTTTTGTGAGAGGAGGTAAAACTTCATCAATACTTACATGTAGTTGGTATAAATGTTTTTTTTAGCCCTACATTTATATATAATAACTTACGTATGTAAATTCCCTGATGGAACCATTTTTCGTATAATTTAAAGAAATGTTTAAAGACCATGAAATATATGATTGATGTGCATCCAACAGCAATTTGATACCACCTGCAACAGCAATAACAAAATATTATGCTAGCTTGTCAGTGTCAGTTAGTTTCAAAAAACTTGTTTTTGGTAACTTGTTATAAAAATCCTCTATTCATCATGAATGTTTTGCTTAACAAGCAGAACAGTTACTTGCATGCAGTTTCATAGTTCTTTGGTTGTAAGGAAAGTTCTAGAAAATACATGAGTGCTTTATCCCTTGATCTTTTTCCATACAGTTAGTAGCTGTAATTCTCTCTATCTTTCTGCCTATCTATAGTGTCTATCTGTCAGTAGGACAATCTGTCTGTTAGGTGTTGTTTACTTCAGTGCTAAACAGATGCAAACATTTTCTTATAAGTGAATTATATAATGTAATTAATGCTGTACTTCTTAAGACTGTGCACATGAAAATCAGAATTGACCTCAAATAGAAAAAAAGGGGGAAATCAGTGCTTGTAGGATATAATCATAAATTCTGTGCATAAAGATATAATTTGTATCATAACTTACATCTTACACTGTCTGTTCTTTTTTAGGTGGTGCATATTATCTCATTTCCAGAAGCTTGGGGCCAGAATTTGGTGGTGCTATAGGCTTGATCTTTGCATTTGCTAATGCTGTTGCCGTAGCCATGTATGTAGTTGGTTTTTCAGAGACTGTTGTTGATCTACTTCAGGTAAACTCATTCTTCTAGTGTGATGTTTGTTATCTTTATGTTTCACAGTGTGAAGAAGATTTCCTCAGAACAGTTCTACTTTGGAATTGTTTATAAAAACCTTTTAGAGAGATGTGGGACAGTTTGGATTTAATGGTGGTAGTACTGCAATGGACAAAATATTTGCTGAGATCAGCCCAAGATCAAATACATCATTAAATTATGCATACTGGAAAACCTGAGGAGGTCTATGATTCATCAAAATAGTTTGATAGTTCCAGTAGAAATAAACCTGTGAAAAACCCATGAGTTTATAAAGTATCCCTTTAAAGGTTTGTGCAACTCTAGGAATAATCATAATGGGGGATTTGGTGCTATGAAGATTATTCAGTCATTTAACATCTTTCATTTATTAATTATTGGTGACTATAGCTTGTGCTCTATATGGTGTGCTTTACTTCCAAACCAGAATTTGAAAAAAAAATGAAGTCTGGATTAGAGGGCAAAGGCAAGTTCAGTGGTGGGATTCAAATTTTTTTACTACGGGTTCTGTGGGCGTGGTGGGCGTGGCAGGGGAAGGTTACTATAAAATTTCCATTCCCACTACACTCAACTGGAAAGATATTGTAAAATCTCCATTCCCTCCCCACTCCAAGGGAAGGATACTGTGAAATCCCCATTTCCTCCCAATCAGCTGAGACTCCGGAGGCAGAGAATAGATGGGGGCGGGACCGTCAGAGGTGGTATTTACCAGTTCTCTGAACTACTCAAAATTTCTGCTACCGGTTCTCCAGAACTGGTCAGAACCTGCTGAATACCACCTCTGGGCAAGTTATACTTCATTGATGACCAACCTAAGTGGAAATTAAGGCAACATGAAAATATGGAGCGTACATACTTGTCATGTATTTCTAAATCACAACTTTATTTTTCTAAATTTAGGAATCAAGTGAAAAACATTAAATTTAGAAGAGTTTAATATTAATGTCAATGATTAGAGATAGTTCTTATAAAATAGAGCAAAATAAACTTCAACACTTGTACAGTCAGGATCTTTGATCTAATTATTGTATGTGACAAACTAAAATGTTCTGTTTTCAAATATTCTTCCTAATCTTCTTTGTATTTGTTAAAATATTATTTTAGTTTGTTGCAATATTAACTCTATTACAATTATCTCAATTTTTTTGTAGGAACATGACATAGTTATGCTGGATCCAAGTAATGATATCAGAATTATAGGAGCAATTACAATTGTTGTTTTATTAGGCATCTCGTTAGCAGGAATGGAATGGGAAGCTAAAGTAAGTAATTATGATTTTAAAAAAGATATAAACATATAAGTAATTATGAAAAAATGTGCAAAAAGAAGATGCATACATTACAAAACAGAACATATTCAGACATCTAAGATGCATACATTACAAAACAGAACATATTCAGACATTGCAATAACTTTTCATCACATAGTTACAATACAGAGATTATTTAAATTGTCTGTTAACATAGCTTTTCCATTAGGGTAATGGGAGCAAAGGATTCTTCAGATACGACTGTTGCAGTCCTAGAGCATAGTATCAGAGTTTTGTTGTGAATGCAGTAAGATTTGTGACAGTTTTATGCCCCTCAAAAGAAAATTTACAATTCTATGAATGCTTTTCAGAAGTAAGTACTATTATTTTAATACTGATGAAATGACACATAGGACCGTAACATTGTAATTTTTTTTAAAAAAAGTATTTCAGAAGGAGTTAAAACAAGATAGTATTTTTTTAGATTTAAAAGAATGCCATGGCATTCTTATCCTATAAGATACTTTTTTTAAAGGATAAGTTATTTTCATTTTATAAATCTAAAAAAAATATTATATTCCTTATATTCCTTTTTTTAAATACTTAAGATCTTAATATGATTTACTTCAAAGAATTACTATGTTTACAAGTTGGTTTCATCAAATGGGGAAAATTCTAGATTTTCTGTTACAAAACATTTTCAAGCACAAACATTCCTACTTCTGACTCAATTGATGGGAGGTTGACGTGTCTAAAGAACTGTATTTATAACATTTATTTGACTGCCTATTTAATCAAAGTGATCTGGGTAACTCCCCCCACCCCAAGAATACCTAAGAAAAAGACAACAAATTTGCAATTCATATACCTACATACAACAAAGAAACATTAAAGCAGTAAAATGGTAATCTAAACAGTAATAATACTATCATCCAGTTTCTGATTATTGAATTTAACCTTTTGTTTCTATTTTTAATATCTGTTTCTGAGACAGGTTTTTGACCCCTTTGACTAATAAGGTTACCACAGATAATAGAAATTGGTGAACTATGCTTTTAAATTTATTCAATATGAAAGAATATTTTTGATAAGCAGATGGCATTGATTAAAAATAGAAATCCCAAACCTTTATAATTTATATTTCACTCTTAACTAATAGATCAATATATCTAAATATAATGTTGGTTTTAATTTGGAGAATTGTTTTATATAAATATATTAACCACTTGATATTAATTACTTGAAAATTATAGGCACAGATTGTTCTGCTGGTGATATTACTAGTAGCTATTGTTGACTTCATGATAGGAACATTTATTCCATTTGAGAACAAGAAGCCTAAAGGATTTTTTGGTTACAAAGGTAAGACCCCAAAAAGCAAGTAATTTCTGTAAGTAATCTCTCCTTTGCCTGACCTTTTCCTGCTTTCAGCACAATCACATTGCTTTTGATGTGTAGAAGAGCAAACAGCTTGCTCTCTTACAATCCCATCTCTGTTCTGCAAGATGGGGGAAATAGGAAAAGAAACAACCAAAGGTCAGATATAGGATGTGTACTGTCTGTAATGGGGAATTATGTGACTGAGGAATACTGCAAAGGTCATTAAAGATTGTAAGCAGGCTGTAAAGTTGTTTTTTCCAGCACTGTTCTCATTTTAAACAGTCATCCGAAGACTGTTCAATAAGTGATGACTACCTGTATGCTGTTTCTAGTTAATATGTCTACTGTAATCCTACAGGAATTCTTGTAAATTTAAAAGTGGATTGCATTAATATCTGTGATTTAGTTAATAATGGGAGAAAAATTACAGGTAGAAAGATACACTGATTTGGTGAAAGATTGTATTTGTTAAAAAAACATCTAAATATCTACCTTACAGTTTGTTTTTTAAGTATTAGATAATTTTTTAAAGTTTCCTTGTAGTTTCTTCAATGGAATAATAAATACGAAGTTTATTAGACAGCACAATGTTAAAATAATTCTTTTTTAACATTCTTATTTAATAGCTGAAATATTTTCCGAAAACTTTGGACCAGATTTCAGAGACCAACAAACTTTCTTTTCAGTATTTGCTATATTTTTCCCAGCTGCAACAGGCATTTTAGCTGGTGCAAATATCTCAGGTGATCTTGCGGTGAGTGATGTTTAGTTCTTTTGTCGCTATTCAGTTCTTTGGAGTGTTCTTGTGGTTCATAAATTCAATTTTTTCCAGGATCCTCAATCAGCCATACCCAAAGGGACACTGCTAGCCATCTTAATCACTACAGTGGTTTACATAGGAGTAGCAGTATCAATAGGTAAGCAATTTTCACTTCTAAATTGGAAGTTTCTTGATGTGTGAGCATGATTTTTCCCAGGTTGTTTTTTACAATTTGAATTATCGTTTATTCTTCATATAGAGAATATCATCTTATAATTTTCCAAATACAAAATTTATCTATCTACTATGCATCATCTTAGACCAATCTTCTATATTGTAGTCCACTTGGTATTGCCAGGTATTTACACCTCTATATAGACAGAAAAAGGTAGGGCAAGAATAATATTATAAATATTGTATATGCTTCTAAAGGAGAATAAAAAGGACAAGAAAACCAAACTGCAGTTCAGATAAATTAGTTGTTTAAAATTTTCTAAAAATAGATTATAGATATTGTGAAGTTAATTTTTTTTCTTTATAAACTGTAATAGTCATTTCAGTAGAAATTCTCCCCAAAGCCAGGCATCATTTTTGCTTTTGCTTTTTATGGTATTTATGTTTTATGTTATTTAGATTTTTATACTATCAGTATAAATTTATAGTGTATGTCAACTACTTGGATTTCTAAGCAGTGCTTAGCTTTCGAAAATATCAGATTAGCAGTGTAGGATACTAGAGCCAAGCATACAGAACAAATGTTGTTAACGAAATTATTAAAAAGTTGAATCAAAAAGAAAGAAGAGTCATTACTAAGAACCTATATTTCTTCTTTATAACATATAAAACAAACTTTTATTTTAAATATGTTAAATTAGATAAAATAAACCTAATTTTACCAGAGTTTAGTCCACAGTTTTTTTACACTTCTGAGGTGTTGTTTCTCTAAAGTTGCTTAAAATTAGATCTATAAAGAACAATGTTAATTGCAAAGGCAATATGATAGTTTGTTAGATGTTAGTTCTTGGTAATAATTTTTTTACCTAGTTCATAAAAAGTTAAGTTTAGTTTTGTGATGCTTATATGGCATTTAAGAATCATATCATTCAAGAATACGGCATTTTTACAATTCTGTTTCCCTAGTAGCATAGAAGATTAAGATGGGGAGATGAGGTCTGCAAAAAACCTCCTTCCCCTTTCTTTCCACAAATAAAATCTCAACCATTTCTTCACAGACCCCCTTTAAATATATTTTGTGGCCACAAACCCCCAAGACTTAACTCAAGATTTAAACCATAACATTTCTTCGAGCCTTCATTCACCTCTATGATCACATTGTGCCCCCCTCCCCCCAGAGGTCCATGGACCACAGGTTGAAAACCACTTTTCTATTAGATTCAGTTGCTCTTTTGGGTTAAAAGCTATGTAGAACGAAACAAATAAGTCTGCATCTGCTATTTCTATCATGGTATATGTCTCATTGCTATTGCAACTTCCACAGATACTGGTGTATTTTTGTGAATAAGATCATCTAATGTCACTGGACATCAAGAAGCAAAGGATTTGTCAATTTTGCTTCTTTTCTAGTTCATAATTTGTGTTAATATGTTTTACTTAATTGCTTGAATTTATTGGTCCACTCCCACATTCCTGGCTTTCTGGAAGATCCTAAAATGTGCTGTGTGCTATGCTGTTGGACATGCAGGTGACTGACGGAATAGAGAAAATTCTTACCCCCAAACCATCCATCATCTTGGTTTTAACTTCTGTATTCAAATTTTATAATTTTAATTGATTTTAGGACTTTTTAACTGTATTATACACCGAGCTGCCCAAAGTTGCTTTTATCAGTGAAATGTGTGGCATAGAAATTTAATAAATAAAATAATTAGAAAAAAACATAATTTACAAATGTGGGTTTTTTCAGAAGATAAATTTGTGTACAGAGTAATGGGCTATTATTTTTCTTTTCCTGTCTCTACCTATGGCTATCAGTTGTTTAGAATTTTTTTACTTCCAGACCTCATTTGTTGTTCCTGCAAAAGAATCTGTACATCAGCATAAGCTAATGCCTGAGCAACATAACTTTATATTTACTTAACATAACTTATATTTGTGGCCAGATGCTTTTCATAAATGTGCATAAATGCTGGTTAATATATTACAACAATATTAGTTTCCCATCCCTTGTGAAACAGGTCCAAAGAATTTTAAATTACCGTATATACTTGAGTATAAGCCGACTCGAGTATAAGCCGAGACCCCTAATTTTACCCCAAAAAACTGGAAAAAGTTATTGACTCGAGTATAAGCCGAGGCTGGGAAATGCAGCAGCTCACAGTAAATTTCAAAAATAAAAATACCCTCTCTCTGTTCCTCTCTCTGTCTGTCTGTCTCATTCACACACACACACACACACACACACACACACTGTGGTCACCTTGCAGGCCAGTTGTTGAGTGTTTCAAATGTGATTGGAACACTCAACAAGGTGACCACAGTGTGTGTGTGTGTGAGTGACACAGACAGACAGACAGAGGAACAGAGAGAGGGAGAGAGAGAGGGAATCAGAGAGAGACTGACAGAGTCGAATCAGAGACGTACTTTTAACTACCTGGCAGCGGCGTTTTGCATTGGGGGGCTCCTTAAAACATCCCAAGACTTCGGAGGGAAGTTTACAGCCCTCCCTCGGAACGCTTCGGAGGGAAGCTTCTGCAAAGGCGAGTGACAACAAGTCTCCCAGGCTTTAATTTGCCAAGCTGTGCGCACGCGCCTGTTTTCCACGGCGTGGAGCAGCGGCGAGATTCTGCGCGGCGAGCGATGATTCCGGGGGCCATCCGGGAAGATGAGGAACGTGAGGGGGGACCCTGCCCCCCCCACTGATGGCCCCCAGAATCATCGCTCGCCGCCCAGAATCTCGCCGCTGCTCCACGCCGTGGAAAACAGGTGTGTGCACACAGCTCGGCAAATTAAAGCCTGGGAGACTTGTTGTCACTCGCCTTTGCAGAAGCTTCCCTCCTTTTTTTGTTCACTGGAGTATAAGCGGAAGTGGATTTTTCAGCCCAAAAAGTGGGCTGAAAAATTCGGCTTATACTCAAGTATATACGGTACTAACGGACTCGATCTATTTTCAACTTGTTAACCTGTCATCTACAGTGCATTCAGAAAGTATTCAGAACCCCTTCACTTTTGTCAATTTTGTTATGCTGCACCCTGATTACATTTGTTGAAATTCATGTTTTTTCTCATTAATCTACACTCAGTATCCCATAATGACAAAGTAAAAACAGTCTGTAAATTTATTAAATATACTATATTAATAACAAAATAGTTAGCAGGAAGAACAGTAATAATACACAAAAAAAAACCCAAGATTAAAATTCCAAAACCTTGTTTACCATAGCTTTTTAACTATTCCAAATCGTGCCCAAAATTAACCTTGGTTGGTTCCAGAGTAAATATTCACAATTGGTTTTTTAATGTCTCTCATCAATTGTTTTTTGATTGAATGCAATAAATCCAATCTTAAAAAGCCAGTCTATCTGCCCCGAAAAATCCAGATGAAAATTGTTTTCTAGTTAAATGTGATAGATTCACATTTCCTTCAATCCACTTAAAAAAAAACAATTTCTCATTTATCCACCCAGACAGTTTTCTATTTTATATAAAAGTACAGACTTGGAGTTGAGGAAAATGTATAAAGTTGACTCTTGTTATTTCTGAGTCCATTTTTCTTCTCAACCAGTTACTGCTTTGAAATCACATTCCTTTTGTGGATTTGATTTGTTTATATTCGGTTTCATCTGAATGTTTTCTATGCCCTTTATGAGTTCATCAAACATTTTAGAAAAACTTTCACCTAAAGATTGCATGTTGTCAAGCAGTCTTTTCCCCCCCAAATGTCAGCTTCCTTCCCTCTGTTATCTGATATGTTGTTACTCAATGTAAGTAGATAAACAGAACAAGAAAAAAACAAAAGAACAGGAAAGGTATTGATATCTCATTCCAAGAAGTTAATGAAGTTAATGAGAACAGCCAAATAGATCAAAGAAGAAAAGGAGAAAAAAAACCCCAGATAAAATCCAACAGGGAGTTAAACTAAATCAGCATTCAGCCAGCCAATTAACCTTTAAAGATAAAGAACAAAACAAAACTTGAAAAAGTTAAATTAAAGCCCTGGCTTGCTTATGTGAATGTTCTGCTGAAAGGAAGAGGTGGAAAAAATACCAATGACTTTCTGGCTGCTCCTATAGGTAGCTAGAATCTTTGACATTCCTCCTCCCACATGGGTCCATAGCTGTCCAAAAGTTTCATTGGATCATTCCTAGATGCCCCCATTGAAATCCAGTAAGCAACACTGCCAAAGAATCAGTTTTGGCAACAAAAACAGAAGATTGTCAGCAGGGGAGAAAAAATTTCCCTAATGGGCAGCAGCCATCATGGGGGAGTAGTTGTTGTTGATATATTTATGAAGATCTTTATCAAAATCTAAATGACCTTCTTTATAGGAATGGGTTAAGATAGCTGTAATGTAGGGTGCTTTTCTGCTTGGTAAGTCATCTCTTTTTCATCTACTTTTCTAGGTTCCTGTGTTGTTCGGGATGCCACCGGGAACCTTAATGACACAATTATTAATGAGCTGACAAACTGTACAACAGCAGCCTGTAAACTGAATTTTGATTTCTCTTCCTGTGAAACAACAAAATGTTCTTATGGGCTAATGAAAGACTTCCAGGTAAAGCACAATTTCCAATCCTGGGAATTCTTGGAGGGAGGGAATTTTCTATATTATATACAATTTTACAAAGAAAGATCTTTTTATGTTAAAAGGATGTGAAATTAAATACTTAAAATGGAAAATGTTTCTCTCATTGGATGTTTAAATGAAAGTCATGCTTTTCTATGTTTTTACGTTGGTGGTTCCTTTTTGTTACCTCCTTCATACACACACTATCATCTATCTATCTATCTATCTATCTATCATCTATCTATCATCGGATTTTAATTATAATAGTAAAATCTAATACAAAAAAGAGAAAGGGAAAGGTGCAGAGGAGAAGAAAAAACAAAGGAAAGAAAAGAATATAGAAAATATATGAAATAGCGGTCTTCCATCTTTGTGTTCATCATAAACATTTTTGTAACTCTTCATCCCCACTTAGTTTGCAATGATCTCTTCATCCTATACCCATCCCATTTCTTATCTATAACAAATTCATAAACCATGGTCTTTTCAGTCCTAATATCATTAGAAAGTCCATTGATTAACAGCAACATCTTATTTTGACCTTAATCAAAGAAACCAACTTTATATTCCTTCCTTTTAGTTCAAAATATTAATTTTTTGTCCATTCAGTGTTTCAAAATTTGATATATATATATTTTGCCAATTCTCACAAGATTCTTGTAAGCTTTTAACAAGTTTTTTTTTGTAAATCCAATGTAAAGAATTGCCCAGGTCACTCTTGTGGTTTATTATTTTTATTTTCCTTTGTATTATTAAACATCAACTGGTTTTGCATGTCTTAGACTTAGACTAACTTTATTGTCACTTTAAATGTACACTAATCAGCATACATTAAAATGAAATTTTGTTGCATGCAGCTCTCAAAGGGTCACCACCTCCAATGTACACTACATAAACATCACAAAAATATAAATAAAGAAATATACATATACTCACATACATTATAGTACAGGAAAAGAAAGATGTGCTCTCTTCATCCGATGCAGGAAATGCAGGTGCTGGTTTGAATGCTTCACTAAGGATGACATGTAGAGAGATCAGTCCAGATTGTTAGTTATCTATACCCCCAGATATTTAATATTGTTGACCACCTCTTCAGCTGCATCTTTGATACTGAGTAGAGTATGACTATGCTGGCTCTTCCTAAAATCTACAATGATCCCCTTTGTTTTATTAACATTTAGAATCAGGTTACTTGTATTACCCCCTCCACCACAGCCTTCACCTCTTCCCTATAAGTATCTTCATTATCATCCCGGATAAGACCCACCACCGCCATGTCATCCACATACTTCACAATATGATTTGTAGCAGATTTGGCACAACAGTTGTGGGCAGTGATAGGATTCAAATAATTTAACAACCGGTTCTCTTCCCTAATGATTTCTTCCAACTACTAGTTCACCAAACGGCTCAGAAAATTAACAGCCGGTTCTCCCAAAGCGGTGTGAACAGGCTGAATCCCACCACTGGTTGTGGGTCATCAAATTGAACAGTAGCGGATTCAAAACACAGCCCTGTGGGGAACCTGTACTCAAGGAGATGGAGTTGGAAACTTTTATTCTAACTTGCCAGACTGAGGCCTATCAATAAGGAAATCAAGTATTAAAACCTAATAGCATTAATTTGTTCACCAAATGCTGAGGAATGATTATGTTGAATGCTGAACTAAAATCAACAAACAGCATTCACACATGAGTATTCTTCTCCAGGGGCACCAAGCTAAGATGAAGCACATAGGAAAGTGCATCATCTATAGCGCGATTCTTCCGATAGGCAAACCTAATGAGTCAAATGTAGAGGGAAGACATGAAACCATTTAGAGAGACATCTTTTTCCATGTCATTTTTAAAATAGTCAGTTGTAGATCCATTTCTATCCATATCTATCTTGTCAAGTAAAACATGTTCTTCACTTGAAACATATTCCATAATATTTTTGCAGACAAATTGTTGATAGAAACAAACATTACTATTAAGATTGGTGATAGTAATTTCTGCTTCCAAAAGTCCCCTTCAGTAGCTATCCCAGTTAATTAACTGTTAATTAGGCTTGCGTAATTTTATCCTTTAACTAAAATCTTTACTTCCCTCTAGTGTCCAATTTTTAAAATTTATATATTTATTTTTAAGGATTAAAGGGAACGTCCTGCATAGACCTGTTGTCTGCCTGGTGCTTGGACCTAAAAAGCCTGCAGGGACCCAAGGGCAAGAAATGGATCACAGTGTGTGGGGGGGGGGGGGGGGCTCGACAGGGCAGATGGGCCTTGGGCCTAGGCTTGTGCTGGGAGGCCTGAGGCACCCCATACTCTGCTTAAAGACCTATTCATTTAATGACTGTATCAGAGGAGCAGGGAGTGGGATTAT
This sequence comes from Natrix helvetica, assembly GCF_964273705.1. Classification (NCBI taxonomy): domain Eukaryota; kingdom Metazoa; phylum Chordata; class Lepidosauria; order Squamata; family Natricidae; genus Natrix; species Natrix helvetica. The sequence goes on from NC_138552.1 coordinate 59,956,616, forward strand.
TAAGTGAGGCCATCTTGCTTAATAGCCATTGTGACATGCAACCATAATTAGTAGACTTCATTATCGTTGTATTTCAAGGACTGTCTACTCCTTTCTCTTATTTTCCCCACAAGAAGCCGGTGAGGTAGATTGAGCTGAGAGAGAGTGACTGAATCAAAGTCACCCAGTCAACTTCATTTGTTTTTCTTTTCTTTTCTGTAATAATAATTTCAGGTTTAGTCTTGGCAAACACTTTTCATGTCTTCAAGTTTTCAGAAAGTATAAGGACATTGAGGCCAAACAGAGAATGCAACAAATATTTTAATTAGAAATACTGCCATTCAATTTTTTGAGAAAGTTGTATTTCTTTTGTACAATTTAAAAAGTTTTAAACCTCTAAATACTTAGTAGTTCTTTCAGGACAATAATCTCATTGACAGCCCATATATTACCCACCATCATACAGCTGTTTCAAAATAGGAATTGTTCACACTATGAGGAAAAAAAAATACATTTAAATTCCTGTCCAATAAAGGTCAAATAAGTTTGGTCCCCTTCAGTGGGATAATACAAATTTGTATTGTAATTGGAACCAAGAGCTTGCCAGGGTGAATCGTAACTCATAATGGTGAGACAGTATCACTCACATGCCAGACAAATAGTGTTAACAAATATCACATAAGTATTGTTTAAAATAGGAAAATTAAAACCACAGTTTTAAAGGAATATTATCTGCCTATCTGCTATCTGAGTAATCTAGGTAATTTGGGTAATCTAGGCTCCTTCCATCTAGGTAATTTGAATAATCTAGGCTCCTTCCATCTAGGGCAGTGGTGGGCAACCTTTTTTTTCAACTGAGCCAAATCTCGCCAAAACCACGATTGAAATTTATTTTGAGAGCCACATTTTTAAAATCGAAAATACATAGGATGGTACACTGTTTTTAGTTTCAATAAGTTTTTATTGAGAATATTCTGCATGCAAGTATCCACATAGGTCGGGAGGATACAAATAACACAACTAATAAAACAAAAACTTTAGAACGATATTATTTATCGATAACGTTAAATATTTATCTGTGGATGACACATATATGGCATCTTATGTGTGTGTAAATAGTATTATAAAATTAGTGGGGCTCATCATGGATATTTTAAGCAGGGTTCTCCACCTTGATGGATACACCCAAACAGTAGGCAAGAAGTAAAAGTAATAAAACAGGCATGCACACATTGCACTGGCTCTGCAGTCAAGTTGAATAAAAGTAAAAAATGACAACATAAAATGAAATAAAAATCAAGATACAACTAAAAAAGTACATATAAAAGTATGTGAAAACACACTCAAATAGTCCTCACTGGTACTGTTATATATTGACCTCAGAACCTGGCCACTAACTTATTTTGCTGGCTCCTAGATTACGATATTCCGCAATTTTATGTCCACACACCCCTTTTCACATCAACCCTTTTTATGTCAATCCCACAATGTCACATTTCTCCCCTCATGTCACATTTCTGCCCCTCCATGTCACATTTCACCTCCTCATGTCACATTTCACCCCCTCATGTCACATTTCTCCCCCTCATGTCACATTTCTCCCCCCTCATGTCACATTCCCCCCCCCTCCATGATGGCCATCACGCCTTTCTCTTTACCCTGCCCTGTTCACATCTCTCATTTCCATAGTTAGGCACACTTTTTGCCCTGTTCACAGTTCACATCTCTCATATGAGTACATAATTCATAATCATCCCCCACCTCCATGATGGCCCTCAGTCACCCCTTTCATTTGTCTCTCCCTGGCCCTGCCCACATCTCTCATTTCCAAGTTCAGAGGCATATAGTTCATATTCATCCCCTCCCCCCCTCCATTCCCTCCCAACCCTTCCTTTTTCTGTCCCAGAAATTGAGTTCCCAGAGGCAGGCAGGCCAGGCCATTGCTACACCTACCGGATGACACGCTGCTGATTTGGGAGGCACAGTCTTCTTCTGAGGGCGGCAGACAGAGAGAGGATGCTGCCTCGCCGCCACCGCACTACACAGAAAGTCACGCCCCCCCCATACCACATGACCCGACTGGAGATGTGTGGAGCCGGCCGCAGGGGCTGCACACAGGGCACGCACTGACAGAGGCTAGCTGCAGAGTCCTGACTTTTGGGGCGGCCGTCCGAGAGGAGGGAGGGGAGCGGGCGCCCGGCACACAGAAGAGCCGCATTAAAGTGTGTAAAGAGCCGCATGTGCCTCGCGAGCCGCGGCTTGCCGACCACTGATCTAGGGAATTTGGATAATCTAGGTTCCTTCCATTAAAAAAATTAACAATTCATTTATGAAACAGTTTAAAATGTTTAAATGTAAGCAGTGTGGACCTTGCTTTCAAAATATATATATATATATATAGTCAGTGTTAATACAGATTCCATTTTCACAACATTAATTCTTGCAGGCAAACTATTTTCTTATTTCTTATTCAATATACAGGTAATGAGCATGGTAGCAGGATTTGCCCCACTGATAACAGCTGGTATATTTTCTGCAACTCTTTCTTCAGCATTAGCCTCTCTTGTCAGCGCACCTAAAATCTTTCAGGTAAGAAGGATTGTTTTCATTGTTTTCTTCAAACATGATCCATGTTAAAAAAAAATACTTTTCGCAACTTGCTTATAATTTATGTAGTATTCTTTTTTTAAAAAAAAAACCTACAATATATCTAATAATGCTGTTTTGTCTATCAACTATATCGTCTTGTGGCTATATTGTTGATGATCTGTATAGTTTTAATGTTATTGGATTTTTTGTTACTGCCTATGTGTGCTTGGTCCTTGTCTTCTAAGATTTAATGCCTTGAGTGTGTTTTTATATGTCCATACTTTAATTGGCCATCTCTTTTGATCCTAGGCATTGTGCAAAGACAATATCTATCCAGGTTTTCTGATGTTTGCTAAAGGCTATGGGAAAAATAATGAACCTTTACGAGGGTATCTTCTCACTTTTTTGATTGCTCTTGGATTCATATTAATTGGTTAGTTTAAATCATATTTGTATACAAAACGTTTTTAAAAACTCTGAATTATGTGGCATGATCTGTGGAAATAAAATATGACAATACAATACCTGAACTGAGCCTTACAAATTTTACCGTGTTTTCCCCAAAATAAGACAGGGTCTTATTTTCTTTCGACTCCCATAATAAGGGTTTGGCCTTATCATGGGGGCTTATTATTTTCTGGCAGGTGGCGGGCGAAAAGCGAGACTCGCGTCTTACCTTTCCAGCTCCATCACGTTTCTCACCATTGTGTCCAGGAAAGCACGTTGTAAAAAAAAACTTCTCACAAGTTCAAACTTCTCAACTCGCGAGAAGGATTTTTTTACAATGTGTTTCCCTGAGCACAACGGTGATGAACACAACGGAGCTGCCAGTGTCTGGTAAGACATACGTCTCGCACTGGAGCGCAATTTGGGGGTTAACAGGTGGGGTGTGGGATGGGACAGGGCAGGCCGTGAGATGCGCATCTTACCGGACACTGGCAGCTCAATCACGTCTTTTGGCCAGTCTGTGCAAAGAAACACTTTGCACAGTAAAGAAAAAATTCTCACGAGTGTGAGCAATCAACAGCTTCTCGAACTCGTGAAGTGTTTCCCTGCACTGACTGGAGCGCAATTTGGGGGTTGGCAGGTGGGATGGGGGATAGTGCTGGCTGGGCTGTGAGACGCACATCTTACCGGACTCTGGCAGCTCCATTGCATCTCTTAGCCAGTCTGTGCAGGGAAACACCTGCACATGCGGCTTAGTAGTTTTTTTTTGGGAGGGGTGCTAATTTTGGGAGGGAGCTTATTTTAGGGCATGACCTGAAAAGCCTTATTGGGCTTAGTATCAGGACGTCATATTTTGGGGGAAACACAGCATACAGATTAATTTCATCAGTCACATTAACTAGTTAGACTTCAAAGGCTTGTCACTAGAATTTCTCATTTTCTAAATATTTGAACAATCTTTTGGTTAATCCAGCGCTCAACATTAACAAATGCAAAGAAGTATTTCTACCTTGCAATTACACTATGAAAAAGATTCCTGTGTAAATTAACCTGCTTAACTGTCATGGTGTGCAAAATATTGCACTATTAAAAATAAGTTATTAACATGACCTGGTCTAAAATCAAATATCAATTCAGAGCAGCTATACAAATACTTACCTGAAGTATCCCAATAGTATTCCATCCATTAGAACAGAATTCAAGATCCCTAAATACAGTTTTGGAATGCTTCTCGAAAGCTCGAAATATTTCAGACTTGAAATATTTCAGACTTGAAATATTTCTAGTTCTAAATATTTTGCATACTCTTAAAGTTTGGGAGGGGGTTTTGTGGAATCTGTGCTGAGAAGAGCAGAGGGAGAGAGAGAGAGAGATTGATTCTGTGTATTTATACATTTTGCTATATTCTTAGTAAGAGGTATTTCAGCTTGATTTCAGTTCTAGAGTTGTCTCATCCTGCTATCCCAAATAGTGTAAAAAGCTTTAGCAGAAAAGCCACTTTTGCCACCCTAATCCAGATTGCATATGTCTGCATATATGAAGAAGGCAATCCTTTTAATTTGCAGCATCACTCTTGGAAGTTATGTCTTTCGTTCATGTAAATGCCTCACTATAAAAGAATACAAAATCAAAAGAACTACCAATTCAAGTAAGGAGCTGTTTTTCCATAGCAGTCTGCTCTAAAAATCAATATGATTATGTGTTTCTGTCTTTGCAGCCGAATTGAATTTAATTGCTCCAATTATCTCCAATTTCTTCTTGGCTTCCTATGCTTTAATTAATTTTTCCGTGTTCCATGCTTCACTGGCAAAATCACCAGGTATGGATTTTATATTGTTCCTAGTGAGAGCATGGGGTCTTTTTAAAAATACTTTTCAACAATGCTAATTGTACATTCATTTTTAAAATAAACACCATCAGCAATAAAAATAATTTTTAGCTTAATCAGATTGTAATCACTTTGCATTGGAAGTTTGGAGGGTGGGGAGAAGGCATAGTATTATTATACTATTTTCTTTCATTTTTGATATATTTAAGTACATTGTAATAGCAACTGCATATATGAATGCTGGAAAATTTATGTAACAGGTTTTTTATACAACGTATTAAATGTGGCAATTAAAGGTTAAGTTTTATATATGTCATAACATATGATATAGATATATAGACATGTGTGTATATATATGTATGTATGTATATATGTATGTATGTATATATGTATGTTTATTTGTTTTTGAATAGGCTGGCGTCCTGCTTTTAAATACTACAACATGTGGATATCTCTAATTGGAGCAATTCTCTGCTGCATAGTTATGTTTGTTATTAACTGGTGGGCAGCACTCCTCACATATGTTATTGTTCTAGGACTCTACATTTATGTAACTTACAAGAAGCCAGGTGGGTACATCTTTTTTAGCCTGTTGGGTTTGCATGGTTTTCCCCTTTGCTGCTACTTCACTCTAAGCCTTGTGTTAAGTTTAGGTGAAGTAAATTAAAATCAGGATTTGTCTGTATGGTAAAATTGAAACCATTTTTTTTCAGAGTAACAGTTTGTCGAGGGAATCAGTAACAAAGGGAAATAAAGCACTACTTTTCAAATAATGTTTGAATAGTTCAAGCATTTTATTATATGTTTACACAGCAGTCCTATTTTGCAAGACTTTCTTAGCTAATATGCCTTCAATGGCTTTTCTTTCAGACCAGACTCTTGTAAGCTCTTTCTCAGCAACATTCACAAAGCTTTGAAGAGAGGCAGTAAAGGTTTTCTTGGTTACATCTGGGTTTTGGAATCAATTTATTTTCAGTATCTTTTTCCTTAGGTTTCTTCTTTAAGTTTCTTTAGTCATAAATCTGAAATCTGATACTCTCCTTTGTGCCTTGAAAGTTCACTATTACCTCACAGTATAGCCTTTTGGCTTCTCAATCATTACTACTGTCCTCTGGGACTTTTTCCAAATAGGATTCTTATACCTTTTTTTGAGCTCAGATTTCCTCATCTTTTTCTGAAACTGTTTGTCCAGAAATGCCATTCTAATTCTTTTTACCAATTAATATTTTACTCTAATTTCTTATAATCGTATCATACAGTCATTAATCTATAGTTAAGAAAACTCTTAGAAAGTTAGCTAGAGCTTTTTTCTAATAAATATATTCATGGTAACTATTAATTATCCTTTATATTAAAATGTGACGAATCCCCATTTTATTTAGCTATAAAAAATATAAAGGGACCCTTAAATTTGAAAAATTTGCATATCTGATTATTCTTGGAACTTGTCTGAAGACAACAGTTTATGCCTCCATAAGATACTGTATTTGATTATAAAAATACATTTTAGGATCAAGTAAATTGCTAGTGATACTGCCTATGTGGTTTTTTTCTTTTCTTAATGAAGTGCTAAGATAATTTATCTTAACTCTTGAGTCGTGTTGGGATGTGACTTCCCTGATAACTAGAAGCATGAGTATAACATTCAGTTATGTTTTCTTGAAATTAAGATGGTTATAGGGCATTTATGTTTTAACATTAAAGTTATTTTTTGCAGATGTGAACTGGGGTTCCTCAACTCAAGCTTTGACTTACCTGAATGCTTTGCAGCATGCTGTCCGCCTTACTGGTGTGGAAGACCATGTAAAAAATTTCAGGTAACTTGAAAAATAGTAATCTGTATATTACTAGATTTGAAGCATAAGAACAGCAGTCTGGGGAGAAAAAAAATATATTTTTGAAATCAAATGTTTGGAAAATTAGGGTTAGTTGACTTACACTGAATTGGAATGTTCAAAAGTATCGCTATTGGTATTGATTGGTTATAGAATTATTATAGCCTTATTGATCTTGCATATTAGTGCCTATTTACCATTTTCCTTAAGATCTTTTAAAGTGACTTGATTAATGATATGGTAAATATGGTTTGAAATATGCATAGATTACAGAATTCATTTAATGTACTTCTCTACTACAGAATTCATTTAATGTACTTCCCTATTGCTGATTTGGACTAAGCATTCCTCTGACAAAACATATAAGTGGTTCTAGCTCCACTGTGTGATATTGTTATGGATCGCAGAAGAGGAATTTTGAAACTTAGTGTTTTTATTAATTACAATCTCCCAGAGATGGTAACACCAAGTTAAATATGCCAAGGCCAATATGCAGCAAAGATTCATAAGTCGGGTTTTTTTTTCTGTGGGGAATTTGCTTACATGATAGCTTAACAATAACATCAAAATATTATTACACCCTTGTGTTGTATTTATCTCCTTTGTTTTGATATACTGCAACCTAGTCCCTGACCAATAGATTAGGTCAGAATCCATGTCTTTATTTTAGTAAATATATTTGTAGACCATATTTTTCACTTGGACAACATTATTCTAGGCCAGTATAAGGGAGTCTTTACAAATGGTGATTCCAGTCACACGAAAAACATGGTGCTAATTCCGAATTGTTTTCATGTGCAGATTCTGCTTAATGGCAACATTTTAACAGCAGTTCAGATTGGATTGCAAAAATGTACATATTAACTGTTGTTTGCATCTAAAAATAGGCCACAATGCCTTGTCATGAGTGGTGCTCCAAACTCACGTCCAGCTTTGCTTCATCTGGTCCATGCCTTCACCAAAAACGTAGGATTGATGATCTGTGGTCACATACATAGGGTAAGTCTCTAAATAATTGGGTATACTTCTCCAAAAAAATATTTCTGTCCCGTTGTTATTTTCCCCTTTCCCTTGTTTATCTAGAAGTCTAAGATAATGCAAATTGCATGAAATAGAAGAAAGGAAATAAAAAAATAGTGATACTCTAGTTATGGTATCAAATAAATTTTGGTTTAATAGTTTTATCTTTAAAGCTGGTAGCACATCTTGATTCTTAATAATCATAAAGCAGGTAAAGGTGAAGAAAACTCTTCCTTTCAGATAATTGCTTTTTTATGTAACATAATTAACAGCGACTATTCAAAGATTACTATTGATACAAAGATCTTGCCAATCAGTATTACAAATAACATCCATAGCATGATACAAGTTTAAAATATTAGTTCAGGGTATAGGCTGAAATCGATTTTTATTAAGCTCCTTTGCTGCTGGAGGTTACAATTTAATAATGTGTCATGAAATATTAAAATGTTGTTATAGTTTTGCCTGTTGTCCATTTTTATATTATTTTTGTAAAACCAGTTATTGCTTGTATAGGGAGTAATGTTTGTCTTATGTAAGTTTGATAATGTTGTAATTGTGAATAGAAGCAGGCAGATAAGATGTTCTTGGAGAATGAGTTGTTTGCTAGCTACTGAGGAACATTTTGACCAGCCTCGTCTATCTAATATTCAGATATCATGGTACACAAAAATAGTTGAGATGCAGAAGGTTTTAGGTATACAGTTTCTGCAGTTTCTCATACTCTGTGAAATGGGTAACATATATATTGGTGATTTATATATATATATCTATATAAAAATCACTATGTACATATTGCTCATTCATATAGGGTATGTAAGATTTCTAAATTGTGTGAGAGTGGTTATCAGTAAAGGTTTTTTTTAGTTTGGCTTTTGTGTTAAAAAAGAATGCTAGTTCATGGTTTCTTCAATTATGTTCTAAATAATTTGTTTAGGATATTTTTTTTATCTAATCTAAGAGATATCATATCTTTTGATAGAACAGTACATGGTCCTCAAAGAGGAATGCACATTTAAATTTCTTCCAAAAATTTTGATCAGGGGTTATGTTTCTTTTAGGGTCCTCGCAGGCAAGCCATGAAGGAATTGTCAGCTGACTTGGCCAAGTACCAACGGTGGCTTATTAAAAACAAAATGAAAGCATTTTATGCTCCAGTACATGCAGAAGACATGAGAGATGGTGCCCAGTACTTAATGCAGGTAGGTGGTCTTTCTAAAAAAGAGATTTCTCTTTTGCAATTATTTGTGTTCTTTATTATATTATGCAAATTATTTGTATATTTTGTGTTATAGTTACATACATCCCGATAGATGGGAAGGCTTTACAAGATCGTTTAATTAATAATTTCTGTTTATAAATACATGTTATCTACACACGTTTTAGAACTACATTATAGGAAAAGTAATATCCAGAAAATAAAAATGGTGAGAAATAGGTGAACAGTTTTTCATACAGCAGAAATTGAAGCTTGATTGTTTTTCATGTATTAGAAATTGACATTCTTTTGGTTTTGAGTATCAAAAAGCAAAGAAAGGGAAACTAATTTTTCTGCAGCTGGGTTTCATGCATTGTGAAGCTGGATTACAATTCACTGCCTCTCACTTGCTGCAGACCATTCTAAAAATTGCTACAGTTTATAGAGTTCCTTCTTCTACTCTGCCATATTAATGAAAGGTGCACGTATTCAAGAAATGTGTATTTGAATATTCTCTTCATTAGACGGCAACATGACAATAGATTTGAAGTAAGTCTTAAAGCTATAAAATTCTGTGTGCTCTTACAAGATGACAAAACCACTCTCCTGCTCCCTTTCAGAAAGAATTTCATTCAGAATAGAATAAAAAATACTAGGTCTCTACGGAGATAATTCTGTTGGGTTCCTTTACCTTTATAATTGTACCCTCCTTTCTGACTTTCATTAGAAGAATCTAGAAGGTGGCTGATAGAAATCAGAAAACAACTGCAAACCCTGCAGTACATTATTTTAGTAGGAAAATAGGTGTTGTTCTCAGAATCTCTTTATAGCCTATTCCAGCGATGGCTAATCTGTTTGCCATCACATGCCAAAAGCGGGGGGAGCATGGGGTTGTGCATGCCCTGATCCATAATTCTATGCGCCCTCCCCCCACGCTTGTGCGCGACACCTCCTGCACCTGTGCACATGACCCCCACCCTCCCTCTACTTTTGGCATGCAATGGCGCGGTGGACCCGTTTTTCATCCTCCCAAAGTCTTTCTAGGAGCCTGGGAAGGACAAAAACAGCCGCCCTGGCCCGTTTTCCTTCTTCTGGGTTGCTCATAGGGCTGTTTTTCTCCCTCCGGAGACTGATGATTCATTATATGTAGGGAGAAGGATTACGTATGTATTAATATAATTTTATAATATAATTTTATTCTAATGCTCTTATTAAAAATGTAGGAAGAGTTTTGAGACATTAAATTACATGTTTGGGCTTAAATTTGCTTACAAGATTAGTTTTTACTTCATTACTCATCTTGAGGCATTTAGAGGGCTTCACAATTTCAGCTAGTGTTGTCAAATGATTCTCAGTAAAACATAGGACTAGGTAGGGTAGAAAAATTCCAGTGTTTTATCTTACCTGAATAAAGCAAAGTTTAAAGATGGCATACCATTCCAAAGTGCTGTATGTACTTTTTTTTCTAGGCTGCAGGTCTAGGAAGAATGAGGCCAAATATTCTTGTTCTCGGGTTTAAGAAGGATTGGCAGTCAGCTGATATGAATGATGTTGACATCTACATCAACTTATTACAGTAAGTAGTAATTAAGATATTGTTCTTGTAACCAAATAGCTATACATATCAAGTTTTCATAATAATTATAAACAGCCTTTTTCTGCTAGTATGTTCTGATATTGTGGGCAGTAATTCAGTACAATACTGCCTTATAAACTGATCTTCTAGGCATATTGATGGTTCTGAAGTGGATATCATATTTCATTCAGAGTCCTTTTGATTATATGCAGGGAGAGAAGGAGCTTTTTTTCCACTCCTGTTGTGGATGTTCTGAGATTTCAATAAAACAGGGTCCTGGATTGCTGATGAACTGACAACATATCTTTAAGGGGGATCTTAGAATAACATAGGATAAATGATATTCAGTTCCTTTTCAGTGTCATTTTTCTAGATTGCCTGTGAAGGTTGAGAGTGAGGACATCATATAAGTGATCCATCAGTGGAAGAGAGGTGAAGCTCTTCAGTGGGCTGCCAGGCACAACTATCCCACTTATATTTAGTATTTACACGAAGCCATTGAGAACTTTTATTCAATTTCATAAGATGAGGTATCATTATCTCATCTATTTATTGGGTCAAACAGGAGATATTAACAAAGTTCTTTTTTAATGTATGGAGGCTGTTAGGGTCTGGATGAAAACAAACAGATTTAAATTGAATCCCAGCATGGCAAGTGTGGCTGTGGGTTGAGAAATTAGCTAATTTCAATAGAGTTTTGATCCTAGATTGCTCACTTTGCAATGCAAGTGTACAATCTGAGATCCTATCATCATTACAGCTCCTGCTGGAAAAGCAGAGTGGAGGACTTTCAGCACTGCTCAGTCTTATGTGGGCTAGTTCTATACCAACATGCTTTGTTATCTATTAGTCATGCTTTTGTTACTTTATACTTTGATTTTGCAATTAATTTTACACTGGCTTGCCTCTGAAGACTATTTGGAAGCTATAGATGCTCCAGAATGCAGTAGATCAGATCAGTTTACTCAGATTAGATATCTATTACAAAAGCTGCATTGGTCGTCAGAAAGCATATTGGTATAATTCAAGTTAATTGTCATTATTTTTAAAGTGTTTATGGCTCAGGCCCCTCCAATGAATTCCAAAGAGGACATTTGCTGCAGGTCACAATCCCTAGGCAGTATCTCTAGTAGGATTTCTGAAGGCAAGCCTTCTCTGTGGCAGTTCCTTTTCTTTGGAATAATGTGCCTAGAGATGGGAGTGGTCATATCCCTGATATTGTTTTGGGGTGGGAAAAAGACATTGGCTTTGAGGATTGTGTGGAAGGATACATTGTTCCTGGAGAAGTGGTGCTACATGTATGATTATAAAACTGTGATTATGTACTGTTGTTTTTGCTTTTTTGTGTGATATGGACGTTACCCAGTTGTTCTAAGTCAAAGACTACCTGTAATGATTTTGCCAATGGATAGCATTTGAACAAAAAGCTGAAGCTAGAAAGAACAGTATTTTAAGTACATTTTTTGTTTTATAGGATGACCCGTGGAGACATTTCCTATATGGTTTGCTTGATCAAACTTGCTTGTCCTTTCACATTAATTGTACTAATTAGCCAATTCTGACTGCTCGCTGGTTTTCCCACTTTATTTTATTTCAGTGATGCTTTTGACTATCAGTATGGAGTGGTTGTCATCCGTCTGAGGGAAGGTTTGGACATATCTCATCTTCAGGCACAAGGTAACCCTTAATATGATTTGGGATTTTCATAGTATTAGAATTATCCTTGCTTTACAACAACAGTAAGCACTCTTCTGATGTTCTCTTTACTGTAATAGGCTTCCTAGATACTATTGTAATGTCTGCATCAGACTCTTGAGAACCTCAGGGGAAAAACAAACCCAGCTCCTTAGAACATTCTGTTATAGTAGCACTCTACTTAATCTTGTTTTCTGCCCATTGTGAGCACTTGAGCTGAGTTCTATTTCATTCTCAAACGTCGTATCGCAACCTCTGGTGGTGGCTTCTTGGGAGTTTTGCCTTTTCTTTTAGCTAAAAATAATAAGGACAAGAAACACTTTTTTAAAAAGATCATTCTTTCCATAATCACACAATTTTGACACTAGTGAGTTCATTACTTAATAGCCTGGAGCTACTATTTCTTGCTTTGCATCTTCTTCAGCTTTTTATTTCTATTGATTTCATTTCTGCTATCCATCATTGCTAGTTTGATAAACTTGGCTCCAAGAATTAAGATCAAGAAATTACTGCTGAACACCCTCCCTCCCCCAATTATCTCTCAGGTTGAAAATGAAATGCCTCTGTCACAGTAGCCCCAGGTACAAGTATGTAGATTATTGCATCTCCAGTGATCAAATATTTCATCAGACTTTGTTTACACAATATTGTTGAAATGATTTGCATCAAGATATGCATCAGTGGTGCTCTTTATTATATTATTTTCATAAATGTCTTGGGATCAATGAACAACCTGAACCTTGATGAAGAAGTTAAATGAGGTGAAGAATTGGGGATACCTTATCTAATGCTGTAACATTATAACCATCTTTATATGCATATATGCTCATAAATTGATGTTTCTGAAACCTTTGGAAAAAATTCTTTTACATCCATTCCTTTCTAGATAAGCTTACTAAATAACTATGTATTTAATATGTAGGCACCATGAAGAATGATGACAGATTATTTTCCTGTGATTATAACTCTTCACTTGCAGCACATTCACACAACCAATCTCCATTCTCTTGCTCAAATAGCAATAGCACTTAGACTTATATACCGCTTCACAGTGCTTTACACTTAGCGGTTTGCAGAATCAGCATATTGCCCCCAACAATATGCGTCCTCATTTTACCCACCTCAGAAAGATGGAAGGCTGAGTCGACCTTGAGTGTGCCAGCAAGGCTCTTGGCAAATGCTACTTTTGCAGTTATTACTTGCATTCTGAATATGAACATTGAAAAATTTTTAGTTATAGAGATTCTAGTGGAACACCTATGCAGAATCCCTATGTGCAAAAGCTGGGATTCCTCCTGGAAAAATCATGGTTTCAAATAGCAACCTATCCTTGCATAAATATTAAGTCATATATATTTTAATGTTCACAGAAGAATTATTGTCATCCCAAGAGAAATCGCCAGTAACCAAAGACATTATAGTAAATGTAGACTACAGCAAGAAGACTGATACGGTAACTTCTAAGCCAGTTAGTGAAAAAGGACCTATTCATAAAGGTAACTATGTATGTAGTACATGTATACTTCTTTTTTTCTAGGAACTCAAGGTAGCATATATAGTTCTTTTCACATAGGTGTATGTGTGCACACAGACATACATACACACACATAATTATTATTATACCAACCCTACAATGTAGATTTGACTCCAAATAGTAACTGATGACAATGTCATAGTGCTGTGTTTATTTAAATCTAAGACTCCTTGCTGTATAATGGAATAATTGTGCAGATCTTTTATTGGCCATATATCTGGGGAAGGGAATATGTTAATTCACGTCTTTTCCTTATTACATTTTGTTTCATATTACAAAATTTGAAGTTGGTGAGAGTTTCAGAACCAGCAGTGTTCAGCTTTGCTGGTGTGCAGTGTGTTACTGAATCTTATTCATTACAAATTAAATGAATAAATAAAGCTTTTGGTATATTGAGTCACTGCACCAAAGGGGTTGCTGATATGATTATGGCAAGCTTGTTGACTGTAATGTGGATTAAATTTAATAGAGAAATATATTGGCTCTGCCAACTCTAAAATATGTATTACTTGTATAGTAACTTAGTCTATTTTACATATTTGCCCAGTGGTACAGCTTGCCTTGAGTTAAATGTGAGACTGATCATAGATTTTACTCATCTTATTTCCATCTTAAGCTAATGTGGAATTTTAAATTCTATCAATATTTTCTCCCTGGATAAAAATATTTTTGTGTATATGCATGTTTTGTATGCATGTGTGTGTTCATATGTCTAGTGCAAAGAGGAGGGATATAGTGGACATTTATTTTAGCTACTGACATGATTCTTTTTTAAAAAAGTGTAGTGGTATAAAGAAAAGTTGTGAATATGCTAATTAATAACATGATGGCACGTATTAATTCATATTCATTTTTTTACCATTGAATGGTAAAACTGAGTGGTCCATTATCATTAATATTGCAAATAACCTTTTTTCATTTTTTGTTTACTTTTAAAACTTGTCCAGAAGAAGAAGAAGATGTCAAGACTACAACACAGCCACTTTTGAAAAAAGGCAGGCCATTTTCCATATTTTTGTTTTGTTTTGTTTAATCCATTTCCTCTTTCTGTCAGTGTCCATTTATTATTTCTTTCATATCTTATTTTGTATATGGTTTATCACAAGTAGAAGTTAATAATTCAGACTTCCTGGGAACTTGGGTGGATGTTTTGGCTAGAACAGTGTTAGCGTTTTTTTTTTAAATTTCAGTAACTTTGTTTACCTAAATCACTTTTTATTTCTGTGCTAAAAATGTAAGGATAATATTACAGTGTATGTGTGTCATTGTTGCAAATAGCTGATAAAAGTGATGCTAATTATTTCAAGCCATGACCAATATCTACATCAGTGTTTCTCAAGATTTTGTAGCTTTAAACTGTGTGGACTTTAACTGCGAAGTCCACACAGCTTAAAGCTGCCAACAACAGAGAAATACAGATCTAGATAGTGGAGTAAAAAGTGGTTGACCATTCATTTACACTCCCACTCCTCTCTGCAGTCATCTGTACTGCATATTGGGAGCTTCAAAGGCATGCAATGTGATGAAACTAAAAAAAATTCAAGTGTGATATTAGGTCCATAAATTTTAGAACATATCCTCTTTATCTCTTATTTTTTTCTATTCCTTGTAAACCAGCTTCTGCATTTGAATGGAGATGGCTGATCGGATATTTTGGACTTCATTTTCTTCCAAATGTCACTTCTCAATTTTACAGATCCTAAGGGCCCGTCTGTTCCTCTGAACTTGGCTGATCAAAAGCTGCTTGATGCAAGTTCCCAATTTCAGAAAAAACAAGGCAAAAATTACATTGACGTTTGGTGGCTCTTTGATGACGGGGGTAAGACTTTTTTTAAAAAAAATTACAAGAAAATTAGAAATATTATCTGGTATTTTTTTTCCAGCATTTGCTCCACACTAATATTGGGCTTTTTTTCCTCCCCTCTAGGCTTAACACTTTTGATTCCATATCTTCTGACGACCAAGAAAAAATGGAAAGACAGCAAGATCAGGGTGTTCATTGGTGGAAAAATAAATAGAATTGACCATGACAGAAGAGCGTGAGTTTAATGAATTAACAAAGTTCCTTTGGCTAAGATTTTTTTCTACTTTAACCAAATCAATTAATCAAACCCAATCAGTGCATTAATATATTTATTATATTGTTTATATCAAAATTCATAAATTGCTTTAGAATAATGATAGTGCTACAATGGATGAAAAATTTATATATAATGACTCCTATGTTTTGTTGATCATCTTCTAAGCACTTCAGCATTTATAAGGAATTGCTTATGAAATGAAAAGTGGGATGAAAAATTAAATGTATCTATTTTTACTTAATCATTAGATTTAGAACACACTAAAAAAAATCTCATACAAAATATTTTACCCTACACATTTCATAGAATGTAAAAGTTGGAATAAATAATTTAGTCTAATGTCTGCACAGGGTAGAAATCTACTATAGCTAGTCCTTGACACATGACTGGTTGCTTAGCAACTGTTCGAAGTTACAGTGGACATCCCCAGAGTAGCTTACAACCCAGATTCAAAGTTTTGATGGCTCACCCCAGTCACATGATCACATATTGGGCCGTTGGCAACCATATTGCATTTATGGTTGTTTACAGTGTCATAGTCATGTGACCATGTTTAATGGTGGGTTTTGCCAGAAGCTGGCAGTTACTTCCAGTTTACAGCAAAAAAAATGCTCATTGTGAATGGGATTTGCTGAACGACCATGTTCGCTTAATGACCATGATGTTTGCTTTATAAACTCTGCATTTAATGACTACAAATAAGGTTATACAATTGAATAGGAATCACATGATGACTCATTTAACAACCAGCACAACCATAATTCTGAGCTCAATTATAGTCATAAGTTGAGGACTGCCTATATTAATAATATCCTTACAGAGGCCCCGGTTACTTGTCCCAGCTTCTGCCAACCTAGCAGTTCAAAAGCATGTAAAAATGCAAGTAGAAAAATAGGGACCACTTTGGTAGGAAGGTAACAGTGTTCCATGTCCCTTCGGCATTTAGTCATGCCGGCCTTATGACCATGGAGACATCTTCTGACAGTGCTGGCTCTTCGGCTTTGAAATGGAGATGAGCACACACACACCCTCTAGAGTCGGGAATGATTGGCACATAAGTGTGAGGGAAACCTTTACAAATGCCTCCTCAGAAAGAGGATCCAGAACTTTCAAGGTACTATACATTTCATTGTTGAATGTTCTATCATCAAGATTTTCTTCTTGATGTCTACCTGTGCCTTGTCATTTAAAGCCATTGCTGCTTCTGTCTTCAAAAATAATCTTATTGTTCAGCTCTGTTTCCTAGACGACAGCCTTTCAGAGACTTCTAAGCAATCATTATAGCTCCCCATCACCTGCTCTTCAGGCTAGCTGTACCCAGTGCCTCTTAGCCTTTCATAAATATGTTATTGTGGCTACTGTCCTCTGGAACCATTCCAGCTTATCAATATCCTTACATTACTGAGCTCAGAAGTGGATGCAGTCTAAATTCCTACTGTTAAGTATGGTCTCCTTCTTTTAACTTTCAGGATGGCAACACTGCTTAGCAAATTTCGGATAGACTTTTCAGATATCATGGTTCTTGGCGATATCAATACAAAACCAAAGAAAGAAAAGTAAGTTGCATACTGATTTTCAATATCAATTTCTATATAATTTAAATGAGATATTAGATCAATATTTAGACTCTAATGTAAAATGATTATACAGTGAGGCAGGGGTGAAATTCAGCAGGTTCTGACAGGTTCTGGAGAATCGGTAGCAGAAATATAGAGTAGTTCAGAGAACCAGCAAATATCACCTCTGGCTGGCCCCAGAGTGGGGTGAGAATGGGTATTTTGCAGTGTCCTTCCCCTGGAGTGGGGTGGGAATGGAGATCTTGCAGTATCCTTACCCTGCCACGCCCACCAAGCCATGCCCTCAGAACCAGTAGTAAAAAAAATGAATTTCACCCCTGCAATGAGGTTTCATTTTTAAAAATAACTTAAAATAATTAGTAAAAAAAAGAGCATAGATATTGAGTAAGAAATGGCTTTTACAGAACATTGCTATTAAAAACAGAATCATTAAGTGCCATGTGAATGTCATGCTACTATTTAAATAGCATTTCCCTGTGATAATTTATTTAATTATAGATTTAACAGCAGAACCTCAATAATGAAAATAACATGTTAGTATGATTTTTTAAAATTACCGTATAATCATTTTCTCAAACTACAATCTGAAAACAAATGGTAATATGGAAGACTACAGATAATTCTTGCTTAACAACTGTAACTAAGATTGGCAATTTCATCACTGACAGTCATTAACCAAAATATCACACGACCATGTCAAATTTACAATGCAGATGCATTGCAGTATTAAGCATATCACAATGGGTTGTTAAGGCAATGTCACATGACTACAATTTATAATCTGCCCCTTGAGTTTTCATGTCGAAACCTGATTTTGAAGGTTGCAAATGGTAACCACATGTCTGTAGGATGCTGCAACCTTTGAAATTCAGGTTGCAAAGTGCCTGAATTGAGATTGTGTGACCATGTGGATGCTGCAAGCGCCATTATTTCAAGAACCAATTGTAAATTTATTTCTTCAGCACTCTGATAGGTCCAAGCACACTAGCTGAAGGGGCAGTTGGTAAACAAGGACTATCTGCAATAATAAGCCTCTGCCCTCTAAAGTCTTAACCAGTGAATCTTGTCCAGATATAAAAAGGCAGGATTAAAGTTTTAGTGAAATGAAAATTCCAACTTTACAAGGTAATGAACAGGCCCTACACTACCTGGGAAGACTTAGTGTTTTTAAATAGAGGTAAATTGCAAAACAAATTTGTGGTGTCCTTAGTGCTCTCTCAACTTGGTTGTTTGCTCAGGGGCTGCGCTGAAGATATTATTTAGTTGAGATAACAAAACATCCAAGCTCAGAGACGATCAAGGATTCCATCGCTTAAACCCAGGCTACATTTATTCTCTTCTATTGGAAAAAGAAGTTGCTAGGGACCAGGATACCTCTGTGCAGAGATATAGTGGCTGTTCAATTCCAGTTATTAGGCCTGCAGTTTTTAATGGCATGATATGGTATGTGACATGGTAGTCGCATGCTTTATTGCTGACATTGTGGTTAAAACCTAGAATTGATATATTTCAACTCTTGTGATCAAATAACTTTCAGCATTGCAGCCTTTGAAGAAATGATTGAACCATTCAGACTTCATGAAGATGATAAAGAGCAAGATGTTGCAGACAAAATGAAAGAAGATGAACCTTGGAGAATCACAGATAATGAAATTGAGCTATATAAAACCAAGGTATCTAGCATTCTTTTCCACATGTACAAATTTTTGAACTTTACATCAGTATTCCAAATTAATTTTAAAATGGTTATTTGCCTTTCAGAAATCAGTAATGCTTTCATTTTTCCTACAGAGTTACCGTCAGATTAGATTAAATGAGTTACTGAAAGAACATTCAAGCACAGCTAATCTAATTGTTATGTAAGTACTCATTTCTGTAATTCTTGGCATCCTTTCCAGTAAATATTTGAAATAACAAATCACTCAAAAGTGTCTTTGTTTAATGCCCGTTCATTCAGTAAATATTAAAAGTTGCAACAGAAGTGGGGGAAAATGAAATTGTGATTAATCATTGAACTTACAATCATCATTGAACCCTTATGGTCACATGGTAATTTAAGCCAGTTCACATTTATGACCACTCTTTGCCTTTGTCTTTGCCTGCTTCACCCTCTCCGCTGGGTTTACCACCCTGGCTATGCGTGGAGGCACCGTGACTCCGGGACTTCTTGTGCTGTGACTAGGGATACTTGCACCCTTGTGCATCATCTCTCACCCTTGCCAGGCCTCACCGGTGACCTGCTCTCTTAGTCCATGGTCATGTAGTTTGTTGGCCATTCACATATCCTCCTCCAGTCCCACTGCAACTCTTCTCACCAGCCACTTGCACACCCCACCTGCACCAGTTCCAATCTAACCTTGATCATTCCTTGAGTGGACTACATTAGATGCTTTCTGAGATTACTCAGGCTGCACCTAGGGCAAACATGATAACTTTTATCATAAGATGACCTCATCTTTGTAAAATGATGCCAATTATATGGTTGTTGCGCTGGTTGTCAGTAGCTTCTGGGACCAGTTCATTTCCTTGAAAGCCACTGTTGCAACAGGATATGTGATCAGAGATTTTCTAGCTTGAGTCTGTGTATTTTAGACATGCCTGCTGTGAGTCCCAACCCCCTTCTCACGAAGTTCCTATGGAACAGGCTTCCTGTGGGAATTTTCATTTTTATGCCAACCCTGTTGTCTCTGTTTTTGCTTTCTTTTTTAAAAAAGGAACATAATTTGGGGGGTTTGAGATTTATAAATATTGCTAATAAGCATTAAATAACTAAAATAACCTTGGATCAATGTAAGCTTAACGGCATAAGAATTGAGTGATAATGGAAAGAATACAGTACGGTGGTTTGCAGTAAATTACTTATTTAATTGGGTGAATTCTGCTTGAATATAGGTCTTGCTACTAAAGAACCTGGGGATGATTAGTAGAAATAGTAAATCAAATAAAAAATTTAAAACTGCTTTCAGTGGAATTGTTTATCAATACAACTCAATGAACAACATTGAGTAAAACCATTTCATGTCAAAAATATTTTGGATGTCAGTTCAGTTTAAATTAGATTACATAATACAATTCTAATCCTGTGCATCTGTGAATAATTTCCCCCTACCCCTCTGTTTTTTAATAGGAGTTTACCAGTTGCACGAAAAAGTGCAGTATCGAGTGCATTGTACATGGCCTGGATAGAAGCACTTTCAAAAGACCTGCCACCCATTCTCCTTGTCCGTGGAAATCATCAAAGTGTTCTTACCTTCTATTCATAAACTCTCTTGTGCAAGATGCAACGGGGAAGAAATGGTACTTCAGTGCCTAGAGGAAAGGGACTGGGAACGTTCGATTAAGATATTAACCTCATACAGAGGCAGAAAGTGATAACTTTCTCACTATTCCCCTGACTCAAAAGCACATAAGGAAAGTCACTATACTCCTAAAGTTGTGGAAGTTCCATTTTTTTCTAATTCTTCTGTAATTTAATCTTGCTAAATGGGGGAGGATTCCTTAGTAAAGAATAAATAAACAGGTTTTTCTTTGCTACTTGAAAGGCAGCAATAAAAGTGTTTATTTTTGATCAATGAATGGGTTATAGATTTATAAAAACCTTTTAGCCTTGAGGTGCCTTCTGAAGTTAACCAAATTTCATCCATATATCGTTTTGTAAATTTATAAAGTCAGCCTGCCATTGGTTAAAACTTTAGATCAGACTTCCTTTAGTTTCTAGACTCTTCCATCTTACAATAATAAAGATGCTGCATTCTGGTCTTCCATGAAGGTATTAGTTTGGACTGTTGTATGTTTCTTATTGTTTTGAACGGGGGGTTGTGTGTCTGTGGTCTGTGTATGTGTCTGTTTAAGAGACTGGTTAGACCTAAGAGGTAAGTGGGATGACTTGGCTATGATAATAAAGTCAAATTCATGCAGTTAGCATTGAGGACTTTGTAATGTTCAATTTTTACTACTGAAAGATGTACGTAATGGGGAACTACTGATGTTCTCCTATTCCATCCCGTCCTATGTTTTCCTTGGGCTCCTATGACAGAAGATTAACCAGCCAGATTTTATTGTGCAGCTCCATTGTCAAAGGGTGCTTTTGTCACAGGATGCCATCGGTGTTGGGACTGATATTGTGTGTGCCCTTTTGGGGGCACCATATGGATAAAGAGTAGTTCTGTGGGACCATGTTTTCTCCAGGGCATCCAAGGGCAGTTTATTTAAAATCTGCTAAAACTCTTGCTAAACACTCAGGTTTGGTTCTCTTGAGCTTTTTAATTTGATAAGAAGATGGTGTATTCCAGAACTGCCCATTTGTGTGCCCTCTGTTTATGGATGGGTATATATTTCAATTGCTTTATATTTTTTTACTCTATGAACTGCTTCCTGAAGAATCTCTTGAGGCTTTATCCAATAAATAGTAACAACGCTTATACCTGTTACCTGTAGATTGCCTAAAAATATGTTTCAACTTTTGGCTTTAATACAGAGCACCATATTAGATCAAAGATCTATACTTTCAGAGTTTGTAAGTGAACACATAGCATATAAAAACACAGCTTTCTTGCTACGTGAGATCAAAATCTGTGAACAAATAATTGTTTTGGAAGATCTGGTTATTGGGACAACAGGATTCTTGCATAGTGTAATTTACCTTCAGTAACCTACTGCTCTAATGCTGATTGGGTTTTTTTCCAGAAGTGCAATACACGTTGGCTTCCACATAGAGTAATTCGTTGCCAGGATATATTTTTGAAAGGAAATTGAAAGTTTATAATAGTTTATTGTTACTTTTAAAAAAATCACATTGCAAATAAGAGTATTGATTACTACCAGATTGGTTGATTGTTGCTGTGATGAGAGAAGATGTAAAATTACTCAGTGAGGCTGAATTTCCTTTCCCTTGTTTTGTTAAGTGCAGACTTAGAATAGGATAGAAAACAATGTCACCATCTGGAAGAAATGCACTTGGACATGGAGTAGTTTGGTCCATTCAGGGCAGCCAGTATTTGTGATGTGCAAAAGAAAGGAATTGCATTTCTGTCTGTGTTTGGTGGCTGAAACAATTATTTTAACATTTGGATCCATTAATGGGTACCAAATGTAGTCTGTGACTTAAAAGTTCTTTATCCAATGAGAATTTCCAATATTAGAAATTCCAAATGCCAAGTCCTGATTATAACATTAAAGCTCTCCAGGTAATATATACTATTAACTTGTTAGCAAATTTAGCCATTCCAGTCTCTATTTACTACACATTTAAATTTCTTTTGGACGCCTTTTAAGTTTCAATTAATAACTTGAAATAGTTTTCCATTGACACTCAGCAATATCATTTTTATAAATTTATTTTGTGAAATTTGGAAGTGTTTAGAAAATAGTTGAAGAAATTGATTATTTATTATTTTCATTATGTTTGTCTTTCCTTTTTACACAATTATTTTATATGCTACTTTGTTTATTTAAAAATGAACTACGGTCTTAATTTAAAGCTTGAGCTTTGGTTGGTACTATCCACAGTCCAAAAATGTTATGTCATATTTTGATAATGTATTGTAACTGTTATCTACAGTTATGACTTTTCTAATGTTTTAACAACATGGAGTATTGCAGCTGCTATACTATACTGAAGAGGGATCACTGCAATAAACGGAAGTGAATTAAATACCTTTTGTCTAAATCATTTCATTTTTATTGATGGGCTTCCCCTACACTTCCCACATCTACCCAGTGGAGTTCTGACCATTTTCCTTCCATGTCATCTGTTTTGGTTATTGCAGGTTTAATATTTCAAGCACCATTGACACTCTTTCTGTCGTCTCCAGATAAGAGAACTTCTATCTATCATAGTTGGCCCACTTCCTTCTCCAGGGGAATCTGCCTAACAGCTACTTGCTTCTAACTGTCTGCACAAAGGCCAAATATGAATTACTTGGCCGAATCAGCCTAGCCCAAGCAGTCTTGCTTGTCAGAGATAAGAAAAAATGCACAGGTTTTTTGCCTGTTTATCTGTGAATGAACTCATTCTTAAGTTTGAAACTTGTATGTTTAAATTCAGAAACATCGAGTCCCATCCAAAGATTATTGTGTCATTCTTCCCAGTCACCCACCCAGGCCACAGATGGTCTCTCTCTCTCTCTCTTTCTCTCTCTCTCGGTCTCTCTCTTTCTCTGTCTCCCTCCCTCTCTCCCAGGCTGTGTACTGCCCCCAATTCAGCAAAACATCAGCAACAGAATCCTCATTTATCTCAGAAGCCAAATAGAATATAATGTTCCATATTCCAGTGTATATATGGAATATTCCTTTTTTCACGACTGTTCTGCATATGATGAAGAGGACTGTGATCCATAAAAATATTTGTATTGGTGTTAAGGTGCCACAGAAATCTGCATAGATCTTTCCGAATCTTATCCCACTCAGTATCAGTACCTTAAGTATGAAAAATCAGCTGCCCTCGGTATTGGCTCTCTGCATTTGAACATCACCCCAAGGAACTCCATTCTGGTTGTCCCTGCTTCAAAATGTTATCTGCTGTGGCAGCTCAGTTGCAAACAAGGCTATACTGCATTTTGAATACAGGCAAACATAGTCGCAGTTTTACAATATCTAGAAATTGAGGCACTTTTTCAGAGGGGGGGGGAGCAGCTTAATTTTACTGATACATGGGCTGTGCCATTTGTGCTGTTTTCCAACATTATGGATGAGTGCCAATAGTTAAAGAATTCAAAATAACTATCCACACACAAAAATGGGAATAAAAAGCACTTAAGACGTCTAGAGCCATCCCAATTGCTTTATTTACAAGCCTACAAAGAAGCACGTTTCCAGTCCCAGGAAAATATTTTTCTGGTCAGTGCTGTACTTGCATCTTTCAATTTTATTTAATTGCATTTAAAAATCCCCTCCCCTGACCTCATTTGGAGCTCTGCTGTTGTTCCATTGGAGGGCCACAGTCCCTTGAGATGGAACCGGTCAGTACTCCCAGCTTGTCTTTGCTACAGCGTGTGTTGCGTTGAAACCACTCCCTTCTTCAGCTTCATGCTCAGCTTCACTGAGCTGGAACTGGTGGTTAATTATGCAGCTCCTATAAAAGTTTTAACGCTTTTTAAAAATTCAGCTGACCTGTAATCATGTTTTATTGTATTATTGCAATACTTCTTGTGAAAATGAAACTTGGATTGCTTTACATTCCTTTTTTGTATCCACGTTTTTTTCTTTGTGAGATTGTTAAAGATAAACTTTCCTGTCTGCTTTTCTCCCATTGTCCTCTTCTTCAGCTGATTAGTGTACAGTTCTACAAAAACCCAGTTCTATTCATTAAGATGCAAAAGAATTCTGCATTTAGTTTTAACCCACGAGGAGTTCAGCAAAATATGTCAGTGATTCACAAATCTATGCAGAATTGCCAATAATTGCCTTTTCAGCTCTAGTCTGGTTAGTGTATGGTTTAACACAGGGGTGTCAAACTCGCAATGACAAGTAACGTATCGCGATTTTTCCCCCTTTGCTAAAACGGGGATAGGCATGGCCAGCATGTGACGCATCCGGGCTGCAGGCCGTGAGTTTGACACCCCTGGTTTAACAGGTTTCATGATAGAGATATTTTTCTGGTCATGAGCTCTGAATCTAAAATTGCAAATCCTCCTATCCAAATACTAAGCTGGGCCACAGGGAAAAAAATAAGCTATTTTATTCTTTCACCTGCTTAGCAACGTTGACTAACCACCTGCATCTTGTTGGAGGCTGGAGCTTTCTCTGTGGACCTGTGAGCATTCCTGAGGGGGAGAATCTTACTCAGAGCAATAATTAGCGAAAGCAGGTTTTTAACATGCATTATAAGGATAGGCAGCACCTAGCACTGAGATAACTACATTCCATGCCCCACATTGCTGAGAAGAGGCAAGAGGAAATAACCTCACCTTAGCCACCTCTTATATAGCAGGAAGATAGCCAGTATAAGGTTAGCCCCACCTTTGGCATGAAAGGCAGCTGGGTGACTGGGCCAATCATTCTTTCTCAGCCCAACGTACCTCACAGGGCTAATGCCGTAGGGAAAATAGAAGGAATGTATGTTGGATATGTTCACTATCTTGAGTTATTTATAAAAATAATAAAGGCAAGGTTTTTTTAAAATGTAAATTTACTCTCTATATGTACTTTTGATTCGCTATATCTACGGCCCATAGATCATGAGGGAACAAAGCCATGGAATTGGAATCTTCAACAGGCATTTCATTTCATTTCCTTGACTCTGCCTGTGGCCCCAAATGACAGCATTCACAGCAGTCTAGAGATAGAAGATCATCTGCTCAGTAGCATGCCTTGAAGTCACTGCAGGGCTGGTTTGTTCATCCAAAATGGGAGCACTAGTGTTAGGCCTGCAGTCATATTCCTTGTAGGATCTTTGGCCTGCCACACTCACTCTCTTTCTTTACTATGCTGTTTCATTAGTGGGGAATTGGGAGGGGGAATAGTAAGGAGTAGAATGTGTGTTGTCAAAATAAAACATTCCTTTCTAGAAGCCCAAGATCATTCTTTGTCTCCGCACCTCTGCACCTGACTTTAAACAGATGGGTGGAAATGCCAGCCTGGCAATGGAAGATTGGACCATGTGATGCACTTGGGGGTGTGGGGACAAGATCATGAACTTTCAACTGGGTGTTTCCCAGGAAGCTTTCAGATTCGGATTTCCACAGATGTACCAACGTGTCTCTCTTATTAAATCGGAACTTTGATGAAAGCTATGCCTTGAACTCTGATTTAATTCTGGATGATATTTGGAACGCTGACAACTAGAGCATGACAATTATCCCTCGGGAGGGGAAAAGGTGTATGTGAGCGATGGCGTTACAGGTTGGGCTGGATAACCACACTATGGATACCAGAGTGAGTGGTAGATCTTGCTAGTCCTCTATAACTTGCCTTAGAATAAAGAAAGAGAGAAAGATAATTGTCATGACTGAACTCCAATGTTCTGGTTCAAACTTAGTCTTCCCTTTGTAGGAAGCTAGGCTTATACTGGAGTGGAATTGAGGCTCACAAGTTAGCTTTCCGTTGCATTTAATTTCCTCCAGGAAAAAGGAGTAGGTATGAACTTGCTACCTGGACTATATAATACTAATTTGGGGTTCTTGTTGGGTTTTTAAAATGTTCAATATTGTTTTGTCTTCTTTTTTCTTTTTCTTTTTTGCAGAATTAGAATGAAAATATTTCTGAAGAATGATAGGAAAAGTCATTTTTATCTCTCCTCCAATTTGTTTTCTCTTCCAGCAAGATTGCTAGAAGCATCTCTCAACCGGCCTCTTCATACCTATCTATGCAGGAATGGAGGCCAGTTGAATTGAAACAGACTATCTCAAGTCTTGACAGACTATGTCAAGTTTGAAATGAACAAGATAGTATGTCAACTAGGAAACAGAAATTGAGAACACTTGTCATATGAAAGTTGTCAAACGCCATCTTGTGGTCAGAGAAAAATCCTACAAACCCTGCTTAATTTGATTTTAATATCAAACTATAGATAGTGACCCAAAATGACTGCTGTGGTTGTCACATTTTGTACCCTCCATACACTAAATTATATATATTATTTATATATATAAATATTTATATTTATAAATATTTATAAATATTTATATTTATAAATATAAATATGAACACAAATCCAATCAATCCACTTACTGAAACACAGCCAGCACTCCACAGCCCCCACCAAGATTTATAGAAAGACGGCAGCTCTGGCCACGCTTTAAGCCAAAAACACCAGCCTGAGGATGGCGAGTGAGACCACCATATATGGAATCATATACGTCATCTTCAGGCTGGTGTTTTCGGCTTCGTGTTTGTGTGAGTAAAGCGTGGTCGGAGATGCCGTCTTTCTATAAATCTTGGTGGGGGTGTGTGGAGTGCTGGCTTTGTTTCAGTAAGTGGAATGATTGGTTGTGTGGTTGTATCATGATTGGTAGATTGGCGCTGATTGGTGCTGGCTGTGTGTCCGTTGTTGTTTTGTGTTGTAACGGCCTGGGTGGTGGGTGGGGCTCGTTTGTTGACTAGGGCTGGTTTCCAGATGTCTGGTAGGCAGGAGGTATCATCACGTTTATTCATGTTGTGGGGCAGTGACGTGCGGTGAGGTTTATGGCTGGTGAGGCTGGTGACGTCATCAGGAAGGCGGGGAATGGGACCACGTGTGCTGGAGGCTGAGGCTGCCTCAGCCTCCAGCACACGTGATCCCATTCCCCGCCTTCCTGAGCGCGCTCTGCTGGCTCGCGCTCTGCGATCCCCAACAGCAGCTGCTTTTCGGTGCTTTTCTGTGCGTCTGGCGTTTAGGACATCCGGCTATCTACCTAAACGCCAGACGCACAGAAAAGCACTGAAAAGCACTTCGCCTCCAAGCCACTTCGTCTTGATGACGTCGCTGACGTCACTGCTGGGCATGGCCGGACAGAGGTAACCAGAGTGGCGCCGAGGGGTCCGGGCAGACGAAAGAGCGAGCGAGCGATGGAGGATCAGGCAGCCTGATCCTCGGTCGCTCATCCACCGGACTGCTTCGGCACCACTCTGGCAACTTCCGTCCGTCCGCGCATGGCAGCTGCGGCAACGTCATCAAGCCCCTGCCACTTCTGAACGTCTATTGCAGTCACAAGGAGCGCGCAAAGTACAGCGGAGGCAGGAAGGTTATTGGCGCTTCCGAGAACCCTCCTGCCTCCGCCGGTTGCCTCCGCCGGTTGCCCAGCTGGCACCGCCCCACGCGCGCTCCTCCTCCTCCCTCCTCTTCCTCTTATATATATGAAACTCCCTTGTGGATATTATTATTATATATTATTATTTCATGATGAGGGGTGAGGCTCTGCCTCCCCTGCCTCCCCTGACCGCACGTCCCTATTGTGGGGTGTTTCTCTATTTCGATAGCTTCCATAATTATTCTCTTGTTGAAGTGTTCAGTTTTGGAGATTAATTTGGTTCCTTCAAAATCAATTTCATGTCCTGTAGCTTTAAGGTGCTGGAAAAGGGACGAAGTTTTTTCTTTTTTTCTTACTGCATTCTTGTGTTCTGCGATGCGTGCATTTATTCTCCAATTAGTTTGTCCTATGTATGTTTCAGGGCAGATTTTTCATGGTATTTTGTAGACTCCTTGGTTTTCTAGCTGGATTTTGTCTTTGGGGTTTCTTAAGATGTTGGCTATTTTTTGGTCAGTGTTGAAGGCTGTCTTGATATTGTGTTTGTGGAGAATTTTGCTGATTTTATCTGTGGTGCCTTTGATGTAAGGGAGGAGGGCGATGCCGTTGTCCTGTTCTGTGTCTCGGTTCTTGGGAGGAATCTCCCTTTGTATTAGGTTGCTAATTGGAATCCGTTGGAGATTAATACGTTTGTGAGAGTGTGTAATTCAGTTTTCAGGTGATCTTTGTCGGCTAGGTGTTTGGTTCTGGAGATAAGGGTCTTGGCTACAGAGTTGATCTGTGCAGGGTGGTTATGGGATTGTGTGTTTAGGTAGCGGTTGGTGTGTGGGTTTTTTTTTTGGTAGATGGTGTGTCCTAGGGAGCCATTGGGTTTTTTGTAGATTAGGATGTCTAGAAAGGGAAGTTGATTGTTAGCTTCTATTTCCATAGTGAATTGTATTTTGGAGTGTAAACTGTTGAGATGTGTGAGGAAGTTTTCCAGTTTTTCTTTCCCATGTAGCCAAATTATGAAAGTGTCATCTACATACCTGAGTTTGGGTTTGTGTTCAGATTTATGTAAGGCATTAGTTTCAAAATGTTCCATGTATAAGTTTGCGATGACGGTGAGAGGGGTGATCCCATGGATGCTCCTTCTATCTGTTTGTATCTTTGTCCATTATGGATGAAGTATGTGTTGGTTAGGCAGTGGTTGGTCAAGTCCAGGATGTGTTTAGGGGGTTGTATTTGTTCTGGATAGCTGTCAAGAATTCTTTTATAGGCACTTGGGTGAAGAGGGATATGACATCGAAGCTCATGAGTAGGTCACTGGGTTGTAGGTTTTGTTTCTTTATTGTTTCTATGAAGTGGAGTGAGTTTTGTACGTGGATTCTGCATAGGGTTGGAGTTGTTTGGCGAGGAATTTGGCAAGATTCTCTAGAGGTGAGCCTATGGAGCTGACTATGGGTCTGAGTGGTGTTCCTTCTTTGTGTATCTTGGGGAGGCCATAGAGTTTAGAGCATCTGGAAGATTTCTCTCTGGGAATGATTCTTTGCTGGATCTCTTCACTGATGGGAGAAGCTTTTATTTTGGATTTGGTGGTTTTTTCCAGGTAGGTGGTGGGATCTGTGTTTAGAGGTTTGTAAGCAGGGTCTTGGAGTAGGTTGGATAGTTTGGCTTGGTAGTCAGACGTGTTCATCACCACTGTGGCATTACCTTTGTCTGCTGGGAGAATAATTATGTTGTTGTCTTTCCTCAGGTTGGTGAATGCCTTTTGTTCTTCTTGCTGTAAGTTGCTTCTGGGTGGATTGCTGGGGCAAAGGACGTTGGTGATTGCAAGTCTGTTTTTATTGGCTTCATCTGGGTTGATTTTGGAGAGTGTAGCTTCAACTCCGCATATGATGTCTTCAGTGGGGATGCGTTTAGGGGCGACTGCAAAGTTGAATCCTCTGGAAAGGACATTGGTTTCAACTGTGGTGAGGGTTCTGTCTGATATGTTGTGTACTGTTTGTTTCATGAGTTGCTGAGGGGGGGGGGGTTAGGCTTCTGTCATTTTTCTAGTCTGTAGAGTTTGTATGAGTGTTTCTCTGTCTTATAGGAGGTTTCTGTTTCTGCTCTCCAGAGGGCTAGTTGTTTGGATTTGTCCCAGAGTGCTGGGTGGATTTTGTTGCTGAGTTTGAGGTGAAGAGTGAGCAGGTCCCGGTTGGTTTGGTCTAGTAGGAATCTTTTCCTGTGGAGTTCGTTTCTGATTAGGGCTAATTCAGTTCTTTTCAGGATCCTTTCGGTGGCTGAGGTTTGTGAATGGAATTTTAGTTGGAAGCATGTGGGGATCAGGCTTTTGTCTTGGCAGTTGCGTAGGAATGTGAGGTCACATAAGATGGTGGCTCTTCGGACTTCAAGTTTCTTGTAGGATCTGGTGAGCAGGAAGGTTTCCTCCCCATAGAGGTAAGATATTTGCTTTCGTAGATTTTCACGGGTATAGGTATACTGGTCTTGTTGTATT
Source organism: Natrix helvetica (assembly GCF_964273705.1). Lineage (NCBI taxonomy): Eukaryota > Metazoa > Chordata > Lepidosauria > Squamata > Natricidae > Natrix > Natrix helvetica. Next base: position 59,987,118 of record NC_138552.1, read on the forward strand.
GGGGTATTTTTCCATATAAGATTGAGATTGTTTTGGCAACATTTCGGTGAGGTCTCACTCGCCATCTTCAGGCTGGGTTTTGGGCTTAAAGTGTGGTCGGAGCTGCTGTCTTTCTAGAAATCTTGGTAGGGGTGTGTGGAGTGCTGGTTTTGTTTCAGTAAGTGGAATGATTGGTTGTGTGGTTGTATCATGATTGGTAGATTGGTGCTGATTGGTGCTGGCTGTGTGTCCGTTGTTTCGTGTTGTAATGGCCTGGGTGGTGGTGGGGCTCGTTTGTTGAGCCCCACCCACCGAGACACAGAACAGGACAATGGCGTCGCCCTCCTCCATTACATCAAAGGCACCACAGATAAAATCAGCAAAATTCTCCACAAACACAATATCAAGACAGCCGTCAACACTGACCCCAAAATACCCAACATCTTAAGAAACCCCAAAAACAAAATCCAGCTAGAAAACCAAGTAGTCTACAAAATACCATGCAAAATCTGCCCTGCAACATACATAGGACAAATGAACAGGAGAATAAATGCACGCATCACAGAACACAAGAATGCAGTAAGAAAAAAATAAAAAACTTCCTCCTTTTTCCAGCATCTTAAAGTTACAAGACATGAAAGCAGTAAGAAAAAAATAAAAAAACTTCCTCCTTTTTCCAGCATCTTAAAGTTACAAGACATGAAATTAATTTTGAAGGAACCAGGTTAATCTCCAAAACTGAACACATCAACAAGAGAATAATTATGGAAGCTATCAAAATAGAGAAACACCCCCACAACATGAATAAATGTGACGATACCTCCCACCTACCAGACATCTGGAAACCAGCCCTAGTCAACAAACTAGCCCCACCCACCACCCAGGCCATTACAGCACAAAACAACAATGGACACACAGCTAGCACCAATCAACACCAATCTACCAATCATGATACAACCACACAACCAATCATTCCACTTACTGAAACAAAGACAGCACACCACACATACCCCACCAAGATTTATAGAAAGACGTCATTTCCAACCACGCTTTAAGCCCAAAACCCAGCCTGAAGATGGCGAGTGAGATCTCGCCGAAACATTGCCAAGACAATCTCAATCTTACATGGGAAAAGACTCGAATACAACAAGACCAGCATACCTACACCCGTGAAAATGTACGAATATATATGTGTATGTGTGTGTGTGCGTACACACACACACACACACACACACATATATATATGCAATGAATCTCTGCTGATTTAATACCTAGACTTTTGTATTATAGGTTGCATGAGGTTTTTAGCAAAGTCATAAAACTGACATCATTCCTTTAGTTCCAGTACTACCTATATAATATTCAGGAAAATCTTTGTTAATTCTAATTCTATAGAGCAGGTAAGAATTACTTTTGTTGTGCTTTCAGCAAAACATGCATTGGAATACAGACATTTTAAGTGTGACAATTTCCCCATATCTCAATTTCTACGGCAACTTTGTTTTGTTCTAGAAGTCTTCCTGAACCCGTATGTATATTTAACCAAGCAAGAGCTACAATTGAACTAAAATTATCAATGTATACAAATTCAGGCTAAAAAAAGATCTGAGGTCATAAAACAGGAGTTTCTGCCAGTGTCTTTAGATTAAGCACTGGAGAGGAGGGTCATTGAACAAATATTAATAACTATTAAATATTTAATCCAAACAAAGGAACCATTCTCTACGAACAGAACTTTCATTATTTGTAGTTTAGCTAACTTTGCATTGCTCATCCTATCTTCTCCAGCATTTGCTGAGAAATGCGGGTGATTCTTTGCCCTTAAATTCCAAAGCCAGCATTTTTTTTCAAACCCCTTGTGCTGTTTTCAAAAGCAAAGGAGGCACCCATTTAAATAAAGGTAGGGCCAAGTGCAGCCAACTATTTTAAGTCTTTGAAGAAGGAAAGAATGGAGTAGAACCTGATTCTGTGCATTACCAGGTACAATTTGAAAACTGAACTGAATGGAAAGAATACACTTCCACCTAGGTTGGCCTACATTTCCCATAATTCTTAGCCACCATACAGTATGCTACATATACTGATAAATTATAATCAATTTGCTACACATTCACCTGCAAAGGAAAACACTCAGGGTTACTCAATGCAATAAGGATAGGTATAAAGAACAGCATAAATGCACAACGGGTGATTTGAAATCTGGGTTTAATTCTTAAAAGTAAGGTCATTGTCACTAATTTTCTATTTACCTGGAATGCCGCAGGTGATCTGAACTCTGCCAGCCTGGTCCCTGAGCTCTACAAAATTCCACTGTCATTTGCCAGAGTAGCTGCACTGAAAGTGGAAGCATCTTTTTAACGTGTAGCTAAAAGCTACAAAGGGAAAGGAGAAAGAAGAGGGGTAGTATACTTCCCCCCCCCAAAAAAATTAGAATATTCTTTGCAATCGGGCCCCAGTGAGAAGAATAGATTGGGGGAGTAGAAGAAAGTTCAAGGATTAAAACATGATCATTTTGATTTGCCTCATTCTGATTTCTGGAAAGGACTAGTGATCCAATAAAGAATATTTGTAGCTCAGGGATAAAATGTGGGGCCCTTAAACTTGGTTGTTTTCTTGCAGACATTTCATTATCCAAACTAGGTAACAGCTTCAATGCACTGATGATCTTATCTAATTGGAGTAATGAAACATCTGCAAGAAAACAACCAAACTCAGAAAGCACTAAGGACCCCTTAAGACTAGTGATGGATTCCTTACATTGCTTTGCTTCCTGATGACCAGGTCATCTGCATCATTCCTTAGAAACCTCCATTCTTTCCAAATTGGCCTTTCAATGTATGTGCCTCCAATTTACAATGCAATACAATACAATACAATAGTAGAGTTGGAAGGGACCTTGGAGGTCTTCTAGTCTAACCCCCTGCCTAGGCAGGAAACCCTATACCGTTTCAGACAAATAGCTATCCAACATCTTCTTAAAGACTTCCAGTGTTGGGGCGTTCACAACTTCTGGAGGCAAGCTGTTCCACTGATTAATTGTTCTAACTGTCGGGAAATTTATCCTCAGTTCTAAGTTGCTTCTCTCCTTGCTTAGTTTCCACCCATTGCTTCTTGTTCTACCCTCAGGTGCCTTGGAGAATAGTTTGACTCCCTCTTCTTTGTGGCAACCCCTGAGATATTGGAACGCTGCTATCATGTCTCCCCTAGTCCTTCTTTAAATTAAACTAGACATACCCAGTTCCTGCAACCGTTCTTCATGTTTTAGTCTCCAGTCCCCTAATCATCTTTGTTGCTCTTCTCTGCATTCTTTCTAGAGTCTGCACATCTTTTCTACATCGTGGCAACCAAAACTGAATGCAGTATTCCAAGTGTGGCCTTACCAAGGCATTATAAAGTGGTTTGTTCTATCAGGGCTACTCTCAGCGCCAGCATCTGGGAGGAGGGCACTGTGCAGGGTCAGAAAGATGGAAACCACATCAGGCCTTTGTGACACAAGCACACACATTGATCTTGCATTGTTTTGCATGCACCCATAAAAGGGGGGAAGCTCACAGCACAACAGTGCCACACTACTTAGCCATTTTGACAAAAGCAGCAATCCTGTAACTATCTAGAACCACTGCATCTTTGATCGTATTCTGTTCCAAACAATAAAATTAGAAGCTCCTCAAAAAAAAAAAAGGTCAGGTATTTAAAAAGTATAACTTAGAAAGTTCCAGCAAGGATTTAATATATGTTGGTGGCTCTTAATGAACACCTTATAGCAACTTGAAGTATGTTTTATAGAGGTACATAAAGTGGAAGTGTTAATCAGTAAAAGCTCATTAAATCTGTTAATTAAGGAAATATTTCTCTGCCAAACTGAGAACACTGGTGCAAGAAGATAGCTGACCTTGAAGCCTGATCTGTCTTGCCTCCTTTTCCAGAATACAAAGGATGTTTTTGTTCAGGGGGAGGCAGGGCTAGCTTCAATCTGTTATCACCTTTTTTAAAAGAATAAACATAGGGCCCCACATGACTCATATCCTTCTGCCTAGGATTCTGCTAGCCATCAGAATAGACAAGTGTCAGCAGAAGCTTTATGAGTTGTCTAGCAATGCTTTGCCAGGAATAGTATGTATTATTGCATGCACTGATTTCCACACTACCTATTTTTCATAGGGTTCAAGGAGGTTTAGAATCCTATGTAATAAACAGAAGTGTTGTAAGGAGACCATTGGCACCCTGAATGCTCAGAATAAAAACCTGTTTTTAAGGTCTTTTTTAAAAATCAGGTCATCAGGACAGCCACCAAGAAGCCCTCATGGGATGGGAATCCTCAAATCCTTTCTATATGGGTATGATCTTGTGGGACCTATATGTGTGGGGGACCAGAGCTGTCATGCCACTAAATGCTGGGACCAAGGCATGTTGAGACCCAACCCAGGTAGAGAGCCTCCCTTCCGAATCTAGGATAATTTGCCATGGCCAACTCACTGAAGACAATTCACCATAGCCAATTTGCCACAGCCAACTTGCTGCGTCTAACTCATCATGGTCAACCCGCTGCAGGTTAACTGGCCACAGGATAAGAATTACATAATATTTAAGACGTGGTGGAATAGAATTGTTAAAGAAAGGAGGGACAAAATGAAATGTGAATGACAAAGATTGATATTTTTTAAGAATTATTTTAAATTAAATTGAATTGTTGAATTGTCCCACAGCAAGGTGTCCCAGAGTTGGCCACGTTGAGTTACTCTATTCTGCTCCCCTCCTGCCTTTTCCTCTGTGCAGGGAAAGACGTCTCAGGCCCTGGAAATTATTCCTCTTCCTACCTGTGCAGATTAGATCACATAAGTGATTAATTTAGGGGCACTACTTAAAACAGTCTGTTAAATAAAATTACCAAGTCATTAACTGAATTCATTATTCAGATTCCCAATATACTTTGACCCACAATGTACAAGTGGAGCCCTTTTTCATACTTTCCATCTGTCCTGTTTTTCACAGTAACATTTTTCAGTTTTATTTCAGGAAAAGTGCTACAATTCACCCAGGAAACAATTATAATGCTGTGCAAATTCTGCAAAATTGAAAATAAGGAGAGAAAACACATCATCATCCTTCACAATGTTATAATTTTTACCATTTCCCCATATCAAAAGAAAATAATGCAGCTACCGGAAAATAAGTTTTATTTCAGGAAAATTGATGCTGTATTAATACAAAGACCAACAAAATAATACTGCTTTTTTTTTCCAAAATGCAATTTACAAGGTTTTCTCTTTTCATAAAAAGAAAATTCACAGAAAATACAGAGTATGAACCAAAACAGTGAGCATAACTTCTGGTAATTTTTGATCAGTAAAGGTTAAAAAAAAAAACAGAGGAAAAAGCAGGCATGGAATGTGTTTTGTGTTGGTTCACGTGAGGCTTTTTTATATGACCTGTAACAAGTACAAGTTATTATTTAATAGCACCATGGTGACATACACTTATTAAATGACAAATTAAAACAAAAATAAAAAAACACACTAAAATAAATGCCAACACATTGTACAAAGGTAACATAAAATAGGTTATGATAAAAGGAGACATATTGTGTATAACTACAGCATTAATGAACAGTCTTATTTTCCAATATGTGCTTTTTTTTCCATGCAGCATGAATAGTGTACACATATGACAATTCTGCAATAGCTCAGACATGTTTATTTCAGGATGAATTCAAGCCAGCACCACTTAGAATGAAACATCTAAGATGTTCCCTTCTAAGAATACATGATTTGTAATCAGCTGCCCACAGTAATGCAAATGCGTCAAGCACCTTTTGTTGTAGTTTATGAGGTTTGTGTGACATAGTGAGGTTACCTGAAGGAAATACAGTACGGGTTGGCTTGCGATACCAAGGATATCACAAGCATTCCAGGTGTTTTGTTACAGTGGTTGTGCATCATTTCCATGAATAGTCTTCTCTGATAGAAAAATCTAGTTTGTATGATGGGTATGTTGGGTATCAGCACCAAGTTTAAAGTTGAAATTCTGATCGTAGTTATTTAGGATAATGCATTATTTAAATATCTTGCCTAGGGAAAAGAAAGCCCTTGGGTAGTATATTACAGTGCTCATTTGATCACGTGATTTTAAAAAAAAATGCTTTGTGGATAATAGGCACAAGACTGAGAAGAAACTTTTTCAATCTATTCGTTTCTGTTCTTTTTTCTAAAATACCTAATACATGTAATAGTTCAAATTCATAAAATTGCAAAGAAAAGCAAGTGCTTTCTTTTTCCTTTTTAACACAGATTGTTAATTTCTCCATATATTACTGCATTAAAAATAAATAAAATCTCTGTTTTTAATTTAGGAACTACAGCAAAATCATCAATATGCTAGAGTGCTTATAGGAATAAAAGTAACTCACATTTTGTGCCATTTAGTGCCATATATGATTTTTAAGCACATTTTCTTTTTTTCAAAAAATATATATTTAAAATTGAGATTATATAGACAATATAGTAATCATGATTGTTGGCATTGTAATCAAGGTTTTGGTAATAGAAATGTTGAGGTCTGTTCTTCAGTCTTATTCAGGACAGAAAGATGCAGAGGTCACTATTTGCAATTTTGGGTCTTCTGAAAAAGTAAGTTACTGACCCCTTTAAAGCTTTCAAAACCAAAGTATATGATATGATACGTGAACAGAAGGGAATCCTTCATGATGGGAGTGAGGAAGGAAGGTTTTAATAGAGTTCAATCCAAAGTCTCATTTTAAGAGCTTCTCCAAGTTCCCCTAGGAGGTAGTTGTCCTCATTGCTTTCTTCCAATTTCTTTACTTCTTCCTTTTTGTACAGAGGAATGCTAACTATTTCCAGTGTGTAAATACCAACTGTGGCTTTTTTCTTAGCAACCTGAAGATAACTGAGCCCATCTTTCTGGTGTATCCGGAAGGTGCTGTTGTGATTACCAAAGGAGATAACATAGCGGTTGTGATTTGTGAGGGTCTGTATTGCAGGCATGAGATCTAATATATGTTCTTTATTGCCAAGGCCAGTTACGCTGAATCTCATCTTCAATGGAAGATCAATGTCCAAACTTTCCAAACTGATCTGTTAAACCACAAAGCAAAGATAAAGGTAAAAGGGCTAGGCAAACCTCAATATTTCTGTTTAGGCATTTGTTTAAACCATAGATCATTAATTATTCTAATTTTCCATCATTGCTCCTACCTGGCTCTAGCATGGTACCAAGACCAGAAACTGCATTTTGGAGCATGTATAGACATCTAATGGACATCTACCATTCTTTCAGAATATTTCATCCGAAATGAATTTTACATTTCATTTGTGCTCTGATAATTTACTGGGTAATTTATTCAATAGAAAAATATAGAATTTGCATAGGACCTGATCAGAAATACTGATCAACACAGGAGCTGAATAAGCTTCTTGGATGAGAAGTGAAACGAAAGGGAAAAAACAGGAAGATCAAGTTGCCTTTTGAAAAAGCATCTTTGGGACAATCGTGACCTTAGATGTTTGAGAATCTCCAGAGATGCTGATCAACATACTTTAATCATATCACCAAAGCAACCTTCCTCACACACAGGCCTTCAGATGTGTAAGATTTATGTTTTGTCAGCTAGTAGAAGCAAAGCATACATGGTGTTAAATATCAATTAAACCAAGTGTTTATCCAGAGGAAGGTTAGCATGAAGTAATTCCCACCCCTGATGAGAAAATCTCATTTTACTGTTCTTTCATTTTAATAAAACAGTTGTGGGGAAAGTGTGTGTGATGTCCACAACTATCTGATAAATTGGAAAGCCTATCACTATGGAGGTTTACATAATCTGTGATGTCATAATCAAATGGCACAACGTCTGGCTTGGCATCATTTGTATGATGACCGCTGCACACATTAAGACATTTATACCATTACCATCATCATAATTAGCCAAATTATATAAACTGCAGTAAACATTTGATCCATTGCATGCAATATCTATTCCATTATGCACTGAAATTTCACTGCAGTTATAATGATTAATGACTAATGGTGAGAATAACCGCAAAGCATGAAAAAAACAGTCAAGAATTGAAAGTAGGATTCAGTAGACCAGAACAAAATTATCAATTGATTTATTTTAATTTCTGAGACTCACATGCCGTAATTCTAAAATGAATCTGAGTGGCTTATATCACGTTTGATAAAGTAATCATATGAAGATTAATTTGAAACAGTTTTTTCAGGATTCCTCAATATTATGTAGTAACAATCTTTTTCTCTGATGATTGCAGATAAATTGCAACTGATTAATCAGTCCAATTTCGATTTATTTCAATCCAATTATTTTGTTTTGTTTGTATATACAAAATCTCTTTGAAATTGGAAGGGCAGAACTACTGTGCATAATGATTTCACATTCTATATTAATGCTATGCAAGCTCATGTAAAAAACTGCTATTGACAGAAAACAGTGGGCAAAAGAATATCACTCTTGATGTTAATAATGCAAATAATAGTTTCTTTTCAAAACTCCCTAAGATTCTGACCAATTCAGTGGATGATATTGCTTAGATCTGGTTTTGGAAAACCAAGTGCAAATCAGTTGGACAGTTTTTGCTTACCTCTGTAGGTTCAGATGGATTGAGGCTTCTTTTCTTCCTGCTGTCTTTTTGGGAGTATCCATTAATTTTACACTCATAACATCCTTCTGGGGACAAAGCATTCTCTTCACCTTGATCCACTGGTAGATACTGGCCTTTACCAAATCCCATACCGGAGACGCAGTGCCTGATAAATAATGTCATAATATTAGCACCTGGAGAAAGAAGGCTTTTTTTATCCAGGTTGCTAACTCATAAGAGAAAAGAGTAATGTTTTCAATCTTTTACTTTTCACCTTTGTTAGTAACTTAGCTTCAGGAAGGGATTTATTCCTTTCTAAACCTTTTGTGTAAATTACATACATATTTAAACAAAACAAAACAAAAGCAGGGACACTAACACAAATAGAACAAACATTTGTAAGACAAAGGAATACATTTCTATTTCTTTCTGCAGAGTGGCAAGTCAAAGATATATTTAAAAAGGTAATGTAAATGGAATTAAATATATATTTTATTGTCAAGGTTCTCAATATATATCACTGCTATTTTATATGTAAAAATCAGAAATTGCATAGTGTCTTCATTCAAGGTGATGTGATATCATAAATACATCACTGGATAATGATGATATATTTCATCATTAGCTTTGGAATTATGGTCATAAGTTATGGCGGCCGTAAAGCAGGTCACCACATGATCTGACTCAACTTTATGTCCACGCTCCGACTTTCCAACCTGTGGTTGATAAACAAATGAAGCAAAAGAACTACCTGACCAAGGGGGATAGGCCACTCCCCTGTAGGCACATAAGGGACTATGTGAGATTCTTTTTTTTCCGACCTAGTGCTGCAGTTCTCCTCCTGTTTGCCAAAGAGACAAGCAGCATTTTTTCTCTCTCAAGGAAACTGGCTGAAAAAGGTCTGTCCTGAAATCCAGTCTTAGATTTTGAGATGGACCTTTTTCAGCCAGACCCCAGGAACCAACCAGACAGCAACAGCTTGTGATCTTGTAGACTTTCTGGAAAAACCAGCAGGGAAGTTTGCCAATGGCAATCATATGATTGCATGGCGCTTGGCAACCAGTGGTGGGGTTCAAATATTTTTACTACTGGTTCCGTGGGCTTGGCTTATTGGGCGTGGCATGGCTTGGTGGACATGGCTTGGTGGGCGTGGCAGGGGAAGGATACTGTAAAATCTCCATTTCCTCCCCACACCAGGGGAAGATTATTGCAAATTCCCATTTCTTCCTGATCAGCTGAGACTCGGGAGGCAGAGAATAGATGGGGGTAGGGCCAATCAGAGGTGGCATTTACCAGTCCTCTGAACTACTCAAAATTTCTGCCATTGGTTCTCGAGAACTGGTCAGAACCTGCTGAATACCACCTCTGTTGGCAACCCATCCTAAGTGTGAATGAGTTACCAAATGCCCAGATCACAATGCTGTGTCCTCATGAGTGCTGGAACAACCGTAAGTTAGGATGCTGCTCAAAAATCTCTTTGTTCAGCACTGAAGTAATTTTAAATGGCCACTAAAAGAATGGTCATTAAACGAGGACTCTCTGTAATTGCAAGCCAATTGATAAGCACCAAATTGTGATCAGATGACTGCGGATATGCTGTCAGGGAAGCAACTTCTAGGATTAGTTCAAAATGATTCAACTCATGGAACAACGGTGGAGAGGAGACATAGGATACCACAGAAAGTAAGATTATTGTTTCTTGCATAATTTAGGTGGCTAAAAAACTCTACTGATTAAATCTACTCCTGAAATCTACTCCATCTACGCTGAAAAAGGCTATTCTGTCAGTGGTGGTTTTACTCTGGATCTGGTTCACATATTTAATTTTCATCCAATCTGAATTACACATTGTAAATTCTGTATAATTGTAATGTAAACACCATGGCTACCATCTTATTCAGTTTCATAAATATTTCATGTTTAAGCAACAGGTATATGATTTGTCTTACAAAAATGTAACTGGAATAGCATGAATTCAGTGTTCATTGGAGAACAGAGGAGCAAATGAGTTGGTAACTGGCTGGTAGCATTGCTTTAAAAAGTAATGATTAATCAGCACTCAGTTGGAATTGACTTGGACAGATATTACACATACATTCCTTTTTTGTGAAGTAACAAAAATTATAGTTTCTATTAACTGTTTTAAACATTCAATCTTTCATGAAAGCATAATATGAAATCAGAGATCACAGATCAGAGATTAATAGAAAATATTAACTATTAACTATTTATTAATGAACTGAGATTTGACTTCCAAGATAGTAGAAATTGCTTCATACTAAAATATGTTAGTTACTCACAGTTTTGCAAAATATGCAGGAAGGGTTTGCTACCATCAACTACTCACCCTTGCCCTGCTCTGTAATACCCTGGAGGGCAGCCGCAGAGGTATCCTCCTTCAGTATTGGAACAGCCATAATTGCAGGGATTCTTAGTAGAAGAACATTCGTTGACATCGTGGCATGCGCTACTGAGCTGATCATAAGAGAATCCAGAGGGACATGCGCATTTGTAGCTTCCTAGAGTGTTGTAGCATGAAGCTGAACCACAAATGCTAGGATTTGTGCATTCATTTTCATCTGTTGGGCAATTAAAAGTGTACTTTTTAAGTATACAGGTTTTATCAAGGGAGAGAACAGTGTTACAACAGTGACTAGTTTCTAAGGCTAATAAACGTGTTTCCCGGTTTTCTTTTTTAAGATTGGCATACAGAAATAGATGTTGTTTTAAAGAACACGGAATAACAAAATAAATATATTTCATTTTAATAGCAGGGGTTGGTATATCAATAGCAACATGAAGGATTAAATGATTGAGTTTCTTACCCACACACTGATTCCACTGATAATGCTGGATATATCCATGTGGGCAGCTGCATCTGTAGCCACCAAGAATATTTTGGCAGCCATGTTGGCATCTGTGATTTCCATCACACTCATCCACATCTATAAATAAACATATTAAAACAAAGAAAAAGATAAAAGAATAAAGCAGTAAATAATTTGCTAAATTTTGTGTATACTGTCACGATGTTAAAAAGTTTGCTAGGCCTGAACTGCCTAAACTGACACTCAAGAGTTAAACTAAGAAAGCTTTATTGCGCAGGTCATAAAACAAAAAAAGGTTCTTATCTGAAAGTGATTTATTGCGCACGCGTTACACATTCCAAAACTCCTCTCTTCTTTGTTCGGCAGCCAACTTTGGCTAACGTAGCTTTCATTATCAAAATGTAACCAATTAGTTACTTCTGTTTTTCATTTACTTTTATTATTTTATTATTAAAGTTTGTTTATTAATTAGAATATTTTCTTAAAGACTTATTTTTTTCTCAATATCTCAAAAGATATGCGGAAGGGAAACAGCCACGGTCCATTGATCTCCAACAGGGTGTTTTTTCCCCTGACCACTTGGTAGCAGAGTTTTGGCTTTTGATGATACAAGCTGAGATGACTACAATTTATGGCTGTATTTTCTCTTCGCGCTATCTTAAGATAACCGACTAAGCCTAATTAGCCATGTCGAAGAAGAGAAAGAAAAAGAAAGATGGGGCGAACACAGATGAATCAGCTTCCTCTGACGAGGAGGCTTCCTCGGACACAGAGAAGCAAAAACCTTCAAACGTATTCCAGGAGCAACAAAGTACCGAGCCAGAAATGGGGGAAAGAGTTACAGAAGGCAAGATCTACGGACCGAGGTCAGTGGTTCCTCCTTCTAAAATATCTCCAGGAGATTATGAATTTTTGGGGGCCAAGCCAAAACTTCCCACTCTGCCAGAGCCACTCCATTCCCAGACCCTCGCAGATTATCAAACGATTGATGAATGGCAACTGCCGGCACAAAAAAAATCCTCCCACGCAGAAAGCAGATTTTATAACATCTCCCCAGATGGTGAGCAAGAAATGCAAAGCTATCTTGATCAAATAGAACGTTTAGAAAGACATGTTAGGGAGGCGAGAGTGTGTTTTGAGGAGATAAGGCGAAGTAGAAGAAGCTCCCCCACTCCCAAAATGTCTGAGGACGCCATCTTGTCTTCTTCAAAACAACAGCCTAAGACACACCCCACAGAGTTCATTGGTCAATTAGAACAAAGAGACATGTACACGTCACCGAGGTCACGTGGTCCCTTTGAGCCCATTGAACTTCCGCATATGTATAGAGGGCTGCAGTCAAGAAGTGAAGCTGCACTGCCATCTGCTGGCGGAGAAAAATTATTACAGCAAAAGATTAAGCAATTGGACCAGATTTTCAGAGATATGTCTATGAGTTTTACAGAAGCCCAAACTTTGCCATCAGAGGTTAAGTCTTCAACACCCCCTGGCGGCGTTGAATCCTCCCTAGATGAAAAAAGGCAAAGCCAAAGGCGAATTCGAGGAAGCCAATTTGATGTTGCCACGCAAAGGCCAATGATGCAACCCCAGCATCCCCTGGTTCAACAACCAGCTTTGCAACCAGAGCAACAAATTGTTCCTCAGCAGGTATTCACAGTCACCCCCTTGACTGGTGAGTCCAAATTAAAGGAGTCAGGAGAGAATTATAAAGCCTGGGTCAGTGAAATTGCGCTCTTGCTTCGAAGAGAAGGCACATATTCCATGGTTTTTAATCCTCCTCCTCCACCGTGGACGCCTGCAATAAGAAACCTCGAAAACAGAGCAATCACGACTTTACTCATGTCAATGGAAATTGAGATCCAAGGTATCTTTCCACCTGATGCAACTGCCCAAGAAATTTGGGCTATTTTGGAAGATTGCTACAGGCCCGTTTCAATTGAATCTTCATGTTTGCTCATGTCTGAGTTCCATGGTTCGAAGTTGAAACCTGGTGAACGAATTGGTGGACATTTGACCAAACTGAAAAGAATGAGAAGTGAATTGAGACAAAATGGCCATGTAATCGATGATATCCAAATGATTAGCATCATCATTAACTCATTGAATTATGAATGGAAAGATGCTGTTGCAAAGATTAACTACGTGCCTATTGCTCAACGCACAGTTAACCACGTTTGCAGACTTTTAGTGGAAGACGAAGCTATCAGGTTAGCTACCCCACATCTGCAACGGCCTCCAGCACCAAAGGCTCCAGCCAGACGTCCCTTCCGAGGAAGAGGCTACGCTCCAAGGATGCCAAAATGCTACACCTGCAACCGTGTGGGACATGACACCCGGGATTGTCCCCAACGAGTTCCAGCTCCCGCCACGTACCAGCCCAGAGGAACAGATTCCAGAGGCAGAGGTAGAGGCGGAAGACAAGGTCGTCGTGGTCCAAGGCGTGATTCACAAGCTCCGCTTGCAACACTGGCCATAACTAACGTTCCACAACCTGATCCAAAGTTCGACAGACGTCTTTTGTGGACTTTAGATAGTGGAGCAGCTGTGCACGTTACCCACAGAAGGGAACTTTTCACAGAGATGGGCGAACCAGAGCCCGAGTATCGAGAACTGTATTCCTTCACCAACCACACTTGCAAGGTTATGGGAAAAGGAACTGTTTACATTGAAGAGCTCGATACACACATCCCTGATGTTTATTACATACCTTCAGCAACCAGTAATTTGCTTAGTCAAAGTCACTTGTCTAGAGATTTAAAGTTCCAGGTTCACCACCTCGAAAAAGCAAGTTACTTAGTTAAAGATGGTGATATTGTTGCTGAAACTATGCTGATTGGTGGTGTTTATTACTTAAAGCCAAAGCCTAAAGGGCAAGCACAGGCAAGTATGCAAACTCCAAAAAGGCACAACGCAAACCCAGAGAGAGTTGTCCCAGAGAGAGAAAGCGTTACTGTGCCAAAGGCTCCTAAAGCCAACAAACAAAGAAAACAGAAACAGATTGCTCAGAGCAAGCCTGAGGGTCCTCATGAAACTGTTAATGTTGAGAATTCACTAACTGGTAAACCTTTGCATTCCAGGTGTATTCACAAGTGGCACAGAAGATTGGGGCATGCCAGTTTCCGTGTTCTTAGAAAGATGCCGGAGTTCGCAAAAGGTTTGGATCTAAAGGGGTGTAAGGTGTTTTTGGATTGTGCGGTTTGCAAAAAGGCTAAATCCAAGGCGGCTGCAATTCCCAAACACACTACACGCCGGTCAACACGCATTTTTGATTTGGTACACACTGACATAGTGGGTCCTTTCCCACCAACACTTGGTGGCAGAAAGTATTTTTTAACAATTGTAGATAATCATTCTAGATATGGATTTGTATATCCTATGAGAGAGAAATCTGAGACCTTTCAGATCTTTAAAGACTTTGCAGCATTTGTTTCTACACAATACCAAGTTCGCATCGCCAGAATCCAGAGTGACCGTGGTGCAGAATTCATGTCTCAGCGTTTCCAGGACTGGATGCGTAAGAATGGAATTCTTCATCAGACATCTGCTCCATATACACCGGCTCATAATGGAGTCGTAGAAAGAAGACAAGGGGTTCTACAAACCATGATGCGTTGTCTTCTAGAAGATGCCAAACTCAGTAACGCATACTGGGGTGAAGCAATCAAATATGCAAATTACATTGTCAACCGTACTTGGAGCAGTGTAATCAATCAAACTCCTTTCTACATGCTGTATGGCTACAAGCCTGATCTCAAGAACCTCCACATTTTTGGTTCATATGCTATGGTGAACACTCCCTTAAGTCAAAGAAGAAAGGGAGGTACAGTAGCAAAGAGACTGAGATTTATGGGTATTGATGATAATTCAAAATGGTACAAATTCATTGATACTAAACATGTGATTGTCATTTCACAATCTGCTAATTTTGAGGAAGACATTGACTGGTCCAGGATTCATTCCAATGATCCTGAAGTTTATTTTCCTAGAGATGGTGTTCCAGATGCCACGCAGCCTGATGACAATTCGCAGGCAGATATTCCTTCTACCAGTTCTTCACAACCTGATGTTCCGTCTTCTCAAGCCGCGGATGCTGATGCTAGCGACGAACGTGAGGACGAGGATGATGATGAAGAAGAAGAAGAAGACTGGTCTGTTGTTCCTAGACGCTCCAAGAGGGCCACAAAAGGAATCCCTCCACAACGTTATTCATGGCAACTGACAAAAACACCATTACCTTTGATTTGCAACGTTACTCTTCCTCCAGAGACATTCACACAAATCAAACAGCTTCCTGATTCAGAACAAGACAAATGGTATGATGCAATGCAGGATGAAATGGACAGTTTGAAGAAACTTAATGTATTCACACCTGCAAAACCTCCAGCAAACAAGAAAGTCATTGGCACCCGATGGGTCTACAGAATCAAGAAGAAACCGAATGGTGAGTCTTTATACAAAGCCAGACTGGTAGCTCAGGGTTTCGCTCAACGTTATCCTGAGGACTACACAAACACTTACTCACCAACAGTCAGAACTGAAAGTGTAAAAATTGCTTTAACCACTGCAACTATTCTTGGTTTAGAAGTTTTCCAATTTGATGTGGACACAGCTTATCTACATGCAGACCTAGATGAAGAGATCTACGTGAGAAGCCCTCCAGGATTCCGAAAGCAAGAAGGGGATACCTGGTTCCTGAACAAAAGTCTTTATGGTCTGAAACAGTCAGGTTTAATGTGGTATTTATGTCTTACTGACAAACTAAATTCAATGGGCTTTATTAAGTCCGAAACTGATGAATGCGTGTTCACAAAAAGATCTAACAATGCATATGAGATAATTCTTGTTTATGTTGATGATATTGTTTATATTGGTCCAAATAAGAAAATGAGTGAGATTTTTGCCAAAAGTTTGCAGAGATACTTCACACTAAAATCTTTAGGACACATTAGCACTTATTTAGGTGTTCAAATTGAAAAGACACAGAAGGGGTTTAGTCTTTCACAAGAAGAGAAAATTGACCACATTCTACATCATTGCAACATGAAAGATGCTAGCACAACAAAGACACCCATGCAAACAGATTTTCACAACTTAACACATGAACCAAGTCCTGAGTTCGAGGATCAAACACTCTATCGTTCAGTCATTGGTTCACTATTATACATTAGTAGTTGGACCAGACCTGACATCGCACTTAGTGTTAATCTTTTATCACGACACGTAGGTAAGGCAACACAATTTCATTGGTCATGCATTAAGAAGTTGTTGAAATACCTGAAACACACTAAACACATGAAGTTATTGCTAGAACCAACACACACTGATCAACCAAAGTTGATTTGTTTTGCCGACGCCGACTGGGCGAGCGACAAGAAGTCACGCAAAAGCACTTCTGGTTACATGATGTTCCTAAATGGTTGTCCTGTTTACTGGCAAGTGAGAAAACAGAGTTTTGTTTCATGTTCATCTACTGAAGCTGAATATGCTTGTGTTTCAGATGCTTGTAATTCTCTAACGTGGTTTGATGCTTTGATCACAGATATCTGGACACGTCCGATTCGACCAATCACCGTGATGGAAGATAATGTATCTGTTGTTTATATTTCTGAGTCACATTTTACAGGTTCTAGGTCCAGACACATTGACATTCGTTATCAAAACACAAAGCAATTAGTTAAGCAAGGTTTTGTTAAATTGCAATATGTTTCTACACATGATCAGATCGCAGACATGCTTAACAAACCACTCGCCGCAAATCAACACGAATATCTGCGAAAGAAGATGTGCCTTAATTGATGATTTGATGACGTCAGCCCAGACTAGCAAAAGAAGGGGTGTCACGATGTTAAAAAGTTTGCTAGGCCTGAACTGCCTAAACTGACACTCAAGAGTTCAACTAAGAAAGCTTTATTGCGCAGGTCATAAAACAAAAAAAGGTTCTTATCTGAAAGTGATTTATTGCGCACGCGTTACACATTCCAAAACTCCTCTCTTCTTTGTTCGGCAGCCAACTTTGGCTAACGTAGCTTTCATTATCAAAATGTAACCAATTAGTTACTTCTGTTTTTCATTTACTTTTATTATTTTATTATTAAAGTTTGTTTATTAATTAGAATATTTTCTTAAAGACTTATTTTTTTCTCAATATCTCAAAAGATATGCGGAAGGGAAACAGCCACGGTCCATTGATCTCCAACAGGGTGTTTTTTCCCCTGACATATACAGTATATGTTTAGAAAAACAATTCCATATTACTCAATGGCATTTTCTTCTGAGCAAAAGATTGTTATTATTAAAGTTTTTATTAGTAGAAAA
Organism: Natrix helvetica; assembly: GCF_964273705.1. NCBI lineage: Eukaryota > Metazoa > Chordata > Lepidosauria > Squamata > Natricidae > Natrix > Natrix helvetica. The sequence continues at coordinate 60,004,852 of NC_138552.1, forward strand.
GTAGATTCAAGCTGTAAAAATCCTCTACAACCATTACAAGAAAATAATGCTTCAGTTTTCTCTTGCTTCCCACTTAAGGATAATTATGAATCAAAGGCCAGGAGGGCAGCCCTACCCTTAGCCATTCAGTATTCAGTAGGAGAAGCAGATGCTTTATTGATGGTGGGGATGGGGATAACAATTGCACATGGTTAGCTAGAAAGTTCAGTTTACTTGTTGGCTATTGAGAAAAGGACAAGACTCAGGTAAATGAAAGGATGGAAGATTTATGACATAATTTTGTACATTTCAGGTACTCTTTTTATTTTTTCTCTCTTATTATTCATTTGTTTGTTGAATTTGTAGGCCATCCCATTCCAGAAGATTCTGGAAAGCTTTATGAAATTAAAATAACAGTAAAATACAAAACAACTAAAGCAATCCATTCAGGAAGAAAAAACACTCTTATGTTCCTCACAGTGCTCAGACCAACAGCAATGTGGATGGGCTCAGTTACAGTGACAATGGGTATGTTGTTAGAATACCTAAAGCAGGGGTGTCCAAACTTGGGAACTTTAAGACTTGTGGACTTCAACTCCCAGAATTCCCCAGCCAGCCATGCTGGCTGGGGAATTCTGGGAGTTAAAGTCCACAAGTCTTAAAGTTCCCAAGTTTGGACACCCCTGACCTAAAGGAACAAGTTAGGCATAGATTTTCATCAATTTATGTGATAGAGAAAATCTTATCTATGTGGTAACTATGGGCTAAAAACAACTTGGATGGCACATAATCAGTCAAAAATTCAAAATTGTCCAATCTATATTTCAATAGCTCTGCCACACATACATTACAAAATTCAAATAACACTAAGAGTTAAAAGAGTTCTGGTGAATAATAAAGATGCTAAAAATCACATGATGTCTAACAGATACAAATATGATCATTAATAATAACTGGCAATTTCCAGAAATACCTCTTCACTATATAATTTATGACACTCACAGTTTTCACAGCTTATTACCTTCACAGTTCAATCCAGTGGAATCTAAAGAGAAACCTCTCTGGCATTCACAGGCAAAACTTCCAGGAGTATTTTGACAGATTCCTTTTGATCCACAAAGTGAAGTCTGTGATCCACATTCATTGTTATCTACAAAATGACATTTAATTTTTTTCATAAATCAGATACCAAAAGAAAAATAAAGAATGCTATGCTCGAATTTTTTGCAGAATTGTATCCATAATTGATATTCTTGGTATCATAAAGACATGCTCTCAATTTCAAATATTATCAAGGCTTTTAGCTTTCATTATAATATACAGTGAAAACTATTTGTACCTATTGCATACTATCAATGCAAGCAATATAGGAAAATTATGGTTTCACTTTGAGAATGTTTCACAATTTCCCTCCACATGAAAGAGGTTGCAAATAGCAATGAATATATGATAAAGATCAATAAATGGAAAGATCAAGTGGAATTGATCAAATTCTCATCTTAATCTTTTTCTTATTAAATCATATTAATCTGATTTTATTAATCTAGCAATCTTATTACTAGTCCAGTTTGTTGCTAAGGAGATCTGAGAAACGTTACATGTTTTTCATGAAACGAAAAACAACAACATTAATCTCTTACCTATACAGGCTGTATGATGTTGGGTGAAACCTGGTGGACATTTACATGTGAATCCCCCAAGAGTATTGACACAAAGGAATTGACAGTTATGTTGCTTACTTTGACACTCATCAAGATCTGAAAAAATAAGGTGTTTATTTCTTTTCAAATGAAGGCAACATAATTATTTAATCTAATATTTAATAACACCGCTGCAGCAATCAAAATTGCTTTTAAATGCAGTGAATTAGCTAAAAGGCTCTCTTTGATTCAACACAAAAAACAGCATTGTCTAAGTACCACCCCTTACAAATATTCACGTAGAATCACAATGGTTATACTAAAAGGGTGGAGTTGTCCTACAATGGTATGGCACTCATTGCATCATTTGAGCCACCCCACCACAGATATCTGTTCCTTACCAATTTTGCCTAGAAAAATCCAATCTCTCTGGCTTTCTCATAAATTGTCCTTTCTCAAGATCCTAATTTTATTAATACCCCATATTCTGTGTTGCCCTGTATGGTTTTCAGAGAAGAGGATGCTCGCAACTGCCCTGCCCTGCTATCATTTGGACAGATAGTGAGTTTGATGAGCATTTCCTTTATAATGGGCAGGGTGATGGGAATGGCATCCTGTAAAAGCATAAAAAATCCCTGAGCAATGCTTCCTTAAGGATTTGTGTATAGAGACGCATCTTTAAAAACCCACAAAAATGCTCAGTAAGAATGGAATAATGGCAGTCCTTACACATTTGCCCATAGAACTGGAATATATAAACCAGGGGTGTCAAACTTGATTTCTTTGAGGGCCAGATCAGCATTGTAGTTCTCCACGTGCTGGTGGGGAGGAGGGGGGGCAGGCAGGATGGATGCCTCCTGCAGCACCCTGCCAGTCAAAACAGGGCATGGGAGGTGTCCATGTGCGCCCCCCCTGTGCCTCGTTTTCACCCTCCATGGCCTCCTGCACAACTCTGATGGAGGTTTTCGGGCCCAATTTGGGCCCACTTTTCAGGCCAGATTTGGCCCGTGGGCCTTGAGCTTGACACCCCTGATATAAACAACCCAATATAGGTGTAACTGAACTCTATGATTTTATCATTATTTTCTTTGAAGCTATTTCGCTTCTCATCCAAGAAACTTTTTCAACTCTCTGAAGAAGATGAAGAGCTGAAGAAGCTTCTTGGATGAGAAGTGAAATGTCTTCAAAGAAAAACAAAAAAGTTTAGTTGCATCTTGAAAAGCACCTTTGGGGTTAAATCCAATGGGCCACATTTAATATTATTTTTTTGATAGGTGATATAAAACATGAATGTATCACATAATAAATTAATTGGTTAGAAAATCCACTAAGTTACTCAATCTTTTACCTCTACAGGATTTTCCATCATCTTGGAGGATATAGCCACGTGGACATGAACATTGGTAGCTTCCTTCAGTATTCTTGCAGATAAAATTACAGGGTTTGGGAGACTGGGAGCATTCATCAAGATCTAATTACAGAATAATTCATATTCAAGTTTAATTTATTCCATAGCATTGGATCCAAAATAAAGTGAGAGGACAATGCCTAATAGATTAAAATTTATTTAAAAAAAACATGTTTAATAAAGTTAAAGACAAGATTCATCATAGTGAAAAAGGCAAATCAACCTGATAGGCAATAGTAATTTTGAAATTCTCATTTAGTAATGGAAAAAATTCCTTCAACTCAATTCAGAGTTCAGCATTTACAATCAAATTTGTAAAATGATTGAGAAAAAATATTTCAAGAAAGTTTAAACTCACAATATCAAGTTTACAGTTCATATAGGAAGCTATGTAAGTTTAAGTCTCAAATTCTCACATGATAAACCACAGTGATATTACTACTTTCCAATCTTCATAAAAATATTTCCAAAGGCACTGGAAGAAAATACTACTTTGCTTAAAATAATTTATGACATTCCCCCTTCCAAGCTTTGGAACTCTACAGAACAAGAACACTATTTTTGATCACAATACAGGAACTATGTTAAAAGGCGTTACTATTCCTATTGACATGAGACAGTCTTGAATCAGGAATATAATTGAAGGTAACCTTCTATATTTGATGAAAAAGTAAATACAAAGCTTGAGGCTTTATAGCACAATATTTTAAATCACAAAATGGAAAATGTAACAAGTTATAATATAGATATAATAATAAACTATAATATAGAAGTAACTATAAAGGCTATAACTTACCCACACAAGAAGTACCACTTATATCTGTAGTATAGCCAACTTTACAAAAACATCTGAAGGAACCCATGGTGTTTATGCATTGGCCATGCCTGCATAAATTTGGCATGACCTTACACTCATCAATATCTATGGAATAAAAAATAAGAATTATTTTTTATTTTGGCATGTAATTGCTTGCAGCTAATGAAATACATGCCATTAAACAAATACAAATTAATGATATAGTCATATCCCTATGAGTTTTTTGTATGTATCAAAGTGTAATACCTTTCTGTCTATGGACAAAATGATTCATCAGCAGAGAAGCCAGCATTATTTTAGCCAGACTGAAAATGAGGGCGTTAAGAGTTAAAAAGCTACTGAAAAATTCAGGATAATTTTTTAAATAAATGAGTAAATAAAATGGATCTCAGTATAATTGTCCCAGCAGCTCTTGAAAGTGTAGCATCTCTTCAATCTATCTTAAAGGGACAGGACGAAATGAAAAAACAACTGCAAGACTTAAATGATCAGCTCAGAGAAACAAAACAACAAGCCACACGGAATGAACAGAGAATAGGTGTACTGGAGGAGGGTGTGGTTGGGATGAGGGACGAGGTTAAGACAATCCAAAGTGGGAATGTAGAATTTGAAAATCACATGATAAAAATGGAATTTGAAAGGATGTCTTTTTTCTTTAGGTTTCAAAATTTGCCAGAAGTTGAGAACGAAGATCTTAAAGAGATTATGACCACAATACTAGCAGAATACATTAATAGAGATAAACAACAGCTTTGGTGGGATATTGACTTGATTTATAGGATTAATTCAGCATATGCAAGAACACACAATGTTCCAAGGGAAGGTCATGTTAAATTTCTTAGAAAGACTACAAGAGATGAGGTTCTAGGAGCTCAAAGGGGAGGACCACTAAAATATAAAGATAAAGAAACAACCATTCTTAAACAGATTCCAAAGAAAGTAAGAGATAAGAGGAAGAAATATTCCTCTTTAGCAAAAACATTATATAATAAAGGGGTCTGGTTTAGGTGGTTATTACCAGAAGGCATGTTGATTTTCTGGGAGGGCAGCAGAATTAGAATTAACACAGTTGTGGAGGCGGAGGCTTTCACTAAAAAACATAATGCTCTCCTAGATGAAATGGGGGATGGTACACAAGAGACGAGGGACGGAGGGGCTGAGGCTCTGCCAACAGATGGGGGGGGGAGGATGCAACAACTAGAAGACTCAGATCACAAAAGTGATTTGAAACATTATTGCAATTGTTGTTATAATGTACCTTTACGGAAGTGATACAAAAAAAATGATTGAAATATATTGATGACAGTGTTAAACTTAAAACTGCTAATATTTATTCAAATGTTGATGTTTTTCTATTCTTGTCTGTAAAAATTGCGAGACTTGGGGGGACTGCTCTCCCCCGCACGATGTAGCTGTCAAAATGTTTTATACCCTTTTTAACCCCTTTTCCCTGAAAAAAATTGTAAAAATCAATAAAACTTGCTTTAAAAAAAAAGAGTTAAAAAGCTACTGAAAAATTCAGGATATTTTTTTAAAATAAATGAGTAAATAAAATGGATCTCAGTATAATTGTCCCAGCAGCTTTTGAAAGTGTAACATCTCTTGTAATCATTGTTCTATCCACTGCGCTAAAATGGGACAATTTTTCCACATAAAAAAGAACCCCTGCAGCATCACCCTTTCCCCCAAACCTCAGTAGTACTTTGCTACTACTTCTGTCTCACTCATAGCCAACAGATTATCCCAACTTTCACTTTATAGCATTTCAATATGATGCCTACTAGTTTTATTCACAACAGTTAGTATCAATTGTTTCAATGTTACTACAATATTAAAATTTGGTAGAGAAATGCAAAAGAAGTGCCAATCTTTGGATGGTTCACTTCTATACAGAAACAGCATGTTCTTTTGAGATTGGGAAGGTTGGACAATTTATTAACAATGAATTTTCTAGCTGTTTATCAATGAATAATCTCTATAATATAAATCAATAGAAATAATCCATTTTAATTATTAACTGCATTGGAAAATTTCATGACATGAAATTGTTTGCTAAGCAATGTAGCTAAAGTATACCACAATATTCTTCTATTTTCAAAATCAAGATATCCTTAGGGGTACTAAGGCAATATTATACATCTTCATCTTCCTACCACCCTATAGTTAGAAAAAGGAAACTTGTCTGAAGATTCCACGAAGAATACCTCTCCCATCAGTGGTGTATCCTGGACCATGTGGACACAGCTTCTTGTACTGAGTTGTTACTAAGAGTGGGCAAATCTCACACTGATTGCCCCACCCCCTTCCACCATCACAACAGCATTCGGATTTGGTGACAAGATTACGGCTACTGGAAGCCATTTGACACATTGTCTGCAAGACTTCAGCAAAGCAGAAACCTTGTCGGTTGTCTGTGTAATGAATGTGGAGAAATAATATACACATTTAAGTAAGGAGCATTTCATTCTGTTAAAATAATTTCTCATTTTTAAATCATGATCCCTAGAGTAACCATATTTTGGAAAACATATTTTCATAAAAATAGCATCTAAATATACATTTCATGAAATAAAATGAAGATTTTTAGCTATGATAACAATTTAACACTTCACATATAATAACTTTTAAATCAAAACATTTGTTTATTTCAAAACATTTGATAATTTATCTCTCTTACATCAAAGTAGTTTTTAAAAAATGATTGTAGCATCCTAATAATAATAGTTAGTAAAGATTGATTTTTGTGAAAAAAACAACCCTATTTTATGTGCCAAACAAGATATCTTTATTCTTGTCAGAAGCATCTACAAACTATAGACTAACAGAGACAGAAATTAAGGAATCAAAATTTACTTGCCAATGCATTCAGTTCCAGATGGGCTTGACTGGAAACCTTCATTACACTCACATATGTAACTTCCAATAATGTTTATACAACGACCATTTTCACAGATACCAGGCTTACTGTGGCATTCATTTTCATCTTGATCACAAGAAAACAAACAAAAAAAATGAAATAGCACAAAAGCAAAAGGAGTAACCGTAATTCCCACAATTCAAAATGAAAGCTACACTTCTGATGATAGCCGATTTTTAAAAAAATTCAATGCTAAAAAGTCTAACCTCAGAAAGACAGTCATATTAAGTGTAAAAAAAATATGATATGATTTTAATTTTTAAAAGCTTGCATTTCTAAAACATTTCAAAGAGAGTAGTTTTTTGGAAAGGCCAGAGATATAACAATTACTGCATGACAGGGATCTGCATCTGCCTTGGTACAAATATGTGTAAAATTGCTAAAAAAAACCTTAAATGGTAAATAGTCGGAGACTAGAAGGAAAGTATGCACTTATTTGAATAACTATTTGAAGCTTTAGCTGGATTGAACAAAGAAAATAATATAAAATGATGTAATTTCTAATGAACAAAAATATTTTAAAGCTCTTATTTCATGATTGATAATTCTTCATATTTATAGCTATATATTAAAAGTAGTGGATTTTCCATATTGCAAAATTTTCAGGTTTGTTTTTTCCAGGTGTCTTAAACTATAAAGCAGAGGTGTCCAAACTTGGGAACTTTAAGACTTGTGGACTTCAACTCCCAGAATTCCCCAGCCAGCATGGCTGGCTAGGGAATTCTGGAAGTTGAAGTCCACAAGTCTTAAAGTTCCCAAGTTTGGACACCCCTGTTATAAAGGTACAAATCTAAGAGCTGATAAAATATGCCGGTAGTTTGTTTGTTTTCTAGCAACACTACCTTGATAATGCAATTACTATTCATTGCCACATGACAATTTATAATGACTCAATACATTCTAACCATAATATATGTAAACTTTTTATTATGAGAGTCCTTTGTGAAATATAGATTATTTATTTTTACAATCCTAAATTAACTTGGCAATGTTCTCCTCCCTACAGTTGTGGGAACTAAAATGTCAGAGGTTGCCAGGCAGAATTATACATAGTCTTGGCATGAAACTCTGTATCAAGGTGTTCAGTTATACCTCTTAAATGGTTAAGGTCTGGCCTTAGTTTCTGGGATATGGAAGGTAATACATCTGTGTATTACCTGTAGAAGTCCTGTTATCAGCTACTGCCTATGAACAAGCCTTTTTTGCAGGAAGGCATCAACTGGGAAACAAACTACACCAAGTGGAAGATCTAACAGGTTCCTAACAAACCTAGCAGACAACTTTGTTTCCCAAAAAGTAAAGAAGGGAACAAGGGGATCAGCCATATTGGACTTAATTCTCACTAACAGAGAGGAAATGATAGAAGGTGTTGAGGCCACAGAAACCCTAGGGGCAAGTGACCATGCAATATTGGAATTCAACATTATATAAACACAAGTAGTAGAACAAAATGAAACTTGAGTCTTGGACTTTAAGAAAGCTGATTTCAATAAACTTAGAGAGAGCTTGGGAAGAATTCCATGGATGAGAATCCTCAAGGGGAAAACAACTCAAGAAGCTTGGGAAATTTTGAAAAATGAGATTACAAAAGCCCAGTCTACCACAATACCAATGAAGAAGAAAAATAACAGCTCCAAAAAGAAACCAGCATGGCTGCATAAAGAACTCTCTGACAAATTGAAAGACAAAAAAGCTAAGTATAAAATGTGGAAAGGGGGGGGGGGAACATAACTAAGGCAGAATATCAGCAAATAGCCCGAGCATGTAAAGATGAAGTGAGGAAAGCTAAGGCTCACAATAAAGAAAGGCTTGCTACAAAAGTAAAAAAATAACAAAAAAAGCTTCTTTCAACATGTTAAAAACAAGAAAAAAGTTAAGGAAACAGTTGGTCCATTGCTGGGAGAAAGTGGCAAGAAGGTGACAAGCAACGGGGAGAAAGCAGAACTATTTAACTTATGTTTTGCATCTGTCTTTACACAAAGGGATAAAACAGTCCAACCTATCAAAAACAGCACCACAAAAATCAGATTAGGAACACAAGTTGAAATAGGGAAGAAAATGGTAAGTAAGCACCTGTCTACCCTAGACGAGTTCAAATCACCAGGACCGGATGGATTACACCCGAGGGTTCTGAAGGAACTGGCAGACGAGATCTCAGAACCACTGAACTATATCTTTCAGAGATCCTGGAGCACCAGGGAACTACCAGAGGACTGGAAAAGAGCTGATGTGGTTCCCATCTTCAAAAAAGGGAAAAAACAGATCCAGGAAACTACAGACCTATCAGCCTGACCTCAATACCAGGAAAGATTCTGGAAAAGATAATCAAGCAACGAATTAGCGAACACCTAGAAGCAAACAAAGTAATAGCCAAAAGCCAACATGGGTTTCTCAAAAACAGATCATGCCAGACTAATTTTATTGCATTCGTTGAGAAAGTGACAAAATTAGTGGACCAGAGGAATGCCGTCAATATAGTTTACTTGGACTTCAGTAAGGCATTTGATAAGGTAGACCTAACCTATTACTAGATAAAGTAGAAGAATGTGGGTTAGACAGCATCACCACCAGATGGATTCGTAACCTGCTGACCAATCACACTCAACATGTAGTCCTCAATGGAACTGCATCTACATGGAGGGAGGTATGCTGTGGAGTACCTCAAAGCTCTGTTCTGGGCCCAGTACTCTTCAACATCTTCATCAATGATTTGGATGAGGGAATAAATGGGGAACTCATCAAATTTGCAGATGACACCAAGCTGGCAGGAATAGCCAACACTCCAGAAGATAGGCTAAAGATACAGAAGGATCTTGACAAACTTGAACATTGGGCACTATCTAATAAAATGAAATTCAATGGTGAAAAGAGCAAGGTTCTACATTTAGGCAACAAAAATGAAATGCACAAGTACAGTATAGGTGGTATCTTGCTCAACAGTAGTAACTGTGAAAGGGATCTTGGAGTCCAGTGGACAACCATTTAAATATGAGCCAGCAGTGTGCAGCAGCTGCCAAAAAAGCCAACACAGTTCTAGGCTGCATAAACAGAGGGATAGAATCAAGATCACGTGAAGTGTTAATATCACTTTATAATGCCTTGGTAAGGCTACACTTGGAATACTGCATTCAGTTTTGGTTGCCACGATGTAGAAAAGATGTGGAGACTCTAGAAAGAGTGCAAAGAAGAGCAACAAAGATGATTAGGGGACTGGAGACTAAAACAAATGAAGAACGGTTGCAGGAACTGGGTATGTTTAGCTTAAGAGAAAGAAGGACTAGGGGAGACATGATAGCAGTCTTCCAATATCTCAGGGGTTGCCACAAAGAAGAGGGAGTCAAACTATTCTCCAAGGCACCTGAGGGTAGAACAAGAAGCAATGGGTGGAAACTAATCAAGGAGAGAAGCAACTTAGAACTGAGGAGAAACTTCCTGACAGTTAGAACAATTAATCAGTGGAACAGCTTGCCTCCAGAAGTTGTGAATGCCCCAACACTGGAAGTCTTTAAGAAGATGTTGGATAGCCATTTGACTGAAACCGTGTAGGGTTTCCTGCCTAGGCAGGGGGTTGGACTAGAAGACCTCCAAGGTCCCTTCCAACTCTGCTGTTGTATTGTATTGCATTTGTATTACAAACCCTTATTTGGATTCTATAGCTGCTTCTCTAATAATCTGATGACAATTGTATACAATTATAATGCCTAGCAATAAAATACACAATAAGAATGAATTATTAAATCAAATAGTTTGCTTTTAATTTACAGAGAAAAAAGTAAAGTACCTAGTTTGGGTACCTACCAATACAACCTTCGCCATCTGGTCTTCGAGTCATTCCAGGGGGACATATGCACATGAAGGTTCCAATCAGATTTTTGCACATCATGCCTCTTGATTCACAATCATGTAGACCCTCTGCACATTCATCGAGATCTTTTCAGAAAACAAAATAATATTAGTGGTAGACAAACATACCTATTTTTTCTTAATACCAGAGTTAATTGGAAATTGAATGGCATCCAAAATCTTGTAACCTTATCAAAAGCCAAACTGAAATATAATGTAGCAATTCAATAATTTATGAAGGACAATGTTTTTATTAACACCAAATAATTCCATGTTTTATTATACATTCTGCATACATTATTTAATGCTCAGTTCCATCTTTCATACTTTATAGCAATAGCCTTCTCTTCTATAGTAAATTGTCATGCTTCAGTTTCAGAAACTTTACAGAATACATTGTTCTATATAAATTGTATTGGCAAAAGTGTTAACATGCTAAAGAGATCCTTACCTTTGCACATTTTCTGGTCCTCTCTTAATTCATATCCCACTGGACAAGTGCATTCATAAAAACCATACGTATTTATACAGCGAAAAGCACAAAGCAAAGGATTTTGTGCACATTCATTTATATCTAAGCAAGACAAAACAGAATAATGCACTTGCATTTAATAGTATACTTATACTTTATAATTAATCATTTTTTTTCACATTTGTTAATGCTGTGGGTGGTGCAGTTATATGTGGATAAGAATTAATGAAGTCCTTTCTCAACAAACAAAATTTAGTATACTGGTCATACATGACTTTTTTTATTCCTAAAATAATTAATAAATACCTAAAATAATTATCATTATTATCCAACAATATTTAAAACATTAAAACAATAAAACATAATTAGAACAAAGAAATAGTAGGGAAAGGGATGTTACCAAGGTCGGTAAAATGAGGACCCAGATTGTTGGGGGCAATAAGCTGACTTTCTAAACTGATTAGAGAGAGCTGTAAAGCACTGTGAAGCGGTATATAAGTCTAAATGCTATTCTAGTAATAATGGAAACATCTCACTAGTTCACCAGTGTGCAGAAGTCCCTAGGTCTCAATGCATCAGATGAATATATTTTACTTTATCAAGCCCACTCTACATGCAGGAATGCACAGACATGAGATACACTGCTGCTGTTTGTGTTTTTGCTATATTGAAGGGGTTCTTAAAGCTGAACTGATTAATTTCAGGCAGTTAACAATGCAATTAATTGAAAACTTGCTACAGTCCTACCATCTTCTTTTTCTCTTTTAAATATATCGTATTTTTCAGAGTATAAGACGCACCTTTTTTCCTCAAAAAAAGAGGTTGAAAATCTGGGTGCGTATTATACATCGCATACAGCATTTTTTGCCTCCTGAAGCCCACCCCTTTCACCAAAATGGCCGTGCATAGCCTTCTGAAGGCTTTCAGAGAGCTCCTGGGGGCTGGGAGGGCAGAAATGAGCAAAAAATCCCCCCCCCGAGCCCCAGCAGCACTCTATAAGCCTCCATAAGGCTATGCATGCAATTTCTTTGACAAAAAACAGGCCCGTTTTCACAAAAAAATGGGCTATTTTTTGTTAGTTTTGGACGGCCCACCCACCAGGAGTATTCTGTAAGCTACCTCAAGGCTATTCATGCCTTTTATTCGAAAAAAAGGGCCCATTTTTGTGAAAAACGGGCCGTTTTTTGGAGGTTTGCAGAGTGCAAAAACTTTTTTTTCCTTTTGGAAAGCTTTTTAACTGATGAGAATTACACTGATCAAGTGCTGTGCCAGCAGAAACAAAGTCTTAAGGTTTGTCAGCGATTTCCTTCTCCAGCACATGGATAAATACACCTGGAAACATCTACCTATCTACCTACTTTCTCTCTCCCTACCTACCTACTGTATTTCTTTCTCTCTCTCTCTCTCTCTCTCTCTCTCTCTCTCTCTCTCTCTCTCTCTCTCTCTCTCTCTCTCTCTATCTCTCTCTCTCTCTCTCTCTCTCTCTCTATATATATATATATATATATATATATATATATATATATATATATATATATATATATATATATATATATATATATATATATATATATATATATATATATATATATATATATATATATATATATATATATATATATATATATATATATATATATATATATATATGCTGGTTTTGTTGTATTCGGGTCTTTTCCCGTGTAAAGTTGAGATTGTCTTTGCAACGTTTCGGCAGGATCGCACCTGCCATCTTCAAGCGTGGGCTCAAAATGTGGGCTTAAAATGGGAACGGAGCTGCCGTCTTTCTGTAAGTCTTGGTGGGAGGGGATGGGGTGCTGGCTTTGTTTCAGTAAGTGGAATGATTGGTTGTGTGGTTGTATCATGATTGGTAGATTGGTGCTGATTGGTGCAGGCTGCGTGTGCATTGTTGTTTTGTATTATAATGGCTTGGGTGGTGGGTGGTGTTCGTTTGTTGGCTAGGGCTGGTTTCCAGATGTTTGGTAGGCGGGAGGTATCATCACGTTTGTTCATGCTGTGGGGGTGTTTCTCTATTTCGATGGCTTCCATGATTATTCTCTTGTGGAGGTGTTCTGTTTTGGAGATTAACCTGGCTCCTTCAAAGTTGATTTCATGTCCTGTAGCTTTAAGGTGCTGGAAAAGGGAAGAAGTTTTTTTCTTTTTTTCTTACTGCGTTTTTGTGTTCTGTGATGCGTGCATTTATTCTCCTGTTTGTTTGTCCTATGTATATTGCTGGGCAGATTTTGCATGGTATTTCGTAGACTCCTTGGTTTTCTAGCTGGATTTTGTCTTTGGGGTTTCTTAAGATGTTGGCTATTTTTTGATCAGTGGTGAAGGCTGTCCTGATATTGTGCTTGTGGAGAATTTTGCTGATTTTATCTGTGGTGCCTTTGATGTAAGGGAGGAGGGCGATGCCATGGTCCTGTTCTGTATCTTGGTCTCCTTTTGGATTAGGTTGGTGATTGTTTTTCTTTGGAATCCATTGGAGATTAATACATTTGTGAGTTTGTGTAATTCAGTTTTCAGGTGGTCTTTGTCGGCTAGGCGTTTGGTTCTGGAGATGAGGGTCTTGGCTACAGAGTTGATCTGTGCAGGGTGGTGATGGGATTGTGCATTTAAGTAGCGGTTGGTGTGTGTTTTTTTCTGGTAGATGGTGTGTCCTAGGGAGCCATTGGGTTTTTTGTAGATTAGGACATCCAGAAAGGGAAGTTGGTTGTTTGCTTCTATTTCAATGGTGAATTGTATTTTGGGGTGTATGTTGTTGAGATGTGTGAGGAAGTTGTCCAGTTTTTCTTTTCCATGTGGCCAAATCACGAAAGTGTCATCAACATATCTAAGCCAGAGTTTGGGTTTGTGTTCAGATTTGTCTAAGGCGTTGGTTTCAAAATGTTCCATGTATAAGTTTGCAATGACAGGTGAGAGGGGTGATCCCATGGGTGCTCCTTCTATCTGTTTGTATCTTTGTCCATTATGGATGAAGTATGTGTTGGTTAGGCAGTGGTTGGTCAGGTCCAGGATGTGTTTAGGGGGGTTGTGTTTTTTCTGGATGGCTGTCAAGGCTTCTTTTATGGGCACTTGGGTGAAGAGGGATATGACGTCGAAACTCACGAGTAGGTCACTGGGTTGTAAGTTTTGTTTCTTTATTGTTTCTATGAAGTGGAGTGAGTTTTGTACGTGTGAGGTGATGGATTCTGCATAGGGTTAGAGTTGTTTGGCGAGGAATTTGGCAAGGTTCTGTAGAGGTGAGCCTATGGAGCTGACTATGGGTCTGAGTGGTGTTCCTTCTTTGTGTATCTTGGGGAGTCCATAGAGTTTGGGGCATCTGGAAGATTTCTCTCTGGGGATGATTCTTTGCTGGATCTCTTCACTGATGGCAGAGGCTAACCTCTTCATGGAACACTTTGAAACCCAAGCTCTAGAAAAATCCGATCACAAACCCAAACTCTGGCTCAGATATGTAGACAACACCTTCATAATCTGGCCACATGGGAAAGATAAACTGGACAACTTCCTCACACACCTCAACAGCCTACACCCCAGAATACAGTTCACCATGGAAACAGAAGCCAATAACCAACTCCCCTTCCTGGATGTCTTAGTCTATAAGAAATCCAATGGATCCCTAGGACACACCATCTACCAGAAGAAAACACACACAAACCGCTATTTGCACGCACTCTCACACCACCACCCAGCACAGATCAACTCTGTAGCCAAGACACTCATCTCCAGAACAAAACGCTTAGCTGACGAACAACACCTCAAAACCGAACTACACACTCTCACCAACGTACTAACATCCAACGGATTCCAAAGAAACAATATCACTAACCTAATCCAAAAAGAAAACCCCACTAAAATCCAAGACAGTGAACAAGAAAACGGCAAAGCCCTCCTCCCATACATAAAAGGCACCACAGACAGAATCAGCAAGATCCTCCACAAACACAACATCAAGACAGCATTCTACACAAACCGAAAAATATCCACCATCCTAAGAAACCCCAAAGACAAAATAGAGTTAGAAAATCAAGGAGTATATGAAATCCCATGCACCACCTGCCCCACCACATACATCGGACAAACCAACAGAAGAATAAAGGCACGCATTGAAGAACACAAAAACTCAGTCAGAAAGGAGGAACCAACTTCTTCCCTGGTCCAACACCTCAAAGCCACAGGACATGATATAGACTTTAAAAAGACCAGAACTATTGCCAAAATTGAACACTTTAACAACAGAATAATCAGAGAAGCTATTGAGATAGAAAAACGACCACACAGCATGAATAAACGAGATGATACCTCCCGCCTTCCAGCCATTTGGAAACCCGCCCTCACTGACAAACGAGTCCCTAACACAAAGAATGATACCAGACCCACACTCACAAAAACCACACAGGATGTCACTATCACACAACCACGCAAAAAGCAAGCTCAAACCCACACCGATAATGACCACAAACCAGAAGCCGGACCACAAAACAGAAGCCAGACCACAGCTGCATTATTAGCCACTTTAAACCCCTCAGATCCATACATTAAGCAAACTGATGCCCACCACGGAGATGTGGCACGACCACAAACGCGAAGCCAAACAACAGTAAAGCAGCTCACCAGCTCAAATCCCTCTGCAACTCAGACTAACACAAGCACAACCAGGCCCCCACCCAAACAGAACACGCCCCCATCCAATCAGAGCACAGCCAAACTCCCATCCAATCAGAACACAGCCAAGCCCCCTACCAATCAGAATACACCTCCACCCAATCAGAATGCAGCCAAGCTCCCACCCAATCAGCACAAACCCCCACTGGCAGTTAAAAGGAGGAACCGGCTGAGATCTCACATTGCTCCTGGAAGCACCAAGCCGGAAGCACCAAGCCAGAAGCACCAGCCTGAAGATGATGAATGAGACTTCATTGAAACGTCGTGAAGATACTTCCAATTCTACGCGGGAGAAAACCCGAACAACCAAAGACATACATACAAATACCCACGAAAACCTCAGAAAACAAATTATATATATATATATATATATATATATATATATATATATATATATATATATATATATATATATATATATATATATATATATATATATATATATATATATATATATATATATATATATATATATATATATATATATATATATATATATATATATATATATATATATATATATATTTATATTTATACATATACATATACATATACATATACATATACATATACATATATATATCCATATATATATTACCTACCTACCTACCTACCAACCTACTCTCTCTCTCTCCCGACCTATCTACTGTATTTCTCTCTCTCTCTTTCTATTTCTCTCTATTGCTCTACCTACCTACCTACACACACTCTCTCTCCCTAGCTACCTACTGTATTTCTCTCTCTATCCCTCTACCTACCTACCTAATTATTCTCTCTCTCCCTACCTATCTACTGTATTTCTCTCTCTCTCTTTCTCTCTCTCTCTCTCTCTCCCTTTACATACCTACCTACACTCTCTCTCTCCCTACCTACCTACTGTATTTCTCTATCTATCTATCTCTCTTTCTCTCTTTCTCTATCCCTTTATCTACCTACCTACCTAACTACTCTCTCTACCTACCTACTATATTTCTCTTTCTTTCTCTCCCTCTCTATCCCTCTATCTACCTACCTACTTTTTAAAAATGTGCCTCTTCAAAACCTTGGTGCATCTTATACTCCGAATAATACGGTAACTACCCAGAACAGGCTAGCTGTTGAAATACACTCTTCAGTTCAGAGGTGGGTTGCTTCCAGTTTGGCTGAACCAGTACTGGTGGTGGTGGGAGGCTCTGCCCACCTGCCCGGACGCTTCTGCGTATGTGCAGAAGCATTGCACGCATGCACAAGCATGCACATGAGCATAAGTGAACGGTAGTAAACCAATTAGAAACCCACCACTGCTTCAGTTGTATAAAAAACATACTGTAACTTACCTTCACAATTCATCATTGGCCCAGGTTCAAATCCATCTAGGCAATTGCACTCAAAACTACCGATCACATTGGAACATGTGCCATTTCCACAAGGATTACCAATGGAACATTCATCAGTATCTAAAATATAACAGGCCAAAGAAGTATTTTAAAACTGAAATTCAAGGCAAGTTTATAAACTTTAGAGGTTATAAAACATGCAATAAACAATGTGCAATACAGAATCAGCACATACCTACACATTGCACTCCAGTGTAGTCAAGGTTATATCCCAAGGGACATTCACAACGGAATGATCCATCAGTGTTTATGCAGTGTCCATTAGAACAAATACCAGGATTCTCCAGACATTCATTGACATCTAAAGGAAAAAGTTATGCCAAATCTTTATTCTCTATTAGGATTTCAGTGTACCATTATTGAATAATAGAATGTCATTTTTTTCTGTTAAAAACAGTGAGTAAAAAACAAAAAAAGCTTTAACACACCACAGGTTTAAATGCTATCATTTTCATTAAAATTGTATTCATAAAATAATATCAAGAGCATACAAGAATATCCTTTCAGGGATTCACCAGATTTATTCTCATTACATATTGTTGAAAATATTTTTAATTTGATTGGATGCTAGCACAGGATGTATATGTGATTAGCTAACTTTTGATGCATTATTTTTATAGGTTTATATTTTAAAATGTGAAATAGCATTTTAGTATCAACATGTTAACTAGTGCAATGATTTATATATTTAAGTATTTATTACATTCGTTTTTATATATTTTATTAGAATTTAATTTTTTATTAGAATTTAATTTTTTATTAAGCAACTTTAATTTTTAATACAATAAATGGGATATAACAATTTATTTATCAATGCTATAAACCAGCATTAACTATAATAATATTAAACAACATTGTACTAAAGATAAAGGTAAAGGTTCCCCTGCACATGTGTGCTAGTTGTTCCCGACTCTAGGGGGCGGTGCTCATCTCCGTTCCCAAGCCAAAGAGCCAGCACTGTCTGAAGATTTTTTTGTGGTCTTGTGGCCATCATGACTAAACACCGAAGGTGCACAGAGCGCTGTTACCTTCCCACTAAAGGTGATTCCTATTTTTCTACTTGCATTTTTTATGTGCTTTCAAACTGCTAGGTTGGCAGAAGCTGCGACAAGTAACGGGAACACACTCTATTACATGGCACCAGGGATTCGAACTGCTGACTTTCTGATCGACAAACTCAGCATCTTAGCCACTGAGCCACCGGGTCCCTTACATTGTACTACCTTATGATAATTCTGCACTTAGAGGCAGCAAAGCTTTCTTGAAATAAAATGTATATTCACTTCCCTTCGTTAAGTATATAAATCTTTTTTAAAAAGAGATCCATCCTATACAACATTTCTTTTATTATATAAAACAAGAGTGATATTTAGTGGCGTGGTAATGAGGAAATTTGTACCTTCTCGTGTATCATCTATTCCAGGTATTGTTCCATGGCCAAATGGACACAGATCCTGAAAAGCAACTGTTAAAAGAAAATTGTTGAAATACCACTACTAAGGAGACAATATACAAAGCAATATATTAAACTCTCTATTGTAATTTAAATAGCATTTTCAACACATTCTTTCAAGGAAACTTTCCAATTACTCTTGTATAAGGAATTCAGCTAAGCAAAGAGTACGTCCAAAATGTAATCAGTAATTATAGCTGTAATACTGCTCAGCATCTAATGTAAGATAATAAAAACAGATGAAGAAAGTTTTTCTATGATAGGTTCCAACTCATGTTTTTCTACTTCCAATTTCATATAATGACTTGATGAGTGAGATCCAATATTTTAATTTAGGATGTGGTTTTATAAATGGAGACACGAGGTATTGGCTTCATGTTTCGTTTTCTGCTTTTCTTGAAAAGCTTTGCAATGTTTTTACTACCTTCTTCTTCCTTAGGACACAGTTCACATGGATCACCCCAACCTTCTCCTGGCATTTTGCTGCAACAACATTTTGCCTTGGTGGTATTAGATGCTTTTGGCACAGAGCACTTCCCATTCTCAAAGTTGGTGAAACAGAAGCTCTGTCGAGTATCTGAGAGAAATAAAAAGTCATACCACTGTAATTAATTCCACATTAAGAATGAATTAATCCAGGCTTTTTACTTGGAAATATTCCAACATAGACACTCTTCATCAGTAGGAAATAGTAATTCGCCATACATTGCCATGTTTTTTGATTAAGCCTTAGTGTTGATTACCAATAATAATTTGCACTAATCACAATTCACTTCAGTCTTACTTAGGGTTAATTAGTACATACTTAATTAGCAACCATTACATTTATGTTCAACCCTATATCATGAAGTTAGTTGAGATTTCTTTTAAATGTTTATTTGCTTAATTTTTTAAAAGGCATGTACAGCTGAATTTGTTACATTTACTCTTCATATCTACAAAATTTGTTATATTAATGATCTTTTTAACTACTCTGACAAAATTTTAAAGGGAAAGGGGAGATAGAGATGGTTTTATTCAACAAAAACATGATTCCATATTGTTGTTAATTTAATCACTCATAATATTTGACTTCATTATTATTACCTGTTATAACCATTATACTTACCAAAACATCTCCTACCATTGTCAGATATTACAAAACCTGGAGGGCAGATGCACTGAAATCCTCCTGGAGTATTAGTGCAGGATCCAAACAGGCAAATGTTAGGATCCTCATTACATTCATCAATATCTAAAAATATAATTAAAACAATAAATATTTTCTTATTGCAATCAGTTAAACCAGAGAATGGATGGAAAATGTTATAATTATCAAGGTATCATATGTTAAAAGAAATTTTAAAATCACATGTATCTTAGATTAAAAACATTGTTTTTATTTGTTTGCTTCAGATATGGTTTTGATATATAATTAGCAAAGACACTTTTTTCTGAATATAAAAATAGCATCCATCTCAATTTTTTAAAAATGCAGGTACTGCATTCAAGAGGAAAATTTGTTCATAGAAAACAATGCATAGGTTTATAAAATATGTAGTTACAACCTCCTGAATTCCAAAAAGTCACATGAAGAAACAGGCCACCTATAACTAATGTGAGTATAGACCAAACAGGAAATTTATGATGTTCTGAAGCTTGTTGACTACAATTTCATAAGATTTATTCAGCATGGGAACAACATCTGAAAGATCACGAAGGTCAGTATGTTTCTGGTATCACAGAACAATCATACACACACACACACACCTCTGTTTGTATGTGTGTGTGAGGGGTGAGTTCCTGCCAGTTCTAACCTCTTCTATAGAAGAGGTTCCACAAATCTACAGTGCCGTTTAGAACTGGTTCCAGCTCCCTCCCCCTGCCCATCCGCACATCATCAAGATGAAGAGCAAGAGGAGGGATTCTGGGAGTTGAAGTCCACAAGTCTTAAAGCTGTCAAGTTTGAACACCCCTAGGGTTTTTTTTCTAAAGGGTTAGGGGTGCAAGGGTCTTGTAACTTGACAGTTTTAAGACTTGCACACTTCAATGCCAGAGTTCCTGAGCCAACATGACTGGAGGAGGAATTCTGGGAGTTGAAGTCCACAAGTCTTAAAGCTGTTAAGTTTGAACACCCCTGGGTTTTTTTTTCTAAAGGGTTAGGGGTGCAAAGGTCTTGTAACTTGACAGATTTAAGACTTGCATGCCTCAAATGCCAGTTTCTGAGCCGACATTTTGGTTGCTAAGCAAGAGCATTGTTAAGTGAGTTTCACCACATTTTACAAGTTGGCCACTCCCACCCGGTCACATGGCCGGTAAGCCACCCCCACAAAGCAGGCCACACCTACAGAAGAGGTTCTAAAAAATTTTGAAATCCACCACTGGTGTGTGTGTAGCGCAATACTTAAATTTTATTTCCATAAACAGTTTTGTTACCGTGCAAATCATCTCCAGAAAGAAAAGGCAGCCTTACCAACGCAGCTTTCACTTTTTACTTCATATCCTGGTGGGCAGATACATCTGAATGATCCTTCCAAATTTTGACATGTTCCAGGAAAGCATGAGCCAGGAAGCACTACACACTCATTAATATCTCAATAGAATGGAGGGGAAAAACATGGAAATTTAAGGATTCTGAGTTGAATTTATATCTTACATTTATATTCTGTCTGTCATCCTAGAAAGCAAGATTCATTATTTGTCCATACGTAAACGTAGATCCTACTGACAGACTGTCCCATAATCACTTAACGGCTCTCATGGATAAATTTTAATTTCTACTGATAGTTCAGTACTTTGATGACTGCACCATAAAGTATACAAACATAATAGGCAAATATGGTATACAAATTCAATGAACTTCCCTCAATTTCTATCACTAATTTTCTGGATTCTTTTCTAGTAGATTCATCTATATAGAACTGCTGTCTTCAAGAAAGTGTCATGGCTGAAAGAACTGTTAAATCTGCAGATGAAAAAATTATATCTAATGTTAAAATCAGCCCCTGCTAATAGTGCATAATCAAATCTCTTGCATGGAAATTTAATGGTATATTTATCCTATAGAAATTAAGCTACTTCAAATCTGCATCCCAAATAGCTAAATGTTGGGCAGCCAATAAATTTAAATACATAAATAAAATAATTACACAGTTCTATGTGTGGTGCCTAAAAATTCAGAGGAATATTGTAAAATATATGTAAAAGTATATTCCACAATGTCCAGTGCAGCTGATTAAATGTGCATTACATTGTAGTAGCATAGAGCTCTCAATAACTGCTTTTATACATACCAATACAGTTTTTGCCATCTGGAGTCAGTTCATAACCTTCATTACATAAACATTTGAAAGAACCAATTTCATTAAAGCATCTTCCATTTCTGCACAACTGCCCAAAGAAGGAACTGCACTCATCAATATCTATAAATAATCAAGAAAAAGTTAAGTATTTCTCACGAGCTCAATACAAGGAAATGCATGTACAGGCAGAGTTACCATTTTAAAGTATAAACACAGCTAATGGACAAAATCATAGAAATTGTACAACAGAGCTGGTAAGGAAAGAGGTATATTTTTATCCTTGTATATAAAAAAATAATATCTCAAGCACTTTAAGGTATATGGATTTTTTAAGAATGGATATTACTAGACAGATCTTTATTTTTTAATATTGCATTCATCAAAGAAATCTATTCAGAAAGACCAGAAATATTTGTATATACATTTTGATTTTAATCTTTAGTGCATATACAAAAGCCAATATGGCTGCCACTGTCAACCCTGAAGATGATCTGACTGGAGCCATATTGGAACTTCAGTGTTGCCCGACTGGAGCTGAGGGAGAGGGAGAGGGGATTAGAGATAGCGGGTGTTGTGTAGCTAAAATAAAATATTTTCCCTTGAGAACCAAGGACATTCTCACACCTGGACCGAGGAAGGAGGAGTGAGGTCACTAGACAACCAGACAGCGTCTTGATTAGACCATGTGGCTGATTGTTTGGGGTTGTGGGAAAACTTTCTCTTTTAATTAGGTGAAAACAGCGGGAACTTCAGTGTCGTTTTTTACCAGATTTGTGCCAATACGATATTTCCAATAAAGCTATTATTTGAGGAATTCATCTGCCTCTGGGTTTTGCTAGGACTACTACTTGGAACCCTGACAGCCACACTTTATGGCAGAACTACAAAGGGAGGCTGCTTTAATTAGGTCTTTGACTGAAGCAAAGAAATCTTTCAAGTCTTTGCAAATGACCCTAATAACTCATACCAGCATCAGGTATGTTATCCAAGAAAATTCTAGGCACAGGAAGAGTTAAATTGAGTTGAAACAGTCCATTCATATTCACCTATTGGATAGTGGAAAATGAGAAGAGTGTTTCAGTTTAGCAGAGGAAAGAAAATCTTCCCATTTGGGGGCGGGGGGAGGCATTGGCTGGGCAAATGGATAGCAGCACTATTATACTCTGGTTGATATTTTGACTGCCGGCTGGGAATAACCTGGAGGGATATGGCAGCAAATCAGAGGATAAGCACAATCACCTTGCCTAGCTGGCTGGCACACCAACAAACCAAGACATCTTAGTATGGCAGTGATATTAAATAGATGCAACAGAGACAGGGCCCCACTGGCAATGGGGAGTACAAATACAGTTTATGTTGATATATGAAAAAGAGGTTAATACTGTAACTCAATAGTCGAGATAGTACTCTGTGGAATTCTACAATATAGATGCCAGAATAGAAATGCAACCATGTAATTCTACTCTCTGAAACCATCCATGGTAAAACATCACAATCTCCACCACAGAAATGATTCCAAAGATTCTGTGCTTAGTGCTAAAAGTTCAAGCAGGATCAGAACTGCCCTCCTTCTATTTCTCTCCAACAAAAGGAAATCTATCAGGGCAATTAGGCCAATTTTATTCTCAAATCTGTCTAAATCCAGACTGCAACTGCTTAGCAACCACATTCTTGGGTAATTTCCCCCCACTAAAGTAGACTTATTTGTATTTGATTACAAGTAAAACTCCAAATCCAGAAAAAAACATTTTTGGAAAGGAATAGAATATTTGTTTTTTTCAAGTGTGAGCCAACTGGAGATCTTCTGTGTTTGACCTACATGAGTTTGACTCATAAGAAATTTTGGTAGAATGTCCTCATATTATCTATCATTCTTATCAAGAGCTTTTTTTGACTACAAACTGGTAGAATTAAAATATAACGATAGGCCACGTAAAACAACAAGAAATAACTGAGAAATGACAACCCTAATTTTTGCAAATTCTGATTACCGTGTTTTTCAGAGTATAAGACACACCAAGGTTTTGAAGAGGCAAATTTTTAAAAAAGTTTTTGTACTCTGCAAACCTTCCCAAAAAAGCCAGTTTTTGTGAAAATGGGCCTGTTTTTTCACCCCAAAAAGGCATGAATAGCCTTTAGGGGACTTGCAGAGTGCTCCTGGGGGGTGCCGCCCCAAACGAGCAAAAAGGGGCCCATTTTTTGTCAAACAAATTGCACGCATAGTCTTTAGGAGGCTTATAGAGTACTCCTGGAGGCTGGGGGGCAAAATTGAGCAAAAAATGGCCCATTTTTCACTCATTTCTGCCTTCCTCAGCCCCCAAGAGCTCTCTGAAAGCCTTGTACAGGCTGTGCACGGCCATTTTGATGAAGGGGTGGGGTTTCAGGAGGCATAAAACGCTGTGTTCAGTGTATAAGATGCACCCAGACTTACAGCCTCTTTTTGGAGGGAAAAAGGTGCGCCTTATACTCCAGAAAATACGGTAGCTAAAAGTATAATCATAATTACACTGCTCAATAAAATTTATGAAATTGAAAGATTATCATAATATTTTCTGATAAATATTATGGCATTTCCATGTTTCTCTTTGATAGTAATATATCATCACTTTTTCTAAATGATGATATGTACTATTTATTCATTCTCTTACCCATACAGTCATTATTATGAGTTAGCTCAAATCCTGGATAGCACAGGCAGTTATATGATCCAACTGTATTTTTACAAGTTCCATTCCCACAAGGATGTCTTTCACATTCATCTACATCTAGAGATAGAAAACATTAATACCAAACAATTATTCACAATACACTTAATTTTCTATTACTTTATGTGTTTTACTAAGGCTCATATGGCTCTCAGAAAATTATTCTGGGCAGCTTACAGATCTCATTACAGTTTTGCAATTAATAAATGAACAACAAAACCATAGCAACAATCATCATTATCATAATTTGTCATATATCTATGCTCATTAATAGAACAAGTATCTTATATCTCAGGAGCATCTCAAAAACCACCATCCCCAATGGTCTTGCATAACACCCACACTTTAAATACTATTCTGAAATAGTAGCTATCAAGGAAGGCATCCTTATTTCCATGCAGTCGTGAAGCTGATAGTCACATTCTATATGAGTGGGGACCCACAGCAAGACTTTCCTGCTCAGTCTTATTGGGCAAGCAAATTCCACTGAGAGAAGGTGGTCCTACAGATATCCAAGTCCTCAGTCATCAAGACTTTACATTTGAACTGGATCTCCCTAGTATTATGAGTCTGTAGGGCTATAGATGTTTAATACAATGCCTTGCTACAATGCTTTGAACGTCATTGGGGTTTTAGCTTGATTCAAATCTAGTGTATAAATGGGTTGTATTAATTGCATATTTTTATTTGCCTTATGCCTTTATTTATATTTGCCTTATGTAGAATCTCTGGTCTGAACTTTCTATCCGTGAGGTAATGACTTCCAGAGTAATTTATGGGTAATTGTGGAGAGCAAATGATCTCAGCTCCATTTTTGGATTTCATCCGCTATTGCTGGCTAATTGCAACACTGCTGACAGATGGTGTCATTTATTATGTGGTCTATCAATGGGGTGTCAGGATCCTATAGGGCAGTACATTTGGAAGGTTTCCAATTTTTGGATTTCTGCCTGTAGAAGCATCCACCAGTTTGCTTCTTAGAGTAGTATCAGTGATTCAACAAATGCTGAAGCCTTCTAAGACTGATTTGGATCCCTGGGATCTGGGAGCTAGGGTATTTCTGACTTTGGTTCTGAATGGAGTGGTACTGTCCCATTCAGACTTGTGCAATCTGGGATTTCTCAGAGAGCCGGTAGCAATTATGGCTAGTGGGTCCTTTCCACAACTATTATCTTGTATGTCAGTTTTATGTGCTGCTAGCTTGGGACGATATACTTATATACTTAGGTTTTTTTTGGATTGGATTATTGTAACATGCTCTATATGCAGCTGCTCTGAAGACCATCTGAAAGTTTTAATTGGTTCAGAGTGCAGTGGCACAGGGTAGCATCATTACATCCATGTAACATTGCTGCTCTGTAAGCTGCGCTATCACTTTAAAGCCCTACACAGCATAGTACTGAGTTACTTGCAATAGTGCCTTCTCCCAAGAACCTGATCCATACTATCTCATGAGGATGGTAGGGTCCAGTTTCCCTCTTTTAAGCTTTGCTATATTAAAATGTTTGGATGAAATTGAATGGACCTCTTTGTGGTTCTTATTACTGCGATTGGTCACTGTTTGTCATTTTATATTTATTCCCTAATTATTACCCTATTTATTTATATTCCCTAACTAAGTGGGGTCATATGAACCGACCATGATACTCCAATGACTACTCAACGTGTTGCATTCTGAATTAGAATAACTTCTGAATGGTCTTCTGTGATAGCCTCATACACTGGTCTTTTGCAAAATTTCTTGACACAGGAATGGTTGCAGTTGGTGTACAATATGAGGCTGTGCAAAGGTCAAGGTCTCCACCTGCTCTTCTAGCAGGAATCATGAGACCAAGAATAACTGCCTAGTTGCTTCATGTGAGAGAACACAAAAACACTCAGGACCAGAGAAGAAATGCTATTAGAAACTATGGCATTAATTTCTGCATCCATAGCCATTACAACTTGTAGGAATTGAGGATAAGCCCATTCCTCTCCCTTAAATCCTCCAAGGACCAAAACATAATTTTAGCTAGATTCATAGTTATGTCAGAATGTGTAACTGGGTATTATCAATATATTGATCTTCTCATGCCAATAGATGTTCGGTTCCAATAGTGTTATATGATTTTATTCATATACTACAGTCTTAACTAATATTTGTCTGTCAGGGATTCTGACAGTTGTAAGCTCTGTACCCTTGGTAGGTAACAAAGCTTGGCATATTAATTATTACATTTCATCTGTGCATATAAAACTTATACTTCCCTATTATACTCTACTGTTGCCATCCTATCTTCAGCATAGCAATACTTTAATTTACTGTAATATAAGAATTTTATATATTTCTTCACATACCCATACACATTGTTTGATCACGGGATGCCTTAAAACCATTTTGACAGATGCAGTAGTAGCTCCCCTCTTTATCCACACATGTGCCATGACTACATACATTAGGTATTTCCTGGCATTCATTGCGATCTAAAACAAAACATAAAACACATGACGCATATATTTATCTATGGTGTTATGATTTATCTCTGACTCATAATTCCACTTTTAGAATCTGTTAATGATTATTAGAGTCAAAGCTTACTCCCTGGACAAAATTGTTGTATGAAAAAGCTATATTCTCTGAATCAGCAATCTTTGAACAAGCTTTATTTTCTGTGCATGTTAAAATCAATATATTAGCTACACTGAAGGAAATTACAACACCAATTTCCCTACATTTTCCATTTATGAATTTAAAAAAGGGTGAATAAAATGCAAATTCAGTATAGAAAACTGGAAAATATGTAACCAAAATGAAACTTAAGCAATATGCTAATCATAACTGACTACTTACCAATGCAAGCACCATTGGGTGAAAGTTTGAAACCCGTAGCACATTCACAACGGTAACTACCGGGGCTATTGATACAATCTGCATTCCGTTGACAGAGATTATCACCATTGCTACATTCATCAATATCTGTAACATCAATAATCCATGATTAAGAATCAATATATGTGTTTTATCACAATGAAACCTTCAGATATTTCCTATATTGAACAAGGAACAGTGAATATGAATCAGGCAAAGGATATTTATATTCCATTCATTTTAATCTAACAATTGCAAACATTTATTTTACATTCCAGCTGAAATCTAAAACCTAAATGCATTTCAGATCCATCTATAGCTGCCTAGTATTTTAGAGTACCTATATGTTATTAAGACATAATTATTTTAATTTACTTGTTAATTAAAATATCACAACATCATCTGAAAGGCAATACGTATGTTCCCAAATATATATTTAAAATAATAAATAAAGATAGTAATAGAAGATTATCAGTATTAAAAATTATTGAATAAATCTATCATTTTGCTTATAATATAGCAAACAATAGGAAAATCAACATAACATTTCATAATGTTTGCTTATAGAGGGTCATTGTTTTCTTTTTTCCCTAAGTAGGAAATCAAATCAAAAGGGGATCGCATCCTACCCCATACATCCCTGCGACCAATTCGCTCTCACAGAGAGGGACTCCTCCGGGTGCCGTCCACCAAACAATGCCAGCGGGCGACGCCCAGGAGTAGGGCCTTCTCTGTGATGGGCCCGACCCTCTGGAACGACCTCCCCCCTGACATTAGAATCATTACTGATCTCCGCTCCTTCCGTAAGGAACTCAAGACCCACCTGTTCCAATTAGCTGGCCTGACCCAATCGCAATCATGATCTAATCCCTTGACTCTCCTGACTGGTTATTCTAAATTTTGGGGTATTTTAATTTGGTTTTAATCATTAATTAATCTATGCACTATTGTACAGACTTGTGTTTAATTTGTTTTTATGGGGTTTTGCAATTGCTGTATATAATGTTTTTATAATGTTTTATTCTGTCTGTACACCGCCCCGAGTCCCCTAGGGGAGAGGGAGCGGTTGATAAATCAAACAAACAAACAAACAAACAAACAAACAAACAAACAAATAAATAAAATTATCAGGATAAATATTACCTTGTGAAATAAGTCAAAATACAGTGTCTTTATATTAGGAAAAAAATTGTAACTCATAATAAGGTTTAAAACTTAACAAACAATCTAAAGACTAATATTCTGGCACAAACCAAGTCAGAAATTCAATGAAATGAAATAAAATAAAATCTATTTTTCAAAGATAATCTTATCTAATTTTATCTTTTCAACAAACATTAACATTCTCATATATTTTAACAATTGGACTGTTTTAAGAACACATTCACACAGTTCCAAACTATGGAGGATTATGCACTGACATTCCACAAGTATTATTTCATCTTGTGCATTTTTTTTTCTGGCCCACTCAAACACAGTAGATGATTGGGAGATAATGGCAATTTGGCAGTGCAAGAGTATAAAATCTGCAGACAGTTGTCAATGCATAAACCGAGTCATTTCCAAAAGCTTGAAACTCATATAATTGCTGTAATGGTCAGTCTTTATAAGAAACTACATCACCTTCACAGACCAAGAGCAGATCATTGTAGCTAAATCCTGTGGGGCATTCACAACGAAAACTTCCAATCTGGTTGATGCAAACACCATTTGCACATATACCTGGAATCTCTTTACATTCATCAATATCTGAAACGTGAACATTCATTAATCAAATGTATTGGGTTCATATGCTAGTATGCTTTTATTTTAAAGCTTTAATAAAAATTATACATAAAAAGTAAAAGTATAGGGAATCAGAGTAGGCTTTTCTCTTTTAACAATTGTATTTAATAATACATGCAAAGATACATACAGTATATTGATGTATTTTATTTGAAATGACTCATTTTAATGAGGAATGCTAGGCTGACAGACACATGCATATCTACATATGTAAATATCAGAATGAGCTTCAGTTTATCTTCAAAATATAATTTGGGAAGAGATTCTTGAGAAAACATTGTAATTTCTAAAACAGCCGGCAACAGAAGTCAGAATTTTATTATTTATTTGATTTTTAAAAGGTAATTAAAAATAGAAGAGGTTTGCTTATCACTGTCTTACATTATTAATTATATAGTTTAAAAAACACACAGCTTTCAGACTTACCAACTGCTTTTCCAGTATGAATGTCAAAGGTGAAACCAGGAATATTTCCACATAATGTTTTGAACTCAACTTAAGTAACAAAAAGGAGAAAAACTTATTTTTATTGGAAGTCTTTTACAATTACTTCATAGTTTTATTTTACAATCCTTGTATTTAATTATTAACTATCAACTGGTATCAAAATTCTGTAGAGGCCTGTAGAAACTCAAATCAAATAAAAGCTTGAATTAATCATCATGTTCTTCTCAAGACTGAAAGCTTTTTCCTCTTCTTTCCCTGTTATTGTATGGCTGTCAATTATCCAAGTTTTGAACTGATTTGAAAAAAAAATGTCTTGAGTTATTTGGTATGAGAAGAAATACAGATTACTTCCAGAATAATCCAAGGTGAATTAGTGAGAAATGAACCTTATTTTTCAGATTTGTGATGATCCATATATGAATAAAGCCAACAAGGACATAACCTTTCTGATTGTATATGTATATTGTATTTATCGTGTTTCTCTGAAAATAAGACAGGATCTTATTTTCTTTTGACCCCCGAAATAAGCCTTATTTTCAGGGAGGTCTTATTATTTTTGAGGTGCAGGAGACAGTGAGCGTGGTCACCTCATGGCTGTTGCTGTGTTGCAATATTTTTGGGAAGGGCTTATTTTTGGGGGAATAATTATCTGGGGAGGTCTTATTTTTGGGGAAACAGGGCTTTAATTTATAAGTATAACTAATTTTAAAGAATTATTTTTGCAAAATATATTATCTCATAAAACCACTGCAGAGGATTTCCATATTGTTCTTATGATATGCCAAATTCACATCTGTATAATATTTCATTCCTTATCTTTGTTCAAGCCACATAATTTTTTTGTTTATAATTAAAATGAATTACTTTATTTGTTATAAACATTAACAAAGATAGCATTCCCTAATTTAACTAAAATAACATACTTAATATGCCAGAAAAGAACATGCATATTGTAGAAAGCAAATACATTTCACTGCAAGACTTAGACAAATATACCATTATTTTAAAAATAGTATAATTATATTTCAATATTTTAAAAAAATAAATAATTGCTTCATTCACTAATCTAATACTTTCCTGCCTTGGATTAGCAAAAGAAACACCAGCATCAATAAGAAAGGAAATGTAAAAACCAGTAATTCTGAAGAAAATACTGCATTATAAACTTCCATATAGGAATATTTCCTTCAGCCAAAATAATTCAGTTATTAACTACTGATTACACACTGCAAGATAGGATTGTAGAAAGATATGGTAATTGTGAATTCCTACCTTTTTAAAATTATTCAGTTTTCCTATCAAAATACAGCAATGGAGAGGAAAGCATTAATCCTGCTCTCTGGAATATCCCACCTCCCCCCGAAGGGATCTGCCTCTACCCTTCTATCCTTCTGCAAGATACCTGGCTCTGCCAATTGGCCTGAGGACCCAATGGTGCAGTCCCACACTGGAGGTGGCTACTAATTTTCCCACCTTCCCCCCGCATTTCCTGATCCCATCCAGCCATCTTTTAATCTCATATTACTGTATTTTTATTCTTTATTTTATTGTTTCATTATTTAGCTACTATTAGGTTTACATTTCTTTTCATTTCTGTTTTACTATTGTAAGCTGCCTAGATAGCCTCACGGCGAGATAAGCAGCAAATAAATTAACAAATAAATTATTAAATAAATAACTGAAGGAGGACAGCTTTCTTTCACTGCTATCTAAGAATTAGAGCTTTCATTTTTAACAAGTTTAATTGTACATGGAAAAAACACAATACTGGAGAGAGAGAGAGAGAAAAGTTTTAAAATATACTTTCTTCCTTGCTGTGAAATTGAAAGTGAGGCTAACATGCTAAAGCTACCACAATACCAAACTGACATTCAAATGCATCCTTTAAATATAAATTGCTCAAGAAAATGTAAATAAATTGTTACCTGTCCCTGGAGCTGGGCATGGTTCACAGAGTTTGTTCCAGGCTTTCCCAACATTGTACGTGCAGCAACACATTCTCTTGGTAATATTAAAGGGCAGTTCATTATCACAAGATGTTCCATTGTAGCTTCTATAGCAAAAGCTCTTTCTCATATCTAAACATATAAAAATCACATGCTTTTAAAAATATCTTCGCGAAAGAAAGAAAGAAAGAAAGAAAGAAAGAAAGAAAGAAAGAAAGAAAGCTCAATTTTATATGACAGAGCAGAAAATATGTCAGCCATATTTATATCCCATAATTTATTAAAGTGGGTGAAGAAAAGAAGAGCATAAGTAGGAAATTTAGCCATGATAGAGGTACCGGTTAATTTTTGTTCTGAATTTCCAGAAGAAAAACAAGATCAAGGAAGCTTAGATTCATGTGACTTTTATTTTTACCTTGGATCAATCTGGCCTCTTATAGCTCCCAAATTTGGCATAATTACAAAATTATGAAAGAAAGAATTATAAATGCATCATTAATATTGGGCAGTTTATATTATGGACTCTACTTTAAATGTGTTTCTTCCAATATTCATTGTTTCAAAAGTAATTTAGACAGAAGGAAGTATAACATGTATTAGTTTGGGTTAATTTATAAGTAGGATATTCAACAGATATGAAGTTTGAGGGATACTTGTATGTTTATGAGTGCATATACGTTTGTACACCAATTAATAATAAATATGAATACTATAAAACATCTATCTCTATCTCTATCTCTCTATCATCTATCTATCTATCTATCTATCTATCTATCTATCTATCTATCTATCTATCTATCTATCTATCTATATCTATCTACCTATCTACCTACCTACCTATCTATCTATCGCTATAATATATCTTTACTACACCAAGGGACCATTGTTCTAATCTCACCTGTTATCTTGGCTAGCTACCTCTCTCAGCCTGAGGAAACAGACAATGGCAAACCACTTCTGAAATCTTGCCAGTAAAACTTCAGGGACTTGTCCAGATAGTCACTAGGAACCCATGCCGATTCAAAGGCACAAAATAATAGTTTAGTTGACCTTAAATAAAATTTTCCATGTGATGCTTCTATATAAATATTTTGCTTTCATGCTTATAGTCTCTGCATGTACAACATATGTTCACTGCCTTGAGTTGTTTATAAAAAATAACAATGACAAAACATAAATTATATAAAATTAAAAAATGCACGCATAGAAATAATTATCAGTGTAAACTGGCCCAATGTTTTAAGAATTTAAGAAAGTAAAAATAGCACATAAATGTGACAACATACCCATACAGTTGTGTCCTCCGTTCACCTGCATATATTCCGGGGGGCAAATACAGGTATAATTTCCTAAGGTGTTATAGCATGTCCCAGGACCACATACACCAGGATGTGCAACACACTCATCAATATCTGGGGGGGGGAGGGGGGAATCAATCACCAAAATTAATTTTAATAAGTAAAAATGACAAATAATAACAAAACAGAAAAATTTAAACATAGAATAGATTGAAGAAATGAAAACTACCATACTCTATTACAAAGTTCTCAAGGTACAAATAATGGATCCCTTAATCCCGTGTTTGAAATTTTACTCATCTTTTAAACATCAACATTAACAAAATGATCTACAAAGTACATCAATAGTACAATATTTTTCCTATACTACATTCTCACTGAAAATCACTATGTGAATCTGACAGATATGTGGTTGGAAAAACATTGACTCAGGATACAAGTTATCCTTTCCCTCTCCGATACAGGCCCTATGCAGGTACTGTAGTCCTCAACTTACAACCACAATTGAGCCTGGAATTATGGTTGTAAGCTGTGTTAATTTTTAAGTGGCTCACCATATTACTAGACATATTAAGTGAATGCTACATTTGTTAAGTGATTCTATTGTCTGCAATGACATTTTTCGCTGAAAACCAGCTAACCAATAAACACCAGTTTCCACCAAAAAATGTTAAAAATCATGGTCATGTGGACAATAGGAGACTGCAAATAGCTATAAATGCGACTAGTTGCCAAGTGCCCTAAATGTAATCATGTGAATCTGGATCATAAGTAACTCTGGGGAGGTCTGTTGTAAGTTTATGAGTGCTAAGCAATCGATGCTAAGTCAAGAACTACCTACATAAGATCAAGTTGTCATTATTTCAAAACGGAAAAAAAAAAAGAAATCAACATGCTGAATTTGAATCAAATAACATCAATTTAGAGTTTGTATATTAATAGATTAAACTTAAGTACATCAATTGTGTCTTACAGTGAATTATACTGCAATTACTATAAATTAAGAATTTTAAGTCCTTTGAATCCTTCTTAAATTATTTAAAATATCTGTCTTTCTTTGTGTAAGACAGTGACCTAAATAAATTTTTGAACTTATTGCTTGAACCTATTTTTGAAAAAGAATCATGGGAAAGGACATAATTTGTATCCCATTGGATTATTTGGGTTAATATCAGAATACGAAGAAGTCAGGATTCAATTTCTATTATTCATAAGAAATTCAGTAATGGGATCTGCAGAATAGCTAGAACCCACAAGCTTTAATTTATGACTCCACATTAAATATATATAGAATATTCTCAAGAGGAAAATGGTTGTGGGACAAAATATTGCTTAAGAATATTGTTTTTCCATTCCTGCTGTAGGGAAAAATAAGAATTTTCACCTTCACAGATACGTGTTTCTTCACTGAGATAGTACCCATGGGGACATTCACATTGGAAGCTGCCAAAAGTATTGATGCAGTTTCCACCTTGGCATAGACCAGGCAGTTCTTGGCATTCATCAATGTCTGCGAAGAAAAAGAAGGCCATGTTTCTTGGCTGATAAAAATTACATGAAAGACTACTTTTAAATCATTAACTTATGCTTTTAGTTTTTTATTATAAATCTGCTTACTTTTGTTATTACAGAGATTTTTTGGGGGGGCTGCAAATAAATGATTACCCATGCAAAGTTAAGAGAATAATTAATTCTCATAATTTTGGATGGAAAAATATTAAGTACAATATTAAAATACTGAGCAAATTTGATTCTCCTAACAAAATCATTACAATTAAATTATACTTACTATTAATTTCTGCCTTTATTAAATTGATTTAACCAATCTTAAACTTTTTGCAGTAGATTTTAATACATGTTCAGTAACTTTTCATTTTCAGTCTTTTTTTGTCTTGCAGCAGGAACTAATAATCAAGTACAGAGTTGCCAATTCATATTTCTAATTATTCTTTTTCTGAAGTAAAGATGGAAATTCCTTAGAGATACCAAAAGTAATAAAATTTGGGCAAAGAATATTAACGTCCTTATTCCCTTTTAACAGTAACTCTTGCCAAATCCAACAAGAAATTCTGAGGACCTCAGCATTCCAAAAGGAAATTGTGAATTGGTGGAAAAATTATATAAAAGGAGAAGGTTGAATTATCATCATGAACTTTTATCAGTCTTCCCATCTATATTTTAAAATGTGATTGTAAATTTATTCTAAATTTGAAAATACTTTCTCTCTAACCTCAATTTGCAAATCTCTCTTTTATAGATAATTGACTAAATCTGACTACTGTCAGCAAAACCCATGGTGGTTATACTGAGAGAAACAGAAATACCTTCTAAGATAATTGTTATGGGATTCGGTCTGAAGCCTTCACCTCCTGGACACAAGGTATTATATTCACCTAGGAATTAAATAAAACAACCAAGAATAAAACCAAGTCATGAGGATTAATTTGACATGTGCTAGAAGCATAGCAAGGAACTTTGGCAAGTTGATGTATCACCTCAGAGAAATGCTTGATTCCTCATAAGCACTGGTTTATAGAAAGCCTTATGGCTTATGTATATAGCCATATTATCTGCTATATTAGTTATTTGTCCTCCCATCTAACAGAGTCATTTCCTTACTGCTATTTACAGGTGGGCATGTCTCACAGGGATAACCCCAGGCTTTTCCCAAAGAACAGCAACAAGAAGAACGACTGACTCCAACACCAATTTCAGTACTGCAGGACAGACTTCCATCACCCCTTGGTCCATATTTCAAGTAACAGTTGCCAATTCTGTTATCTGGACAGAACAAATAAAATAAAGAGGTGTTGATAAGCATGTCATTAAAATGAGACTGTAGAGAGCAGCAATGAACAAATTAAACAAACAACAAACAAATAAATAGCATATGACTATGGTAACCAGTTCTAATTTTATCACTATTATTAAACTTGGGAAATCATTTCAGTTAAAATCCAATTAAATTAAATTAAAACTTGTTAATAAGGCTGTTAACGCCATAAATATTCTTTACAGGGTTGAAGGCAGAATGGATGGATGGATGGATGAATGAATGAATGAATCACATTTATTATATACTGGCTATCTTCAAGATATAATATTGAAAATAATAATGATATATTTTACTCATACAGCTCCTCATGTGCTCCATTCATATTAAAATGCAATAAATTCATTTCATTATTTCCATAAGCTTGTGAAACAAAGTTTAGGTTTTATAAATTAGCCTATGTTTATCAGCAAAATGTTGGAAAATTGACTATAGGTAATTCCTGGTTTGGTTTGCACCCAGCACACTCCCAAGTTCCTAAATCAAAATAACAGTCTATAGTTTCAGTATTCATGCATTTATCAAAAGGAACTTTCCATAGCCATTGGAAGTATATTATGGGTAATTAGCCCAAAGAAAACAGCATTTGGTTTTTCTAGCTGCAGCTCTAAGAGCATCAGAACAGAGATGGAAAGTAGAACACCAGTTATGCCTCCTATGTTTGGCACCATGAAGGAAATAATTTGGAAGTAGGGAGATGTATTCAATATAGAAAGGTATTCCACAAATGCTTTTAGAGAATAATCCAAGACGACTTTCCTAAACAAGCTAAAGAACAGCTTATTTATTGTAATGGCTATGAAGCACTGACTATGATTCTTAGGCTGTTTTTCCACGTAACCTAGATACTAAACCTAAAAATATGTTCTCGTTCATATTTTTAAGTGGTTCCTCGCTCATTAGTAGTAACTGTGAGAGAGTTACAACTGCCAAAAAAGCCAACACAGTTCTAGGCTGCATTAAGAGAGGGATAGAATCAAGAACCTGTGAAGTGTTAATACCACTTTATAATGCCTTGGTAAGGCCACACTTGGAATACTGCATTCAGTTTTGGTCACCACAATGTAAAAAAAAAATGATGTGGAGACTCTAGAAAGAGTGCAGAGAAGAGCAACAAAGATGATTAGGGGACTGGAGGCTAAAACATATAAAGAAAGGTTGGTGGAATTCGGTCTGTCTAGTTTAATGAAAAGAAAGACTACAGGTGACATGATACCTGTGTTCTGATATCTTAGATGTTGCCACAAAAAGAGGGAGTCGAGTTCTCCAAAGCACCTAAGTTCAGGACAAGAAGCAATGAATGGAAACTAATCAAGGAGATAAGCAACCTAGAACTAAGGAGAACTTTCCTGACAGTTAGAACAATGAACTAGTGGAACAACTTGCCTCCAAAAGTTTTGAATTCTCCAACACTTTAAGAAGAAATTGGACAACCATTTGTCTGAAATGGTATAGGGTTTCCTGCCTGAGCAGGGGGTTGGGCTAGAAAACCTCCAAGGTCCCTTCCAACTCTGTTATTCTATTCTATTCAAGTAAAGTCATTAGGCATATCACAAAACACACCATGTAACAAAGCTGTGTTTATAATACAAGCATATATAACATACTGAAATGTATAGTGTTTTAAGTGCAGAATAATAGATTTTTTAGTTTTTTAGATTTTAGTTCAATTACAGCGCAGTCATAAGCTATAATTATTGTTATTTCTGGTTGCTTTATAACCTGCTATTTTCCTACTTGTTAATTTGTTCCTCAAGAACCAATCTGAACACAATGCTTCACTTTTAGAAATTAACCATTTTGCCAGCTAATCCCACTGGATTAGCATGTTTAATGAATTTGAATCATCTGCATCATGAAACATTTGTTGTCATTTTTGTTCTTGTCTCCATACCAACATCCATATGGTAATCTTTCCTCTCCTCTTATATAAAATAATTATATGTGTAATTCTACATACCAACACAGCCAACTCCTGTAGGATTCAGCTGGAAATCTGGAGGACAGTTACATTCATACCTTCCAGGAGTATTTACACAAAAGCCATTGACACAATTTATAGGATCAGCACACTCATCAATATCTAAAGTAAAAAACATGTATCTGAAATTAATCTTAAATTCATTAGGTTTTTTTCATAATAAAAAATAAACACACTTCTTAACTGTTTACTTAACACAACCTATTAATCTCAACCAGTTTCTGAAATACTGAACCAATCAGCATTTCACTGCATTATATTTTGATTTCATGGCTATATTCTAGCAATTTTTTAAAAAATTATTTTTATGACCTTTTTTATAGGGGTGGACTCAGGGTGACTGAACGGAGCTGAATGTTTACTGGTCAGATGCCCTTTCTGGTGCCTATGTGGAGTTTCTTGCAGATATTTTCTCTTTGTGTCCTCGTAGAGAAACATAGGTCACTGCCTAACTTTGAATTTTCAACCTATTGAGTGGGAGGTGAGTGTCTTCACTCTCGGCCATGGCACCACTCATACTCTAGCAATGATTAGCATAATGAAAAAAGAAGTCAGAATTCTTTCTTTTAATCAATATCTAATTATATAAACTATAATTGAATTTCATAGCTATTATATTACTATTAAAGCATATATATAATTATACTTTAGTACATATAACTTTTTTACGCTTTAATGATTATTAAAGAATAATCTTTTAAGATTATTCATCATTATGGCTTTTACCTAATCTGTTCATAGGAAGAATATGTAATTTTGTATTTTTGGAAATATTTTCTGACAGTCCATATGAAAAAAAATTATCAATGAACAGTAGTCCAGTGGTAATAATTTTTATCTTTGTCTCAGTAATGTTCCTATTTTGACTTCTTTACATAGAGGATTTGTTATACACATACTTCCATATATACACCTACCACACCCAGAGGCATATTTTTTTACCTGTACAATTTCCTCCAGTTCTGTCCAGTTCATAGCCATCATCACAAATACAGTGAAACATGCCAGGTAAGTTATTGCAAGTACCAAACACACATATATTCTGAAAGGCACATTCATCAATATCTGAAACAAAGGATAATAGCCAAAATGATTAGTTACTATGTATGAATACAATACATACACCCAATAATTTATTTCCTAATAATTCATAGAATGCAAGCCTATATTTGAAAGGTCTAAATCTTATATGTATATGGTTCCCTGTGTTTTACTGAGAGAAAGTTGGCTCTATTAATTTTATTATACAATAAGAAGATAATGTCATGAATGAAGACAAATACACATATTCCCAGGATGCTGCAGGATCCAATCTGGATCCATCACCAGGACCAGAGATTTTGTCTTCCGAGTTTTTGGACTCATGCTAGAGCCCATCCTTAGGAAATGTCATACTCTGCCAGAGAGAAGTTCCCTGAAGATGGGCTATAGCAGTGATGGCGAACCTATGGCACGTGTGCCACAGGTGGCACGTGGAGCCATTTGTCAGGGCACGCGAGGCGCTGCCCTGTCAGCTGGCCAGTGTGCATGTGCACACTGGCCAGCTGAGTTCACCGTTTTTAGAAGCCATTTTTCACCCTCCCCAGGCTCCAGAGGCTTTATAGGAGCCTGCGGAGGGCGAAAAGAGCCTCCCCAGCCCCCCCCGGAGGCCCTCCGGAGGCTTCAGGAACCATCCGGTGGCTTCCCTGAAGCCTTTGGAACGCTTAAAACGACTCTCCGAGCAAACAGGAAGTGACTTCCGGTTTGCTCAGAGGGTCGTTTTAAGCACTCCGAAGGCGTCAGGGAAGCCTCCGGACGGTCCCTGAAGCCTTCGGAACGCTTAAAACAACCCTCCGAGCAAACAGGAAATGACTTCCGGTTTGCTCGGAGGGTCATTTTAAGCGTTCTGCAGGCTTCAGGGAAGCCTCCGGAGGGCCTCCGGGGGGGCGGGGGGCTCTTTTCACCCTCCCCAGGCTCCTATAAAGCCTCTGGAGCCTGGGGAGAGCGAAAAAAGCATGTAAAAATGGGGGGGAGCGCCTGTTGTGCACGCATGTGCACTGGGGGGTCGCACATTGCATTATGGGTGCAGCACTCCCGCACACGACCCCCCTGGGCTCCCCCACTTGTGGCACGTGAGCCAAAAAAGGTTCGCCATCACTGGGCTATAGCCTTAATCCTAAAACTTGGAAAACAAAACCTCTGCTCCAGTGACCAAGCCAGATTGGATCTGCAGAAGAGAATGTATATATCTTAGAATACAATATTTATATATAATGGGAACATTTGATGGTGATCATTTGAAAATATTTGCATATCACATTGTATTCATATTGCATAGTTTTCCATTCAAAACAGCTAAATAAAAAAATGAAAAATTTAAACAGCACACCAAAATAATTGATAAAATCAATTTTTATCAACAGTGCTAAAATAAAGACTGCAATAATAGATTTAAAATATCATAGCAGAGATAAACGTGATGGATATAATGCAAATGAATCATGAAAGACCACAGCCATGTCATTAAATTAAATCATTCATTTTACTTTGAAATCTACTGAAAAATATATTATTCCAAATACAAAATTCTTATGTTTACTTCTCTAAGATCCCTATTAATGAAATATATTTCCATATACATACACTGGTGTAACTAGAACATTTTTTTCTACACTCTATTTGTTAATTGACAAAAACAGACAATCGACTGTTCAAAGCAACATTTTATGTGCAAAGCCATAAAAACGTCTAGTGCAAACCTTCATTAAAGACTTTTTGCATGATAGAAACAGCTAGCTTTATATGTAAATCATATGGTGTATATTCTGCATCACACAAAAACTCTGTTAGTACTTGGAAATTACCTCCTCATATCTGATCCAAATTCTCAAAATAAAAGGGGGGGGAGGTGTCCGTGTGGATTTTACTCCACTAGTTGTTGCTGACAATAAGGCAGTGCTCATCTCTGTTTCAAGGGCCATTGAGCTACTGCTGTCCAAAGACATTTTTGTGGTCATAAGCCAACATACTCTTACCTTCCCACCAAAATGGCACTTAGCTACCAGTATTTGCATGCTTTCAAATTACTAGATTGGCAGGAGTTAGGGTGAGGACATGAGCTTATCCCAACATGCGATACTTGGGTCTTGAATCTGGGCTGTCGGCTTTCCAACCAACAAGCCCAGGGTCTTAACTGCTGAGCCACTACTCAGTCGCAATCCAGATACTCAAAATGAGGTTAGAATTACCTTGGCAAGTTCGGCTATTGGAAGTTGAAGTAAAGCCCATCTCACACTCACAACGGTATTCACCAGGGATATTAAGACATTGTCCATTGTCACACAGGTTAATATTTTCTGCACATTCATCAATATCTATTGAATCGGAAATGTGAAAGCAGTAACCATTTATAGATTAGAAATTGATTTCATTCACTTTTTCTTAAATTTATTAGTAGAAAAAAATCAATTTTATTCTCCAAGAAATATATATACACTATTTTCAAAATAATCTGTGTTTCGAAATGATGTATCAGAAAATTTAGGACTTTGATGAAATTCCATATTAAGGTTCACATAAAAGTAAATGCTGAATTGATCCATTGTCACATGAAGTTCTGAATTCAACTTCCAAATTAAATATAATTCTTTCATAAAATATGTTTAAACTTTTTCTCACCTGAACAAATAAATCCATCTCCAGTAAATCCTTCTGCACAGGTGCAATGATATGATCCAGGAGCATTTACACACTGAGCATTTATGCTACATTGGTGTGTTCCATTAGAACACTCATCGAGATCTATTAAAGCAATTAGTAAGAAAGAGAAAAATCATAAACATGTTAATAGTATCCATTATTTGGCTTTATGGAATTCATAGAAGCAAATTGCTAGCAGAAGTTAGCTTAAAAGATATTAGTATTGGCTTCAATCACTATGATATAATTCCTTGAAAAAGCAAGCTCGGAGCTCTCATAACGACTCTCTGAGCAAACCGGAGGTCAGTTCCCGAACTTCTGGTTTGCCTATAGGGCCGGTTTTGTGCACTCCGGAGGCTTCAGGGAAGCTCATGAAGCCTCTGGAGGGCCTCTGGGGGGTAGGTGAGGCTCTTTTCGCCCTCCCCAGGCTCCTATAAAGCCTCTGGAGCCTGGGGAGGGAGAAAAATGGCTTTAAAAAAGGGTGAACTCAGCTGATAGGGCAGCGGCTCACCTGCCCTGACAAATGGCTCCGCGTGCCACAGGTTCGCCATCCCGGACCTATAGAATCAATTATAAAATAAACACATAACTTACATTTGCTTTTTTATGAGGCAAACAACCATATCAATTTATCTTTACTCACCTATACACTTAATTCCATTTCCAATCCATCCTTCCTTACAGCTACATTTGAAGCTTCCCGGAACATTGAGACACAGACCATGCATGTCACAGTTATGGGCACCAATCTCACATTCATCCACATCTAAACAAAGAAATGTTAAGCATTAAAATATCAAAACTTTCAATTAACTTGTTAAGTGTTAGTTAGGTTGGTAATAATGATAATGGATTTAATGTACCACATACTTTAAGTACCATGATTATATCTTTTTAAAATGTCTGCAACTGATAAAATAACTGT
This sequence comes from Natrix helvetica, assembly GCF_964273705.1. Taxonomy (NCBI): domain Eukaryota; kingdom Metazoa; phylum Chordata; class Lepidosauria; order Squamata; family Natricidae; genus Natrix; species Natrix helvetica. The sequence goes on from NC_138552.1 coordinate 60,047,152, forward strand.
AAACAATTCCTATAAATCATAACATAGATTTAATATAGATTTAAATATAATAGATATTAGTTTTATAAACCTAAGGAAGAAATACAGTGATACAAGCAATTTTAAGCAATTAATAATAGAAAAGTATCAAAATATATAAAGGAGCCAATATAACATGAAAAGAAAACCTGCCACATCTCTCAGTGTCACATTTTCTTGGAGTTCCTGATATGACAGAAGAGATACAATTTAATTCCAATAAAAATATCAATAAATCAAATACAAAAAAACCTCCAAAACAAACTAAAAATTATGTGTTTTGAATTACATGCAAGAAAGGATGAATTAAGGTAAGAACAGAAACTGATGTACAAATTTCATAGAAAGCATTTTACATTCATCTGATTTCTACTGCTGTCATCATATCTATGGAAATTACAGCAAGAAAGGGTGAGGAACAAGCATGTGAAAATCATAAATTCCTTATAAGATTTTTCTGATGAGCATACATTTGCTTTTAAAGAAAACAAGTAGAGAAATTTGAAGCACTGGAATTTCAACTTCAGCTACAGGTAGTCATCAGTTAATGACCACTCATTAGTGACCCTTCAAAGTTACAATCTGAGTGCTTGGCAGTTGGCTCACATTTATAAAAGTTGCAGCACCCCACCATCATGTGACTGAATTTGTGATTTTCCCTACTTGTTTCTTACAAGCAAAATGAATGGGGAAACTGGCAGAAAAGGTCACAAGTCATCCCAGCATTTCCCCCTTAGCATTACTTATTGCCATGGCCCAGTCGCATGGCACTGCATGAATCACTTGTGCACCCTCCCTCATCTAGAATCAGTCGTGCTCACACTAAGCTTCACCAGCATAACCTCTTATCTGTGGAATCCTTTTTTTTTAGTAGCATGAGAAGGAAGCTCAATCAATAACAATGGAAAATGTTCAGAACCTCTCCACGGAGGCAAATCAATGTTTGTTTGTGCTTGCATTGTAATATCATACCTGTGCATCCAGTAGTTCCCTTCTTGACAGAATAACCCAGTTGGCAATGACAAATGAAGGATCCTTTGGTGTTCTCGCATTCTCCAAACATGCAAATGTTCGAATTTAGATCACATTCATTCACATCTGTATAAAAAAGTAAAATGTCTTCTATATTTTGGCTAACGTTTAAAAGAGCTTGATTAACAAAAGCATTTAATAAAGAATTGTTATATATTAATAAATTACTTAAGCATATTATTTAATCCCGTGGAGAATAATAGAATTGGACCTTTATTCTTTTTTTCACTTTTAGGATAATGATTGAACCAACCCTTTAGTTAGCTGAAAAGTACTATCATACATCAAAGCTAAACATAGCCAGGTACATTATTACCACAATTCTACTGCTCTAAACATATGCTAGCTTCTTTGAATCTTTTTTAAGTTTGGCATTTGAACAGCTCTCTATCGAAATGGAGTATGAACAATACAGCATTGTAACTTTTTCTTCATCAGAACTGGAAACTTTATTTGTACTGTTGCAATCTAAGATTGCATTGTTCTTTTACACCACAATTTACAATAGAACCAAATTTGCTTCTGATCAGTTTCAATTCCCAAACACATTTCAATAATGTTATTATTGTGCCTGGTATGGAATAAAATGGACACTTTTATTTCATGAAGATAAGAGCAAAGCACCCTTTGAAGCACCTTTTCAGCAGATTTTTTAAAATATATGCCTCCTAAGTATTAGCCGTCTCATTAAGTGATATGTGAACTTCAAATCTGATAAGCATTCCTTCTGCTTTTTCATCCAAATTATAAATAAAAAGGTTAAATATACTAGGCCGAGCACTAATTTCTATGCTATTTCACTTGATATCTTTATTCAATTTGATGAGGAACCATTCAAGGAAACTATGACCAGCAATGAATCAATTTAACATATATGCCATCTTCCCATCCAAAATTAGTTTATTAGAATATCATTGGTACAAATAAAATCAAGATATATAATATTCCCAGAATTTTCACAGGCTGAAATCAAATCTATCTGAAATAAAACTACATTTAAGCACAGAAAAACTATAATTCATTTCCCCTACTTGCATGTTACTGTTTTATAACATTAGCTTATAAAAAGTAACCTCTGAAACCTGTAACCATCTCACATACCAATGCATATTTTCATGTCAACCGAAGCCATGAATCCATCATAACAAAGGCAACGATATTCTCCTGGAATGTTAATGCACTGTCCACCATCACAGATATCTGGGTTGCTGTCACATTCATCAATATCTGAAAATAAATCTCAGTATCATCACATTTGATCTTTCATTTGCCAAATAAATTTGATACCCTTTTCCCAGTAATAAAATTGAAAAAAAATGTTCAAATGCATCATTATATAATCTGCTATGAAATATTTGTTGGGGCACACATTTTTTTTCAGCATAATTGTAGAATGTCAACATTTTGTAGTCTTTACCTGTATTAAAGTGCCCAAAATTCCCTTGTTTCCAGGCATATTTTACTTTCCCAACTTGCTGCCTTGCCTACATTTCTGCACAGTGACTTTGCCATAGGATTTGCCTTGGACTATTGTAAAACTCATCATCTCTATTTTATTCTAATATCTAGGCATCCGAAATCCTTTGCCTGGGTCTGGCTATGCTAACCTGGAGTGATTCTTACACTGTAAAAATGCTTCCCTTATTCCTTTTATGAAGCAATCACTAATCCAGTAGCACCATGCAAAATACTTCTATTCTACATATGTATTTTTATGTTATGTGCATGTTCCAAAAGAGCAGAACTTGCATGTCAACTTGCATGTCAACTGACATTCTTTTTGTCATTTTGATAAAAGCAACTGAAGCTACGGCTGTCTGTGCATTTAACCCATGGCCCATTTTCATTCCTGACTTGACTTTCCCTGATTCTTCATTTCATTTTTCTGATGCCTAAAAAAAAAAAATCCCTCATGAGTTTCTTGTTGAAAATGAATAGTTCTAATGCTCAGACTGAAATTTGTGAGGAAACTATTACCTATTAAGCAAACTTTCCTTTTCAGAAGTTTAAATTAAAACCTGTAAATCTTTCCTAATTCAAAGGTTTTAATAGAAAGAAAGATAGGAGAGAGATCTGTTCATGTTTTTTTAAAGCACCATTTGATGTTATACAAGGTTGCAAAGATTGCAAAGACTTGCAGAGATTGTCCTTTCTTTCTGTATTTTTATTTTTTTAACCTGATATTTGGTGTATACTGCTACTTTGTTGTACTTTAATGGAACCACACATTTGTTAGAATCATACTAATTTTACTGTCAAAGCTAAAATCCTAGTGTGACAGCTTAAAGGCAAGTAAGGAAATTACTGAAAGAATTGGGCTGCTAATGTACATCGCATTCCCTCCTCCAATTTTCCTCCAGAACAATTGCCCTATGTGGTAACGGGGCTGTGAGAAAATGACTCACTGAGGGTGAGTTAGAACCTTCGTCCACCCATTTCTAGTCCAGCATCTTTACCACTTTATCACCCTGACTCTAACTTTGATGGTTCGTGGTTCATTCTCTAAGCCTCTTTACTATAGAACTGTATTGATATTTTCTCAATTGTTCGGTGGATGTAGTATAAGAAATAAAGTCAAACCTCTTTATCTTACCTGCACAACTCCTCATATCTGGCATCAGAGCATATCCATCACTGCAACTACATTCATAGCTGCCTTCTGAATTACTGCAGTGAGTGTCACAGCCTCCATTCATAATCATGCACTCATCAATATCTAGGAGAGTATATTTGGGACAGATGAGACATGTATTTTACAAAGCATCCCCTTTTTGGTTTCTAATAGCTGCATTTTTACATTTTTATTCTCCAGTTTTCATATTTCATCCCTATCTCTATCAACAGAAGAACATAAGTGCTTTTAGGAGTCAATATTTTGTGATATAACTTATCAAACTAAAGTTATAATTTAGATAACTTTAGTTTTGTTTTATAGTTAGAATGTAAAATATAGCTAAATTAACAAAACTAACAGTGCAATTTTGTACTGAAGTGTACTCAGGGTGGCAGAGCTTTATAGATCTTGAAGCTACATCTTATTTTTTATGAAGTTGAAATTCTGAAAAGAACACATTAAAAAGTAGTATAAAATTGTCCGGTTTTAAAATTTCTACTACTCACCGATGCAACCTTGCTTATCTGGAGTTGCCTGGTACCCAGGATTACAGGAACACTGATACATTCCAATCACATTCACACATTTCCCATTTCTACATAGGTTATCACTAAGAGAACATTCATTGATATCTGAAAAAGAAAATTTGCTTGCTTCAGCTCTTGTCTTTTTTTCAGATTTTCAACGGGAAAAACATCTAGCAATATCACGAAAGGGGTTTCTGATATGAAGTTAAACTTTTCAACATCTAAGGGCTGGTTGTTTTATGCTTTAATATTACAAGAATGCTAATATTACAGTCATAGAAAAATAATCACATTAGTGATATAATACAAATTCCAGTCCCTATATACATAACACACATACACAGAGAGACACTACGTTCTCCAAAGTTGGTGGAGACAGCAGTCATGCGTGGGTTAACTTAGCCAGTAACCAATAGACAGAATCTACCAAAGTGATGTCATAGCCTCTGGGGAATGTCCTCCCGCTTTTTTAGACTCAGTCGATTGGGACTGGCTGTGCTGATTGCTCTCACTGCTTCTAGAAATTAAGAACCAATTATTAAATTGGCTATTTTCAAATTAAATTACCTGTTTTCGCTTCCCCTGCTAATAATTGGCTTCCACAAGGCAGGGGATCTTATTTCGGACTTCCAGCTTCCTCCTGGAGCTTTGGGCTTCGCAGCCCTTCAAGGCTGAGGGAAAGGAGAACCACGAGGCACCTCGTTTTTCCTCAGCGCTTCTCGGGCGGCATCGCTGCCAGGCACTGGCCATTGGAGGCTACTGCCCATAAGGCAGCCCTTTCCTGCCTTCTGGCTTTGGGACCGGCCTTTCTTGCCATCGTTGCCATTGCTACAGCTGCCGCCGCTGCAGCCTTCACCTTCACCACTGTTATCGCTGCTATTGCCCCTGCTGCCATTGCTGTTGTCGCCATCCTTGCCATCATGCTTGCCACCACCACTGTAGCATTGGGGGCCCAGCCAAAGCTTCCCGCAGCATCCTTCGTCTCTGCGGCTTCCTCTGCGGCTTCCTCGGCCATGCTGCCTTCTGGCCCATAGGCTTTCTGCCTCAGTGGCCATTTTGAATTGGAGGGAAACCTCCGGCTGCCATTTTGAGTGTCACAGTCAGTACTGGCCATGTCTGCCACACCAGATCAAGGCCCGCAGGCTCCTCCAGACAACCAGGCCTCAGGCTGATCCTCTCCCCACCAGGGCTTCCAAATGCAGGCCCACCAATGGGGTCTCCTCCGCTCCACCACCAACTAAGACACCCAGGCCTGACTGCAGGCCTACTTCAGGTACTGCGACAGAGGAAGGGGGCGGAGTCCAACAGCCTGCCCCAGAAAGGCCAGGGAGAAGAGCAAACATGTGGAACCCCATCCTTTCCAGGCCCAAAGGTGGGTTGAGAATAGCCCTCCTCCAGACCTTTCTTCAGACTCTGAGGAGGAACTCTCTCCTGCAGCCTCCATCATTGAACCTGAGGAAGCCAGGGGTGCAGATGCCCAGGTTTACAGTGGGGAGGAGTCGGACAGGGATAGGAGTCTCACTCCTGAAGGCGAGGTCTTCTCCCACCATTCTGGTGCTACACTCTTCAGCCCTATACACCTGAGATGGCAGCTATCATTTCTGATGCCATTGAGCGGGGCATTGCTGTGGGACTAAAGCACAGGTCTTCATCTTCTTCTCATTCCACTTCTTGCAGGTCTTCCTCTTCCAGTTCCAGGCGCAGGGAGGGTGATCTTTTGGGCTCCGTTTCTCATGAGCTTCCAGGCACCTCCAATCAACCTTCCGTTTTTGGAGAAAAGGAGCATCCAGCCAGAGATTCGGACCTGTCTGAGGATGAGGGTCTCCCTCCCAATCCCCCTTCTTTTGTCAGTCTGTTTAAACCAGCTGTTTTTCATTCTCTTTTATTCATATATATATTTGTTTTCGTAGATTTTCACGGGTGTAGGTATGCTGGTTTTGTTATATTCGGGTCTTTTCCCGTGTAAGATTGAGATTGTCTTGGCAACGTTTCAGCGAGATCTCACTCGCCATCTTCAGGCTGTTGTCTTTGGCTTTAAGTGCGTATATTTGTTTAATAAATAAATGCTCCTTATTTGCAGTGTTGTCTTTATTAATGTTTATGAGATGATATACAGTGATAACGCAAATTGTCCTTGGCTCCAATTAGAAAATGTTTACCCATATCGCAAGCTTTTCTCGCAAATGTCTATAAAACAATGTCTAGTTTCCTTTTCCAATCCATCCCAATTTGAATATCTATAACCCTCCTTAATATGTCATCATTTTTAGAAATAAAATTGAGGCTAATCCTTGTATAAATTATCTTCTCAACCCAGTGATAAGAACCCTGACTCCATGTTCTAATTAAAGTCACACAGTTTGATAAGGTCTGCTCAACAACAAATGAACAAACTGACACTAAACTCCTGTTTATGTTGGGAAACTTAATGATTTTGGTCAGAAAATTTTAGGGATTTCTGGTTCTAGTTGCTAAGCATGCATACTATTTCTTGGAAATTTGAAAAATGCTTATGCAGTTTTGCACATATCTTACATAGCTATTATTTAATATCCAGCCTTTCCATATGGAAAAAAGTTCTCCTTTAGATTTATTAATTAACAAAGATAAATGACAATGTTATCAAGTATTAATAACTTAATATTATCAAAAGGCACATGTATCTTCAGGGTTGATTATTCAGAAGTATATGTGAAGAATTTAATGTGAAGTAAATGTGAAGAATTTAATTTCACATATCTAACCCAAATTGTGAAGGAAGCTAAAGTGGAAAGCTATAGCAGGTGCAAATGAAAATGGTCTGACCCTGAATAATTAGGGCCATGATGGCGAACCTATGGCACGCGTGCCACAAGTGGCACGCGGAGCCATTTGTCAGGGCACGCGAGGCGCTGCCCTGTCAGCTGGCCAGCGCGCATGCGCATGCTGGCCAGCTGAGTTCACCTTTTTAAAAGCTATTTTTCGCCTTCCCCAGGCTCCAGAGACTTTATAGGAGCCTGGGGAGGGTGAAAAGAGCCTCCCACCCCCGGAGGCTTCAGGGACCGTCCCTGAAGCCTCTGGAACGCTTAAAACCACCCTCCGAGCAAACCAGAAGTGACTTCCGGGTTGCTCGGAGGGTCGTTTTAAGCATTCCGAAGGCTCCAGGGACCGTCCGAGGCTTCCCTGATGCCTTCGGGGTGCTTAAAACGACCCTCCGAGCAACTTCCGGTTTGCTCGGAGGGTGGTTTTAAGCACTCCTAAGACTTCAGGGAAGCCTCCGGACAGTCCCTGAAGCCTCTGGAGGGCCTCCGGGGGGGTCGGGAGAGGCTCTTTTCACCCTCCCCAGGCTCCTATAAAGCCCCTGGAGCCTGGGGAGGGCAAAAAGAACATGTAAAAATGGGGGGGGGTCGTGCGTTGTGCGCGCATGCACACTGCGGGGGTCACCTGTTGCATTATGGGTGCGGCCCGCCCACACTCGCCCCCCCTGCGCTCCCCCCACTTGTGGCACGCGAGCCAAAAACGGTTTGCCATCACTGAATTAGGGTATCGAATACAGACTTGGGTTTCATTACAATGAAATGGCTAAAAGCATGAAAAATATGCTTGACATAAGTTTTCCTTTGGATTAATATAAAAACAGAAAGTCATACATTTATGACATTTGCAAGTTATTCACCACAGAAAGGTGCTAATGGAAGTATGGATTTATTTATTTATTTATTTTATTCGATTTATCAGTCGCACCCTCTCTGCGAAGGGACTCGGGGCGACGTACAATCAAATATATAAGCGTGTGGCATGGAGGAGGTAAATACATCAACATTTAACAATTTAAATAGAAATAAAAGCCACAAAGTTAAGATAAATAACAATAAAATTACAACAATTAAAACAATTAAAATACCCAAAAGATTTAAATTTACAGTTTAAAATTGCCAGGGAGGTTAGAAAGTTCTAATTAAGCCAGGCCAGCAAGTTGGAACAGGAGGGTCTTGAGTTTCGTGTGGAAGGAGCGGAGGTCAGTCGTTGTCCTAATATCTGGGGGGAGGTCATTCCAGAGGGCTGGGCCCATCACAGAGAAGGCCCTACTCCTGGGTGCCACCCTCTGGCACTGCCTAGTGGACGGCACCTGGAGGAGTCCCTCTCTGTGAGAGAGGATTGGTCGCAGGGATGTATGGGGCAGGATACGATCCCGCAAATAACTAGGTCCTGTGCCATGGAGCGCTTTAAAGATGGTGATTAACACCTTGAAGCGCACCCGGTAGACCACAGGGAGCCTGTGCAGCTCGCGCAGGAGAGGTGTTACATGGGTGAACCTCGTTCTCCCCATAATTGCCCGCGCGGCCGCATTCTGGACCAGCTGTAGTCTCTGGGTGCATCTCAAGGGGAGCCCCAGGTAGAGAGCATTGCAATAGTCCAGATGGGATGTCACCAGCGCGTGAGTGACTGTGCGAAGGGCATCCCGGTCCAATAGAGGGCGCAATTGGTGCACCAGGCGAACCTGGTGGAACGCCCCCCTCGCCACGGCTGCCACATGGTTATCCATAGACAGCCGGGCATCTAGGAGGATGCCCAAATTGCGCGCCCGCTCCACGGGGGCCAGCTGCTCGCCCCCGATGGCCAGCGATGGAATACACTGATTGGACCGGGGGGGGGCGGTAGCCACAGCCACTCCGTCTTGGAGGGGTTGAGTCTGAGTCTGTTGTCTCCCATCCAGACCCGTACGGCTTCCAAACAAAGGATCAGTTTAGTGAAAAAATAGTTGTGCAACATTTGGAATAAATGCAGTTTCAAAGACAAGTTATTATTTTGGGAGGCATAAATAAATGGGTGGAAACAGGAAAAGAGAGTAGACAAAAGGTGACAAGGCCATTTGATAAAGTACAATACAATAGCAGAGTTGGAAGTAGGAAGAACTGATAATGGCTGCATATCATTTGGGGTGGGGAGGTCACAGATCTGGGAGGAAAGGAAAGCTTAGAATGAGCACTTTTTCCCAGAATTATTCTGTACATCCTAACCATGACTTCTGTGCATTTTATCTTACTTTTGTTGTTTCTCCCCCACATTAAATTTGATCATGTTCTGTTCTATTTGCAGACAGTTATCCCATTGACAAAGATGCTATAGTAGATAACCATGCTGACAGAAACCTGATATCCTTTATGTATTGTCTGAGAATAAAATGATGAGAAGAAAATTGTAACTGATGTAAAAATGTTACAAGTGTAATTGCCATAACTACAAAGATGCTAAAATACGGATGCAGTTTGTTTATGCAATGACTGTACAACGTATTTATGTTTGAGGAGTGCACCTTGACTGAAGAAGGAACAAAGATTTAAAAGGAAAAGTTAGGAATGAATGTAAAAACTATATGTTGTTATATCTTTAAGTATAACTGGGAAGATGTTGGACAGAATTGTGATTACATGTTAAAGGAATGACTAGACTAAACTTTGAGAATTGAAACGAAGTATTATACTGGGCAGATGCACTGTATACAGTATGTATATGATTTTGCTTTTCAACAGGTCATTGTAAAATGTTTCAATGAATACAATTATAGACAACTGATTTAGGAAAATTATCATAATTAATTAAGAAAAATAATTGTACTTTTAAAGATTTAAGACCGGATGAAAAGCCTAAATTATAGAACAATATGGAGCTGAAGGTTGGTTAATGAGTGGGATAAAAGCAGTACACAATGAAGGTAAAGAATGTATGAGAGTAAATGGAATGCTTATTCAAAGGTGCTTTTTAAAACAGAAATTGTTTTTTTCCTAGAGAAAGAAGAAAATGACATTTCACTTCTGACCCAAAAAGCTTCACCAATCATAACTGGATGATGGGTTTAATAACTACTACAAAAATAATGTTTATACAGACCAAAGCTTATGAAACGATGGTGCATTTGGTGGAACCAAAGAATGGCATCAAGAATAGAAAATTATTGAAAATTATAGTGAATGGTGTTAATGTAAGCTAGATTTAGTTAAGTTTATATACATTTCCACTCCGAACCACCCCAATGAGGCCGTCGAAATGATGTCCCGGTGTCTGGAGGCCGTACGGGTCTGGATGGATGGCAACCGACTAAAACTCAACCCTTCCAAGACGGAGTGGCTGTGGCTTCCGGCCTCCCGGTTCAACCAGGTGCTTCCATCTCTGGCCATCGGGGGCGTCCAACTAGCCCCCATGGAACAGGTGCGCAATTTGGGCGTCCTCCTGGATACCCGGCTGTCCATGGATAACCATGTAACAGCCGTGGCAAGGGGGGCGTTCCATCAGGTTCGCCTGATGCGCCAATTGCGCCCCTTATTGGACCGGGATGCCCTACGCACAGTCACCCATGCGCTAGTGACGTCTCGCCTGGATTACTGCAATGCTCTCTACATGGGGCTTCCCTTGAGATGCACTCGGAGACTACAATTGGTCCAGAACGCGGCCGCGCGGGTGATTATGGGGAGGACTAGATACTCCCCTGTAACACCTCTCCTGCGCGAGCTGCACTGGCTGCCTGTGGTCTACCGAGTGCGTTTCAAGGTTTTGATTATGATCTTTAAAGCGCTCCATGGCACAGGGCCTAGTTATATGCAGGATCGCATCCTGCCCCACACATCCCTACGACCAATTCGCTCACACAGAGAGGGACTTCTCCGGGTGCCGTCCGCCAAACAGTGCCGGGGGGCGACACCCAGGAGCAGAGCCTTCTCTGTGATGGGCCCAGCCCTATGGAATGACCTCCCCCGTGACATCAGGATGATTTCCGATCTCCGCTCCTTCCGTGTACAGCTGAAGACCCACCTCTTTCAATTATCCGGCCTGGCTCAATCGCAATCGTAATTTTCCCATTCCTCCAAACTGTTTTTTAAATTGTTCTTAAATATTAATTTTATTGGGTTTTTACAATTGGGGTATTTTAAAGCAGATTTTTAACTGTCTATTGATGTAATTTGCTTCCTCCTCCGTGTATGTATGTGTGTTGTGTATGTATGTACGTTTGGTGTTGTTATATATGTTTCATGTTATATGCTCCATTGTACGCCGCCCCGAGTCCTACTTGGAAAGGGAGCGGCTAATAAATCCAAATTTATTATTATTATTATATTATTATTATTTTCTTTTATATCTTGCCTTTATTTTCTTTTGTTTGTTATTTGTTTCTTCTACTCTGAAATTTGCGTAACACTGCTTTCCCCAAAAGGAAAACAAGGGGGGGCTGATGTCGCGATGTGCAATCTTGGTGCTCTGAGATCGCAGTCAATATTTCTGCCACTGGATGGTCCATTTGGACCTAAACCATCCCGCAGAGACGGTAATTGAGAAGGGCACCTCCTGCTGATCTCAGGGACACCACAAAGTCCCTGAAAGATCCAGGAATAGCCTTTTTTTTCCGGTGACAGAAACGCAGCTAATGAAGCTTCTGAAGTTGGGAATGGGAAGAAAGCGAAAAGAGAAAGTGTGTCAAATTGGTGAGGAAATTTTATTATTAGAAAAAGAGACTACCCCCAAAAAATTAACTTAAATTAAAATTAAAATTGTAAGTGCCGAAATTAATCTACATTAAACTTAGTGTGTTATCCTGTTTCTAATTTTTTTTCATGGATGGAATTTTTGCAAAGGCTCCCTATTTTTTAAACTGAATGGATTAATTTTTACTGGAGACTGGATACATTGTTTTCCTCTTTCTCTTTGATCACTTGAGATTCAAGGTTCTTTCAGTTTGTTTACTGACAGTGATAGTAGGAAGAGTACAAGTTGTTTATACAAGTGCTTTTTGGGATTTCTATCACTAGCTATTGGAGGGAAGACAACATTTTGACTTGAAAGATAATAAATGAACCTGTCTGAAGTTTATTAAAATAGCCTTGAATCCTATGGTGGCAGTGCCTGCAAAATTGGAAGAATGGCACAGCAAGAAAAAGAAACTGTAACATTGCAAATAATTATGTTTGAAATTCAAAATCTATTAGTTGTGACAGAGAGAATTGAAAAGAGATTGGAGAATATGGAATACAAAACAGAAAAAATAATGGAAAAACTGAGGATGTTTATCAAATGAAGAATGTGGAGGACAGAGTTCAAAAAATGGAAGAAAAAAATGAGCAAAAAGATAAGAAAACTGTGGATACTGATAACAAAGTGAGCATTGTTGGTAATGGCAAGAGCGGAATAAGGAAAGGGCAGATAGATGGATTGGAACTCTACCTCAGACTTCAAAGCACAGAAGAAGAAAAGAGAGAAAAATTGACGGAGATAAGGAGAGAAATTTTGACAGAAGTACCAGTGATAACCAAAGATAAGCTGATAGAAAGAGCAGTTGCTGGGTTTCAAGCTTTTATGAGATACGAAAGGAACAACATGTTGCGAAGAGAAGTTCATGCAAGATTTATTACGAAAAAAAATAGAATATTAATGTTACAAATGGCAAGAGATATAAGACTGCACTATATTAATGGAAAGATACAGGTTGATGCAATGAAAATGTATAATAAAAACTAAGCTAAATTTAGTTTACTAGTAGTATGTATAAAATGAAGTGACAATAGCTATAGTTAAATAATGATTAATAATGATAACAATACATATAGATATATTAGTTTGATAATTTTATATAAACAACACATGGAGAATATGAGAGGTTTAAAAGCTTTATCTAGAATATGTTATAAAAATGTATTGCGATTGGATGATTTTAGGATGATTTAATAGAATGTTATTATATAATCCTATTCTAGATTTTGAATATTATATATAAAAGGATATAAAATCAAATATAGTCAAATTAAGGTTGAGATATAATAATTGTGATATACATGAATATATGTGAATTTAAAATATGCGATTTGATATGAAAAGCAGATGACGACTATGGAAGAGATGCATGGAAATACTGTAACCAACTGACACACTTTCTACAATTTGTAATGGAAGATGTTTTTTTTTATTTTTATGTTTGTTTGTCTTTGTTTAAAAATAAATAAAAATTTGTTTCAAAAAAAGAATAGAAAATTATTTAAAATTATAGTGAATGATGTTAGTGTAAGCTAGATTTAGTTAGTTTATTTTCTTTTATATCTTGCCTTTATTTTCTTTTGTTTGTTATTTGTTTCTTCTACTCTGAAATTTGCATAACACTGCTTTCCCCAAAAGGAAACAGTATGATGGGTATGTAGGTAATCCAAATATTCCAGGTAAAACAATTTTTAATTAGTGGATGAATTTATATCATGCTATTGAACATCACAGATGATTTATTCACACAATAACTTATTCATAAATTCACGAAACTTACCCACACATTCTTCACGTGATGAAGACAATTCATGCCCAAGAGGACAATCACATCGAAAGCTTCCTTCAGTATTCAAGCATTTCCCACCTCTACAGAGAAGCGGGTTACGTTCACATTCATCTATGTCTGAAAAGATTTTAAAGGATATGTTAATTGCCAATATAAGGAAGCAACAAGAAACAATTACATTCTAAGATTCTATTTATAAAAACAATGACAATTTATCTCCTCTACATTTTGTAATAATAATATAATCCTTTATTTGACCAAGTGTGTTTAGACATACAAGGAATTTGTCTACAGTGCAGAAGGTCACAGTATACATGCAAAGCAACAGAATAATGATATTACAGGAATATGGGTAATTTGGTGCTTACAAAATCCTATATAAACTTTAAAAACCTAATGTATTGAGGTTTCCTTTTACTATTTCTGAAGTTATTATATATATTCTAATATGTACAAAAGGATCATGCCCCATCCAGGAGTGGGTTGCTGCCGGCATTACTCCCGGTTCAGTGTTCGCATAATTCAGTAATTTGAATTATCTTAAAGGTAAACTGATTATAGTTTTCAAAGTGGAGAAATCAGATTTTTTTATTATTCTGTTTGCCACTCAGAATTTCTTTTTGTACATGGGTTACCCAAAAATAGATCTGCGCATGCGCAGAACATTAAAAAAGGGGGGGCATGCTGTGCCGACTGGAGAACTGGTTTGGTGATGTGGCAGGTCTGGGTCGCTGCCGGTTCCAGAGACCCAGGCTTGAAAACCACTACTGGTTCGGTCGAACCGGGCCAAACTGGTAGGAACCCACCTCTGGTCCCACCACATTTTTTAGAGTTTTGTTTTAGACTATAAGCGGCAAAAAAGGTGCTAAGTCTCATGTGTTTTTCACAAGTGGTTTGTGATCTTTTGGTATTGCTGAAAAATCTTTTTTCTGTACTTAGACCACTATTTAGTTTAATGGATTTCTATGTTCTGAAAAAGAAAGAGAAAGAGTTTTTTGTTTAGATTCAGTGTTAGTGGCTTCTATTAGTCCCATAGCACTTACTTTATACTATTATGGGATACCATGGCTCTGAATTGTATACCAAATCACTAAATAAAAATAGCAGATATCACTAAAGCAAACTAAAATAATTAAATGGCAATCAGGATTAAAATGCATGTATGCCTTACATTTATTTTGTAGATCTTTTCATCACAAATATAGTAGTGTAATATAATATAGTATAGTAGAATACCATACCATACCATACTAAGTTCCCCAACCTTTCCAGCTTTGTGGCCTAGTTGGGAGGAGGGGGAGGGAATGGGTCTATGCGGGTGGCAGGTATGCGTGCAGCTCCTTTTGAGCAAGTGGTGGATATTGTACCCACCACTGTTCCCACTAATGGAGCACAAATGCACACTTGACCCTCTACTTGCAAAAGTGGGGATGTGCACTTGCGTACTTGCCCACCACCTCCATGGCTCAGTTCCAAGTGGCTAATGGTCTGGTAGTGGACAGCAGCCAGGGGTTGGGGAACCCTGTAGTGTAGCATAGTATAGTATAGTGTAGCGTAGTATATAAATATGTATATATAAAATTGTTGTACCCCAATGGGGAACCCTGTGTAGTGTAGTGTAGTGTAGTGTAGTGTAGCATAATATATAAATATGTATATATAAAATTGTTGTACCCCAATTGTAAGATTCTCAGTCCAATATATGTAGAAATTTGAAGGTGGAAAAAAACTGCACAAAAAGTCCATCACTCACCCATACAGTTTTTCATCATCATAAATCCACTTTCATAGCCATCAAAGCATTCACACTCAAAGCTTCCTGGAGTGTTGACACAAGTTCCACTTCCACAAAGATCAGGTGAGATACGGCATTCATTAATATCTAGTTCCAGAATAAAAAAAGGAACAATATGTTATTGTTAACACAAGCATCAAATAAATTAATTCTCCAAAAAACAGAGACAATAATACAGTTCAAATGCAGAGGCAACAGGAGCCTTACAATTATTGTAACTAATTGTAAGAATGATGACTGAAACAAGAAGATGATATTTATATAATGAAAAGGATGCACTGCTATAACTAGTAATTTCTACAATCATTGACAAACAATTATTTTTTATCATTCTTCTCAGATCTCTCCCTCTTTCTACTGGAATTATTTATAAGCAAATGACTTCTTCTCATAAGGTGGATAGAAGTTCATCTTGCTGGGTTCCTAGGATACTGTCTGCACTGTGGAAAATAATACCACACATATCCCAAGAAGATACATCATGGAGTCTGCAGTATGGATGTCTTGATCTATGTTATGCCATTCACCTTCATACTTAAAGACTACATTTTGCATCTGGAAGCAGTTAACATGAACTGGTGTTCACTCTGGAGGCTCTGTTAATGTTAATCAACATTTGAATTTACAATATATATTTATATATATATTTATTAAATTTATAAACCGCTCCCTCTCCCCAAAGGGACTCGGGGCGGTGTACAAACATAGCTAAAAACCACATACAGAATACAATATTGAATAAAAACAAATCCAGTATAAAACCGTTCTAAGACAAAATTAAAAACAATCTAAAAAATCTATCCCCAGGGATTAAAATACCGGCCAGAAGGGTTGGGAATTAAAACTACGGTTAGGCCAGGCCAGCTAAATGGAACAGGTGGGTCTTTAATTTCTTGCGGAAGGAGCGGAGATCGGTAGTTGTTCTAATGTCGGGGGGAGGTCATTCCAGAGGGTCGGGCCCATCACAGAGAAGGACCTACTCCTGGGCGCCGCCCGTTTGCATTGCCTAGTGGACGGCACCCGGAGGAGTCCCTCTCTGTGAGAGCGAATTGGTCGCAGGGATGTATGGGGTAGGATGCCACAACCAGAATTAGATTTGATTTTATGTTGATGTTCATAAACATTTTGATACTTTCTATCATATCTGTAATATGCATTTTAATTTTATAACTTGCTCTGTGTGGATGGATACATGTACGGATGGATAGACAGACAGACAGACACTGCCAGGAGGAAAACCAAAGGCCTTATTGATTGATATTGAAATGCACCTCTTTCACATTGCTCTGAGATGTCCAGAACAGCTGACTGGCAAGTATGGCAACAAATAAGCCTTCTCTTTCTGCGTTTTCTTTTTTGCTTCAAACTGCAGAAAAAAATGGCAGAAAGCTTGCCCACCCTTACTAATGAACGTCTAGGATGGCAGGCACATGGTTACTTCTCAAATTGGCTAGACTGGAAAGGAAGTGAGACAAGCCAATCAAAATTCTAAGACTGAAGGAAGGTTTCAAGCATATTTTTCCCAATCTAGCAGTCAAAATAGGTAGAAAAATTTAACATGCATTGTTCTGACACAAAAAAGAGCAGGAGGCCTCCCATTAACAACATATAAAGCCTCTTCCTGACTTACTCAGTTGACATTCTAATCTCTCACTACATATTATGAAAGAAAAGAAAGGAGGTAAATGTGATAGCGTGAGTATAAACTTACGTGGGGCTCTATTTTTTTATTTAACTTGACTGGGAAATTGGCCTTGCTCCCCTAATGAGAGAATTGACCTTTCTTCTAGTGATGAGGTGACTCTATGTCAGAGGAAAAGGAAATTCTCCTGATACATGATAGGCGTAAGAATTCAGGGTAACATTTTCTTTCCAAACTTTAAGTTAAGTTTGGCAAGAACGTTTTCATGAATGCAATCTTTATAAAAACAAGGAAAACAATCATTATATAAACAAGGAAATAACTGCTACAGCAGTATTAATACCAAGAAAACCTTGATTTACATGTTTTGCCACACACATTTTACATTACTCTGGTGATTTAATTTCTACCGTTCCAGAACAAACTTCTCTTTACTTTAAATGTGCAGCCACCCACATGCAAACAACTACGGTATTCTTCACAGATGTATAAAGTCACTAACTAAATCTAAGATTTTTAGATGCTAAATAATTATTTTTCCTTTCAGAACAATGTTGGATAGTGATTTATTTAGAAAGGTTGAAACCATATTTAAACAAACGGAGCCAGTTGATGATAATTTAAATAACCTGCCTTTTCTCTTGACTCCCTGAAACTTTTCCAATTTATTTTACATTAGTACTATTGTTATTTTAAATACAGTAGTATAACTACATTTTACGAAATCTTTTCAAGCTCTACTGTCCACAAGATTCTTACTTATGCTTTTCTCCTTACAGTAAAAAAGATGAGATCTGTACAGGTAATCCTCAACTTACGACCACAACGGAGACAAAAAATTCTGTTGCTAAGTGAAAAGTTTGTTAAGCGAGTTTTGCCCCATTTTACAACTTTTCGTGCCACATTTGTTAAGTGAATCACTGCAGTTGTTAAATTAATAACACAGTTAAGTGAATCTGGTTTCCCCATTGACTTTGCTTGTTAGAAGGTCACAAAAGGGGATCCCATGACTCCAGGACCCTACAACTGTCATAAATGTGAGTCAGTTGTCAAGCATCCGAAAGTAAATCATGTGACCATAGGCATGCTGAAACAGTCCTAGGTGTGAAAAATGATCATGTCCATTTTTTTCAGTGCCGTTATAACTTTGAATTGTCACTAAATGAACTGTTATAAGTTGAGGACTACCTGTATTTTTAAAAAGACACACCAAGTATATTAATGACAGAATGTTGGACTCCAGTGCAAAATGGGCTTAGCATTTTTAAACTGTGGCATTGTGTGTTAAAATAGATTGAGATAAGTATTTTCTATAGGCATGCTTCATATTAAATCAGGGGTGTCCAAACTTGGGAACTTTAAGACTTGTGGACTTCAACTCCCAGAATTCCCCAGCCAGCTGGCTGGGGAATTCTGGGAGTTGAAGTCCACAAGTCTTATAGTTCCCAAGTTTGGACACCCCTGTATTAAATAATCTATCAGAGACAAAAGAACTGGAGAAAAAAATTGTTGCTTCTGTATGTTCTCTCATTAACTGTTCAAGATCAAAGAATTAACAAGGCCTGCAGAGAGAAGACGGAACAAGAAGGCCCCAGGGCTGAATGCTAGCAACTATTGGATTGTAAAAGTTGCTTTACCTCTAAGGCTGAAATGATTTGAAAGGAATTCTTTTCCGTTTTTCATTAAAACAGCCCAACTTTCCCACTTTTACAGCAATATGCTCTCATGAGAGCTTGAAAAGTTAGCCTGCTTTAATGAACAGCAAACAAGTTGTCTACATGAGAGGTCCAAAACACTTCTGAATCATTTTCAAAGCATACATAACCTTACTTACAAACATCTAATTCCCACACTGTGGATCTTAAACACCTGTGGGCAGGCTATTGCATACATATTTTTCAAAATATTTCAAAAATGAAAAATGTACAAATATTTGTTAGTTTTGGTAGAAAAATGGAAGGTGGAACAAAACTACTCAAATTTTTACTATTTGGTGATTTAACCATTCAAAATGACGTACCATCTAAATTTAGATTGTAGGAATGTTGAGAAAAACAACGTTTTACTTTTTTAATGAACATCAGATGTTGATATCAATATTTTTCAAACTTTACTTATTGCAAGATCGATACACATGATCAGTAGTGAGAATCTAATGACAGCAATGGGAGTCTCTCATCTAATAAAGCAGTGAAAGGCAATCCTTTATATGTAATCCCACCTCAGATTTACCTGTACAATTTCTCTCTTCCATATCAAGTGCAAATCCATTATTGCATCTACATTTGAAGCTTCCAATTGTATTTCTACATTTGCCATTTGTGCACATGCCAGAGAACATTTTACATTCATTTATATCTGCAACAAGAAAATAAATTCATACTTTTGGGTTCAAAAGATTATTTATCAGATAGAAAAATGTACTCACACACCTTAAAAACATCATAAAGCACAGGAATACATCTGGACAATCATTATAAATATGTGATAAACGGTTTTAATGTTTCCATTCATTTAGATGCCTTATACTTATTTTGTAGATCTTTCCATCACAAAACAATTCTCCAAAGAAAATTCAGACCATTATGAATTTGTATCAAAACGTATTTTCTCAAAATGCACAGTAAACTCTTTCATTTTTGCTTTAATGTCATGAGCAAGAAAGATATCACTGTCTGAAATTAGGAATTGTGCTTCTTTGTGGCTGGCAGTTAATAACATGTACTTAGATTAAATAAGAAAAGATACAGATTTATTTTGATGTAGGCAATTAAATCATTAAATTACTAAGCAAGTTTGTGAAGTCATAATTAAAGTAATAATAACATCCTGTATACAGAAGGAATGTTTTTGTACAACAAACCATTTCTCAAAATATTGCCTAGAAAACTGCACATGCTTGTCCACATAGTTAGTAGGAAAGAGTTAGTAAAATGCAAAAACAAACAAAAACGTCAATTTGGTTTAATGATTAAAGCACTGGATTTGAGTGAAAAGACTTCAATTCTCAAGCTACTTTAGGTACAGAAGCGAAATGAATGATTTTGACCTCTTAGCTGTAGGAAGAAAGCATTGGCAAAGAAAATCTGAATATGCTGCCTGGAAAAGAATAAAGGACCAAGGGAGAGATTAAGGTTACATGGCGAAATCTTGTGTTTCTGAGAGGGCTCCTTGATTATTCAGACAGTAGTCTGGGAATTATAAATGTGTTTTACCAAATAATTTCATTCCTTCACAGAAAATTAGGCTCAATAATTCAGTTGATTGTATAAATAAATATTATTTTTATTTATAGTTATATCTGATTCAAAAACCCAGAGACAAATATATTGAACTGAACAAAATATCTTTGGCTGCAATTCAATATATAGACTTGGATAAGTGCTACTGAGTGCCATGTATGGGGCTGCATACTTGCATATTTCAAACTTTTGAAAGAACCTTTTGTCATCCTGGATACAGTGGTAAGATGTTTCCACACTCTCCTTTCAATTATACAATGGCAAAACTAGACCTTACAAGACAGAGTATTTAGTAGTTTCCTGACATCTGTAATGAAAAACATCTGTTAGGAATGCTATGCAGAGCTGCTTAAATGTTTCTTCTTTAACCATTTTCCCAGTCAAAAACACTTTTCTCAGCTATTTCTCATTTGAGAGACAAAATATATGGTTTTGGAATATGATTTTGAGTGGAAAATATCTCTAGGGGAAAGAACTTTCATTCCTCACCAAATTCACAATCCTTTGTAGTTGCTTCAAAAGAAAAGAAAAAGAAAATGCTTATTTTGTTTTGCTTGAATAATTGCATTATATACTGTATATAACATTTCATATGTTTTGGAGAAGATCTTCCAAGCACAGGAAAGGAGGGAAGAGACTTATGTAGATTGTTTCAACAATTGTGTATTTCATATAAGGACTTTGTGTTTTTTTTATTATCAAAAGGTATCTGTTAAAATTGTACAGGTAGACCTTGACTTACTACCACAATTGAGCACAGAATTTCAGTTGTTAAATGAGACATTTGGTGGGTTTTGCCCCATTTCATGACATTTCTTGCCATAGTTGTTAAATGAATCATTGCAGATGTTAAGTTAATATCATGGTTGTAAAGTGAATCTGGCTTCCCCATTGACCGCTTGTCAGAAGGTTGCAAGAGGAGATCACATAACCCCAGGACGCTGCAAACGTCATAAATAGCTGCCACGCATCTGAATTTTGATCACATGACCATGATGATGCTATAATGGTCATAAGTGTGAAAAATGGTCATGTCACTTTTTTCAGTGCCGTTGTAACTTTGAACGGTCATAAATGAACTGTTGTAAGTCGAGGACTACCTGTAGTTGATGGATTATGAGTCCCTGTAATGGAATTTAAAAAAATATTAATGAAGCACATAAAGTTTGTCTGAAATATTATTCTTTACCTTTGTAAAATGGCCTTCCAGTTAAAATATCCCCACGGTTGGAGAAGCCTGGACCTCTGGGGCATAGGTCTTCATATTCTTTTGTGCCTGGCTTGGGGCATTCTTCGCAGTCAGAACCCCAAGCGGCACCAATAGCACAGCAACACGTATCCATACGAAATTTTCCAAGCACAGGTTGCACACAATCATCTTCATCCCATCTCAGGTAACACTGTTCCATTCGGATATCTACATGTGTCATTAAAAGCAATATCACATATGGAGGTTTTTCTGCTGCACTTATTTGTATATGCTGCATACCTGGCCTGGGCTGTGGCCCTTTGGGAATATTAAAACTATATTCAAATGTGTTGATTAGTTTACTGCCAGTTAAACGTAAGGGAATAAGCATGTGCATTCATATAACGGCTTTATATGTTGCTCATTATGAAAATTAATATGAAAGATAAATACAAAAGTTTCCCATTTGTACTTAAGTCAAATATAATAAAGATTAAATATAATTAATTCAAATTAAATAATAATTCAAAAGAACACCATTTCTTCTACAACTATGCATGAAAGTCTTTCTTATGGATTAAAAATAGTAAATTACAGGTGACTGTTACTTCTTAAAGAAAAAAGTCTTCTCAATATCCTAGAATTTAGTACAAAGCAGCATATACAGAAGAGGGCAGAAGGATGAAAACAGCATGGTAGATTTATGTTGTAAATTTTTGTATATGCATTATAACATTGCATCAGGGGTGGGTTCCTGCCAGTTCTAACCTCTTCTATAGAAGAGGTTCCACAAATCTACAGTGCCATTTAGAACCAGTTCCAGCTCCCTCCCCCCGCCCGCACATCATCAAGATGAAAAGCGAGGCGGAATTCTGGGAGTTGAAGTCCACAAATCTTAAAGCTGTCAAGTTTGAACACCCCTAGAGGGGTTTTTTTCTAAAGGGTTAGGGGTGCAAGGGTCTTGTAACGTGACAGCTTTAAGACTTGCGTGCTTCAATGCCAGAGTTTCTGAGCCAACATTTTGGTTGCTAAGCGAGAGCGTTGTTAAGTGAGTTTCGCCACATTTTACAAGTTGGCTACGCCCACCCAGTCAAATGGCTGGCAAGCTACTCCCACTCAGTTATGGCCAGCAAGCCACTCCCACAAAGCAGGCCACACCCACAGAAGAGGTTCTAAAAAAATTTGAAACCCACCATTGTATTACATGCATGTAACAAAGGAGCAGAACCTGCAGTTGTAACGCTACCATGCTGCTTTCTTATCCTGATAAAACTCCTGAAGAGGTCTATCTTTTTAGAAGAAAATGTAAATGTATTGTCTATTCTGAATACATTTGTATACTATAACAGAGAGGAAAATTATATATGTTATTTTGTGGTGAGAGAGACATAGCTCTGTTTTTAATTTTATTGCAATTTAGTTGTTTTGTAAAATTAATTCAATATGTTTACAGATGCATTACGAAATGCTGGCATATAACAAGTACAAATATAATGTGAAATTCTAAGAAGTGGGTGAAAAGTACATCTGCAAATGAACCAATAAAAACAAAAGAGAGGCTTTGTTATTATATTGTATTTTTTTCCCTGACCATTTCGGTCATTCTGTGATATTGAGGTGGAAACAACTTCCATTTAATTAACGGACTTCATTTCCAGTAAGTATGACCAATATATCCCAAAGGCGCTTTTTTCAAGAGGCAACTGGGCTTTCTGGTTTTTCTTTGAAGATGTTTTGCTTCTCAACCAAGAAGCTTCTTCAACTCTGACTGGATGGTGGAGAATGGAGGGATTCATACTCCTTGCAGGCAGCTGATCATTTGCATTCTTTTAGCGGGTCATTAAGGTCACCTGGAGGTTTATCTGTGTCATCAGGGTCACCTGACTGGTGCAAATGGGTGTGGAACCTGCTTGAACTGTTGAAAGGACTGTGTTGAAGACTGGAGATAGGTGATGTTGTACCCCTCCTCCTTTATTGAGAGAGGGCTGTTCAATTTTGACATAGATTGCCTCTTTAATCCCTCTTTCAAACCAGCAGTCCTCTCTGTCCAAAATGTGGAGTTTGCGATCTTAAAAAGAGTGGCCTGTAAAATTCTTCCATACCCCACCACTCAGTCAGAGCTGAAAGTGAAATGTTTTCAAAGAAAAACCAGAAAGTCCAGTTGCCTCTTGAAAAAAGCATCTTTGGAAGGAGGAGCTGACGTCGCAACGAGACAACGTGCGATCTTGAAGCTCCAAGATCGCAGTCGATACTTTTGCTGCTGGACGGTCCTTTTGGACCTAAACTGTCCTGAAGAGATGGTGATAGGGAAAAGTATGTCCTGCTGATCTCAGGGACACTGCAAAGTCCCTGATTGATCCAGGAGAATCTCTTTTTGCCAGCGACAGAAGCGCAGCCATTGAAGCTGCTGAAGTTGGGACAGCTCCAGAATGGGAGGAAAACGGAAAGAGAAAGTGTGTCCATCTGGTGAGGAAATCTTATTATAAAAGAGATTACCCCTCCCAAATTAAAGCTAAATTAAATTTGAAAACAGAAGAGAACAAGTGGCGAAATTAAGCTACATTAGGCAGTGTGTTATCCTTTTTTTAAATTTTCTTTTACGGATGGAACTTTTGCAAATGTTTCCTATTCTTTAAATTGAATGGATTAGTTTTTCTTCTACTACTTTTTATATTCATTTTTTTATACCTATGGATTAAAATATTTTTCCTTATTTTTATAATGCTGGATTGCATGGTTTTTTGGATTTTTTGCTCCATTTAAGAATTTTGTTTTCTTTAAGCCTGGAATATAAAGAAGATATAAAAGGAATACAAAGAGGGCTGTAATAACAGAGGGAAAGGAAGTAACACTGCCACTTGGAGGCTGGAGGCTTGGAAATATTGTTTATTCTTTTTTCTCTTTGATCATTTGATTTTGCATTTCAAGGTTCCTCAACTTGTTTACAGAGAGTGATAGTGAGAAGATCATGGGTTGTTTATACAGGTGCTTTTTGGGAGCTTCATTGGCAGCTGGAGTGGCATGAAAACAAAGCCTTGTTTTGAAAGATTATAAATGAACTTATTTTAAATTTAATAAAAAGTTTTGAATGCCAAATGGCAGTGTTTACAAGTTGGAAGAATGGCGCAACATGGAAAAGAAACCTTAACATTGCAAAAGATTATGTTTGAAATTCAAAAATTATTATAAGTAACAGAGAGAATTGAGAAGAGTTTGGAGAACATGGATCCTAGAACAGCAAAATTTGATGGAAAAATTGAGGATGTTCATCAAATGAAGAAAGTGGAGGTCAGAGTTCTAAAAACTGAAAGAAAAAATAAACAAAGAGACAAGAAAATTGTTTATACTGACAGTGAACTGAGCATGGTTGGAAATGGAAAGAGTGGAATATGGAATGGGGAGATAGATGGAATGGAGCTCTACTCCAGATCTCAAAGTATAGAAGAAGAAAAGAGAATTGATGGAACTAAGGAGAGAAATTTTGTCAGAAGCACTAATGATAACCAAAGATAAGCTGATTGAAGAAGCAGATGGAGGGTTTCGAGCTTATACAAGATATGCAATAAGCAATAAGTTGTGAAGAGAAATCTATACAAAACTTACTAAGGAAATAACCAGAATACTAATGCCACAAATGGCAAGAGACATAAGACTGCACTATTACTGGAAAGACACAGGTTGATGTAATGAAAGCTTATAATAAAAAATTAAATCAAATTTAAATTTAGAGCATTATGTATAAAATGAAGTGATAATGGATACAGTTAAAGAATTGATTGATAACGATATATATATATATATATATATATATATATATATATATATATATATATATATATATATATATATATTGGTTTGATAAGAGGAAATAGATATAAATTGCAAATGGTGACTACAAAAGGAGGTTTAGAAACTGTTATTAAATATAGCCAATTTTTAATTAGAACATATTATAAGGATGTAATGTAATTAAGTCAAATTTAGTTAAATTTAGAGCATTATGTATAAAATGAAGTGACAATGGATACAATTAAATAATTGATTGATAATGATAACACACACACACATATATATATATACAAATACAACACACACACACACACACATATATATGTGTGTGTGTGTGTGTGTGTGTGTGTGTGTTACAACCCTTGGTATGCCCAAATTGAACACAGCCGAGGTTCAAATCCCAGTAAGGGTATGGTTGCTGATGAGAGCTAAATAGCTCGAAATGGATCTATACTAGTCTCCCTTTATTTATTTATCAGCACAAATACAACACACACACACACACACACATGTATATATACATATATACATATATACATATATACATATATACATATATACATATATACATATATACACATGCATGCATGCATGCATGCATGCATGCATGCATGCATACATACATACATACATACATACATACATACATACATACATATATATATATATATATATATATATATATATATTACTGGGATTTGAACCTGGGTAAGGGTATGGCTAGTTGATGAGAGCTAAATAGCTTGAAATAGATCTATACTAGTCTTCCTTTATTTATTTATCAGCACAAATACAACACAAATATAACAAAGGCAACATTAAAAATATGGTTTTCTAACTGGATGGTCTCCTGGAGTGAGACAAAGGGAAACAGTGTGTTCCCTCCCATATTTGGGCATACCAGGGGTTGTGACACAATACATAGATACATACATAGATACATACATAGATACATAGATACATAGATACATAGATACATACATACATAGATACATACATACATACATACATACATACATACATACATATTGGTTTGATAAGAGGAAATTTGATATAAATTGCAAATGGTGATTACGAAAGGAGGTTTAGAAACACTGTTATTAAATATAACCAATTTTTATATAGAACATATTATAAAGATGTAATATTACTGGATAATATTGGGAAGAGCTAATGGAATGCCATTATGTGGTTTTGCTTTAAATTTGGAATATTTTATATAAAAGGATGTAAAAACAATTATAATCAGATGAAGGTTGAGGTATGATGATGATATATATACATATACATACATACACACACACACACACACATATATACATACATACATACTTGATTTAAAATACATGATTTGATATGAATTCTAGGTGATGACTGTGGAAGGGATGTACGGAAGTTTTTGTAACTTTTTATAACCAATGGACACAATTATGTAATGGAAGATGGTTTTGTGGTTTTGTGTGTGTGTGTGTGTCTTGTCTGTTTGTGTTTATTCAAACATTTAAAAAAATCTTTATTAAAAAAAAGCATCTTTGAGACAACCATGACCTGGACGACTGAATCTCCACAGACATTTATGATCAATATATTTGCATGTATATGTATATGCATATATGTGTGTGTGTGTGTGTGTGTGTGTGTGTGTGTGTGCCTAATTCTAACATGTAATTCTTGTCTTTAGCTTCTCTGAATCTGAAGCTAAACCTGAACAAGTGCATAATAAATGCAAAAAATACCTATTCTATCTCATTTTTCTTCAGTTGACAAACATGTCTAAGATTCCAAGACTTGCAGATATATAGCATTTGGAAGTTAACAGACTAGAAAGGCCAATGTGTGTGAGTGATAAAAGCTGAGGATCTCTTTCACTGTGTAACTTGTAGTGGCTTATGTAGATAGATAGAAACTTAATATCTTGAATACTCACCTAAACACACCCTGCCTGTTCCATCCAAGGTTAGACCGCTGGGACACTCACAATGAAAAGAGCCTCTGCTGTTGATGCACCGCCCATTGGGACACACACCCGGAAAAACTTCACACTCATTTACATCTGATATATACATAAAAGGGAGTTGACAATCTATTCTTATAGGCATACAGTATATCAGAAATATAAAATACCTAGCATATTTCTTACAAATAAGTTACATTTCTTTATACAGCTTATTTTTTGAAGTAAGAAAATGTAAGTATGAGTACAATGCTAGGTACATCTATTTTTGAGTAAGCTCTACTGAGCAGTGAAACTTTATTTTGAATATTTAGGTGTAAAATTGCACAGTCAAAATTGAACTGATTTATTTTTAAAAAATAAAAGGTGATTGGGAAGGTATCTGTTGAGAAAAAGGTTAGAACTTCGATGATTTAATAGTTTTTTGTTTTCTATAGACTGCAGCTGAAATCAGGATTCAAAATGATTTTTCATATAACTTTTGAACTGCAAAGAATTTGGTTACATACACTTAGGAAATATTTCTTAATCCAAAGAATAGGCAGCTGAAGTAGTTTTTAAAATGTCAGTCATTTAGAGGATTTGGTCCCCTACAGAAAAGAACAGGTCTGGACAGTTGATCAAAAGGATAGGGGTCCTTTTGACAAGCTTTGGCCAGTGGGTCACTTGTGGCTCTTTTTATAGCCAAAAAATTTCGGCAACAGTGACTTCAAATTTCAAATTTTTAATTTGTTAGCCGCTCCCTCTCCGCAAGGGACTCGGGGCGGCGTACAATAAAAATATACATACATACATATAGACATACAGGTACACACATATACATACATATACATACATGCATACATGGAGGAGGTAGTAATCAAATACATATCACATTAATAATAATAATAGAAAATTAAAATTAGCCATTAAAATATCCCTTGATAAAATGCAATTTAAAAGGACTGTCAGGAGGAGGATAAAACTACGGTTGAGCCAGGCCAGATAATTGAAAGAGGTGGGTCTTAAGCTTTACACGGAAGGAGCGGAGATCGGAAGTAATCCTGATGTCAAGGGGGAGGTCATTCCACAGGGCTGGGCCCATCACAGAGAAGGCCCTGCTCCTGGGTGTCGCCCTCCGACACTGTTTAGCGGACGGCACCCGGAGAAGTCCCTCTCTGTGTGAGCGGATTGGTCGTAGGGATGTATGGGGCAGGATGCGATCCCGCAAGTAACTAGGTCCTATGCCATGGAGCGCTTTAAAGATCGTAATCAAAACCTTGAAATGCACCCGATAGACCACAGGAAGCCAGTGCAGCTCGCGCAGGAGAGGTGTTACATGGGAGAACCTAGTCCTCCCCATAATCACCCACGCGGCCGCATTCTGAACCAACTGTAGTCTCCGAGTGCATCTCAAGGGAAGCCCCATGTAGAGAGCATTGCAGTAGTCCAGGCGAGATGTCACTAGCGCATGGGTGACTGTGCGCAAGGCATCCCGGTCCAATAAGGGGCGCAATTGGCGCACCAGGCAGATCTGGTGGAACGCCCCCCTTGCCACGGCTGTTACATGGTTATCCATGGACAGCCGGGCATCTAGGAGGACGCCCAAATTGCGCGCCCGTTCCATGGGGGCCAGTTGCTTGCCCCCGATGGCCAGAGATGGAAGCAACTGGTTGAACCGGGGGGCCGGAAGCCACAGCCACTCTGTCTTGGAGGGGTTGAGTTTAAGTCGGTTGTCATCCATCCAGACCCGTACGGCTTCCAAGCACCGGGACATCATTTCGACGGCCTCGTTGGGGTGGTTCGGGGTGGAGATGTACAGCTGAGTGTCATCAGCATACAGATGGTATCCCACCCCAAAGCCACGGATGATCTCGCCCAGCGGTTTCATGTATGTGTTGAACAGGAGTGGCGAGAGAACCGATCCCTGTGGCACCCCGCAAGTGAGGGGGCTCAGGGTCGATCTCTGCTCCCCTGCCAACACACGTTGCGTCCGGCCGGAGAGGTAGGAGCCGAACCACCATAAAACGGTGCCCCTGACTCCCAACCCCCATAGCCGGCACAATAGGATACCATGGTCGATGGTATCGAAAGCCGCCGAGAGATCTAATAGGACCAGGATAGAGGAACAACCCCTATCTCTGGCCCTCCAGAGATCATCAACCAACGCGACCAAGGCCGTCTCCGTGCTGTGCCCAGGTCGGAAGCCGGACTGGCGCGGGTCTAGATAATCATTCTCCTCCAAGTGACGTGGAAACTGTTGGGCCACCACACTCTCTACAACCTTCGCTAAAAAGGGAAGGTTGGAGACTGGACGATAATTAGCTAGCTCCGTTGGGTCTAGGGAAGGCTTCTTGAGTAGGGGTCTCACAACCGCCTCTTTCAAGGCGGCCGGCAGAGACCCCTCGCCCAATGAAGCGTTCACCAGGCCAAGGAGCCAGTCGCGTGTAACCTCCCAGGATGCCAGTACAAGCCAGGAGGGGCACGGGTCCAATAAACATGTGGTAGGTCGCAGACGTCCACGTAACTTGTCCAAATCCTCGATGGCAACCGAGTCAAACTCCTCCCAGAATGGTCTCTCAAGACTCGCCACGGGCGTCTCCACTGGACCACTGAAAGGGACCCATCCCCTCCGGATTTGAGCGACTTTGTCCTGCAGATATTTCCCAAACTCCTCTGCTCTGCCCTGTAAAGGGGCTTCCCGCGGCCTTTGAGACAAGAGGGAGCGGGTCACCCGGAACAGGGCAGCAGGGCGGTTATCTGCAGACGCAATAAGAGCGGCACAATGTTGACGTTTGGCCGCTCTTAATGCCACAAGGTACGTCCTTAAGTAGGTTCGTGCCTGTGCTCGGTCAAATTCGGAGTGGGAGGATCTCCAACGACTCTCTAGGCGTCTCTTGTGGCGTTTCATCACCCTTAGCTCCTCGGTAAACCAAGGAGCCAGGGTGGTTCGTTGCCTCAGGAGAGGCCGCAAAGGCGCCACCCGGTCAAGGGCCCCAGCAGTCGCACTATTCCATGCGGCTACCAGGTCCTCCACCCGGGGGCGGGGCGGGTCTACAGGAGGTGGCCCAAGCTCCGTCTGGAACTTATCTGGTTCCATCAGGCACTTGGGGCGGAACCATCTAATGCCTTCCGGCTCCGCCTCCCCGCAACGGGGGGTAGCACCAGGGAAGTCAAGTCGGAGAAGTGAGTGATCCGACCATGACAGGGGACTTTTCGCCTTACACCTTAACATTAGAATGTTACAACAGTCTGCCTTTAGAGATCATTCAGAAAGTACAAACAATACACAAGATAGTTGCTCACATGCTGACAGGTGACAGTTGCTTTAGCTCAGCGGTTCTCAACCTGTGGGTCGGAACCCCTTTGGGGGTCAAATGACCCTGTCACAGGGGTCAGCTAAGACCATTGGAAAACTTGTATTTTTGAAAAAATACGGAAAACATAAATTAATTTTATGGTTGGGGGTCACCACAACATGAGGAACTGTATTAAAAGGTCACGGCATTAGGAAGGTTGAGAACCACCACTTTAGCTGATTAACCCCAGTTTTGTGGGTACCGCAGAATTCTGAGGGCAATTCAAAATTATATATAATTTTATATATAATTATTTTATATATAATTTTATATATAATTTTATATATAATTTTATATATAATTTTATATATAATTTTATATATAATTTTATATATAATTTTATATATAATTTTATATATAATTTTATATATAATTTTATATATAATTTTATATATAATTTTATATATAATTTTATATATAATTAATTATAAAGCCTTAATTCCTGGTTACTATTGGAACCATCTCTTCTGAATAGAACAATTCTCTGCAATTCTTTAAGGGATCCTTCAGGATCTGACCTTATAAGGAATATGGAGCATAGATCCATATGTTCTATTGCCAGAAAATTACTGGAAGCTGAAGGAGTTGAAATCAACTCAAAGGAAAGTTTACAACAGTATTATTCCAATATAAAATATAGTGTTCCATTGGAGAACAATAAGTAGATTTCAACAGCAATATGTGTCATGTAACATACTTTCATTTTACCTTCACAAGAAACACCTTTGACTCTTGCAAATCCTCTAGGGCATGCAGTATCTGTAAGAGAAAAGAAGAAACATTTGGAGAAAAACGCATATGCATACGCGCGCATACCCACTCACCCAAACTTAGTTTAGAACAGGATAAACCACAGTTTTAAAAACGGGAAACATTTATTATCAGCTACATGAAGGAAAAAATATACTAAGAGAATGATTGTTGGAGTAATAGCAAATAAGTCCAATACTGCAAACCCCACTATCCCAATAACAAAATATTTCATCCTTTATGAACTAAAGATATATTAATAAATCCATCTCAGATTTGCATGTATTTTACTCATTATCCCATTTCTTCCATTTCAAAAGAAAAACTGGAAGTATTTTCCCCTAATACATACATTTTATATAACTTTACCAAAGACAAACTTTTATAAGTATGGTATTCGTACATGCATACCTGTGCATATCCAGGTTAGGTAGGACTTCAGATTCAAAGAGAAAAAATATTTATTAAATTTATAAATATATAACATAGAAATATAAAAATATCATCTAGACTACAGCACATGGTTGATATATGCAGCATCTGTCAATAATTCCTTAAAGCAGCTGCAATTTTTATCAGGATCAGCTGCAGCTGCTTTACAATCCTAGGAAGATGTTTTTGATTTATGGAATTATTGACAAATGCTATTTTCCCTTTGAATGTAAAATTCTGTATACATACAAACACACAAACATACACACATACACACACACACAAGCTCTGGCAATGGTCACTCATGATCTTTACTCACATCATACACTATGTGGGCCTGAAGAATGTTCTGAAAATGCTAAATGTATAACTGCAACTGCGTGGAGGCCAACTGGGACTCTTTAGTATATCCATAAACACTTGTAAAGGAGACATTTTCTTTGCTGCAAATTGGTTCAACATACAAGGGCCTTAATATCTGGTTACCTGTGAGACCATTTAGTCAGATAGAATCTGCCCAACCAAGATATGTCTGAAGAAAGTTTGCTGACAGTCACCATATCCAATCAAAACAATACAATAGCAGGGATGATCACTCGGCCACCCCACAAGAGGCAACCTTGCTGCGATGAGAGTTCATGCTGCCTGGTGGAGAAGGGTTGCCACTCGGTGCCCAGTGGCTGAGACGGCCAACCTCGTACAGTCCAACCCAGCACTTTGGCGAGTAACTGTTTCGGCTTGTGTGCTGTAATCGGTAGCTGCATCTCATCGATCAGCAAAACCTCGGAGGCAGGCGCTGGGTCTTTTACCGTGATGGGCAAAGGGCATCTGCTCAACGCGTCGGCATGGCAAATGTTTTCCGGGCTGGTGGTGCAATGTATAGTTGTAAGCAGCCAGGAACACAGTCCACCTTGTGAATCTGGGAGACAGAATTTGGGGTGTCTGTCTGTCCCAGGCGATGATGCCCAGCAGGGGCTTGTGATCCGTCACTATATGGAAATGACAGCCGTATAGATAAGAATGAAAACGTTTCACCCCAGCCACTATAGCTAAAGCTTCCCGATCTAGCTGGCTATAGTTCCTTTCAGGGGAGGACAAGGTGCGAGAAAAGAATGCAACAGGAGCCTCCCTGCCCGATGGCAGCCGGTGGCTTAGGACTGCTCCGACCCCATAGGGAGACGCATCACAAGTCAATACAACTGGGAATGATTCGTCGTACTGGAGCAGGACCCTGTCAGATGTCAGAAAATTTTTTACAGTCTCAAATGCCACCGCTCCACGAAGTGGGTCTTGCCCCAGACCCACTTCGCCGAGCGGTCTAGCAGTCTGTGGAGCGGTTCCACAACGGAAGCGTTGTGCGGGAGGAATATATTGTAAAAGTTCACGAGGCCTAGGAAGGCTTGCAGCTCGGCTTTTGTGGTAGGCGTAGGGGCTTGCTTAATGGCCAGCACTTTGTCGGGAGTAGGATGAATGCCGTTGCGGTCAATTAAAATCCCAAAAATTCAACCTGTGGCACCGCAATCTTGCACTTGGTAGCTTTGAGTTTCAACCCCACGCTTTGGAAACGAAGAAGCACGGTACGCAAATGGGCCAGGAGGTCGGTCAGGGTGCGGGCTGATACCAGGATGTCATCAAAATAAGGCACAATGCCTGGAATACCCTGTAAAAGCCTTTCCATTAAATTTTGGAAAAGTCTAGGTGCCACACTGACTCCAAATTGGAGCCGTTGCACTTGAACGCGCCCCTATTCATGACAATCGTTTGGGCTTCAGCAGTTGCCGCATCCACAGGCAACTGCTGATATGCTTGGGCGAGGTCTAGCTTCGCAAATATGGTTCCCTGCCCCAGAAAATGCAGCAGATGCTGCATTACAGGCACAGGGTATGCACTCTGCTGCAAGGCATGGTTCAAAGTGCATTTAAAGTCAGCGCAGAGGCGAACAGACCCATTGCTCTTCATAGGGGTCATGATTGGGGTTTCCCAATGGGCGTGGTCTATTGGCTCTAACACCCCTTGAGCCAGCAGCTTATCAATTTCTGTGTCCACCTTGGGTTTTAACGCAAAAGGTACCCTACGCGGCTTCAGCCGTCGTGGAGGAACCTGGGGGTCCAGGTTAAAGGAAATGGGAGTACCTGTGTACTTCCCCAGACCTTCCCCCAAAACTTCAGGAAATTCCTTAATGAGCATGTCCAAATATGGAGTGCTCTGAATTTGGTTAATTCCTGTAATGGCTAGCCCTAGGGCTTCAAACCACTCTAACCCAAGCAAGCTTCGCCGGGGGCCTTTTACCACAATGAGAGGCAACCTTTTGCTATATTGTTTAAAAACCACCCTACAAAAATACTTTCCCAGTACTGGAATGGATTTCCCCTGGAAATCCCTCAACTTTAAGAGACATGGCGTTAAGCTGACTTGGGATATAGCAGGCACAATCCTTTTAATTGTTGCCCAAGATATAATAGAGACAGCTGAGCCCATGTCAATCTCCATTTGGCAGGGTCTGCCTTCCAATTTAACCGTGAGGAATATTTTCCCTCTCAGACTGTGGATGATCTGATCCACTTCAGCCTCTTCCCTGTCTTCTTGAACAGAAAAACAGGAATCCCGTTTTCTGAAATTGTGAGGTCTGCCTGATCTGAAAGGTTTCTTGACGTACTGACTGCTGCCTTGCGAGTTGCCTTTCAGAGCGCTCGCACAGGGCACAGCAGCCCTGCAGCCCTTCGCTAAATGGCCTCTCTTCCCACAACGGAGGCATGTTGTATTTTTAAAACGGCACTCCACTCTGTCATGCCTACCCCCGCACCAGGGACAGTTTGTTTGGGGAAGACTCTTACCCTGCCGACCTCTGGCTTGCTCCACCTTCAAGCGATGTACATCATCATTTCCGTCAGCCCCGTCATCACCGAAAATGTCTTCATGGTGAACCTCGGTGTGTTTGTCCGCTGCAGGCAGCTTTGAAAATCTTTGTATTTCTTCAGTGGAGTTATTTGACAGCTCCACTGCCCTAGCCTCATCCAGCGCCGTCTGTAAGTCCAGCTCAGGCTTGGCTAACAGGTGGCGCTATATTCGGAGCTCTCTAACCCCCCTCACAATTTGGTCTGTCAGTGTCTCATCCAAATCCTTGAATTTACAGTAGAGAGCCGCTGCCCGTAATGCAGCCACATATTCATTAATAGACTCTCCCTCACATTGGAACCTTCTATAAAAAGCATACCTACACGTTGTGCGAGACGGGGTAGGGACGTAGTAATTTTTAAATTTGGCCATCAGCTCATCCCAGGACACCGTATGGACGGAGTGAGGGGCCACTAAGGTTCCCGCCAAATTAAACATCTCTGTTCCACATAGGTTTAGGAAGCATGACTTCTTACGTTGTTCAGTCAAATCAGTGTAGTTGTTGGCTTCTGAAAAGCACTTGAAACGGGAAATATAAGAGTCCCAAGTTTCTGTGGCCCCATTAAACACGGCCAATGTGTTCATTGAAGCCATCCTGAGGCAATTCGTCTCTCCGTGGCAGGTAATCAGAGGCCCTCTTCATAGTGAGTGACTCGCTCGATCTCTCGTCGAGTGATTTCCCTGAGGGAAAATTCAGCTCTGTGACTCAGCTCAGCTTAGTGACTTTCAACAGCACTGCCTGGGCTCCTCCTCTGTGTATCCCATCCTTGTCGCCAGTGTTCTAGCTGGGAGAACGCGGGTGGACAGACAGGAGGCGAGCCAGGACTTCAAGCAGCTAACAGCTTTAATCATAACAGGTTGCCAAACGCGGCACTTCACAATTCGCGCGTCTCAGCTAACTGGCAACAGCTGAGCCCTGTTTGGCAGCTCTTTATATATGCCGTCTGTCAAACAGGTAACCAATCAGCGACGAGCACAGCGCCCTCTAGCGGAACGGACCAGAGGGAAAACTAGAATGCATAACAGGAATCACATCAGCTCTTTTCCAGTCCTCTGGCAGTTCCCCGGTGCTCCAGGATCTCTGAAAGATATAGTTCAGTGGTTCTGAGATCTCGTCTGCCAGATCCTTCTGAACCCTGGGGTGTAATCCAGCCGGTCCTGGTGATTTGAACTCATGTAGGGTAGACAGGTACTCACTTACCATTTTCTTCCCTATTTCAACTTGTGTTCCTAATCTGATTTTTGTGATGCTGTTTTTGATAGGTTGGACTGTTTTATCCCTTTGTGTAAAGACAGATGAAAAACATGAGTTAAATAGTTCTGCTTTCTCCCTGTTGCTTGTCACTTTCTTGCCACTTTCTCCCAGCAATGGACCAATTGTTTCCTTAACTTTTTTCTTGTTGTTAACATGTTGAAAGAAGCTTTTTTTTTGCTATTTTTTACTTTTGTGGCAAGCTTTTCTTCATTGTGAGCCTTAGCTTTCCTCACTTCATCTTTACAGGCTCAGGATATTTGCTGATATTCTGTCTTAGTTATGTCCCCCTCTTTCCACTTTTTATACTTATTTTTTTTTGTCTTTCAATTTGTCAGAGAGTTCTTTGTGTAGCCATGGTGGTTTCTTTTGGGAGAGGTTATTTTTCTTCTTCATTGGTATTTTGCTAGACTGGGCTTTTGTAATCTCTTTTTTCAAAATTTCCCAGCTTCTTGAGTTGTTTTCCCCTTGAGAATTCTCATCCATGGAATTCTTCCCAAGCTCTCTCTAAGTTTATTGAAATTAGCTCTCTTAAAGTCCAAGACTCTAGTTTGACTTTGTTTTACTACTTGTGTTTGTATAATGTTGAATTCCAATATTGCATTGGTCACTTGCCTCCAGGGTTCCAATCAGATTCAGTGGAAAGAACTTAAAACACAAAAACTTTTCAGGAATACCCATACATCAGAAATAAGACCTGTAGCTTCACTCCAGGTAGTTAAATAGCTGCCAAAACTTCAGCTTTTAAAAAAAGCAATTGGGACATTTTGATATTGCTGTACTACAGACAGTCCTTGGCTTATGACAGGCCACTTAGTGACCATTCAAAGCTATGACAGACCCCCTCCAAAAATTACTTACAGACTAATTTCAAAGTTACAATGGCTGCACACACCCCTGCAGTCCTGTGTTTTCATTTGGGTCCTTGACATCTGGATCACCTTTATAGCCATTTGCAATGTCCTGTGATCACATGACTGTGATTTTTTAATTTATTTTTGCAGATTTCAGGTGTTTACTTCTGGTTTCCAGCAAATAAAATTTCCATTGGGTAAAATGGATTTGTTTTATTCGATTAATGATCACTAGAAAAAAAAATATAGTGACCTGCCTAACAATCACAATCCTGTGATTCTGGCCTCAATTACAGTCCTATGTCAAGGACTTACTATAAGCTGCCAAAAGGCAGAATGGTAAATCACTTGAAATAAAAAAAAATCAACACATAAAAACTATAGGTAATTGTTGTGGCCCAGCAGGTGCCGCTGCCGCTGCCACCAGACTCCGAGAGTGAGTGCCCCTACGAGTCAACTCCAGAGGAGATGGGGGACCCTGGACTGGATTCGGATGCTGAGCAGGGATCCGAGAGTCTGGTCGGCCACCAGGAGGCGCCTGAGGCATGGAGCAGCGGTGAGAGCCAGAGGAGGGGGGCTCCCGATGCCATGCCTTGGAGCAGCGGGGAAGACTCTGGACGCCCGTTACCGCCGCGCCCACAGACACAAGGAACGTGGGTGTAATTATAGGCGGTAAAGAGCTCTCAGCTGCTGTTTGGGAGGCTCCCTTTCCAGGTTATAAAAGGGTTGACTGTGCATACGCCCTTTGCAGCAGTCAACAGAAGACTTATGCCAGAAGTTCTAGTCTGGAATTCTAGCAAGCTGGATTGCTGCTTTTGTGTTCTGTTCCTGTGAGTTTTGTCTTGGTGGCTTGCTGCCACGGAACCTCTTGTTTGTTTGTGCAATAAACCTTGTTCCCTTGTACTGTTCCGGAGTGTGTGTTCTGTGTGGGCAACGGAGGAACGGGGGTCAGAACAGGTAATCTTCAACATATGTCTTAATAACTGTTGAAAATTACAATGGATACCCCCAGGTTACTTAAGATTCGTTTTTGAATCATGATGGTTACCCCTACCTCAGTCACATAATCACATTTTGGGTACTTGGCAACCAGCTTATCTTTATACATCCCTGCGGCCAATTCGCTCACACAGAGAGGGACTTCTCATGGTGCCGTCCACTAGGCAATGCCAACGGGCGACACCAAGGGGTAGGGCCTTCTCTGTGATGGGCCCAACCCTCTGGAATGACCTCCCCCCCGACATTAGAACCACTACTGACCTCCGCTCCTTCCGGCAAAAATTGAAGACTCACCTGTTCCGATTAGCAGGCCTGGCATAATTACAACTGTCCCTCCTGGCAAATGTATTAACTGGTTATTTTAGGGGTATTGTTTTTAACTTATTGTGTGTGTTTTAGGGGTTCAAAATCCTATATTTATATATATTGCTTTGTACAGTTCTTTTAATTCCATTTTAACCTCCTCCATTCCAACTGTACATATTCAATTTTTACTGTATTTTGATATATTTTGCATGGACTGTACACCGCCCCGAGTCCCTTTTGGGAGAGGGGGCGGTCTAGAAGCATGAATAATAAAAATAATAAATAAATAAATATGGCCATTTGTGGTTACGTGAACATGTTTGCAGCTTTGTAGCTTATTTTTTTTTCTATAGTTTCTAGCATTTAGTTTTGGTTACCAGTAAAAAAAACAGCCACTGGGTTAGGGTTCACTTGACAACTACTGAAAAAGATGTAAAAAAATATGGTGCAGTCACATAATGCCATCACTTATAACCACAGACCTACTACTATAATTCCTGGCTCAGTTATATGTCATAAGTCGAGGACTACTTTTATTTTAATTGAGAACTACATTACAATAGTCCAAGAAGTGTAAATAAAAATTTAACTTTAATCTACAAAAAAAATCTAAAATTTGGAATTATATGTTTAAAAACATAGGTAAAATGAAAGTATTTTTTCATACTCATGCATATAAATAATAAGTTTGTTTGTTTATTAAATTTATCTATGCTACCTCTCACCTCAGAGATGTCTTTGGACAGCCTAAAAGCATTAAAACTAGTACAGATTAAAATAATAAAACAAAATAATAATAAATAATTTTAACACAAAGTAAACTCTGTGTTATATACATGTTCTACTGAAGTCGAAGTCTACTTACATACACAAATATGTAAGGTATGTATAGGATTTAGAAAACATTATGAAATAGAAATCATACCAAATTCACAACGTTCGCAAGGGCTACCCCAAGCAGCTCCGAGAGTAGCACAGCATTCTGATTTCAAAGTAGCTCCATGAAGGTTTACTTCACAACGATTATCTTGGATGTTCAACCAGCATGTTCCTTTCAGACTATCTACAGGAAATCCAAACACAATAAGGCCTTCCTAATTCATCTGTGGTAAAGCATATTAATTATAAACACAAATTAACTACTGATCTTGTAGACATTTACTGTTAGAGTCTTTCAAACTGGCTTGTCAAATTTTGCTGCTACAATATAATACTGCTGTAAATAAAGTAATGTCATTCTATCCAGCCTGTTCTTCATGCCTTTTTAAAAATATTATTTATTCCCTTTAATTGGTTCTTTTTATAATCCCTTGCTTTCAATTATTGTGAGCCACCCAACTGGCACAGTTCATGAGGAGACCTTATCAGTAAATCAGAAAACTCCTAATTAAATATTAATTCTTCTTCTATTAACAGCAATTAGGATTTTTTAATTAGGATTTTTCTAAATGTAATAAATGTACCAATCGCGAATTACAGTTTATTTTTCTCTGAGGTATATTTAAGTTTCACTAAATAAAAGACAAATTCTTTTTGTAACATTATATTCTGAAACTTTTTTCTGAAATTTGATAGCATTTTCTTGCTGAAAAATGAATTTTAATTAGAATGTCACCAAGTAAGATATTGTATGGAGCTATTGTTCAGCTATATTATTTTTTGGATATTACCATATACTCTTCTTTTCTCTTTTAAAGACAATTGTGTAAAAACAAATTAAAGAATTCATACTTTTTTTAAAAAAAGAAATCATTAGACTCACCAATACAAATGAAGCCTGTAGAGTCTATTTTGCTGCCAGATAAACATTCACAGATGAAAGACCCAAGATTGTTCCTGCAAGCACCATTGACACAAGGACTGCTTTCACATTCGTTTATATCTATAATGCAGAAGGAAATATATCAGACTCACTGTATGTTTCTGGA
This sequence comes from Natrix helvetica, assembly GCF_964273705.1. NCBI lineage: Eukaryota > Metazoa > Chordata > Lepidosauria > Squamata > Natricidae > Natrix > Natrix helvetica. The sequence continues at coordinate 60,086,997 of NC_138552.1, forward strand.
AAATATTATAATGTATGAATCTTGCCATTAACAACATTATGCCAGAATGTCTGGAAAATGTGTTCACGGATCTAAGAAAAGAGTTAAATGTCTATAATGCAGAGAATGTATGGCAGGCAGATAACAGTGCCTGCATAATTTTGTAAATGATAATTGGTTACCTCAAATAACCTAGAAATATATAAGGATTTAAACTGAAGCAGTTTTCCAGAATAACTGTTTTGTGAGAAATCAAGAATACTTTTTAATGGAAGCAGCATGTTCTGTGCAACAATATGTCCAATATTTTTTTTTTCATTTATGGCTCATACAGCTTTAAGATATTTTTTAAAACTACATAAACTAAATGTAATTGTGTTGTGACTCCACTGACTCAGCCAGAGTTTGGAAAAATAATACTGTATAAGAGGGTGTGTGTGATTGCAATAATCTATATTTCCTTTTTCACATTCTCCTCCATTTTTTCCACAATTGTTTTTAAGTAGTTCCATGTGAAGACATATCATCTGACAGTTGATATTAATTGCATCAAGAGATAAATAAGGGGTGTTTTTAGTGACTTGGCATTGTGTAAATGGTGTATGAAAAAGACCTTGAGAAATAGGGCAAAGAGAACAATCAGATAAGAGAGGGTATAGGCCACAGCTACATAAAGGGTGGAGAAAGAGGTTCAGAACACACCTTCCCTAACTTTACAGGCTTCAAAAGAAACAGTGGAGATTTATATATTCAGACTTGTAAGATTCTGTTAATTAGCATTACAATATAGTAGTAGTTCATCTGTCTGTTTCATATATGGTATACCTAAGATTAACACATTTATATTATTTTATTGGCAAGAATACCTGTACCCCTTTTCCAGTATGTTGTTCTGACTTCTAGGCCGAACATGTCTATAATAGTCTACTAAAGATTAAATGGTACAATTGACAACCTTTAGACATTCAAATTGGGGACAACCTGTAATGGTATGTGAGAATGTATTACATGAATGAGGGAAGGAGATGTTGTCAAAGGAACAATCAGACAAGACAAGGAAAAGTTCCCAATGGCTTAATGTCACAGCAAGAAACCTAGAAAAGAACTCCTATTGCTTTTAACTGCCTGATCAGTTAGGATAGATCCTGTCCCATTTTATCATGAGCTTGTGTGAAATTCTAGACTAGGGGGGAGGGGGATTTCTGAGTTTAAAATCCTTGAAACAACCATTTTGAATTCCATTTTGAAAAAATGGAACACAATGAATTTATCATTTAATGTATCAGACAGTAACACATCTGCGTATCTACCCATCCCTAAATTCTATCAGCAATTCAATCTGGGGGGAAAAATGAACTTGGACAAGGTACTGAAAACTCTGTTTTACTTAATCTAAATGAATTTGAGTTTCCATAAAGACTATATATCAATAAAAATGCTGGAAATTTTCTCAAGAGGTTAGGTGGAAATGGGGAATCTGTATTTATGTCCTGTAGTCACTTCTAATGATTAGAAAGTGTGTCTTGTGACTTTGGCCAAATAGCCTTTTTTGGGTGCCAAATGAATAGAAGGTTTTTTCCCCCAGTCGTCTCCTTCTCCCTCTCTCTTCTGCTAACTTTACTCATGTTTAGTGTTTAGAAACTCTCATAAATTTAAGAGATTGACAGGGGCATGGAGAAAATTTGCTCTTTTAAAATATGTCCACCATTTAAGTGAACTGTAAATGTCAGTGTTCTTATAACTTTATATTTCTAGACATACTATTAATTATAATAAACCTACCAAGCCCAAGTGGCTGGTAATATTCCATGTTTAGCATTTTCCCATTCATGGGTGGTCAGACAAGACTTTTACACAGTTTCATCTGTTACGCCAGTTATGGCCTAGATCAGTGATGGTTAACCTTTTCAGCACTGAAACTGGAACGTGCGCATGAGCGCCAGAACCCAGAAGAGAGCAGCCCGTGTGCATGTGCAAGGTAGCCAGCTGCTCTTCTGGGTTCCATGGTGCTCATGTGTGCTTGCCAGCTAGTCCGGCACGCATGCACACTGACCAGCTGCTCTCTTCCGGGTTCCGTTATGCACATGCTTCTAGGTGTCATTAGAGATGCTGGCTGCTATTTTCAAAGGTTTACATAGTATAGGGCCTGGTTACTTGACGGACCCCTGTGTCACATAATATCTGCCTGCTTGATTCAAGGTAGTAGGGTTGGCACACTGCAGGTTCCTTCTGTTAAACAATGCTATCTATTGGGTCAGTGGTGGGTTCCTCCCGGATCGCACCGGATCACGCGCGCTCCCCTTCAGCGCTCCACCTGGCTTGCGCGCTCCCTTTCAGCGCTCCACCTGGCTTGCGCGCTCCCTTTCAGCGCTCCACCTGGCTTGCGCGCTCCCTTTCAGCGCTCCACCTGGCTCTCGCGCTCCCTTCCGGCGCTGAAACCGGAAGTACAGTTTTGCCCGCCCCTGGCGAAGCAACGACGCCTGCCTGCGCTCCACCAGCTCGGCTGGGAACGGAGATGTTTCCTCAGCGGAGCGGAGCGCCTGGCGCTCCGCTCCGCTGAGGAAACATCTCCGTTCCCAGCCGAGCTGGTGGAGCGCAGGCAGGCGTCGTTGCTTCGCCAGGGGCGGGGCAAGACTGTACTTCCGGTTTCAGCGCCGGAAGGGAGCGCGCAAGCCAGGTGGAGCGCTGAAAGGGAGCGCGCAAGCCAGGTGGAGCGCTGAAAGGGAGCGCGCGCGATCCGGTGCGATCCAGCAGGAACCCACCACTGTATTGGGTGCTAGAAACACACTTTCTACCTGCTACAAGTATGGCAAAAAATCAAAGTTAAGCATTATACTAAAATACCAAATTGGCTTTCAACGATGGAAGTATTAATCTATCCAAACGTGTTAGATATAGATAAAATAAAGAGATACAAATATTTACTAAATGAGCAGGGGGAATTGAAAACGAGACCAGAACTAAAAGAGCAGGGCACAGATATCTATTGGTGGCCATATATGCAAATTCAGATATACGAAGGACAAAGAACAACATGGATTCCAAAAAAACCTGCAAGAATTAGACAAGATTTTACAAGGTACAGAGGATAAATTGATTAAGAAAATATACAATTATTTATTGAATTATAGAATGGAGGAGGAGATAGTTAATAATAGTAAATAATAATAATAGTAAATAATGAAGAAAAATGAAGAAAAAAGGAAACATATCTTCTTGTAATAGCACCTGCCCTCTGGAATGAGATTCCTCCAAAATTCAAGTAGTCCCACCCTACTGGAATTTTGAAAGGTCCTGAAGACCTGGCTTTAGATATGTTATCTCAGCCATCTTTGTACTCTTTTTGTGTGTTCTTGTTTTAAAGTTAACTATTTCTAAACCCAGAAATGCTGGGAGTTTGTTAGCATATAAATTTGATAAATTATGGTTCGTCACACAGTCAACCAAATGTTTAGACTGGATTTGAGTACCCAGGTGGTTGAAGGTAATATGCTGATATTTGTAAACACTATGAAGTGATGTATGTAAGAGCTATTGCTATTGCTATTTGTCATTTTTATCCACATATTAAGTCCTTCCCAAGGACCTGGAATAGGTAGATGTTGATGTCTGATTGTTAGAGGTATCACTGCAGGATGTAAGCTGTTCCCAGTAGAGCTACTACTACTACTATTATTATTTACTACAGGTAATTATATGTAAACCTTTTTAAGACAAGTCCTATTCTTATATGGTTTGGAGTGGACTGTAGTGTTACATTTTGCAACACTCTATTTTCTTTGTCTTAATGCACCCTTAAGTATTTTATATATTTGCCATAGCAGTCTAAGAATTAAATAACATTATTTAAAATAAAATAAAAAATATGACAACTTTCATTTCTGTTTCACATAGATTTAAGCCCAGATTATTCAATATTTTAATATGCTTATAGGAGTCTGCAATCATCTGGATCTAACGTTGCTTAGAACAGGTTTTAGGGGTTTTTTAATCTAATAAAATGTTAAAGAAAAAAAGATTTATAAAGATTATAAACAGGCTATTTTCCATTGTAATTTCTACATTAAAAAATTAGTGTAGCCGAATTTTCTCCTTCTATAAAACTAACTTGTGTTATTTTTTTCTTCTTGAAAGTCAAAGCCAACATCTGAAATGTTCCTTGTGATTACATTACAATGATTTATGTATTGTTGTTTGTGTTCTGGATTCATGTATAACAGCGTGAACATGTTTATAGCTACAGCTGTTCTTTGAAGCGAAATATCAAGATAAACAGATACAGTTAGCATCTCTTTGTTGTACTATTTCAGCCTTCATTTTTTAATAAATTCTCCATAGTACTAAAATATTAAAACACATACGCAACCATCTGAACTCCCAACAAAGGACAACTTCAAATATCCTGCAAACTGATTTCCCTTAGTTCTTCTTCCTTATTGTCTTCTACATACATGAAATCTACTCTGGAGGTTTCCCCCAACTCTCTAAACCAGATTTAGAGGTCTATAAAGAAAAAAAATATCCATCTGGTGGACAGCTTTTAAAACATGACATGCGCTACAATGCTAAGCATGTTTATTTAATGCAGGTCCCCCAGGGTTCAACAGAATCTTCTTCCAATTGAACGGAATTGTGTTACATAAAATAACTCTTGTAGCAGTGTTATTTGTTGCATCAATATATTTTTACACAGATATATTTATATATCCTGATTATACAACAGAGATGTGATTTTTAAAAAATACTTACAAGGTTTTCAACAAGTGTTCAAATTACACTGACTATGATGGAAACTGGTTATTTAGAGTGAACCAAAATGTAGATATGTAGAAAGAGTATATGTTAACCATAAGGTATGTGGAAATCAGGAGCAAAGTTTTCACTGAACTTTTGGGAAGGCTTCGAGAAGTGCTGCTTGATTGGGCATTGATAAAATTAAAGTGTCTCTGGAAGTGAATTGTGAATTCTATTGGCTACAATATGTCCCTGATAAACAGACTGCTTTTATTAACAAACAAGTAGGGCATTGTCCAATAGGGCATTTTCAATTTGTTGTAGCAAGGTATATAAGATTATGATTCCGATGGCTATCATAAAATTATTTCAGAACAAGAAATCATGTTCTTTAGAAATATGGATAATCTTATAGGAGCACATGAGTTCCTGCTTGGCTGTACAAAGTACCATTCAACTTTTACCTGTGCAACAAAATTGTTATGCCATTGCTTCACTGAGTTGACCACTTCAAATTTTGCTGGTTTTCTGCACATTTATCTGCACAGAACACATTTCCTCTGAAACTGGGCAGTGGGCAAAACAAAAGCAATTGCCTTATCATCAACCAGAGATGCCATATTTTTCCACAGCACTATGCTATCTCATAGTAGACCAGTTAATCAACTGGAATTGAAGCAGCACCTTTCAAAATTATTGCTATTCACATGTATAATTCAAATCACATTTTGCTTTGCATGCAGATTTTACATGTTAGTTCAGCAGATGTAAATGTTAGATAATAATTTAGAAAGTTATCTAGATCAGGCTAACTTTGTAGTACATGATAATATTTTTCAAAAGATTATAGCCCAATATTCAAACCCAGTAATGTAGTTCTCATTTAATATCATAAACACACTTCCAGAATATTTAAGCAAATATGCCGTACACCACCGTCACAAACAGCTTTTAGAGGAATAGTTACTCTGTAAAATATCTGCCCTAATAACTAAAAAACTGATGCAACTTTACAAATTAGCTCCCAATTTAGCTCCAGATATGTCCTACTTGTCCAGAAAAGTTTATTAGTATTTAATGAATCAGACTTCAAGATTTGTCTATTTTAATGTCTCAAAAATTAAAAAAATTAGCTTACAATTAAAGTTTGTAAGAATGAAGAGTTTTGGCACTTTACATTTTTTAAAGGAAGAAGTCCTACTGTAATCAAGTACTTTACCTTTACTAATATTATCAATTTAAAGTAATGAGAGAATTGATTAAACAACAGAATCCCTATTTTTTTAATTAAAAATTATTACCTTCGCATGTGTCAGTTTCACTGCTGAATATATATCCTTTTGGGCACACACAGCTGTAACCTCCAGGCGTATTTCGACAAAGGCCATTGTCACATAATAATCGATTCACAAAACATTCATCAATGTCTAGAAAAGAAATGAATAGTTCAAATTAGTTTATATGCTAGAGAATGTGCTCTTCTATGAGCAAGCTATACCTACATTTAATTTTCACATTACTAAGTGTTTCAATAATAGATTGTCTCACTTCTTGAGACTTCAATTTATTCATGGTGACTGCCAGTTGCCTGCAATTTGGCAGTTCAAATCTCACCAGCCTCAAGGTTATCTCAGCCTTCCATCCTTCTGACGTGGGTAAAATAAGGGCCCAAATTGTTGGGGGCAATATGCTGATTCAGTAAACTGCTTAGAGAGGGCTGTAAAGCAGTATATAAGTCTAAGTGCTGTTGCTATTGCTATTTCCACTGCTCAGCCAAAGCAAGTAGGTGCCTATACCTAGTGGGTGGCAGTCAGATAGAATAGCGACATAGGAAGATGCAAAAATCACATGAGTCATATTAGGGACAATAATGAAGCATCAATTCATAGTGTATAGATACAACAATGTGCCATAGAGCTGACAAGCTAGATACCAAAATGGATGATAGCTTCTGTGTTTTAGGATCAACTATCCATAATAAAATAACAAATACAATACAATACAATAGCAGAGTTGGAAGGGACCTTGGAGGTCTTCTAGTCCAACCCCCTGCCTAGGCAGGAAACCCTATACCGTTTCAGACAAATAGCTATCCAACATCTTCTTAAAGACTTCCAGTGTTGGGGCATTCACAACTTCTGGAGGCAAGCTGTTCCACTGATTAATTGTTCTAACTGTCAGGAAATTTCTCCTCAGTTCTAAGTTGCTTCTCTCCTTGATTAGTTTCCACCCATTGCTTCTTGTTCTACCCTCAGGTGCCTGGGAGAATAGTTTGATTCCCTCTTCTTTGTGGCAACCCCTGAGATATTGGAACACTGCTATCATGTCTCCCCTAATCCTTCTTTCTCTTAAGCTAAACATACCCAGTTCCTGCAACCGTTCTTCATATGTTTTAATCTCCAGTCAAATAGTCAAGAAATATAGTGATAAGACTAGAACTTAGTAGAGGAGCCACGAAGGCCTTGAAAAATAAATTCAAATGCTGCGTTGCATCTACCTTTACAGAATTCAGAATAATGCAAACAATGGTATCTCCTATAACACTTGGTGTAGACAAAAGTTGGACTGTAAAAAACAGGATAGGAAGAGTTCTAAAACTTTTCAGTTTTGGATTTCTGAGAATACAAGCCAAAAAAACAAACAAGTTGATCATCCCAAAAAATCAACCCAGAATTCTCACTCAAGGCACAAACGTTCGGTTTCAAACTACTGTACTACATTTCAGGCACATTGTGTGAGGATCTACCCCTCAGAAAACATCAGGGAGAAAGATGACCTCAGTTACTGTGGCAATGGATTAGAAAGACTTAAAGGACTAGGCTAGGGACAGATCGTCATGAAGATAATAACAGATTGTGTTTGAGAAAAATTATCTATATAAGGGCTTAAATGGTGATACTTAATGATACTTATATGATGGCACATAATCAAAAATAACAATGCTACCCCCCGCCGCGAGGAGGCGGAACTGGAAGGTATTAGATGGTTCCGCCCCAAGCGCCTGATGGAACCGGATAGGTTCCAGACGGAACTTGGGCCACCTACTGTGGACCTGACCCGCCCCCGAGTGGAGGACCTGGTAGACGCATGGAATAGTGCGACTACCGGGGCCCTAGACCGGGTGGCGCCTTTGCGGCCTCTCTTGCGGCGACGAACCACCCTGGCACCTTGGTTTACCGAGGAGCTAAGGGTGATGAAACGCCACAAGAGACGCCTAGAGAGTCGTTGGAGATCCTCCCGTTCCGAATTTGACCGAGCACAGGTACGAGCATATTTGAAGACGTACCTTGTGGCATTAAGAGCGGCCAAACGTCAACATTGTGCCGCTCTTATTGCGTCTGCAGATAACCGCCCTGCTGCCCTATTTCGGGTGACCCGTTCCCTCTTGTTTGAGAGACCACGGGAAGCCCCACTACAGGGCAGAGCAGAGGAGTTTGGGAATTATCTACAGGACAAAGTCGCTCAAATCCGGATGGGATGGACCCCTTTCAGTGATTCAGTAGAGACGCCCGTTGCGAGTCTTGAGGGACCGCTTTGGGAGGAGTTTGACTCGGTTGCCATCGAGGATTTGGACAGGTTGCGTGGACGTCTGCGACCTACCACATGTTTATTGGACCCGTGTCCCTCCTGGCTTGTACTGGCATCCTGGGAGGTTACGCGCGACTGGCTCCTGGGCCTGGTGAACGCCTCGTTGGGTGAGGGTTCTCTACCGGCCGCCTTGAAAGAGGCGGTGGTGAGGCCCCTGCTCAAGAAGCCTTCCCTGGACCCAACGGACCTAGTCAATTATCGTCCAGTCTCCAACCTTCCTTTTTTAGCGAAGGTTGTAGAGAGTGTGGTAGCACAGCAGTTCCCACGTCACCTGGAGGAAAATGATTATCTAGACCCGCGCCAGTCCGGCTTCCGACCCGGGCACAGCACAGAGACGGCCTTGGTCGCATTGGTTGATGATCTCTGGAGGGCCAGAGATAGGGGTTGTTCCTCTATCCTGGTCCTATTAGATCTCTCGGCGGCGTTCGATACCATCGACCATGGTATCCTGTTGCACCGGCTAGAGGGGCTGGGAGTCAGGGGCACCGTCTTACGGTGGTTTGGCTCCTACCTCTCTGATCGGACGCAACGTGTGTTGACAGGGGAGCAGAGTTCGACCCGGAGGCCACTCACATGTGGAGTGCCACAGGGATCGGTACTCTCGCCTCTCCTGTTCAACACATATATGAAACCGCTGGGCGAGATCATCCGTGGTTTTGGGGTGGGATATCATCTGTATGCTGATGATACTCAGCTATACATTTCCACCCCGAACCACCCCAATGAGGCCGTCGAAATGATGTCCCGGTGTCTGGAGGCCGTACGGGTCTGGATGGATGGCAACCGACTAAAACTCAACCCTTCCAAGACGGAGTGGCTGTGGCTTCCGGCCTCCCGGTTCAACCAGGTGTTTCCATCTCTGGCCATCGGGGGCGTCCAACTAGCCCCCATGGAACAGGTGCGCAATTTGGGCGTCCTCCTGGATGCCCGGCTGTCCATGGATAACCATGTAACAGCCGTGGCAAGGGGGGCGTTCCATCAGGTCCGCCTGATGCGCCAATTGCGCCCCTTATTGGACCGGGATGCCCTACGCACAGTCACCCATGCGCTAGTGACGTCTCGCCTGGATTACTGCAATGCTCTCTACATGGGGCTTCCCTTGAGATGCACTCGGAGACTACAGTTGGTCCAGAACGCGGCCGCGCGGGTGATTATGGGGAGGACTAGGTACTCCCCTGTAACACCTCTCCTGCGCGAGCTGCACTGGCTTCCTGTGGTCTACCGAGTGCGTTTCAAGGTTTTGATTATGATCTTTAAAGCGCTTCATGGCACAGGGCCTAGTTATATGCAGGATCGCATCCTGCCCCACACATCCCTACGACCAATTCGCTCACACAGAGAGGGACTTCTCCGGGTGCCGTCCGCCAAACAGTGCCGGGGGGCGACACCCAGGAGCAGAGCCTTCTCTGTGGTGGGCCCAGCCCTGTGGAATGACCTCCCCCGTGACATCAGGATTACTTCCGATCTCCGCTCCTTCCGTGTACAGCTGAAGACCCACCTCTTTCAATTATCTGGCCTGGCTCAATCGTAATTATTCTTATTCCTCCTAACTGTTTTTAAATTGTATTTTAAACGTTAAATCTTAATTTTATATCGGGTTTTTACAATTGGGGTATTTTAATGCGGGTCTTTTAACTGTCTATATGATGTAAATTGTTTACCTCCTCCGAGTTTGTGTATCTGTATGTATGTTCTGTATGTACGCCTATGTGTTTTATATATTTTCTGTGTTTTATATGCCCCATTGTACGCCGCCCCGAGTCCTACTTGGAAAGGGAGCGGCTAATAAATTCAAACTTATTATTATTATTATTATTATTATTATTATTATTATTATTATTATTATTATTATTATTATTAACTTATTATTATTATTAATGCTTTATTTTTTATTAGCCTCTAAAACGCTAATAATGGATTGACAATGTTAATTATGATTTTAGAAAACGATCTCACATTTTATTTATAGGAAATGTACTTATAATGCAAAAGTTCAATAAATAGCTAAAGTAGCTAAAGCCCCTGCGGTACAGGGACTGACAAGCAACATATTTCATAATTCCCACAAAATGGCTATGTTTAATAGAATAAACAAAATGAATCACATAAGAAAATGATTTGGAAAATATTGGAAGGTAGATATAATATGGTTAAATATATTTTATGCAGTTAAAAATTGGTCATAACTGTTATAGGATACAAAGTCAATAACTTATTGATAGTAAATGAAGACATACTCTAGTAGAGGTCACTATTCTTTCTGTGTATCAAAATCTTAAGGTATTAGAATAGTTTCAGAATGAATATTGTTCATATAACATACCAACACAATTTTGTCCTGAAACATCTGATTCATATCCACTGTTGCAGTTACAACGATAGCTGCCACGTAAGTTTTCACAAACCCCGTTAGAGCAAATATCGGGATCTAAAGCACATTCATTTATATCTGCAACAATAATATAATCTGTCAGAGTATATTCTGCAGTACCTTTTATTAAATAGTAAGGATATATTATTCATGAAGATCAGCATAGGTTTATATTCAATATGAACATGAATAGATAAAATAAAAAATCTTGGTTAGAAATCTAGAGACATATACATTGTTATTTAAAAATGGCATCATCAAAATATCCAACATATTACAATGTATTAAAACAGAATGAACCCAATACTATGTGGTTCTAAAGAAAAATCTGTAGTCATTATAACAGTTTACATGCACAAGAATACAGGTAGTCCTTGACTTATCATCAGCCGCTTTGTGACCATTTAAAGTTACGATGAATCCCAAAAAGGTACTTATGACCTGGATTCAAAGTTCTGATAGTCACCCACAACTTGTCATGTGACCACATTTTAGGAATTCAGCCACTGGATGACATTTACAGTTTATCGTAGCGTTTTACAACGTATTTTGCTGGAAACCAGCATTTACTTTAATTTTTCAGCAAAAATGTCCATTGCCCAAAGTGATTTTGTGTAATGACCATGGCATTTACCACAAAAAAGAAAAAAAAAATCAGTGCAGTCATGTGATGATCCACTTAATGGCCAGCACAATTTATGATTATAATTTGGAGCTCTGTTATAGTTGTAAATCAAAGACTAGGTTTACTCCTGTGTGTGAATGTTATTTGTTATTTTCTGTATATGCATATTTTACCTCTTCCATCCACAGTAATTCCTACTCCTCCACTACAAAGGCCATGGAACTCAGCTTCCCATGAGAAAATAAAAATAGCAAAACACAATATAATTAGAGCAACTATATTAACTTTTAATATTTTAAAATATTTTTATGAATGTAGTTAAATTTTTTGAAAATTCTGCTCTTGTTCATACACACATCAACATAATCAATTTCATTCTCTTATAAATAAAATAACTTCAGAAACACTTCCTAAAACAACAGCAACATAATTTGGTTTAATGTTACTATAGTAACTATACCATAATTACTGTTTTTAAATAAGATAAATGTAGTCAAATGTACACACATTACCTAGATGGAAACAAACCTTCTACTACAATCATTAGATTATATCTTCATTTACAGTACAGAATACTATCTTGTTCAACTTCACATTATTGTGTGCTATATACCACCCACTTTCACAGATTCCAAAATTCCTGGACAATTACATTACATTGTAATAGAGCAGTATCTCAACTAACAATTTACCATTGGCAAAGTTTGTAAAATATGATTTTCTGGAATAAAAAAGTTGCAAATTATTGGTTTTATATTCAATATCCTCTATTTTTATATTTATTTGCATGTTACGGAATATGAGCAAATAAGCTTTTTGGAACAGAATCCAGTTCAACATTTAGATCCAATTAAATTCAATGTTTGGATTAATTTATTATGAATGTCCTGTGCACATACACTTTGCTTTCCACATTCCTATTTTGTGCTACAGGGTATACTTTTTTATTTACTAAAATTGAATTCAATCCATTGTGATTTTTTTATGCAAAGCATGATTTTTTTGTATATAAGAAGAGTGTAATGCTCTCAGTAATATAAACCTTAAAGGGGATCTATATTATCATCTGTGGTTTAAAGACAAATAATGTTTCCTAAGAAAAACATACGCAAGTATTAAAACTCCCACTGAAAAACAAAGAGATATACTTTCATCTGAAACAGATTTGAAATACCATTAAAAGCCCAGCAGAATCAAATGTCCTAGACATATAATATAGTACTTTGGGAAACTCTCTTTGTTTCCCTCTCTTTGTTTGCAATGCTACCAAAATGGTGTAGGTTCTTCATAATAAAAAAAAACCCTGTTTTTAAAAAAACAATGGACAAGATTTATAATTCATCATTTGTTTACAATTTATTATTCATACCAGTTATGTAGTCCAAAATTATATCCCATTACCTGAATTCTTGGCAGGACATGGGTGGCATGGTTCGCCAAAACCATAGTCTAAATTGGCACAGCAACATTCAGATTTTGTCACTGCTCCAGGAAAAGGGCGGATACATGCCCCCTTTTTTATTCCACCATAGCATGTGCTTCGCATATGAGTATCTAAGAAAAGATGTGAAAACAATATATAAATTCTTACTCTATAATGATATAAATATGCATTCTCAATTAAAAAATGAATCCAATTTTTACACCTAAAATTTATGGATTCAGATGGAATCCAAGAATTTCCATAAAATTCTATATCAGTCAAATACTAACATCCAGTTGTGGTTTATGTAATTACTGTTTTTAAGTGGGTATTCTATGTTACAAGTTATTTCTTAAGTTTAGTTAACTTTAACTTAACTAAAGTTTATCAATTAATGTATTTGAGAAAAACATGTTATTTCAGATATGGATGAATCCATGTTCTACTATTTGTAACATTACTTTTTTTAAAATCTAAGATAAATTTGTTGCAACAGGTGAGTATTTTGAACTGAGCCTGATTAATTAAAAAACAAGATAAACAGAGTTGGACCCAATTAGCACTTGGATGGAAAACCACTAGTAAATCTCAAAACTATAGGCTAGACCTAAAATGTTTTCTTAAAGTGGAATAAAATACTAACCTACACAAACTCGACCATCAACTCCAACAGCTAGTCCAGATGGACAATCACAACGAAATGATCCTTCTGTATTAATGCAGTGGCCATTCATGCAAATACCTGGAGTCTTGCATTCATCAATATCTATTAGAAAAAGTAAATTGTACATATAACTTAGTACTCCCTATGTGACCACCAATAGATTGTATTGTTTAAAAATAAACAAAAAATCTTATTAAGTAGATTGCTTGATAAACAATTAATACGGCTTTATTAGTCAATGAATATTTCCCACCATTAAAAAAAGGTTTGCTATCCTACATACACAATCATATAACCCAGCGGTCTACAACCTTTCACGGACTGTCAGTGGCAACAGCGGGGGGGGGGGGGGGGATGATGGTTTCGTGCATGCAATCTAGATCCTGTGCATGCACAAATGAAACTTGATGCTGGCTTAACATTATGTGTAGCTACCGTAATGTAATTCTGCAATTACATTAAAGACTTTAACAACAAAAAGATAACATATGCATGTTATAAATAATAAAAATTTTCATTACACTTTCAAATGCAGAAAACACATTACAAACACATCACAAACAAGAGTCGCTAGGAGTCAGGTGGCATTGAAATTTAAATTGAGTAGTATTGTTATATAAGTATAGATCTTTTTATACAAATACTGGTCTCATCAAGACAGGTATAATATATATATACCAGTACAGTAACGTCCATTAGGAGCCAGGACAAACCCAGGTTTACAGATGCACTTGAAACTGCCATCCTCATTAATACACATTCCATTCAAACACATGTTGGTAGTTGTACATTCATCATGGTCTGGAAAATAAAGCATTAGAGATTACAATTGAAATAATAGCTCAAATTCTAAATACCAAAAGATTTGCTTTTCTACTCAGAAATAGAATTCTGATCTAATGGAAACTCCCGGATTTTTTAAAAACTAATTTTCCTCCTTGTGCCAATCCCATTATGCCACACCTCAGAACTTGACAGTATCCAATATAATCTCTTAATCCATGGAGTGCATCTTTAGCAATTTGCAAGCTTTTCTCGGGGAATTTGATTTTGGCAGATAATTTGAGGAATTATAATTAAAACAAACCATGAATTCAAAGCTCATATAAAAAAGTAAAATAAAATAAGAAATGCATACCAACACAGTTTTTCCCATCAGTTGTTAGTTCAAAGCCAGCATTACAAATGCACTGGAAACTACCATCAGTGTTCACACAACGACCATTCTTACAAAGGACACCATTCTGAATACACTCATCAATGTCTGAGAAAAACAAATAAAAGTAAGCATTTCAATAACCAGCTATTATTTTATCTCAAGTGTTTTAAGACTACCTTCGTCTATAAATCCTGGGAACCTAACTATTTTGTGGACAGAAGGGAGAGAAGTGGAGCAGCAAGAAATAAAATGAATTTGGCTAAGCATAAAATGGGTATTTAATATAAAAACCACATGTTTTAAACCCCTTAAATTTTTCAAATAAATTTATTCCTTATGTCTTCCACTTTGTCGCTTTGCATTTAAAACCACAAATTTTAAAACCACTGACCAAAAGTTACTGGCAGATTAAAAAACAGCACAAGTATCTTTTTCTAAAACAAATAAAATTAACTACAAAACTAAGCTATTACCCTGACCAAAGATAAAGACAATCAAGACTCTGTTCTCCACATACCAGTTGCCTTCTTTGCCTTAAAAATAATGCGTAGTTGCATGGGACATCATTAAATTAGGACTCTTTAATTCGTACCCATATTGAGGCCCTAACTTGGATTGCTATGATTTCCCCAAAATCATTTCCCCTCCTTTCCCCTAGGTTAGGGGCTATTTTGAATAAGTGTTCTTGTCTTGAACGGTAACTTCTGCTGAACTTAAGCAAGAATGAATTTTCCTCTGGCTATAATTTCTGGAATAAAACAGATAACCAAGTTCAGAACAATTTTTGTTCTAAAAATTGAACCCTAAAAAAAAGTAACCATATGCTTGTGTTGTATACACACCAATGAGAAATTATATTAATTGCAAATCGCAAACTTCCAGAATTAATCATGATTGACGAAAAAAGAAGCTGGATATGCAAACATACAATTTATTCATTATTTTTCATTATCTAAATGGAGCATTCAAGCAGCAAGAGGGTTACAGCTTTTCATGTTTAAAGCCTCAGAATATATTGGATATATCTGAGATCATACACTGAAACCTGAACTCTCCTAGTCAGCAGAATACTCTTTATCACCCGAGTTCAATAGAGTCCAATATATGCTAGGGATCAATAGGCCTGTGGATTATAATTTTAATACTATCATTAGGATCAAAATGGGTCTTGAAGCTTCTTCAGATTTTTTTAGTACTTTTCTGGCAAACGTTAATTTGAAAAAAATGAAAACTGTGCTTGGGAAAAAGACTCCTTGAAATCTTGTTAACAGAACCAGTAACTGTTTATTAGAACTGTACATATGGAATGCTGCTTTATTTTTTCATGGTTCAAATGAGATACATGTGTGCAGGATCACCGGAGTTAAACATGATACAGTTTGTCAAATTTTGCTTCACTATACCATAAATTTAATTAAATACATGCAAACATTAAATCATTATCATGGTTTATTGAAGAGACAAAATAATCTTGTTTTCAGAGTTAAATAAGTATCAGACTGAAATCAAATATAAGCATACGTTGAATTGATAGATTGCAAATAACATTTCCATACCAATGCAAGCCTGCTTAGTAGGTGTTCTTTGGAAACCTGTATGGCATTTGCAATAATAAGAGCCAGGTGTGTTCACACAGTCTCCATTAGAGCATGGATTTGATATACACTCATCAACATCTGTTGGCATCAGAAAAGAATGCAATAAGATTTCATAATTGATACATAATAGTTTTTAAATAAGATACAGCATTTCATAAACAAATAGCTCACATCAATCACAAACTACCTAATTCATTTCCCCATTTTAAACATATAAGAATCACAATTCTCTAAAACAAACAATATAAAGTATAAATTTGCTTTTTAAAAAATAGAATATTAAATTCCATGCAAATAAAATCTTCAAAAAGGAAATAATCAAATACAGACATTTACATACAAGTAATCATCAACATTATTGCGTTTCCATTTTTTGTTTTTACTCTAGCCTGTTATACAGATTTAGATATACTGAATTTTGTTAATATAATGTTATTAACAAACAAAGCAAAATACAGTATCACAGAAGTCAACTACAATAGCATTAGAGTATTCCCTAGTCATAGGTCGTTATTCTGTAGGGAAACTATTGCTCAAGTAATTGTGTGCTTGCTGATACTTCCACTTGACTTTAAAAAATTAAGCTGCTTCATTTTTTTTAAAAAAAGTAAATGAAGCAACTAGCATTCTGTAGAGCAAACTGCAATTATTAGAGAATCCAGCACGTTTTTTCCCCAACAGTACTTTTGCCAAGAAGCACTATGGAACAAAAAATAATGGCTCCTTAGATATTCTTTGAAAGTAAAGATTACATGTGACTAGCCCAATGCTTTGTTTGGCAGTGTGCCATTTCTAAATTTCTAAAGTATGCTTAGAAAAAATAGTACGTGTGCTAAGTCCAAAAAGGGGCACACTATATATGTATAGTACTTTATCTCTGAATTTGACAGAAAGAATATTTTCTTTCTATTCAGATCAATGAATACAGAATAAGATCAAACCTTCCTTGTCTTTTAAGTTAAAAAAAAAACTATCCAGAAAAAAATGTATGAAATCATATTGTCTTTTGACATCTTTGTAATTTCCCAGCCATACTACTCAAACTACCTTATGATTGTTAAGTATTTTCTAAACACTTTCCTCCCAGGTACTCTCTTTAATATTTTAACTTACATGGGAATTTATTATACAATATTTGTTTTGTCCACCCAAGCAAGTTATTTCAGAACCAATACTTCTATGGAGCTTTATAAATGAATTCATAAATATATAGTTAGAAATTTGGAGCTGTAACTGAAATATGTATTAGGAGTTGCTTCTTAGCATATTCTAATAATTCAGTATATTTCCTATATGAACTTGTTCAAACATTTGATTACCTTAGATATTGCAAATGCTTTCCTATTATTTTTCTCTAAAATGTCTTAAGAAGCAAAGGGCTAGAGGAGATATTTATACTCTTAATTATTTTTACCGAGCAAATATGTTACTAATTTATATATATTTTGTACAGAAACAGAAAACATTTCCTTTGATGGATATGCCTTTTGAAGGTTTTATGTTGGTGAGATGAGTACAATTAAAAATTGTTATTGTTATCAATTATCTAAAACATATCAATCTACATTTCAGATAGATCAGAGCTTGCAAAAATGCACTAGAATCAGAAACATGACATTTCTAAATGTCTAAATGTCTGATTTTAAAAGAAGGATATAATAAGATATATAATAAGAAAAAAGATGAAATTAGAAGTTGCACTCACCAGTACAGTCTCCATTGGCATCCTGCTTATATCCCATATTGCATTCACACCGGTAACTGGAAATTGTTGGGATGCAACGCCCATTTAAACATAAATTTGGATGATGTTTACAGATATCTATTGTCTGATTGAGTATTGCTATAAAAAGACATAAGGTAAGTTTGGATTATTACCTCTAAAGTTCTTATTTTAAAAAAAAACAGTACTGTTTTTAAACATTAAATAAAAAATATTGTGTTATTATGTGAACTCAACATTCTCTGAAGTCAACTACATTGGTGGAATCTCTCTTAGAATGGAATGTAGGAAGATGCTGGAAACATTTCAAATTAAACTTGACCAGACAACAAGGGTTTCAAACAGCTCAGCCAAGGTAAGGGCTTATTACTTATTTCAGGAGTTCTAGTTGATGGATATAGGATTTCCTTGTGAAAGAAAGTGGTATTCTCACAATCCTATAGAGAATTCCATTTCAAAGGGGGCTTCATGTTACTGAGGCTCCCTTTTCTTTAAAAATTGAGATTTCCAAAGGATTTCAAGAAAAGCACATGCTTGCAAAATAACAGGAGGCTACCACAAGGCTTCCTCTAAGCTTTACATCTGTTGAGTGCCTCTCTCAGAAGTTGCAAAAAAAGAAAGATGAGTTGAATACTGCTGGGTCCTGAAACTGGCTTGAGTTCCAGGACCCTGCAAAGCCCCAAGTGGCTGATTAGGAAACAAGACCAAGGTCTGGAAGCTTCAACAGCTTTGCACACATTAGTAATCTCTGCAACTGATTTGAGGCTCCCTGAGTGACTAGCTTGGGAGCAGGGAGGTCTGCAGATATCCAGTGGGCCGGGATGGGTGAGGGAGATCTATGGGTACAGCTCTGCTACATACCTGCAGTGAGTCATAAGGGTGAATGACAACAGGGGCACTGCAGAGGGTGTAACTTTGAAACCAGGTCGTAAGTAGGTTGGGAGCAACTATCCTAACTTTGGTCACCAAGTGACTAGTTGTACATATGTATTTTCCTATTGGTTTTTGCTGGTTTCTTCTTAATTTAAGCAGAACTGCAGATTTCTCTCACATAATGTTGAGATTCATCATTTTTCATTCCTTACATAACTTGGTTGTACCGCAATGAAGAAATCTAGAGTTTTGGAAATGGAAATCAGATTCCACTGGCATCCACCAATGGGGACTAATGAAAGCAGCATCACAATATTGTAATGTGTTATCTGTGTTTTCCCAGAAGCCCAAAAGAGGTACACCTTTCATTGGGTTACTTCAAAAGAGGTACACCTTTCATTGGGTTACTTCTTTCATTAATCTAAAGAAAGCAGCTAGAAACTGTGGATGTCACTGCCAGGTTCTGTTCCCTATCAGGAAGAAAATGGAAAAAGAGCCCATAATGCATGAAAATATGGAAAGACCAAGTGTAGATCAATTAATGTTTTTTAAATCAAAAATTACTTAGAATATATAATGAATTTGAAATTTTACATAAGATTAAATTAGTCATTGATTGTGAGCATAGACTTAAAATGTACGATTATTTTTTTAAAAAAAATTGAGGATACATATTTCACATACTGAATGACTCATAAATGCAATTGGAGTATCCTGGGAATGTAAAGCAACTTGCGAAGCAATAGGAACAACTGAAAAAATCGAGTTTATATTGTTAGCCATATTTTATTGATAAAGTAGACATTAAAAACCTTATTAGTTTTAAGCATGAAGCAGAAAAGAAGGTATTAAAAAGTTTACTGTAAAAGCTTTCAGTTTTATAATTATGCAATGAAGCAACTTACTCAGTCCTGTAATGATGGGGCCATTTCCTGTGGGACCTTGGCCACCAGTCCCTATTCCCATTCCATGCACACCTGGGGAAAACCCATTTCCACCAGGAATAGGGATGAATCCTGTTCCTCCTGGGCCAAAGCCATTTCCTCCTGTGCCACCAGGCCTGGAACCCCCTATAACAGGAATGCCATCTATGCAAAGTCTACGATATTCATCTACAAAAATTAAAAACATTTATAATCACATTTTTCCAAAAAATGCAAATCATAAGTTCACATATTTTTTCAAAACATGCATACAGACATCAATTGGTGAAAAACAGATCTAGTATAACATTTTATTAGATCTAGTATACATTTTATTTAGTTATCAATTTAGTTTAGTTCACTATATGATAAATATTGATAACTGTGAACATTTAGATAAAATTTAAGACACCTCCAATATAATCACACTCTAAGTCAACATTTCTCAGGAAATGATGTAGGCTTTTAATACGGAAAACATTATTCTAATCAAAGTAAATAAAATAACTAAAAGGAGCAATAAAAGCTAGTGCAAATCTACATAATAGATGCAGATAATATAGGCAACATTAAAATGAAGTATAATTCTGAATTATTTCCCACATCAATATTCTCCATCAGCCACTACAAATGTTGCTCCTACTCAGCAAGTCAATGAGCTACTATCTAAAGATGTTGTATTTCAATTAGCTTAAAGGAAGAAAAAGGACTTCTATATAGAACAACTCTTACATATACAGTGCAATATAGGAAATTATAATTTTCTATGCAGACAAATAGCTCATATAACTAAATTTTCTTGCTACTTTTTTATTTCAAAAACATCCTATTGGTTGATGCTTTCTGTATGTAAGTTCACCCTTCGAAGATCCAACAGAATGAAGATATAAAAAATTGTTATCAGTTTAATTTAACAATGTAATGAAATGAAAGTTGCTTCATTAAATCCAAATGATTAATAATTCCCTCGAACAAATTTTGTTTTAAAGAATTATTTCAAATAACAATAGGAAGAACTGGCTCAATCAATAATAAATCAGAAGCAGTGGGGCTTAATTTGATAAATACTTTAAAGTAAGCCTTTTCATTGTTTCAGGACTGATATTAAAATGAGTTTTTCTAGCAATTTTAACACGCTAAGATATTTACCAGAGCCTCTAACAGGACAAATTTCTGGAATGGATCCAAGAGCCCAACACCGTCCAGACTCACAGCAGCACTGCATCTTGATAAACCTGCCTGGAAGTTCTTGTGCACAGCGACCATTCAGCAGACTGGAGAAACAAGTACCTGCTCTTTGATCTGGATATTAATTTAAAAAAAATATTAATGGAGCACTTAGTAAAAATATTTTCTTTATTATTATAAATATAATCAGTGAAACAGGCAACACTACCATCTGTAATTTGTGACTGCTGTTGTTGTGAATATAGCTTAAAACATTTGGGAAGGCCACAGACAA
Source organism: Natrix helvetica (assembly GCF_964273705.1). NCBI lineage: Eukaryota > Metazoa > Chordata > Lepidosauria > Squamata > Natricidae > Natrix > Natrix helvetica. Next base: position 60,108,119 of record NC_138552.1, read on the forward strand.
AAAAAGACAAAAGTATGCAAATAAATTTATATCTATACCACAAATCAGTCAAGTGACTCCATTCTTAAGCACTACTTCAGACTTTTCCTTTTTCACTGCAACTCGCAGTGGGAGAGAAGAAATGATTTGTTTATTTAGTTACAGCATTTACTGGTATATAGCCACCCATTTCTAACAAAGTGACCCTGAGTGATACAGAAAAGTCTTCTATAAATACAAATCCTCCCCTTCTCCTCAAAAACCCCAACACAGTACTTTACAAACTAACTAGAACCATAAAATATATCCCATCTCCCAAAACAAGCAACTTTGGGCAGTGTACAATAAAGCTAAAAAACAATTCTTCACAAATAATAATAATTATTAAAACATTAAAAACTAATGGTGACTAATTGAAATGGTGACTAGACTAAAATATGCTGCAAATTAACTACTTTTATTTTGTACATCTTTTATTGACTTACATTATCAGGTTTGTCATGTGGCTATTTTCAGGAATCTTGTGGCTGGAAATTAATGTGGGGTTGTGAATTTGCTACTTTGTATTTGTATCTAGATCACTTGGATGGATCAGCAAGCATCTGTAACAGAAGGTCTGTGGCACCATTCTATAAGGCTTCTGTATATAGAAATTTCCTTGTGATAAATAATTTAATTGTGCCTTCTAGGCTCCCAAGGAAAGCATGATAAATGTGGCCAGAAAGTGTATCTTTATTGTTTAGAAGAATTGACAACCATATACAGTAAGATAGATGGCAGTTTCTGAGGAACAGTACCGTAGAATTGTGCCTCAGAATTTACTCTCAGAGTTTCTGTGCCCTCTTAAAGAACTACCCCCCTTTCAGAAGAAAAGCTTTGGATTTCTTCTCTTGGCCTCCACACTGTCTGTTTATGATGGATACTTATTTACAATCGCGAATTTTTCCTTTTAATGCAGAAAATCTCACCAACTTATACTGAAGTCTTTCAGCTACTAACTTGATACATAGCATATCCACTGGTTTTCTGATATAGGATAAAGAGTACAAAATGATATCTTACAAAAAAAGTGTAGAAAAAAGGCAAAAGTGTGTAAGACCCTAACATTTTCTCTTCCCAAAATAATTAAGAACACAATACTGCACACCATCTGATACAATGTTCTCTGAACAAGATCTTCAGAATCAAGTAACTTCAACTGCAGAATAGGGCAAAGATTAGAAAGTTACTCCAGAGACTAGTAAACAAATGAAATGAAAAGAAAAAAGAAAAATCCATAGAAAGGACAATAAAAATTGCTACTTTGCAGTATGGTAACTTACCAATGCAATGAGAGCCATCTGTGGATGTCACAAAGCCACGTGGACATAGACAAATGTAACTTCCAACAGTATTGGAACATTCACCAGCATCACAGATTCCTGGGATGAGGCTGCATTCATTAATATCTACAGATTTAAGCAAATGAGGAATGACTCTCCACAAAATATAATTATTTTAAATATATTTATGTTATTAAATATGATATCCATGAGTGCACTATCTTGGGCTCTATATGCCAGCTGGAATTCTGATTATTTGATATATATCTACAAATATTGAATTCTCCTACACTTTTATACCTGATTTCCCGAACTATAATTAGCTCAATAGAGTATAGGAAATCTTATGCAATTTGTGATCTGCAACTGTAACAAAATATCATTATACTATAGAAGCTGTAAATAGGATAAAGCTAAACTGCAGGGGGGGGGAGATAAGACACTTCTTTAACATAAAATGGATATTAAATCTCATCAACAAAAGAGCATCTCATCTATGTAAAAATCCTACACTGATACAAAATATCTATTTGTGATATAAGATGGGCATGGGGGGAAAGTCTGACTTTTGTCAGAAAAACTAAAACATGGTGTTTTGTTTCATTAGCCAGGTGTAAAAGCAACAATGTGACTGCAATTTTCAAAAGACGAGGAGGCATAATTAAGGTAAGAGGGTCAAAACTCTGTAACTTTCTTGAAAATAATGCCTTCAATTTATTTATATTGGTCCTCTATGTTTTAAAAGATTTTTAGACTACAGAAATCCCACATGTACATATCAAAAAGATTAATGGAAAAAAATGTAGTGAAGATCTATCAAGAAAGAAGACTTATCTATGAATCTCAGAATAGAGATTCATACCAAATTTCTAACAGCATTTTAAGCACTGAAATTTTCTGAAGAAAGTATGTGAGGGCAGCTGATAGATTCATGTCACACTCTGTTGGATATATCACTTTAATAAAGCATCACACATTTTGGAAAGTGTAGGTCATTACTCAGAAAGGACCAATGTTAAAAAGGATGCTTTTGTTTAACACAAGGTAAGGACATCACTATTATATGTTATTGTAGCTGTCAAATCTTCTGTTGGACAGTCATTACCTACATAGAAAATGATACCTGTGTAGAATTTTCTGGAAATCTAGATTCTTCTTTTGGAGGGGACAGTCCTGGCGGATACTAGAAATATGCATATGTAAGTTTCATACATATTATTTTTCTGATGAGTGGGACTTCTTGCTTGTAATCAAGCTAATCAAGTAAACACTTCAGATCTCTCTAATTACTATTTTTCTTATATACTGTATTAAACAATATGTACATGTTGCACTCAGCAAAACAGTGTACCCAGTACCTTATCCCTATGCCCAAATTAATAGGACAGTACATATTTCTTATTATATCAGATTGAAAGCATGTCCATACTTTTTGTAAGATAGAGAACTTATATCCAAGATCATTTCAGATAGTAGAGCAGGTAATCATATTTCTTTGGCTTCAGTTATGTTCACTTTGAGCACAAAAATGGTAATGGAGTATAATAAAAGCATGTATTTGAAAAAATGAGCCAGTTTCACAATTATTTGAGGCCAAGTAGTAATAAAATTTCTTTTATCCCCATTCCACCCCAAAACACAATCTATAGGAAGGTAGAGGACTACCATACTTCAATATATATTAATGCTCAGAATTTTAAACTTCAGTAGTATTACTAATAGCATCATTTCTAAAGCAATAATACTAAATAATACTTCACATTGCAAATCATGCACATAGATTTATTAAATATAATAATTACATCTCTATTATAGTAGATAAGGAATTAGTACATGCTATATAAGTTGTAAAAAAAGCCGTTAATGATAAGTTCATCTCAGAAGCAAAGATTTCTTAATAAAATAGTGATGTCCCACTCCAAATTTTGACCCCACTATCCAAATTACGTTTCCTTGTGTTTAGAAAATTGCAACTATCCTCATTAATTTAAGCAATGTAGTGCATACATGCATTGTTGCTTCTGTACCTAGATGATGGAAGGAAACACTAAGCAGCTAAGAAAAAATATTTAGGTTTCTGCAGTACAAACTGCTTCTATTTCCTTCTTCAAGAAGTATGTATAATCACTATTGAATCAATAAATACACACACACACACACACACAATTTTGTTCCTTTAAAAATGAGAAAAATCATATATAGTCAGCCAGTAACTTGTTGAGGTAGAGTTCAGGAGGGATACTTTTTTACTTTACAGTAAGCACCAACAAGCATTGATTCATCCAGCTGATTTATCTCCCAAAAGTATTTTTGAATCCCCACATAATACTAAATGCACTTAAGAACTTTAAACTTTAAAACAATATATTAGAAAAACAAATATAAATTGTAATCTGTAATAAAAATACAATAAAAACAAATTAAATAACAAACATCTATATATTAAAATTAATAAGGAAAATTTCTTTAAAATAGTGTTCATATATTTAACATCATTTAATAAAAGATGAAACTTGTTATAAAATGAATTATGCAAAGGATGTGAAACCAGAAAAGAACCTTGCCCCATATTTCCATAAACCTGGCCTCCTTAATGGCAGAATATATAGAAGAATGAGCAATACATATCTTATTCAAGGCAGATTCATATGGAAGATTGTTTCTATAGTTAATTTTATAGTCCATTAATGCATGAAAATAAAAGTTGAATTATAAATATGTAGAAGGTATGTTTAAAGAAACTTCAGACAAACTTGTTTTACTAGTTGCAGTTTTTAAATTTTGCACTTCTCTCTTTCAAAGGTTGCAGTGTTCACTTAAAATGCGTGATGTAGAAGTAATAAATCCATTAGCTACACTGGAAGCGGCCCTAGCAGATGGTATGATTTTTTTATCATCTCTACAGTACCTCCAAAGTAAATGTATATGGAACTATTTATTGAAGATTAACAAGGATACAGAAACTTTTTAACTGGAGAAAACATAGTCATTGTTCTAAGTCCTAACAAGGCCAGGGATGTAAGGACCAGGCACCAAAAACAGGAGTAGACACAACTATAAAAATGATTGCCAATTCCCAGCTATGGAATAATGTAATAAAAAGCCAGCCTGCCAGGAAAAACAGTTTTCCTCCTTGTAAAGTAATGAGGAAATAAAGGAATAAAGTAAGAATGCATCTTTTTGCTAAAATACTTTCATTGAATATCTAATGAGTATCTAATAAATAATTCCACCAATATACAAGAATAATTTTGCAGATGCATACAAATGAATAAATGTTCTTTTTTGTTAATAGTAGAATTGGTATTATTATTAATAAAGCACTTAAAACTGTATGGTCCCATATTCGGAAGCTTCTAAAAAGTCTATTCTTACAGTTCTATGCATTAATAAAACCAGAAAAGGAGCCACCTAACATTCTGAATTTGGTTGCTCTTAGAAATGTCTACTAACAATTCATAAGAAAATTCCAAAAGTTTGGAAGCCGTTACTGGCAAAGGAATATGGAGATTCTCAGTCATTCAGGACTTGGTTGTCACCAGGATTATTGGTGAAGATTAGATTGAACTACAAATCAAGGATTACCCTTCCATCATTATAATCAATATTTTTAGATTAATTGAAATTAATGGATACTTTGTGGTGGAGTGCTGTTCCTCACTGTTCAACAATTATTAAACTCCTTAATCTAGAAAGAGGAGTATTTCTCTTTAATATTTTTTCCATTAACAAGAAATGAAATGCAGTGATCTAGAAAAATGTCTCCTCCACATTTCATCTCAAAACAAATCACGATAACTCAAAAGTCGCTGTGAGCGAATAGGTGGCTATAGGGGAGAGGAAGGGAGGGAGGAACCCTGCATTCAGTTCCCAAGTCAAACAGCTCCCATGTATCTTCTCTGACCTGTGTCACACCCCACACATATTCCCTGACCCTTGTAGTAGTTTTGCATCACTCCACATACCCTCTCTGACAGCACTACCCCACAAACACTTGCCCCACGCCAAGAGACAAGTGAGCTTCATAGTTCTTATACCATGGGAAGTTTTAGCAAGCACCAGCATATTGATTCATCCAGCTGATTTATCTCCCAAACTCAGCCTGCACCAGCAAGCAAACCAAATGCCAGCAAACATTCATTCACTCGGCTGTGTTCTCTCCCAATTCCCCACATCAACCTTTTTCACCCAGGGCTTTGCTGCCTCCTATTCAGACCTAGTTTCTCCAGCAAATGCTTCCTACACGTGCTTAAATCTGCATAGTCTTCAAACTCCTCACCCCATTTTCAAAGTGGCTAAAACTACTGTGCAGTCTTTGGAAATTTTCCAAAGACAGTGCAGCTTATGAACATTCCAGTTTGACACGGCCAAGACAGTAAAAGGTCTACATATAAATAACAACATATTTTTTATAGAACTGAAAGAGTCTATATGTCAGGTTCCTCTCCAGTCTGAGGAGGCAGTGAAACCGCCAGACGATGACTATATATATAAATGCGAAAACACTCACGCAGGAATCATGAAATCTACAGAACCGTAAAGCCTACAAACTTGAAATTTGGCACATATGTTCCTCTTGGCTTCCAGATTCTCAGTAACAAAGGATTTTTCAAAATGACCACCAGAGCATTAGTATTTCATATATTATCATTAACTCGCTCTGATGCTAAGGAGTTAGACATTTTACTCCCCCTCCCAACGTGAAAACTTGGACATGGGCATGGCCAGCGCGTGACTCATCTAGCCTGCTGGCTGGAAGTTTGGAGAGGAGCCTGAAGGAGAGAAGGTGATAAGATAGGTGGAGATTCTGTGGGGCAAACCTGAGGGAGAGAAATGGATAGGAGAGGTCGATGGTAACTACTCATTAATTTTCAAGCTGCAAGTGCAAATTTATCAAGCCCATTCACATAGTTTCGTAGCAGAGCACGGGTATTCAACTAGTTATTATATATATTTAAATTGAAACCTTGAAGCAAATTATGAATGCTTTTTGTATATGATGTTTTTATACCTATTTTTAAAGCTAACAAAACTTTTCATTATTATTAGAAGTAGGATACATTAAAATCAATTGAAGTTATATCTGAATAATACTGGGAAGATAAATTTCACATTCAGATCACATAATAGATTGAAGATCTGATGTCACTTGAAATTTAATAATAAATTGCTTAGAGGCAATGTATGTATGAAGTGTTATGTAGTCACTGCTTACTGAAATATTTGTATAAAACTCTGTTTAAATATATAATATACGTCAAGCCTTTCATGTCTCTGCATGTATGTGTGTACATATATGTGTGTATACACATGTATGTGTGCATTCTATTTAATTAATGACAATAAGAAATTACGCCAAATGTACATGGAATGTAAGGTAAGAGACTATTAGCAATCCTTTAAGGCTCTATAATTTTCCTACTATATAACTAGTAACTAAATAAAAAGCTTTCAGTAATAAAAATGAAAACTAATATACAATTGCATGCAATTACAGAAGTACAACTAACTTTACATTTAGTAAATGTTGTGCTTTTTAAAGGAATTTTATCTAGCAAACTTTTGAAAATGTAATAGCAATACTTATTCAGATTATTGATAGGAAAAAATATTTTAAGCATGCTAAAACATAACTGAAACTGTAGGCCTCCCATTTAAGAAACATGGATCATTAATGTCAAAGTCATATTTTAAACCTGGCATGTTGCCTAGGTATGGCCTATAAGACTTTTGCCCCTTTGCAATGTTTGAACTGGCTTTGTGCACGTATCAGGAAAGGAAGGGAGTAGACAGGATACTTGCCAGTGAGATCAGTTATGTTAAGGAAAAAATAAATATTCATCTATTGACTGAATAATTCTCACTCTTCTCTCACTATCTGAAAATGGGAGTTCCATTTTAAAAATGATTTTTTAACCTCAGTCTCCAATTATGTCAATGTTGTATTTTCAAATTTGTATTTTTAAGCAAATGACATTTTTGTCTTAAGAATATAATACACACTAAAAAGATTTTAAAAGTTCCTTATTGTTTTTATTTAACATTAGAAATGCCACAATTGCTATTTGGGGTCATTCCAAATGACATGAAAATTGTAGGGTTTCCATTATCTATGCTTTCAAAAGGCAATATAGGTACCAACTACTGTATATTATTTTTTTAAGTCATTTTACTTACCTTCACACTTTTGAGTTGCTTCATTCTGTTTATGGCCAGCAGGGCATTTGCATTCATAGGATCCGACTGTATTGATGCAAGTTCCCCCCTGACAGATTCCAGGGATAGCCTGACATTCATCTATATCTGTAAATTAAGTAAGATAAACTCTGAAAATTTATCTTCCATTGTTCTTCAAAATAAGTTTTATTTGACTGCAAGACATTCTAGATAGAGGATTTTTCTACTGGTAACAACTAGAATACAGAACTCGTACAGAATTTTCTTCAAAGGTCAATGGAAGATTTCTCCCTTTTTATGATCCTGTAATCTCAGTCCGGGCAACTGGATGGAGCTAAACAGTTACAGGCCAGATGCCTTTCCTGACATCATGCAGTTTGCAGCAGATATGTTTTCTTTGTGCCCTAAAAGAGAAATACCTGCTGCTACCTAGGATTGAACTCTCAATCTTCCAAGTAGAAGGCGAGTATCTTCACCATTAGGCCAGGTTCTAAGAGCTGGGGTGGTGCAGTGGTTAGAAAGCAGTACTGCAGGCTACTTGTGCTGATCACCGGCTGCCAACAGTTTGGCAGTTCAGGTCTCACCGGCTCAAGGTTGACTCAGCCTTCCAACCTTCCAAGGTTTGTAAATGAGAACCCAGATTGTTGGGGGTAATATGTTGACTCTGTAAAACCGCTTAGAGAGGGCTGTGAAGCACTGTGAAGCAATATATAAGTCTAATTGCTATTGCTATTACTATAAATTTTAGAAAAAATTACCCTTGCAAGCTTTTTTATTTAGTTTTAGAAAATGCTATTTATTTTAAATTTCTGTGCACATATATCCTGAAATGTACATTTGGATGGATCCAATTCATTTTCCTTCATTTACTACACTTTAATATTAAAGTAAACAAACTTATGTAAAATAACAATATAGAAATATTTTCAAAGATCCAACAGTCTGAAAGAATGTACCCTGTGGGGGGGAAAGGGCTTGGAACATGTAGCATAGCAATGAATATTAAAGCTTTAGTTTTTAGTATAATTGCAGGAAGTGTTTATGTTTTACTGAATTTACTTAAAACACTTTAGTTTTCATAATGTATCATTTAGTTTAAACTGAGACAAAGCCATGTTCATATCCTGTTTTCTTAAGGCTTACCATTTTAATACATTTCCATTTTAGTGCATAGTCTAGGCTGTTTAATACGCTTTACAGTAGATTAATAAAATTAATATACTTTCTAAGAAGAGAATTTTACACATAGAAATGGTGTACAACGGAATTATCTGAAAAAGCTCAATAGCTCTTCAATTAGTGAGTTAGTAGTTGCAACAGTAACTACTGATAAACATTATCTTTACCATAAAATATGTGGAAATATTGCTACCAAGGTCTTCAGAAATGTGAACAATATTGGTAATTTAATAATTAACAATCATTGAGCATCTATGAACAGCGCCATTTTATTCTATTGTGTCTGAAAAATGAGTGCAGTTGCATATATTGTGCATCTTGTCAAAGTTGATATAATAGTGCAGTGTGCTAGTATCATTTGGACCATTATTTTCTTGGATTGCTTTCAGTTGTTCTATGTATCAACAAACTGGAAACAAGATAAAATCATGAGCAAATTTCTATCATTCCAAACATGCATACTTGTTTATCACTTGTCAACTGTACATACTTAATTTTATTGTATCTGATATATTTTGTATGAACTGTACACCGCCCCGAGTCCCTTTCGGGAGAGGGGGCGGTCTAGAAGCATTAAATTAAATTAAATTAAATTCAAAAACTAGCAATTTACATATATCAATAAACACCAAACAGTAAATGCACAAACAGAATTTTCCTGTCACCTTCAAACTGAATGTTTTAATTGGATGGAAAATCATTGAAATGCATTCATTCTATTTCAGGTGAAGCAATCATTGGTGAAACAGAATTAAACAACAAAATGGTAACAGGTGATGTTTGTGCATTTAAAATACTATAAAATACAATCCAGCCCAACTTGATACTAACTGAAGCATAGTATTTGTAACCATTTCAATATTCCCAATAACATTTTCATTTCTTAAATTATGTTCTGCTTTGGACTGATGCTTCAATGGGCACTTAATACATTTAGTTACTGAGTATAAGTACATTCTTTATCTGCCACTGTTATTGTTCAATGTAGCCAAGGCAGTCAGGAAAGCACTAGCTAGTACTAACAATTTACAGATGTTTTTAAGCAGCAAAGTAATGTGCAAACAGAAATATATGAATTATCTAGTGACAATTACTTTACAAAGAAGTCTCTGTCTGACTCCCTCACAAGAAGCTGTTTCACAGTTGAAAGAAATGAAGTAATTAACTAATTAAAAAGAATTCTTGTATTTATGGTCTTGAAGCAGAGATGAGCACCGCCCCCTATAGTCGGCAATGATTAGCAGAGTAAAATATGCAAGGACCCCTTGTACTCACAGGAAACAAAAATATGCTAAGTTTCCCTTTCTCCTTAAAAATATTTTTGCATTGAAGAAATGTTGTCAACCTATTACCAAATTATTTTAAAAAAAAATTTTTCTAAATGAGGAAAGACAAGTGACTTGCATTATGTTAAGACTGATCTACTGAAAAGAGATCAAGAATTTTTTAAAAAACAGTTTTCCTATATTATGACCTGAAGTTAGAAAATATCTTACTAGACAAGGAAATAATCTAGGGCTGAAGCATATCTGCAGATATATCAGATAGACTTACACAATTATATATTCACAATAGCTGTGACAGATAATCATTACCAGAAAATATAAATGAAAAATCACATTTCCCTTTGTATAGTTATCTCTTTCTATAGTTCCTTTTACTAAATCTATTCTGATTTTTTTTCCACTAGCTGAACTCCTTGGCAACACCACTGTAACAACTTTTATTTAATGTAAGACAGATATCTGTGTGCTCCAGCAGCCTGCCCATAACCATAGAAAACACTCCTAGAGCGGCCACTGCTGGAAGAATCGGAAGCTGAGTTCCAGAGTTTGGAAGCCGGAGAAGAAATTTTGCTGGGAGCTCGGTGGCAGCTGCAAGGACAGTTGGCCCAAGGCATGGTGAGGCTGGGAAGCATGCGAGCTGGGGGCAGAACAGGCATTTGCGCAACCCCCCCTCCAGCCGGGCAGAGCTCCATGCACTGACCTAGGAGTATCCCAAATGTGCCAAGCCACAGCAGCTGGGGGGGGGGCGGGCAGAGCACCACATGGCTTGGCGCCCTAGGGATACTCCCTAGGTCAGTGAATGGTGCTCTGCCTAGCTGGAGAGGGGGTTTGCTGGGTGGCTGCTCGTGAGCGTGGTCACCTCATGGCTGCTTCACCCCTGAGGCTGTGCCCGGCTCTTCGGGAGCCCACTCACAAGGGAGCAGCCGCCCGGCAACTCATCCCTCCAGCCAGGCAGAACGCCATTCCCCAACCTAGCGGTATCCTGAAGATGCTAAGCAGGTGCTAAGCAACGTGAGTGCCTTGCTTCTGTCCCCCTGGCTCCCGCAGCTTGGTGCCTTCAGGATACCGCTAGGTCGGTGAGTGGTGCTCTGCCTGGCTGGAGGGGGGTTTGTCCAGGGGGCTTATTTTCAGGGAGGGGTTATATTTTTGCCCACCCATAAAATGTGGCAAGGCTTTAGTTTCAGGACATGTTGTATTTTCGGGGAAACACGGTATCAATGATGCACTTAGCAGGTAGCATCCTACTATAATTTGTCTTTTTCTTGAAATGACAACATTCTTCATTGCTGGTAAGCATTTGTTAACTTTATAAATAAGCAGCCATGTGCTACCCTGTATTTGCTGTTATGTTTAGAATAAAATATAGCAAAAAATATTCCTCAAAGGGATATCTCGCAATATCTTCTACTCTTTAGCCCTGTTAATGCATATAAAAATAATAATTAGGGAGTTGTTAGATGCGGTGTGGAGGGGGTGGCCCAAGGGTCCTGTTGGGGCTGATTTTAAAAAGAATTTTACTAAATGCAATGAGTTATTGGTTGTAAATGGCTGCTCACTGTGGGGGGACCGGGTTGTTGTTCCACCCAAACTGCGCATTGCAGTATTAGAGGCTTTACATGTAGGGCATCCCGGAATTGTCAGGATGAAGTCTTTGGCTAGGAGTTATGTGTGGTGGCCTAGCATAGACAGGGAGATTGAAGAATGGGTGGCTACCTGCACACCGTGCCAGGAGTCCAGATCAGCTCCCCCAGAGGCGCCAGCTAAGGAGTGGAAGCAACCTCAAGCACCATGATCTAGGGTGCACATTGCCCAGTTCACGGCCAGACATTCTTAGTAGTTGTGGATGCTTACTCGAAGTGGTTAGAGGTAGTCCTGATGACCTCCACAACGGCAGAAGCGGTCCTCAAGATGCTACAGGGACTTTTCTCCATGCACGGCCTGCCCAATGTCTTGGTCTCTGACAACGGGTCCAAATTCATGGCCATGCAATTTGAGACCTTCTTAGCAGCTCAGGGAATCAGGCATGCCCTGATCGTGCTATTCCATCCGGCCTCCAATGGTCAGGTGGAGAGAATGGTGAGATCTGCAAAAGAGGCCCTCTCTAGGATGGGCCCGGGTGATTGGCAAACACGGGTTGACCATTACTTGCTAATTCAACACATCACACCCAGTGCCACTACTGGGAGAAGCCCCTCCAAGCTTGTCATGGGTCGCCAGCTAAGGTCCCACTTAGACCAGCTACACCCCAATCTGCTTCATCACCCCCAGACTCCACAAGCAAGGTTCGGACTTTTAGTGTAGGGGATTTGGTATATGCCCACAACTACACCTGGGGAACTCTGTGGATTCCTGCCACAGTGATAGGCATCACCGGCCCTCGCTCTTACCTCCTAGGGCTCAAGGAAGGTAGGAATTGGAGAAGGCATATTGACCAACTCCGTGGCCGCCTCTCCAACTCCACTCTTAGACAACCAGAGGTAACTCCTGCATGAGTTAGCCAAAGCCCTACCCAAAAGGAGCAAACGCTCACTCCTTCCACAGTCAGCTCAAGCCTGAGGGTACCAGGAAACTTATCTGGTGTTGTTGCATGCCTGCAGTGAGCTCCAAGCGAACCGGCTCCAGAAGCTCCAGCCATGGCCTGTGAAAGGTTCCAGGAGCATCTACCAAGCAGAGCTGCGGAGCAAACAGGTCTGTCCAAGGAAACCCCTCCTACTGAACTGCGGTCAGGCAGAGCTACCCAAAAGTCCACCTACCTGCGTGACTATGTTACCAGTAGGATTGTTCCATCTAAGGGGGGAGGGGTGTTAGATACTCATACCAACTACAGTGGTTTCCACCAAGGTCCTCTGTTCCGGCAGGAACAGAGGTTTGTTCCTATTGGTCGAAGGATCTGACAGCTCCCTATAAAAGGGCTGCTGTCAGACTCAACCTTCGCTGGATTGTTCTTACTTGTTGTATTATAATAAAGAGCTGTTGTACCGTTAAGCCTGTGTGTGCCTATCCATTACCCAATCTAACAGGAGTTATGATTGCATAGTAAATGTTCACTATGGAACCATCTTTTAGTTTAGCATCATTTGCGTCTCTATCTTACTTCTTAAGGAAACATGAATTATTTAATACATGGAAATCTGATAATGTGTAGTAATGTTCTGTTTCAAACTTCTTAAACAATTTTAAAAAATATTTTAAGTTCAAAATAGTTGCTCCAGTTTCCAAATTTTAGGAATTCAAAATAGTTTAAGCATATCCAAAATGATTGAGATAATTTCAAATGCAAAAAGTTGTTTCAAACTCAAAAACATAGGTAAAACCTGAAATCGATCATTTGCATTTGAAACCTTTTGAACCTCCCTAATAATTAATATCCAAGAAAATTATACATTTTAATGTAGAAATTAAACTCATGTCTTAATTAACAAATGCACAATACAGTTCTTTTCGCTTCTTGTTTTCTTTGTAGTATGTCATTCTTTCCCAAAGACATTAATTTCATTGTAACATAATGCAATCTAGTAAGTACTTGATACTTGCACAACCAGCATACATAAAGGAATAAGTATCATCTGGCTGGAATAATTTATTCTAAGATATTTCACAGCAGAAAAACATTTAACATTATTAAAGTACTTTGCTCACCTTGACATGCTCCAGTGCGGATGTTTGGAATGAAACCACGACGACATGGTTGAGGTTGAGCAGGGCACATTTCACAAGGATGGCCCCATGCACGTCCAATAGTTGCACAACAAAGTGTCTTCGTGCAAACAATACCAGCTAGCTGACCTTGACACACCTGATTGTTGACTTGAATGAAACAAGGCCCTGTTCTATAATCTGGAAATTAAAAGGAAACAGTTTAATACACAGGCAGTGTTCCTCCATCCCATCTGTTTAAACACACAGGAATTTTTCAATCTAGTTCTGTTATCCAATGCAATAATCTGTTCCCCATTAATGCTCTTGTCTCAATAAACCACTGATCTCTAAGGTCCAAGGGCATGATTTTTAAAATATTTTTTATAACCACCAAAAATATTAAAAGTGAAACTCTAGTCTTAGAGCACCTTGTCTATCTTTTAAAATAATAGAAGGGTTTAATAAAAATCTCTACCATACGATATCCTATTATGAGAGACATTATACAACTGACAGAATGCCAAATTTCAAAATGTTGCTTTTTTATTATTTCAATTTACAGAAAACACACACAAATGTAAACAGATTAAAGATAATTCAGGTAAATAAGGTATTTAAGAAAATGATCATATTCAAAAAGTTATAACCTGAGGGGGGGAAAACACAGTATAGCAATATTATTATTCAAATATTTGCAAGACCAGAAATTTAACAAATAAAAGATTATATCTTTACTTCTGTAATTATAGAACATTTGTTTTACAATTGTAATCAGATTGTTTTAACCTTCTATCTCGTTCCTGATTTTAAAAAAGAGTTAAATTCAATAATAACTTAACTGAAATACATTCTCCATCATTATTTAGATGATGTCTATATATATATATTCAAACCAACATGGATATATTTCCCAAGATGATATCTCCTATGATTATTAGTCTTATAATAAATTGAAGGTCACATTATCAGATTGGGTTATTCAGTCTCAATTTCCCTTTTGTGCGGTTATTCATTTTACAGAATTATACCATTTGAATAATCTTCATTTATTTTTGTGACTAGCTAAGCTTCCAGACTTGTAAAGTTCCATAGAGTGTCCTGGTAAACTGAGGATGTGGAGATGATTTCCTAACGTTATTCTCTTTAGCTTTTCATTTGAAAAACACTTTTAATATTATATTGAAATATACATCTTAAAAAAACTAATGGATATTAAAGTTTGTAAACTTTAAAATTATGTAAAATTATGGGAAAAATCATATTTTTACTAATGGCCAGTCTTGAATGCACCATAAAATTATAACAAGGTTGCACACGTAGCTTAAAGCCTTCTCCAAGCAATATGGATGGACCAATTAAAACTTTATGGACTGAATGAGGATTGCTAATAACATGAAACACCTATAGGCTTTCTTTCCTTCTTCAGCTATTCAGTCCTCTAATACAGTGTTTCCCAACCTTGGCGACTTTAAGTCCTGTGGACTTCAACTTCCAGAATTCCCCAGCCAGCATAGCTGGCTGGGGAATTCTGGGAGTTGAAGTCCACAGGACTTAAAGTCGCCAAGGTTGGGAAACACTGCTCTAATACATGAGTAAGGTCAGCAATGCAAATTATACTGGGAACTAGTTACTCAATTCCAGGTATACTAAGAATTATTGACTTTTTAACTAGGTAGTGCTTAATTTAATGCAGCAGCTCCTTGTAGCACTTTTCTGATTGTCACAAAACTTACTCTGCTGGTTATCCCTGGAATCTTTGAATTTAAGGAATATATATATTTTGTCCATATGTAAAATTGATTAAGGGAAAGGATAGGTTCTGACTGGAATTGTTTATGTCCATCTGTCAAAATAAACAACTACAAAGGACAAAAAGCCAGAAGATCTGAAAAAATGATCCTCACCATACTGATAAATTCCAAGAGTCAATATATGCTAAATAAATAAAATAAAATAAATAAAATCACCTACAAATATATTATGAATCAGCAACACACACACACACACACACACACACACATCAAAATAATAGGTCATTTCACTCTATTTAACTTGTGCAGATCCCACAAGCATGTCTTCAGCTTTATCATAAAGAGTTAGATGGCTTTACAGAAGATAAATAAGGATGATTAGAGGATTATAAATAATAATTATGAATATATACAACTTGAGGAACAAAAAATGTTTCCGGTTGTAAGCATTAGTATCATTGTCACATAAGGATAATTATTTTACTCATTAAACTATGTTCATATACAATTCTTAAATATTTATTATGAAATAGTTTCCTTAATTTTGTTAAAATATATCTTATTTTGGTAAAATATATGTTATGAACAGAAAAGTCAGTAAAGGGTACTGAATATCTTAGTATTTTAAATTGAGAAATTCCAATTATTTACTTTAAAATGATACATAGAAACAAACATATAGAATATATATGCTCACATGCATTGCAATCTGAAACATTGGAAAAACCAAACGATAAAGAAATATTTCACAATCTTTAATGATTGCTATTGGTGTGTATATGGTGGCTTCTTTATAGTAAGATACATAACTGGGCTAAATTATATTGAGTCACAAGCAGCCAATATAAGTGAATGCAAGAAAAGGCTTACTGAAAACAAGCCAAGAAACAACTAAAGAAAAAGCTTTTGAGGGTGATATCCCATTTGTGGAATGTCTTCCCTAAAGAAATGTATCTGGCATCTCTATTACAATCTTTCTGGCACCTATTTAAAACCTTCACTTTCCCCAAGCAAATTAAAATGAAAAAAAAATGCCATTACCTTTTGTATTTTGTCATGATTTAAACGAAATTTATAACTTACAAATTTATATTTATAAGATACATTTTGTTTTAAAAGAATGTTTCCATTTTGCTCTAGGTTTTATTCTAAAAAACTCCCAGAATATATGTCTTTTACACCAGGAATAGAGCTAACCACAGCCAACAGTTCAATAATGAATATAAATATTTATATAGAAAAATGTACTCAGGAAAGCCCCCCAAAACTACTTTCTTGTAACATAACAATTAAATATAGTAATAATTTCAATTATTAGTTACTTTTCACCCTTCTACCTTCAGCTGGCTTCTGCCTTCAGCTGGAAACCAAGATAGCTGAATAAGCAGTCATGCTTTATCATTCTAAATGCTATTATGAAGGAAAACTACATATATTATGTATTAAGTAAAATATTTACATATAACATATACAT
The DNA here is from genome assembly GCF_964273705.1 of Natrix helvetica. NCBI lineage: Eukaryota > Metazoa > Chordata > Lepidosauria > Squamata > Natricidae > Natrix > Natrix helvetica. The sequence goes on from NC_138552.1 coordinate 60,124,926, forward strand.
GTTTGTATGCAAAAATTACTTAAATTTACAATTCTGGATACAGATATTAATAAGTAAGCAGAGCATCTTATAAAATATGCAAAATTATACAATACAATAGTAGAGTTGGAAGGGACCTTGGAGGTCTTCAAGTCCAACCCCCTGCCTAGGCAGGAAACCCTATACCGTTTCAGACAAATAAGATATCCAACATCTTCTTAAAGACTTCCAGTGTTGGGGCATTCACAACTTCTGGAGGCAAGCTGTTCCACTGATTAATTGTTCTAACTGTCAGGAAATTTCTTCTCAGTTCTAAGTTGCTTCTCTCCTTGATTAGTTTCCATCCATTGCTTCTTGTTCTACCCTCAGGTGCCTTGGAGAATAGTTTGACTCCCTCTTCTTTGTGGCAACCCCTGAGATATTGGAACAATGCTATCATGTCTCCCCTAGTCCTTCTTTCTATTAAACTAGATATACCCAGTTCCTGCAACCGTTCTTCATATGTTTTAGTCTCCAGTCCCCTAATCATCTTTGTTGCTTTTCTCTGCACTCTTTCTAGAGTCTCCACATCTTTTTTACATCGTAGCGACCAGAACTGAATGCAGTATTCCAAGTGTGGCCTTACCAAGGCATTATAAAGTGGTATTAACACTTCACGTGATCTTGATTCTATCCCTCTGTTGATGCAGCCTAGAACTGTGTTGGCTTTTTTGGCAGCTGCTGCACACTGCTGGCTCATATTTAAATGGTTGTCCACTAGGACTCCAAGATCCCTTTCACAGTTGCTACTACTGAGCAGGATATCATCTATACTGTACCTGTGCATTCCGTTTTTGTTGCCTAAATGTAGAACCTTACTCTTTTCACCATTGAATTTCATTTTATTAGATAGTGCCCAATGTTCAAGTTTGTCAAGATCCTTCTGTATCTTAAGCCTATCTTCTGGAGTGTTGGCTATTCCTGCCAGCTTGGTGTCATCTGCAAATTTGATGAGTTCCCCATTTATTCCCTCATCCAAATCATTGATGAAGATGTTGAAGAGTACTGGGCCTAAAACAGAGCCTTGGGGTATTCCACTGCATACCTCCCTCCATGTAGATGCAGTTCCATTGAGGACTACACGTTGAGTGCGGTTGGTCAGCCAGTTACAAATCCATCTGGTGGTGATGCTGTCTAACCCACATTTTTCTACTTTATCTAGTAGTATACTTGTACACATTGTAATGTACATTACTGAATAATAATATAGTTAAGTTACCAGAATAGATTTACTGTCTGTTTAGCACTTAGTTTCACTGCTTTGTGTAATCTAACACAATGGCGTCCAACCTTTTGGGTACCAGGGACCAGTTCAGTGGAGGGTGTTTTTTTCCATAGACCAGGGTGTGTGGTTTCGTGAAGTGCCTGGACCCTGCACATGTGTGAATGGGGCTTCACTTGCTTGTGCAGCCTGGTTCTGGGGCAGAGCAGACTGGTGCTGGTCCATGGCCCAGGGGTAGGGGACCCTTGATTTAAAACATCTTTCTTTAGGAAAATGCACAAAATATTGTTGAACTTTATTACCAGACATACCATTCTTCTTTGCAACTTAGTAAGACTGCAAGCCTAAAGCAAAGGTATGCTGGTTGTAAGGAATTAAGGCGAGGACAAAATCCCCTTCTGCCATCATGTAAAACAATTTCCCTTTGTTTAACCCCAGAAATATATCAATGAAGGGTTCTGCTAGCATAGATATGAGCCTCCCAATCTTCTGTTGATTCTACAGAAACATGATTGGAAGGAATGTATGGGACGAGGACCAACTGTAAGGGAAACCATTGCCATGATTGACTTTAAGAAAACTCTCAACCCTCTAGAATACCATGCAGCCTCCATTTTTTTCTACCTGGACTATGCCGCCCTCCACTAAAATACCTTTTCTTAAGAGTACAATAAAGCTTCATTTATTATTTATTTTTATTTTTATTTATTAGATTTAGCCTCCTGTTGGCTTAACCAGCCCCAGGGCAGGGTAAAACAAGGCAATGAAGGGAAGGAAAAGCTTATTAAGTACAACAAAAAAGTGACTACCATATTTTTCGGAGTATAAGACGCACCGGAGTGTAAGACGCACCAAGGTTTTGAAGATTTTTGCACTCTGCAAACCTCCCCAAAACGGCCCATTTTTCGCAAAAATGGGCCCATTTTTTTTCAAAAAACCATTGGGGGCTTGCAAAGTGCTGGGGGGGGGGGGAAACAAGCAAAAAACAGCCAGTTTTTCACGAAAATGAGCCTGTTTTTTGTCAAAACAATTGCATGCATAGCCTTTAAGAGGCTTATAGAGTACTCCTGGGAGCTGGGGGGGGGGCAAAATTAAGCATAATCCAGCCAGTTTTTCACTCATTTCTGCCCTCCCCAGCCCCCAGGAGCTCTCTGAAAGCCTTCTACAGGCTCTGCACTGCCATTTTGGTGAAGTGCATCCTCCAAGAAGCAGGCCATGTCCTACCAGCCTGTACACTAGTGGCCATGATGCACAAAAGGAGACGGGGCTTCGGGAAGCAAAAAATGCTGTATTCAGTGTATAAGACGCACCCAGATTTTCAGCCTGTTTTTTGAAGGAAAAGGGTGCGTCTTATACTCCAAAAATACGGTATATAATTCACTCAAAAATATGTTCAGAAGTATATAATAGTGTGTGTGTGCGCACACACACACACACACACACACACACACTGTATACTGTTCAAAATTACAAACTGAAAAAAGTGACTTATGACCATTTTTTACACTTACAAAAATTGCAGGATCCCTACAATTGCATGATCAAAATTCAGACACTTGTCAATTGACTCATAATTATGATGGCTGCAGTGTCCCAGGTTCATGTGATCACCTTTTGCCACCTTCTGACAAGCAAAGTCAATAGGGAAGCCAGATTCACTTACCAACCATGTTACTAACTTACTAGTTGCAGTGATTCACTTAGGATCTGTGGCAAGAAAGGTGGTAAAATGAGGCAAAATTCATTAACAAATGTCTCACTTAGCAACATATATTTTGGGCTCAATTGTGATTGCAACTTGAGAACTACCTATATTTAGATGAGATAAAAAGTTACAAAATTTGCAGACAACACAATATTGGGAAGGATAACTAAGATGGTAGAAGAAAGTAGAATTTATAAAGAATTTTGAATAGAAATATACTAAAAACAGTAGAATGAAATTTGGCAGTCAACACTACAAAATTATCTATTAAGACCATACATTAAATTCTGTTAAGAGAAATTGATGGATTAGGAATGTTTATGGGGCATGATTCATTATTCAAGGAATGTCACTAAAAGCTAAGACCTCTTCTTTATTATCATGGAGTATAATATATGAAATAACAGACTTAACTTACTACAGAAAAGCAGATTCCATTTGAACAGGATGAAAGATTTTCTGGTAGCAAGAGAAATTCAGCACTGGAATCAATTATATAACAATTGAGTTGTGCTCCACCGAAAGATATATTCAAGCATAAGTAGTCGTTTGTCAAGAATTCTTTAGTTTGGATTGCTGCATGGGGCACAATACACTGAAACATAAACTAACCAAGCATGAAGAGTTCTAATTCAGTTATATCTTTACTAATACAAGCAGTCCTCAACATAGGTCCACAATTGAGCTCACAATTTCTGTTGCTAAGCAAAACATAAAATGAATTTTACCCCATTTTACAACCTTTCTTGCTACACTTGTTAAGTGAATCACTGCAGTTGTTAAGTTAGTAACACGTTTATTAAGTGAATTGGCTTCCCTACGGATTTTGCTTATCAGAAGTTTGCAAAAAAGTGATCAAATGACCTTAGGACACTGCAACCATCATAAATACATACCAGTTACTAAATGCCCAAATTTTGAACACATGACCACGAGGGTGCTGCAATCATCATTAGTGTGAAAAATGGTCAGAAATCACTTTTTTGGATGCCGTTTTAACTTTATTCTAAAGTTAAATGAACCATTATACGCCGAGGATTACCTGCATACTGATCCATTCCCAATGCTCAGATTATTGTACAACTCTATTTTATCTTGCTTAGCGGAAATACAGGGCTCTGTTATCTGGCCATTCTTTGAAAAAAAACTTAAATTCCCAACTGGAGTAATATCAACATCATATTAAAAACTGCTATTCTAATTGCTTGTAAACAGAAGTGATATCTCACCTGCCTCTTATTTAGCACTACAGCACTTAACGGGAAACATTCATATTTTGGGTACATTTCATTTTAATTTTGTGGGTCTTACCTCTTTCACATTGAGGTCCTGTGAATCCATATACACATGCACACCGATTGGGCCCAATGCAGCGACCTCCATTCTGGCATCCATGTTCACAGACAGCTGTGTTTTTGAATAAAAATATTATATGTCTATAATAAAGTGAAAATAGTCACTTGAGGACTATTAAAAAACTAGATAGTCACAATCATCATTATTCCTAATTTAGAAGACTTAGAAGAAAATGAATTAGGAAAATGTGCCTGCATTAATTAATTAATTAGCTAATTCATACAATTTTAAGCCTGGGACAAGGCTTAAATTCTTTGCCAAGTATTTAATTGTTGAACATTATCAGATTGAGAGCTATCTATTTCTCTGGCCAGTTGTCATTCCAGAGGAAAGGCATGATACCTTGATTCCATGATTCCTCAGAAAAGGCATGATTCCTGCATCCCACTAGATGACACAGCTTCACTGATGAGTCCAAATACGCTACGATACCTTGTACTTGCCCTCAACCAATACAAGTGCCATTTGCAATAGGTGTTGACAAGGCATAATTGAAAATGGAAATGGATTTTAGAAGAACATCTAAATTAAGGTTTTTCTTCATGACCATATTAAAATGACTGGCAGATGTTGTCCCTAAAATTTTAATGAGGGACAAATGGGGAAAAAAAACTGGTGGATTGCCACGGCTTTCTCTCCACTCATACTAAGCATAACTTCTTGAAAGGAAAAATAATCACCAATTGCTCTCATGAACCTGAAGGATGGGTGGGTGGAAGACATTTGCTTTAATGACCAGTTTAGTTATATACATTGTGCCTAAAGCTTTGGGAGAAAGAAGGTCATACATGACAGCTGGAGAAATCAGGAGGTATTTGAATGTTAAATAGATATTGAAAATCTATGCCAAAACATGACCACAATGTCTTAAAAACATTTAGGTAAATGGCACTACTTATTCAGAGGTTAGCTGTATAATCAAAGGAAAAATCAAAGTATGACAGTTTTAAACCAGTCATTAATTGTAGCAAAAAAGAAAGAAATGTTATGCTACATTAAAATATTGTTTTCAATACTAAAATATCAAAATACAGTTTCACTGAAAATCATATTCAAATATATTACTTTTTAAATATAACATATAGAAATTACATGTGCCAAGTACAGCCTGAAAGGATTTTCTATAATAAATGATATCACACACCTGTCTGACGTAAGAATTTCTACCATACAACGATTAAAGCACCATTTGTTATGCTTTCTATATTGCCTAAGATTTTTGACCTGGCCTCTAAGAAAACAAGCATTTATATTCAGCTGAACCCACTCCCTTCTCTTGCAGATCTAGACATCTCAGGGGACATGACATTTATTTGCAGTGCCACAGTGTCTGGGAAAAGAAGGGGGGAAAGCATACATCCAGATAGTTAGAGGAGACAAGTAATACTCAAAGCGAGGGAACTAAGGAAAAGATTGTGTTGAAAAGATCAAAATGCAAAAAAAAAAAAAAAAAGCAACGTAATTCATCTAGTGTTGAAAAAATAATGGCAACAGCTTAAAGACTTTTCTATCATATGTTTTGAGGCTACAAAACCTTGAGACTATGTATGTCATCTGTAAAAAGAGAGTGAAAAATTACATTGTCTATATTTTACTTGGATAGTTGTGTTTATATATTTTATTTCATATGCTTTTGTATCAGGGTAATTGCATTATTTTAATGCTTCTTTTATTTAATTTGTTATCTATTAATAAAATAAATATATTTCATTGCTTACTGTGTCAGCTATTGAAAACATGTATTGTCTTGTGCCAAAAGAACAGATAAGTAGAAAGAGTGTGTGGGGGGAACCATTTAAACATGGAAAAAAGAAATTAGTTCTCATTGAATGAATGATTGCTGTTTGGTAATTACCATACAATTATTTTTTATATAAAGTAGGACAGTGAATTATGGCAGCAACGGAACAATTTATGTAACAAATAACTATATTGTCATAATCTAAAGATTATCTCTCTAAATACTTGTGAACTAAAATTCAATGACTCCAAATGGGAATTGCCACAAAATGTTACAATGTAATTTTATCCTGACCTCATTTTAATCAGCCATGCCCTTCTTCAGGATATTCCATTCTTCTGTAACACCACTATACAAGAATTTTAAACACAAACCATGTTGATTCTTCATTGAATTCTCTTCCCTTAAATAATCTCCCTGGATTTCACAAAGTCCCTAAGAGCTGGCTCTGCTCCCAGGCCTGGGTTAATGTGTTTCTTAATGCATATATGGGGCCCTTCTTGCATTGTATGGTTTATTGTTCTGCTTGATTTAGTCTGAGGCTGTCTTTTTATGCATTTTTAATGTTTTTTTTTTTTTAGAATTCTGTAAACTGTCCTGTCTAATGATGTAGTAGATCATAATCAATTTGAAAATTAAATTAATGACAATTCACAAACTTGTTAAGACCATGTCTGTGAAATTTCGGTACATTTTTTTTTCATTTAAAAATGGTGCTCCAACTCAAAACAGCAAAAATAGGATATAACAGTAAGAAACAAAGTAATGAAATGATGCATAGTTTAATCAGAACCAATGAACTAGTAGAGAAGCAGCATGAAACAGCTAAAATAAAAAAGTGGGAATACAAATACTGTATTATGCCTAGGAAAAGAAAGAAGGCTGAAAAAAGAGCAACAGATATAAAACAGGATCTTCTGAGACAAGAAATAGATAATTGTATTTTGCTTACATCATATATTTCTATTCTTATAGCTAAGGAACAAGTTGCCAACAACAATAAATCATTAATTGGTATTTTTTTCAGAAACAAAATCAATCCTTTGATTTAAAAAAAAAACAGCTCCATCTCCCAGTCTTCTTCTTGTGCTCCATCACTTCTACAACACTTTTCAATTTTTGTACACAAATTATTTACCACTATTATCAGAACCTGCAAATTATTGCTTTATAACTTTAACTTGCTCTTAAAATGTGCGTTTAACTTTTGAGGCATTTTAATATAATTCACATGCCAAATCTCCCCAAAGGAAAAGCCTGTTGCATAGACTTTATAGTGCCATACTGACAAAACCAAACCATCAGGACTTATTACTAAGATCATTTTTCTGAAAAACACCAGAATGTGAAGCATGGCTGTAGTATTTGAAGTGAACATCAAAAATTCAGATGAAATATATACACAAAACACAAAATATATAACAACGTTATTGTTTTTACATATAAACTAAAAAGTCTGCTTAATTAAGGACTCCTTGAAATGTAAAAATTCATTCAAAATGTTCCTACTTACTGCCAGTACTTTAATTCACAATTCTAATGGTGCTTAGACAATTAGTGCTATTACTGCTTCTTATAAATACATCTCTGTATTTTTATAATAATTACACCTGAGAGAAATATGTCTTCCCTGTAACCACCCTATCTACATAATACATGTTTGTTCATGATTATCCATTGAACCTAACAGATGAAAAATGCACTGAATTCACAATTCCCATATCCAGATGAAATAGCAGCCATTCAAAAAGAAGACTATGCAATACCTATGCTACATCCATGACATGAATAATTCAAATAAATCACAGCTGCCAAATGTCTACTTACGTTGCCCACAGGAAGTGCCAATATATCCTTTTTGACACTGGCATTGGTCATCTAGACAGGTACCACCATTCAGACATCTGACGTTACACTGTTGTACTAAAGAAAAATATAGACAATTAGTTGTGCATTAAATTGTCATTTTATATTAGGTAGCAAGGACATAAATATTGAGAAATAATGCAATAATATATACATAATAAATCATTAAAATACATCATGTAAAATATATATCTATTAGCATTTTGTGGCCTAAGATTTCACTTCAAACTGATTTAAGGTTCTAGTATAAGTGACTAATAGTCATTAAAGCATCAGGCTAGAAATCAGGAGACTATGAGTTCCAGTCCTGTCTTAGCCATGAAAACCTGCTGGGTTACTTTAGCCAGTCACCTCAGAGGGTTGATGTTGTGGAGGAAATAGGAGGAAGAAGGAGTATTATCTATGTTCCCTGCCTTGAGTTATTTATAAAAACAATAGAGGCAGGATGTAAATTAATAAATGTTTCTTTATAAATGCTACTGCATGTATAATTTCGAGGACTATCTATTCAGCTTTTTTGTACATTTTTCCTATTAATGTATCTTTCTTACTCTTCCTCAGCACACATACATTTGTCCTTAACACTTTTCATCTATTTCTTTGTTTCTCAAATGCTGTTTCAATGTTTCATTTCTTTGCCAAAATAATACTAGAGCAGGGATGTCCAAACTTGGGAACTTTAAGACTTGTGGACTTCATCTCCCAGAATTCCCCAGCCATCTATGCTGGCTGGGGAATTCTGGGAGTTGAAGTCCACAAGTCTAAAAGTTCCCAAGTTTGGACACCTCTGTACTAGAGTATCTGAATTCTGCATTAATAAACTCAATCCAACTATATTTTTTCTTTTGTATTTAGAATATGGTTTCCTCCACTAATTCCTTTGACTACATTATCTTGATCTCTAATCATCTTTAATTGGTTCTCTATTAATGCTTTGAAGCTCTTTTTATCTTTATTACATTCATTTAATTTTAAAACTCTATCATTCTGATTTCAACTAATTTGCACTTTGTTTAATTAAGTTCACTCCAATATAAATCTAAACTCATGTTATTGCTATTTTAAGTATACAAGTTACGTATTTTAGTTGTTTACCACATAACACAATTGATATCTTATTTTTCAATCCAAAAAAACAATGTGGCTCATAAAAATTATAAATCAATATAAAAATGCAGTAAAACAATGGGATATTGTAAATGATCACAAGCAAAAATGAATGAGGTCAAAACAACAGGAAAGAAAACTATATTCACTTTGCTATAAGAAGCGGGAAAGGGATATAGTCCATGAGATAACTTCAAAGGGGTGCTTCATACAAGCTATCAAAACAAAAAAGGGGTTTGAAATTTTGCACAGCCCTACTATTTAGGTAATTAAACATAGCAAAAAGTCAACAACATCTTGCTTGCAAAGCTTCTTTGAACTCAAACATATAGATCTAGGAAGGAACTAGATAAACAGTGAAATTAGAATTAGAATCAGATCATGTTCATCCATATTTACTTACTGTAAAGCACATTGTTTGCTTCTGACTTAGTGTATCCACAGTTGTTTCTCAATCATGATTTAGTGATTACTGTGTAATATGAACACAGCTACTTAAAATTTTCAATAAACTAACATTATATCCTGACCCAGCATGATCTGTGAACAAATCCAGATAATATGCTAAGCTTTTTGTGCTTTTAGGTATGGGTAACTAACGTGCAAGTTTAGCCCTTGCTTCCAAAAGGGTTGTCAACAGAAGAGACACAACTGAAGGGTAGGAAAACTGTAGACACATACTAGACGTTTCAAAAGACAGTAGCTGGACTTACTATTTATCTATTTTTAAACAGAATCCCAGAATAAATGCAATCCCTCTAACCTTAAACAGCAAATGCCTTTATTACGTATAATAAAATGAAAATGATGCTATTTAAGCCTTACTTGATTTTGGTCCACAGCTTGGCAATATCTGTCCATTGGAGCAAGTGCACATATTAGGACGAGAACAAAATCCATCACCACAACTATTTCTACATATTGCTGTGGAAAAAATAATATATTAGATGACTTGCAATATTACATCGTTAAACAAATAAAACATACATTTAAAAGTTTCAAAACTACAGAACGTAGCCATTTTCCTTAATTATATTAGGGATTTTTATTATTTTGCTTTCATTTATAATTTATTCATTGCTCCAACAATCAGAATGAAAACAATAGTCTTCATTCAGTATCTTTAAAATGTTCAGTGTGGGACAAAGCACACAAAATTCTTCTCCAAAGAAATTATATATAGGTAGTACAAAGTCGATATAGAAATCAGAATCATCCAGATCATCTATATAGATAAAAATAGGATATCAAGTTTTTGCTGTCAAGACAATTTAAGACTGAGAGATATGGGGATCAGTCGGGCAGGAATGTCTACAAATAAGCCTACCCTAAGCTGCTACTAAATCAATGATAGGCAATAGAAGTTTCCCATTGAACACCTTCAAGAGAAAAAGATTTCTATCAGAAGTGGGATATGAAAGGGGAAGTCAACTGAAATCAGCTCCCATTTATCTGAATTCTATTTCTCCACACAAGCTCACGATTGCTAATTTGACAGATTTATTGATAGATTCTTGCATTTAGCTAGGACTAAACTATTGGTTTCCAGCTGATATCTTTAAAAAAAATAACCTTCAGTAATGTTATTTTCCCAACCAAAGCATGTGTTTTTGAGATATGCTAGGTTTAGACATTGTTTAGATGCATTGATTGCAAATGCATTTCTAGCTTCACTTCATAGAACAATATATTTTTCTTAGTTAACTGGCTACATTTATAAAAATACAAAAATGAGATCTTAATTCTGCCTTAGTTGCCCCTTTGCAAACTATAAACTACCAGAGCTAAGGTAATATATAAATGAACACATATTATAGATACATCCTTTCTTTCACAGTTGATTTCTTTCTTTACTTCTTCAAAAGAAATTTATTAGTTCAAAGAGATTTATTTCAAAATATCCTTAAGACAGAAATATTTTAATTAAATGCTATAGACAATGAGAGCCACATTAAGCAGAGTAATGCCATCAAACAAGTTGGCAAGGGTGGTATTTTGGCGGAAAGAAATTATGGACATTTGTAGAAAAGCTGTACTTCAAATCTATCTTGAGAGCCAGGTTGATGTAGTAGTTGAAATGCCAGGTTAGAAATCAGTAGACTATGAGTTCTAGTCCCTGCTTCTAGACAAAGCCAGCTGGGTGACCTTGGGCCAGTCACTCTCTCTCAGCCTTAGGAAGAAGGCAATGCCAAGCCACAAAAAAAAAAAAAAAAAAGACAAGTCACCATAATGAATGAATGATTTGAATCTGTTTCTATACCTGGAATATAACGTTCACAGGCATACATATGCTCATAGATAGTTTTCTTGGCAACCATCAGGTTCCATCTCCCTCATTTTTCTATTTTTATTTCATTAACCGGGAGGCATCCTTTATCTCAACTCTGGGTGGTATAACTATTGTTAGAAAACAAACTCTGGATAATTAGTGTTCAACACTTTCTTCTGAATGTCTATGGAGATTCCCAGTCATCCAGGTCATGGTTGACCCAAAGGTTAGCATTTCGCTTCTCATCCAAGGAGGTTCTTGGATGAGAAGCGAAATGTCTTCAAGGAAAAACACAAAGAAAGTCCATTTCCTCTTGAAAAAGAATCTTTGGGAGTTTTTTTAAAAAGCATATCCAGATGCCTGAAGGGGACAGAGAAGCTAAAACGCGGTGGTAGGATGCAAGCTGATGAACATAATTTAAGACGGAGAGTACTTTTAGTAGATTAGAGTGTTATATGGCATTGCACTGACCTGTATGATCAGTCTCTTTTATTGATTGACATTGTAAGGTTAGTTGAGTTTTATGCCTCACTGTACATGTGTGATTTTTAGCTATTTGATTTAGGGTAATATTAGGATTGTGGTAGTATATAAGCTTAGTATTTGCTTCATGAATTGTTATTATATTGGGTGGAATAACTGGTAGGCCTCTCTGATAACCACAACAACGAACAATAAAAGCAGGCTAATTATACAATGTATTAATTGGGTAGCACAGAAATGTTTTTGGGATTTTTATTCGTCAACCAAAAACCAGCACCATATAAAGAAGACTAATCCTCTCAAAATCTACATTTCTGAAAATTCACATTTGTGTATGTATGCACACAGAGGTGAAAAGTTTCACTGGAACCAAGGGAATCTTTGATTTTAATCTTTGTGTATTTGAGAAGAGTAAAGGTAAAGGCTATGGGGAAAAACTTCCCCCACCCATGCAATGGCCTTGATCTAAGTCAATCCATTGTGTTTATTTATTTATTTTAAAAAAAGGAGAGCAACCACATGTTCATAATTTAATATACTCCATTGTTTGTCCCTCAGGCATAAGCCCTATTGTATTTAATAAGAATTACTTGTAAATAAACATACATAGGATTTCACTGCTAATAAAATTCAATTTACCCCAAAATAGATATAATTTATATATTATCTATAGATAGCAGATAAATAGAAAAACCAGAATAAATCAAAAATATTCTGCCCAATACTTTTTATCATTTTTCAAATGTTCTAGAGCTGAAAGATGATCTCAACTACAGATTGTAGAGGTCCAGCTTGGTGAATCCCAGGCATAGTACAACTAAATTCCATTTTACCAAGACCATTTTACCAAGTAGTCACATAATATTGGCCAAACAAGACTGATAAGCTATTAAAATACACTTATCACATCTAATCTAAGTCTATTATAACTTAAGGTCAGCAAAAATACAAATATCCTAAACAATACATATCATTTATGTACCGTACTATATTATTTATGAATTTCATAAATGAGTTTTTTTATCAAATTATTTTTGAACTTTAGTATATATTGGCCGTATTTTTGCTTTTAAAACTGTCAAGCAATTGCTATTTCTTAAATTTAAAGTTGAAGCCTAAATTTAGCAATTCAGCTACTGTAGTATAAATTCATATTTTTGTTTAAATATAAGTGTCTACTAAAAATAAATATTGCAATCTCTGAAGCCAGAATACTTACGAACAATACACTGATTTCCCCCAGGGAGTGTTTTCCATCCAGGGCAACAGTAGGAGTGGAATCTGGAGCCACACACATTTGGTCTGTTGCATGCAAACAAATACATACACAAAAACACAGGTCATTTAGAACAGGCATTCAAATATTTGCTCCACAGAATAAAAGAGGTGTCGTCTATAGCAGTGTTTCTCAACCTTGGCAACTTGAAGATGTCCGGACTTCAACTCCCAGAATTCCCCAGCCAGCATGGCTGGGGAATTCTGGGAGTTGAAGTCCGGACATCTTCAAGTTGCCAAGGTTGAGAAACACTGGTCTATAGCAATGACAGACAAATTCAGGTAGGTTTTATATTTCTAAAAAAAATATTCCTACTAATTATTTTAAAAATTAATAACTTGCTTCTAGCAAAAAAAAAAAAGTAGGGGGAGATGAGCAATATGCTTTCAATTTTAAACTATTCTGTGAATGGATCAAATCCATGCATACTTTATTTTTATTAAGAGTGGAACATCAAAGACATCTGACAAAACATTTCTATCTTAAGAGAAAGAATTACAGCGTCTATCAAACTGGCATGCAAGTAAGCCATTACAAAGACTTAAAATGGAAAGGATTTGTCACACATTTTATATAGTGGCACTTTTAAGTTTCTCCCCTTAAATTTGAAAAAGCACGTATCTTTGTCAGATTTAACTGAAATGATTCTTCAACTTTACTATACCAAAACCCTTTAAAACTTGATAATATCTGCTACATTTGGTACTCTTGCTGATATCATATTATATATGTTTAGTTTTTTAAAAGCCAGTTGTTTTCAACTGGCTTTTAGAAAAGTAACTGATGATGTTGCCTAGTTTAGGTAATGAAACATCTGCAAGAAAAAAATAAGCTCAGAAAGCACCAAGGCCCCCTGAGTTATTTTTTTGTTTTAGTTTTACACCAGACCCTCAAGACACATGAAAAGTTTCCAACAAGGAGCAAAATTAAAATTAAAAAGGAATAACAATTATAAATATGGGAAATGACATATTGCAGTGTTCAAAAGGAAAACTGAGATACCTGCCAAGTATTTAGACTAAAAGTTTTAAAGGGAGTAATATATTAAGATATGATGCATTTTACCTGAGAAAACAAGTAAAATAAAGAAGTTATTGTAACACAATTAAAATGAACACAACAAGCAAATAGGAATAAAGGAAAAGAAATTATATATAGAACTTCCAATTTAAACTTGCGAGCAAGTTTTCTACTTAAGTAATTTTAAAAGAAGGAATTGCGCTTATTATATATAATTCTATGGAACAGTGAAATAAAAGAGAAAATAATTATTTTTAATGCTGTAGGATTCTGTCATGAAATCACACAAATACTGAGAGAAGTGTTGCCACAATTAACTATTTAAAACCTAAGTACAATCCAGTTTTGGACATACAGATTTGTTAGCGAAGCAAGGTGGAAGTGTGTTTTAAACAATGTGGTTTTGCTCCAGACTTGATGCTATTTGTGGGTAAATGAATTGTTTGGACACAGGTTGCTAAGGTACTTAGGTACATAGACATTCCTGTATCATGTAGGCCTAGCCATGTTCTTGAGAAGGTTAATAATCAAATCAAAGAAAGACAATGGGTTTAGAAGTAAAAACATAATTTGGCAGAAATGTGACATCAAAACAGACTTATGGATTATAAGCCTGTAACTACTGGTAGATTTCAAGACTGCTTTAGTCTTTAAGGACACAGAGTAAAATAGTATGCTGTCTCTTTAAAGACCACAATCTTGAAATGGCATTTTAGTCAATGAGGATACACCTGAAACACAGACTTGATCAATGGCCAACAGGCTTATATGCTAAAGAATGAAGATGCTCATTGTATTTCAAGCAGGTGAATTACCTGCCTTTAAATGCAAAGTTTAAGAAAAGTTTTAGAAACAGATGAAGGCCATAAGGGATTAAAGACAAAGTGTTTGTCTATTCTACAATCTATGTCACAACCTCCTTTGTTTAAGGAAGAACAAAATTAGTACCTACACTATCTTGATATTGGTATTGTGGAATAATGCTTAAAGGTGGAAGATGCTAGTTATAGGTGTTACAGAAGCAGAAAAATGACAGCATCATTTCATCTGTGAGTTACCTTCAGATATTAATAAAGGCCTATACAGTTCATATCTAAGTTTAAAAGATGTGGTCAACTACATAATTGCTGTTGTGTGTGTCATGTGGCCTATTTTCCCCCAAACAGCAGCTGAAGAAGAAAACCTGTGGCTGAATTGTTCCACTTCAGACAACCCTTTCAGAGATGGAGGGTCACAGTAAGTGGAAGAGGGAGAGCAGAGCCAAGAAGGGTAGGTAGACTACAGTCCTAGTCCCCTCCTTATCTTTGCTCAGGGATTAGTTGATTTTATCCCTGGGAAGGCACATTTCAGCATGCCACCCCCTACCTGCAGTCTGTAGTGATCCCATCCAGGCGCAGGTTTATACTACCTTCCACTGCTGTCTGCAGGAAACAGGCCTACCTGTGGCGGACGTGGGTGCGAGCAAAGGTTGCTTTCCTACCCCCTAAGCGTGTCCTGCTGGCCTCTCCTGCGGACACGGTTGGCGGCGGCTGCGGCTGCGGCGGACGCTGTGCCTCCTTCCAGGCTCCCCAAGATAGAGTAGCGGCTAGTATCCGCACCCTCCGCCGGACGACCCTGCCGCTGCTGCCCAGAGGATCCATGCGCCCAGAGCGCCACACACCCCAGCCAAAGGAAATAAGGCTGCAGGCAAAGCGCCCGCCGTCTCCCCATCGCGGACGGCAGGAATTCCTGAGGTGTCGGCACTGAGTCCGACTTGTTCCTAGGGGAGCGCCCGCTGCTGCTCCTCTCTCGCCCGCTGCCCTCCTCGGCGAAGCGAGCGACGCTCCTGCTGCTGGCCCTCCGCCCCCTCAGCGAGACGCCTTGCGGGTCGCGGCGGTCAAGGGGACTGCTGCTCGCCTTCCGCGGTACATCTTTCTCACTCCCTCCTTCCCCCTTTTTCGTCCTGAGCAACTGGAAAGCGCGCCAATTTCAACCCCCCCACCACCACCAAAGGAAAAAAATAGAGCAACAAGTGAGGCTTCCAGTTTCTTTCGGGGGAACCGTTGGGGGGGAAAGGGGGAAAGGCAGGAGGGCGGGAAACCTTGTCTGAACCAGTTTTACACTAACTGAAAAGAATCCTCGGTGAGCCAAAACTACTCTTTGCAAAGAAAGAAAAAAAATAAAGAGAATTGTCCGCCTCAAAAATAAAACATTAAAGTTACTAATAACCACAGCAGACACGAGCCAAGTTCACCCGGGCGGCGAACCCAGCGACAAAAAAAAAAAAAAAAAAGAAACAAAAAAAAGTCAGGAACTCCTTGCTACGCTGCTGCCGCCCCAGGAGCGAGGAAAGGCGGCGATCCGGTGTACGGAAAGAAGAATGAGGGGAGGAGGAAAGCGCGACTGGGCGAGGGAGGAAAGAAAGGGCAAGGGGGAGGCGATTGCCTGCCTGTCAGTGGAGAGCAGCAGCGGCGCGCCAAACACGTGGGAAAGGAGCCCACTGGAGGTGGGAGGGAGGCTGAGCCAAGGGGGCGCCGAGAGTCGGGTGGGGGCGGAGGATGGAAAAGGAAAGCCCGCGCGGCGCTGGTAATTGGCTGAAAGGAGGGGGGAAAGTTTTGGAAACCGGGATGCGAGAGAAGGAGCTGAGGCCGGGAAGTTGGAAGGGGGCGCTGGAGAAGACTGGCGGAGGAGGAGGTGGGCGCCAGTCAGTCAGTCTCTACGTCCCAGGAGTACCGCGGCGTGGTACCTTCTCCGACGGCTCTTGGCATCCTCGTTTTGTACCCAACGAAGGAGCTAAAAAGAGGCTTTCGCCCGTTGCCACCGCTTCCTATCGCAATTTTTGTAGACCCTCGGAGAGCAACTGCCATAAAAGCAAAAAAAACAAAAAGACGGATCGGATTGATTGCCAGTAAAACTTGGTGTTGCCCTTCACTTCCTGGGTTTGGAAGAAATGTGTTTAGGCTACACAAGTGGCTTGTGGTAGTTTGTCAGTGCGTCTCTCTGTGACACGCACAAGGGGATTTCGTAACAATTCTTCAGTAACCTGGCTCAAGATATCGTCCCTTGCCACTGATGTCACTGAGAGCACCGGCTCAGCTTTGATCAGAGAAGCTGGCAGCTGCAAACACAGGAACAAGAGAAGGTCGTGTGTGTCCCCCCCCCCCATGTTTCAGAAATATCCATGTCCAGAACTCCATTGTTGGCAAAATGATCTTGGAAATGGAACAATAATTCCTTGAAAAAGAAGGCTATGAAAATATTTGGCCACTCCCTTTGGTCCAAAAAGTTCAAGAAAGCATTGTAGCAGGAGGGTGTTATTCCCCCAAAAATGGATGTTTTGCTCTTCCAGCAGAGATAGTTTCCAGAATGCTTTTGAGGAATCTTTTCTCAGAAGTCCTGCTCAAGCCCTGGCCAATCTCTGCAATATGAGATATCTGGGTCAGTTTAAGCAATTACTCCTGAGCATCCCCTTCTCTTTAACACAGCAACATTGTTTTAATAGGAAGCAGAGAACAACAAGGAAGCAGAAAACAAAGGGCTGAACAAAACTTAGGAACTTTCAGGATGGGTCAAATCAGAATGAGGTCTTTTGTAAGACTTCTCTGAAGTCTCTTGACAATGAGTGCAATGAAGAGAGATGACTTCTCTTTGCACCATTGCCAGCAATATTTTCCCATTCTGAATAGAATTTATTTTTTGTGCCATTTATACAATTTAGTGCTTCCATTTTCTTGAATTCTAGATAGTTTAGTGATATTAAAACAGTGATAATAAAATATTTTAAAATTCTACTAATAAGGGGATAAAATAATACAAACACAAATAGGTTCTTAGAGCTCTGCAGCATCAGAAGCCTTCCGGAAAAAACAAGTTTTTATTTCTTCTGGTAGGAGAAATAAATAAATACAGGCTATTTTCCTCTTGTTTTCTTGAGAAGGTAGACAAAACATGTGGAGAAGAGCAACAGCTGCTTGCTCAACTCTTCTCATCCAGATGATTAAATTATCTAGCCTGGGACTAGAGCAAGAGAAAGATGGTGAGGGGACATTGATGGCTTTTTGATGAGAAGGTAAACTGCTATCTCCAACCTTAGAACTACCTTGACTGTCAAGGATGAATTCATTGTGTCCTGGCCCAACTAAACTTCATCTCCAAGGAAGTCTGAGCTAATCAGAAGGGACATAGATCCCATATATGGGAAGCCAAGCTTTCTATTCCAAAACCCCTGTCCATTCCACTATCACTAACAGGATCAAATTCTTCCCGGAATACTAAGCAACACTGGAGTACTAGAGAGCCTTACGCTTTTCTATCAACCCAAAGGTGAATTGAAAGCTACTGTCCTGCTCCTACCTCTTCTGTGTGAAGCCCAAACAGCACCCATTTATGAAAATCTTCCAAGTTCAAATGTAACTCATTGATTAAAGGTCCATGAGGGAAAGATCTAAAGTCCAGAAGGGAAATTCATAAGTTCCAAATACCCATGGCAGCTTTTCCATCCTCTCCAGAGTCAGATCCTGCACAATGGTTGCCAACTAAATTCAAAAGGTTGAGTAGCAGCTCAAGGACAGGTTCACCCAGTCAACTTCACAAGAAGCTCTTCCTGGTCCCAGTGCTAGTGCAGTTCCTCTATGGTTGCTGCCTGCTCTCCTTTCACACCTCCCAGAATGACTTAGTTCCTCCAGCATTATCAGTGACACGCTAAAGACTGGATGGGAAGGAGGCAATCATGCTAGTCTCCTGGACGCCTTGGGGCCGTGATGGCGAACCTATGGCACGCGTGCCACAAGTGGCACGCGGAGCCATTTGTCAGGGCACGCGAGGCGCTGCCCTGTCAGCTGGCCAGTGCGCATGCGCGCGCTGGCCAGCTGAGTTCACCTTTTTAAAAGATATTTTTCGCCTTCCCCAGGCTCCAGAGGCTTTATAGGAGCCTGGGGAGGGCGAAAAGAGCCCCCCCGCCCCCCGGAGATGACTTCTCTTTGCACCATTGCCAGCAATATTTTCCCATTCTGAATAGAATTTATTTTTTGTGCCATTTATACAATTTAGTGCTTCCATTTTCTTGAATTCTAGATAGTTTAGTGATATTAAAACAGTGATAATAAAATATTTTAAAATTCTACTAATAAGGGGATAAAATAATACAAACACAAATAGGTTCTTAGAGCTCTGCAGCATCAGAAGCCTTCCGGAAAAAACAAGTTTTTATTTCTTCTGGTAGGAGAAATAAATAAATACAGGCTATTTTCCTCTTGTTTTCTTGAGAAGGTAGACAAAACATGTGGAGAGGAGCAACAGCTGCTTGCTCAACTCTTCTCATCCAGATGATTAAATTATCTAGCCTGGGACTAGAGCAAGAGAAAGATGGTGAGGGGACATTGATGGCTTTTTGATGAGAAGGTAAACTGCTATCTCCAACCTTAGAACTACCTTGACTGTCAAGGATGAATTCATTGTGTCCTGGCCCAACTAAACTTCATCTCCAAGGAAGTCTGAGCTAATCAGAAGGGACATAGATCCCATATATGGGAAGCCAAGCTTTCTATTCCAAAACCCCTGTCCATTCCACTATCACTAACAGGATCAAATTCTTCCCGGAATACTAAGCAACACTGGAGTACTAGAGAGCCTTACGCTTTTCTATCAACCCAAAGGTGAATTGAAAGCTACTGTCCTGCTCCTACCTCTTCTGTGTGAAGCCCAAACAGCACCCATTTATGAAAATCTTCCAAGTTCAAATGTAACTCATTGATTAAAGGTCCATGAGGGAAAGATCTAAAGTCCAGAAGGGAAATTCATAAGTTCCAAATACCCATGGCAGCTTTTCCATCCTCTCCAGAGTCAGATCCTGCACAATGGTTGCCAACTAAATTCAAAAGGTTGAGTAGCAGCTCAAGGACAGGTTCACCCAGTCAACTTCACAAGAAGCTCTTCCTGGTCCCAGTGCTAGTGCAGTTCCTCTATGGTTGCTGCCTGCTCTCCTTTCACACCTCCCAGAATGACTTAGTTCCTCCAGCATTATCAGTGACACGCTAAAGACTGGATGGGAAGGAGGCAATCATGCTAGTCTCCTGGATGCCTTAGGGCCGTGATGGCGAACCTATGGCACGCGTGCCACAAGTGGCACGCGGAGCCATTTGTCAGGGCACGCGAGGCGCTGCCCTGTCAGCTGGCCAGTGTGCATGCGCGCTGGCCAGCTGAGTTCACCTTTTTAAAAGATATTTTTCGCCTTCCCCAGGCTCCAGAGGCTTTATAGGAGCCTGGGGAGGGCGAAAAGAGCCCCCCCGCCCCCCGGAGGCTTCAGGGACCGTCCCTGAAGCCTTCGGAACGCTTAAAACCACCCTCCGAGCAAACCAGAAGTGACTTCCGGGTTGCTCGGAGGGTGGTTTTAAGCATTCCGAAGGCTTCAGGGACCGTCCGAGGCTTCCCTAATGCCTTCGGAGCGCTTAAAACCACCCTCCGAGCAACCCGGAAGTCACTTCCGGTTTGCTCGGAGGGTGGTTTTAAGCGCTCCGAAGGCTTCAGGGAAGCCTCCGGACAGTCCCTGAAGCCTCCGGAGGGCCTCCGGGGGGTCGGGGGAAGCTCTTTTCGCCCTCCCCAGGCTCCTATAAAGCCCCTGGAGCCTGGGGAGGGCAAAAAAAAATGTAAAAAATGGGGGGGGGTCGCGCATTGTGAGCGCATGCGCACTGGGGGGGGCGTTGCATTATGGGTGCAGCACGCCCGCACTCGACCCCCCTGCGCTCCCCCCACTTGTGGCACCCGAGCCAAAAAAGGTTCGCCATCACTGCCTTAGGGGTTTATTTATCACATTTTGGAATTTCCCATTTCCCTCACCAATGGACTCCTAATAAGGGATAACTGCATCTTAAAATATATTCTTATTGGGAGGATTCCATTAGTTGGTTGATTTATAAAAATAATGCTACAAATATAGATACCACTTCTGAAGACGTCCAACACTATTGGAATATGTAGAATATACTAAAATTACTTTTAATAATATGACATAACAATCCCAGCTGATTTTTGGTATGGAAACAAGAAAGATATAACAAGATAGATATATCAGGTTACCATGCCATGATTAAAGTTCCCATATATATGTTATGCATTTTGAGTATGAATATGTTTGAATTGTCTATTTTCTTTCCTGCCATCCTTTTTCTTTAAATTCACCAATACCATTTATGGGAGAAGGGGCCAAAATCGGGGAAGCAAAGACTAAAATGTTATATTACACAATACTGAGTATAGCCATTGGAGGAAGGCTTCTCCATTTAATCTACAGCTGTCTTAAATGAAAAAAGTGTCTATCTGCCAAGCAAAGCACACTGAATCTATTACCCGGTGGATATGTTAAAAGCAATGTCAAGAGACAGATGAAATGAAACCAAAACAGAATGACAAATTCATATAAGCAAGGAACAAGAGAGCAAAGCAAAAGTTGTAACAGAGCACTTGCAAATATGAAAAAAATGATCAGAAATAAGAAAAAATATCAATAAGGAAAAATATGGGAATGCCAGGAACATCCTGGAAAAATACCAGCAAACAACAAAAGTACCAACGTTAATGGAAAAAATAGACAGGAAGTGATCAATAGGCAGATAATGTCTCAAATACCCATCCTGTAGAAGGCATACTAAAAGTCATACCAAAGAAAAAGTAAACACCATACATGGTGTGGTTTGGGGTGGATTGAAACCATGCACAGCCAATTGTCATTACTGCATGGCCTACCACCAATCACCCAAAGAGAAAGAACTCCCGAAATAATTTAAATTAAGGAAAATGTTTCATAAAATTCTGTAATAAAAAATATATAAATAGTGTTAAAACAGTTGAATTAAAACTGAAGTCAGTAGAATTAAACTCAACAGCTACAGAATTGTTATGTTTATTGTCTATATAGAAATACCAGCTATACAACTGAAGAAGCTTCTTGGATGAGAAGCAAAACATCTTCAAAGAAAAACCAGAAAGTCCAGTCGCCTCTTGGAAAGGCACATCTGTGGGAGAAGCATGACCTGGATGAGTGAGAATTTCCATAGACATTCACCAATTATATATGTTTCAACTTTTAGTAGTAATTGACTATATTTAGACTATGTTGAAATGGAAAGCTAGTAAAAATTACTAATAGAAAAAAACTGGGATCTGTTTAGGTGTTTTTTAAATGTCTGTGTAAGAAAAATTCTTTATATATTATCTAAATATATAATTTATGAGCATTCTAGAGTGATAGACCTGTTTGTTTTTATAGATTAAACTTTTATGGATGTTGCTCAAAAGAGAATACCATTTTACTGCAACAGAATAGAAAATTAAAAACTCAAAATATAGCATATTCTAAGGCCTGTCACATAAAACAAATCCAACTAGGATTTGTTTTATGTGACAGGCCTTAGAATATGCTATATTTTATGCTAAAAGATTCTACAAATACTTGTACTCTGATATGCCACTAAAACCGCTATAGATTCTACAAAAGGAATCACAGTAAAATGAATTAAGACTTTTTAATGGCAGGTAAAATTTTGAATTGCCATATTTCATTTTACAGGAAGTCTATGTAGACCTTAGAAATAAAGGAAAGCAACAAAGGATCAATGGGTCAGTTATTTCTTCTCCACCACTACCATAAATCATGCAAGTGCCATTTTCGGATGTATTAGCAGGAGCATTGAGTTCACCTCAAAAGTAGCAATGTCCCACACTGCTTTGTCTTAGCCAAGCCAAGTTTGAACTGCTGGGTCCAGCTCTGCAATCTAAAACTGGTATTGAGACATGAAGCGCCAAGAGGGCTTCAAATGAAGAACAGCTGAAACAAGAGTCTGATCAGCTTATGATAGCAACCTTCAAATAACTAAGAAGCAGTCATATAGAGAGGAAGTAAAGATGTAATTGGTTGTTGCCCTCTAGTAAGGAGTATTAATAAGTGAAATAAGACTTCTGAGACTGAGTAACCATTTGGTGAAATGCTTTAGCATATGCCTCCCTGGACAGGTTTCAAGTAGATGTCTTAAGGTCCCTTCCACTCTATGATTCTGATTACATTCCTTTATACATATCACACTCCAGGGATGACAACATAATATTTTAAGCATTTTTAATATACATGTGTAGTGAATTTGTTTATGTTAGCTGCTTTGAGATTCTTTCTATGGAATTTCAACAAAATTTTATTGTTACTCAGAAAGAAGAAAGTCTGGTTCATTGATGTTGCTATGGTGGTTGATGCTAGGATTGAGAAAATTAATTAGAGAAAAAATAGAAAATATTGGAAATGGCAAATTGAAGTTGAGCACTTGTGGAAAAAGAAATCTATCATATTAATGACAACTAAACCTTTGGAGTGATATCTGAAGGATTTCTTCAATATCTGGAAATGTTGAATTTATCAGAATTCCTGAATATCCGAATTCCATAATTTTACAAAGACCCTATCCTATTTGGAGCTCTCTATATTCGTACACACTAATTCATTTTAGGTTGTTGGTTAAGACTTGAATTATTACATTTCTACCAGACTGTGAATCTGTCAATTATATTAATATATTAACATATAACAATAATATAATGATAATATAATAACAGCAGAAAATGGATCAGCAACCAATTGCCTTATCGCTTGAAACTCTTTCTCTTTTTGATGCTCAACTTACAATGAAGGAGATCTTTCTACCTGAGAGCTCACAGAACATTTTTTAAATAGTAATATTTTTATTATATTATTGCTAAACTTACTCAATACATTATATTGTTTGATACAGTGATATTTGTGCAGTGTTGATTAAAGATTATTAACATTCTAATGTTTAGGTAACTTAGACCATTAAGGATTTAAAAAAAGAAATATATACACAATGCATAAAAAGGGATGGAGCTTTGGTTCTATGACTTGGTTGCGACCTTGACTTTTTTGACCTCCCCTGCAAATATCCCAGACTTCAAATAAGAATTAATTTCAAATTCATTACCTTTAAATTAAGACTGAAGGAGCAACAGCAACAGTCATTCTTGAAAAATGACTGTGAAAGAAGACTTGGAGTAAAACAGTAGGAGGGCTGGGGGGGGGGCGGTAAATGAAAAGAGGTTTAGAATCAGATGATGATAAGGTAAGTATTTTTTTAGCTCCAGCATTAAGATTAATGTATCACAATACTATTTTGTACAGAAAAAGGAATTTTACATGTCCTTAAAATTTAAGTTATTAGCCCACATCTAACAGGCATAAAGAGCATTATGTATTCCTTCATCTTTTTTCTCATTGTTTATAAATCATTATAATGGTTATATATTAGGTATTTGATGATGTGCCCATTATTAATTTTTCCAGATAAAACAAAACTTGACAGAACTAAACTTTTAGTTCATGTCTCAGTTTTCCATAATAATATGCTTGATTTTGTAGCATATTGAGTTTTGTTCCCATATTTTTTATATTAAAATTCTTTAAATTCTACATCTGTGTTTGAAGCTGATCATAATTCAAACAAAAAGAAATATTCTGAATTCCTTTACATACACAGTAAACTGCTATTACAAATGGGATCTGTGCAGATGAATCGCCTTTCAATATATTTTAAAAAGCAAATAACAGTATTTTCAAATCTAAACAGATTGGGCCGGATAACCACTTTTTAATGCAGAATTCTATTGTCTGATTATATATACGTCTTGTAAAAATCACATTCACAATAATGTGTTTCTTCTTCTTCTTCTCTGTAGCTGTGAGTTCCTGGAATGGTACCTATAATTTTCTTTGCAAGTATTTTTGGGGTTGCTTTGCCATTGGCCTAAGGTCACCCAGGTGGCTTCATGCCTAAGGCAGAACTAAAACTCATAGTCTTACAGTTTCTAGCCTTTTGCCTTAACCACTAAACCAAATTGGCTCTGTATTTCTTTTTAACACTTGTTTACAGAGCCAGTTTGATACAGTAGTTAAAGCATGAGGCTAGAAACAGGAAGATCATGAGTTCTAGAGTCTCGTTGGGCCCAAAGTCAGCTGGGTAACAGTGGGCTGCTCACTTTTCTCGCAGCCCTAAGAAAGAGGCAATGGCAAGCCTCCAAAATCTTGCCAAAAAACTCCTAAAGGGATCTGTCCAGGCAGTCTCCGAGAATTGTTTCATTAATCCCATCTTCTAATTTATTCATACAAATATAATGCCCCGCCCTCCACCCTAACCCTCCCCGACCTCCCACAGAAACCCACCCCCCTGACTTCCGCTGTATACCACTCTAACAATTCCAAACATCCCGTATATTATTTACTCTGATCATCTATCAATCTAAGCATTCTTACCTAAAGGCTACATAATAACTCCTAGTCTGGTATTTATTCTCTATATAATCAATCCATTTTACCCATTCCTGTGTATAATCCTCCTGTTTCTGAGCTTTTAAAAAAGCTGAAATTTTTGCCATTTCGGCGAACCCTGCCACCTTCTGAATCCATTGATCAATTGTTGGTAAAAAATCTTTTTTCCAATGTTGCGCAATCAACAACCTAGCTGCTGTAACCATATGCAAAGCCAATTTTATTTCCCCTTTGGAGAGATCCTTAGCTATACCCAGTAAAAACATTTGCGGAGTGAAATGTATTCTTTTCTTAAATACATTCTGCATAACCCACCATATTTTTATCCAAAAAGCTTTAACCTTGTTGCAAGTCCACCATACATGAAAAAAGGTAGCATCTAGACACCCGCATCTCCAACATTTTGGTTGAACATTTGGGTACATGCATGATAATTTTTTAGGATCTAAATACCATCTGTAAAACATTTTATAAAAGTTCTCCCTTAAATTCTGTGACTGTGTAAATTTAACATTCTGAACCCATATTTTTTCCCACGTTTCCAACATAACCACTTCACCAAAATTCTGAGCCCATTTAATCATACAATCCTTAACCAATTCACTTTCTGAGTCTCTTTCTAACAATACATTATATATTCTTTTAACTTGTTTTGGGCCGGTCTCTTTTATCTGCTTAATCAGTTCCACTTCTTTATCCATAAAACCGACCCTACGATCTTCTTCCCATCTCTTCTGTAGCTGTATATAATGTAACCAATTTAAAATAATTCCTTCTTCCAACAGGTGTTCCAAAGTTTTTAACTTCCATTCGTCCCCATCAGCAATAAGCACATCTTTATATAAACAACCCCCGAGTGACTTAGTATGCATAATCCCCATGGTGTCTGCAAGATCCAGCCAAAGCGGTATTTTATAATCCCAATTGGGCCGGTGCTTCTTCCATATTCTCATCAAGACACTTCGGAGAACATGATTGTTAAACACTTTATCCACCCTATCTTCATAAAAAAGGTATGCATGCCATCCCAGAACAAGATCATGGCCTTCTATATTCAGCAAATCCATTTTTGTTTTCCCAAACCAATCTGCTACATGCATTAAAACCGCAGCTTCATAGTACAATCGGAGGTTTGGGAGTCTGAGGCCGCCTCTTTCACGAGTATCTTGCATAATCTTCATCTTTACTCTCGGTTTTTTCTCCTTCTAAACAAATTTATTTAATGTTGTTTGCCAATTTAACAAGGTTTTATCCGATTTAAGCACCGGTATCATCTGGAATAGAAAGATAAATCTAGGTAGAACGTTCATTTTAATTGCTGAGATCCTTCCAAGCAAGGACAATTGTAACTTTTTCCACACTTCAAGATCTTTCTATATCTTTTGCCACAACACTTCATAGTTATTTAAGAAAAGTTTTGTATTTGATTCTGATATTTGTATTCCTAAATATTTGACTTTAGAAACTATTTCAAAACCTGCTAAACTTACAAGTCTCTTTCTTTGAATCTCTGTCATATTTTTGACCATCATTTTCGTTTTGTTTTGATTTAGTCTAAACCCAGACACCATGCCAAATTCTACTATGATATTTTTCATCTGGATTATTGATTTCAAAGGATGTGAAAGGGTAACAACCAGATCATCGGCAAATGTTCTAGTTCTATATTCCTTTTGCCTGATAGCTATGCCATCTAAGGATTTTGAGTCCCGAATTGCGTTCAACAAGACTTCCAAAGTTAAAATAAATAACAATGGGGATAATGGGCAACCTTGTCTTGTGCCTTTTTGTATCTCGAAAGTTGTTGACAAATTTCCATTACTAATAAGTTGCGCATTTTGTTGCTGATAAATTGCTCCAATCACCTGCCGAAATCGTAGTCCCATATCCATCTTTTCCAAAGTCTTGGTTAGAAAGTTCCAATTCCCTCGATCAAAGGCCTTCTCTGCATCCAAGAAAACCAGCACTGCAGAGATCTGCTTATTCTTATCAAGATAGTCAATTAAATCTATGAGTTGCCTTACATTCTCCTTCATATGTCTGCCTTCAATAAATCCTGCTTGATCATGATGAATAATCTCTTGAATAACCGGCATCAATCTGTTGGCTAGTACCTTAGCAAATATTTTATAATCTGTGTTCAGAAGAGATATCGGCCTGTAATCCTCTGGTTTCTTAGGGCCCTCTTTGTCTTTAGGTATCAATGAGATAAAAGCCGCTTTCCATGAGGAGGGTATTTTACCTCCTTGTTGTATATTACAAAATAGTTGTGTAAGATATTCAATCATTTCCAGTTGTAAAGTTTTATAATACATTGCAGTCAAACCATCAGTCCCTGGAGCCTTAGCTAATTTAAGTTGATTTATAGCTAAAGTGATCTCATCAGCAGTTATCAGACGTTCCAGATTTGCCTTTTGAAACACAGAAATTTTAGCAACCCTTTTTCCTTCCAAAAAATCATCTATTAACTTGTTCTGTATATTATCCTGTATAATAGTCCACAAATGATTTTTTAATCAAATCTTGTTGATATACCGTCTTCCCTCCATACTCAATTTTATCAATAATTCTATCATTCGTGTTCCTTCTCAAAGTATAAGCCAGCCACCTACCAGGTTTATTAGCATTAGCAAAGGTGTTATGTTTAGCAAATTGTAAGTTAGTTGCTGTTTGTTCTGCTATAAGCATCTGAAATTGGTCTTTCAACAGCTTTAGCGCCATCTGGAGCGCCTGGTCATTCGGGTTTGCTATCAGCAGCTGTTCCTTGCTTTTTATTTTATCTTCCAATTCCATTCTCCTTTTCTGTCTAATTTGTTTATGTTTAGAATTCATATGTATCAGGACCCCACGCATATAAGCTTTACTTGCATCCCAAACTGTTTCAATGGGAGTACCCTTATTCATGTTAAAACTGAAAAATTCCTTCATGTGTTTTTTAAGTTCATCAACATTTTTTTCGTATCTAAATAAGTTTTCATTTACTCTCCAAGACCTTCTTGGCCTCTTCCCTAATTCAATTTGTAACCACACCGGACTATGATCGGTAAGTGTCCTGGAGAAAATCTTGGATTTCTTAGCTTTAGGAAGTAGATCCGGTGTTAACAAAAAGAAATCAATCCTTGAAAAGGATTTATGTCTATCTGAGTAAAAAGAAAAATCCATCTCATTTAGGTGTTTTTTTGCCAAAAAACTCCTAAAGGGATCTGTCCAGGCAGTCTCCGAGAATTGGACATGATTGAACAGGAAAAAAAATCCCACTTGTTTAATAGCACCAAAATATACTAAAGATAATATAGAAAATTTACTGCAACCATCCTATAAACTAAAATTCCTACTCCTTGCATATTACCCATGTTACAAAAAGGATTTTAGGAGTAAATAAGACTGAGAAATTAACTAAAATATTTGTTCAATAGTAATTTCATCTTAGTATTATTATTTTGAGGAAGAATGGGTGCTTACCCACCACTCAACCAGTATCATGGAAGAAAATTTTTCAACAGCCGGGGGGGGGGGGCATGATTTTGGTTTTGCTCACTTGCTCACCTGCAGCTGTGCAGCCTGGTTCCTAACAGGCTGCACAGGGGTTGGGGACCCCTAGTATAATATAATAATTAGCAAGGTACTGTATATTCCTAGACTTATGTATTACAAAAACAAGTGGTCCAGTACTTTGAGTTCATGATTGGCTGAAGAGTCTCAGCTGGATTAGGATTCCATCAATAGTCACCATGCTGTGCTTGCTTTCAAAGAGACCACCAAGAATAAACTGAAAATGGAATCGGATGATGAAAAACTTTTGAATGAAACTAGCATTCAAATATATCAAAGGTAAAAACTCCAGTTCCATGTGCAATACACTAAAAGAAAAAATGAACTGAATTGCATTAAAAAAACAGATTGTTTTTTTAATTGAAGGAAGCCAATGGGCTAGACATGCATGAGGTGGAACTATTGGGATCTATAGTGATTTTAGACTTAACATTACTTCACTAATATAAGCTGAAGAATACCTCTTGCCCAGATTTGAGGATAGTTTTGCTAACCAATCCCACTGGGGTGAGACGGTTCTTTGACAATGTGGACCCATAACATGAAGTGCTTTAAATGTGTCAATTAATTCCTTGAACTGGACCCAGAAGCAACTGGCAACCAGTGCAGCTTACAAGATAGGGTGTGGGCTATTCTAGGGGCCCCAAGAACTGTCTGTGGGGATGTATTTTGTGCCAGCTGTAGCTTTAGAATATTCTTCAAGGCTCCATGCAGAGCATGTTGCAACAGTCCAAGCGTGTGATGACTAGGGTTTAAATGACTGAGAGCTCAATCAATGCCATTAGCCAAAAGAATAGTGTCTATTTTTCCTCAATCCTATACTTGTGATTTATTTGGCGAACTGATTCATTGGTTGTAAATCAAAATATTTACTATTAATTTATTGTTATCAAATTTTTAAAAAAGGTATAGGAAATTTGCCCAAAACTCTATCCAACACATTCACTGCCACATATTCTTGGCGAAATAACAGCATTCCTCTTTACAGCTTGGGGTAGATGTGGAGAATGATCAATCAAGTGTGAAGTACTTTACTAAAATTGACAATAAATTAAACAGACAAGAAGGCTGAAAGATTCTTCCAGCAGGTGCTTTTAGCCAGATGCTAGTTTTGATTATGACATTATGTTGCTTAGTTCTTTTGCTTCATTTCCAACTATTTTATTTTTCTGTGTATCATTTTCATTTCTTCTGTTGCCTTCCAAAATCTTCTATAAGTGGTCTATTTTTCCATCAATACGGTCTACATTTTAGCATTTAATGTTCTTTTTCTCGTACAACCTTCGGTTTAAAAACCTAGGTGGATTTTACAGCTTGATTCACTTAATCCCATTCCTCCATTCTCATATTGAATATGGATATCTGTGTGTTTGTGATGGTGAGATCAATGGCATCAAATGACAGCTGCAGCCAGGCAATTGAAGTCCCAGCCCTTTTTAAAAATGTGTCATCTGCATTGCATGCATGTAAAAAGAGTCAGCACTTCAATTACCCAATTACACCAAATATTTTGACACTGTTGAGCCCTCACTCATGATGCAACTAGTATTTGATTATTTTAAGATAGGGAATGTAAAAACCTTCTATTGGTATTTTATGAGTGTATTCTATTCCCAAGGAATTAACTCACAAACTTTAGAGAACTGATAATGATAATGACCAGATAAAGATCTTTTGCATGCATAAAAAGATGCATAGAATCAGAATCAATACCAATGATTGCTTATGTGCCATGGCAAGATGTATGTCTGATTATTTTTCTATCTAAAAGCAACTTGCTAAAAAGTGGTTTGCTTAAGTACATGCAATCAACAATTTGTGCTTGGAAAAAGATCAGGCACAAGGCATTTATCACTGTGACTTCACCTTCTATAGGCCCTTCCCCTCATCTTGAACCCAGTGGTTTTGAAGCCACTCATATAAAATCACTCGGCAAATACCAAGATATTAATATAGATATTTACATAATTACCATAGTGACTAATGAACAGAGATAACGGTGGTCCAGATCTAAAGACACCAACCCTATTGTGAGTCTCTCAACTATTTGTGATGGCATTCTCTCAAATTCAGAATGAATTATAGTAGTATTGAAATTTAATGTGGGAAAAAAGGCAAAACTCCCACCTACAGAATTTCTATTTATTTAATATGTTAGCTTTTCAGCATAAGGTTCAGAAAGGGTAAAATAATTTTTCGGTAAAACTAATCTATATATGGGCATTTGGCTATCTTGAAAAACAAACCTTCAAATTCCTGTATAGTCTGTCATAACTTAAAAATTTTCATGCTAGTAATGTTACTTTGGGTGAAAGCTATACAATTTTAATTAGGAAAAATACAGAAGTGCTACTAGTAGTAGATACTAAAAGTAGGCTAAAAATAGTTTCAAAGAATTGGGGGGGGGGAAGATGTGGGGAGGGAGGGAGGGAGGGAGGGAAGGAGAGAGAGAGGGAGGGAGGGAGGGAGGGAGGGAGGGAGGGAGGGAGAGAGAGAGAGAGAGAGAGAGAGAGAGAGAGAGAGAGAGAGAGAGAGAGAGAGAGAGAGAGAGAGTCTCCAAAGTCATGTAGCCAGCATTCATGCCTAAGGAAACACTAATAAGATACTGCCAAGCACAAAGGCTATCACAAGAAATGCCTATTCAAGTGGCTATTCAAAATGCCACATTATTTGCTACTTATATGAGGGCTTCTGCAATTGATTTTAGGTCTATAAAAGAGGAAGCATATTTTCAGATAACATACTCCAATAAAGAGTTTAATAAGAAAGAAAATGCAAATAAACTAGAAGACAATGGAGATGGCATACATAACACAATATGCAGTTCCAGTCAGATTTTAGGTCTCATATTTTGCATTAATTAAAAATTTTGCAACCTCATTGCAACACACTTCAGTAATTTAAACAAGAAGTTGTTATGACATGGATGACTGAAGCATGGCTATGTCTATCCAAGAAGGGTTGCATCTGATACAACTTGGTGCAAGTTTGTAAACAACTATTCATGCCACAAAGAACACTTTTGTTCCAATGACAAAAAAGAAAAAAAAATCTAGAGACTCTCCCAAGCGTATGGAATTCATTAGTCTCTGCACTACAGTATCTTAACCATCCCTCATTCCAACAGTGAAAAATAAATGTTACAAGCATAAGATTAAGAAAAATAAAGAGGCACATTTTAGTACAAATTAATTAATAAGTTTGTTTGTTCTTATATCTACACAGAGGATTCCTGAATCAAAGGATAGACAAAGCAAGCAAACAATCATAACTGCTGTGACTTATAGATTGAAAAGAGCTGAGATGTACAGTTACTTCTTACTCATTTTTTCCTTTATCAGCCTTGTCCATAGCAAGACTTGAACATAAGCATCTGACTTGAGAGCAGAAGTATTTATGATTTCATACATTTTTCCAACATAACAGAGTTTTACTATGACATATTGAATTGTTGTTTACACATTAAAAAATAGGTGTTCTGCCAATATTAACAACACAATTTTACAGCTGGCAATATTTATTTTTCAAACAAAATATTGTACATCTATCAAATTGACCTGTATTTTTAAGGACTTTTGGATACTTAGCAACTTTTCATCCTTTTGATATAAAATGCCAAAATATTAAAAGATCAAATTCTTTTTAACTCCACTGATATGTCTCACCACACATTTTGCACACCTATGCTCACAGCATTAATAGTTTTTAGTATATGAACCAATTACCATATTTTTTTGGACTATAAGATATACCTTTATCCCTCAAAAAAGAGGGTAAAAATCATCTGGGTGCATCTTATAGATTGAATACAGCATTTTGGTCTACCGAAATCCCGCCCCCTTTGCAAAAATGGATGTGCAGAGGGTTTGGGAGGCTTGCAAAGTGCTCTTGAGGGCTGGGGAGGGCAAAAATGAGCAGAAAAAATGGGTCGTTTTTGCTCGGTTTTGCCCCAGCCCCAGGAGCACTCTACAAGCCTCCCAAAGCCTCTGCATGCCCTTTATTTTTCAAACAAAAAATGAGGCATGCAGAGGGTTTGGGAGGCCCTATGCAGAGTGCAAAAAAAAAGTTTTTTTAAAATTTACCTCTTCAAAATCATGAGGCATCTTATACTCCGGTGCGTCTTATAGTCCTAAAAATATGATATATTCTTGCTTTTCTACTTGAAATTACTACAGCATAGAACCAATAGTAATTATGGCCATTCTTGAAGTTATGGCTATTGTAGTGGCTCTGTAGTCATGTGAACAAAATATGGCACTTGGCAGTCCAGACATATTTAGGACCATAACATGAGCTTTAACTGCCTCACCCATCTTGCTCCCATCTCTGTCCATTTGGCTGCCCTGCACTCTGCCACCACCTACATCTGCTGCCTTTTGTCAATCCCAGCTGATTCTCATCAATTCTTTCATAACCACTGTCAAGGTGTACCTGGCCAAGGGAGCTGCTGGCCCTTCCTGAGATCTTGCATGTGTGGTCTCAGGGTGGCCTCCTGAAGGACTAGCAACTGTTTTGCTCAGCACACCTCATCATTAACATAAAGAAAACAGTGATGGCCAACTGCAGTGGTGCAATTCAGCTGATTCTATCTGGTTCGGGTGAACTCATGGCGGTGGCGGTGGGAGGCTCCGCCCATCCACCTGGACATCATCACATCCCGTTTTTGACACTGCGCATGTGTGGAAGATCTCTGTGTGCACACGCTCACATTTGCAAACCGGTAGCAAAGGTAAGTTGATTTCACCCCTGGTCAGCTGGAATCATGAGGATAGAGGAAAGATAAGTGGGCAGAGAGAGTTGAAACACAAGTGACAATGTCAGGGCAGGTAATGATAGCAACTAACAACTTGCCTAACAATTGCACTAGCAGATGGGACTAGCAGAACCGTCATTGCTAACATGTTTTTGATTCTGGTTTGTTGAAGGAGAAATAATTTAGAGTTCCCATTTGCACATAAACATAACATAGCAAACCACATACTTGAATAGAGGGTTAGACTAGAAGACCTCCAATGTCTTTCCAACTCTGCTGTTTTGTTCTATTCTGTTCTACCTGAGTAGAATTTACTGCTCCTGCTTGCAAAAGTAATGCCGATCATTCACAATTAAATTCCACTTAATATTTTGTGTGACCAAAACTACAAATGGAACAGAAATGTTCTCTGAAAATCTGTCCTTCATTGCAATGACAAAAAGAGGATTTAGGGGCAATTTCTGGTTGATTATAATTGACTTTTGACTTTCACATGTTTAACTGAAGCAAGCACTATCTATCTTGCTTATATCTAAATTATTTAAATAAGCTTGAGGTAATATGGACAATAATATTTCTGAGTAAAAATGAGAGTTTAAAAATGTTTGATAAAGCAAACAATCAGAATATGTTCAGTATCCTTTTGTTATTCAACTCTAGTAACTGCCTACAGGATGTTGGGCTTCTAGTTAAAAAAAGATAGACTTGAGACTTAACCATCTGTGATCTACATTATGCCTAGGCTTGCAATATGCAGTGCGGATTAGATGACAGGACAAAAGTGCAGCTGTACAAATGTAACTTATCCACTCAGCATTTCTAGTTTAAAAAAAAAAGACCCCAGAATATAAAAGATAAGGTCAATGTATGCATGTATGTATGTATGCATGCATGTATGTATATGTATGCATATGTATGTATATATAGTTTCATCTTTTAAGTTGCATTACTGAAATAAATGCACTTTTTCACGATATTCTAATTTTTCGAGTTTCACCTGTATGTAAAAAAAAAAGTCCTCTTGAACTCTGTAATTTCTTTCCACAATAAATTATTGGAAGACACAAACATGTTCTGTTATTGGCAAATAAAATGAAGAAAAGGAAGAAGCTTGGGGAGCATAGGGAAGTTCAATATAATCAGGACACATATAAACTCTTTGTAACTCAGACTGCACTTAGGATTTTTGATATTGAAGATTTGCAACAGCCATGATTTAGAGAGGGCAGGGCCATGTCATGCAGATGGGTAGAATTGGATTCATTTTGATAGTAGTTGTTTGGCAAGATTTCTGACAGGTATTTTATTCATTATTTCCACTCCAGTTTTGAATATATACACATGGGAAATGCTATGCCTCTCTTTCTCAACTGAAGGCATATGAAATGCTAATCGGGTAAGCTTACAACTTTATCTTCTTTTACTGTTGAAATTATAGCCTTCAGTTGCCACTATTGGTCTGAATGGTTTCCCCTTTCAGAGAGAAATAAGCTTCTTTCAATTGAAACTGACATGAAACTAATCTTTTAAAAGAGAACCTCAAAAAATAAATATTTGAATCCAATAATAATTTCTACCATTAGATCTCATTCAGGTTTTTCCTAGCATTTTCCCACAAGCGCAGGACCTGTTTTTCCCCCCAGATCAACCAAGTGTTGATCCTTTGATTGCAAAGGAATTGACCAACTGGCTTGCTGCCTGAGCCTGATGCTGTGTGTGGAGACAGGCTGACTGGCCCAAAATCACCCAGCTGGCTTTCTTTCCTTAAACTACACTAAGTCTCCAAAATAAGACTAGAACTCACTGTCTCCTGGTTGTTACACTGGTGCCTAAATTACTAGACC
The DNA here is from genome assembly GCF_964273705.1 of Natrix helvetica. Classification (NCBI taxonomy): domain Eukaryota; kingdom Metazoa; phylum Chordata; class Lepidosauria; order Squamata; family Natricidae; genus Natrix; species Natrix helvetica. The sequence continues at coordinate 60,160,437 of NC_138552.1, forward strand.
AAACTGGTTTTCTTTAGACATACAATACTGGTTGGTTATTTTCTCTTGAAAACATGAAATAAAAATCAAAAAGAATTTTTCATGTAACTCACAAAATAATTATCATGGACTAGTTAACTACCATCAGAAAACATATTCTCTGTGTTGAAGCAAATGTTACACATGATCTACATGTCAGGGGCATTTAAGCAAAAGTTCACATTGCAACTACGATTAAATATTCTTGCATCGTATCAAACAAAGGGTGCCAGTTCTGATGTAAATCTGGAGATAGGGTTCAGGTTTTCCTCTCAACAATATCTTAATTGTTCTCTAAAAACATATTTAGTAACCTTTAATAAGTTATTAAGTTTATTAAGCAGCCAACAGTATATAGAAGTGTTCTAAGCAAGTGTTTTATTGACAAGCAATTTCTTAAATTTATACTCGGTCTGCCTCCTTTCCTCATACCAACACAGAAATAAGTCTGGTTTTTATCTCCATGGATTGACAGTTTTCTGAGTATTTCATCCAACTAAATAAATCAGCTACCTTGAGAAGCCACTCAGTCTGGCAAACAGGTTCTATCTTCTTAATTGCCAGACTGATCAAATCTGATTATTTTAATTCATGGTTCTGAAAATAGTGAATTTACTTTCCTTTGCTTTGTATTGCTTTGCTTTGCTTTGTTTTGCTTTGCTTTACTTTGCTTTGCTTTCTACTGTAAGCCCTTTTTTGCCCCAGCATGATCTTGGCATCCAAGCTACAGTTGAACGAAGCAGACATTCCTAAAGTGTCTCTGCCAAAAATAATGGAAAGCTTGATACAATGGAATAGCACCTGAAATGCTTAGGAAGCCATAATGTTTAATGTTGCACAGCTCTCCTACTGGTGCCAACTACTGAATACAGCTGCTGAAATGGTCTGTAGTGAAGGTTTTTTTTTTTGCTTATTTTTAAAAATGTGCAGCACGCAATAGACATTTAAAACTCACTTGTGTATAATACAAGCAACAATGATTTCTACTGTGATTGTTTGGGGAAAAATCAACTTCAAAATAGCAAAATGTCATCCATAAATTACTGGAGTGGAAAAGTAACAAAATAATGTTTGATTATTTTAATATGTTAATTTAATATTGCCAAGTGCTGTTTAATAGGAAGTTGATAAGCATACAGTAAGCCACTGTAATACTGTTTTAGGTCAGCAGATGGTCCAGTCAAACTTTTCTTTACGAAAAAGAAGCTAGCAAGCAAGAAATTGTTTAGCATCAGGGAAAGAAAGTGATAAAACAAATATTTTTAATTAAACATCAGTATAATTTCACAGATGTCAGTTATGTATTTCAGCTCAGTATTCCTCATATAGCTAATCTCTATCTCCACTTATCTTAATTATCCAGTCTTACTCTCCTACATCTATCATTTTCTTGCCTAGTTCCTCTCAATCTCTCTCCCTTCTTGATTGTAGGTCAACTATTTACTGTTCTTAACAACTTCAGCAATTCCTCTACCAATTAAATGTTTCTAAATTTTTGTATAGATAAAATATTTCTTAAGCAGATATTCAAATATTTTACACACACAGTAGTTTTGTCTATAAAGAGATTCCTATTTCTCAGTAAGGGTAGAAAAAAAATGGCCCAGTTAATTACATCCAGTTTCTTAAGCACTATCAGGGAGAAGAAGAAGAAAAATCTATGCCAGGGATTTGTACTGGAATTTGTTAGACTGGCTGAACACAGACCAAAACAGGAAGGCTTCTTGCTACTGTATATAATGATCCAGAGTCTGAAACTATCTTGCTGAAAATATACTGCAAAATTTAAATGTATGTTTGAGGCTTTGATTTCATTTCTAGTGTAAATCTATAACAGAAGCTAATGGCATATCAGCAGTGCTCTGTTATTTATTAAGTATACATCAGAACTAGCTTGAGATTAAAATGCATTCCAGGAGGGCACTTGTCTAAAGTGATATACACTAGAAAGGCAAACACAAAACAAAACAAACAAACAAGCAACGATGCACCCTTGCATACTACTCTATTATATATGCTTTATAGGAAATGTAACATCTACTGCAACAAAAAATTCCATTTTTTTGTTATTGTTGCTTTTGAGTTTGTTCATGAGTTCTGACACAACCAACTGCAGTTTTCTTCACACGTTTTTCAGAATTGGCTCCCCATTGCCTTCTTCCAAGGGCTAGGAGGGTATGACTGGCCAAATGTCACTTAGCTGGCTTTGTGCCAAGGCAGGACTAGAATGTATGGTCTCCCAGTTTGTAACCCAGCTCAAAATACTTGGAGAATTCTGGAATTAAGATACAGAATTAAAGTTATAGGATACCACTCATTGTGATCACACTGCAGGGACGTGCGGTCAGGGGAGGCAGGGGAGGCAGAGCCTCACCTCTCTTCATGAAATAATAGTATATAATATTATATACTATATATATAATATATCCGTCCGTCCGTGCCCGGAAGCTGCGGAGGCAGAAATGTTGTCGGCGCTCCCGGATGACGAAGCTATGAAAGCAACTGGGGAACCCAGTCGCTTTCGTAGCTTCGTCATCCGGGAGCGCCGACAACATTTCTGCCTCCGCAGCTTCCGGGCACGGACGGACGGAGGTAGCCAGAGTGGCACCAAGGCAGTCAGGCGGGCGAGCGACCGAGGATCAGGCTGCCTGATCCTCCATCGCTCACTCGCTCGCTCTTTCGTCCGCCCGGACCGCCTTGACGTCGCTCTGGATACATCCGTCCAGCCACGCCCGTGAGCTGCGGAGGCAGAAATGTTGTCGGCGCTCCCGGATGATGAAGCCATGAAAGCGTCGCTTCGGGCGGATGAAAGAGCGAGCGAGCGAGCAATGGAGGATCAGGCTGCCTGATCCTCAGTCACTTGCCCGCCGGACTGCCTCGGCGCCACTCTGGCTACCTCCGTCCGTCCGCGCCGTGAGCTGCAGAGGCAGAAATGTTGTCGGCGCTCCCGGATGACGGGAAATGGGATCACGTGTGCTGGAGGCTGAGGCAACCTCAGCCTGCAGCACACATGTTCCCATTCCCCGCCTTCCTGATGACATCACCAGCCTCACCAGCCATAAACCTCGCCGCACGTCACTGGATCACAGTAAGCTTTCATCTGCCTGGGGACTTTTGCTAAATCTGGAGAAATATTTGTGTGTGTTTGTGTCCAACAGCTGCTCCCTAAAAGGCATACGAATTGATTTATTGTTTTCATAATAAATGAAGTTGTACAAAGAGCTAGCTCTCCACTGCATATCAAGTTGTTATAAAATCAGCTTTATATTTAAGATAATAAATGTTTTTACAATATAAACAACACTATATAATTATAAAGAGGAAGTATAGGTAGATGAATCCAAGCCCTATAACATTGAAGATATATGGAGCTGGCAGGAATAGCCAACACTCCAGAAGATAGGCTAAAGTTACAGAAGGATCTTGACAAACTTGAACATTGGGCACTATCTAATAAAATGAAATTCAATGGTGAAAAGAGTAAGGTTCTACATTTAGGCAACAAAAATGAAATGCACAGGTACAGTATACGTGGTACCTTGCTCAACAGTAGTAACTGTGAAAGGGATCTTGGAGTCCTAGTGGGCAGCCATTTAAATATGAGCCAGCAGTGTGCAGCAGCTGCCAAAAAAGCCAACACAGTTCTAGGCTGCATCAACAGAGGGATAGAATCAAGATCACGAGAAGTGTTAATACCACTTTATAATGCCTTGGTAAGGCCACACTTGGAATACTGCATTCAGTTCTGGTCGTCACGATGTAAAAAAGATGTGGAGACTTTAGAAAGAGTGCAGAGAAGAGCAACAAAGATGATTAGGGGACTGGAGACTAAAACATATGAAGAACGGTTGCAGGAACTGGGTATGTTTAGCTTAAGAGAAAGAAGGACTAGGGGAGACATGATAGCATTGTTCCAATATCTCAGGGGTTGCCACAAAGAAGAGGGAGTCAAAATATTTTCCAAGGCACCTGAGGTAGAACAAAAAGCAATGGGTGGAAACTAATCAAGGAGAGAAGCAACTTAGAACTGAGGAGAAACTTCCTGACAGTTACAACAATTAATCAGTGGAACAGCTTGCCTCCAGAAGTTGTGAATGCCCCAACACTGCAAGTCTTTAAGAAGATGTTGGATAGCCATTTGTCTGAAATGGTATAGGGTTTCCTGCCTAGGCAGGGGGTTGGACTAGAAAACCTCTGAGGTCCCTTCCAACTCTGCTATTGTATTGTATTCTATTATGCATTTTTCTTTTGCATTTTAACTACTGAAAACACAGCATTCATTATCACCCACTATAAGTTTTGTACATAACTTTCCCTCTATGAATGCTTTCATAGCTCCATGTACTGTATGCTTTTTAAACCACTGATAATATACAAACCTTTGTATGCAATATTCACAAATAGTTGCTTACGTTGGTTAAATAAGAATCTGTTCTCATGTTCCACACTCTTTGATATCTCTGGTTTTTTAATTTTTTTAATTTTAAAAACATGTATTGCCAACTTTCAATTAACAGACTTCATATACAGTAAACCAAATTTCCACTGTTTTTTATATTATTGGTTTACCAATGGCATGAATTACATATTATAAAGTAATTCACATAGATAACATCATCATGGTATCAATTGCTATGATGAAATAATGGACTTTCTAAATAACAAGGACCTCTACCGCCAATTAATCAATGAAACAAGGTTTCCTCATATTGTTAAAAATGTTGCCATTAATCTTTCTGATAAAGCACATTAGCACTAATGAAGGTAGATTTTCCAAAGATTGGGAAGGATTCATGAGTATGAAATGCAATTTCTACACTTTTTTTACCGTTTATTCATAGCTTTTAAAAGAGAAATTGAGTTAGGCATAGGAGTAAGATTTTGTTGGCACTTCTTTAGAAACATTTGTCATGCATGGCTTCATTATTCACAACTTAGTTGGATATAATTGGTTGATGACAAATGTATGGGGAGGTATATCAGTGGAGTTAAAAAGATTTTGATCTTTTAATATTTTGGCGTTTTATATTAAAACAATGAAACGTTACTAAATATTATTCAAAAGTCATTAAAATACAGATATGTTTTCTAGATGTCCAAGATTTTTTTATTTTTCTGTGAAAAATTAGCTTGTAAATAATTTTTTGTAGCAATATCTCTCAACATAGCAAAATAGTAATTGCTACCAAATTAATAAAGTTTATTTTTCACACAGTTTGCATTTTCTGCACAACTCTGATGCAAGTTATATAGTGGCTTTTTAACAAAATATGATCTGTATCAATATTTTGCATTACTGTTCTGATCTAATAGGATGAAATAACAAACTACAGTATAGGATAAATGATCTACTGTACATTATGAAAGACAATGCATTCCATAGGGTGAAATTCTAGTAGTAAACCTCCTGACTTTTATAAAAGCATTCATTTCATCTGGCATTTTGAAAAAGTCAGAGGACAATGCCAAGTCTGCAATTATAGTATGCTGGCAACTTAGAAATGTAAGGAAATAGGTTAGCTTGTTCAGATAAAATTATACTTTCTAAATCAGACATTGACAATATTATTAAATTGTTATTCAAAATACAGCCAATTATACATGTAATAAGGGAAACATGTTTGCCACCTTGAGTTAATTGTTAAAATAATAAAGGCAGAAAACAAACAAACAAACCCAAGCATAAAATAACTTGCATTAATGCTACCCTTTTATACTGTTCTGGTTATGCTGCATGATTGTACTATGCTGTGTTTTTCACATTTCATAGTAATTTTTAAAACAAGCTTTCCAAGGGAAAATAAAAAGTTGTCAATGAACAATTTTCTCTATCAATGTGTAAACAGAGATTCTGAAATATGAATAAAATTTTTTAAAAAATGAATCCCCGAGATAATCAAGTCTAAATTATCTACTCAACTTCAGCTGATTAGTCCCCCTGAATCTGGCATAAATCCAAATCTTCCAGTTAGTCTACTTTGTAGATTGCATTGAAAATTTAACAGATGGTAGTCTTGCTCATATTTCATCCGCAACAGTCACACCAGTTGGAAATACAGTTTGCTTAATTGCTTATGTTTTTTATTACCATATATTCTGTTGCAAAATATCTAATGTGTGCTAGAAGCTACGTGACACAATGTTGTTGTGAAAGCAGAGAACATAAAATGCAATTTTGGTCAGTTAAAAGAAATTATATTTTGCCAAAAAAATAAAGCAAAAATTATTTTTCAGTAGTAATCAAACTTACATCTTTGCTCCCAAGCACTTGGGTCAAATTTCTATAATATCCATATTGCCATTAAGAAATATTACTATATCTTATTTTTTTGTAGTAAAATCATATAAAGTACAAAAAGCATTAAAATACTTTTGTGAATTAAACAATAAGCACACATACATTATGAGCAGCAACAACAATAAAAGAATGTAATCTAGTCCTCAGTTTTCCTCATCTCAGGGCAAGGGACACCACATGCATGAACCTCAAATTGTCTCATTGATATGATTGTGTTTTTATGCAAATAACATTGGTCATACAAATGGAATGATTTGTATTATTTGTTTTGCAGCAATGATGTACTTTGTACAATTTGCATCATAGTAATAATGCAGTGTTTGATTTCATGGACTTTGAAGGATGTGGCTCTTCACTTCTCTTTGCACCACAGACTTTCCCATGCAGGCTCATCTCTATACATTGTTGTCCTAACCAAGCAGGTAGATTACAAGAGTAGCAGCACCAGGAGATCAATTTTGGATTTCCTTCAAGCCTTTCCAGAATGAGACCAAGGACTTAGAAGACTTGGACTTAGAATAACTTTATTGTCACTTTGAATGTACAATAATTGGCATTCATTAAAATGAAATTTCATTACAGGAACCATTTAGATTACCGTAGTCTTGCCTATCTGTTCTATCAGCTGCTATCCAGATTTAGTTACACCACTTACACTATATCTTATTTCATTCATTGCAAGACTAGCTTGCTAGTTGCACTGAAATACCAGAAAAATGAGTTCTAGATCTATCTTTATTATAAGATTATAGTAACAGAATCTTGAAAAATTGAAAGACATCTTCCTGCCCAGAGGTGGTATTCAGCAGGTTTTGACCAGTTCTGGAGAACCGGTAGCAGAAATTTTGAGTAGTTCGGAGAACCGGTAAATACCATCTCTGCCTGGCCCCGCCCCCATCTATTCTCTGCCTCCTGAGTCCAAGCTGATAGGGAGGGAATGGAGATTTTGCAATAACCTTCCCCTGGAGTGGGGAGGGGATGGAGATTTTTCAATATCCTTCCTCTGCCACATCCACCAAGCCATACCCTCAGAACCAGTAGTAAAAAAATTTGAAGCTCATCATTGTTCCTGCCTTTCATGTTTACTCTCTTGAACACTAGGGAGGGTCCCTTGTGAGACACTTTTGCCACTCCTTCAGATTCAAATTTCATTTTTTTAATGCCGTTGTCTAGGACATGGCTCTTTCTCTTCTTTCCAAAGGTTAGTCATACTTACCTCTACGCATATTTTCACCTGGTATATAACTGGAGTGGAACAATGCAACTCAATGTCTATGGAGATTCTCAGTCATCCAGGTCATGGTTGTCCAAAGGTTCTTTTTAAAGAGGCAACTGGAATTTCTGGTTTTTCTTTGAAGATGTTTTGCTTCATTCATTCAAGAAGCTTCTTCAGCTCTGACTGGATGGTGGGGACTGGAAGGATTTATACTCCTTGCAGACAGCTGATCATTTGCATTCTTTTAGCAGGTTGTTAAGGTCACCTGGATGTTTATCTGCGTCATCAGGGTCACCTGAGTGGTGCCAACTGGTGTGGAGCCTTCTTGGAACTGTTAAAAGGACTGTGTTGTAGATTGAAGATAGGTGATGTTGAATCCTCCTCTGTTGAGGCTGTTCAATTTTGACATAGGTGGCCTATTTAACCCTTCTTTCAAACCAGGGGTTCTCTCTATTCAAAATGTGGACTTTGCTGTCTTCAAAAGAGTAGTCTATAAAATTCTTCCATTCCCCACCATCCAGTCAGAGCTGAAGAAGCTTCTTGGATGAGAAGAGAAACATCTTCAAAGAAAAACCAGAAACACCAGTTGCCTCTTGAAAAAGCACCTTTGGGACAATGCAACTCAATATTTAAACCACCATAATCAAATATTACAAGGTATTGCTCATTGGACACTAGGAAGTGAAAGTACGGGTAATCCTTGCTTGGTGACCACAACTGGAATCAGCAAATCCATTGCTAAATGATGTGCTTGCTAAATGAAACATCACATGACAATGATGGCACATTAATCAGGACATCATGTGAATGCAACGTATGATTTTACTATGGACTTCTTCATTGATTCTGCTTCTGTGGAAGATGGCTATGAAGAATGCAAATGCAATCACATGACCACAGAATACTGGGACAGTCATAAAACCTGCAAAGTGCCTGAATATCAACCACAAAGCACTTATTAAGTTGGGGAAATCTGCCTTAGATCAAGAGCAGAGTTGATGCTTTGCCTTTTTATTTTATTATATATTGGAATTTTGGGAGGAAAATTGTTTTGCTTTGCTAAGTGGCACAAATAGTCTTTTCACCCAATATCCTGGAAATAAAAGCATACTGATGTTTCAGTTCATTAAAAAAGAGGATGCAAAAAGTGGACAGATATGCAATGCAAATAGCTTATACAGAGATAGACAAAATAGGATAGAAAATAATGGAAAGTTATATTTGGTGCTGAGAAGACCGCATGGAGTAATGCTTGAATTCTAAAATGAAGGGGCTGGGGTTCAAGAATCGGCTTGCCAAGAAGCTGCACTCTTTGATGGCTGTAAATCCAGATGTCTGGGAGATGTTGTGGTTATTTAGTGGCAAAGAATGCCATTGTTCATATGCACATATGTATTCTATTTCTACTTTGCATGCCCATGGTATTTAAAACAGGTTCTGGAGTTAAGCCTTAGGTCTTTCTGGCTCAAATTAACCTCTGGGAAAGAGCAGAGAATAACCAGAATTCTTATTGCACTTGTCATCTTCAAAGCATTTTAAACAGAATCCCAAACACATTCACTTTCAGGCAAGTTGCTCTTGTTCTTCCTAGCTCTTATCCTGCTTAATTGCAAGATCACTTGTTTTGCACGTGCTCACCTTAGTTCTTCAGCAAAGCACATCAGTGCATGATGTGATAAGGGAATTTCTTTTTCAGTCAGCTTGTTCCACAGCTTGATAAAGACTGAATGATTCATCCAAGGTTATCCTGCTAGTCTCCATGCTTAAACTAGAATCTGGCTCTTGGGGTTACTAGTTCAGCAACTTAACCAATACATTGCTCTGGTTCTCTTAATTATTTCAGGGAAAATCCATTTTAATTTCAGTCCAATTAAATGTGTTTAGGAACAGGATGAATATTTCTGGCATTATTCAATATATTGGAAATAAATGCAATTTATGACTAAAATATCTGAATATTTCATCTGAATATAATGATACAGTATGACTAGATTCTAATGATCAATGGGAGAATGTGTGGAGTAAAGGATTGAAATTTACATTGAATTAAATTTGAAACATGATTTTTATAAAATGATGTCATTGGTATTTAACATATGATAAGTTGTCAAAGATGTAGAAGGGTGTGTCAATTATATAATGGAAATGTAATCAAGCTGAAGATGCCTTTTAATCATCTTTGGTGGACATGTAAGAAAACTAAGAAATTTGGAGATCAATATGTGCTTTAATTCAAATAATTGTTGGAGCAAAGGTACATTTGAAACTAGGACACAGCTTGAAAAAAATGAAAATGTGTTTTTATATATGATAACAGCAGCAGGACTTTTGTATACACATAGACGGAAGGATTTACAGATTCCCACAATGGAAGAATAGATGATGAAGCTAATTGAGTTGGCGAAGATTATGAAATTGACAAATTTTATTAAAGAAAAAGAATTTATCAAGTTGTATTTCTACCTGGAAACCACTTGGATTTTTTTGGGTTGAAACTTTAATTTTGGCATTTGATAATTAGAACTGTTTGTGATTATAGAAATATTATGTATTATTGTTAATATGATATAAAGGATTACTATATTTTATATTTTATTATTATTATTTATTAGACTTGTTAGCCGCTCCCTCTCCACGAAGGGACTCGGGGCGGCGTACAATAAATAAATCACATGTTACACGATTAGACATTACACGGAGGAGGTATAAAGGTATATTTGTATCTGTACCAGAGAAAGTCTTTTTTTCCCTTTTTTGTTCCTAATTTGTTTCTTTTCTGAGGTTTTCATTTTCTACTTATTTTTGTTTTCTTATATTATATTTTTTGATGAAACTTAAAAGTTTTCAAAAACTTTTAAAATTTTCAAAAAAGTAAGAGAAAATTATTTATTTTATTGTGTTTTGGTACACCAAAAATTTCTTTAAAAAAGTGTAGGACTACAACATCTGAGGAATTATTTTTCATTAAATAATATTTTCTTCTATCAAGTATTTCATATGGTATTGTTATTTTAATGCAGCAAAAATGTACACCTTATTAAAATTTTAGTGCTAAGTACTACTGCTCCTTTGATACCGGGGACAATAAATTCTTTGTATAGGCTTTTTGAAAGAAGAGTACTGTGTTCTAGGAAGCATGCCCTAAATTATTTTAAAAATATCTGCATAAATCCTGCTCTATTACCACCCACATAATATAGCAAAGATCTGTTTATCTTTGTTTTCAAGTCCAGCTAGTTAGATTCGGATTAAATTTCACTCAGGTTGCTTAGATTTAGGGATTACTTGCATTTATCCACACCGCTTGGTTGCTCCACTACCAGAATGGAACATTTTTTTCAGAATAGAAAGAAACAGCCCACCTCCCACCCATCAGAAATTTTACTTGTATGGGCATTTTCCTCCTTGAAAATAATCTTGTTTTCCTACTTCTGCTTGAATATAGGTAGTCTTTTTTAGCAACCACAATTGGGACTGGCAATTTGGCATCAAAAGATTTCATTCTTAGAAGTTAAGCCTCCTGCTAGAAAAATAGATTAGCACCCAAATTTTTTTTTTAAAAAATACAATAATTTTAATTAGACAAATTAATTCATGTTAGCATTTGTAGGACACAAATTGGTCTCATCTCAATAAAAAAGTTTTTAGATCATTTTAAAAACAAAAATAGTTTAATCTGTTTGACTATCAATCTAGCTAGATAGCTATAGAGATGTGTTCTGACCCCCCCCCCCGCCACGCCTGTGAATAAACCAGAACATAGGCTTGGCAGTTTGCCACTCCTGCAAATGTCCCCTCCCAACGCCTCACCTATAATCTCTCTTGGGAGGGGCCAATCCACAACCACCTGTGCTTAATCATCTTCTGTGAATCTGCCTACGAAGTTGCTGCTTTTGTTTCTCAGCCCTTCTCAATCTAGCAACAGGGACAAACTGCCTTTGATCCTCCCCACTGCTCCATGCCTCAGGCGCCTCCTGGTGGCCAACCAGCCTCTCTGGTCCCTGCTCTGAGTCTGAACTCTGCACAGGGTCCTCCACATCGTCCAGGGCAGACTCATATGGTTCCTCACTATCCGAGTCCATCAGCAGCTCAACCGGATCCTGCTGGGCCACAACAGAGATGACTTACTAAAAAACAAGTATAGACAAGAACCAAATCTTTATAAGTAATTAGTGAACATTGATCAACTGCAGTGGCCTAGTTCACATAACATACACGACCAAGTCACTAAGGGTAGGATGTGTTGTTTAAACTGACAAACTCTATAATGTGACAACTGGGGCTGTTTTAACATTAGCATAGCATTTGTGAAACAACCTTCTCCTCTGTCAGTTACAATATTATGCAGCCCTCCAGGACTATGATGTCAGGTCCTGCCTTAGGCACGAAAGCCAGCTGGGTGACCTTGGGCCAGTCACTCTTTCTCAGCCTAACTCACCTCACAAGGTTGTTGCTATGGGGAAAATAGGAGGAGGAAGGTGTGTTTAGTTGTTTGTAAAAATAATAAAGGTGCGATACAAGTAAATAATAAAATAAAAAATTAATTGGAAGCTGAGTTAATGACTGAGATAAAAAAAAGGCTTACATATACAAAAATGAAATAAAATGAAACACTATAGTGTCATAAGGTGAGGATCACATGCTTCTCCTGCTTTACTGTGCTAATCTCTGCTTTAACAATGCCAACTCATCTATCTTTCCTTATCTCTGCCCTTTTGGCTGTCCTGCACTCCAGCACTTCAGCCTACTCCAAATACCTTTGCTATCTTCTTTGTCCCATTGCTGCTAAGGCCTGCCTAGCTGAGGCAGCTGCTGGCCTTGGTGAGACCAGGTGAGACCTGGCCGATGTGACACAATCCCAGGCCTCCCTCTGGCTGTTTCTCACTGAGGCAGTTCCTGGCTCTTTATAAAGTATTTGCAAACCTGGCTGAGGCCTCTGCTAGCTGTTTGTGAGGCCATGCGAGGTCTCTGTGACATTATGCCAGCTCTCCTTGTGGCAGTGTCTCACTGAGGCAGCTCATGGTCCTTTATAAGGTCTTTGCGAGGCAGAGCCTGCTTAAAGCATCTGCTGGGCCTTTGTGAGGCAGTGCAAGGCCTCAGTGACATCATGCCAGGCCTCCCTAAGGACTTGTGAGATCTCCACGACAATATGCAAGGCCTCCCTGTGGCAGAGTCTCACTGAGGCAGTTCTTGGTCCTTTATAAAGTCTTTGCGAGGCAGAGCCTGGTTAAAGCATCTGCTGGCCCTTTCTGAGGCCACGTGAGGCCTCTATGACACCATGCCAGGTCTCCCTAAGGCCTCCATGTGGCAATGGCTCACTGAGGCAGCTCTTGGTCCTTTATAAAGTCTTTGCAAGGCAGGCCCTGCTTAAAGCATCTGCTGGCCCTTTGTGAAGCCATGCAAGGCCTCTGTGACACTATGCCAGGCCTCCCTAAAGCCTTGGGAGATCTCCATGGCAGCATGCAAGGTCTCCCTATATCCTTATATCTCACTGAGGCAGCTGCTGGCTCTTAGCGAGGCCTTGTGAGTCAGAACCTGGCTGAGGCAGCTGCTGTTCCTTTGCAAGGCCTTCGCAATATTGCACAAGGCCACCCCACAGCCTCGGCAAGGGCTTGGGAAGGCCATGCAAAGGAGACAGGAAGATGGGGAATTTGAAGTGCATGCTACAGTGGGTGGGCTGCCAAGTGCCCAAATTTTGATTATGCCTTGGCAGGGACACTGCAAAGGCTGTGATTCTGAGAACCAGTTTTAACTACCATTTGTTCAGTGCCCTCATAACTTTGAATGGTTGCTGAACAAATGGTTGTTAAGCAAGGATTTCCTGTAATTTGGGATTGATTTGTGTGGGAGAGTGGGGGCTGTTTTCCATTAGGGAACCTATATAAGGTTCTTTCCTAACAATTGGCCATCTGTTTTTGCCCTACATTTCTCCCTTTTAATTAAAGCTTTTATGTTTTTCTGCAATGCTTTGTTCAAGGTTTTATAACTGATTATCAGAAAAGTGACTTTCTGATCAAGCTGTAGATGATCTCTTGAAGTTGGAATATATGTAATCTATCTAAACCAGGTTGAGGTGTTATTTAAGTATTACTAATTAAATATTTTACTAACATCATGAATAAACTAGCTTCAGTCAACCCTTGAGATTGATTTTCAAGTCTTAGTGGAGAAGTACCATTAGCTGGTATGCTGGAATATGCCAGTAGAACCTTGGCAACAATCCCTACTAAACCATAACTCAAACCAATGAACTGGTATATGTTATAACCACTGTAATCCTGAAAGTGATTGGCTACATGATCAAGAAGAACAGAAGTACGGAGGAGCCAATGTCGCGACGATATGGATGTGTGGTCTCAATTCTCTGAGACCGCAGCTGATACTTTTGCCACTGGTTGGTCCAATCGGACCTAAACCGTCCCGCAGAGACAGTGAACAGGAAGAATACGTGTTGCTGATCTCAGGGACATTGCAAAGTCCCTGGTTGATCCAAGAGAAGTTCTTCAAGCTGGTGACAAAAAATCCAGCCATCAAGTCTGGATGAAGTTGGGGCGGCTCCAAAATAGAAGGATACGGAAAAAGAAAGTGTTTCCAGCTGGTGAGGAATTTTTACCATTTTAAAAGAGACTGCCTATAAAAAACTTAAAGTTAATTTAAATTTGAGAACAGAAGAAATAAGCGGCAGAATTAAGCTTTGAATGGTTTTGGACAGTGGGTTATTTTACTTTTTAAATGTTATTTTCGTGGATGGAATTTATGCAAGCCTTTTAAACCGAAGGGATTAAGTTTTCTTCTTCTTCTTTTTTCATTATTATTTTTTGCAACCTATCGACTAAAATTCTTTTTCTTCATTACTGCATGTGTTTTTCCCTTTTTCTTCTCTATTTCATTCAAGAATTTGACTTTTTTTAAAAACTTGGAATAAAAAAAGATACAAAAAGCAACAAAGAAAATTGTAACAACAGAGGGAAAGACGACACTGCTACTCGGAGGCTGGAAGTTTGTGTATTGGAAACAAAACACTTTTACTTTCCTCACTGATTATTGAATATTGAATGGTACCTATGAAAGGAAGATTAGAAATTTTTTGGTTATATATAAAGGTTAATAAAAAAGAACTATTAAATTTAGTTAAGTTTTGTTTATTAGGGGGGAAATGTTATGATAAAGGACACAGCCAAATAAAGGAGGGATAATGATAACAATGTGTGTGTGTGTATATATACACAAATACATACCTATTTCCCTGGCTCAACTGATAAGGAGGAGAGCCTGTGGCATAGTGGCTAAGACTCCTGCCTAAGATATAATACAGCCCAGGTTCAAATCCCAGTAAGGGTATGGCTAGCTGATGAGAGCTAATTAGCTCGAAATAGATCTATACTAGTCTCCCTTTATTTATTTATCAGTACAAATACAACACATATATCTATATCTATATCTATATCTATCTATCTATCTATCTATCTATCTATCTATCTATCTATCTATCTATCTATCTATCTATCTATCTATCTATCTATCTACACGTTGTATTTTTACTGATAAATAAATAAAGGGATATATATATATATATATGCATGGGTACAACATAAGGAAAGTAGATGTAAATTGTAAACAGTGATTTGGAAAGGAGAATTAGAAATTTTTATTACTAAATATTATGGATGTTTAGCCAGAATAGGCCATAAGGATTCAGTGTTATTGGAGGATATTAGAAATAGCAAATGAAATGCCAGTATGTGATTATGTTTTAAATCTTGATATATTTTATGATGAAGGACATTTAAACAATTATAGTCAAATGAAAATGGAGGAATGATGATGGTAATATGTATAAATATATCTGAGTTAAAATACTTGAGTTAATATGAATTATGGTTGATGACTGTGGAAGAGATGCATGAAAGTCTTTTGTAACCAACTGATACACTTTCTACAGTATGTAAAGAAGGAGGATTCTTTGTGTTGTGTCTGTTTTGAAAATAAAAAATAATTTTTTTACAAAAAAAGAACAGAAGTACACAGTAACACACACACGCGCACACACACATAGGCTAAGATCAAGGCAACTTGGAAGGACGTTAGATAGTTGGTGGAATTACAGAAGTGAAGATTACGGATAAGACTGTTACTGAAAAAAAATACAAGAGCCTGACCATCTGAAGACCTAAAGTCTGCTAAATAAAGGCTCATGGTACTGGTTACCAAAGCTATAAAGATACACTACAGGACAAGAAAATAAATGCCCTGTTTTCCAACAACCCCTTCAATGTGTACTACTAACTGCAGTGCAAATCAGAAAAAAACAGTAGAGCCACCAACAGCATAAATTTAATAGTACTGGAAGAAAGTATGAGAGAAAGAGAAGACATATAACATCAATGCAAAATGGTTGCAAGACCTGAGAACAGACCACAGCAATCTCCCAGAGTAGGAACCAGCCGCCACTGCAGTAGCAGCCATCCAACTGTGGATCAAGAATATGAAGATCTGGAGAGCAACTGATACCCAAAGATAAGCTGTTGAGACAATGCCTGAGGTGGCAGCAGAGATGAGTGAAAGATCAAGCAGAGGAATTGCCATGGCAAGACAAAATCCATCATGGGATGCATCAGAGACAATCCAACACATATGGCAGGGTATAACATAAAGTAGGAACAGCATACTTTGAATGGCAAAGCCAAGTAGCTGGAATTGTGTACAGGAACATCTGCACAGTGTGTGGGCTACCCTCTCCCAAGTCCAGATGGGAGATTCCATAGAAGGTCATAGAGGATAACAAGGCTAAGATTTTATGGGACATCCTGATATGATCAGGAAATACTAGCCAATCAACCAGACACTGTGGTAATAGACAAGAGTAGAAGACAGTGGTGATAGATATAGCAATGCCAAATGACAGCAACATCAGTCAAATGAGTAGGAGAAGCTGGAGAAGTACCAGGGTCTAAAGGAGGAACCAGAAAGTTGTGGAAAGGAAAGGATAAAGTAGTTCCTGGGTGGTAGGAGCACTTTGGGCTGTGATTCCTAAGCTGGGGGAGTGACTCCAACACATCTCAGGAACAACACCAGAGCTATCTGTCCAGAAGAGTGAAGTGCTGGGAACAGCTAAGATACTACACAGAACCATCAAACCTCGGCTCTCTAGTAAAGGACCTGAGACTGTGGAAAATACATACTACCCATAGGGGTAAAAAGGGATTCACATGAATATTTTGATTCCTTCAGATGTAAATAGTTGCCAAAGAAAAGAAACTGTAGTGACGTTTGTATTATCCCCGGATTGAACATAAAGTTCCCTTATTATAAATTTCTGTAAGAACAACAAGGATTTGACCAAAAAATGGTGGGAAACAGCTCTACAATATATTGGCAGGTTGCCATCTAAAAATGTTTATGGCTGGATATATTGGATCAGCCTTTGTCTTGCTCCATACAATAAGCCAGGGCTGGCAAAAACTCAGTTAAAAATGTAAAGAAGCCTAGCCAGTTCCTAAAGTAGCTTGATTCACATTTCCACTGACACATAATTGGACTAGATTAGTTTAATCCAAAACATACTAAATAAATAGCTTAGAATAGAAATATCCCCTTGTTCTGGATAGATAAACAAGAACTTCATTTCATTTCTATCTTCATATCTTTTATATCTTTATCTAATACAGTATTTAGAAGAAAATAGAGAGTGCTAAGGTCAATTGGTAACTGGACTATGATACAAAGTCTAGCATCCAAAACCCACTAAAATGCTGCTATCACATGAGACTTTTTCACCTGATAGCACACATGACTCTTACTGTGCATATAATGATTATTGATGATAATCAAACAAACTAACAACAGTGTTTATAAAAATATTATGTATAAGTAGATACTGTATTATGTGTTCATGTGTTGTTTATGTAAGGTAGCATTCTAGAACAGTGATGAATCCCATTTTGGTCCATGAATGGTAAGCTTACTTCAAATTATGGCTGGGGAACAGCAAAGTAAACAAATTTTATTTAATTTTTCATGTTAATCAACTAATGTCAACATGATATTATACACATGATTACTTCCAAGATATTTAATCACTTTTCCTTATATCACAGAAAAATTGGAACTCAGATGCAACATTTAGTGGAATCCTGGGGGTGAAGCCAAGGTTTTGGAAGACTGCAGAAAGTCTTCTGACTATAGATTGTTTAATCTGCTGTTACTTATGACTGTCCATAAAAGTGAAAGTGACCCCATTGCTCTACAGTCAAAAGCTTTGACATTTTGTTTTTTTTTTAAGATCAGAATGAACCAATTAGGTAAGCCTTTCATTGTAATAGGAAGCTTCTGCTTTCTTAGTAGAGTGGGAAAGAGTGTATGGATCTTTGTAGACCATACAAATGATTGTTGAAATCAGGGGTGAAATTCAGCAGGTTCTGACAGGTTCTGGAGAACCGGTAGCGGAAATTTTGAGTAGTTCAGAGAACCGCAAATATCACTTCTGGCTGGCCCCAGAGTGGGGTGGGAATGAAGATTTTGCAGTATCCTTCCCCTACCATGCCCACCAAGCCACGCCCACAGAACTGGTAGTAAAAAAAAATGAATTACACCACTGAAATTATCTAGGATAATCGTATGGTGTTAAACTCCATCTGGATCAAGAGGGATTGTATGAAGGCTGAACAGTTGTAATCTGGACAAATAAGATGAAGCTAAATCCAGAGCCAAGAAGCAATGTTGATACAAGTGATTCTGAAGTTTGGGAGTTAGACAAATAGAAGGTGTTCTGTTGCATCTCAGACGAAAACAAAGTTTATTTAGAGTTTTGATGGGAGGAAAACTGGATGTTTTCATATGTTTCCGGGTGAGATCAGACTATAACTATTTTGACTCAAAAAATCAAACAAATTGGACAGAGTAAAAGTGGTATAATTTACTTTAGCCAATAAATGTGATGAGAGAGAGATCGCTCCCCCTTATGGTAGGATTAAAGCCAACTGATGCCCTAAACTCAGCCCAACAAGGGTGCCTCTCAGCCATTATGTAGCTGACAAGCCATTAAAACTCAGCAAATGATGAAAATTAAAGCTGGGTGTGGCAGTGAAAGAGTTATTGCATGACAGCTCAGGGGAAAACTCTGTGGTGCCCTGTTTCCTATAGTTCCTTAAGCACATGCTTATTTCCCTTAATGGTTAATCCAGGACTGCTCCTGCTCCTTCTATGCTGAAAGAGACTAATCTACTTAAATCAGTAATAAAGATTTTCTTTTTCATCCAGAATTTCCTGCAACTACGCTATCATATGATTAGTCCAACTTGCCTGATGATGCCAGGAAATCCCTGAGGAAAAATAAGAGGCTGGGAATTTTACACGCAAGAGGATTTTTCTGTTTTGGTCTATTGTTACAAATCTTCATTGCTAGCTGAAGATATATTTGTGTGCTCACACTGCTGTTTGAATCTGCACTCCTTAAACTTTTTTTTTTACTGTTCTTTAAAAATGTATTGACATTTATTATTTTATTTGCTCAGTAGTAGTAACTGTGAGAGGGACCTTGGAGTCCTAGTGGACAACCATTTAAATATGAGCCAGCAGTGTGCAGCGGCTGCCAAAAAAGCCAACACAGTCCTAGGCTGCATAAACAGAGGGATAGAATCAAGATCACGTGAAGTGTTAATACCACTTTATAATGCCTTGGTAAGGCCACACTTGGAATACTGCATTCAGTTCTGGTCGCCACGATGTAAAAAAGATGTGGAGACTCTAGAAAGAGTGCAGAGAAGAGCAACAAAGATGATTAGGGGACTGGAGACTAAAACATGAAGAACGATTGCAGGAACTGGGTATGTCTAGCTTAAGAGAAAGAAGGACTAGGGGAGACATGATAGCAGTGTTCCAATATCTCAGGGGTTGCCACAAAGAAGAGGGAGTCAAACTATTCTCCAAGGGACGTGAGGGTAGAACAAGAAGCAATGGGTGGAAACTAATCAAGGAGAGAAGCAACTTAGAACTGAGGAGAAATTTCTTGACAGTTAGAACAATTAATCAGTGGAACAGAAGTTGCCTCCAGAAGTTGTGAATGCCCCAACACTGCAAGTCTTTAAGTAGATGTTGGATAGCTATTTGTCTGAAACGGTATAGGGTTTCCTGCCTAGGCAGGGGGTTGGACTAGAAGACCTCCAAGGTCCCTTCCAACTCTACTATTGTATTGTATTGTATTGTATTGTATTGTATTGTATTGTATTGTATTGTATTATTGTATTTTGCATCGTTTGCTTTGGGATCATTCAGAAGATGAAAAGTGAAATGAATATTACAGATAAATGATGAAATATAAGTTGGTATGACCATTTTAAGCCTGGTGGTTCAAGAGGAGAAAGTTTCACTATTTCTAAGAGTGAATAGATAATCTAGTTATTTCTCTAAATAGAAAGAACTTTATCTCTCTGCAAACTTTCTTTTATTATATTAAAGATCAAATGATTTTTTGTTACAGTCAACTCTGGAACTAAAACATTGCAAAATATAAATAATTTACATTTTACAAACATTTGATTGGAAGTAAGTTTCCAAAATAATCTCATTTCCTGTTGTGTCTGTACTGTACCATGACTGAGATGCTAGATCTGATTTCGTGGCAGGCTACCAACATCAACTCAACACATATATTTTTCCAGCCGAATAGATGGCTAACTCACCTAGCATTGAGTACATTGAGTTCTTGACCTTGTAAAAATGCGTCAGAATAGTTAATTTAACATATGGAAGTAATATGGCTACATTATTTAAACCTCTTTTTCAGTCCTCTATGTCTGGATAAATTATTAATTGCCTAACCTGACAGCTAATGCATTTAGCAAAAACTAGAAAAAGTAACAGATAGAGTTGAAATTTTGTTTTTCTCCCAATGACAACATACACATGTGTGTATGTGTGTTTAAAAATATAACTAAAAATCAGTACTGCATTCTGTCTGTCTATCCTTAAATCTGCCTCAAATTATCTTTGGCATTACATTACATACAGTTCTTTTTCAGACAGTCACACTCAACAAATGCCTGTTTTAACTTCTTTGGCATTTCTTCAAAAAAAATACATGCTTCACTTCTTTGAGCAGAAGTAGATTACAGAATTAGATTACAGACATTTCCAAAGGGCAGAGCAATGCTGAGATGAGATATGAACTGCTGCATTTAAGCTTGTGGTAGTGTAACAGGAAACAGTCTTCCCCAGGAACATCAAAAGGAAGACAGATTCAACAGAAGAGACGGCAACAAAATATACTTTCATAGGTTCTGCAGCAACAGTGTTGCCATTCACTAATGACATCTCTACCAATAACATTCCCACATAAGCCATATACGATAGCATTTTTCAACAGGTCCCATGCTGAAGTCACCCATTTAGCATCCACAGCACTTTTTTCAATACAACTAATACCATAGATCACTTGTCAGAAGGCAGAAATTATCACCCGTAGCCACAAATTTCAGGACCATTTGGTTATGTAAAATAATATACTAGCTTAGAGGTTCTTAACTTTTTTGTTTCCATGAGTCTCTTTGAGGATTTTGTGAAACCTACAGAGCTCTTCTCAGAAAGCATACATTTAAATGCATAAAGAAATACAAAAATATAGATTGCATTACAAAGGACACCAATCATGCTAAAATATAATACAGTACAGGGAGTAGTCCTCTTATGACCGTAATTGAGCTTGGAATTATGGCCATAAGCCATTAAGCAGGCTACCACATGACAACATCTGATTTTTGCAGTGGTTGATAAGCAAATGCTGGTGCTCTTAAGTGAATTCATTGTCCACAAAGGGCATTTTTTGCCAGAAAAAAAAATGCTGGTTTCCAACAAAAAAATGTCAAAGATTGCTGTCACATGACGGTGGGATACTACAAATTGCCCTAAATCCAGGTTGGATGCCAAGGACCCAAAATGTGATCGTGTGACTGTGCTGGGTGGACTCAGCCATTGGAACTTCAGATTTGGGTCGTAAGTAGCCTTGGGGAGGTCCATTGCAACTTCATACATTCACCAGTCGTAATTTGAGACTAACTGAACTAGATTTGAAAAACAGCATAAACATAATTTATAAACCATCAAAAATCTAGGTTAAGAATTTCTATGATAGAAATTAAATGATCCAGCTATTATTTCCTCAGTCAATACACTCACTTACTGTATGTATATCACCAACAGGTAAAACAACACAGAATGTCTAACTATCTTGCAATGGGTGCTTTTGTGCCCACAAAATGCCCACAAGGAAAACTAGTGAGAAGCAATCCACATGAAAGCTAGTGAGAAGGAGAGCCCACCATTAATTCCAAGCAAATATTTGGTGAACCCCAATACAATATGAAAAATGATGGAAGTACCCATGGAGTGATAGTCATTTTAAATTAAATCAAATTTAAATTTAAATTAGCTCCTATTTCAAGTTCCTAATTACCAGATTGGAAAGAAACAAGCTATATTTAAAAAGATTTGTAAGGCTGATAGTCCTAAAGATGAAGATGGACATTTACAATTTTACACTAGACAACTCATGCCCATTGGGTTATCATTTCAGAGATCTTTCCTTATCTAAATAGAGAAACAGAGCAGGATAAAAAAACAATAGGAACAGAAGCAACTTCTGACTTCATGCTGGGGTCCTTGTGGGAACATCAGAAATTCTTCCTTCTTCCCTCCGTCCTTCCCAAGAATTATTGCTGGCTTCCCCATTTACTTTGCTTCTGGGAAGTTTGCTAGGAGAAAGTCAGTGCGGAAGCCACTATGAAGTTGCAAATCCGCTTCCGGTTCCGGTGGCCAACGGCAACGGGCAGAGACTGCTCGCCCCGCGCATCCCCGGTGGGCTCTCCACCCCTTGGGGGGCACAGGACGCCCCAAAGAGGCATTCTGCCGGAGGAGCGGTGCAGCGGGAGGACCCCTGCATCGGCGGCGGCCGTCGGGGGACTCTCGCTTCGCTCCAGGCACCGAGGAGCGCGAAGGGGAGACGCGCTGAAGCGTCTTCGCTGCGAGACTCTCCGGAAGAAAAAAAGAAAGCTGAAGGATGCGGCGATGCGGTGAGGTGTAGACTCCCTTCATACCTATCACCAACTCTAAAACTCATCAGTGGTGTTAATTGGAACTTTTGGCTAATTTGGAGAGGTGCGGCTGGAGGGGAGGGGGATTTCCCCCCCCTCAGACAAGCGGCTAGAAACAAACGTGCTCGTAGCCCCAAGGGAAGGAGGAGGGGGAGAGCCAAACTAAAGAGGTCATACTCCAACTAAATGGATCTTCAGTTTTAAACCGTTAGGTTTTAAGACAATGGGATCTGGAAGCCTTGGGAACTTTGAATCTTGAAAACTTTATTTGCTGCCTCAATACCCGAAGTTGGCAGGGCAAGATGGCACACTTCCGTTGTCTTCATGAAAAGTGAATTTGACTCCACCTCTTAGCTTCAGGCTTCCGGTCTTTGTCTCCGTGTTATTTGGATAATTCTCTTGTGGATTGTTTGTTTTTGAACTTTCTGGAGTGAAAAACGTCTGTTCCCTGCCAGGGTGATTAGAGAGTTCCCTTGTGCCTGGTCTCTCTACCCCCCCGGACTCCCTTGGCTGCTCTACCACTCTGACTGATTCTCCTCTATACTGACTGGACTCTTTATTACTAACAATGACATCTAAAAGACCACCTCCCGGAAAGTCTGGCTTTGCTGCCTCTGCCCCGACATCTGCAACCTCAAGCCCGAGTACACAATCAACATTGACAGCCTTCAAACAAGTTAAAACTATGGACTTGGAGTTTCATCAAATGTTTCAGCAAATTTTACAGGGACAAGAGGAAATAAAGAAACAACTGAAGGAGATGAAAGAAGAAATTAGAGGGAACCAGAAAAAAATTAATAAGAACTCACAGAGACTGGATCTCTTGGAGCAGGGGGGGGCTGAGATGAGGGGGGTGGTGGAGGGCGTGCAGAAGGGAAACAAAGAGCTTGACACCCAACAAATGAAAATGAGAGAATGTCCTTTTATCTTAGGTTTCAAAATGTGATGGAGACAGATGATGAAAACATAAGGGACATCATGACAACTATCTTGGCTGAGTATATCCAGAAGTTGCAAATCCAAGGCCAGCAGGCAGATAAATGGCTGCTGCCAGGTGGAGAAGGGATTAAGGGAGTGTGGGTCAGAAATAGTATGTAGAGGTGCTGTGTGTGTCAGGAATGGTATGTAGGAGATGAGTTGGGAAAGGTGTATGAGAGTGCACCAAAGATGCTGCATGAAGTCAGGGAAGGCTTGCGAGTAGGTAAGGAGGAATGCCCATGGATGCGAAAGAAGTGCTATGTGGATTGGGAGAGGGCAGGAGGGTAGCATGGATCAAGGGTGTGTGTGTGGGGGGGTCATGGGGTTGTGTACAAGGCAGAATGTGTCAAGAGTGCATCAAGATTGCAGGGGTGAGTGAGAGAGAGGTGTTGTACCAGTTGGAGATGGTGGGTGAGAGGCATGTGGGTTGAGAAAGGTGCCTGAAGGTATGCAAGAGGTGCCATGCAAGTCAGGGAAGATGCATGCAAGGTGGTGCAAGTCAGGATGGGACCTGGCCAATAAATGCTCAGCTCCATCCAGTTGCCCCAATTTTACCTTAAATAGCGACTACAGGTAATAGAGGATCTGGAATTTTATTCCTGATACTTAGTAACCAAGAAATTCTATTACTTCCAGAAAACTCTGTAAATTACATATTAGGCTGGTCAGGAATATGCCCATTTCAAAACTAAATAATAGTTTGTAGCAATTATTTATGGAAAAAAGCCAAAGAGACTTGGAAATAAAATGGAACAGAAAAGGAAAGTTATACAACTTCATTTGAACCAAATGAAATGACATTTTTCGCATTCAATACAAAATAAGGCATGTCAGTAGCTGAACTGGAATTAGAGTTAGTTAATAAACACACAATCTTTCAATTATTCTAATTACACTTAATCCTTTTCCAATCAGGGATAGAAATCACTATAATTTTTGATGCAAAATAGTGAGAACAATTAAATCAATGGAACATCTTGCCTTCATAAGTTGTGACTGCTCCATTAATGGAGGCTTTTTAGAAGAGACTGGATAGCCACTTCTGTGGAATGGTATAGGGCTGTGATGGTGAACCTATGGCACACGTGCCACAAGTGGAACGGGGAACTGTATCTGAGGGCACGTGAGGTGTTGCCCTATGTCAGCACCATCATGCATGCGCGTGCTGGCCAGCTGATTTTTGGCCTTTCCCAAAAGGCTGCAGGAAAACCTCTGAAGTCTGGGGAGGGTGAAAAACTGCCCAATGGGTCTACTGGAAGTTTGTTTCCAAACTTCCGGTAGGCCTCTTGGGCCTGTCTTTCACCATCCACAGGCTCAGGAGGCTTTCCTGAAGCCTGGAGAGGGCAAAAAACGGCCCAACAGGCCTACCAGAAGTCTGGAGGATTCAATGAGGCCTGTGTGCATGCATGGGGGGGGGGGGAAGCACAAGGGGTTTGTGCGTGCATTGCATTATGGGTGTGGGCATGCACGCATGCGCTATTGCACACACACTCTTTTGGCACCCGAGCAGATGAACATTCACCATCACGGGTATAGGGTCTCTGCTTCAGCAGGGGGTTGGTCTAGAAAACCTCCAAGGTCGCTTCCAACTCTGTTATGTTCTATATTCTGTCCTAATTCTGTTATACTGTGGATGAGTAATATAAAGCATTCAGCCCAACCTCACCCACAATAAATAATACACATGCATAAAGCATCTAAGAAGAACAATGGACAAAAAAATGTTCAAACAAAACGGTTTTAACTTCCTTATAGAAAGTAGGCAGGATTGACACCATCATCAACTCCAAAGAGATGCAAAAGGGGGGGGGGGTGTCAAGCAGGAAAGTTTGCTTTACATCACATGAACCTCAGAAAGGGAGGGGACCATCAACCATTGGATTAGCAGATTGGCAAGACTTTGCCTGATTGATCCCAATATCAATCACCTGGATAATAAGAAAAAGACACAGAATTGTTTATTTTAATCTATGGTTACTGGTTAAATTTACTGAAGAGTACTAGCACTCTAATCTGGAAAATATTACAATTCACTTCGTATCTTTTCTAGCGTTGTTGGATAAATGTATCTATTGTCCCTTTGAACAGATTCTCATTCATTTATTCATTACCAAACATGTGCAATCCATTATGTACCATAAAGAAAAGCTACATTAGAGGTTATGCACTTTGAAAGAGCTGATAAACTAATCAGATACAAAATTCAAGCCCAAGTAATTTCTACATGGACCTTTTAATGTGTTCTGAATACATTTATTTCATTCTGGTACCTTACAAAACACTCAGATAACAGCAAGGTATTCTGGTTATCAGATGCAAATATATCCTTAGACACAATTAAGGATGAAGATATTACTTTTTATGACACAGGCACACAATCAGACACACGCACACACAGAGTTGTGTATATATGTAAATAATATATAGGAGATCTAGGACAACACAACTGAGTGTTTGAAGAAATGCTACCCAATATAATGTTAAAAGGATATTCTCCTTAGATAATCCCTTCTTAATCCATTACAAATATATTCAGTGCACTCCTTATTCGTTTTTGTATTTTCTATAATAGCTCCTTACCCTGTAGTTACATAATATAATTTAAAATTACCTACAACTTTGCTTTAAAAACCCCATTAGCTTTATAGTCAAAAAGAAAAGCTTTTGAATGGAAGCTTATTGACTGAAAATTAAAGAAATAAAAAGTGAAGAAATCCAAATGTATTTTTTTTTAAAAAAATAAAGCATAGGAGATTAACCATGGTTGGTTTTTTTTTTTTTGTTATTTTTGTTGGTAAAATTAGTGGCACTCCATAAAACATGCACATACTTAAAAATTTTAGTCTTGGGGGATTTAATAGATCACAAATATTAAAAAGAATATACATATGTATTCTATTTATGGAGATATGCATGTACAATAAAAGGGAGGGGAAGAGAGGGGGGGGGGAGATTTTAAGATAAAAAATACCAAGATGCTGTGATTGGCCAGTTGGTAAACTTTAATATAAGTATAATTTTCAACATTTCTATCCCTTTTTTTTATTTACACTGGAATTTTCTAAAGTCTACAGAGTAATTGTGCTTGTCACTGAAGACCTTAACTAAACAAAGAGGCAAGTAATGTGTGGTATTACTTGGGAAAAGTCATTTATGTTTATATAACACACTCTGGATTTTGACTACATTAAATCGATACATCTATGCTTGATGCTAAAAGAATGAGAAATATGCTATTATGAAGAACAGATGGAAGAGATCTTTATATCGAATAATAATCATCTTCAGAGGCAACAACTGCCTGGCTCAAACATAATGCTAAACTATAATATAGTCTTTATAATGAACCCAATCTATTGCCAAGTTCACATGTGTCTTCCATCCCTCTGTCAATCTGGCTATGAGCAAGAGCTCAGAAGCTTTGATTTCTGTCTTAGATATCCACAGTTTCTATACTGAAACTCAAGCAAATTATGGCTAACTGTAATTATAATTAGTGGAAACAAGTGCATTTCAGATGGTCAGTGATAAAGCTAACTTGTTTTCACCAACCCTAGTTAACATCAGCCTCATTTCAGGTTTGATTGATATGAAAATTCTGAAATAAAACAGATTCTTCCAATTTTGTGCTATGTCTGTGCAAGGAGTTCGAGTTTGAGTTTGAGTTTATTAAATTTATAAACCGCCCCCTCTCCCCGCAGGGACTCGGGGCGGTGTACAGACAGTACATATATAAAACAACAAAGCACAACACGAAAACCCAGACAAACAACGTAAACATACAGTCTGTATATTAGCCCAAACTAATTAATAGTTAAAAACAATCTAAAACCAATTAAAACCCCAAAATTTAAAATTTAAAAAGCCATCCAGGAAGGTCAGTAATAAATGTTACTTATGATTACAATTGGGCCAGGCCGGCTAGTCGGAACAGGTGGGCCTTGAGTTTCTTACGGAGATGAACATAATCAGGTTTTTTCTAAATATTTGTGGTTTTATTATATGTTTTTGTATTCAAAAGGTACAAAGCAGTAGATACAGCTTCTATAAAGCAGAGGAGTAATCCATGCATTAAGATTTTCCTGTTTGACATACTTTTTTGTACTTTTCAAAGCCCAATCACTCTTCCTTCAAAAACATAAAGAATCATAGACCCCCAAAGAGACATTTAAAAAGAAAAACCTCTCAGGCGTAGGGAGTTATCTCTTTCTGCTTTAAATGATAGTTTAACAGTACAACCAATAAAATGCAATGTTTATATAAATGTAGGAGAAATGTGAAAGATTTTAGAAGTGTCAAATCAAAACTGAAACATATTTAAGACAGATTTCACCACATTAAATAGAGCAATAAATTAAAAAGACCTGTGAACCATAAAAGCAGATGTCTACTCAAATGCTGAGTCTAAAAAATATGAAATACAGTGGTTAAATCTAAAGAACCACAAGAGGAAAACTCTGCTAAGCTATCTGCTAAGCTAAACCAAAACATCTATTAAGCGTAATATAAAACATCAATGTAAATAAAGGAAACAGCATACTGACCTGATGAAAGGTACATTCAAAACTTCTATATTACCAGTGTTTAATGTAACAATAATTTCAAAATTACCATGAATATTTAATCTGATCAATAGCTAAATCAGACAAGAACCTACAATTTAATGTCATATGCTCCAAAATATTAACGGATGAAGCAAATTCTGTCCAATAAGTTGAAATCTTGCGTATGCGGGGTTTCTCCCCCAACTCCTAAGTATTTATCTTATAAGCAGGAGCATCCCCAGGAGAGACTCAAAATGAAACAAAGGACTTTGATCGTGAAGTAACCATGTTGCCTTTTTTTTTGACCCCACTGTGGATGCCATTATACTTAAGCATGTTCTTTTATACGGAATGCATTTGTTCATATGAGATGCTTGATTTTAAAAAATGTCTGAAATAGGAATCATTAACATATCAGTTCTGTATGGCTTGCATAGTCTCAGGTCAGTCAGCATACTGGGAAAAAAGTGAAGAAAATCAATATAAATAAATGTGAAGCAGTGATTAATATACAAGTAATCCTGGACTTAAAACATTTTCTTTAGTGACTGTTCAAAGTTGCAATGGCACTGAAAAAAATGACTTAAGATCATTTTTCACACTTATGAGCACTGCAGCGTCCCCATGGTCATGTGATCAAAATTCAGATGCTTGGAAATTGGTTCATCTTTATGACGGTTGCAATGTCCCAGGGTCATGTCACCACCTTTTGTGACCTTCTGACAAGCAAAGTCAATGGGGAAGCCATATTCCCTTAACAACCCTGTGACTAACTTAACAACTGCAACGATTCACTTAACAACTGTAGCAAGAAAGGTTGTAAAATGGGGCAAAACTCACTTAACAAATGTCTCACTTAGCAACATAAATTTGGGGTTCATAAGTTGTGGTTATAAGTCAAGGACTATCTATATTGGACTCAACACTCAAATAAACCTCCTGATTCTGGCGCACATGTAAGTCACGGCACTGGTGGGATTCAATTTTTTTTACTACCAGTTCTGTGGGTATGGCTTGGTGGTGTGGCGTGGCTTGGTGGTGTGGCGTGGCTTGGTGGGCATGGCAGGGGAAGGATACTGTAAAATCTCCATTCCCTTCCCACTCCAGGGGAAGGTTACTGCAAAATCCCCATTCCCTCCCGATCAGCTGGGACTCGGCAGGCAGAGAATAGATGGGGGCGGGGCCAGTCAGAGGTGGTATTTCTCCAAACTACTCAAAATTTCCACTACCAGTTCTCCAGAACTGGTCAGAACCTGTTGAATGCCACCTCTGAGTCACTGTCTGTATTAGAGGGAAAGGGCCATACTAGAAATTATGGTGGCATCAGTATTAAAACCCACATAGAATTATACAATGTTCAGGTTCTGTTTTTGTGTAGAAGTTTTTCTCATGTGGTAATTGTTGGTGATTTTTAAAAGCCCAAGTCCTCAGATAGAATGGAATTGCAATGTGATCATTGCTCTGTAGTGGGGCAGAACAAAGGAATGCAGGAAGTCAGGTCTTAATGAAGTGGTAAGATTACAACATAAGCAGACCCCTGAGAGGCAGGAATTCTCATCTGGAATTCAGGCAGAAAAGTGTCTTGGGCAGGCACTGATATTGGCCATCATGATTAGTTATGGTGGTGCTAATTATGTGTTTTGTGAAGAAATATTTTCCCTTGTTCTACCCTGTACCTAATTTCCACTGATTTTGTTAAAAGACTTCCATGTACTAATATAATGAGATTTTTAAAAACACCTATTTTCCCTCTATCGCATACAGCTTTGTAAGCCTCAGACATGGCTACTATGCATACAGCTGGTTCTTGGTTAAAACAATAATTGGCGCTGGAATTCCCATTGTGAAGCACATTTAAAGTATGATGTCACATGACTGCCTCATTTAGCAATGGCAATCCCAACAGCTTCCGTTGCCGTCATTCAGTGAGGATTTGGGGTCATTAAGTAAGGATCTTCTTGAGACTTCTCAGCCTTGATTTAACGTAGATGCTAAAAAGGAGCAGAGAGAGCATCTACGCCCTGTCGCACCCCACAAAGTAGGAGCCATGAACTCAGCATCAATTGGGACCAGTCTCTGAGGAAGGAGATGAGGTGACATACCATTGTACAATCTACTACCAGCTCTGTAAACTGGGTCAAATGGATACCATGGTTGATGACATTGAAAGCTGGCAAGAGGGGTGAAGTAAAGCAAGGATGGATGCATACTTCCATCCTGCTCTTGCCAGAGATCATCTAAAAGTGCAATCAATGCTGCTTCTGTTCCATATATGGGGCACAAACCTGACTGAAAGGAGTCCAGATAACCTAGTTTATCCAGGATCTTCTGGAGTTGCAACACCACCATCTTCTTAACCACCTTCCCTAAAAAGGGAAGATGAGAGACTGGACAAAAATTATTCAGAATGGTGGGGTTCAGTGACAGTTTCTTGAGGAGGGGGACACGCCAGATAAAATTGTTTATGTATAGAATGTACTACCAGCATTGTTTTATTTTTCCAAGAAAAATAAATGTTTTAAAATAAAGTAGAAAAAGATGGATGTTCACAGCCATTAGACTCCATAAAGTGTAAAGTTTCTGTTAAAATCTGAATATAAACTAGTCTAAAAATTATTTTACTTAACTCTTTTTCTCTAGTCACATCCCCCCTAAACAAAGTTCACAGTCTGGGAAGATGATAAAAATATACTTTGGATAGGATATTAATTCTTAAACCTTATCTAGGTCAGTGTGTCCTTGAATATAACAAGACACACCAACATGTGAGCCAAAAAGTAATTTAATATTCGGTAACACTAAATCAACTTATCTTAAAGATGTTTATTTTAAGTACATTTACTGTAATTTAGATTTTTAAAAGTCTGATGCTGTTATAATATTATTTGGAAAGTACATGAACATTAGTACTTATCTGTGTTAAAACTAAGGTGACCAACCGTCCTCCTTTAGGGAGGACAGTCCTTCTTTTGTAAGTTCTGTCCTCCCTCGAAAAGTGTCCTCCTACATGTCCTCCTTTTTGATATTTGAAGGCTAATCTGTTGCACGTTATATGACGTATTTTATTAAAGAGTTTTTAATGGTGTTTTTTTTTACTTCATCGCAAGTATATTGAACAGATATTGAATCTTGTGTTGAATTTTTATCTAAAGAAATGCTAGACATTAAAATAGATGACAATTGTCTCTTTGGAGAAATTAGAAGACTGAATGTATATTTAAATTCTGAAAAATTGGGAAATTTTCCCAATGGGAAAATCAATATGTTGAAATTGATAAAAGATGGGTGGATATTTTCAGCCATTTCAAAAATGAACATATTCCATGTGAACATTTATTTATACTTGTTCAATTTACGTTGTGCTGCCCTGGAACTAATGCAGCAGTTGAAAGAGTTTTTTTCAATTGCCAATGATTTTTCGACAAGTGAGAAATCGAGATTGAATGTTGATACTCTAGTTGCAGCACTTGCTGTAAAATTCAATATGAAGGATATTTCTTGTTCAGATATTTCCAATATATTGTTAGAAGATGATACATTGACAAAAAATATTAATTCAATGGAAAAGTACTCATTTAAATAATAATTAACAGGCATGTAAGCATAATTACAATATAAAATGTTGCAAATGTTTTTATTATGCATATATCATATTTTAGTATATTATTGTTGCAATGAATAAAATATTTCTTTTATTTACGATATATTTTTTCCAATTTATTTGTCCTCCTTTTCATTGTAAAAAAGTTGGTCACCTTAGCATTTTGGACAATAGAATGTGTTTTGTCCTCCTTTTCATTGTAAAAAAGTTGGTCACCTTATTAAAACTGCCAGCCGGACATATCAGAAATGTATGATATGAATCATAAACCAACATTTATTCAGTTTCAGAAGACAGCCTATGGCTAATTTTCAAAAATAATTATATTTTCTTAAAGGATCTTGTTCAGGCCTTCAAAAGAAGTAACATTTTGTAGTGATATCTATACTATGAAAATGGAAAACTGTCAGAATAACAAAAGTGGCAAGGACCTTGGAGGTCTTCTAGTCCAAACTCTGCTCAAGCAAGAAACTCTGTACTAGTTCAGACAAATGAAAACTGTGTTCACCCCTTTTAGAAGAAAGAATAGTTTACAAACATAATAAATACTTAAGGAGTGGGAATGAAAATAGCATCAGGTTATCTCATCAGAATCCATCCAGCAATTTCCTTAGCCATAGAATAAAAAAAATCTGGCTTCATGTATAATCTTAATTTGAGTACTCTACTTTCTTATTCAATATCCATTTATATTTTCTTAGAGCCTTTGATCTTTACTTAGAGATATGCATACATTGGGGCAATCTTGAACCTATATGTAGAGGAACAAGCTTTATTAAACTAAAAGGTCTTTCTCCTATTTTCATGTGGATAAGATTCTATCATAAACTCCAAATTCATGTTGAGAGTTTTTTTCTTTTTAAAAGATGGCTAAATAATTAGCAAGTTCTAATATTTGTCCACTTTTGTTTCCTAAGCCATATATATATATGGCTTCTCTGTGATGGGCCCAACCCTCTGGAATGACCTCCCCCCCAACATTAGAACCACTTCTGACCTCCGCTCCTTCCAGCAAAAATTGAAGACTCACCTGTTCCGATTAGCAGGCCTGGCATAATTACAACTGTCCCTCCTGGCAAATGTATTATTATCTGGTTATCTTAGGGGTTTTTTAATTCGTTGTGTCTGTTTTAGGGATTTAAAATTTGTATTTATATAGCTTTGTACAGTTCTTTTAATTGCATTTTAACCTCCTCCAAACTGTACATATTTAACTTTTTTACTGTATTTTCTGATATTCTATGGACTGTACACCGCCCCGGGTCCCTTTTGTGAGAGGGGGCGGTCTAGAAGCACCAAATATAAATAAATAAATGAATGAATGAATCCTCCATTGAAAAAGATATGAGGAAGGAAGGTCCTTACTCACTTGAGGCGGAGGAAAGCAATTTAGCGCTAAATCAGTGGAGATGGTTTCCTCTTGCCATTGTTTAAACTTTACACATGCAAAAGATTTATAACCAATATTCTGTAAGTATTTAAATGGTTTACATTTTATCTACTTGCAACTTCATTTGAAACTAACTTTGATACAATCCTCTCATCATTTTAATAAGGAGACTTAACCTTCTGTGTCTATTAAAAAGAATCATTTTCTCAAATCATAACTCATATTTTTTTTCAAGCTTTCTAAGGTCCAGACATGTGGCCCTATTGCAGATTTTCAGAAGTGCTAATATCTGGCCTTGCAAAATCCAGAAAGAAAAATAGAAATAGTCCTAGAGTGAAAGCATTATTCTTTCACAGCCTGAAGGTACCAAAGAAAAAGTAACTTGAAGATCTGCAGAGAATGGTACAAATCAAGCTTTCTTTAAAAAAAAAAACCAGTAAAAATCCAGGGCTCTCCTGCCTGAACTTTTTATTGTTGCAGCTGCAAAGCATTTTTAAAGTCTCTGACTGCCAAATGGGGGACAGTGAACAGTGCCAAAATAATGTGCATGTTTCAATTGCACAGCCTTGACACAGCTTATAAAACGGGCAACCCAAGGTTTGGCACTGAGCAAAAAGAGAGAGTCTACTACAACAATGTTTATTTGTTGAAATAACCAATCCCAACATAGCCACTTTCTCCACAGTCACCCCAGGAGGAAACCGAGCGTCTGACTCTGGATGACTATAAAGACAAAAGCACATTCAAAATCAAATGGAAACAATCTACTATACATTTCTGATAGCCTTACCTAACCATTTCCCTTCCTTCCTCAATATAAAAGCAGTGTTCCCATTCTTGCATACCTTCTATATCACATTATAAGGATAATTAGGCCAAATGGTGAAAAATGTTTGGTTACAACCCACAGCTGTCTTCTCTCTGCCCCGAATAGACAAAAGCAGCTGCAGCCTTTTGGATCACTGTCTACAAACCTTCATTCCTTTTACCACAAGCATTATTATCTTCCCCCCACAAAGAGACAGTTTCCTGTTCCTTGAAAGTAACCCCCTCCTACTTGTTGAAGATTTGTGCAAACCACAGATAAGGCATTTTTTGGCACCTGGCACAACCAAGCAATTGAGAACAGCCTTAGGTTTCTAGGGAGTGATTACCCTAAGGAAACATCTCTGCAGTAGCTACCTATTAAATCAAATCTTTGCTCTGCTTATACACCAGCTTAAAAGATGGGATAGAGACATTGTGGGGGGCAAACCCGTGAAAATATAAAAGAAATAAATCATGAAAAGATATAGAGGTGTGTGTGTGTGCGCGCGCATGTGCGCATGTGTGTGTATGTATGTATGTATGTGCAGCCAAAAATGCCAACACAGTTCTAGGCTGCATAAAAAGAGGGATAGAATCAAGATCACGTGAAGTGTTAATACCACTTTATAATGCCTTGGTAAGGCCACACTTGGAATACTGCATTCAGTTCTGGTCGCCACAATGTAAAAAAGATGTGGAGACTCTAGAAAGAGTGCAGAGAAGAGCAACAAAGGTGATTAGGGGACTGGAGACTAAAACATATGAAGAACAGTTGCAGGAACTGGGTATGTCTAGTTTAATAGAAAGAAGGACCAGGGGAGACATGATAGCAGTCTTCCAATATCTCAGAGGTTGCCAGAAAGAAAAGGGAGTCAAACTATTCTCCAAGGCACCTGAGGGTAGAACAAGAAGCAATGGGTGGAAACTAATCGAGAGAAGCAACTTAGAACTGAGGATAAATTTCCTAACAGTTAGAACAATTAATCAGTGGAACAGCTTGCCTCCAGAAGTTGTGAATGCCCCAGCACTGGAAGCCTTTAAGAAGATGTTGGATAGCCATTTGTCTGAAACAGTATAGGGTTTCCTGCCTAGGCAGGGGGTTGGACTAGAAGACCTCCAAGGGCCCTTCCAACTCTGTTATTCTATTTTAAAGCAGATGGTGTTTTAAGACCGGGTTGCTTTGATACGAATTGGAGGGTTGGAGGCCAGTTCCAGGATCTTCTGGCGGATCACAATAGGTATTTGAATAACTTCAAGAGCTTCAAGGGATGTTATCAAACATATCAGTAGTGGGTTCCTACCAGTTTGGACAGTTTGGCCAAACCGCTAGTGATTTGGCTGCCTGGGTCGCTGAAGGCCTACCACACCCCTGAATTGGTTCGCCATTGGCGCCACCATCTTGTTTTTTGCTTCTGCACATGCGTAGTTCAAATTTTATTGCACTGAGCAAGCATATGCGGCGCACCCATGAACGAACCAGCAGTTGTGACTGCCAGAACCCACCCCAGGTATGTATATATGTAAAAAGTATAAATGTTTATATAAAGCATGAGAATGCAAAAGGAGCTTGAGAAGTGTGTAGGGAAAATAAAATGTGACAGACTCTATCTATTACATTACAGAACATCCTCATATTGAAAGTTAGCTGCACACTGAACCTAATTTATAATGCGGAGTCTCAAGCACAAGCCAAAAATCATCATCTGATGGATTTTGAGCACTGTTATGCAGAATTTGGCAATGCCGTATCTTGTGGCAGGGTTCCTATCCAAAAATGGTGTAATGTGCACCCTGGATATGCAGTATGGAGTAGAATGAGAGGATGAGCTAATGCAAATATCTCTGCGGGTTGAGTAACTAGAAGAACACAGGTCCAGTTGTTTCTAGATGTCCAGAGTTGTAAGGGCATTTTCTTTTTAAAATATTAATAATTCAGAATATTGCAATCCCCAAAAGTGTGCTTACCACATCTCAAATGACAATAATGGACCTAAACCACTGCTCTGCAGTGTCAGAAAGGTTCCTTAAACTCATATGGAAAATGAATTTCTTGGAACAGAGGCAGCCCCAGGTTTGATGTACATATCTTGTACTCAAATTATTAATGCTCTGAGGCAGTAATGAAGTTGTCTGCAGATGTTTTGCCCCAAGTTTCCACCAGGCTTCTTCAGAGCAAGGAGTATGAAGAGAAGGCAAGGCTGTCTTGTGGTATTTGTACTTTGCATTCTGGGGTATTACTTGGTGATTTGATGTTTTCTGTGAGGTGACAATCAATTGGTTGATGGGAATGTTGTTTTCTTCATTTTGATTGGTCCTCCCCATTTTAATCTTGTGGGTGTTTTGGTTCAGGCACTTCACTGGAGGGGACATGATATCAAGTGCACTGGATCTGTTAATGTTCCATTTATTTGACTGCCAAGCTACTAGGAATGCTCTGGCTTTTTTTTTTTTTTTTGCTGTTTTTAGTATTATCCCAGTCAAATATGTAGTTAGGATTAACAGCATGGGTGGCTGCTAACATATTTACAATCTTGGTTCTTTACTGGAGTTTTGTGTAGGTTGTTCCAACCACAAGGCATCACAGTGGCCCACAAACCCTGCAAAAAATTCTGCACACCCCATCAGGATGGAACCCATGTCATATTCAAAGTTAATTTGTCTGAATTACAAGCAACATTTCCTAAGACAAATAGGATAGCCACTACAGTACCTCAAAGAATTAAAGGGGGAGGAAAGGTGCAGTAAAGAGGCATCTGATTCAAAATGCCACAAGGAGATAAGAAGGACCAATCAAAACTAACAAAGATTAAGAATGCTAGGAACTGCATTTCAGTAACATTTAAAGGGTGACAAATGTCTCAACCCCATGTACTTGCCCTAGCCTAGAATGTGTACACTTAGTCAGAAAACCATTCCTTCAATCGAATCCATTCCATATTGTAGTAAAGTAAATAAAGCTCTAAACATTAAAAGTAAAATCACGCAGCATTAATCTCATTTTCATCATGTTTTTCCATATAAAACTTATTTTTCATTTAAAACTATTATATTCTCCACATATGAAATAATGAGTGGGAATTAATAGCATACACTGATATATTTTATTCCCATTCATTCATTCATTCATTTAAATTCTAATTTTGTAGCATAAGATTTGTTCTCATTTGACCAAAGAAAACTATAGAAATATTGAAATTCCTGGTAGACAAAAACATATCTGCTTTTAACGTCTGTCTGCCTGCCTGCCTGTCTGCCTGTCTAATCTTATAGTATCCATAAACATGCAGATATTTACCTAAAATTCATGGTATTGCTTTTCCTTTTTCATATGTGCTTAAATTTCTCTTTTGAGTTTTTAATATTGCCTCATTTATTTACATAAGGTGTGGCAGTGTGTGTGTGTGTGTGTGTGTGTGATTTTTACAAATATGAGTTTTTTATAAATAAAAAAGATGGAAAAAACATTCCTAATTTCTTATACAGTTGGCTGCATTCTTGGAGAGAGACTGTTTAGAATACATTATGTCACAATTGGCAGTAGTACATTTTACCTTGTCTAATCTCAAAAAAACTAAATACAATTGGCTCAGTTGTGATGAATCATCAGGAAAATTCTACATGAGGAAGAGGAGGAGAATCACTTCTATATTGTTGCCAAATTCTTATAATTCCAGAAATTGAGCCAACCAACTATTTATTTATTTGACTGGTTGATTGATTTTTTCCCCCTGGCCTTTATTACTTTTATAAGTAACTCAAGGCAGCAAATATACATAATTCTCCTTCTCCCTAAAATGGCTCATCTAATAAAATGCTTGTAAAATAGAATTCTTCATTTTCTGAAATAATTATAAAAGTTGGTCTTCAAAATTTTTATAATGATGTCCTCCTGTCTCCCTGTTTTAATCTTTTTTATAACTTCTGTTATTTCTATACTAGATCTAGAACTAGTATATAGTTTCATAATTTGTTTCTGGGGTTGCAAAAATTTTGATAAATTTTACTTTTTAAGTTATTTCTCAATATTTCCTGAGAGAATATCTTGTACTTTAAACAAATTGGAATAATAATCAGATAAAGTTTTCTGTAGACTTGCATTGTCCACTAATACCTTACCTCCTTCTTAAATTTTCAATATTATTTCCTTTTCTTTTGCCTTTCTCAGTTTATATGCAAAACATTTCCCAGGTTTATTTACAAATTCATTTTTTTTATTTCACACATTACAATTTTGTCTCCATTTATCTTACAGTTAGCATAGATAGTTTTTTTTAGCATAGATAGTTGTAGAAGTTTAGTGTGATATATAATAGTTACACTCATTGGTGAATTTTATACATCTTATTTCTTTAATTTCATCCAAAATGGCCTGTAATTTTTCTTGAGATTTTTAAAAAATTCTTGATCATATTGGATTTTAAAAAAACCATTCATAAAAGCTTTATTGGTGTCCCAAATAAGCTTTAAGTCCATCTCTTTATCTCAATTGCCGTAAACAAAAAAAACCCAGTTCATATCTTCCTGTAGTCACCTACCAGCAAGTCTTTCTGTAAAAATACTTCATTTAATCTCAATTTAAAAGTTATAGATTTTCTCTTAAGTATTAAAATGTTGTGATCAGAAAATGTCTTAAGTAAAACTTCCACTTAAGAAATGTTATTTACAAAATTCTTAGAAATTCATATCACATCAAGGATCAATTCTTTCTGAAAAAATGTCCCTAGAAGCATCATACCACAAGTAATAATCAATAATCAATTCGCCACCCATACCAGTTACTATCAAGGAGATCTGTACTTTATAATTAGAACCCGAAAACACAGAAAAAACATTCAGAAACTTAATCAGATATGTTAATTTTAAATGTATGTGTTTTACACAAGTGAATTGCATTGCACTAGCAAAAAAAATCTTTTTTTGTTTATTCAAAAAGATAGATGCTGTATGTTCAGTGTAGCACAAGATAAACAAACAAAAAAGAAACAGTAAATGGTATTCTTAAAGATGTTCTCCAGCTGGCCACTAAAAATAATTAGCAATAATTTTGGCAATAGCAACAAAATAATTGTATTGGGACAGAAATTGGCTCTAGGATTGGGAACTGCACACGTACCACACACGCACGCACGCACGCACACACACATACACAAGTATGAGTTAAATTTGTTAGCAGTTTAAGTTATATTGTTGGCCTAACATTGTCTAAATTTATCTAAATAATATGTAAAAGAGAGAAAGATAATTTGTGCTAACTATTGGATGAAATTCTAATCCCGTCTATATTTTGCAAGTTTTCCATAAATTCCTTTATGGAAGAAAATTAAAACTATATGCTAAACAAGGTTAACATTGGTTCAGGTAGTTCAATATGTTGTGGGAATTTTATTATGTTGTTAGTTAAGAAGTTGTGTTTGACTCATTGCAACCCCATGGACAATGTTCCTCCAGGCCTTCCTGGAGTCCATTTAAGCTCACACCGACTGCTTCAGTGACTCTATCCAGCCACCTCATTTTCTGTCGTCCCTTTCTTCTTTTCCCCTCAATCTTTCCCAGCATTAGGCTTTTTACCAGTGAGTCCTTCCATCTCATTAGGTAGCCAAAGTATTTAAGTTTCATCTTCAGGATCTGGCCTTCTGAAGAGCAGTCAGGTTTGATCTCCTCTAGGACTAACTGGTTTGATCACCTTGCAGTCCAAGGGACTCACAGGAGTCTTTTCCAGCACCATAGTTCAAAGGCCTCAATTCTTTGGCACTCAGCCTTTCTTATGGTCCAACTTTCACAGCCATACATTGCAACTGGGAAAACCATAGCTTTGACTATATGCACTTTTGTTGGCAGGGTGATGTCTCTGCTTTTTAGTATGTTGTCTAGATTTCCCATAGCTTTCCTCTCTAGGAGCAAGCATCTTTTCATTTCTTGGCTGCAGTCTCAATCTGCTGTGATCTTGGAGCCCAGGAAAATAAAATCTGTTACTACCTTCATTTCTTCCCCATCTATTTGCGAACTATGTGGGAACTTAGCCACTGATTTAACGTTCTATGTCAATCATGGCATTACATTAAACCATACCATGGCGCAATATTTGGCCCCTCTATGTGTACTTCGTTGAGCTGTTTTAACAAATCTAATGAGACAGGTTCATATTCTAAGTCTGAGATTCAGGATCATAATAGAATCATAAACAGAAATAAATCGAAAACCCATAGCAAAATTTTATACAAATTTCCTTTTCTGAGGTTAGAAATAGATACTCATTTTAGTTAACAAAAATCTATTTTAAATAGTTATAATTTGCCCTTCATCAAATGATATCAAGGAGGCAATCTGTGTATAATACTAAGTGAAACTGTAACAGATGATAAAATAAAATCCATAATAAAGCAGCCTAAAAGGTAATAAAAATAATAGGTCTACTTCAGCAACTAATAATATGTACCCATATGAGAATAGTAAATAACAATGCTTAGCATGCCTTTCCACTTAGAACTTTTTGGCTAAAGTTATGGAGCATATCATTTCCAATTATTTTTCAGAGTAGGGCCAAATCTTTTATTCCTATTTTGGACTTTACATTTATGGTCATCTTTTTTTTTTTGCATGGATGGTGGAACGCAGGAAGTGATCTTAATTTTAGATGTCAGATATTTAAACAGTATTTCTGCTTTGTAAGATGTTTGTGTTGTTTATACAGTAATAGATATAGACTATTTATATCATTCTTTTCAATGTTAATATACTTCAGCAGAAAAACTATGGCTTTGAAAAACAGTTTGTTACAAGCACTTTTTACCAATTGTTTTTGGGAACTTAATGGAACTAAATTCTTGGCGATGTTCGTCTTTGTCAGTATTGTAATGAAAGAGAGGGATACCAACTTTGAAAGTCACATGATTGTGACATCATAAGTCTACTGCCAGAACAAAAGTTCATTTTAGTCCACCAGTCTTCTTACAAGTTTATAAATGAAGACAAATGTTTTCTAGGACATTCAGCTCAAATTAACAATGTGGTTATTCCAGGAATCGAAATTTAAATCATTTCATATATTGAATGACATACATTTACGTAGATTTAAGAAAAAGTTAAGGGATATTTTGGCATAAAATTATACATAAATGTATTGAATGAAAACGGTAATATATTTCAACATACAGTCAAAGTTATTTTAGTTTAGCAATAGCAGTAGCACTTAGACTTATATACCACTTCATAGTGCATTACACCCTCTCTAAGCGGCTTACAGAGTTAGCATATTGCCCCCAATAATCTGGAACCTCAGAAGAATGGAAGGCCGAGTCAACCTTGAGCCGGTCAGAATCAAACTCCTGAAGTGAGCACTGAATTAGCCTGCTGTACTGCATTCTAACCACTGTGCCACCATAGCTCTTAGTTTAGATCTTGTTTCATCTGAATTTATTTATTCATGTGGGAGAGAGTTACCTAAAGAAGTTGTGACTTTCCCTTTCAACATTCATTTGTTTATGGGAAGCTGGCAGGTAACATCATAAATTATGATCACATGAAGTGAGACACTGTAACTGTTGTAAGTGTGAACCAGTTGCCAAGTTCCCAGTTCTCAATCACATGACCACAGGGGCCACAACTTT
The DNA here is from genome assembly GCF_964273705.1 of Natrix helvetica. Classification (NCBI taxonomy): domain Eukaryota; kingdom Metazoa; phylum Chordata; class Lepidosauria; order Squamata; family Natricidae; genus Natrix; species Natrix helvetica. The sequence goes on from NC_138552.1 coordinate 60,201,982, forward strand.
GAAGACTGGACATAATCAACACTTGTTCAGAACTGGACATAATCAACACTTATTCAGCAACTAATGATCATTAACTGAGGACTACCATTAGTTCTATTCAAATGATTTGACCAATACTATTAAGTATCAATTGAAGAAACCTCAAATATGAATTATATTATTGGATTATGAATTATTTCTAGAACTTGGGCAAACATGTATTTTGAACTTTTCTGTCATATCAAGGAAGACCGTACTGCTCTATTAGTTATTACAAAACGGACATTACAGGGATCTTATAATGGCAGAGGGCTTTGGGATGATATGACAGAAATAATCCAATATGTTTGCATCTATCCATTCTGGCACTTTGCATTCTTTGTTAAAGTCTCCAGTTATAACTTTTTGTATATTATTTACGTGCCAATGAAAAGAACAAACTCAGAACACACGTCTAAACTGCAGCAAAGGGAAAGTGCAGACAAATTGCAGACAAATTATGTGAGAAGCCTGCTGACAGATGCAATTCTTTACACAGCACATGGTTAATGACAATGGCCATCAGATTAGAGAGATCTAAAATTAGTTAATTGCTGGTGCTTTATTATGACTTTGATAGGACATGGGAACTAAGATGAGAAGCTCTTTCCATTTATGAGTTACACTTGAGGCAATCTTGCTAGAGCAAACAGTAGAAATCTAGGTTAGTGATGTTTAACCTTTTTGGTGCCGAGTGCCAAAAGCAAGCACGCGTGCTCGAAACCCAAAATGCAATGTGAGCATCCGTCATCCCCCCCCCGCATATGCCCCTCTCCCTGTCACTCATTTTTGGCTTCCAGGTTGGTGTGAGGCCCCCCGCGCCCCATTTTGTGCCTGGAAAACCTCCTACACCAAAATGGAAAGCAAAATTGGGTGCAGGAGTGCTGTGCAAGGCCACCTCACATGCACCTGCCCCTTGGCGGACGTGCAGCAGAGACCCAAAGACCAGCTGGCTGACAGGAGGCCCATGCACATGCAGGGTGGAGCTGAGCTCGGGTGATGGCTGGCGTGCCCACAAAGAGGGCTGCGCGTGCCACATGTGGCATGCGTGTCATAGGTTTGCCAACACAGGTCTAGGCTTAAGACTACATTGTAACTATCTGTGATGGGGGGGGGGGGAGCTTTTGCATGTAAATGATGGTTTCTGTATCAGCAGGAATCCTCCCCATTAGACAATCCATGAATCCACTATGTTTCCTGCTTTGAACAATCTTGTAACAGATACTGGTTTTTCAGTTATCCTGTTGGCTGAACAGGAGCCCCATCCTGACGAAGAAGAAAAAGGCTGCTCACTACTGTTTGAAATTATATTGCTTAACATATCAGGTCATCTTCTGGGGACATTATGTGACTTAATATTGATTGCTAGAGGATATTAGTCAAAGAAAAATACTGCCCCTGTACCTGTAAGTTGACCAGGTAGAGTAGTCAGGAACACACAACCAGATAAGCTAATTCTATTTTATTTTAACGCTACAAAATAGAATCTCTGAGGACAGTACCTTAATCTTGGATGAGACTAGTGTGAGAAACACAATTTCATATTTGTGGTCTTTTCCAACAAAGGTTTTCTTATCTTAAACTAAATCCAAAGTGACTGAGAGTTTAATTTTTCAAACCACAAAAAAAAGCGGGCCAACTTATTCTCCAAATCACATGAAGGCAGAACTAGAAACAATGGGTGGAAACTAATCAAGGAGACAGCCAACATACAACTATAGAGAAATTTCCTGACATTCACAGTAGAACAATTGATCAGTGGGATGACTTGCTTCTAGAAGTTGTGAATGCTCCAACACTGGAAGTTTTTAAAAAGAGATTGGACAACCATTTGTCTGAAATGGTTTCTGTTAGGGATGTAACCCTAGTCTTGGCTTGGCAATGTATATAAGCTATGATTACTTTACTGTTACTTTAAATGCTTAAGAGATGTAATTGGTTTGTTACCTCAGGCAGCTATAAGAGGGAGCCAGAATGGGTGTTAGATCTCTGTTTTGTTAGAAGCTGGTTGGTGTTTTGTGAGGTATTGTGGTTGCTACAGTTTAGCTATACTTTGTGTGTTAGACTGACTATTTTGATAACTGAATTACTGAACCATGTATGACTTGGACTGTTAATCGGACTCTGAATACCTCTATATTTCTACATAGTAAACTACTATATTTTTACACTATTCAGTGTTTCTGTATGCTGGTTTGTGCGTGTTATTCCATGGCACTCTCATTATGTTTCTCTGCATACTCGCTCTTCTAACGGGGAGCTTAATTACTTAACATTGGTTATGGGCCCAGTGTACCCTGTGTACCCAGTGTACCAGACATAGCTGAAAAGAGAGTTGGTGTTGATACGCAATACCGTATACAGATAGCTGTTTAGTTTATAAGTGTTTACTATTATGGAGAAGATGGCACACGCACCATCAGCAAATTTATCACTGATAACCCGGTTGGATGGAACAAACTATGTTTCCTGGTCTATGAAGTGCAGCTTACTTCTGCATACTGAAGGATTGTGGGATGCTGTACAGAATCCACCGGACGTGACTTCTTGGAATCCAGATGACTAGGATGATGCCAAGAAGATAGCAGAGTTTCAAAGATGCAATGAACGAGCATTGTGTATAATTGATCTAATGTTGTCTGACCAACAATTAGTTCATATTCATGGGGAGAATTCTGCAGCAAGATGTTGGGAGAATTTGAAGAAGATATATGTACGTGACACTGTAGGTGCACATATAAATCTTACCCGAAAACTGTTTAGGGCATGTCTTCTGAAGGGAGGAGACATGTTAGCTTATTTAAACTTTATAAAAGGAGTTTTCCAAGAGCTACATGAAAAAGAACTTATTATCTCAGAGTTACATCAAATTTACCTCATTCTGTCATCGCTGGATGAGAGTTATGATGATTTTGTATCGTCCCTCAAGGTCCTAACCCGAAATGAATTAACATTGACTGACATAACTGCATGCCTGTTGGAAGAGTCCAGAAGAAGGATGGAAAGAGAGCAACTGAGAGTGCAACCACCACAACATGAAGAGTCACCTTCAACTGCCTATACTGTTAGAAAATGTTTTTCTTGTGGGACAAAGGGGCATAGCTAGATTCTGTAAAAATGCAAAACGACAGAATACCAGAAAGGCTAAGAAACATGATAATGTCGACTTAGGTATGTCGACTTTGACTATCTCTAGAAATGCACCAATAAGCCATGATTCATGGGTTGTTGATAGTGGAGCATCACAGTGCATTACTAGAAATAAGAATTGTTTTATAAAAATGTCTGCCAGCAAGCAACATGTATCTTTGGCAAATGGTTGGAGGGTGAAAGCATCTGGTGAAGATATGGCAAGGTGTTCATTTGTAAATGAGCATTTATCCATGTTGTATATACCTAAACTGAAATTTAATGTGTTATCAGTAAGAGCTCTAGTTAAGATTGGCTATGTAGTAACCTTTAGGGGAGATAACTGTATCATAGAAAAAGAAGGTAATAGTATTACTGCAAAATTAACAAATGGTTTATATATTATAACTGATGACTATACTGCCAATTCAGTGTATGACAATGTGAAGCCACATGATGAATGCATACATCTGCTACATAGGCGTATGGGGCACATTAATTTCAAGATGCTGCAACAAACTGTAAAGTTGTCAGAAGGAGTAAAATTAAAACCTTGCAGTAATTATTTAAACTGTAATGTATGTAGTAAGGAAAAGAGCAGGGTTACTCCAGCAAACAGACTTAATGGGTTTAAAACGAAGGAACTTTTAGAAGTTGTTTTTGCTGATCTAATTGAACCTATAAAACCCAGTTTGGGAGGTGCCTGTTATGTTTTGAGTATCATGGATCATTACTGAAGATATGGTTTCTGCTACTTAATGAAAGACAAGACAAAAACATTTCAACAATTTTTTAATTGGCTGAGATTTGCGGAAAGAATGATAAAAGCCAAGGTTATTACTGTAGTTACTGATAATGGGACAGAGATTACAAATTATAAGTTCCAAACTATGTTAAAAACAGCTGGTATTGAGCATAAACGTTCTGCTCCTTATAGACCTCAACATAATTCGTTTGTAGAACAAAGAGGGCAAACGTTACAAGCTATGACTAGAACCATGTTAGCCGATTCAGGATTACCTGAAACATTATGGGGTGAAGCCATGATGTGTGCTAATCATTTACTGAACAATGTTGTAAATGCTTCTACTGGAGAGGTACCATTTACTCGTTGGCATGGTAGGAAACCTGATTTGAGCTACTTGCACACGTTTGGAGTTCCTGCATGGGTGCATGTTCCTGCACAGATTAGGTTAAAGGGACAAACTTGTGCAAGGCAGTTAATATTTGTTGGTTTCTACATAGTAAACTACTATATATTTATACTATTCAGTGTTTCTGTATGCTGGTTTGTGCATGTTATTCCATATCACTCTCATTACGCTTCTCTGCATACTCGCTCTTCTGGCGGGGAGCTTAATTACTTAACAGTTTCCTGAGCAGAGGGTTGGAATAAAAGACCTCCAAAGTCCATTCCAACTCAGACAGGGGTGGGTTGTTATAAGAGGCTAACTATTGGAGGTTTATTGGAATAGTTAATGAATGCCAGTAGGTGGTTGTGTCTTTAAATACAAATGACTCCAGATAAAAGCATGTTTAAATAATTCTAGTTAAATAAGAATGGTGGTACATTGATAGTAAAATACATAAAGATTTTTGATTTAAAATGTACAATTCAATATGAAGGAAGTATAAATAATGATTGTGGTAGTAACGCATGAAATCTATTTGTAACCAATTGACACACTTTCTACAAGATGTAATGAAGGATGATTCTTTTTTGTGTTTTTGTTTTATTAAAACAATAAAATAATTTGGGGGGAAAAAGACAGGGGTAGGTTGCTGCCTGTGTTACTGCCAGTTTGCTTCGTATGCGTGCCCGCCACACATTGCTTATGGATGCGTGGTTGCCTATAAATTGTCCTACGCATGCACAAAACTTTATAAAATGACCCCCCAAAAAACCATGCTGGCAACGGCATGGCCGACCGGGGAACTGGTTCAGGGGTGTGGCCGGTTCGGCGACCCAGTCCCAATTGCCACTACCAGCTCGCCCAAACCAGTGCGAACCAGTAGCAACTCATCTCTGAACTCAGACAATATAATAAAACAATTCCACTGAAGTTCTGTCTTCCAAGGAATGATTACTTATACAAACTGAATTTTCATTTCGTTCCTCGGTATGCTCTGGCATAGTCATCAGTGCATGTGTGGCCATTTTTAGATGTGCTTGGCATGCATCAAGTTATGGTTGCCAATACAGAAAATATAATTTTTAACCTAGTTTTGATATTTAGTTTTCTTTCCATACTATGCTTCTGGCTTTTTCTACTACTGGCTACTCCAGATACCTTGGCAGTTTTGCTAGGAGGCCCTAGTGTGAAGATTAATATAGTTTAGCTGTCCCAAACCTCAGGATGTCATGGTCCTCCCATTTTCCTTAAACCAAATGGCTATTTTCCACTTCTTTTTGTCAGTTTTCTATGAGCAAATCCCTAGAAACACTTTTGCTTCAGGTTATCTACAGGGAGGTTTTGTGGTTAAAAGAGGAGGTACATGCTGTGGGTTCAGTGTTGTTTCAAAATCATAAAAGAAACCAATTCTATTGTAGCTTTTACTGGTCTCACTTACTGAGTACAAGCCACAAAATGTTTGGCCAACTTTTCTGATGAGGAACCAAATGGATAATCACATTATTCCAAAGAAAAGTAAAAATTCAGACAAGTTTCCTGAGATATTTCCAAAATATTCTCCATGCTAACACAAAGTAAAATAGCATATCTGGGTTTGAAAAGCCAGGTTCCATATTCATATATATCCAATGATTTAAAAACCTGCTCTTTTGAAATCATTGATATATAAACCTGCCATTTCCTTTTTAAAAATATTGTCTATGGCTACCATCATCTCTGATATAACTGCTTTGAAAAACTAATGACACCTAGCAGTCTATGCCTTGTATGCTTGACTGTATCTTTCCACCGCCACAGATCATTGCTTCAATAGTCCACAATGGAAAAAGAGACTCATTCCAAACTGAGGGCTCAGGATGTAAAGATATTCAGAAGTGGTTGCTTTCTGCCTCAAGCTTCTAGTTGTTAAGTGGGAAAGATATTACCTAAATTCAATTGTATAGATTTTATTCATTTTGGTCATAATTTCCTTAGTTATCTAGATTAAGGAACAAATTTAACATGGTAAACTGGCTTCTTCTACTTCCTACTTCTTTATCCAGGATAGGGGGTGGATATTGACAAGCTGCTGGTTTGCTTTAAGAACACAGTATGCTAGACTTCTGGGTGAACTTCTGTGGTGAACTAGATACCTCAAAAGGAGTGAAGATAGCTCTTTGGAAGTGAATGTTGGCCAAAAGTGATTTCTGGCCAGCAAAGTCTTTTCAAATAAAGGAGAGACCAATAGATTGCCCACCTGCAGCCGGGACAGCTGCTTCTTTTGAGGAAACCATAGGATGGAAATCCTGCAGTCATCTGATGAGTAGAGAAGCTGTGGGACAAGAGAGATACAGTGTGCTTGTACCTATAATGTCTTTATACTAAAGTCTGGCCAAACCAGAGATGGGTTGGTGATTCGGCCTGGGTCACAGAACCGGCAGTGACCCAGGCTTGCCACTCCCCTGAACTGGTTCCCCAGTTTCTTCTTCCATTGCCGGCATATTTCTGCACATGCGCAGAATAAATTACAGTCAACTGCACATGCCTGAGCAATGCACGGTGGGTGCATGTGAAGCAAACTGTTACCAACTGGGACAGGAACCCACCCCTGTGCCAAATCCTCACTTTTAAAAATTGCCTTTGGATACAATAAATTTGCAGTTGAAATGAGGTCTTTTTTAAATAGCAGAGTAAAGGAAACAAGCACTTCATGAGCCAGCCTTCTTTCTGGAAATAAAGACCAAAATAACATTTTTCAAAGACTTTAAAATGACAGCAAAGAGCTTAATGAGATTTTGACTAGGAAAGTTATGACAGATAAAATAAAGTATATACATCCAAAATATTAATGTTTTGGCAAAAGTGCTTTTGGAGTTGTTTGTAATTAATTAATTAATTAATTAAACAGACATGGGAATGTTGACTGTCTGACATCAAAGGGAAAAGACAATTGATGGATTTTTACAAATTAAGGACATAAGTGTAACATAAAATGGATTGTACCATTAAAACCACGGAAAGATAGATTTGATTAAAGCCTTAACAGTTAGGAAAAATTGTAATAGGAAAAAGTGGAACCTGCTTTATACTTTTATATTTGTAACTTAGTTACTTGCACTCCGGGGTTATAAAAAAACCAATGGCGACCACCAGAAAAACAACAAAGTTTGTTAAAGGAAGAAGAGAATAATTGGAGCAACTGACAGAAAGGGGGATAACTTCAGAAATATTACAAAAATGTTTGAAGAGATGGAAAAACAATTATCTGAAGCTTTAAAATCTGTTAAAAGTGATTTTAAAGTGAGAATGGAAGTGAGTAAAGATGAAAGAGGAGACGAAAGAAGAAGTTACACAAATATTAAAGAATTATAGGACAACTTACATGAGAAGTAAAACAATGACAAAATTGAAATTTTAGAAAGCAAAACAGAAATAATAAATAGAGAGATGGAAAAGGACTTACCATATTTTTCGGAATATAAGACGTGCCTTTCCTCTCCCAAAAAGAGGGTGAAGATCTGGGTGCGTCTTATACACTGAATACAGCATTTTTGACCTCCCAAAACCTTGTCCCTTTCACAAAAATGGACGTGCAGAGGGTTTGGGAGGGCAAAAACGAGTGAAAAATGAACTGTTTTTTGCTTGTTTTTGCCTCCCCCAGCCCCCAGGAGCACTCTACAAGCCTCCTAAAGGCTATGCGTGCCTTTGTTTGGGCAAAAATGGGCCTGTTTTTGTGAAAAATAGGCCGTTTTTTGCTTCCCCCCACTAAGCCCCCAGGAGCACTTTGCAGGCCTCTCAAACTCTCTGCATGCCCCATTTTTCACAAAAAATGAGGCGTGCAGAGGGTTTGGGAGGTCTGCAGAGTGCGAAAACTTTTTTAAAAATTTACTTCTTCAAAATCTTGGTGCATCTTATACTCCGGTGCATCTTATGCTCCAAAAAATACAGTAGACCAGGGGGTCCCCAAACTTGGCAATTTAAGACTTGTGGACTTCAACTCCCAGAATTCAGCACTGATGATGTTACCTAGTTTAGGTAATGAAACATCTGCAAGAAAACAATCAAGGTCAGAGGTCACGAAGGACCCTTCATATGTTTTTGTTTTTATTCTTTAAGCCACTCAGAGTTTTGATACATTTGGGTGGCCTATACATTTAATTTTAAAAAATGTAGATTGGATTTGTTTGTTTTTTGTCTTCTTTCAGTTTCAACAAGAAATTCCCTTGCTCACTTTCAGCAACTATACTGATATTGTTAGCATTAATGAGATTGTGAATTTATTAAACTCAAATGTCTATTTTTTCTAGTCTAGAATTTCTAATGAAATGCTTTGCATTTCAAATAAATAAAATAACCATATGTAATCTTTGCATACTCCTTCCCAATGTAGAACCAGTTATTTCCTTCATGTTTCATTCTCTTTATCCAGGCCTTTGGTGAGGCCTAGTGAGCAAAACCCACTTTGAATCATGTGCGTCAATTTCTGTTTTGTTCTCATTCTTGCCATTTTCCAGTCCTGTGGTTCGTCTATTTTTTCTATTTTTTAATGTTTTTACTCATGAACTTCCTAGAATTCTTGGAAATTGGACAGCATATAAATGTAATACTAATAAATAATAAACCGTTCTGGCTCTTGCTTCTGGTTATTATACAAATACTTCAAGAGATAGATTGGGGGGGGGGAATATACCCACGTTTTTTCACAATTTGTTTGGCCTACGCAATAAAGCTTCTTATATATCATGATCTGCAACATTAAGTGTATTTTTTGCAACTGTCTTGCATTTTCTAGTATCTATTGGATGTTAGCAATGTGATGCTTCCTCCTCTGAACCCACCTTGGCAGTCAGTTCTGAGCTTTTAAATACAGCAGACTACCCTCTGCAGTAGCTGATTTCCATTATTATGATTCATTGTGTCTGCAATAAAAGCAACTTTCTATCTGAGCTTTGTCCTTGACTCTTCCATTTTTAGCTCTTGAGTGTTTATTGGATTTCTAATGGTGTGCTATGGATGAACCTCTGACAACAGGAACTCCTCAACTCCAAAATTTTTTACCTTGGGATTATCTCTCAGGCTCAGAATTATTAGCTGACGAGACTTGATCATTATGACTCCAGAAAGAAAAAGGAATCTTGATTATTTATTGTTGCATAACTTTAAACTTTAAATATATTTTGAATAATTATTTCTGTTAAAGATTAAATAAAACATATAGCAATCTTTTTTATTTTTAATTATTTCTCCAGTGTTCACACTGAGGAATAGTACCTGGGACTATGGTTTACTGCTCTGAATGGATTTGACAGACATGATAGCAAATTGACAATATTCCCTAAATTTAGCATTTTACAATTTGGAAAAAAATATGTAATATTTCTTACATATGACATCAAAGGGATTTTCTTACCCAATTTGAATATAGCCAGCAGCTTCTTCCTGAGTTCTGCTTCCTATTACCATAGTTCTCTAGTATTATTCAGTTTTAGTCCTGACAGAGCTATGAGAAGGTAAACCTTTATTTTTTGGTTCTGGTAGGGTGAGAAGCAGGGGGTCTTAGGATAGACAAAACAGTTCTATAAACTTTAAGCAGATGTTTCCTAGTTTTAAGGCCAGGAAGAAAATATCCAAGTTTATGTTGACTCAAAAAGGTGAGAGGAAAAAACCTAGAATTACAAGCCTGGAGCAAGTCCTATACGTATGGCTTGATTTCTGTGTGCTTCAGTAGCCGATCTTCTGCATATATATGGTATTAGGGGTGGGCTGCTACAGATTCGCCTAGGTTTGGGAGAACCCATAGCTAACATTATGGCCGGTTCTGAGAACCTCCAAATCCCACCCATGGCTGGCCCTGCCCACCCCTCCTCTCCTAGGAGTCTCCACGTGGCCCATTTTGAATGAGAGGTAAGTTCAGGGCCTGCGTGGAGACTCAGGGAGGGTGAAAAACAGGCCTCCTGGAAGTTACGGAAGGCTGGAAAGAGGCCCTTTTTTGGCCTCTGGAGAGCCTCCGGAGTCCAGGGGAGGAAGATTTTGCCCTCCCAGAGGCTTGAGGAAAGCCTCCATTGCCTGGGAAAGGTGAAAATGCTTCCCTCTGCCATGGTGCAGGAGGCTGACTAGACCACGTCCACCCAGCAACTAGGCAGAAAACCCATTGCTGAAATTTTTGAAGCCCACCCCTGTATTGTATGATGGTTATTATGGCCGGAGAGGAAAAAGCAATTCATGCTAAGGTATCATAGAATGCTGGTTGTTCCTGAGTCAGAAGAGGATGACAGGATGCAATCCTGGCATTTGGTTGCAGATCCCATTTCTACTACCGGAGGGATGACTTTATTTCTGCTAGTAATTTCCCATGAAGAAAAGCCAAATTTCTCATGGTTCAAGTGAAAGATCAGGCAATCAAAACAGAAGAAATGAGGGAAATACAACAAGTGTGAGAGTACTCAGAGTTCAGTAGGGAGCTGAAGCCTGCAGACAGTGACAATCTTCACACATGCTTAGCATATGCCAAGCTTGCCTTATTATCTGAGCTGATGTTTATGGTACAGTGCTCTGTGGGAACAAGGGAATCCAAGGCAGATTCTACTAGCTGGCTAGCATCACTGGAGGACATTTCTGTTCTTATTTTATCCATTCAGACTGAAGCACTGAAATTAATAGGAAACACTGTGCCAGATGACTACATTTTTCTTTTTCTCCCAGGTGGAATAACATCAAGAACTGACTGAATAGGAGTAGTTAAAATTATTTTGTCATTGTGGTCAGAAAGCAATATCCATTTCAATGAAAAAAAAACTTTACAAAGAAATTAACAGTGTAGCATAGGATCTTGTTCCAACTAGTCAACATTCACCAATTTCCTTGGTAAAATATTTGCTAGAATATGTAAATAAAGAACAGAAAGTATATGCTTCGGATGAGTGTGCTAAAGCATCTGGGATTTTGTTTACACTGGAATATAACACAAACAGTACATTCTGTTAGGAAAGAAAATGGGTAGAATCAAAGGAATGAGATAAAACGAGGAGGAATTCTCCCATGAATTATGAGATGCCTTTTGGCTAGTGATACCAAATCTGTGTTGTAAAAAAACTAGGCAATCATTGGTGGTAGCAATGAATTAGACTTATCTGCATTTAATGGTCACGTGGATTTTGGAAATCTGAATCGGATAGCTGTACTCTTTGTTGCAAAAGTAAATGCAGCTTGTAGGAATTATTGTTGTTGTTGTTGGACAAAGTCAGGCAGATGTTTGGATTGGATTTGGCACTTTTATCTGCCTATTAAGTCTTTCCCAAGGTCCTGGAATAGGCAGATCTTTGCAGAGGCGGCATTTACTTTCTGTTGCTATCTTCTCAGTTCTGGCTTTTGTATGCATTTGTTCTTAAAACTTGTTCTTGTGCAGCCACTCCGTCTAGTTCTTCAACTTTCCTGTCTGAGCCATTTCCAGGTCTTGTTATTTGTTTTGCCTACTAGCATTTTAATATACTAGCCATGTAATATTTTGCTTTGCCACATCTCTTTTCTATTCTTCATTTGGTCTTTGTTGTAGGTCAGCTTAGTCTTTCAATACTCAATACACCATCATAATATACTACCTTCAGTACATCTTCTTCACTATCCTTCAGATATTTTCAATGCCCTTTCATCTTCTTCAGCTTTTGGCATCCATCTAAGCTCCTTGGTAAGTAGAAAGGACATGATTCATTGCCATTATTTTCAGTTCTGATTGAGTCCAGTCCTCTATTCAAGTTGTATATCTAATGGCTATAATTGCCCAGTTGGTAATTTTCTTGATAGTATTTCTTCCATTGAGTTAAGACTTTAAGATCTTCTTCACTCTCATGATGTGTTCACTTATAAAGTTCTTTTAAATTCTTTGGCAATGAGTGGGTATAAGCTAGTCAGATCTTTCAACTAAAAACTATGCAGTTCATTTTCATCTGGTGCTGAACAATTCTTGATCTTCCTTGTCCTTTCTTCCTCCATTTCTGCTACTATTATGATTTCTCTCATATCAGTTTTTTTTATTCTTATCCATTTCTTTCATCCATGCTGCATGTCTTTGCATTCAGGGTATTCAGTTGCAGATATGCTGTACATTAGTTGTTTGTTTTTTGCAGTGAGCTGGTGCTTATATTTGATACTACAGTATTGGAATATTTTAATGCTTGTGCTAGCTGTTTCTTTGGAACAAATGTTAATGGAAGGAACATTTTCTATTGTTTTTGTGCTGTTTTAGGTGCTCAGTTATTCTTTGTTTCAATTATCTTTAGGGCTTTTTTCTTTCAGAAGGGGAAGGCACAGGAGAGGGTGCCTTCTTTGGGAATGAAAATGAGTTAATAGCTTTGATGGTTTTTCTTACTTCTGACTCCCCAGTTTGCTGCTATAGTCTGATCTACTTTTGGCAAGATTTTGATTTTTTTGTCCTGGGTAGGCCTTTTTAGTTCTTTCAATTCTACCTCTGTAAATACTTTATTTGGTATTATGAATCGATGTTGATCTGCTAGCCTCTGTTATTAGTCCATGCATATGTACTCTTAAAATGAAATGGAGAAATGCTATAGTGATGATCTCCTGCACTGGTCTGTGTCCTATCTTCATGGTGTGATTTGTACAGTTGGGTAAAAAGACTTCTCTCAATGATCTCTCTTTGTTACAATAGATAGAGATCACTAGATTTGTTGCACCTCTGTAGCAACTATTTGTGTAGAAACAAAATTCACGTCTTGCTAAGTATATCAATATTATTTACAACATTTTGTGCTGTCAGAATCATTATTCATACTTATCCATGCTTCTTTGGAAGGGGAGGGGGTTGCAAAACGAAGGTTGCAAATCTTTATCCAAAGTTCACTTCCTTTCAGTGTGATTTGGAGGATTGTGTATTTATTCACAAATAAATAGATGGACCTTGGGAGGAGGTTTTCACAGCAGTCAGTTAGAGGATTCTGCCTGGGGAGTGCAAGTATCAAATAATTGTCATTGCTAAGCATGTTTGGATGGGCGACATATTAGGATTTTTTCCTAAGATTATGAATTACATTTCATAATGCTGAAGAAGAAAGATAGGGTATGATATATAGGGTATGAATGTTCAGAAACTATTCAAGAGATACCATATTTTTGGAGTATAAGTCGCACCAGAGTATAAGATGCAGCATGATTTTAAAGAAGCAAATATTTTAAAAAAGTTTTTGCACTCTGCAGACCTCCCCAAAATGGCCTGTTTTTCAAAAAAATAAAAAAAATAAAAAGGCATAAATAGCCTTTAGGAGGCTTGTAGAGTGCTCCTGGGGGTTGGGGAGGCAAAATTGAGCAAAAAACAGGCTGTTTTTCACTCATTTCTGCCCTCCCCAGACCCCAGGAGCTCTCTGGAAGCCTTCTACAGGTTCTGCACAGGCATTTTGGTGAAGGGGTGTGGTTTCAGGAGGCAAAAAAATGCTGTATTCAGTGTATAAGATACACCCACATTTTCAGCCTCTTTTTTGAGGGAAAAAGATGTGTCTTATACTCTGAAAAATACGCTAAAGGGCAAACTATATATTAGCTTTAATTGTTGCAAATCTGGTAGCAGTGATGGTTTTTGTCTTATGCTTTCATCTTTATTTCCTCTTTCTATTATAGAAATGATCACCCAACCACGTCAGTCATATGTCTTAGTATATATTATTATTAAACATTTTCATCACAGATTCCAGTAGTAGTACCAAAAATCTGCTTTATGCAGCTCCAACCAGGGGTGTTTCTTATCTTCATACAAAATAATGCATAGGAATGAAAGAAAGAAGGTGGATGGTTCAAGCCTTGACGTATTTGCTTTTATAACAAAATCTCATTCAGAAGACAACCCAGACAGAAACTCTCTGTCACTTTTTGACAGAGGGTCCAAACAAATGGACAAAATGGACAATACTCAGGACTTATAATCAGGGAGACTTCTAAAAGGCTTAAATCCAGGGGTGTCCAAACTTGGGAACTTTAAGACTTGTGGACCTCAACTCCCAGAATTCCCCAGCCAGCCTGGCTGGGGAATTCTGGGAGTTGAGGTCCACAAGTCTTAAAGTTCCCAAGTTTGGACACCCCTGCTTAAATCCCAAAGTGATTCTTTTGTAAAAGAGAAATATCTGTTTTCAATTAAAACAAACAAAATGAAGTAATTACATAGTTATAGAGACTTAAAAACATAATTACAGCATGATCGAAAAGGGATCCAAATAAAAATGTTTCCATATTGTAATCCAGACATCAAAATAATGTAGGTATCACATACTGTTTTGGATTTGAAAATGCAAGACAGTATATACATGATTCTGATAATTTAAACTTGTTAAATAAATGAATGGATATATTGGCATTAAATAATTCCTGCTTCACTCTCTTTTTAAGCTACCTTGCAGCCTGATTTTATAACATTGGATTATCTTATTTCTTCTCTAATATCATGTTCTCTATTTAGTGCCTTGTTGTTTGCCTTAATAAGATATTATCTGCTAGTCAGCTGATAGTTCCTCCTTATTTCATCCCAGTAAAACCATTCTGCACTGGTCAACCTAATATCCAGTTTGATTGGAGATTAAATTACATGAACAACATTACACAGAGTTTCATAGGATTACATTTCTATGTTATCCCTTAAAATGTTTTATTTGTCATTTATATATTCTACCATAGTGTTACCGAAACTCTTGGATTGCTCAGATGGAGACTATTTGATATTTTTTTGAGTTTAATTGAAATCAATTATTGCTGTAACATTGGAAATTTACAATATTAATAATTATTTATTCATGGGGAAAAATCCATTCAGAGCTTGAAGCTCAAATTACCACATTTGGACACATGTATTGTAAAGACCTTGGCCTCTTGAGTAACCTATAATGCTGGGAAACTGGAAAGACAGAAAGAAGATGACCAACAGAAAACTGGGATGAAGCCTATTACAGAGATTATGACTGCACTACTGAAAGATTTGAAGGACCAAGTTGGAGACAGATTGTCCTGCAGAAAATGTATCAATGTGGTTGCTAAAAATCAAAACTAATTTGATGGCATATATAGAAAAAAAAGTATTTGTAGATTTTGATTTTCAAAAAAGCTTTCTGAATTAAGCAGAGGAGAAGGAGGAGGAGGAGGAGCATTTGGGAGGAGATGCTTTTTGGACTGTTTTATGGAAGACTTGTGTTGATGCATCTTCCTGATCTTGTTATATTTCACATAGCAGCAGCTGGGATGAACCCTAATCTACTGATGTTAGTGTCATTTAACCGAAAAAGCTTCTGCAAAACCATAAGTCAGAGATGATAAACTTGGGACCTTACAAATGCTTTTAGATTTGGCATCTGCCAGCCACCCAGCCAGCATAGCCCACTGATCAGGAATGATAGAAATTCCAACGAAATATCTGAAGACCTATTTTTATTCTGCAAAGACAAAACCAAGAAGCAGTACAGTCTTGGGAAGAAGCAAGGTGATCTATGTCAAAACTAACCTAATATCTATGACTGGAAATGTTCCTAATGTATTTGGTGGTCTATATTTCTCGTCATGACTCTATTAACTCTCTTCCTAGAGTACAGCAAGGTTCTTTAAGGAAACTTCCATTCATAAGGTTCACAGAGTATTCAACTCTTAACAGATTTTGTAGCATTTTCCCCCTCTCTTCTTAGTTAATTATCTTTAATAAAAAAAGTTAGATGCATTGGCGAAAACATAGGCTACTGTATAATATCTAGATTCTCTGTAAAGCTGCAAAAAGAAAACAGAACGGTTTAATGAAAGCATCAATTCTCAGGAGTATTTTTGGAGTAGTTTAGTGACTTCTTATAAGCAACAACTACCTATGCCCAGGTGCCTGAAATATTAATAGGATACATGCAACTTGTAAAACAAGAATAAGGTGGGAAAATTCCGAAAGGCCATGTATTTTTAGATTTGTTAATTTACAAAAGAGATAATAAAAGTAAAAACGATTTGTACAAAATGATATATCAATTCATGCTTGCCAGTGAAATTATTTGTTACTGTTCCATAGAGATCTGATGAAATAGTATGAAGGTTCTTGAAAATTGAGATTACATTTGAAAACATGAGCTCTAGGAAAAATCAGAATGAAAGTCAGAGCCTTCCAGGTTTTTATTATTTAAATTCTCACACAATTCACAGGAAGGATATTTACTATAATTTGTATTTCTTTGCATTTTACATTACAGATTCCTTCCTTCCTTCCTTCCTTCCTTCCTTCCTTCCTTCCTTCCTTCCTTCCTTCCTTCCTTCCTTCCTTCCTTCCTTCATTCCATCCAAATGCTTGATTTTAACACAAGGGTGCCCTCTACTGGATTAAATGATAATAAATACAATGTACCTATATAATGTCAAAGGTTCAAACACATTTTCAGTAGTCATGATTGAATTTTGCATTCAATGCTTTTCCTCTCTTGCACAAAAAACATATGTGGCATTGATTCACTCTTAAGATACAGAAGGATCTTGACAAACTTGAACATTGGGCACTATCTAATAAAATGAAATTCAATGGTGAAAAGAGTAAGGTTCTACATTTAGGCAACAAAAATGGAATGCACAGGTACAGTATAGGTGATACCTTGCTCAGTAGTAGTAACTGTGAAAGGGATCTTGGAGTCCTAGTGGACAACCATTTAAATATGAGCCAGCAGTGTGCAGCAGCTGCCAAAAAAGCCAACACAGTTCTAGGCTGCATCAACAGAGGGATAGAATCAAGATCACGTGAAGTGTTAATACCACTTTATAATGCCTTGGTAAGACCACACTTGGAATACTGCATTCAGTTCTGGTCGCCACGATGTAAAAAAGATGTGCAGAGTGCAGAGAAGAGCAACAAAGATGATTAGGGGACTGGAGACTAAAACATATGAAGAACGGTTGCAGGGACTGGGTATGTCTAGTTTAATGAAAAGAAGGACTAGGGGAGACATGATAGCAGTGTTCCAATATCTCAGAGGTTGCCACAAAGAAGAGGGAGTCAAACTATTCTCCAAGGCACCTGAGGGTAGAACAAGAAGCAATGGGTGGAAACTAATCAAGGAGAGAAGCAACTTAGAACTGAGGAGAAATTTCCTGACAGTGAGAACAATTAATCAGTGGAGCAGCTTGCCTCCAGAAGTTGTGAATGCCCCAACACTGGAAGTCTTTAAGAAGATGTTGGATAGCTATTTGTCTGAAATGGTATAGAGTTTCCTGCCTAGGCAGGGGGTTGGACTAGAAGACCTCCAAGGTCCCTTCCAACTCTACTATTGTATTGTATTGTATTGTATCAGGATCTATTGCATACCTGTTCCGTATTGTATCCCCTTTTGCCTGATATATTATCAAAGGTGAAATTTTCAACTTTCAATTAAAGTTCACTAGATTTTGGTTCAGTTTGAAAAATTGCCATGCATATGTCCGCCTTCATAAAATCTAGATCCATATTTTCTGGAAATAAAATACAAAAGATCAGAGGTTTTGGGCAAAACAAAGGAATAGAATATGAACATTTTCAGTAGCGTGTGTTTCTACTTTGATTTCCTTTTATTTAAGTAGCAAATATTGGCATTGAAAGCAAACGCTGAGCTGGAATCGAGCTCAGAATTGAAGCAAGGGAAGGTTACTATCCACCGGCAGATGTTCAGCAACCAGTGAAATGCCTGGGTGGTCTTTCTCAGCAAGGCTCTTATCTCACCAGTTTGCCAATGCAAGTAGATTAATTGGCAAATACTTTGGCAGACTCAGCATAGCAGTTGGGGAAATGAAAAAGGGAAATAGCCTTTAACATATGATACATTTATGTGGCTATTTATGAAGGACAATTACATTAGCATAATCTGTAATACAGATATAATTGCAGTTGGAAAAATACAGGTATTGCTAGTCTTCTCTTTAAAATGATGGGTCATCTAATTTCAGCAAATATTTTTCAATTATTTCCTCAAATAGTGCCTTCATAGTTTGATAGACATTGTTTTGACCTAGGCTTCCCAAGAGTATGGAACAAACTCCTTGTCTCAACAAAAAAACCTTTTATTAATTTACTGTGGATTCTGCTCATTCACAGCCTGCAAAGTTTTTCAAGGGAGGATTTAAAGTCACAGCCCTTATCTGGCTTGGAGAGCTGACAGGCCGATATCTGCAGAACTTGGCAAGGAGTCTCCGAGAGTCATGAACCCATTAGCGAACTAATTGTCTCCTGCAAACTCCACTCCCCTTTTGCTCCTCTTTTATTTCCTCTGGGAGGGGTCATTAATCGTATGGCCTTACTCCCAAGTCGACCCCTGTTCTTTAGTTGTTCCCTTTGTCTGGCAACTCTGAGCATGTGCACACTGGGAACAGGCTCCAGCTGTCCATCTGCCTCACTGATGTCTGACTCCGAAGGCAGCTGATAGCTGGCATATGGCTCCTGCCCCCTCTCTGCCTCTGACACAGAGTCCTCATCAGAGCCTTCCCCAGACTCCAGGACTGGCCCATGTTCCTCCCCAACCTCCTCACTGTCTGAATCTGCTGCCAGCTCCACTGATGGGCCACAACACATATACAGTGAGCATTCTTTAACAATACAAGCCACAGATTAGCGTCAACATTCAATAATTTATAAATAAGGTATATTGCTTTCAAAGCATTCAGAGTTCATTGCAGACTTCTTAGACAAAGAGATTAAATTCTTTTGAGCATAATACATAGTGTAAAAATGAAACAGTTTAGACCAGTGGTAGTCAACCTTTTTCTACCTACTGCCCACTAATGGATCTTTCTTGATGGAAAATTTTCCTTACCGCCCACCAGTTTTTGCGCAAGTGCGGAATATTTTTTAGAAAGGAGGGTGTTTTTTTAAAAAAGAAATGTACATACATTTATCTTTTTATTTCTACTTTATGCATGTTTATAATGTTTTTAACTTTATAAAGTTTAATTAGAAAACAATAAAGTAAATTGAAATTAGCTTTACTAGTGATTAATGAGATCTTTGAGGCTGATGCTGCGAGACTAAATATTTGATATCTGGTTCGATTTTCATAAGGAACAAACGAAGGTCTCCTCTTTCGGTGATATTCAGACAGTTTCTCTGTTTGCTCATAATATGATTAACAGCACTAAAGCCTGATTCTACAAGATATGTGGTAGGGAAAGGTATCAATAAATTGAACATAATTTTCCACATATTTGGATATAACACAGGCATTTTTTTTATTTTGCCAGAGTTTTTGGTATCCACCACTGCCAAAATTACATTTACTCTCTTCGTCATATTTAAGTTCTAATAGTTCTTCTTGGCAAGTTATATCAACTTCAGCAACATTTGCTGTAAAAGGATTTATCATCCAGTCATGCACCTTTAAGTTCAAAATATCTTGAAATTGTATTTCCATATCCAATTTGAGTTTGTTGAGGTGGCTACTGAACCTTTCAATATCCCCCGGAGTTACATCATTGTTTATAGCGGACAATTCAGGAAACTGATGAAATTCTCTCTTGAGAATATTATGACGGAGAAGATCAAGCTTTTCGATAAATAATGACACAATATTTTTGCAACTTATAAGAGTTATATTGGTTCCTTGAAGCTGCAAATTAATTTCATTAAATCTCTTGAAAATGTCTGCCAAATAAAAGGCATCAGTCTTTACGGTTTTTAATTGTTCATAGAGACCAGCCTCATTATCACTTTCAAAAAACTGTATGACGCTATCAAATAATGCAACAAAATGAGACAAGCATGTACCCTTTGAGAGCCATCGAACTTCTGTGTATAAAAGTAACCTAATAAACTGCTCGTTATTGTCCTGGCACAGCTGTCGAAACATTCTATCACACTTGGCATTAGATTTGATCTTATTTACAGCTTTAATTATTGTACTTAATGATGAATGGAGACTTGTACTTAAATGTTTTCCTACAATATGTTGTCTGTGCACAACACAATGAATACACAAAACGTTTGGCACTTCTTCCTTCAGGTAAGCAACAAACCCACGATAGCGGCCTACCATTGATGATGCTCCATCAATAGCACATGCAACAATATTGTTCAAGGGTATATGATTTTTTGCAAAATATGATTTCACAGCATTAAATATTGATAATCCTTTTGTATCTGTAATCAGATTGATAGTGAAGAGCATTTCTTCTTGCAATGTATTGTTTCCATCAAGGTAGCGTAAATATGTCATCAGTAGAACATTATTATCTGCAATGACAGACTCATCCAATTGTATGGAAAATGAAGAATTTTGGAGAATACCTATAAGTTTATTTTCAACATTAGCCGCCATTTCGTCAATGCGTCTCTTTACTGTGTTATCGCTAAGGGGCAATGTTTTTAAAACTTCAGGTATATCCTGATGCATTACTGTTGAGATAAATTCTTTGATAGAGGGTATTATCAAAGTTTCTCCAATATTATGACTTTTACCACTTTTTGCAATTAAGTGTGATATACGATAAGCTGCAGTTAATCCATCCTCATTTTTTGCATGTTGTTTTTGAAATGATGCAGCTATTGTTGAACGATTTTGAAATCTTTTATAGATTTCTTGAAAATATTCAATGGGCTTATCTTTATCTTGTGAATGCTTTGTAGCAAGTTGTTCTTGCAATCGACTTGGCTTCATTGCTTCATTAGATAATGTCTTGTGGCACAGTAAACACATTGGAAGCTGTTTATTTGTAACAGATTCAATGAAACCCATCTTCAGATACTCTGGTAAATAGCCATGAGGATATTTCTTTTTTTCAGACATGGGTTCTAAATTTGTTTCACAATTTAACAATTACTTTTACTCTCATGTTTTGATCCTCACTCCACACAGTGCTTTTCCTTTTTATCTCCTTTTTTTAATCTTTCTTAGGGCTATGTACAAAAGTAAGGCTGAGCTAGTTAGCCCACTTATTATTATTAGCCAACAACAATTCTCTACTGCCTTTTCTTTCTCCTATTTTGCAACTGCTCTGCTCCACTTCTGCCTGTCTCTGCTACCAGTTTCTACTCCTCCCCTTCCTCTTCCCATGTGTTTGCTTGTGCACGCGCTTGCGCTCGCCTGCCCACTCGCACAAAAGGAGGTTTTAACCTCCGAAATCCCTAACGCATGCATTCTCGCGTGCGTTAGTTCAAAAGGAGGTTTTAACCTCTGAAATCCCAACTGCCCACCTGGAATCCCAAAACGCCCACTAGTGGGCGGTAGGGACCAGGTTGACGACCCATGGTTTAGACAGTGATAAAACATAAAATTATGAATTGGCAGCCTTGAAGAGCTATAAAAAGAAAGTTGCCATGGTTTGAAACAAATGAGATATACAGGTAATCCTAAACTTACCACCACAATTGAGCCTAAAATTGATGTTGCTAAGTAAAAAATTTGTTAAGTGAGTTTTGCCCCATTTTACAACTTTTCTTGCCACATTTGTTAAGTCAATCACTGCAATTCTTAAATTAGTAACACGGTTGTTAAATGAATCTGGTTTCCCCATTGACTTTGCTTGTCAGAAAATTGCAAAAGGAAATCACATAACTTCAGGACACTGCAAGCATCATAAATATGAGTCAGTTGTCAAGCATCCAAATGTAAATCACAATGTCAGGGTTCCAAATAGCATCCAAAATTAAATCAGAATCCAAGGCAAAGTATTGCTCAAAGTTCCAATTTATTAAGAGAGCCATATTGGCACATCTGGGAAAACCCGAATCTGAAAGCTTCCCAGTTTTCTCCACCCAGTTGAAAGTTCAAGATCTTGCCCCCACACCCACAAATCCATCACATGGTCTAATCTTCCATTGCTATGCTGGCAGTTCCACCCATCCAGTTCTGGTCAGGTGCAGAGGTGGAGAGAGAAATGATGACCTTGGCTTTCTAGAAGGAATTTTGTTTTGGCTACATAGCATCTGACTCCGTACAATCCCCACTCCCATTTTCCCACAATAGAAAAGGCATAGTAGAATAATAGAAAGTGTTGCAGACTAAAGATCCAAGAGGAATATGGCTGCAGACCTGACACATGACCATAGAGATGCTGCAATGGTCATAAGTGTAAAAAAATAACCAGAAGTCACTTTTTTCAATGCCATTTAACTTTGAACTGTCCCTAAATGAATTATTGTAAGTTGACGACTACCTTCTATTTATAAAAGCTCCAGCATGACTTTTACAGGTAGTCCTCAACTTACCACCACAATTAAGCCCCAAATTTCTGATGCTAAACAAGACAGTTGTTAAATGAATTTTGCCCCATTTTACAACCTTTCTTGTTATAGTTGTTAAGTGAATTGTGGCAGTTGTTAATTTAGTAACATGATTGTTAAGTGACTCTGACTTCACCATTGAGTCTGCTTGTAGAAGGTCGCCAAAGGGATCCCATGATCTTGGGACACTGGAAGCATACATGCCAGTTGCCAAGGGTTCAAATTTTGATCACGTGACTATGGAGATGCTCCCACAGTTATAGGTTTTGAGAAATAACCACAAGTTACTTTTTCAGTACCATTGTAAGTTCAAATGGTCACTATGAATGGTTGTAAGTTGAGGAGTACCTCTATTATGCTTAGAATATCGATAACAGTAACATGCTCCAGGAGTGAAAAACAAAATTGTTAATATGAAATATATAGAATAATTTCTGCTAGAAATTGTTTGCTAAGCATTAACCTAATGTACTATATCATCTTTTAAACTGAAAATGGTTGCATTGTTACTAGCCACTTCCTCAGGCATTGTGGGAAGACAGTTGTGTTAATCTATGGTAGCAACAAATAAAAGGAATACTTTTTTTCATGAGTTATATCTGTTGAAGTAGGCTTACAAAAAGTTAAATCTTTTAAAGAAAATGTGTTAGCTGGAAAAGGTGAGCTCAGAATCCTGATTTCTTGTAACTTCCACAGTGTGGCACTGTTTTAAAACTCCGTAGAATACTATACAAAGTTATGCTTTCTGCACCTCAGTTAAGATATCATAATAGTTATGATATTTACTGCAATTACTGCAAATGCAGTAAAATTATCACCAAAAAAAATTGATCACAGAAGTGTTATAGTATCTACCCTAACATGACATCCCATGGTGTCTTGCACCTTTAGCTTTGAAAGGTAAAAATGACTTACAATGCTAACCCAGTTAATTGTTCAGGATGATCAACGTTTTGATAGAATGCATTGGCTTGTCACTGCATGATACTAATGATGGTTTAGGTATGATCCAGAAAAAAATATCTTATATTCTTGTTTTTGTTCTAAAGAATGTAGGAGAAGGAATAGCCGAACCTGATGATGGAATTAAAAGAGGGAACAGCCTAGAATCTCTACATAGCCATAAGTGGGCTAAGTCCAATCCTCCTTAAATTCCATGAACCCTTATCTAATTTCAAGCAGGTGCTAGGCATTAGTTGAGAAGACTGCTGTTCACAGGCTGTTTAGCAATAAATCGGTTTAATTGGACGTTTTTGTATGGATCTCATCTTTCATGCCTTAGTTTCTTTTTCTTCTTCTGACAAGTTGAATTCCTAACTGTAATTCAGGTTAGTGCTGACACCTGCTATTGATAAGAGACCACATGTTTTAATTTCAAAAAAATGTTTGTTTAATGAAAGGGGAAAAAAATTAACACTTAAGAGAGTGAACAAAACCAATAAAGGAGAATATTTGTAGCTCATGGTCAAAATGAGGGGTCCTTGGTGCTCTCTGAGCTTGTTTGTTTTCTTGTAGATGCTTCATTACCCAAACTAGGTAACATCATCAGTGCTCAGAGTGAAGAGTCTTAAAATAATAGACATAGTTTAGAATTCCTTCACTGAAGGTCTAAATGTAGTATAAACATTGGGAATTGTAAAGATTCTGTTGATATAAGCTGTTTTAGTAAAACATCTTCTTAGATCACAATCTCAAAAGGTAGACTAGACAGGACTATATTAGGCTAGACTAGACTAGAATCTCTTGTCCAACTCTTGCCAGGTTCTGGCTTGCCTATGATTCATGGCCAATATTTCACTTTGAGGAATTACTCAGAATGAGGCATTATGGATGAAGCGCTTTGGAAGAACCTCCCAACCTCCCAAGAAAGCCAACCCAGGTGTTCAACAGTCGTGGGTCTCAGAAGTGCCTGCAGAATGTGACCTCAGAACTGTCAGTTCTTATCGGAATGGAACAGAAATGTGACAGGTGGGGGAATGGAACATGGCCAAAATTGAATGGCTATGTATATTGCCTTTTTTTCCTGTTCAGTAGTCTAACTAGCTCGC
The DNA here is from genome assembly GCF_964273705.1 of Natrix helvetica. Taxonomy (NCBI): domain Eukaryota; kingdom Metazoa; phylum Chordata; class Lepidosauria; order Squamata; family Natricidae; genus Natrix; species Natrix helvetica. Next base: position 60,226,479 of record NC_138552.1, read on the forward strand.
TCTGAGAATCCTTTTCCAAAAGGTGATAGCCATTTTGAAAAAGAGCATAGGACTTTCGCTTTCTTCATCCTAGTTGGAGGGAGGGATGATCGGCTATTTATCAGAAAGGAGAAGGAAAATCAGCTAGATATTTTGGAATGAAATTAATCAAAGTGTGGTTGAATATTAATCAATCAAATCATGCTGAATGTTATTTGTTTTAAGATTACTCTTACAGCGAAGAAGTTATCAAATAGATTCATATTCCTGATAATTATTTTTAAATTAAGAATAACCATATGATCATATTTTCAGATCAATGGAAGAATTAAATTTGATGATTGACATGAGATGGAAAGTCTAAACCAGCGTTCCCCAACATTTCCAACTTTACAGACCAGTGGAGGGTGAGAGGGGATGGCTCCGTGTGAGTGGCTGGCCAGGGCATGCACAAGCAGCTCCATTTGTATGAGCGGCATGCCTGCCATTCACGCAAATGGAGCATGTGTGTGTGTGGTCCCCCGATGCTCTTGCAAGTGAGAATGTGTATGGGCATGCACACTAACAGCCTTTTCCACAACCCAGTTGTAATCTCCTTATGGCCCTCTAGTGGGTTGTGGCTCACAGGTTGGGGACCTCTAGTCTAAACAAAAGAAAAAAACCTCAAATATACTCATCCTCATCCTCATCATTTTCCTAGCGATGTTTCCACAGGTGCAGGGTCCACTGTTTAGATCAGTGGTTCTCAACCTTCCCAATGCCGCAACCCTTTAATACAGTTCCTCATGTTGTGGTGACCCCCAGCCATAAAATTGGTGTCTCAGTTCCTAAGACCATCAAAAATATGTGTTTTCCGATGGTCTTAGGTGACCCCTGTGAAAGGGTCATTCGACCCCCAAAGGGGTTCCGACCCACAGGTTGAGAACTGCTGGTTTAGATTGATGAACACAATCTCCCCCCCAAACCCCCAAATATAAAAATCAAATGTATTGCTATTAACAATATGTTATAGCCATTCAAAGTGAGAATGAAATAACAGTTCTGAGATATGAACAATATTTTGAATCGTAAAAACATTTACACAGTATTAAACAGTACAATAAATGTAGTTGTGCTTCCAGTATAGACTTTGCTGTTTTTAAAATCTTGGCTATTGTTCTCAGGAACTTTTCCTTAACAGCTACACATCCAGTGTCTCTTGGCATAAAAACCACCGCAGATCATCATAATTCATCAAGAACATAAATACAGTTATTATACCAAATCCAAATGAAATTATTTGGCAAGAAAACCTCTTCAACATAATGAATAGCTAATCCCTCATAAATCACACACCCCATTGTTTATATTACCATCATTTTCCATTGTGATGAAATCAGAATTAAAAATAGAAGATAAAATTCTCATCTTCCCCAAAGTGACAAAATGTGAAACTAAAAAATAAATAAATTATGTTTTCTTTAAGTACCCTAGAGATGACCAAAAGTCTTAGTCTTTAAGTTCTAAACAAGTATAAAACAAGTAAGAAGGCAAGCAAGCCAACAAACAAGACTTTATTATGGTCTAAAGGACTGAAGCAATTGTTCACGTTGTCCTTTGCACAGTATATGCTGAAGTGATAGAATTGTGTTGTAGGGAGTTTTAAGAATCCTAAAAATTTCTGAGTGATAATTAGATCTGATAAATATTTAAATAGCTCACTCAAAGTGTTCAAACATCCACCAAGATAATCATGATATAAGCAGACAATTAATTTTGTCTGGATAGGAAGACCTCCTCTTCTACATGATACAGTTCTTATTACAGTAACATTTTTTCTTCTAAAGCATATTTTGAGATCTTAAAATATCACCTGATGTAGTTGTTAATGATGTAATAAAGGATTAGCAAAGGACGTTTTGTTTAAGTAAAAGACAAAACAGTTCATAAGCGGCCAGATGGGAAAAGGGTTGTTGGCGACTGTTAAGTGGTATTGATTTGGAAGTCAACTACTGTTCTGTTCTCAAGCAATTATCTGTTTTATACTTCTAGCAAAAAGGGCTAAATTACCATTTTGCAATTCAGTCCTTAAGGAGATTTCTTGCATTTTTACAGGGGAGTGGAATTTTTTGGAATAACCCTTCACATATTTTTATACAATAAAAATTACAATTCTGTGTCTGGGCAGCAATCTGCCTAAATTACAAGTCTTTGGACTGGCCAGTTCTTCTGTTATGATGGTTCAGCAAAAAATAATTCATCCTTAGAAATCAAGAACTTGTAATCCTCTCCGAACTTTCTGATTCTTCTGTCATTATTCTACTCCATCAAACATCAGCATTGGGCAAAAGGAGGTTTGCCACATCGCCTGCCAGAACAGAAGCTATGAGTTCACAGCAGAGGTGGGTTGCTGCTGGTTCGGCCCAGTTTGGCTGAACCAATAGTGGTGGTGGCGGGAGGCTCCGCCCACTACCCAGAGGCTTCTGTGCATGTGCAGAAGCATTGAACGCGTGTGAAGGAGAGTGCGTATGCACAGGGGCAAACTGGTACAAACCTGGTACAAACCCACCACTGGTTCACAGGATCAATCCATCTCTGTCTCAGAATCTAGATACACTTATGGTCAACTGGCATAGAATATGTAGCTGCCTCCTATTGGGGAAATAAAAAAAACAAAACAAAATATAGAACTGCTTCTCCTCTTTCAACCCACCCTAAAAGTGCTTTAGAAATGATGCAATTTTTTTTGCTTGCAGATATTGTAGCTCTTTAAGACTATAATCCCCGAAGTTTAAAAAGACAAACATCTGATCGTTTAAAAGGATAAACATGCTTATGCAATGCTACATTACTCTAATGATAATCTCTTCATATCCCCTTTTCTTTATGTGAGTGCACTGTCTTGTCTAAACTTATCTCCCCATCCACTCTGCATTCCCACACGGCTAAGCTTTCTCTTGGCAAAGGCCAAGCATTCTACCTCCAACACTGTCACCCCTGGCCAAATATTTGATTCGACCCATACAACAGCACAGTCTCTAATGCTACATAGATTCCTCTGCTATCTATAAAAAGAAAGTGTGTTGCTTTTACCTCCTGGTGGACAGGAAACTGAAAAATATAAGCACTGGCAAAGAATTGAAATGACATCACTCTCCTCTCTCTCATTCAGCTACAACCACCTACCGTGCATCCATGTTTAAGGGTTATGAACTCTAGCAGATGGTCATAACAATGTTTTTATAAGGTCCCATCTCCTCATTCTGTTAGTATGATTTCATTGTTAGTCTCTTTCACGTGGTTGCTTGCAAAAGGAATAGGAGGGAAGGGAAGGAAGAAATTTTTCTCCCACTTTGCCTTGCTCCCTTGTTGTAAGGGCTCTAGCAAACTCCTTGATCAGGGAAGGGTGTTCTTTCCTACATCTTGTGTACTGTATCAAAAATCAGTAACTACCAAAAAATAGAAAATCCATGTATATGCCAAAGAATTGGGCGATTTAGGAGTTATTTGGGTAAAAATCCAAACAACCCCTAAATAGCACTTTCTATATCTCATTTCTTCTATCTAATTGATGCATTTTGCAAGCCCGGTTTGGTAGCTAAAATCTAGTAGAATTGCTAGGTACTACTACAGTGGTGAGTTGCAGGCGGTACACCCTGGTACAGGAGTACTGGAGCCTGCCCGGAGCATTGGATACTGTTCCAGTATGGTGCTCCGGAGGGCCCACCTGCCTGCCCGAGGTCCTTACTCTTAACTCATTGGCGTGTCCGCGTACAGCACGTACAGCGCCTGCGCAATGCTCCGCTGAGCAGCTGGAGCGTTGCAGAGGTTCGCGGTGGTGCTAAGTCAGCCATGTGGATGCCGCCAGGCCCGTTCCAACTGTACCGGTTGGAACGGGATTCGGAACTCATCACTGTACTACTAGTAGTAGCGTGTTGTAGCACTATAATAGCAACATGTTTTTTTCAGTAAAGCAATATATGCACTATAGCACAGGTGTCAAACTTGATAATGTCACATGATGTATTGTGAGTATTGTGACTTTTTTGCCTTTGTGGAGTAGGCATGTGACACATCCAGCCTGTGGGCCACCAGTTTGGCAGGCCTGCACTAGAGGCATGCCTAAATAGTTAGAAGTTACTGGCTTATTCCATATCAGGACCTTATATGGACACATTCAGTACTGTCCATTTATTAAATGTGATAGTATGTCTGTTGTATTATACCATTGCTTCCTAGTAGTATGTCTATTGTTTATTTTATTAATTCCTAGGTCTGAGCACAATGGCTGCAAAGGAAGAAACCGAGCAGGGCAATTGAATAAGTCCAGGAAACAAAGGAACAAGGCAATTAATCCAGGAAGCAAGAATTAAAGCAAGAAGTTCAGGAAACGTCAAACATCGGCCATGGCACACAACACTCCATGAATTCTCTCCATTCTCTGTGCTCAAAGATCAGGAGGGGGTGGTCCTTGCTCATAGCCTGAGCTCTATCTCTCATATTAACTGCTTCACCTCTCTTGGTCATCTGCCCCTATACCTCCCTTCCTACAAGCTGTCCCAATCCTGAAAGGCCCTGGCCTGACTCAGCCTGTTTCTCCCCATATTCCTCTGAAGCCAACGAAGCCACCTCCTTGATCTCTGTAGGCTCCAGTTCCAAAACGTCTTCCTCTGCAGATTCAGGCTCCGATGAGAGCACGACACAACTCTCATAGAATGCATTATAATAATGCAGATAAAACATACTTAAATAGTTAAATTCCATGGTAAAATATTCAGAATAAGCATACATGAACAAACAAAACAATAACAATAGGATTGATACATGATTTTCCATTATCCAATTACCTTTTTGTGTGGAAGATTTAAACCAACTAGACATCAGTGTGCAGCATGTTTCTAACTTTTAATTATTTGTCCCACAGACATTCTGAATAACTGTAGGGTCCTCTTTTGATTTGCTTACCAGGAAAAATATTAAACAATTCAGCTTCCTCCATATTAAGGACTGACTTCAGTTGTGGGCAACTGCCAATGTGAGAAGAACAAAGTCCTGTGACACTTGAAAATGTAAGAACCATAATGTGATTTGCTAGCTGCAGTCTATGAATAGATTTTAATCTGTTAAATGTTATGGCATAATAAAAATAGTCCCCTTTGAAAGCTGGGTGTCTCTTTCTTAATTTTACTTTGATGACATCCTTATCACATGTTATTATGCTTTCTCTTAGGCAGCCCTCTGGAATTACTAAGTACAATTCTATAACTGGCTAAACTTGCCTGTCTTGAAAAGGCATAGTAACAGAAAATCTGTATTGCTCAAGAGAGAGTCAAACACTCTTTCATTTTAAAAAATATATAAATAATGTAGGTTTGAATATTAACTTGAAAAATACTTTTGATATAAAGCAGGGGTGTCCAATCTTGGCATCTTTATTCCCCAATACTGGCTGAGGGATTCTGGGAGTTGAAATCCATAGTTCTTAAAAGTTGCCAAGGTTGGACATATCTGATATAAAGGAAAGTGGGAAGGGAGTGAGGAAGTATAAAAGAATTCCAGATTGTGGGTCTGACAGACTGATGGTCATTTCAGTCCTAGACCAGAAAGAAGATTCTGAGAAACTTCCTCATTGGGACATCTACCAATTTAATGACTGGCCTGATTGCCACTATTCTGAAATACCTCTTCTTTCTATTGCTCTTTATTAACTTTAACTTTTGTATTGTAATGATCAAGATGTCCCCAACCTCAATGTATCATTTAGACGGTCTTCCAGAGACTTACTTTACAATACTACACCATGTACACAAAATAAACACATGAACGACATCATTAAATTATAACTTCTGCATTTCTAAAATCATGTCGTAACCCACTCGAAGGCTTTTCTATCACGCTTTAATAATTTTCATGGCCTAGTCATTAATATAGGAAAGATATTGCTACTTATTTTATGGGCAAAAGAGAGATTGGCCGTTCTTACTTAAATTTGGTGATATGCAACCCATAATAGAGATTAATTTACTAAACTCAGGGTAGGCTTTAAATTCAATAGACTTCATTTGAAGGATACAGGTTTAATAGGATGATAGCAGTTGAGGATTCAATTGGGGGGCTTCCGGTGTCTCTCAGCAACTCTGTTACTCTGTTTACTAATGTTAGTCATGGTTTCTTTTCTGTGTGTGTATGGGGGGGGGAGGGTTGTGCTCTTGCACATGTAAAATATATGTGTGATATCCATATTATCAGCATTTTGCTTTCAATAACATGGCCATCCATTCACCAGATGGAATAAAAATCCACGAATTTCATGCCAACTGAAGTTAACATATGGGCTGGGTTCACTTCACACATTGCATTAATATGGGATATTAAACTCAGACATTAGATACAGTAGTAGAATTTACGGTTTATGGTGCCATAAGCTTAGTCAAATCTAAACCACAATCAAGAAAATTATGCCTCAGTGTGATGCATAGAAGTAGTCTTTTTCTTTGGTGCATAAACATCTCTACCATAATGAATGTACAGTATTACTCTTCAAAAAAAGGTTATTGTATTTATTTCACAAAATAAACACGGTCTTCTACTCTGACCTAATATTTTAGATGCTTTCTCCTTCATACAAGCTATTTCTCCTGTCAAACCATGGACAACAAAACTGGTAATTCCCGAGAAAGGGGGAGGGAGTCACCTTGGAAAGAACATATGTTTTTATTTATTTTCCTGTTATTGCTTAAATAAAGCCATACTTAGCCATTCTAGACAATGGTGTCAGCCAGCAACACAACTCAGAATGTTTCTGTTTTTTGTGAACCAATCCCAGAAGATCCAGACACTATGCCTGCACCAGTGACGTGCGGTGAGGTTTATGACTGGTGAGGCACTGACACAGTGCTGGGTTTCAAATATTTTTAGACTTGTGGACTTCAACTCCCAGAATTCCACAGCCAGGCATGCTCAGTTCTGATTTAAAGCGACAGCATTTGTTTTTCTCCTTTGCTCCTTCTTTCTTTTTCTTTTTCTTCTCCCTTCCCCTCCTTCCTCCCTCTCTCCCTTCCTCCCCCTCTCTCAAACACGCGCACAGACACACCCAGAAGTTGGATTGGACTATCTCTCCTACCCCCTTCCCTCTCTCACTCACTCTCAAACAAACCCACACACACACAAAAGTTGGATTGGATATCTTTTCCAGTGGCTTGAAAGCAGTTCCTCTGCCATCCCCCCCATTCCCCTGCTGCCTTCCCCAAACAACTCCACCATTGCAAATGCAGCCTGCTGTCTGGGTGGGAAATGCTTGGAACACAATAAAACCCACCCACTCACCTCCTGCTGGCAGGCTGGGGTGAGAGGAGAGGCAGAGAAGCCGGAGGGGAGCCGATCCGAGCCTTCCAAAAGAAAGAGGCTGGGGGAAAGTGTGTTTACTACAGCATGGCTCTTTACCTGGCTTCCTGCCTCCTCCCGTGGTCTCCTCAGTGCTCGCTTGTGCTCTCCCTCCCCAAGTGTAGTTTGATTGCAGGCGGAGCCACGTTGCCTTTTCAAACTTGTAATCAGTGAAGCTGGGCTAGATTTTTATATAGTTTTATCCAGCTGTGTGTGTGAGAGAGAGAAATGAATGGGGGCCTGGAGAGGAAGTCACTACACTTGGGGAGGGAGAGCACCAGTGAGGAGACCATAGGAGGAGGCAGGAAGCCAGGCAAAGAGCCATGCTGTAGCACACACATCTGCCCCGCAACGTGGCTCTGCCTGCAATCAAACTACACTTGGGGAGGGAGAGCACAAGCGAGCACTGAGGAGACCACAGAAGGAGGCAGGAAGCCAGGCAAAGAGCCATGCTGTAGTACGCATGCAGTTCTCCTGCCTCATAGTAGAGGGCGCTTTTTAAGAGGCTTTTTTTAACAGTTAAGCAGAGTCATCCACGGTGAGGCAGTAACTAGCTCAGCCTGACCTCAGCTCTCGCCTTTTTCCTTTTACATTTTTTTTCTTTTCATGATGAGAGTGGTGAGGCTGTGCCTCACTTGCCTCACCTGACTGCACGTCACTGGCCTGCACGTATACACACATTCCTATGCATCGCCTCAATTATGCACCTTATCATACTTTCTCTTTTCACTGTAATGAACTGGTTTGGGATCTACCAGAATCCTGGATCTGGGTAATATGTATGTAACCTTCTCCCCATGATTTTGCCTGATCCCAGAAATCATACATTCCTCCAGTTCTGCACTATATACGCCTCTTTTTCTCAGTGGCTTTGGACCTGTTTCAAAGTATTTTGTGCCTTAGGATATATTTGAACTGTTTAAAATCACTTTATTATGACTTTCAATAGTATCTGTGAACTTACATAATCAAGATTGGAAACTGGGGTACGGAAACAGTTTGAATTTATCTGAGTTCTAGTGGAATGGCTACAATCAATAATATTTCCTTTTGTTAATGAAAGGGAGAAATGAAAGCAGAGTTTACCTAGATGTTAAGTTGGCTATTAGAGAGTTCAACTTCCTGCAACCTACAAATTAACCCTTCAGTCTGAGTTGGGCTATTTTCTTTGATCATACTGCTGAACAAGAGAGTGCAATAAAAATCCTTTTTAAAAAAATTTAGAGACGTTTCAGCAGGATTTACATAAAGTACTCAGTAAACTTAGTGAAGTAGTAAATGTGATGTTTCAGAGGCTGTGGTATTTGGTCATGAAAACCGGGCATCCGAGTGCTTCAAAAAGCCGAGATTTGTGGTAGAAAGAATCATATAGCAATGGATTTAAATTGTAGAAAGGGAGATTCTCTTTGTTAGAACAAGCTGGCTGGGTGGCTTTGGGCCAATCACTTTCTCAGTCCATCTTACCTTACAGGGTTGTTGTGGGGAATACAGAAAGTGGGAGCTATATATATATGCTACCTTGAGAACAAAACAAATATATGGTAGAAATCAAACAAACAAGCAAACACCCTTTTTAAACAATAGGAACTGAAAATTCAAGTACTCAGACTAATGGTAGGATCCCCTAACAAAATCTTCCAGGAATTATTTAAGTTAGATTTCAATGCTTAGCAGGAATTGGATTGGAAGGTCCAAAGCGGGCGTTTTTGATTATGATCATTCTATTTTTTAAAAAACTGCACAATGCTTACATCTTCACTGCTTGATTATAACCAAACTGAGTCACATACCGTAGTAAGACCATTGGTATGCGTTTTAATACAGTGCAGCACTTTGTAGCACACTGGAATGTTTATGTAGAAAGGCAACACATTTCTGCAAGTCCTTAAACCAAACATATCTTTTTTCTGTGATTGTATGCAGCTGTAAGAGGAACTTTGGTTGCTTTAAGGCAGCGTTTTGAAACTTGGCAACTTTAAGATGTGTGGACTCCAATTCCCAGAATGCTGGCTGGGGAATTCTGGGAGTTAAGTCTATACATCTTGAAGTTGCCAAGTTTGAAAAACATCGTCTTAAGGATTATCATCTGGGAACTATGGTCATGCTCCCTATTACTCCTAAACAACTTTATGCCTTTGAATTTGAAGCATGGTACAGCCCTATTTATTAATATTTATCTATTTTTGAACAAAACATCTATAACCTCAGAAATATATTTTCTCCACTCCAATTAAAAAATTAATTTTTAATATTTATCTATTTTTGAACAAAACATCTATAACCTCAGAAATATATTTTCTCCACTCCTATTAAAGAAATTAATTTTAAAAGAAACTCTTGGAAATTTACTGTGATTTCTTCCCTAACTTCTTGATTCTTTTTTTTAATACTCCGAAGAAGAAGCCTGTAGCTCTCCATCCATCCAGGCAGATTGATTGATTCTGGTGCATTTTTTTCCACCAAATTGAAAATGAACTGAATATCTTAAAACTTTGAAAATTTGAAATTGGTTAAGCAAAGTAAAGTCTTCCTACTTTTTAATATTTGTATTGTGGTATCTTCTTTCAAATGGAATTTGGAATGAAGATATTTCCTTGACTTCTATACCTGCAATGTCGACCAGATTCCATGTGTGCGTTCATTTACAGCAGGGGTGTCCAAACTTGGCAACTTTAAGACATGTGGACTTCAACAGCACGGCTGGCTAGGGAATTCTGGGAGCTGAAGTCCACAAGTCTTAAAGTTGCCAAGTTTGGACACCCCAGATATAAAGGAAAGTGGGAACAGAGTATGAAAGTATTAAAAAAATCCAGATTGTGGGTCTGGCTGGCTGGGGAATTCTTAAATTCTTAAAAATTAAATTCTTAAATTTGCCAAATTTGGGGAGCCCTGATTTACAGGGTGAATTCACTGCTCCATCTGGTGATGGGGGATAGACCCTTGGTAGCAGTCCTTGTAGCAGTCAATGAAACACATCATACATTCAGAAGTGACAGCTTCATATTAAGTGTCTGTTATTGTAAAGTGTCTTGTAGAAAGAGGATGAAAGAATCAGAATTTGCCTCACAGTTGGGAATGGATTAAAAACAGATGTGTGGAAAGAATTTTTATACCAAATTGGTGACATCAAGATATGTGAATTATATGCAGCAACTGAAAGAAACATTACTGTCATCAATCGCACAGGGAAAATTGGATCTGTGGGGACTAATTTCTTCTGTAAGATGATTATTTATATATGTACAGTATTTTCTGTGAAAGACTGCCTGATTACATTATTTTTACACTACCCAACATTGACAGCTTTCTGGAAAAACTGAAAAATGAATATTAAGTAAAATGCAAGAATATAAAATCTCAGGATCATAAAGCATTAATATATTCTTAAATTTCAGACTGATTAAGGCACAAACTAGAAATCAGAAAACTGAATTGTTATGGAAAAAATAGGAGGAGGAAGGAGTATTCAGTGTGTTTGCTGCCCTGTTCTTCTTTATAAAAATAATAAAGGTGGGTTAAAAAAAGGTAACTTGATTATAATGCTGCAATTTAATCAACAGATCCATAGTTAAAGCTATGACTCTCTTTTCAATGTTCCAGAATAATTCAATTAAAATGAGGAAATTTAGTTCTGAATGGATAGGTATAAGATTGCATCAAAAATATTAACTCATTTTGTAAAGTACCTGAATATAAAACAATGAGGAAAACACACACACACACACACGTAGTCCTTGACTTACAACCATTCATTTAATGGTGCTGAATGAGTGATGGTTACAACTGGTCCCTGGAGGTGTGGCCATCCTAGCACTCCCATAGTAATGTGTGATCTGTGCACTTTGCCACAGATTCACATTTATGACCGGTTGCAACATCCTGCAATCAAAGGATTGCAATCTTTCTTGCCAACTTTCCTAGAAAATAACTGGGGAAGACAGCAGTGAACATTGCAAGTTGTTAGGAGAAATCTCCCCCCACCTCCACCCCCGCCTATACCCTCTCCTCCACCTCCCACCTGGACTCATATTGCTACTCCTGCCTTCCCAAGCCCTTCCTTGCATCTGTATGCATCCTCCCTGGACCTCCCCTTCATCCCTGTGCATTCCTTTCCTACCTTCTCCACCCAGCAAAGCCATTTACCTGTCTGTGTGCTTGGGACTTGCAAGTTCCTGCTGACTTAGATTGTGGGAAGCTGGCAGGAACCTTCCTTGCCAAATATCAATGGGACTTGGTTAAGAACATCAACTATGATTGCAGGGATTGTCACTGTTTAGTGATGTGATCATGTTTTATGACCCCATTATTTAATAACAAAAATTCTGGTCCCAACTGCCATACATGCATATAAGAAGATATATTTATATTGTTAAATTGAAACCATGATTATATGAGTCAGTTCTGTAAACCACTGAATAGTTGGATTAAAAGAGATGGAAAAAAATTAAAAATGTGAACTTGATATGCCTTACTATCACACATAAAATCAAGTTCTAAATCAGTAATCATGGATTATACTTGATTATATTTTGGGAGACGATAAAAGAAAAGCATTAGCAACTCTGTAATCATTCACCAAGCAGAATATGTGACGTTACTCATACATAGAAAAGTCAGTATCCAATGCAATTAAATAATGTGAATGATACCAAAAATTCCAGTAACACAACACTTAAAATCAAGAACTCAGAGAGTTCTGTAACTAATATGTAAGTGGTCATTCCCTACTTCATAGAGAGAAGTTGTATTTGATCTTGATATATGATGATAATTTAGGTTTTAGAGATCTGAAGTGTAGTATCAATAATGTATTTTTGAGGTTAACTGAAGCACATTTTTGACTAGCAAACTATAAAAACAGAAATCGGAATCCACATAAATAAACCTTGATAGTCATGGATCCTTCTACTGGATTCTATGAATTTTGGGTTCAGTTAGCGATATTAGTGAAAATTGTGTGGCTCGCAATTTAATTCAAAGTGCATCAGGTTTTGCATTTTGTTTTTGTATGAATTTATAGTTTACCATTTTTAAAAATTCAAAAATTAATAGAGAAATTGAATACAAATATGCGTAATCTGAAGAAAAAGTAATAGGATGCAGCAGAACTTCAAAAAGTATTTCATGTTTTTGATCTGAATTAAGTGACTCTTCAAGTGTTTCCATAAAGAAGCATCCTATTTAGTGGAATGGTAACAATAATTTTTCTATATCCAAAATATATGGGGAGAAGACACTGGATAGATTGATTGGCTGAGATAGACTAACAATCCATGTTCCTTTGTCAAGGTAGAGCAAGGCGACATACTACCAGTAGTCAGCTCATATTATCTGAGGTCTCTGCATCCTAGAACAGTGGTGGCGAACCTATGCCATGCATGGCAGAGGTAGCAAACAGAACCTTCTCTGTGGGCACATGAGCTGTCACCCAGCTCAGCTCCACCATACATGCATGCGTACCTCCCGCCAGTCAGCTGGTCTTTGGTTCTCTGCTACGTATGCATGGGGGATGGGGTGCAAGTAGAGCATGTGTGTGTGTGCATGAGGGGGGTTGGATGCATGTGGGGGCACATGCGCATGTGTGTGGGTAGAGCACATGCATGGGGGCCACGTGCACATTGTCTTTTGGTGGCTTGCGCATGCACATGTGCTTTGGACGCATGTTCTGGAAAAGGTTTGCCATCACTGTCCTAGAAAATAAGACATAGAAGGTAAATTGCTGGCATAAACTACAGATAGTCCTTCACTATTATGAAATGCATATTACATGAAGTGTTTTAAATAATGAAATACTCGCATCTCCGATTTAAAATGTTAAAAATCTGGGTTTCACTTTTCTTTTACATTGATTGCAATGTCCTTCAAGGACATTTGAAGAAAAACTCAATGTTCTAAATTTTCAGAATTTTTTTTACGATAAATCATTTTAGATCCTTGTTTTGCACAATAGAAAGTTATTTATTGCTTTGTCTCTCTCCCTAAGACACATGAAAAGAAGTTACTGATATTATCAGTACCTTGCTTAACATTGTGTCAGGCTTGGGCTCCTGTAGTATTAGAAATCTTTTGAAAGTAATTACCTTTTTAGCTTTCTGTTCCCAGTTAAAGGATGCTGTATTGTATTGCAAGTAACAGACTGTGAAGTCTAAAAGGGAAAAGTCATTACAGAGTTTGTCAGATATGGTCTAACAATTTAACAAATGTCACTGTTGTGTAAATCAAAATTAAATTTGAGGTGGCTGGTGTGTTCTGAACAAACTGTCAGTACTACTAGATTTATATATTTTGATTCCGGAAGTTTTCTTTGTCAATATATATGGACCTAAACAGTTCAAACCTTAAGATTTCAAAGATCTCCACTTTGTTTCTCAATTGTCAGAAAAATCAATAGATGGTTATAATTTCTAGTACATTAAAGCAGAACATGTATGAACTGGATGCTTAAACCCAGTCACATTTTAATGAGTTTGCTCACTAACTCAAGGCCAAGGAAAGGATAAATCAAAATGAGTGTATTAGATTCCCCTCATGCACTTTTGCTACCTAAGATAAAAGACAAGCTGAAAAATATTCCATTCCACCTGCAGAAGCTATCAGACATTGACGCTGGTGATGAAACAACCTTCACCTTACCTGAGTGCTGCAGTGAATCTTAATAGATATAGAGCAGGTTCTATGGGATCTGTAAGAGAACATCAGCAAAGAACAGTGAATCTTAGCATTCATTATCAGCCATTTGAGGCAACCACTTCACTGCTTGACCAGATAATATTTCACTTTCCAGAACAGCAAACAAAAACAGGAAGTGGAGTTGGATATATAGATGTTGTAATGCTACTGGGAAATGGAAGGGGAAACAATGGTAATCTGGAGCTAGTAATGGAAATAGGAAGTGTAATGGGAAAGGAAGCACTATTGAGGAAGGCTGCCAAAGTTAGGGAAGACATACCTGGAAACAATGCAAGGAGACTAGACCTCATGGTAGGCTTGTAGGACATGTGGCCAGTATGCAGCTGATCACAGAATCATATAGTTGGTAGGAAATTTTATAGACAAAGGCCCAACCCAGAGCAAAATCACACTATCATAGGTAAAATACAGTACTATCCAAATTTTGCTTGTAAAGCTCAAGTGATAGAGCATCAAGAGTTCAATTTCTTAGTATTTGCACATCTTAACAGTTCTCAGGAATGTTCTCCTTTTTGAGATTTGGATTATGCCTTTTACTTGTTGATTTTTGCTCTGCCCTTAGGCAATAAATACAATCATGCCGCCTTCTCTGTGGCAGCTCTTTAAGTCTTTGAATATTGTTATCATATCTCTATTTAGCCTTTTCTTCTTTAGACTAAAGAACTTGGTTCATTTCTTTAGTCTGTCACATTTATATGGCTGCCCAATTCACTCAAAATGACTCTGGGCAGTACACAATGAAACCTACTCTTAAAATTTACCACAAAAAAATTAAAGCAATCAACATAGACAAAAGCAAAATAACAAGAGGGAAAACATTAAATATGATACAACCAATGCATAGGTTCCCTGTTACTAAAGAATTCCCAAGCTTGCTGGGGGAAAGAAAGCCAACATGTTTTAAGAACTTTCCAGAAGGCCATGAAGATAAGGAACTAACCTTATCCCAGGAGAGGTGATGTTCCAGAGGGCAGGTGCCATGGCAGAAAAGGCTCATTTCCTTGATCCTGTTAGAGGAACCTTTTTTTGCAGACAGGATCTACAGCAGGGGTGGGTTCCTGCCAGTTCTAACCTCTTCTATAGAAGAGGTTCCACAAATCTACAGTGCCATTTAGAACTGGTTCCAGCTCCCTTCCCCTGCCCGTACGCACATCATCAAGATGAAGAATGAGAGGAGAAATTCTGGGAGTTGAAGTCCACAAGTCTTAAAGCTGTCAAGTTTGAACACCCCTGTTTTTTTCTAAAGGGTTAGGGGTGCAAGGGTCTTGTAACTTGACAGCTTTAAGACTTGCCTGCTTCAATGCCAGAGTTCCTGAGCCAACATGACTGGAGGAGGAATTCTGGGAGTTGAAGTCCACAAGTCTTAAAGCTGTCAAGTTTGAACACCCCTGTTTTTTTCTAAAGGGTTATGGGTGCAAGGGTCTTGTAACTTGACAGCTTTAAGACTTGCCTGCTTCAATGCCAGAGTTCCTGAGCCAACATGACTGCAGGAGGAATTCTGGGAGTTGAAGTCCACAAGTCTTAAAGCTGTCAAGTTTGAACACCCCTGGAGTTTTTTTCTAAAGGGTTAGGGGTGCAAGGGTCTTGTAACTTGACAGCTTTAAGACTTGCATGCTTCAAATGCCAGTTTCTGAACCAACATTTTGGTTGCTAAGCAAGAACGTTGTTAAGTGATTTTCACCACATTTTACAAGTTGGGCACGTGAACCCAGTCACATGGCTGGCAAGCCACTCCCACCCAGTCACATGGCCAGCAAGCCACTCCCACAAAGCAGGCCACACCTACAGAAGAGGTTCTAAAAAAATTTGAAACCCACCACTGATCTACAGCATGCTTCTGCTTGGCTGATCTGATAGGATAGATAGATGTAATTGGGAAGAGGCAGTCAGATAACTTGGCCCCATGCTATATAAGGCTTTAACAATTCTTCATAGCATTTAGCCTACAATCCTTCATTGCTCTTCTCTGAACACTTTCTAGTTCTTCAGGGTTTTTTTTAAAAAATTTTTTTTTTTGAAGTGAGATAATCAGAGCTAGAAAAAATATTCCAGGTGCAGTCAGACTAATGTAGCTTAGAGTAGAACTATCACTTCCTATGATCTCAGCACCATTTCTTTGTTGATACAGTCCAAGTATGCATTAGCTCTTTTGGCAGCTGCAGCATAATGCCGGCTCATGTTCAATTTATAGTCTACCATGACACTTAGATCCTTCTCAGAAGTACTACTGCCAAGTATGGCACCATGTACGTATGTTCTATATGTGCATCTGTTTTTTCCTAACTAAGTACAGAATCTTACATTTCTCTATAGGAAACTGATTTTTTCTGGATATGGCCCAGTGTTCAAGTTTATCAACGTCCTTTTGAACCTTGAACCTATCTCTGGTTATTAGCAGTCTACCCTACAATATCAACAATCTCCATAGTCCCCATAATATTGTTCATCAAAATAGAATGAGATTGGTTTCTTAATAGCAATTAGCGATGAAAAAAATAATCAGAGTGACCAGGATGTTTGGTGATAAATAGGAATAGTCATTCCTAGAAGGAGCATTATAATATACCATATTCCAGTGTTTTAATCACTTTTTCACTTCATAGGTTCAATGTCTGCTTAAAACGGATGTTTCAATATCTCCCTTCAATAATTGCTGATGGAAGGGCACTGAATCCAGACAAGGACAAAGCCCTTCTAAATTTAGGAGTTGTCATGCAACTGAAGTATCTGGCTATGTGTAGTAAATGTTTAGAGTGGCTCAAAAGGATGTTTCTGAACAAAACTGACAAATCTGATTGCAGCTCTGGTTCATGGTTTAGTATGCTAGTGTACATATGTAGCCTATTAAGATGATGGCTGCCTGTTAGGAGCATTGGAGTTTAATTTTTCATGTATTGCCTAACACCAGACAGACTGGAAGCTGTCAGTCACAATTAAAGGAACCAAGCTGGAAAAAAATAAATTTAGCCAGTACAAAAGGATGTAAATCTTGACAGAAGTTTCTATTTTAAGTAGGCTGGCTTCACAGAGAAGCATCACATTGGAAATGCAGCAGGGTATCTGGAAGATATAGTTCAAACACTTAGATTGAACTTTTCCAAAGGGAAGAAACTATTGTAATACTCAACTGGACTCCAAGGAGGAACTGAGCTCAGGTCAGGAAAGACTTTGACCACTGCAAGTATGTGCTGGGCTCCTTTAGAGAAGTAGGAAGATCGCACAACTGAAGCTCTTTTCTTCATATTTAAGCTGATGTAGCAGGTATGTTGCCCATAACATGGAAAACAATCCTTAGGTATTTGAAGGTCTTACCTTGTTTTATTAGATGGTTGTTTAGCTGCCAGACATGTGTCCTAGGGCAGGGGTCAGCAAACTTAAACACTCAAAGAGCCATTTGGACCCATTTCCCACAGAAAAGAAAACACCGGGAGCCACAAAGGTCCTAACCGGAAGCCCCCTGTTCAATTCTGGAGCTGACTGGAAGTTCAGTTCCCCCACCATAGAGTCTCCTCCTAGCGCGGCATACTTTTTCCTCTACCTGTCATAACTGAAAGCCCTATCAGTTGT
The DNA here is from genome assembly GCF_964273705.1 of Natrix helvetica. Classification (NCBI taxonomy): domain Eukaryota; kingdom Metazoa; phylum Chordata; class Lepidosauria; order Squamata; family Natricidae; genus Natrix; species Natrix helvetica. The sequence continues at coordinate 60,244,077 of NC_138552.1, forward strand.
GGAGACAACTGGAAAACCCTCCCCTTGCCATAGAGTCTTCTCCTGGCACACTGTGCTTCTCTCTCCCCCTCCCCCCCTGGCAGCTCCTCTCAAAATTGTGGCGCCGACCGGTGACAGAGCTGCAGCAGAGGGAGGAAAGAGCCACATGTGGCTCTAGAGCCACAGTTTGCTGACCCCTGTCCTAGGATGTTTGGCAAACACTATGACCTTGGCTTTTGAATAGTTAATTTCTAGTAGTTCTTCTTGAGCATGGTCAGTAAATGTATAAAATGTCTACTTCAGGACATTCTGCATCTGAAAGAGCAGCACAATAATATCTGCATACAGAAGATGTATAGCATCAGAATCTATATAAATGCACATCCTATGTCTCTAGTTTGTGTGCTTTTGTGCATATGTTTGTAAAGTAAGCTTAATGGTTTCTGTACATTTATACAGTAGTATATTTTTCAGACAACCTGATGAGAAGAGAAACTCAGGAAGGATTCATGTACCTTATTCCGAACTTTTCACAAGTTATTGGCCTTTTACATTCACCAATTTGATTTCTGACCAATAATTATTTCGCAGCATAGTATTCCCCCCCCCCCCCAAAGTCCAATATATTCAGAAATATGGGAAAGCTAGATTTAGGCATTAGTGGGAAAGGAGAGATGTATAGGGAAAAAGACAGAATGTGGAATGCTGAAACCATACAGAAATTGAATGGAAAGTTAGAGAAAATAATTATTCAAGAAGGTCAAGAGGGTCGTGCATTTTGCAGTCATGTAGGGTAGGAGAAGACAGCAGACAAGAGAGGAAGGTCAGAAGATGGATGAAAGCTATATTTTAACAGCCAGATAGAAAGATAGGAGTAGCTGGAATGTCAACTAAATCAGAATGCTATTCTAGCAATGTAATAGATTTCTGTTGCTATATGCTGGGTAATTTGCAATGGATAGCACATTTCCTAGGGCAAATCAATATGCTAATTATAACCTTTACAATTCTACAAAGTCAACTATTGTGCCCCTCTTAGACATGCAATTTTTCCTCAGTGGTATCATTCATGACCATGTGAAGATTTCCTCTTTGGTAACACTCTAGTTGATGTTTTTTCCTGAGGATATCTTCTCTTTCTGTGTGTGTTCCACCAAGCACTCTTTATTGTTGTTTAAATTGCCTAATTTTACTTTTCTTTGCTGCTGTTTTTAGTTTGCTACTCATTTTTACTACCAAATTTTTTGTAGTATAAGACACACCTTTTTCCCTCCTAAGAGAGCATGGAAATGTTGGTGCATCTTATACACCGAATACAGCCATTTTTCGCCTCCCGAAGTCCCACCCCGCATCTCATTTTTGCAAAAAATGGGAGAAAAATGGGCCACTTTTCACAAAAACTGAGGTGTTTTTCCTTTTCTCCAGCCCCCAGAACCACTGCAGGCTTCAGCAGGGCTGGGGGAAGGGAAAAATGGCCCCATTTTGGGAAAAGACGGCTCATTTTGTGCCTGTTTTTCACAAAAACAGGGGTGTTTTCCCTTCCCCCAGCCCTACTGAAGCCTGCAGAGTACTCCTGGGAGCCAGGGAGGACAAAACCTTTTTTTCTTACTTACCTCTTTGAAATCTTGATGCGTCTTATACACCGATGCATCTTACAGTCCGAAAAATACAGTATGTTTAATTCTTTTATTTTTGTAAGTCAAGTTGAGCACCTTTTTGGAGGAGAACAGTGGAAGAGAAATGGCTTAAATAAATATTTTGAAGCTATGTAACACTTCAGTGGTTTGTGCAAAGAGAAGATAATATAACGTGAATTTTCCTTGGGAGCACATCTTCAGCGGAAGTACTACTGCTGTATTGAGGGTGTTATTCCTAACTAAATATTCCTAATATTTTCATCTATAGAAAAATCAGCTCTATCCTCTTTGTCCTTTGGATGGCTTTAGTTCTTTTTTTACTAGCTGATGTTCTGGCATCCAAAGTTAAAATAATTTTACCTGTTTGATCCTCAGATGCATTGTCTATCCCATTTCTAATTGCGTTAGCAAGAAAATTTCTTCTGTGGTGGAGGTAGGAATGAAGAAGATAGCCACAAGCTGCAGTTCTTCAAAAAAAAAAAACAGTTATTGTAAAGGGAGTATGAATAAGATTTCCATCAACATTTTTGAAAATACAAACGATGTTGTTCAATGGGATGGAAGTATAATTTATTTAAGAGCTGGGCTTTTTTATTTCATATGCATTTACTTAATTTATTTTCTATTCCTTGTGAGGGTCCATTTTTGTTTCTTATTTTATTTATCTGAGTAATGTTTCTTATTGTTTTCACATTAGCAGCAATAATTTTAAAAGCTTTTTAAAAGGGAGATATGGATTACCAGAGACTTCACAATATTATTCAGGGGCACTTAAATTGAAGAAAACAATTGATTGTAAAAACATTAACATCTGGAAAGCCAGGTAAAATATCTCTGATTCTACCATACAGTACTTATTGGGAGAAGAATTCCAAGCTTGTTTATCATTGATATTAAATCCTTGCCAAAATCAATATGTGAAAAGGCAGAAAAAATGAAGGAAGTATGTTTGCAGCATGGTCTGCCTGCAAAAATCTGGACAATCATCAGATTGTAGCAAAGAGATACTGAAAACGTTAACTCTTTTTTGTTTTCCAATTGTCATTCAGATGAACAGTATGGATCTGGGAGTCTTATTGGAAGGCAGTCAATTTGAAAACTGTATTACTTTGTAAAGCATCTTAGAGTTCTGAATGACAAATGTTTCTATGAGCTTAAGATATTCAAATGAATAGAGTCATTGCTAAAATGTAATGAATAAAATACTAGTTTAAGCAATGCTAATTAAAAGAAAATGTCTGGCTGGAAGAATAGAAAGCAGCAAGCGGATCCAGAGAAAAATAAATATTCACACTCTAGCACAGGTCACCAACTTTTTGGATCTCAGGGACCATTAAATTCATAATTTTAAATCCCAGGGACCACTAATGTGATCTGCCTAATTACCGGCTGGGTAGGTGTGGCAAGATCAGTGGTGGGATTCAAATAATTTAACAACCAGTTCTCTGCCCTAATGACCAGCTGGCTAAGCATGACTCGGTGGTCATGTGGGCATGGCCAACTCAACGTCACTCATATCGATGGGTGCTTCACCTTAGCTGTTATAATGTAACCGGAGAGGCAGTTTCTGTAAGCAGGGCAATAAAGATTAGGCTAGAAACAACACCAGAATGTTTCCTTCCTGCCTTCCTTACAGGATTAGCCCTGTAAAGTGGAAAAAAACCAAAATGAGATTTCTTCCAACAACCGGTTCTCTGAACTGCTTAGAAAGTTAACAACCGGTTCTCCCGAATAGGTGCGAACTGGCTGAATCCCACCACTGGGCAAGATGGTCATGTGACTGGGTGGGCATGGCCAACTTGATGTCATTCACGTCGAGGGATGCCTTGCCACCCTCTACTTGCCATTCCTCGCCTGCCCGCCTGGGCTCCTTAGTGCCCCAACAGGAAGCAGTTGCTGGAGCTAAGCAGCCACCATGAGAAAGAGTTGGAAAAACAGCTGGCTCAGTTCAAATTGGATCTGAACAAGACGGAGGCTTAGCAGAAGCACCTCACTGAGGGCTACGAGCATAGGCTTTTCAAGCAGAGGGAAGACTTGCAGGAGTGCAAGGCCAGGTACTGGCGCCTGGAGGCTCAGTGGGCTGAGATGGTCAGCCAATTCTAGACCATGATGCTGTCCCATTGGAACAAGGCCCTCCAGCTCTTCACCACCAGTGGCACTTCCCTCCAGCCTTCACCCAAAGCCCTGCACCAGGAGGCTGAAGCAGACCCCAAGTCAGAATTTCTGCCCTGTCTCCGACTGCACAAAAAGACCAAAAGGCGGAGACTCTCTGCAGCAACACAAATATTCATTGCACATATCTGGCCCAGGGGCTGTAGTTTGAGGACTACTGATTTAGTGTAATATAAAAAATGCAAATTTTCTGTGGACCACCAACATTTTCTCATGGACCACCAACATTTCTCTACCAGTTAGTGACCGCTGCTCTAGCAGATCTCACTAGCTGCCTCTACTACACAAATTCTAAAGGACCGCAATCTTCTTATTATGTGATCCTTATTTCCTATAAGTGATTCATATTGCATTGGCTATAAATCATTTTCCATATACAATTTAATATTTTACTATTTTATTTTTACTGTTTATTAAGCATTACTAAGTCCTGCCAGCAGATGTCATCATATAAATGCAATAAAGCTATTTTCCTTTTATTTTAAACTCCTTTCCCCCCCTTAGTTATAATTTTAAGTGGAGTCAACCCAAAATTAAAGAATGGGTGGAATAATAGAGTTCAAAAAAGTAATGATGTCATCACTGTTTTATTTTGCATTTTGTTTGGGAATTTATTCATCAATATAGTTTTAATTTTGCATTTATCTCGATCATTATACATTTATATAAATACATCCAACAACACACTGTTAAGCAGCATAAACAACATTTGGGTGTGTATGTGTGTCACATTAATATCCTAACAATAATTGCAGTGCCATGTTGGTTATGTTTGGCAGCTAATGGAGCAGCGGTAGCAATGGAGCTGGCAATATCCTTGAGGCACTTGGCGGTGGGTTTTTTAGGGCAGAAGAGATAGGAAAATCTAGGATGCCGTAATGACACATCTTTCCTGGTTGCAGTGACTGTGATTTTTTTTAAATGCCAGTGGGCCAAAGGCTTCTTTGGCAGCCCATAAATTCCACAAACCTCTTTTAAAGCATACGTATTTCAACAGAAACATTTGGGAATATATTTTTAGTAACTGGTCCTCACATGAATGTCCCAATATCCCCACAATAAAGTGATTGAGATTCAAGTCTTCAAGGCTACTGGGATGTATGATGAACTGAGTAACTGTGACAAAGATCAAGGAACTGGCGAGTGGACCAGTTCCTGGATCCTCTTCGGGTAAGGAAAAGATGGAAGATCACCCATATGTACTCCAAATGGCTGCTTGTTACAAGAAGAATACAGGACAGCAGTTTTCCAAGCGTTTGAATGCAGGGAAATTATGGGATTAGCTATCTTGCTCACAACTGTATAGAGGATACTAAATTTACAAACTTCACTTTCTAATCATTTTCAGAAATAGCTGATTAACCAGTTTTAAGCTATTAGAAACTTTTGGACATCAGGTTTGAAAATTCGAAATGAGCCTGTCTTCAATCCTGAATGAAAGATTTTTTTAAAAAATCTGAAATAAACAACAAAAAACTAAGTCAAATTTTAATCTTAGGAAGATACAATAGGATTAAGGATCCAGATAAGACTGGAATATGGAAACGTTTACCTTAATATTTTGGAATTGATTACATAATGCAAATAGGTTATCGTGGGAAATGGATCTTGCTTTGGTTTTGAGGCACAACATACATAAGTAATTCCATGATTTCAAAAATTGGACACTAGAGGGGACTAAAGATTTTAGGTAGAGGAAATATATACAGGCTTTTAAGATGACAATAAAAATACTGGAGTCTTTTGAAGAATGGAATCAGAAAATAATAGCCACAATAACAGCAATTTAGGTAATGATATCTGCTTCTATGGGTAGGCTATGTCTAAAAGATATTATTGAAGAAATGGCAGATGTAGAACAATGTTTACCCAAAAAGATAGAGATGGTATCAAAAGTGGATTTATAATGGACAAGCAGAGAGAATGGTTTTAAAAGGATATTTCAAAAGAATACTGGTTGAGGTTTTAAAATTTAAAAGGCAAATACAAATGACAAACTATGAGAGTGACCTTAATAAATTTTTCATATTGAATTTACAAAAGAGGCTTGTTAAACCTTGGAGAACTCTGTGTGATGGAACAAAGAATAAATGAAGAGAAATTAAATCCTAATGACATTTGAATGAATAAAAGATTATAACTGAAATGAATATATTTGATCAAGTTAAAGTAAAATATGTTGTCACTTCTAGCTATCCTTTATAGACTTTCTGCAGATGCCAGGACTAAAGATGATATTTGGGGATTTGTTTATAGATAAGAGGTGAAATATGGTATGAAGAGGTACGTACATGCTTGTAATTTTAGAGAGATAAAGAGTTACTAAATTTGTTTATACTTATTGTGATGAAGGTTGGAAGTCACTTCTTTGTGTATTTCTTTTCTCTTTCTTTATAATATTTTTCTTTCTTTTTTGTTGCACTGGTTATTCCTTATTCTTTTTTATTTTAGTGTACTAGATTTCACTATTACAATAAAAATTCTTAAGAAGAAATTATATACAGTATAATATATACCGATGAGTGCTCTGCCTCGGAGGCAGAGATGGGGCTGGGGCTGCCCAGCATTTATCAGCTGCCTTCGGAAAAGGAGATCAATGGGGCAGAAGAACAGCTGGAGCCTGTTCCCAATGTGCACATCCACAGAGCTGCCAGGAGAAGGGAACAGTTAAGGAACAAGGGCCGACTCCGGAGTAAAGGCTCAGGTGGACGGTGAATGGCCCCTCCCATAGGAAATAAAGAGGAGCGAAAGAGGAGTGGAGCTTGCAGGAGATAATTAGTTCACTTAATTAGTGTGAAGATTTGTTCATGACTTTCAGAGACTCCTTGCCAAGTATTTTCTTGTACAGCATTGCGTTTGAAAGATATCGGCCTGGCAGGAATTCACATTACCTTAATAAAAAGGGTTTTTGTCGAGACAAGGAGTTTGCTTCGTGATTTGGTGATGCCTAGATTAGAACAACAACTACAACTCCAGGGAAGAGGTGGGGGTCCTACCTCTTTTATTCTTTTATTTTAAGAATAAAAATTCTTAAGAAGAAATTATATGCAGTATAATAGATTTCAGAGCTTCAGCTCTTCGGCAGCCACTTACCACTGTTGTTGTGTCCTGTTTTGCCATTTATGCACTTCACAGCCAGCTTCTGACAAGCAGAGTCAATGGAGAACAAGCAGTAAAATTACATGTGGTGGTCACATGATGTCTGACTTAAAGACTGGTGGTGACTTACATAATGACCATGGTGAAAGAGGTCTTAAGCTTGCTACTGTCATGTGATGTCTTAATAACTTTGTCACTTGGCAGTGGAGTTTCTGGTCCTGATATGACTGCTAAATGAGGACTACCTGTACTTTAATTCCCATACTAGGTGACTGAAACAGTAATAATATCCTGTTATCTTCACTACCAGTTCGGTAGCGGGACCATATGTGCGCAGAAGGTCCATGATGACTTCTGGGTGGGTGGAGCCTTGCCCCGTCACTTCCAGTTCGCTCGAACCGGTGTGAACTGGCAGAATACCATTTTTTGTCAGCATTCCAAATATCATGCAGAATTAAATCAGAGTCCAAGGTAAAGCTATCCTTAAAGTTCCAATTTAATAAGTCAGACATGTTGGCACATCTGTGGAAATCCCAAATCTGAAAACTTCCTGGGATTCCACCCAGTTTAAAGTTCATGATCTTATCCCCACACCCATAAATCCATCTCATGGTCCAATCTTCTTCAGCCATACTGGCATCTCCACCCAGCTGGTTCCGGTCAGGTGCAGAGGTGGGAGACAAAAGATGACCTTGGGCTTCTAGAAAGGACTGACAACAACACATTCCACAATTCTACTCATTTCTATTCCCCCTCCCAATTACTACATTAATGAAACAGCATAATGAAATAATAGAGAGTGTGGCAGGCCAAAGATCCTAAAAAGGTATATAACTGCAGGCCTGACACTTCCCTTAGAATTCTAGGTTTCTAGGAAAAACTAGACTTGCTTATGGCTAGTCTAATGGCCAATGAAAACTAGACTTGCTAATGGCTAATAGGCTAATGAAGAAATATAGTCTACATTTGCTTTTGTTTTAGATGCAAAAAAAAGAATGTTAGTACTACCAGTTTATGAAATAATTAATACATTAGACTTTGTAGATGTGACCAATGTTTATAGACTTTGTAAGCATGTTAAAAAAATATTTCTCATTGTGTCTTATAAGGAAGGCAAATATATTATACCCTAGTAATGCAAGTACGTAACTGTGCATACGAAGGATTTTCTCAGCATCTTTTTGGCAATCTGGTCTGTGCCGTTTCTCTAGTCTAGAAGAAATGTTGGAATAGCAGGGAGGCTGCGGAGAAATCCATTATGTTAATGCAGGCATGAGAATATTTAGCTTATGTGCTAGTTTTCTGCATCTTGCTTATGGAAATCTTTTTTAAAAATGTTATCCTCCCCTGCAGCATATCCATTTCCATGCAGAAGTAAGGAAAGAGTTATCACTTCTAAGAATTTCCTGCTGATGGAAAATAACTTTTGTCAACCTTGAAAAGGGAGGTGGGATGAAAGCTTTTATTCTCCATCAGAATTAGCACGGCAGAAGATGGCTATTTTGTTGACTGGGCTTCCTTCCATGGAGAATGTGAACCAGTGGTGGGATTCAATTTTTTTTACTACTGGTTCTGTGGGTGTGGCTTTTTGGCCGTGTGTGGCTTGGTAGGCATGGCAGGGGAAGGATACTGTAAAATCTCCATTCCCTCCCAATCAGCTGGGACTCGGGAGCCAGAAAATAGATGGGGGCAGGGCCAGTCGTAGTGGGTATTTATCGGTTCTCCGAACTAATCAAAATTTCCACTACTGGTTCACCAGAACTGGTCAGAACCTGCTGAATATCACCTCTCATGTGAACAGTCTCTTAGTCACATTATGTCATCCTTTCTATGAATGGGGTGGGAAATTAATGGTTTACAAAAAATGCAAGTAAGTTAAGTCTCATTGGATCCTAGCTTATGTTTACAACTAAACAAATATACTTAAAAGTAAATACGTTTGTACCAAATATATGTAGTATGCAACTTATTTTCACCATAAAATAAAATGTAATCCCAGTTTTATATGCTTTTTAATATTTTTGTCCATACACGTGCCAGCTTCAAATACTGAATCTGCACTGTTTATCATTATTTAAAAGGGTGCCATAGAATGTTAATACAATGCCAGAAATATCATAAAACAGATCCTTATATGGTTCTAAGATAAAGAAACTCTCTAACTGGGTTCAAATCCAAGTTATTACGTGGCACATTTAGTCAATTTTTAAGGCAACAATATGGAAGTGATTTGCACTTGGGGGATATTTTCTGAATTTTCTATCTAGCCTGCACCTCAACATGCTGTGGTACCCAAGTTACCTTCAGGCTCAATTGTGCTTAGCTTCCAAGCACTGACAAAATTGACCAGATACTGGAGCTACAAGAATCACTCTTTCACCCTGTGTTTATTAATGTTCAAACCTTTTCTCATTTTCTGGCTCTCCTTTCAGCTGCTTTATTGTCAGTGGCATTGCATAGGACCATGGGTTGCAGGCATAAGCAATTGTAGCAAGTGTCAATGTTATCCAGGTCAGGCATCAATGGCTGGCATGATTAATGACTTATGTAGACAACAAGCTGACAAAGCAATCTACTATTGATCTAGAATGCTTGGCTGCTCTTCACTGCTAAGTAGCAAAGTACCCGTTAGCAGCAGAAGTATCAGTCTAAGATATTTCTTTCTTGTGGTGATAATAGCTTCCTCCAAAGGTTACTACAAAACAGTTTCAGGACATACTTAAAAATGGGGGTGGTAGTAGTATAAAACGAGGAGCTGTATCTGATTGCACAAAAGAGCAATTAATTGATGTTCTATTTAGTTTTCTAAGTTGGTTTACTGGATTTTAGAACTCATTTTTACATCAGTGTAAAGGAGTATAGCCACAAATATATGCTTTAAACTATTAAGATTGTTACATAAGAATGAGGACCAAATCATAGGCTTCCTCTGAGTTACAAGTAGTTACATAATGTGTGATTCAATGTTAAAAGATTTATCTACTGTATATATGCATATTTTAGAAGAAAATGGCAACATAAATGATTAATATTTTCCCAATTTATCAAAGCTTCCTCTCTGTAGATGATAAAAGCACAGAAAATTATCTGTTGAAACAAAACCAGAAGGCTGAAAGATGATTGCTCCTTCATACAATTAAAAGACAACAAATGTAATTACTACTATTTTTATACAACATTATTAACATATGTAATTTCTCAAGCTGGGCTGGCTACTCCAAAAAATGAAGTGACAGGCTGGGTTTACAGTTAAGGGAGCTCTATTAGCACCCATAATATAGAAAACTGTATATGCTAGTGGTGGGTATGAGTTTTCTTGCTGGAAAGACATGAAGACACTGGACTGTTAGCCTGAGAAAGGATAGCACATCATAACCATGCAAGAAAGGATGTTTGTGAAAATAAAATACAGTAGAAGGAGCAGGGAGAGACCGAAGGCACAATCTTTTCATACCTCTCTAATAACCCATTATATTTTAAATTAATTCACACCAACTTCTCAGGGGTTTGCGTACATATCTGTTTTCTAATGCTGCTTCCTTGACCCACTCTGGGAAACCGTCAGTCAGCTGCTCAGTGATAGAGGAAGAGATATTAACAACCAGTTAAGCCTTTAAGATGCTATTTTTGCTCCCTCTGGTCCTATTACCAGCCTGCTTGTTATCCTCTTCAGTGGGATGCAGGCACCAAATAGCAGTCATGAGTGAAAGAAAGAAACATTCCTCTGGGGCAGCATTGAAAAAAAGGGCCAATTAAGCTGTTCTCTCATAGACAGGCAAGAGCTGTTCGGAGATACACAGACAGAAATGCACACAATGTGCCTTCTAGCCTCGGTGTGAACTTCATCATCTATATGTATAACTCAATAATAATAATAATAATAATAATAATAATAATAATAATAATAATAATAATAATAATAATAATAATAATAATAATAAAGTGCCCATACATACTGTGTTTCTAAACAAAATGTAAGTCTGAAAACATAGTACAATAAAAGTATAAGGTAAGTTTGTAATAAAGCTTCTTTCGTTCACTTAATCCTGGATGACAATGCTCAACATGGCCTGTATCCCTGAAACCTTTTTGGGCATGGAAGGGGAGGGTTCCTCCTTCTGAAATGTACCTTCTGTGATTTCGAGTGTGGCATCAACTGTTGTGAACTGCCAGTCTGGTGGCAGACTCATACAGTGAGGAGGTTAGGGAGGAACATGGGCCAGTCCTGGAGTCTGGGGAAGGCTCTGAAAAGTGCTCTTTCACAGAGGCAGAGATGGGGCCAGGGCTGTCTGACAGTTATCAGCTGCCTTTGGACTCGGAGATCAGTGGGGCAGAAGAACAGCTGGAGCCTGTTCCCGATATGTGCATGTGCAAAGCTGCCAGGAGAAGGGAACAGTTAAGGAACAAGAGCCAACTCGGGAGTAAAGGCACAGGTGGACTGTGAATGGCCCCTTCCATAGGGAATAAAGAGGAGCGAAAGAGGAATGGAGTTAGCAGGAAACTATTAGTTCACCTAATTAGTGTGAAGATTTGTTTGTGACTCTCAGAGACTCCTTGCCAAGCATATTCTTGTACAGCATTGTGTTTGGAAGGTATCGGCCTGGCAGCTCTCCAAGCCTGATAAGGTCTGTGGTTGTAGTGTCCCAAAACACTCTTGAAAGACTGTTTGCCGGGGCTTTGCTGGATGTGAATGAGAGGAATTCACATTAGCTTAATAAAAATGGGTTTTGTCAGGACAAGGAGTCTGCTTCATGATTTGGTGAAGCCTAGGTCAGAACACTAACTGCAACTCCAGGAAAGAGGTGGGGTCCTACTATTGTAATTGTGAATCTCTGATGGCTAGTAGGGTCTCATCTTCAGACAACACTGGATGTGAAACCTTTTTTTTCTGAGGTTGGGCCATAGGGATCAGTCATCAGTGAGGACTGATACTCACTTACCTTCCTTCTTGCAATTTACCTACCCCTCTCTGTTCTGGGCTGGCAGTGAAGTTCCCCAGGCTTATGGTTCTGGGAAACTTAAATCTACCATCTCTAAACCTGGGGTTGATCTACTTGCTCTTGAGAAAGTAGAGAGTCTTTGGGGCTGTGAATATGGCAACTTGCTCCCATGTCTCTCCTTGATGGTGAAGACCTCCCAAGAGATGGCATGTAGTTGGATCCAAGTGGTGAATAATGTTTCTTGCAGGAAGGGCTAGTACTGCCTGCTCTGAAGGATATTGTGGTGCTTCTCATTCTTAGAAATCCATCCTTCAGTCCAACAGTATTAGACAAATTTTGTCCAGTCTATAATCTTTTCTTTTTAAAGAAGGTTGTGGAATAGCCTAGGGCCTCTTTTCATCTAAATCCGCCCCTGTCCATGGCCAGTTCCAGTCAGTGTTGGTGGAGGGGGGTATAATTGCTGGTGGGAGGTCATAAGTATGCTGATGATACTCAAATATATACTTCCATCAGATAGGATATGCCATGGTTTTGTTGGCCAAGTGCCTGGAGCCTATAAGGGTCTGATTGGGGAAGAATCAGCTTCAACTCAACTATGACAAAATGAACTGGCTCTGAGTCCAGGTATTTCATTTTTGCCTCTGGATGGGGTGACACTCCTCTGGCCTGAGTGGGCACATAATCTGTTTCAAGAACAGGTAGTTTTGATGGCTAAGTTCAGTGCTGTATCTCAGAAACCCCAGTGAAACAGCATATCCCCCCAAATTTAGATGGACCTGTCTTTGATCGGTTTTTTTTTTCAATTTTAAAAACCTCAAGTTTTTTTCAGAGCATTGGACCAAGCTGCTGAATGAGCTTATCTTGATGTGATGATTGTATCATTTGTTTTGTTTTCTGGGAGCACTGTATGCAATGTGATGGTTTTGCTCTATTTGATTTAATGTATTATTACTTTTAATTTTACTGACGTGTCAACTTGTAGACCACCTGGAGTCCTTTGTTGACCAGTTAGCCATGTACATCTCTAGAATGAATGAATTAATGAATGAATGAAGTCACCATTCAAAAAATAAACTTCACATTCCATTACTTCAGAAAAACAAATTAAAATGAGATCATGCAGAAACTGACCACAAAAATCATGCCAAAGCTATTGGCAGTTGGGAAAGTTCAGTTACTTTGAACAGCACAGTTGATAATGACTTTATTGGTCTGTAAATGTTACAGTACTGACTGTCGGATAGCTTATTAAAGAATATATTGATATTGACTTCACAACAGGAGCGGATATAATGAAAGTGTGCCTTAACATGCTGCAACAAATGGGGAATTGTAACAGCTAACAAGTCATGTAGAGGTACAACAATGGTGCCAAAATGAAACGAAAGGACAGAGGGCTACTCTGAGATTTCAGCTCTCGAGCTTGTTTGGTCCCATGCAAACTTTGTTCACTGAATGTGGTGGTTGGTAATACTTTATTAGTCTCTAGAAATACTGCTGCTTTTTAAAGATAATTCAAAGCACTATCTTATTACAGGCAGATTTTGAAGCAACATGTGGAGACATTCTATCTGACCCTCAAACCAGTGAGTGGCATAAGAAAACCACATGGCGGGCGGTGGGGGGAAGCCTATTTAGCATTGAATTAGGAAGGCAGATAACAATCCACAGTTGCCACTGTGCATTATAATGCTTTGACAGGAATTGCTCCTGGGGAAGGGTATTACTAGCAAGAGAAGGGATTTGAAAATCTGAAGAATAGAACAGAAACAAGGTAAATTGAGACCTTTCATAATTTTGGCACAAATGAAGGCCTACAGAAAAACCATTTCCGGTCTCCTGCTCAGGCACCACAACATTGTAAGCTGATCCTGCTCTCTACAATTGCAGGTAAATCCCTCACCAGAGAGAGCTTAAAATACTGTATTTATATAATTTAAATTTAATTTAAAATGGCTAGGATCCTTGAATCTTGTGAAACTATTAGGTGGTAGGTCAGCAAACTGACAGCGAAAGTATCAATCTTCCTCCAGTTGTATCCACATATTTATTGTTAAAATATTAAAATACCAGGAAAGTAGAAAAAAGCAAATATTGGCAATAGCAATAGCACCTAGACTTATATAGCAATACCAACACCACTTAGACTTATATATTGCTCATGGTGCTTTATATCCTCTCTAAGCAGTTTACAGAGTCAGCATATTGTCCCCAACAATCTGGGTCCTCATTTTACTGAACTCGGAAGGATGGAAGGCAGAGTCAACCTTGAGATCAAACTGCCACATTGCTAGCAGCAAGCAGTCAGCAGAAGTAGCCTGCAGTACTGCACTCTAACCACTGCGCCACCATAGCTCTTTTCAAAAAAACATATAAAGGTTATATTCGTTCTTTTAAAAAATAGTTTAAAAAACCTAAATTACTTTTTACTGAGACACCCCCTTCCTTTAATTTCTATCAATCACTATCTAGATATTTGAATTTTGCATCAAACATTAGCAATTTGCTGAGCCTTCTCTACTTCACTAGGCATCTAGAAAGGCCCATTTTTTCTAAGGTACTGTTAAATTAATGCTGCGTATGGCATCATCTTTTCCTCGAAGACTATTTTCACAATTCTCTATCCTCTTATTTTCTTGTTCATTTTTTGCATACTTTTTAAGATTGTAAAAATAAAATAATAAAAAAGAAGCTAAAATGGATAACAAAGGCTATTTGCTTACAAATATAGGAGAGTATGGCTAAAGACAGGCTTAGATTTAGCATCCTATGCTCCTTCCTGACATAAAAGATTAAAGATGTAATTGAGTATTTCAGTTTGAAAGGGGTTATTGGAAAGCAGTGAAATACACTCAACTGGCATATTAAGGATGAATAAATACATGACTTTAATATTTAAGATCTAAAAGACTACTCTTTTCAAGGCAATTTTTCCATTTACTGGTCCAAAAGAAAACAATGTACTGACCTCATTAAAAATATTAGAATGATTAAAAATATTATAAATGGTATAATGGCTATAACAGTATTCCAGTAATTTTGTTTAGGTCAGTTATGGTTAACCTTTTCGGCACCGAGTGCTGAAACTGGAGAGCACATATGCGTGCACGAACCGGAGCACCGGAACCCGGAAGAGATCAGCTGGCCAGTGCGCATACGCACGACGGAACTTGGAAGAGCAGCTGGCGATGGTGCTCGTGCCCACAGAGAAGGCTTTGTGTGCCATCTCTGGCATCACAGGTCTAGATTTATGGAGAAAGAGAGCCATGTTACTTTATAGCAGCAAAAAATTAGGAAGTACCCGACAGAATCTTTTCTCATTAACAAATTTTATTGAAACACATAAGCTTCCATGAACTTCAACTCAGTTCATCAGATACATACATTTCATAGATTATGGATGGAAAGACGGATGGTGTCAGTCATCTTAAAACTTTATTAGTGTGTGATATTATCTGTCCAGGTTTGCTTGTCCACTGTTTTAAAACTCCAAGTAATAGGTATGATATATTGCAGATTAGGGCTGTGCAATTATCCAGATTTCAAGGGGAGAATGCACACTTTTTGCATCTATTAGCACCTCCTTAAATCAAATGTGCCATGCAAACCGAAAAAATGCCTGGATTTCTTTAAAGATTTGCCAACAGATGAGACACAACCACCCCATGTATTCCAAATATACTTTTTTCCCTTTGAAGCTGGATCACTGCATAGCCCTGTGGTAAAGATCCAGCTCTTCCGTGTATGAATAAAATTTGTTCAATAACATATTAAACCTCATATTCTGACATCAAAAGCACTTTACAGTATATTTCAGGGATCAGTGGTGCTTTTAGCTTTGTTTACCATCTCCATTAACAAGATGGAATTATGCAACACATTAATGAAAAACAGGGATTACACTAAATTGAAAGAGAAGTTTATCCCTTGTAAAATAATGTAAACAGATTAGAGTGATTAAAAAAGTAAGAGTTAGAATAGCAAAATAAAATTTGCAGTACTACAAGTAGTCCTCAGGTTACGACCAGTTCAGCAACATTTTGAAGTTACGGTGGTGCGGAATGAAGAGACTTGTGACTGGTACTCAAAGTTCCAGATGTTGCAGCATCCCAAAAATCATGAACAATGTTCAGTAGCCTGGCAGCCAGCTTGCACTTACAACCTATTGTTGTTACCCTACATTCAATGATCTCTATTTGTGACCTTTTCTGCCAGTTTCCTGTAAGCATAGTCAATGAAGAAACTGGCATGGAAGTTCACAAGTCATTTGGGTGTCCCCCGTTCTTTCTTTGCTCACACACAACATTCCCTCCTTCCCCCTGATTTGCACAATCCCTTCACCCTCTTTCTCTGACCTCCCTGTGCTCATACTTTTGAATGCCCCCACCCTACACTCTATCTCCATGGTCTCCCTGCAATATCATTTACCCTTGCCTTCTTTCCTTGGATTGCATGCACCCCACACCACATTCCCTGCCCTGAACTCGCACACCAAGCACTCCCCAGATTATGAGTGGTCTGTCTTGGGCCTCCCCCATTCCCCTGCAGCATCTTTGCACTAGTTACCTGGGACTTCCTCTGCTTCTTGTTTAATGACCCACATGATAGGTTATTATTATAGCCAAGACTGCATGAATTGCCTTTGCTAAGTAACATAATTCTGTGGTATAGAGCTTTATGATTGCATCACTTAGCCACAGCAATCCTAGTCCCAATTGCAGCCATAACTCAAGGACTATCTAATAAGTAATGTTGGAACATAGAAATGCTGTATTGGGAATGGGCAACATATTAGAAAGTATATTAGAGCTTCATCCACAACCTGGCACCCTGAAGGTATGTCCTCTTCTATCCTCACAGATATTCCTTTGTCTAATTATTACTTGCATTTCAGGGGGACTGATTCACAACAAAGATAATAATAATAATAATAATAATAATAATAATAATAATAATAATAATAATAATAATAATAATAATAATAATAATAATAATTATTATTTATTAAATTTCTAGACCGCCCCCTCTCCCTGGGGGGACTCGGGGCGGTGTACAGGAATAAATTTTAAAACATACAAACAATCATATACATAATTAAAAATCATATTAAACAACCCCTGTACGAATTATAAAAATTAAAAACATTAAAAACAGACCCTAAAAAATTTAGAAATAAAACTGAGGTGGGAAGATGGAATTAGGCCAAGCTGGCTAGCTGGAATAGGTGGGTTTTAAGTTTCTGACGGAAGGAGCGGAGATCCGTAGTCATTCTAATGTCGGGGGGAAGGTCATTCCAGAGGGTCGGGCCCATCACAGAGAAGGTCCTTCCCCTAGGCGCCGCCCGCTGGCACAGCCTAGTGGACGGCACCCGGAGGAGTCCCTCTCTGTGTGAGTGAATTGGCCAAAGGGATGTATGGGGCAGGATACGATCCCGCAAATGCAGTGGGATAAAGGAATATTGAAAGGTGAGGTTTGCTGTGGAATTTATTTAAAAGATAAATAAATATTGAGAACTAATCTTTTCAATACTGACACTGTTTGTCAGATCAAATGATTATTTATAATCATTTTTATAATATTTTATAACAATTTTATATAAACAAGTCCCATGTTTCATTATACTCATCCAATCAAAGTCTACATTTATAGGCAAACCCAGTCATAAGGAGCCAGTGCAATCAAGCGTTCATTGGGCCATAAATTTTTCTTTCCAGTGTTACAAACTGCATGATAAGTTTAACCTGGACATACAAAACTTCATTGTTATTTTCTGTAGTATGGATTTGAGTATTCTAATGCACAAAATAGAAAAAAATTACAGCTTTTATAAGAGGTATTAAAATAGTCTTTCTGGAATAGTCAAATGCTAAAGAGCAAATGTTGCAGAAAATAACGGGACTTGGACATTTCAGGATCAAGAAATAGTTTTATTTGGCAGCCAAAGGTTCAGAATAATTTAGCCAAGATAGCCATTTGAAAATCTGAAGGGTGTTCTGAAGGAAACATGCATTCTTATACTTTGTCAAAAGCAGCACGACACAGAAATACTTATCCCATTTCTGATTGGTTACCTTGAGGAAAGAAGCCTTAGAAGCAGATACTGTCTTGTTTCCCCTTTTGTCTGGGCCGCAGGTCATAATGGCTATGTGGCTTTGTAAGAACTTTAGCTGAACTCTGCGGTTTTGGCATTCACACTTCCTGTTCTTCCGCAAGCTTCAAACTCCGTCTTTTACTTTATAATAACAAGATGAAAGGACCCCCAAGAGGCTATCCAGCCTGACCCCGTATGTTCACTCTTAATATCCAAATCTCACTTTACGTCCTACTTTAATACTATATTTAATATAGAGTGTGGAGGAGGATTACTTTATACTGCTGTTTTTTGAATGTTAGTTATTATCCACCTCTTACCATGCCATTATTTACATGATTGCTCAGAAATAAGTTCTACTGAATAAAATTTACTGCCAGATTTTAACCATAGGCTTAATTCGTCAATTCAGATAAAAGATATGAGGGGTCCTTGGTACCAGAGGTGGTATTCAGCAGATTCTGACCAGTTCTGGAGAACCGGTAGTGGAAAATTTGAGTAGTTCAGAGAACCGGTAAATACCATCTCTTACTGGCCTGGCCCCCATCTATTCTCTGCCTCCAGAGTCCCAGCTGATTGGGAGGGAATGGAGATTTTACAGTATCCTTACCTTGCCACGCCCACCAAGCCACGCCCACCAATCCATGAAAGGCCCACAGAACCAGTAGTAAAATTTTTTGAATCCCACTACTGCTTGATACTCTCTGAGCCTGTTTTCTTGCAGACTTTTCATTACCCAAATTAGGTAACATCATCAGTGCTATTAAGGAGAGCAGTTTCCCAGACATCAAACTGCACTCCTTACTAGCACTGATAATGTTACCTAGTGTGGGTAATGAACCATCTACAACAAGATTGTCAAACACTGATGCGTCATGCGCAGGCCACGCCCACCCCAGCTCCGTGATGGGAAAAATGTTGCAAAATGTCACATGACAGCAACGTAACACAGTGAGTTTGACACCCATGGTCTACAAGAAAACAAGAATGCTCAGAGAGTACCAAGGACCCCTCATGTCAATTCTGAGGTACAAGTATTCTCTTTTATTAGATAAAAAAACACTTAAATGGTTAGTTTAGATGGGTCGTGCAAGTTTCTACCTGCAACAAATCTAACTGCAAAATGTCCATATTTAATGATTTTTCCTTCATTTCATTATATTTGCAAAAATGAGAATTTTATTGATTTTCATTTCCTCTAGGAATATATTGCAGACATATATCAGATATAAAATGCATTTATCACAAGCCTCTCCACTTACATTTAATTTCAGTTTTAATCTAGCTAAGTTTGTCTTTAAGTTTCATTTTTGTGGTTTGGAAGGTCAGGAAGAAGTGCCTAAGATAACTATGCTTGGTAAAGTAAACATGGCTTAAATGGGCTTCTTTGATTTTAAAGTGTTAGAGGGATCTAAAGAGTAGAATTTTTAAAAGAAAGTATGCATTTCCCTAATATCTTACTCTTTTTCATTGTTACGATTACACAATTTCTGAGCAAATTACATATAATGAAATATAAAGGTGAAATGAAAATATTGAAGAAACAATTCATTGTAATGTCTATGGAGATTCTCAGTCATTCAGTTCCTGGTTTTCCCAAAGGTGCTTTTTCAAGAAGCAACTGGACTTTCTGTCTGGTTGCCTCCTGAAAAAGCACCTTTGGGGAAATTCATTACAATGCTTATGGAAGTACATAGATAGGCTAATTTATCCATCAAGCAGCAGTGTGTATTTTTAAAAAGTAATTCAAATTTAGAAGTTGATAAATGTCAACTATTGTAAAATCTACATGTGTGCTATTTTTCTATCTGCATATTCAAAATTTTACTTTTTCATTTCTGGAATTATAGGTAAAAATCTGAGATAAGGGCACATTATTACTTCAGAAGTTTCTTTTCTGGTTTTAATTAATTAAAAGCTACAAAGAATTGTGCATGGGAACAGAAATAGATAGAACTTTGTGCTATCGCTTTATCTAAATACCTAGTTCTTTTGGAATCACACAGGAATATACAAGTTAAATTAAAAGGATTTTTTTAAAAAATAAATAAATTGCAAAGGCCACTACCCAACAACCTATTTTGTGGCAGAAAATTTAGTAACTTAGATATAAATATTAAGGGGGGAAAGTTATATAGCATTGGCTTATATAAAGATCTCTAATATATCACTAGGCAGAAAGAATAATAATGCTATAGATTTAAAATGAATACTGACAATATTAATTAAATTAAAAAGAATAAAATGGTCAAGCAAAGACAAATACCAATCACTGGAAAAAGGCACAAAAAGTGAATAAATGCATACACACAGATGATTTGAGTGTTTAATATAGTAGCAGGACGAATACACAGTAATTCTAGAAGCTATACCTGTAAATTAAGGATATTGAAGAAACTGTGGTTTAGCCAAGAAAATCTGGCAGTTCACCAGAAATTGCAGTCAAAATCAGGAAGATAACTCACACCATACTTGACAACAGATGACGTAGGGAAAACAAAAGGCTACTGTGGTTCATTGCAGATAAGCATATAATATAAAGTACCTTGAACTTGGGAAGAAAGCTCCAAGTTTATCACTGCAACAAATGACTGTCTCTCAACAAAGCTGCTCAGACATTTCTTGAACAAATGCAAAAGACCTTTGTTGTAAAGACTGCATCTTAAATTACTGTTTTCTTTCATGGATGTTGCTTCCACATAGAGAAAAATATATTGGGTCACACTTTTGTAGGATAACATGTCTATTTCCCCATGTACAGACATAAGAAGCCACCTTAAGACCATTATATAAATTTGAGCGATGTGCCTTGCAGTCTATTTCTGGAACAATGTAATGGTTGTATTAATCTTTACACTCTTCGACAGCTTGTGACCCACTTTCCTGAACTTTGTCTCAATTTTGGTCTATTTTTATTCAATATCTCTTTGTTTTGTTAATAAATGTATTTTGTGGTTTTAAGCTATGCAGATAATTTTTTTATAGTATAGCAAATAAATACTGTAAGCAAGATAAGATTGCTGGTTCAAATTCAGTGCTTCAAAATACTGAAAAAAAGGGGGAATTGATTTCCAGAAAATCCATTATGGTACTAGCGTGCAACTCAGGTGTCTCCTGGTTTCACAGCTCCTGCTGAAAGAGAGATGGAAACCGCGGCCAGGGGAGCCTTTGAACGAATATATCTTGTAATTGGTACTCTTTCCTAAATCAGGAGGCACTGTGCACTGTCACTCATCCTTTAGCCAACTCCCAATGGAACTATTGCAATGCCATTCTCGATAGGCTTGCCTTTGAAGAGTATTTATAACCAGGCCTGTAATGTAAAAGCATGGGGAGTAGTAGGCTCACTGCAAATACCCTGGTACACTGCATGTACCATTACGATTGCATGACCTGCGCTAATTCCCAGAAACCTTATGGGTACAGATCAAGGTGCTGCTTTTCACCTTCAAAGCCCTACAAACATACGCTAGGTTACTTGAAGAACTGTCCATCCCTGATGGTTTCTACCAGTCTACTAGCTCTGGCAAGGTGGATATATAGTGGGCCCCCTTGGTGAAATAGCATCACCTGGCCAGATCTTGTAAATATGCTGCCAGATACTGGATGTTGATAGAAGTGGCATGTTGTGGTTGCTTAGTGGGTGCAAATTTTATTGGGACCTCAGTGTTTTTGTTTGTTTGTTTCAAATGTAATTTTATTCTACTTATATTTTGTTTGTTTGTTGTTTTGTTCCTTCCTTCTGGTAGATAGGTAGTAGTTTAACTAACAAATAATAAAATAAATAATTATCCAAGCAGAAATGGAAGCTCTTTCACAGGATGCATTCAAGTGGGGGCTAGACAACTATCTGCTGGGAATATCTCAATTTGGATTCCTGTATGTAACAGAGGGACTGAATTCCATGACCTAAATGGCTCCTCCCAATTCTATTATTCTGCTGCTCTAAAGCTAATATAAGCTCATTGCAAAACTGTATTATTTCCTGTTCAAGAAATATGAAACGACATATATGATGGGTAAGACGACCCAGAATTCAGACACAACCGTGTGGGATTTCCGATATCAGATAGCATACATTATTTGGACTACAAATTTATCCCCAGGATTTCATGTAATTGAATTTATATTATAAGAGCTATAACCCCTTCTAATTTATTCTCAAGTGGACACTTACTGACAAATACATCTCTAATACTTCCATGTCATCACTGTTATCTTGGTACATGAAGTGCCACTCGGCACTGATGTTCCTATATTATCTTTCTCTTCATAAATCATTTCTGCTGTATGACAGCCATTTGCGATTTCCAAATGTTTTGGAGACTGCTTGACTATCTTAATTGAATATTCTAATTTATTGCTAATACAGCTATATATATAGATAACATGTAAGAATATATATGTTATATAATAATAAATAATAATAATAATAATAAATTCAAACTTATTATTTATGTTGCTAGATTAGATAAAAGCTCAGCTTAGCTCAAGAACCTGTTTTCAACAACTGACATAAGATGTTTCTGAAACACCTACATCAGCGATGGCGAACCTTTTTTGGCTCGCGTGCCACAAGTGGGGGGAGCACAGGGGGGTCATGTGCGGGCGTGCCGCACCCATAATGCAATGCGCAACCCCCCCAGTGCGCATGCACGCACAACACGCGACCCCCCCATTTTTACATGCTTTTTTCGCCCTCCCCAGGCTCCAGAGGCTTTATAGGAGCCTGGGGAGGGCGAAAAGAGCCTCCCCCGCCCCCCCGGAGGCCCTCCGGAGGCTTCAGGGACCGTCCGGAGGCTTCCCTGAAGCCTTCGGAATGCTTAAAACAACCCTCCGAGCAAACCGGAAGTGACTTCCAGGTTGCTCGGAGGGTCGTTTTAAGCGTTCCGAAGGCTTCAGGGAACGTCCGGACGGTCCTACATACTAAATGAACGCAAAATCTCTCTATATTCAATATTCTTAATATCCTGTTACAGCATTTTCCATATTAATTATACATGCCATGAATTTTTTAAATATATGAATGCAATAACTATAGCTGCATATGTGTTCTTATTATTCTTTTTATTATTACAAAATGGGATCCAAGCATTTGCCTTTTTTTTTCATTTGGAAGGCATTGAGGCATTTTAAGGAGCAAAGCCTTGGAGTTTAAGACATTATTTAATCCCTTAGAGATTTTTTTTTAAAATCATAAGAATAAAATTAAACAGCTTCAGATTATTATATATTATTTAAGATTTCAGGAATATACCTTTAAAAGGAGAACATGTATGTGTAAATTAGAAATTAGGGCACATTTATGGTTTCAGATTCATCAAATTCTGCATTTTATAGCAATCCCAGGCTTTAGAATGCAAGCGACTAGAAATATGACAAAGTTTGAAATTAGGTTACATTCATTATTTAGCAAGGAGAAAGACAAAATTTGAAACATTTTTAACATTTGATTTGAAGATAGGGCAAACTTCTTGAATGGGCTAAAAGCAATGTAGGAACCCAAGAAAAAGTTTCCTTCCTTACAATTTTGTGATTTTTAATTGTCATAAAGAACCACTACACTCACCTCAAATAAAATTAGTAAAAATTCAGTGAAAGCTATTTTATGCCAAGGAAATTAATAGGATATATTCTGATAAAAGTCCCACTTATCTGAGAAAATGTAATTTGTTCCTATCTCAGTGGTGCACAATCTACAACCCCAGAGTTTCATGTAATAAGCCTATACTCCAAACCTTGTTGCCAAATCAAAACTAAAGGAGAATTGATCACATTAGCTAATAAGGGGAAATTATCAAGTTCACTATTAAATTTTGTTTCTGTCCTTCCCATCCATGAGTTGAAGCCAGAAAGATAGCCAATACTTTATATCAACATCTGAAATTTGCTTATATGTATCACTTGGATTAGCTACTGAGTTATATCACATCCTTATATTTTTGCTGGAGGTGTAAAGAAAACAGGAGGGGGTAGAAGTATTAGATATGTTCATCACTTTGAGTAATTTATAAAAATAATAAAAGCAGGATAAAGAAATATATTAAAAAACCCTAAAATAAAATATTCCCAGTTACCAAATGTTTGTGTTCCTTTTGCACCAGATCTGGAACAAATATAAAAGTATACCACCAACACAGGCATGGTTGAAGTCTGAAATAGGAAATGAACAGCCAGTTTGGTCTAGTGCAGTGATGGCTACCCTTTTTGTCATCGCATGCTGAAAGCACTTGCCCATGCCTACACCCATAGTGCAATTTGTGTGTGACAGCCCCTCCCCCCGCACATGCATGTGCGACCCCGCTGTGCTCCCTCACCCTCTGCGCATGCACCCCACCCCCATTTTTGGCTTCCAGGTTGCTGCAGGAGGCCTTCCAGGCCCAAAACGGGGTGTGAGGGGTGACCCCACCACCCCATTTTGGGCCTGGAAAGCCTCCTGCACCAATCTGAAAGCCAAAACAGGGCACAGGGGTGCTGCACGAAGTCTGAAAATGCAATGTGAATGCCCCCTGTGCATGCGCTCTGCCCTCTTTGCATGCACGTATGTGTCCCCCTCATGCACCCCGCCCCCTGCGCAGCAGAGACACAAAGATCAGCTGGCCAGCAGGGGGCAAACACATGCATGGCGAAGCTGGGTCAGGGCAACGGCTGGTATGCCCGTAGAGAGGGCTCTGTGTGCCACCTGTGGCCTGTGTGCCATTGTTTCACCATTACAAGGTATCAGGCGAGAAAGCAAAAAAAAAACCATGAGTTTTACATCCTGTCTTGACCCTGAAAGCCAGCTGAGTGATCTTGGTCCAGTCATTCTCTCTCAGCTCAACCCACCTCAGAGGGTTGTTTTTTGGAAAATAGGAGGAAGGTGTTTTAGAACAGTAGAATTGTTGATGGGTGTTTCTACCCATTTGCACTTCCCAAGGCCCTCACATTTACCATCCTCATAATGCTCATTACGGCCTGACCTATGGGAAGAACAAACCCCAGGATCCAGCAGTGGATTCTACCTACCAATCTTGTTTTCACAAGAACAAAAAAGGCTGCCAAGCACAATGGTGAAATGCCGCAATGTGCCTATAATTGGTGACAGGTTGGGAGAGATAACCAAAGGATTTAAACCATTTGGTAGTTTGGTGGCAATGTACTTGTGTATTTGGCTCCAGCAGTATGCACAAGTGCCAAGGGGAAGTTGCTTCATTGCCTTTCAGTGCCAATACAGGGAATATTGTCCCTTTGCTTGCACCACTAGGAAAATGAAAACTATCTGACTGGCTCACAGATTAATCTGTGTCTTAGCTGTGGTTGGGAAGACCCAGGATTTAAGAGCCTAAATTGGCATCTCCAATTCTACCAAACTTACAGCCATCCAACTGACACATACCATTCATGAAATATGTTAATTCTTCCAGTTAATTTTCAGAGGGCAATTTTATCATCTCAGAGTGCAACAAAGTTACGTGGAATGTTTGGATCCATAACAGTAATTTGTCACTGAGTCCTAACTTTAATAATTGGGCTTAAATTTGCTTTTGTAAGCGATCTTTAAAAAAAAAAGGAACGGTATGATTCTCTCTGCTTGACATTATTCCACATCGCTATCTACTACACCTTTCCATTTTCTCGGTTCGCTACATGCACGGGAGGAACCCTAATCCACAGCAGCCGGGCACAGCTGGCATGGCCCCTGTTGAGGAGAGGAATGGGCACGAGTCTAGCCTCCCAAGAGACCGCCCTCTCTTCTAAACCTCCTCTTCAGACGCGCCGCGGCGAAGGCTTTGGACACGAGTCGCAGCTCCCAGCGGCAACGCCTCCTTGCTGTCCCGGTCCGCTGCCTCTACAGCCCAAAGTGCCCGCCCGTCTGCGCACCAGTGGGAGCGAGGTTCGCGCTCTCTTCCCCACCACACGGCTTGCTTCCCAATTCAAGAGGGGAGCAGCGACCTTTCCCCTTCAGCGTCCACACCTGGCGGTGCCGGTTCCTATGGTGAAAAGGAGGAGCAGAAGCCGCGATTGGGGGCCGCCGGCGCCTCCCGTCTGGCCAGGCGGCGGCGGCGACGACAGGAGGAGGAGGAGCTGCGTCGGCGGAGCGGAACTGGAGAGGCTGCCCGCGAACATGGCGGCGGCGGCGGAGGAGCAGCAGCTTTCGGAAGCCTCTGCCGTCGTCGCTCCTCTCCCGCTCAGCAGTGGCGGCGGGAGCAGCGGCAATGCCTCTGGGTCTGTGCCGGTGCTCTTTTGCTTCTCGGTCTTCGCCAGGCCTTCGACGGTGCCACACGGCTCCGGCTACGAGATGCTAATTCAGAAGTTCTTGAGCCTCTACGGCGACCAGCTCGACATGCACCGCAAGTTCGTGGTGCAGCTCTTCTCCGAGGAGTGGAGCCAATACGTCGACCTGCCCAAGGGCTTCCTGGTGAATGAGCGGTGCAAACTGCGCCTCGTGCCCCTGCAGATACAGGTGGGTGACGGTGAAAAAAGAGCAAGGGCGCGCGTGGGTGTGAATGTGTGTGAATGCAAGAACAGCGCCGCCTAGGTCATTGAAGCAAAGGCCCTCTTGCCGTCCAGTGGGAGCCTTCCACACCCACGTGGCGCCGGGGGAAAAAGGTGAAATCCGCTGGGTGACAGTGAAATTGTCATAGCCAGCCTCTGCAAGTCAGTTTTGGTTCCCTTAACAAAATGGCTACATATGTTAGATTGCACCAACACCCTGCGCCATTAAATAGTCAATCACAGTTTGTCCTAGTGTATTGAACAAGGCTTCCACCTTGGCTTCTAATATCGGTTGTGTATCCTGAGAATGGGAACAATCTTTTAAAAATGCATGTTGTGCGAACATGGGTGACATGTGAAGTAAAACATGGTTTTGGCCTTGGGTATTTAAAAAAAAAGTCTTTCAGGCTTGTAACACAGGTTTAGATTTGTCCACACATTGGTTATTCAATGTGTTATTCAACACATTGGTTAAACCCAATTCATTGGCTGCCAGCACCAAAAGAATGACAAATGTTTATAATGATTCAGAGAGCTCATTCCCATTGTGTGTGTGTGTGTGTGTGTGCATGTGTGTGTGTGATCTATTAACAATAACAGTTGGAAAAGGCCTTGGAGGTGTTCTAATCCAACCCTCTAACTTTTACAGAGAATATAACCTCTCCACGTCTTGCTAGTTTATTGCTGAGGCAGACTAAAGCCTGGTCAAACTGATCCAGCAAAAAAAGTAATGTTTTCTATGCTGAATAACCATTCTGTGCTGCGTGAAGAGGATCATGGAGGTCAGTGATCTGCTGCAGGACCACCTTCTCCCACCAAGCAATGGTTTTCTATGCTATTGTGGGCATTTCTTGGTTGGCTGTGGGAATGATCAGAAACTTGCCTTGCAGCCCGTTCAAGGGGACAATTCAAGCTCGCTGTTCCCACTCTCCATAGCCTAGCATTACCTCCCGCTATAGGGATTTTCAGCCCCCTTTGCTTTGTGACCTCATTTTCATCTCATTATCCTTCTTTCTCTCTTGGCACACACCACCATCCCCAGGAAAGATTCTTTGTCTTTCCTGCTCCTCATTCCTTAGTTGCATCTTCCCTCAACCCTTGTCCTCAGGGCTTTCAGGAGAACTCCATCACTTATCTCCAATAACAGCAGCTGCAGTTAACCCTTGGAAATATCTGCACTGGATTAGGCAGTGCTCTCTAGCCAGTGTGGCGGTAAAGGGAGAGGAGTAGGCAGAGGAGAAGATATGTGCGTGATCCAGGATGGGAGTGGAGACAGGCAGCAGAGAAGAATCTCACTCCCTGCTTAGGAAACCTAATCACCACTATGTTAAGGTTGGCATCTCTACTGACTCCTTGTCGGGAATATTCAGAAAGTGGAGCGTTGTGTTTAAAGTTAACTTCCTTCAGTTTTAATGGTAGCTGGAAAATACCAATAGATAAAATTGGATAAAGCTTGAGTATTCCCAGATCACACTTTAGTGGTGGAGGGAATGATAGTTTGCCGTAGAAGGTGATCTTAGCTGAAGTGCCTTGTGAATGGCATTTCATAACTCTGATCATTCAGATTAAACCCCATGAATTGGTCCCACTGATTTTATTGGGCTTGTTTTTTAGTTCTGCTGTTGATCTCAGCTGATCACAGGAGGCTACTGGAAAGCCTTTAAAGAAATTGTCAGTCTTATTAGCCTAAAGCTGTTCTGCCGGGTAGTCATAATCCAGCAATCTTGATTGCTGGTTGTTGTCATTAACTGAATCTCTAAAGTTGTTAGGCAGGCAACTTCCTGCCAACTTCTCACAACAAAATCAGTGGTTACAAGTTACAAGTCTCAGGCCCTCAGGCAGGTAGGTGGCTGCTGGAGAAGGATCAAGGGGGTGTGGGAAGGGTATATGAGAAGCATGGCATGAGGGTGTGCGAGTGTGCAAGGAAAGGTGCGATGAGGTGCATAACAGGCACTATGGGGGCTAGAGAGGATGCACGAGAGTCAGCAATATAGGTTGTGGAGGGTACAGGGATGTGAAAGTGGCTGATATGGCACAAGCGCAGAAGGGGTGGGGTGGGGCACTGATTGGGGAGACTTACCCCAGCAACTTGCAACCTTCCCTGCTAGCTTCCACACTGACTTTTTGGGGAAGCTGTCAGGGACATTTGCAAATGACAACCATGTGATTAAAGGTCGCTTGACAACAGTGGTGGGTTGCAGGCAGTATGCCTCAGTACGGGTGTACTGGTGCCTGCCGGGAGCACCGGGTACCGTTCCGATACGGTGCTCCGGAGGGCCCACCTGCCCACCCGCCCTCCTTATCTGTATTTGAGCTCTTTTGTGCTTCCACGCATAGAGTGTATGGCGCCTGCACGACGCTCCGCCTAGCAGCTGGAGCGTCGCAGGGGGTAGGGATGCATGTGCGTGCTGTGCCTGTGTGCACGTGTGCTGCACGTATTCACGTGGTGGACACTGGGCCCTGTTGCACCGTACTGGTTGCAACAGGATCCAGAACCCTCCACTGCTTGACAACCAGTCATAAGTATGAATCTAAGCACCCAGAATGTGATCACCTGACCTTGGGGGTGCTGGGATGGCTGGAACTTATAGAATAAATCACAACCATTTGCATAGCACCATTGTAACTTGGAGTGATCACTGACTGAATGTTCATAGGTTGAATTATGTGGCACAAAATGTATGAACCAAAAGAAACATTTGTAACACTGAGTATTTTAGTGGTTCTAAAAAGTAAATATAGGTAGCTTCAGATTCTCATTATCAGAGTATAAAAATAAATGACTGTTACATCTTTATCAATTAATAAACATTGACTTTGAAGCACCCAAACATCTTTATAACCTTTATAATGTTATGCTATTACTAAGTTCCATTTTAAATCAGGAAGAGGGCCTTCTCAGCCGCTGTCCCTGCATCGTGGAACATCTTGCCCTGGGAGTTAAGGAAAGCCCCCAATCTTTTGGCCTTCTGCAAAGGGGTCAAAACCTGACTGTGTAACCTTGTGTGGGGGACACAGAGGCCCACACAACCATATGAACCTCTCTCCCCCGCCTGTATTAGCAGCTGTCTAATAGAACCCCATCTTGGAATTCCTCACCTTCTGACATTTTTAGAATGTTTTTATAATTTTAAAACCTTTAAGCCTAAATTATTCTGATTTTAATGTTTGATTTTATTGTTGGTATTATAAATTGCCCAGAGCCCTTGTCCAACAGAAAAGGATAGTTAGTCAGTTAGTTACTAAGTAACTAAGTGAGTAAAATAAATGTTACAGCATGTTAAGTATATCTATGCAATAACATGTGTTGTTCTTTTAGAGCTCTAATGCTGCTGATTATTGAAATAAGAACAACACAGGATAGTCGATATGGCAAACTGGGAAGTATTTGCTCTAAACCTCCTATGCAGGATTTAGAGTTACCCTTGCTTTTACCCAAGAGAGGTGTCTCAATTTATCCGAGTTGCAATGTCCATTTCATATCTTATTATTCCATTCTTGGAAATCTCTAAAAAATGGAGTAAAGGAGAGAAGAGATGGCATTGGACTGCAGTTAGACATCTTCAGTCTGTGTAAAACTTTCCTCATGGTATATAGAGCATGAGCAAGGACATTCTGTGTTATATTTTAGAACTTGAAAGCCACTGTTAGTATTTCCTCACTAGTATCATCATTATTGTGGTTGAATAACAGTATTAAACCATCATTGCTCAATATGATACTCAATAGCCATATCAGCAGTATTTAATCATCATTATGCCTTATCAGATAGGCTTGACATAGCCATCATGACGTTTAAGTGAGACTATAAAATGTTATAAAACACGAGAATTTCCAATTGAAATTTGTAACACTAGTACTCTGTGCTGGGGATTGACCCTCAGACCTCATGTGCAAAAAAATGGGTCACTCTCTCTTTTAAGTCAGTTTTTAGTTCTTGGAATTTATTGTTAAAGCATTCATTTTTTCAGTCAACTCCTTGACTTCTGATAAAATGTGACAGTGGTATTGGTACTAGATTGATGTAGATGCATTTTCAATATCTACATTTTATGTGGTATCAGTCATAAAAATCATCCTATATTGTTTTGATGTTATATTGTATATAACAATTGTTTTACATTTAAAAAAAGTCCATGTGTATTTCAAAAAAGATCCAAGAATTTATCATTTTAAGATTGAAGTCTTAAGCAAGACATCTTGTATTCCTGCATTTGGTGAAAAAGTGCACTCCGAATGAATATTTAATACCTCTGAAAGAAGTTTGGCTGGATATATATTTTTTAAAACTCAGGGATATGCAATCTTTTTTTGGGTCAAGGACTAGATTTAGCCTCAATGTTTACGCAAAAACAGAGCAAACAAGAAGCAGCATTGGAACAGAAGGAGAAAGAGGATTAAATGAAGGATTAAAGTTAAATTTAATTTTAGAGAGCCCCCTTTCTCTATTTAAAAGGGGGTGCATAATATTGAAGCTGGCTTTTCTAGAGATTGGACTCCAAATAGCCAGATCTGGAACAACATTTAATCTTAATTTAATTATTGTGAATACTGTTAACTACATTGCAGTTAATAAATAAAGAAATGAAGTCAATAAAGTCATATCTTCTGTTCCTTGAAATACTACAATTCAGCAGCAGCTTTTAGAGCAGTGGTTCTCAACCTTCCCAATGCTGTGACCCTTTAATACAGTTCCTCATGTGGTGGTGACCCCCCAACCATAAAATTGGTATCTAGGTTCCTAAGACCATCGAAAATATGTGTTTTCCGATAGTCTTAGGCAACTCCTGTGAAAGGTCGTTGGACCCCCAAAGAGGTCCCAACCCACAGGTTGAGAACCACTGTTTTAGAGGAACTCTGGGAATATTATAGATTATATGAGTTAAACAGGGAAAGCGTTCTTTTTAAATCCCTGTTTTTTTTCTTCCATAAGCTAAATTACACTATATAGCATTTTTAGATTTTGTAATAGAAGTCTACCTTTAGATATCTGCTTTTTATAATAGCCACATGCTTACATTGCATAAAGAAGTATTCAATATTGTTTTAAAATGAACTTCTTAATTTGCAGTAACTTGAAAGACAGATACACAATATATGTATGATGTGTTTCCCTTTGATTTTGCTTGTTTGCTTGTTGCAGATGCACTATATATTTAATTATAGTTTGTGAAATAATGATTTAATTAATAACACAAGTTAAATTAGTACTGTTAGCAATTATAATATTTCCAGTTTCTTAAGAATTTAACTAGGGAAAAGTACTAAAATACGTTAGAATGGTGTCTGGTTCACTGAAGTCAAAGAACATCTTCAAGTTCTAGTGACTGCTTATATATAGTGAAATCAGTTGTGATGTTGACCAGATCCTAAAATAGAAAAACAAACCAGACATAAAACAGTACAGTTTCCTTTATGTATTTATGCATATGAAACATCAATACTTCAATTCTGCTTGTTCTTTCTTCAGAAGTTAAACTTAGAGAGCATAGTTCTGTGAATGTGTTCTCAAACAAAAATCCATCTGAGTTGAATCAGGTCTACTCTGAAGTATGTTAGCTTAGAATTGCAACCTAAATGTTCTAATTAGCCCACACATTTTTAGAAATACTTTTTTTTTTTGAAATTAATAGAATATATTCCAAGTTAATATGAACAGATTTTCAGTCTGCTCAGCTATCATAGAACTCAGTTATCATAAAGGTCACTTTTATAATTGCTTGCCACAACAGATAGGCAGGTCATAAATCAGTTCATATTTATATATTAGTAATATCTAATGAGAATAAAGCTTGTGAATTATTCCAAGGAGAAAAATAGTGATCAGGAAATCAGAAAAATGTATCGAGACGAACGGTGATAATGATTTTCACATGCATATAATCACATAGGAAAAAGAATGATTTTTTTTCCTGGCAAGAGCTTCTCATGCTATGTGAGATGCTTCTCTGGAGGATCCCTGAATTTTCTTTGAGATAAGGAAAAATATGTTCCTCTGTGCATATTCATTTGTCAGATTTCTATTTCCCAACTTAAGTGTAGAGTTGTACCTGAATCATTGCGGTCCTAGTTCAGCAGCTCAATCACACTATATCACAAAGGTTCGCCTCTAGTACTTTGGATGTAACATTTCACTGAAAACTTTAGTGATGAAAAAACAAGATAACTACACCTCAGCAGTCATATTCACGATCTAATTTTGGAGGGGGAGCCGGACCATGCAGGAATAACCGAGACCTGGTTGGGCCACGAGGGAGGTTTACCCCTCGTGGAAATGTGCCCGCCAGGTTATCGAGCATTTCACCAGCCACGGGCCCAGGGAAGGGGCGGCGGGGTAGCAGTGATTATCCGGGAAGACTTAGAGCCGAGAGAGTTCACCGTGCCACAGACATCCGGGTGTGAGTCCCTTGTCGTGAGATGGGGCCCAGGGAGGCAGTTGGGCCTGCTGATAGTATACCTGGCTCCTCGCTATACATCAGCGGCCCTGCCTGAACTCCTCGAGCTGATCTCATCAGTGGCGGTTGAGACCCCCAAACTTTTAGTGATGGGGGATTTTAATCTGCCGTCGATGGGAGAAGCGTCCGAGGGGGTTCGGGAGTTCATGGCTTCCATGACAGCAATGGACCTGACTCAATTAATTCAGGGCCCTACTCACGAGGGAGGCCACACGCTGGACCTTGTTTTTGTCTCTGGCCAGTGGACGAGTGATCTGGGAATAGGGGATCCAGCCGTTATTCCCCTGTCATGGTCGGATCACTCACTTCTCCGGCTTGACTTCCCTGGTGCTACCCCCCACTGCGAGGAGGCGGAACCGGAAGGTATTCGATGGTTCCGCCCCAAGCGCCTGATGGAACCAGATAGGTTCCAGACGGAGCTTGGGCCACCTCCTGTGGACCTGACCCGCCCCCGAGTGGAGGACCTGGTAGACGCATGGAATAGTGCGACTACCGGGGCCCTAGACCGGGTGGCGCCTTTGCGGCCTCTCCTGCGGCGACGAACCACCCTGGCTCCTTGGTTCACCGAGGAGCTAAGGGTGATGAAACGCCACAAGAGACGCCTAGAGAGTCGTTGGAGATCCTCCCATTCCGAATTTGACCGAGCACAGGCACGAGCCTATTTGAGGACGTACCTTGTGGCATTAAGAGCGGCCAAACGTCAACATTGCGCCGCTCTTATTGCATCCGCAGATAACCGCCCTGCCGCCCTGTTTCGGGTGACTCGCTCCCTCTTGTTTGAGAGACCGCGGGAAGCCCCTTTACAGGGCAGAGCAGAGGAGTTTGGGAAATATCTACAGGACAAAGTCGCTCAAATCCGGATGGGATGGGCCCCTTTCAGTGGTCCAGTAGAGACGCCCGTGGCGAGTCTTGAGGGACCACTTTGGGAGGAGTTTGACTCGGTTGCCATCGAGGATTTGGACAGGTTGCGTGGACGTCTGCGACCTACCACATGTTTATTGGACCCGTGTCCCTCCTGGCTTGTACTGGCATCCTGGGAGGTTACGCGCGACTGGCTCCTGGGCCTGGTGAACGCTTCGTTGGGTGAGGGGTTTCTACCGGCCGCCTTGAAAGAGGCGGTGGTGAGGCCCCTGCTCAAGAAGCCTTCCCTGGACCCAATGGACCTAGTCAATTATCGTCCAGTCTCCAACCTTCCTTTTTTAGCGAAGGTTGTAGAGAGTGTGGTGGCACAACAGTTCCCACGTCACCTGGAGGAAAATGATTATCTAGACCCGCGCCAGTCCGGCTTCCGACCCGGGCACAGCACGGAGACGGCCTTGGTCACATTGGTTGATGATCTCTGGAGGGCCAGAGATAGGGGTTGTTCCTCTATCCTGGTCCTATTAGATCTCTCGGCGGCGTTCGATACCATCGACCATGGTATCCTGTTGCACCGGCTAGAGGGGCTGGGAGTCAGGGGCACCGTTTTATGGTGGTTTGGCTCCTACCTCTCTGACCGGACGCAACGTGTGTTGGCAGGGGAGCAGAGATCGACCCGGAGGCCACTCACATGTGGAGTGCCACAGGGATCGGTGCTCTCGCCTCTCCTGTTCAACACATACATGAAACCGCTGGGCGAGATCATCCGTGGTTTTGGGGTGGGATATCATCTGTATGCTGATGATACTCAGCTATACATTTCCACCCCGAACCACCCAAATGAGGCCGTCGAAATGATGTCCCGGTGTTTGGAGGCCGTACGGGTCTGGATGGATGGCAACCGACTAAAACTCAACCCTTCCAAGACGGAGTGGCTGTGGCTTCCGGCCTCCCGGTTCAACCAGTTTCTTCCATCTCTGGCCATCGGGGACGTGCAACTAGCCCCCATGGAACAGGTGCGCAATTTGGGCGTCCTCCTAGATGCCCGGCTGTCCATGGATGACCATGTAACAGCCGTGGCAAGGGGGGCATTCCATCAGGTTCGCCTGATGCGCCAATTGCGCCCCTTATTGGACCGGGATGCCCTACGCACAGTCACCCATGCGCTAGTGACGTCTCGCCTGGACTACTGCAATGCTCTCTACATGGGGCTTCCCCTGAGATGCACTCGGAGACTACAGTTGGTCCAGAACGCGGCCGCGCGGGTGATTATGGGGAGGACTAGATACTCCCCTGTAACACCTCTCCTGCGCAAACTGCACTGGCTTCCTGTGGTCTATCGAGTGCGTTTCAAGGTTTTGATTATGATCTTTAAAGCGCTTCATGGCACAGGACCTAGTTACATGCAGGATCGCATCCTGCCCCACACATCCCTACGACCAATCCGCTCACACAGAGAGGGACTTCTCCGGGTGCCGTCCGCCAAACAGTGTCGGGGGGCGACACCCAGGAGCAGAGCCTTCTCTGTGATGGGCCCAGCCCTGTGGAATGACCTCCCCCGTGACATCAGGATTACTTCCGATCTCCGCTCCTTCCGTGTACAGCTGAAGACCCACCTCTTTCAATTATCTGGCCTGGCTCAACCGTAATTTTTCTTACTCCTCCTGACTGTCTTTTTAAATTTTAAATTTAAATTTTAATTTTATATTGGGTTTCTTACAATTGGGGTATTTTAATGGTGACTTTTAACTGTCTATGTAATTTGTTACCTCCTCCGTGCATGTGTGTCTTTGTATATATGTATGTTTATGTATTTGTACACATGTTTTATGTTCTATATGCTCCATTGTACGCCGCCCCGAGTCCTGTCTGGAAAGGGAGCGGCTAATAAATCCAAATTTATTATTATTATTATTATTATATTTGAATGAGGAAAAATAATGAATTGCTAAGCTTAGAAAAGTAAGCTTTGCTTTCAAAGCACCTTAGC
This sequence comes from Natrix helvetica, assembly GCF_964273705.1. Lineage (NCBI taxonomy): Eukaryota > Metazoa > Chordata > Lepidosauria > Squamata > Natricidae > Natrix > Natrix helvetica. The sequence continues at coordinate 60,279,773 of NC_138552.1, forward strand.
AACACATATAATATATGAAAGCATCTTTTTTATTATTTAATTTTCATGTATCATCATATTTAGCTCCCCATAGTTACTTGTTTGAAGTAATTTTTTTAAAAAAATCCAGATCAATAAATAAAATATTGGTTTAAACCCCAAAGTGTTGGATTCATCTGATAAAGCATTCATACATTTCAAAGATAATGATAAAGATACTAAAACTATATATACTATCTTTGCACACTTGAAAGACGTTTAGATTTCTCTTTCACAAGCAATAGCCTTCCTTACTAAAGCAGCTTGGTTTTAAAAGAGAGGTTTTATGAATTAGAAAATATTAACCTGGGAATATTGATTCTAAGATCGGGTTAAATATTCTACGGAACAAAAATGGTATGGATTTGGGTTTCCCCCCATTTAAAATATATCTGATTAAACAGTGGGATCCTGAGTATATCTGCTTGAATGTAAGATAATTGAGAACAATGAGACACTTTTTAAGTAAAATGGGATGGCAACCATAATCATTATTATCCCCTTCTTTCTTTATCTCAGATAACAACATTGGGCAATCTCACACCATCCAGCACTGTGTTTTTCTGTTGTGATATGCAAGAAAGATTCAGACCGGCTATCAAGTATTTTGGAGATATTATCAGCGTAAGCCAACGATTGGTATGTATATTTGGTTCGTTGAAGGTCAGGTACTATTTTAATTGCACTATTGTTAATGTTTTATTATTTAAATAAACTTTCATTTTTCTGGTTTTTTTAAATCTTTGCAGCTTCAAGGTGCACGGATTTTAGGAATCCCAATCATTGTAACTGAACAGTATCCTAAAGGTCTTGGAAGCACTGTTCAAGAAATTGACTTAACTGGAGCTAAACTTGTTTTACCCAAAACCAAGTTTTCTATGGTCTTGCCTGAAGTTGAGGCTGCTGTAGCAGAAATACCTGGAATCCGCAGTGTTGTTTTATTTGGAGTAGAAGTATGTATTTCATTTACCATGTATTTGTAGTTTTCCTAGAGCAGCATTGCTATTGAAATAAAGGTAAAATATCATTTGTAAATATTATAATTGCTGATATGATTTACTTTTATTCTTCTTCAAGACTCATGTATGCATTCAGCAGACAGCACTGGAATTAATTGGCAGAGGTTTGGAAGTTCATATTGTGGCTGATGCAACCTCTTCAAGAAGTATGATGGACAGAATGTTTGCTCTGGAGGTAATTTTATTAGATAATTATGTGAGTTTGGCTTCAGTAATGGTTAGAGTGTAACAATTATAAATATTACATTCCCGTAGTTTCAAATATTTCTGTGGCACAGAAAAGGAAATATATTTTTCTATTTCTTAAAAGAGTATACATGTATATGACTGTATATTACTTCCCTACCATTTTTAGCATCCATATAGCCTCTATTTTACTGATTTCTTTGTCAGCAGTAACTAAAAATTAAAAATATAAGGTGGAAAAAAGAATACATTCAAAGAAAACCTGAGGTAGCATAGAAAGATATAGTTTACTAAATGGCTTACTAAAATAAAGGTTTATGACAAAGATTTCAGCTACCCTTTCTGCTTTGAGAGAGAAATCAATTTCACAAAACATAAGCAAAATCAATTTTAAATGCATCTTGATTTAGGGACAGGTGAAAAAACATTATAGTAATATCAGGCTGACAATGGAACAAAATCCCTAAGGAAATTAATCCTTAAAGTATTGCAAAAGGAAACAGCATATAGAAATTTGCTAGAACAGGATGATTGGATTAGGTAACATGCTTTTTTCGTTATTCCTTAAATGATAGGATGCACTACTCGATTTCTGATTTTTATATACAGTACAGTAATACATGAGCAGAGGAATCCTAGCATTTGAGACACAGAACTCTGACACTTGTGGGGTCCTCTTATACCAATAAAATAATAGAAGAAATTATTTTAAGCCTCTTAAACTATTTTTCTTTTATTTATTGTTTAATTAGAGAAAACAATGATGGTAGTTAACAAATCTAAAGGTATACCGTTATTTTGGGATATATGCATAGATTTATGTTTTGTGGAAGAAGAATTTCTTAAGCTAATGTATAAGTAATTTTTTTTTTGGTTTTGATTTTTGAACTTTGGCAGGAACTGTCTAGCTTGTGCAAAGTCAATAATTGCATCTATATTTTATTTATTTATTAAATTGACATGCTGCCTATTTCTCTACCAAATGACTGGGCAGTATCCAAACAACCCTTGTCCCCATTAAATTCAGTGGGGCAGATTAGTCAAGGTTTTAGGTAATATACAATGTTTGCTTATTACTTAAGGATTTTTACTGGCAATGTAATTTACAGTATCTTCTGAAAGGAAAGAATGATGTCTTTTCTATATATATATATTGGCTATTATCAAAAGCACTTCTGTTATTCTGATTTTTTAAATAAAAATATTGAATGTATATCCAACATTTCTTGTTATCCAAAAACCCAAGGCAGTTTAGAACAATTATAAAATATCAAAGATAAAACACAATACAATTGCTAGAATTAATATTTTGCTAAGATCTTCGAAAGAAACTCCAAGCTCTTCCTGTCTTTTTATTATATGAAAATCATCAAATCATGTTTTCTTTATGGGACGGATTTCTCAGAATAAAGACACAAAGGTGAATATAACATAAGAGGTATCCCAAGCTTCATTTATTTCACCAATAAAGAACTGTCTTTTAGCAACTATGTGAGTAATTTATGGTGCTTTAAGGTGCAAATCAATGCATCTGTTCTACATTTAACTGTTTAAATATATCCATTCTGAAAAGCAAAATGGACAAAGAAATGGGAAAATGTAGAAATGGTATAACTGGAATATATTACTATCCAGACACCCATAAAAATATGTGAAGGAACAGGAAAAAATGACAATTGGATGATAAAAACCATGCCTGGAAGCTATTTATTTATTAGTTTATATATAATTGCTATTTATTATCTTTGTATTATTAATCTAAAATGTGATTTCAGTGGTGGAACTATTTTCAAAGCTGTTTTTCTGTTTTAAGATAAATTATAATGCTCTGTTATTAGGAAATTGTAAAATCCGTGGGTTTATTGTTCAAATATTTCTCAGCAAATAATTGGCTTTTTTTGTTTTGTTTTTTCCAGCGCCTTGCTCGCACTGGGATTATTGTTACCACTAGTGAAGCCGTGTTGTTGCAGCTGATAGCTGACAAAGATCATCCCAAATTCAAAGAAATCCAGAACCTCATTAAAGCAAGTGCTCCAGAGTCAGGACTTCTTTCTAAAGTATAAATACTCTTAAAAGAATTTGACAAAGGAAAATGAATACATAAATACACACTCTCGCATGGAGATGTATAATCTCTCCTACACGCCTATCAATTGATGTATTTTGCCTGCCTTAGCAGAATTTGTTATATTATGCTTTCCAGGTGCTGGTATATTCTATAGTTGTAGCTCTTTGAGTCTTGGAGCACCGTAGGGTCATTTCCTGTTCAGAATAAAGTTTAAAATAGAGGTACATGTTTGTCAGTATTGTACCCACTGATTATAATTTAACTCCTCAAACGCAACCCCCGTGTTTTTGTGAAACCTTTTTGACTGAATGAATAAATGTACTGTGGGAATTGTATTACTATTTGTATAAATTAATGCAGTGACATAGATAAACGTGTTAATTATGTTTTAACATTTAACATTCTATGAATGGAAGAATATTTTAAATGAAACAGGATACAGAGAAGATGCTTAATCATTAGAGAAGGCAATAATATTAATGCATAATTATTTGTGATATAGCTAGGGTGGTTCTTAATTATTCAGGACTTTATTAAATGCTGTTGCAAAATCATTTATTGAAAGTTTTTAACTAGAAAATTCTATAATGTTCACTTCCAAATCCCAAGCAGTTCTATCAACTTGTTAACAAGAATATAAGAGAGATTGATGAGACTGAAGTAGGATATTTTATTTTACTTTTAAATATTCAAAACAAGATGCTCAAGCTTCTCATTTCCAAACATTGAAATAACTTCTTTCTTGTATGTATTCAGGGATTTATTTTTAATCCCTGAATGTATAGATTTAATGAACTCCATCTGGTTTCTGCATTAATTCTGGTAAATTAAAGATTTAGTAAAACCTGCATCAGTTTTATGCTGCATTTTGAAATACAGATGCTGAATACTGTTTAAAAAAAAGCTTGATTTAATAGAGTGTACTGTTTTTGATGTACTGTTTTATAGCTAGAAATAAATTTGAGTAACCCTATTCTTGTTACAGCTAATTCATTTGTCTTATAAATGATTCAAAGTGTTCTAACATTTATATGAAAAATGCATGTGGCTTTATATGAAATGTATTTTGCAATATTGAAAACAATTATAATGCAGATTTTTAAACAAAAACAGTTCATAGTTGGAAACTTCTGAAACATATCTTAGCGCCCCACAGTCTACCACAAATGTTGGCTCTAAAAAGATGCATGTAATATAAAGTTTGTTCTTTGATTTTGCTTATAAAGAACGTCTCATCAGTAAATTTCCTTTTATCTTGAAAAATTCAGTCACTGACCCAGAGGTAGCATATAATTTAAAACATTCTTTATTTTAAAGAAAACAAAGCTGTCAAAAATTAAAATGAGCACAACATGATGCTTAGACAAAAGATAAATATTTCAAAGAATCACAAATATTATCAAGCAGAGTAAAGAATAAATGAGCAGCTGTACATAACTTACAAATGTATTCCAATATATTGGAACACGATAAATGGATGTGCAATCAAAAATTCTACTGCCTGTCTCAATTCAATCACTGGGATTTTAACAATCTTATTTGCTGTTGGGTATGCACAGGTGATATCCACAATGTTTTCCCACTTTTTTTTCTGATGTGAACTCCTTTACAAAACTGCAAGTAGCTTTTCAGTTTCAGAATTGATTCACCATGCAACATGAATAGTTTATCATTGAGAAGGAAAAGGTCCTTTCACATGGTTACAGTTATGTACTATGGCATAGTAACTATGCCATTCCCTGGATTAAGGTACTATATGAAACTCCTGGTTTCTTCAACAGAGATGTCCAATGATCATTTCATGACTTAAGGTAAAGGTAAAGGTTCCCCTAGCACATATGTGCTAGTCATTTCTGACTCTAGGGGGCAGTGCTCATCTCTGTTTCAAAGCTGAAGAGCCAGTGCTGTTTGAAGACGTTCTCTGTGGTCATGTGGCTGGCATGACTAAACGCCGAAGGCACATGGAGCACTGTTACCTTCCCACCAAACGTGGTTCCTATTTTTCTACTTGCATTTCTACATGCTTTCGAACTGCTAGGTTGGCCGAAGCTGGGACAAATAACGGGAGCTCACCCCATTATGTGGCGCTAGGGATTCGAACTGCCGACCATTCTAATTGACAAGCTCAGCGTCTTGGCTGGGTCTGACCAGCTCCTATTGGTCATTTTAGGCTATTGTTCCATCCTCTCAGGTTTCTGGCCACTGCTTTGTTTGGACTGCAGGAGAGGGGCCTGGGATAAAATCACCTTTCCAAGTTTATTCCCTGGTGCAATAAATAAAGGAATACAGAGGGAGAGGGGAAAAAAATAACTGATGAATTTTGAAATTTGCACTAGCTAGTAAACATTTGCATCTGTTCTAGGATGGGCAGTGTTTGTGGGAGCCAATGCAATTCCACGCCCAAGTTATTGTGTTTTTATTCGGGTAAGCAAGCTGCAGTTTCTGGCAATCCATCTGTCCAAAGCAAGGCAAAATAAACCTAAGTGGTTTTTAAAAGTCCTGTGAGTCCTGGAGGAGGAGGAGCTTCCGGAGGGAATGGAGGTCTGCCTCTGAGCTCCGCTTGATTGCGGGGGCTCTCTGATGGGCAGGGATGCTGCCGACCCTCGTTTCCAGCTCGAGGGTCGGGATTTTTGTTGGTGACCACGCCGGCTTTTGCCCTGGATCCAGGCTGGCCCGCTAGGACGGCCTGACAGCTGGGCGGAAGGAGGATAGCACGCCGGCTGGTGCCGATAACTGGGGTTTTCGAGCGTTTCCACCTAGGATGTGTACTATTATCATCTGTCTATCCCCTTTAGTGGGGAACTGTGATTTGCTAACTTACATTAACACCAACAGCACCCACTTGACGAGTTTGGCCCTGTTTGTAATTACACAAATATGTCATATTCGAGGTCAGACCTACTGCTGCTGCGAGAGTCCCCCCTCTCGCAGATATGGCCTCCAGCCCTTTCAAGGGCCCACCTTGAGGACGGGTTTATTAACCCAGAGAGGTGGAGGAAGCGCAAATTAAGGGGCTTTTTAATTAACCGTTTTTTAATAATTTTAAGGGGCTCCAGGGTTGGGGGGGGATGGATCAGGTCAGGAGTGATGGTAGAGCCAGGCGAATAGGTGTGGTCGAGAGAGGAGGGTGCGGAGTGGGGGAGGAGAGGGAAGATAGCATTCCAATACAGGGCTCTTTGATACCAACGGTCGTAGGGAGGGGCAGGTGCGAGGACAGATTAAGAACGCGTAGTCGGTTGGGAGACCATGGTTATTGGTCATACCCGGTCATTTGTACCAACCCCCACATACTAGGTGGTCAGGATCTACAGACCCAGGGCCTGAGGCTGTTGTTATGCAATGCGAGGTCCGTTGTCAACAAGGCCCCCCTCATCAACGATCTGATTCTGGAGGGGGAGCCGGACCTCGCAGGAATAACTGAGACCTGGTTGGGCCACGAGGGAGGTTTACCCCTCGTGGAAATATGCCCACCAGGTTATCGAGCATTTCACCAGCCTCGGGCCCAGGGAAGGGGCGGTGGGGTAGCAGTGATTATCCGGGAAGACCTAGAGCCGAGAGAGTTCACTGTGCCGCAGACATCCGGGTGTGAGTCCCTTGTCATGAGATGGGGCCCAGGGAGACAGTTGGGCCTGCTGATAGTATACCTGGCTCCTCGCTATACATCAGCGGCCCTGCCTGAACTCCTCGAGCTGATCGCATCGGTGGCGGTTGAGACCCCCAAACTTTTAGTGATGGGGGATTTCAACCTGCCGTCGATGGGAGAAGCGTCCGAGGGGGTTCGGGAGTTCATGGCTTCCATGACAGCAATGGACCTGACTCAATTAATTCAGGGCCCTACACACGAAGGCGGCCACACGCTGGACCTTGTTTTTGTCTCTGGCCAGTGGACGAGTGATCTGGGAATAGGGGATTTAACTATCACTCCACTGTCATGGTCAGATCACTCACTTTTCTGACTTGACTTCCCTGGTGCTACCCCCCGCTGCGGGGAGGCGGAGCCGGAAAGTATTAGATGGTTCCGCCCCAAGCGCCTAATGGAACCAGATAAGTTCCAGGCGGAGCTTGGGCCACCTCCTGTAGACCTGACCCGCCCCCGGGTAGAGGACCTGGTAGCCGCATGGAATAGTGCGACTGCTGGGGCCCTAGACCAGGTGGCGCCTTTGCGGCCTCTCCTGCGGCAACGAACCACCCTGGCTCCTTGGTTTACCGAGGAGCTAAGGGTGATGAAACGCCACAAGAGACGCCTAGAGAGTCGTTGGAGATCCTCCTGCTCCGAATTTGACCGAGCACAGGTACGAACCTACTTAAGGACGTACCTTGTGGCATTAAGAGCGGCCAAACGTCAACATTGTGCCGCTCTTATTGCGTCCGCAGATAACCGCCCTGCTGCCCTGTTCCGGGTGACCCGCTCCCTTCTGTCTCAGAGGCCGCGGGAAGCCCCTTTACAGGGCAGGGCAGAGGAATTTGGGAAATATCTGCAGGATAAAGTCGCTCAAATCCGGAGGGAATGGGTCCCTTTCAGTGGTCTAGTGGAGACGCCCGAGACGAGTCTTGAGAGACCATTCTGGGAGGAGTTTGACTCGGTTGCCATCGAGGATTTGGACAGATTACGTGGACGTCTGCGACCTACCACATGTTTATTGGACCCGTGTCCCTCCTGGCTTGTACTGGCATCCTGGGAGGTTACACGCGACTGGCTCCTGGGCCTAGTGAATGCTTCGTTGGGCGAGGGGTCTCTGCCGGCCGCCTTGAAAGAGGCGGTTGTGAGACCCTTACTCAAGAAGCCTTCCCTGGACCCAATGGAGCTAGCTAATTATCGTCCAGTCTCCAACCTTCCCTTTTTAGCGAAGGTTGTAGAGAGTGTGGTGGCCCAACAGTTTCCATGTCACCTGGAGGAGAATGATTATCTAGACCCGCGCCAGTCCGGCTTCCGACCCGGGCACAGCACGGAGACGGCCTTGGTCGCGTTGGTTGATGATCTCTGGAGGGCCAGAGATAGGGGTTGTTCCTCTACCTTGTCCTATTAGATCTCTCGGCGGCTTTCGATACCATCGACCATGGTATCCTGTTGCACCGGCTGGAGGGGTTGGGGGTTAGGGGCACCGTTTTATGGTGGTTCGGCTCCTATCTCTCCGGCCGGACGCAACGTGTGTTGGCAGGGGAGCAGAGATCGACCCTGAGCCCCCTCACTTGTGGGGTGCCACAGGGGTCGGTCCTCTCGCCACTCCTGTTCAACACATACATGAAACCGCTGGGCGAGATCATCCGTGGCTTTGGGGTGGGATATCATCTGTACGCTGATCATACTCAGCTGTACATCTCCACCCCGAACCACCCCAACGAGGCTGTCGAAATGATGTCCCGGTGCTTGGAAGCCGTACGGGTCTGGATGGGTGACAACCGACTCAAACTCAACCCCTCCAAGACGGAGTGGCTGTGGCTTCCGGCCCCCCGGTTCAACCAGTTGCTTCCATCTCTGGCCATCGGGGGCGAGCAACTGGCCCCCATGGAGTGGGCGCGCAATTTGGGCGTCCTCCTCGATGCCCGGCTGTCCATGGATGACCATGTAACAGCCGTGGCAAGGGGGGCGTTCCACCAGGTCCGCCTGGTGGGCCAATTGCGCCCCTTATTGGACCTCGCCTGGACTACTGCAATGCTCTCTACATGGGGCTTCCCTTGAGATGCACTCGGAGACTGCAGTTGGTCCAGAATGCAGCCGCGCGGGTGATTATGGGGAGTACTAGGTACTCCCATGTAACACCTCTCCTGCGCGAGCTGCACTGGCTTCCTGTGGTCTATCGGGTGCGTTTCAAGGTTTTGATCACTATCTTCAAAGCGCTCCATGGCACAGGACCTAGTTACCTGTGGGATCGCATCCTGCCCCATACATCCCTACGACCAATCCGCTCGCACAGAGAGGGACTTCTCCGGGTGCCATCCGCTAAACAGTGTCGGGGGGGGGCAACACCCAGGGGCAGGGCCTTCTCTGTGATGGGCCCAGCCCTGTGGAATGACCTCCCCCTTGACATCAGGATTACTTCCGATCTCCGCTCCTTCCGTGTAAAGCTCAAGACCCACCTTTTCCAATTATCTGGCCTGGCTCAACCGTAGTTTCATCCTATTCCTCCTGACAGTCCTTTTTTAAATTTGTAATTTTTAATATGGGGTATTTTAATGGCTAATTTTATTACTATTATTGTGATGTATTTAAATGACTGTTACCTCCTCCGTGTACGTGTATGTGTATGTGTGTATGTGTTTGTTTATATGTTTATATGTATATATGTATTTGCTTTTATTGTACGCCGCCCCGAGTCCCTTGTGGAGAGGGAGCGGCTAACAAATTAAATTTATTATTATTATTATTATTATTATTATTATTATTATTATTATTATTATTATTATTATTATTATTATTATTATTTTGATACAGAAATACATTGGGCCTGCTGGAATCTGTAGCTTTTGCAGGTAAACTCACTGAGGCTAAAAAGAAGACAGTGTATTTCCAAGCAGATGGAACAAGGTGGATGTTTCACTGTTAGGCTTTGATCTCTATCCTTTGCATTCTAGAAAAACAAAATGCAGGTGAAAGAACCCCCACAATCATCAACAAGGGCGCTTGTGGCCGAAGGATGAAGAGGAAGGCATGAATTTAGAACTGATAAATCTGGCCTGCTCCAATCTATGGGATAATCTGCATTGATCCCATCACTTCAAACGTGCTTAGGAAAAACAGGTTGGCTTTTATCTGAAAATTCCTTTTCTTCAAGATAAGTGTTAGGAAGTGAGTCTCATGTACAAATTATAATTTCTAGAGAAATGTTTTCCTTGATGAGATCCTTTGAGATATTGTGAGCACATTTTGGTGCTGTATGTGTGTGAGAGAGAGAAAGTTACATAAAGCTGTAGAATTTTCTGAAGAATCTTGTTTATCATAATATTCTCCCAGCATTGTAATAAAAAAAAATTAAATTGGTTTCCTCCACAGGCAAGCAATGGCTATCGGTATAGAATAGATCAGTATAGAGCATATCAAAAGTTCTGTAACAGAGCTTTTGTTATTGATGTTATTTTGCAAATTGGGAATATTTCATTTGCATTCATGAGACTTCTTAAATCATAGGAGACTGTGAATATATTTTTCACTTAGATCATTTCCACAACCAGGGAATGTGTTTCAGCGAACTTTTTACTGAAATGGATCTGGAGATATTCCAGCTTCCATATGCAAGCAGCTGTTGGGAAGACTTTGTAGAAAAGCAGAAAAGAAGAAAAGCAATTGATCTTTGCTGGATTCTGTTTCCATTTGTAGTGTAGTAATAGTAATACTGTATCAACTGCTATTATATTTCATTTTATATATCAGTAAAGATAATTACATAGAACCAGTTTTTAAGTACAATGACTCAAGAAGTAGGCGATGCAAATTAAACAAACTTACAATATTGCAATAAAAAAGAGGAACATAATGAAATGAGAAAGAAAAGAAATCAAAATTGGCTGGAAACGATTTCATAAAAATTAACGAGTTTTCATTTACATTCAGGCACATGATAACAATTGGCTGTACAAGTATCTACACTCTAAGATCAATGCCTCGGACCAGGGGTTGGCAACCATAAACACTCAAAGAGCCACAAAGGTCCCAACTGGAAGACCCCGTTCAATTCTGGAGCCAACCGGAAATCCGGTTCCCCCACCATAGTCTCCTCCTAGCACGGTATCCTTTTTCCTCTACCTTCCCTAACCAAAAGACATCAATTTTGGAACTGACCAGAAAACCCGCCCCTTATATGAGAGTGCTCTCCTGGCGCACTGTGCTTCCACGCCCCAACCGGAAACTCCTCCCAAAATTGTGGCACTGACTGGCGACAGGGAGCCGCAGCAGAAGGATGAAAGAGCCACATGCTGCTCCAGAGCCGCAGTTTGCTTACCCCTGCCTTAGACTAATAAGTATCTGTCTGGTTTTAAATATGAACCTCACATTGATTACTCCAGGGACAAAGTTGTTGATCTCAGACCCCGGTTACCCTGTGCCTGGTGCCATGCTCTAAAGTGGCAGGATGAGAATCCCGGGATGTGCTGCAGTGGTGATAAAATCCACCTCCCTCCTCTTCAGCCCTCCTCTGAACCCTTACATAGCCTTCTCACCCACCAGCATCCAATGGCAAAGCACTTTTTTTCTGCTGTCCAAATGACATCTTTTGGAGCCAGAGAGGTGAAGGAAGGAAATGTATGCCAACGTTCAAAGTGCAGGGGCAGGTCTACCACAGGATAGGGAATATCATGGCGGGGCCTCAGAAGCAGCCTTCATTTCTCTAGATACACTTTGTTGGTGATGATGACAACGAGCTGGACATCATTGTGGAATCTACCCAGGCGTTAATCCACAACTGATTAGCCAACTGCAGAAGGTGCTGCATGAACACAAGTATATTCTGGAACCTAAGGCTGCTGTTGATTCTGTTCCTAAGGGCCACAAGGACTTCCAAGTGGTGATTAACACTGATAGGAAGCCTTCTGGAGAGCACTAAGGTCATTTCAATGCCCCCAAGACTACAGAAGTGGCTGTTCTCATTGTCAGCCAGGATTTTGAGAAGAGATATATCGTTCTCCATAGCAGAGACAACAGGTTGTTATAAATCAGTGAGATGTATAGTGCCTATGATGCTCTCCAGTACCCTCTGATGTTCTGCCATGGAGAAGATGGCTATTACATCAATATACATCCATGCGAACCAAACACCAAGGTTCCTCTCAAGAAGACCATGTCTGCTGCTACCTTTTACAGCTACAGGAGAATGGAGCGTGATGGCAAAGAATGCTACCTACTGCTGTTCCAGTTCTATAGCGAAGCACGGGTACCCAAATGACTAGTATACTCTATCTAGAAGTTGTTATATTATGTTATTTATACAAATCAAGGTAGGATATAAATAAATATTATATTTTAAAAGGTCCTTCTTTTCTTGAGTAAAGCATACACCCAAAAATCCAGTAGCATTTTAGCTGTTAATATACATTAATGTGGTCTAGTGGTTAAGATGCTAGCCTACATAGTCAGAGACTCTGAGTTCTGATTCTGCCTTAGATATGAAATCCAACTGGGTAAATTTGGTTCAATTGGTAACTAACTCTCAGCCCAACCTCACAGGGTTGTTGTGGCAAAAATAGGAAGTTTGAGTTATTTAGAAAGTAATACAAAGCAGAATGAAAATCTAATACACACAAATAAATAAATAAAATAGCCAGATTGTTGGAAAGCAGTAAAAACAGCTTATATAACCACAAAATTTTAGGGAAATATTTCTGTTTGTTTTTCAGTTAATTGAATAATCTTTTGCCTTATTGGTACTCCATTGTAACTCAAGGGTAAATTGCACAGTTTAACAAGAGGGTATGTCCAAGAAAAAGTTTTTAGACACTGGAAACTAACAGTGGTGATTGTTTTATGTATTCAGCAAATTGCCCAGTAGGCGGTAGTAGTGTTAAACAAATAAAAATAATCCAGGATGTTTCACTTATTTTTAATTATGAAAGCTTTTATATAGTTCATAACATTTGTACAATTTTAATAAGTAATTTTGAGTCAAAGTAGTTTGGATGGCAGACTAGCGGGAACCATGTCAACCACATTAAAGTCTTTAATCGACTATTGCTTGGTTACTTTTCAGAGCTCAAACTCTAAAAAAATAATCAAGAAAATGCACTCTTTGGCTGAAATAGAAACAATTATGCATTACAGTTATTGTTGTGGTTTATTCATGATTATATCTGCTAGCAAAAAGCCACAGGAATACTTACAGCTTTAAATGTTGTACACAGTTATCTTGTCTACCTTATATATATATATATATATATATTGTAGCTAACAAATATGTACCCTCGTAGAAATTCAAGGGAAGTTCACAAACTCTTTGCACATGTGCAGGTTGAAGCATCCAGTTTTGCAATTGATTGTATGAAGGGAAGGGAAGAAAGTTTATGTTCCGTATCTTATTTCATTTTTAAATAATAATTTCTCTGTATTTGAAAACACTATCATGGTTATAGGCATGTGACCAGAGGTGGGCTGCTCCTGGTTCGGCCCGGATCAGGCGAACTGGTAGTAGCAGCAGTGGGAGGCTCCAACTACTTGCCTGGACGCTTCTGCGCCTGCGCAGAGGTATCACACTCGTGTGGGAGCATGCCCGAACTGGTAGTAAAAAATTTGGCAACCCACTACTGCATTTTGACACATTTGAAATATTGGCAACTTATACCCTGATTGCTAAAAATAATATTGCTTCAAGTTTGTGTCTATTCTTATTTTAAAAGGTGTGGGTGGTGGATAGAAATGCATGTGAGGGGAAAAAAAGGATATATAGAGCTATAAATGGTCAGGGTGGAATGTACTTTTTAAAATCTCTGTTGGAGAATAATGTGTGTCAGAGATGACACACACATTAAATCTAGAAAACCCTGGAATGGACCAATAGCCAACTGACAATCACAGGATATTTAATTATTCTAAGGATAATTAGCATATTGCTAGTTACAAGGGCAGTGATGAAGGGGGAAGGGCCAGATTGCTCATCCTTGCTGTTCCTCCTGTTTTTTTTGAATTTGTGAAAATGGTGAGCAAGAAATAAATCATGCTCAAATAACTGGGAAAAGAAAAGGACCAATTTTTTTCTTTCTGCTGTTACCATTCAAATTTACCATTCAATTTTTTAGAAAGCCGGGGCCATGACTTGTTTAAGATTTGGGGGAAACAAGGGATAGTATAGTAGATTTCATCAGGAGCACCTGTCTTCCAGTGTACATGGCTAAGAATATCTTGATATGGGGAAAGCTGTCCTTGTAAAATCAAAATGCACCAGCAGAAGCATTCCTGAAAGTTCAGAAAAATAATTTATAACATTGCTCATTTAATTTTCCTCTTGTGTTTTTGAAATGCCTAATATATTTTTAAAAATCCACATTAATTCAAAGGGTGGAGGATCAGAAGAATCAATTTCTTAATTAAGAAAATTATGTAGATAGAAAGCTTAACATTATTTTCAAGCAATGAGGAATGCATTAATAGAAATTATACATTATTAGCCAAATCATTTCTCTCTCTCTCTTTTTCTCTGTATCATCTGAGCTTAACGAAACCTTCTAGATGTATAGAGTCTCATAAAAACATGCTATCTTGTATTGCAATTCTGTGCATTTAAATATCATGGATTTTTTAAAAAAAATTTAAAAGAAAGAACATGAATGGATATGTTTGGTAAAATCATACCGTCCACAGAGTGGTTCTGGTTCTTGTTGATAGCTCTAGTTTTTTTTTAATTTCAGAGGAATATGAAATGCAAAAAAAATATGGAATGTAATTAGGGAGATGCAAAAGACATATCTACGTTGAACGGGTAGGAGATAATGTCAGGGAGCAAGCAGAATCATTTCAAGCAAATGGCAATCCTTAGAACAGGAACTTGCGATGAGCAAGCCATTCTTTAAGTTAGTTACTTCTGAAAATAAATCAGATATTGAGCAGAGTCTTTTTAAGAGAAACAAACCCTCTATTTGATCTTCCATCTTTATTGAGGATTTGTTTTTCCAGGTACATTTTTAAGGGTGATTTTTGTCTGATGCTCTAATCTTAGAGTTGGAAACAAATCCCTTGATACATGGAGGGCTTTATCTCAGTATAAACATACAAATTCAGTCCCATACAAACTTGTCCATATATATACCTCAATTGGTGAATTTTACCTCAGAATAAATTTACAATACAATACAATAGTAGAGTTGGAAGGGACCTTGGAGGTCTTCTAGTCCAACCCCCTGCCTAGGCAGGAAACCCTATACCATTTCAGACAGATGGCTATCCAACATCTTCTTAAAGACTTCCAGTGTTGGGGCATTCACAACTTCTGGAGGCAAGCTGTTCCACTGATTAATTGTTCTAACTGTCAGGAAGTTTCTCCTCAGTTCTAAGTTGCTTCTCTCCTTGATTAGTTTCCATCCATTGCTTCTTGTTCTACCCTCAGGTGCCTTGGAGAATAGTTTGACTCCCTCTTCTTTGTGGCAACCCCTGAGATATTGGAACAATGCTATCATGTCTCCCCTAGTCCTTCTTTCTATTAAACTAGATATACCCAGTTCCTGCAACCGTTCTTCATATGTTTTAGTCTCCAGTCCCCTAATCATCTTTGTTGCTCTTCTCTGCACTCTTTCTAGAGTCTCCACATCTTTTTTACATCGTGGCGACCAGAACTGAATGCAGTATTCCAAGTGTGGCCTTACCAAGCCATTATAAAGTGGTATTAAAATTTATAAAGGACTGCATTGCCTATGTTGTGGATGATGTTCTATGCTGGTATTCTTCTATTTGTTTCTCAGAGGCTCTGAAGCTCATTGCAGTTCTTTCATTTCCTGGCCCGAACATTCAAATGTTTTTCCATAATACTAGTCTCTCCAGCTACCGTACTATTGTTCCCCTTCCATTTCAATCATTGAAGTCTGTGGTGGGAGGACTAAGGAGGGATAAGTGCTACGATAGGTGTATCAGTTTCATCTATTGCTAAAATGTATGTATTGTGACAGATGCTGGGATAAAAGTAGGAGGCAGGATTTGCATGATGATGTCACAATGCACGTGTCATTTTGATATTGTATTTTGTGTTGGTTGCTGATGATCATAGAGTTTTAATTTTTTTAAAAAAAAATTAACAATTTTAAAAATTCTGGTTTTTTCTTTCTCACTTTCTTCTCTCCTTCTCCCTCATAAACACACACACACACTATTATTTGCAATTTCAGCAGGAATAAAGCTTTAATGAAATCTATTTATATATTTTTCTTTTAAGGCAGAATTCAATTATTAAGCCCTAAAGAAGCAATGGATTTTCCCCTCTGTTTAACTAAACCAAATAAATCTTTAAATTTTGTAGCGAGGGAGAACAAATAAAAGCTCCTACTGGTTGTATAAGTGTTTAAAAATAAATCAATTCTAATAAAAAATGATGATTTGTTCCTAATATCATCCTCTGTAAAAAAAAAAAACCCACTAAAAATGGCAGATATAATTGCAGTTTTGGAGAATGATGGAAGAGATATTTTTATAGATCAGAAACTAATTAAAGGGCAGAGGAGACAGAAAGATTGCTGACAATTCTTTCTTGTAAGGATATAAATAGTAAGATCCCACAAATATCTATAGTGGCTTAAGTCACATGCACCTTCTTGGTCAGGGTTATACATAAACATTTTTTAAAGAAACAAATTCAGATAGCAAAAAAGATAATAAATCTGAACAACTCCAAAAATTAATTTCATTGACTACATTCATTAGCAATAGCACTGAGACTTATATTTTGCAGCCCTCCCAAAGTGGTTTACAGAATCAGCATATTGCCCCTAACAATCTGAGTCCTAATTTTAACAACCTTGGAAGGATGGAAGGATGCGTCAACCATGAGCCGGTGGGGATCGAACTGCCAAAGTGCTGGCAGTTGCAGAATTAGCCTGCAATACTGCATCCTAACCACTGTACCACCATGGCTCTACCAAGAATAGTTGAATCTTTTACTTCTTGCCACTATATAACTTTCAAACATTTTGTTTCTTTGATTTAATTGGAACATAAGGGAAAGAAAGAAGGAAGGAAGGAAGGAAGGAAGGAAGAAATGAAAGAAAAAAGAAAGAAAGAAAGAAAGAAAGAAAGAAAGGGAAAGGGGAGGGGAGGGAGGGAGGAAGGAGTTAACATTTGCCTGATAGGAATATGTTAATTGGAGGTTAGAGGTTAGAGATTTACAACTCAAATATATTTTCCGTGACATGTGCCTATGTAATGTACCTCTCTGCATTTTTTAAAGAATGATTTTATATATCCATTTCTAAATGTTTGTCATTTGAAATCACTTTCAAGGTTAGTTGGTTTTCTTATATGTCAAACAATAGAAAATTTGGCTAGTAATGGCTTTGTGGGTTGGATTTTGTTAGTTTTTTCTGGGTCATCAGCTTATTACTGCTCTTATGCAAGTAAACTATCACAAACGATATACAACTCACAATGTAAATCTAAACCACTAATTTGATTCTGTTGAAAATAAAAGTTGCATTCAAAGAATCTATTAATATAAACAGTTAATTTGTGTGGTCATTATTTATTTATCAAGACTTAAAATATATTTGGAAACAGTGCTTGTTGACATCTGATATGAATTTATTCTGGTTATGTATTAGTACTCATAGAGACTGGACATATGCAACAACATATCATTTTTGGAACAATCTTCTCATATGGACAGAAATCAAAAGTAAGCATTATTTATTCATTCAATTAACAGACATACATATAAAAACACTGAGTGCTGATTCAATTTCAATATCATACAGTAGTTCCAATTGATGAGAATCTGCCAATTCCCAAGTGAATGTAATTATGTGAACAGAGTCGCTTGTTATACAATACAATAGTAGAGTTGGAAGGGACCTTGGAGGTCTTCTAGTCCAACCCCCTGCCTAGGCAGGAAACCCTATACTGTTTCAGACAAATAGCTATCCAACATCTTCTTAAAGACTTCCAGTGTTGGGGCATTCACAACTTCTGGAGGCAAGATGTTCCACTGATTAATTGTTCTAACTGTCAGGAAGTTTCTCCTCAGTTCTAAGTTGCTTCTCTCCTTGATTAGTTTCCACCCATTGCTTTTTGTTCTACCCTCGGGTGCCTTGGAGAATAGTTTGACTCCCTCTTCTTTGTGGCAATCCCTGAGATATTGGAACACTGCTATCATGTCTCCCCTAGTCCTTCTTTCTCTTAAGCTAAACATACCCAGTTCCTGCAACCGTTCTTCATATGTTTTAGTCTCCAGTCCCCTAATCATCTTTGTTGCTCTTCTCTGCACTCTTTCTAGAGTCTCCATATCTTTTCTACATCGTGGCGACCAGAACTGAATGCAGTATTCCAAGTGTGGCCTTACCAAGGCATTATAAAGTGGTATTAACACTTCACGTGATCTTGATTCTATCCCTCTGTTGATGCAGCCTAGGACTGTGTTGGCTTTTTTGGCAGCTGCTGCACACTGCTGGCTCATATTTAAATGGTTGTCCACTAGAACTCCAAGATCCCTTTCACAATTACTACTACTGAGCAAGGTATCACCTATACTGTACCTGTGCATTCCATTTTTGTTGCCTAAATGTAGAACCTTACTCTTTTCACCATTGAATTTCATTTTGTTAGATAGTGCCCAATGTTCAAGTTTGTCAAGATCCTTCTGTATCTTAAGCCTATCTTCTGGAGTGTTGGCTATTCCTGCTAGCTTGGTGTCATCTGCAAATTTGATGAGTTCCCCATTTATTCCCTCATCCAAATCATTGATAAAGAAGTTGAAGAGTACTGGGCCTAAAACAGAGCCTTGCAGTACTCCACTGCATACTTCCCTCCATGTAGATGCAGTTCCATTGAGAACGACACGTTGAGTGTGGTTGGTCAGCCAGTTACGAATCCATCTGGTGGTGATGCTGTCTAAGCCACATTCTTCTACTTTATCTAGTAGTAGGTTATGGTCTACCTTATCAAAAGCCTTACTGAAGTCCAAGTAAACTATATCAACATCATTCCTCTGGTCCACTAATTTTGTCACATTATCAAAGAATGCAATAAGATTAGTCTGACATGATCTGTTTTTGACAAATCCATGTTGGCTTTTGGCTATTACTTTATTTGCTTCTAGGTGTTCACAAATTCGTTGCTTGATTATTTTTTCCAGAATCTTTCCTGGTATTGAGGTCAGGCTGATAGGTCTGTAGTTTCCTGGATCTAATTTTTTCCCCTTTTTTGAAAATGGGAACCACATCAGCTCTTTTCCAGTCCTCTGGTAGTTCCCCGGTGTTTCAGGATCTCTGAAAGATATAATTCAGTGGTTCTGAGATCTCGTCTGCTAGTTCCTTCAGAACCCTGGGGTGTAATCCATCTGGTCCTGGTGATTTGAACTCGTCTAGGGTAGACAGGTGCTCACTTACCATTTTCTTCCCTATTTCAATTTGTGTTCCTAATCTGATTTTTGTGGTGCTGCTTTTGATAGGTTGGACTGTTTTATCCCTTTGTGTAAAGACAGATGCAAAACATGAGTTAAATAGTTCTGCTTTCTCCCTGTTGCTTGTCACCTTCTTGCCACTTTCTCCTAGCAATGGACCAATTGTTTCCTTAACTTTTTTCTTGTTTTTAACATGTTGAAAGAAGCTTTTTTTGTTAATTTTTACTTTTGTGGCAAGCGTTTCTTCATTGTGAGCCTTAGCTTTCCTCACTTCATCTTTACAGGCTTGGGCTATTTGCTGATATTCTGCCTTAGTTATGTCCCCCTCCTTCCACTTTTTATACTTACCTTTTTTGTCTTTCAGTTTGTCAGATAGTTCTTTATGCAGCCATGCTGGTTTCTTTTGGGAGCTGTTATTTTTCTTCTTCATTGGTATTGTGCTAGACTGGGGTTTTGTAATCTCATTTTTCAAAATTTCCCAAGCTTCTTGAGTTGTTTTCCCCTTGAGGATTCTCATCCATGGAATTTTTCCCAAGCTCTCTCTAAGTTTATTGAAATTAGCTTTCTTAAAGTCCATGACTCTAGTTTGACTTTGTTCTACTACTTGTGTTTGCATAATGTTGAATTCCAATATTGCATGGTCACTTGCCCCCAGGGTTCCTATGGCTTCAACACCTTCTATCATTTCCTCTCTGTTAGTGAGAATTAAGTCCAATATGGCTGATCCCCTTGTTCCCTTCTCTACTTTTTGGAAAACAAAGTTGTCTGCTAGGTTTGTTGTTTTCCCTATTGTTCTTCAATCCTATAGATGATGTTCACTTTGGGCCAGCAGGTATCACTATAGTTTCATTGAATTTATAACTATAATAAAATTATCTGTTTTGATGACAATCAGATTGCTTCTTTCGATATGTGTAAAAGGACAAAAGTTCCAAATGTAGGAAAACAAGGGAAGAAATTATCCATAACACAGAAGTATATCATACGTAGACCCACACCATATTATTAAATTAGATATTATTACATTACAATTTACTACTGCAGTGTTAAACAAAAGCACATTTTGATATAAATGGATTTTTTCCCTGTTTCATAAGCCTATCTATTGTTTCTTTATGTTCATTCTTCCCCTTCTCTTCTTTACTTTGGCATTAGCATGAAAATCCTCTTTGATTTAAATTAAAGTTCTGTGTGTAAACTATAAATTGTTTTGGTTCCCTTTTTTGTTATTTCAATTTCTGAAAACAATTTTTGCTCTTATTCTTTTTCAGCAAAAATGGCTGAGTGTTTGCCTTAATTTGTATCTGACAAAAGTCTCTTAAACATCTATATAATTCTATGTCTGTTTTTTCATCATTTCCTAGATGGAATTCATCATCATCTGTTTGGATGATTAAATGTTATTTGGCCTTTTGATATGTAAGAAGGGCAAGCCATATAGCTTCTAGTTACCTATAGTGCCATGCTTGAATTCAAACTGATGAGTGCCTAGAGACTGGCTGCAAGTGTTAAGATCTTATGGTAATAGTGACGTAATCTATAACATCATGTTCTTTAGTTGCATATACAGTACATTGTGTATTGTTCTCTATTCTCTCCAACCTAAAACATGAAATTATATGGGTCATTCTTTTATCAGTAGGACATTCTTATATATTTGAACATCTGGATTCTGTACATTTTAAGCCCTGCCTGTACGCAAATATTAGAGATTGCAAACCAGTCTACGGCTGATATGAAATACAAGCATTATTGGAAACTAAAATCTTTCACCCGGTCACATATTTTCCATAGCAGAAGAAAACATTGTGTTAATGTTTTATTTGTTCTTAGAAAATAAAATCATAAAATTGATTCACTAATTCTGTTTGCAGTCGGTTTCAGTGTCAAATTATTCTTACATTTACAACTTTTTTTAAAAAAAATATATGCAATCTGCAATTGGTCTCCATATAAATTAAAATTGTTATTCTGTGCCTTAGGTTCTGTATATGAGACTCGGTGGGACACAACCTCAGTTACTTGAAGAATTATACTATATGTCTTCTCTTAGTTGTCTTTTTTAAGGCTGAATGTACCCAATTCTCTCACTCCCTTTTCCCAAGGTTTACTTTCCTTGATCATCCATGTTGTCCTTTTTTACAAGTCTTAATTTATCTGAATACTGCCTAGAACTGAATTTAGTATCCATGTATGGGTTTGATCCTATTTAATGCATAATGGAATTATTACTTTCTGTGGTTAGAAAATGTGTTTATTGATGTATCATGTTTGCCTGTTCGGTTGCCATGTCACAGTATTGATTTGTATCCACCTTAAATCAATTGCAATTCCAAGATCCTTTTGAACCTTATTGCCAAGCCAACCTCACATTTGATTTCTTTCTCCTAAACAAATAACATTGCACTTGTCTTAATCAATTTCATTCTGTTATTTTCAGCAGATTTCATCACTTTTTTCTAATCTATCAAGATTGTCTAATTTTGTATCCCCCCCCCCATCCCTTTATCCTAACCATTAATAAAAATGCTGATGTGATTCCAGTGATCCCAGGAACAAACCTTATGCTCATCTGATAATTCAATGAAATTTAATGAGAGTTTTTAAATGAACAGTCAGGTTTTCAAAGTAGTTTTAGTTCACCACATTTTGTTATTAGTTACAAAGTCATGTCCAACCCATCTAGACCCCATAGACAATGTTCCTCCAGGCCTTCCTGTCCTCTACCATATACAGGAGTCCATTTAAGCTCACACCTACTGCTTCGTTGACTCCATCCAGCCACCTCATTCTCTGTCATCCCCATCTTCTTTTGCCCTCAATCTTTCCCAGCATTGAGGTTTTCTCTGTTCCTTCCTTCTCATTAGGTGGCCAAAGTATTTGAGTTTCATCTTCAGGATTTGGCCTTCTAAAGAGCAGTCAGGGTTGATCTCCTCTAGGACTGACCGGTTTGATCGCCTTGCAGTCCAAAGGATTTGCAGGAGTCTTCTCCAGCACCATAGTTCGAAGGCCTCAATTCTTTGGCGCTCAGCCTTTCTTATGGTCCAACTTTCACAGCCTTGCATTGCAATTGGGAAAACCATAGCCTTGACTATACACACTTTTGTTTGCAGGGCGATGTCTCTGCTTTTTAGTATGCTGCCATAGCTTTCCTCTCCAAGAGCAAGCATCTTTTAATTTATTGACTGCAGTCCCCACATCTGCGGTGATCTTGTTCACCACATAGCTACCGCTATTTCACTGATCAGTCATAATTCCTTTGATTCACTTTTACATTTGCTGTACTCTAATCATCTGATCTCACCTGTTCTTCAAAGAAATTCAGAGGGATTTTTTTAAATTTTATGCAGAGAATATAAATATACATTCTTTCTATGAGTGGTTCCAGGGAATCTTGGAAAACAATGTTCAAAGAGCCACCACATTAAAAAAGAGTCTGAAGGATTTGAAGCTGGATAAATGTTCTTCACCATCTTTTGTAGTAACTGACAACTGTTTGTATTGGCTTTTATTTCTAAATGCAATAATGATTTACTTGCTGCCTGCATTTGTTTAACCTTTTGGAGAATTTAATAGCTAGGGTTAAGGTTAGTGTTAGGATTCGAGTCAAGTCATTTATCTGACTTGCTATACACTACTATTGCTTTTGTCTCTCTTTTAACTATAACATTGGCATATTTTCTTTGGAATTCAGGAGCAATAGAGCCTAATTAAGAAGAGTGTTCTGGAAATTAGTTGTTTTAAAATAAAGGGGTAATTTGCAGCTGATAGGCAAAAATTCATTTGTTTAAGAACCAACAAGTGTTGGGAGATGGTAAGCCACAGACTCCTCCTATGTCGAAGGCTACTGGAACCAATGGTCTAATAAAATCTGTAGGAAAATTGCTTGAATCCAAAGATAGATCCAGAACCTTGATCAAGCAGGGTTGCAGATTGCATTGATAGTTGTACTCACATTTAAGAAAGTTTTGGCTAAACATGGAATTTAGCAGAGTAAGGATGCATGTCACTCTTTTCTGTGTCTGTTCAATGCTTACATAGATCATCAGTGTATCCCTTTTCTTCCAGACTCTGGTTAATGTATCCAAAAGTTCTAATAAAAAATAAAGTAGGTCAAACAAAACTGAGGACATTTGATCCATGATCTAGAACAGTGTTTCTCAACTTTGGCGACTTTAAATCCTGTTGACTTCAACTCCCAGAATTCCCCAGCCAGCTGTGCTGATCTAGAAGGACCTTTTGGAATATGCAGACCATTAATAGGACTGAAGCTTCAGGTTTGAAGATTTACTGTACTAGCCCTTACTTCCCCATAGCCCCTACTTTTCACCACAATATATTGTGAAGTATAAAGCTTATTTTATTTTATGAGAAAGTTCTGTTCTTTAAAACCTCTTCCTTACATTTTATGAAAGGAGTGCAGAACTTGCTTCGCAAACTGAAAACTAAAGACACACATAATGGCTTCCACATGATATTGCATAAACTTCTTGCATATGTTTTCAATTTAAAGGATTATAAAACAGAAAACAAAACAAAAAAAACCCTGTATATTTTCTTTTCAGAAACAGAAAATTTCAAAGGTTTTGGATGAAAATGATTTGGTTTAATTAGATGTCCAAGTCTTGGAAGTGACTTTGACAAAGCAGCCTCTCATTCTTTTATCTTTCTTTTATCTTACCAGTTGTTTCCACTCTCTTGTCATCACCGTTTTTATTTCCAGGACACTTTGGAGATATTATGTCAGCACTTCTTGACCTCAAGGAGAGAAGCTGAAAAATCTTGAATTAAGAATGCTTTTCTACCAGGTAAGACCCAATCATGGTGATAGACATTCTAGTGATGAACTGTCGACATAACTGAAAAATCTGTCATTTTTCATAAGTTACTTACTTTTGTATTGATTGTACAGATTACATATCATTGATTCTTAAAAAAAAACTGTCCACCAACAAAGGCCAGTTGGTAAATGCAACTATAATGTTGAGCCTAAACATTTGCCACACTTATCTGCAACCTCAGTATCATGGGCAACCGTATTCTAGTTTAGTTTTATATTATTGCATTGATACAGTAACTTCCCAAAACTCTTAAAGTTTTATTTAATAGGATAGATATTATTCCAAGCAATTTTGTCATTATGCTCCTGAAATCCATCAGCTGTTGAGTACCTCAGAGTCACAAAGATCCTGCTGTATATAAAGGTAACCCTGGCGAAATTCTGTCTGTAAAACTGAACAATAATAACAACATAGAATTGCTACAGGGTTTTTTTTCCATATAGAAAGCATTTTGTACTTTCATAACAATACAGAACGCTTTAGTAGGATTTTTTTCTTTAATAGCACTTTTTTTTCTGGATCTGTTGTGTAACATTACATAATAACATGGGAAATCCAAGAAGTGCTGCTAGTCCTTTCCTTTCCTTTCCACACAAGGAAACCAGAGGATTAAAAAAAAACCTGTTCAAAATTCAGATTATCCTGTCTGGTATTATATTTTTCAAAATGTTAAAAAAATCATATGTTCTGCATTATGTGGCATTTGTAATACTTGAAATGTATCAGTCATGACATTTGCAGTTTTTGTTTTCTTCTACTTATTATTTAGCTCAATTTTAGGTATCTATCAAACTAACCAAAAGAATGTATAAAATGGTATATAAAATCAGCATCAGAATATAATTCAACATCATTCCCATTTTTTTATCCTTCAAAATTCAATTAACTAGGACATACTTAAGCATCCTACGAACTGTCAGAAAAATAATGGTAAGCTATACTGGAGCCATCAAGGAGTCCGAATGCCATCACAAAAAGATTTGAAGTCTTGTTCTGTGAAAACAAGGACATGTTCCTTAACGGAATAGGTAGAAGATATTAGGAAATGATTCAGTTTTCTAAACATGGATGATTAGGTTTTATGTTAACAGCTTTGCTTTCAGGTAATGATAAAACTCCTTAAGAATAAATAGCATCTGGTTAAGCTGGTTCATGAATTTAGTATTCTGATGCAGTTGAACTTTCCAGATAGTCCATTAATATTTTCAGAATCAGATACATTTAGATCACATTGCAGCAATGAGACATGGAGTTATAAAATTGTCTATATTATTTTCTAACCAGGAATAGAAAGAAGCAGCTTTTTTTCTATAGAAAAAAGAGCAAAAATCAGGCAAGGAAAACAGCAAATATATATTCTGAACTGGTTCACTGAGTTTACAAGCTTTTAACAGTAGTGGAATTTGGGAAAGAAATGGATAAAAAGGTTAAGAATTTATAAAAACAAGAAACTAAAATATAATTCCCAATAGGAAAATAAATCAAAGCAAGTGAACGTGCAACAAAAAAAGCGTCCATTGTGAAATTAGTAAAATGGTAGCAATTCACAATGTCAGTGGCAGCTATAGGTGGGGTAGGCTTCATTGTGGACAAAATAAATTATAAAAAATTCTACTAAAATCATCTATCACCCTTTCACTTTGTTTTTTAAATAGTGCCCCAGGTTTAGATTGTGCCTAGATATATTTGGTGGAATTTGGCTTGTTTTCTGTCTTTTACACATGTGAATGTAGATTTTGTGACAAAAGAGAAATAATTTCTCAAACTACTACAGATGAACATATCTAAACTGAAGGTAGAATGCTCAGATATTGTTACCTTATAAGGCTATACAATAATCATTAAATAAATTATCCATTTGAGTTGTAGCTTTAAAAAATTGTCATCTTAATTTTTGATATTGGGTTAAACTATTTTTCTATAATCCATAATTTCCTACTTTATAAAGGTATTTCTATGATACTTGCAGCAGTTTATATACATTATACGAATCTTTTGCACTTAATTACATTTCATATTTATTCCATTGCTAATGAAAAGCTAAAGCGGTTACTCTTAATGTTGATGATTTTTCAAATGCTGGGATTATAGTCATAGTCTTGTCACACTCTCAATTTGTTTTCGTCTTCATAGAATTAAGCACATGTATTATTGCCTTCAACTATTGTAATCCATATTGTGCTTCCAAGTGCACGTTTCGACATTCGGTTCCCAGATATTGGTAGTACAAAACTGATCACTCTGAATTCCAGACTCTGACAAGTGTCAGTTGAAGGAGGATTTAGTTAAAGTATGCAGTGTGCTAACGGAGCTGGTAGTAATAATGTATGAAGTATAATATATACACACTGCGTGGTTTCCAGCTGTTTGTCTTCAGAGGCACTCTGTGTGCAATGAAAGGGGGAAAAGAGTGTTTAGATAACGTAGCTAAAAGTGAAAGAATCCAATAGTCACTCTTCTGGAATTAGTGTGGAGAAATCACTTAAATGCAATCTGTCCTGAGTTCTGAAAACATAAACGAAGACACAGAGACTGAAGTTGAAAAATGACAAAATACTGTATCTCCATGAGCTGTGCTGAAAAAAAAAAGTTTCCCTAGCTGATATGAAAAAAATGTCCAAACAATTTTTGCAATTATAATGGCTTATTACTAAAGTGAGCAGCAGCTATGCCAATAATGTTCTGTAAGAAAAAGAATTAAAGAGGAGGGTTCTAATGTTGATTTCAAATATATATATATATATATATATATATATATATATATATATATATATATATATATATATATATATATATATATATATATATATATATAATTTGTATAGAACAGATATAATATATACAGGGTTATTTGGCAGGGCATAATTATAATTATATCTACATATAATTTCTTTACCAATCTGCTACCTGAATTTTTAACTTCACATAGCAAAAATTGATTCTAAGATATCTAGTGGTCACCTCTACTGCCAATACCAACCAGGAAAATGTGATTTATTTCCCCCCTCTCCCCTGTCATGTCACCTGGTCTGGATCCCTTTGAAAACATTCAGTATATGTATTTTAGGGTGCCCATTTATAAGTCTATATTGGTTTTTTTTTTAAAAAAGATTTTCAAAGTTGAAAACTCTTATTAGAGAAAGAGAGATTCAGGTGGTAACATTATGGGTACATAGATGGAGAAATGAACTGACATTTACAATTACAGTAAAATGCAGCATCTCTTTAATCTCAATTCATTAAAACAGCTGTGTTTTGATTTTAAATAGAAGCTTAAAAAGATTATGATGAGGATTGTGATAATTATGATAATCATTGTGATCGTGATGATGATGCTTTAAAAAAATCCTGGGGTCACATTCCCACATTTTCCAAATCATTTACAAATCATTTTCAAAGTGTACCCAGCCCAAACTGCCTATTGACCCTGGAGTGGAAGGAGATAGATAATATAAACTGGGTTGTTGTCTTTTCCTTGGTGTGAAAGAAGTCCATGTATATTCAGTAGGGGTGTCACACTGGCAGCCCGCAGCCCGAATGCATCACATGCAGGCCACGCCCATTGCAGCTCCGCGGAGGGGGAAAACACATCACAATATGTCACATGATGGCAATGTGATGCTACGAGTTTGACACCCATGATGTATAGGGACAATAAAGGAAATTATGTATGTTAGAAGGCACTAGAATCAATAGAAAGGGCAGCCTTGAAGTCTCCTTGGAAGAACCAAAATGTAGTGGTAATGCTGGGTCGCCCCATAGTAAGGTGAGCCCATGCTGTTATCAGATTTGACATTCCTTCTCTAAAGAACTATAACTTGCACTCTTTTGCAATTCCTAGGTATCATTTCAGAAGGGATATAACTTGTAGGCTTGGGGACTTTGGGATCCCTGAGGGATCCAGCGATCGCTACAGTTGAGCATTCCAATAAAATTTGCTTCGTTTCATCTATCCCCAAATGCATTGGTTCCTTACTTAAGTGGACATTTCCCCCACAACAGTTCACTCAACAAAAATCTGTTAGGCTGGCACATAAATACCACATTTTAAATGCCTCCAGAAACTGTAAATACAGCTCATGAAGAGAAATTGGCTTGGCTGCTGCCATGGATGGGAAAGGACACCCTGAAGGCATAAGAAGCTGACCTTGTATGATGTCTGAAACAGTAGCTTGAATTTTGAATACAAAGAAATAACAGGTCAGCTGTGGCCAGATAAATATCTAAGAAGAATGCAAACAAATGCTGACATGACTTGTGGACAAAGCAAAATGTTTGTATTGCAAGACAAGAAGTTTACATTCTGGAATGTGGTTTAAATTGTCCTTGTTTCTTTTCTGAGAATTCATCAGTAAAAAAGATAGTAATATAAGTTAAAAAAATTAAATTCAAATTTAAATATGAAACTAGTTTTTGTGCTTTAAGACATAACTATATTAAACAATTCACAATTTATTCAAAACAAGTGAAATCAATTTCCATAAGTCTTTCTTTCAACTATATACTACTTTAATAAACAATTAATTCCCTCCTATATAAGATAATAAATTTTAAAATATAAATATGAATTTGATTCTGAAGTCTGAAGGGTAAATGCTAAATTCTAGTGTTAGCAAAAAAAAAATTGACTCCCCACCTACCCAAACAGAAAATCTTTTAAATTTCATTTTTGGGGTGGGGTGGGGGGATAGCTATAAACACAACTAACAGTGAAATGGAAATTAGTTACATATGCCTGGAATCCATTTTATGATTTTCCTAACTGTGTGGGACAAATAATGTGCTGGGACAGCTTGCCAAACTTATAGCTCTTCATTTTCAGGCTACATTGAATTCAAAATGGGAGGCTGCAAGATCTGGAACAGCCATAGTGACATCATTCTGTAACAATAATTTGAAATTATGTTTACCAAAGGAACTAAATAATGAAGAATGCATTTTGTCTCTCTTTTCCCTCTTTTGTAAACGATGAAGCTAACTAGGCTTTTGTTGATTTGACAAGAGGACATTTATTTACTCTTTGTCTTAGAAAAATTCTTAAGTTTTATCTAAACTTGAATCTTGACTGGCAGGAAAGAATGATGCATCAAAACAGGGTCATAGGAACAATGGAGTAAAAACAGCTGTTCCGAAGGAAGCTCCATATGAACTTTTCTTGCTGGGGGAGTCAACTTAGGACCTGTCTAAGAAAAATAGTTGATGCAGTGGGAAAGAGTGTTTAATCGAGTTGAAAATTGGTGGATTAAATGTAGGTCCATCAGCCGAAGAAAAGGCGAATGTCTCAAAAGATATTTAGCTCACCTACTTATAGACTGTATATTCCATTCAACTGATGATGCCTTTGCTTACTTTTCATTGTTCCTCATTTACAGTAACTTCTTATCTTTTGAAATATGATTAGCAATTGGCCAAAAAATGCTGCTAAGACCTTGCTCCTGTTCCTTGGTATGTATAATGTGAGGTACATTTCAAATGTAGACAGTGTACAAGTATATAAATTAGGTTTTGGAATTATTTTTAATCCCTGAAATATGCAATGTTTTGGTTAATGAGTTAATAATGTTTGTTCCTTTGTTGCTTCCTCAGCAGTAGCAGATAGGTTCTTTAATTACTCCTCCCCCCCAAAAATGGTATTATAATGTTTCCCCTTGGTTTCAAGTATGGATATAATAGTTTCACACACATTTCTAATCAGCAGGAGTTCTTTTAGCATACTGAAAACATGCACTTGCTTTGGATTTAAAATGTCATGTTCTCCACATGATCACTATTTTTAATGTTTTACTGTATATACCCTAATAAATTTTTATTACTTATACATTCAAAATCACTTTAAATCATCTAATAGACATTGTGTTCCCTCCCATATTTGGGCATATTAAAGTAGTACACATTCTTGCAGAGAACAGCAACAACAAAAAGAACAAAAAGATGTTTCTGAGCTCTTTACTGTTTTAGTACAATCTCCTTAATTTCCGTTCAATTCTGCCACAATGGCAGCCAATTTGAGTTGGCATCTCTGGGCTAATCCTTCACTATTTTGGAGTGTTTTGCAACAATTCCCATGTTCAAAAAAGTATTTCAAATAGTTTGATGAGTGCTTGTTGAGGATTTAGCATATATCTTCACTTGTACACCATACTATGATAATAAATAATGGTCAGAATTCTGTTATGAAAGCAACTCTAAACTATCACATAAATACTGTTTAGTTTTCTAAACAATAATATGAACAAGAACATGTGTCTGAAATAAGTGGTATTTAAATACTTTTTCTTCCACAAAGCCCTATCAGTATGAAATATGTCACCAGTCATTTATAGTAATAGATTTATCATTAAACTTTTTCCTTTTCACATTGTAGATTTTATTAAATGTTCACTTGAGATTTGGCTTGAGAATAGAGATAACATTTGCAAATCATGTTCAGCTGTTAATTTACTACTGAGATTTTTGTATTCACAAACTTAATAACAGCTGGAGCTTGGCAACTAGTGAGCCTCGATCAAATGCCCTGGAAATTAATGGATTCTTTCTTTGATTTCACAAATCAAGCTTTCTGTGTATGTTCAAACCAATGTGGTTGATTCATTTCATGGGAATACTGAGGAGACTGTATAAATTGTATGAAAATAAAATGGAAATTTTATGATTTGTCACAAGGACTTCAGAGTAACCCCATTTTTCAAATTCAGGATATTTTTTTGAGTAGAAGGCGTTCTACTGCCTCCATCAGATCTGGTTTTATCACCCATTATTTCAAATATATGTTTAATCACTATCCCGACTGATCCTCTTCCTACCTTTTTGGAGGCTTTCACCAAGCAGGATAAGGATCCAGATCACAAGTGGCAGGACTAAAAATGAAGAAAATTCTGTACATTTTGAGGAGAGTAGCAGCCTCATATTCATGCCAAATAACCCCATCAATGGGAGTTTCAGCCATGTAAACAAGAGCTTCCCTTATTTCAAAGCTAAGTTACAAAAA
The DNA here is from genome assembly GCF_964273705.1 of Natrix helvetica. Lineage (NCBI taxonomy): Eukaryota > Metazoa > Chordata > Lepidosauria > Squamata > Natricidae > Natrix > Natrix helvetica. Next base: position 60,310,909 of record NC_138552.1, read on the forward strand.
GGGTCTGCCCAGCTGGCATCCAGCTCTGAATAGATCTGGGCGATTTTCTCTTCCAGATATTTTGCAAGCTTGTCACAGTGACCTTATAAAAATAATGGGTGATTTTTAAAAAGGCATGACAGTGATCTGCATGTACAATAATAGCTGAGAAATATTTTCATTTCACTGCTCTTATTCCATAATGCAGGTTGAAGTATAGCTCTTACTTATGTCCGACGGGATCCAGGACCTGTCTTTCACCAGCATCATTTGGAATCCTTTAATTTAATCCTTTGGAACACCTTTATAAGCCAAGGAGCTTCTCTGGGTAAGTATCAGGCATAGATAACTAAGTCATAACTCAGGTGATTAGATCACATGAGGATTGTTTCCCAGGGAATGGAGGTTGAAGACATCAAGCACCATAGGTGTAACCACTTTACCCCATCAATTAAATCCAGTAACTTGAAGAGGAAATGCCGCCATGGGAAGAGGATGGTACAGCAATTGCCACTTGTCCCTGGTATTCAACTTCAAGAACAAGTTCTTACAGTTGGTTGTGTATAAAATAGTATCATTAGTTACCTCCAGAGCCTTCCAGTTTCCCCTATTGTGGAACTGTGACTAAGGTAACTTTGAAACACACAGGGGAACATTTTAGATCTGGTTTTCCAGTTTTTGATAATGTAAGTCTGGTCTGCCCATTCATCTGCATTCATATCATGGATGTGGATATATTTATTAAAGGCATAATGTTATTTAACAGTAACAGGAGGCTAGGATCTCCATGAATCCAACTTGGTTCCTGGAATAAGGACAGGTAGCCAGAATTGTTGAGGAGTTTCGGGTGCCCAGTGCTTGTCTCCTAGGAATGTTGTCTACTACCCCATCCCTCTGTCCATAAACAATCCTGATCTTCATCCATTTCCCTCCCTTTCCAAACTGTCCCACCCATCACCACCTCTGGGGAAATCCTTTCTAGCCATCGTCCCAGCGTACCTCCACAATCAGTCCACCAATCACATCCTGTAGCCTTGCACTTGCTCAAACATTCAGCAACCGTCTTCCCACAGAACCATGACTTCTTCCCACAGAATTGCAATTTGAAAGACACAAATAGTTAGTAATGATAGTGAGATGGTTTCTATAAATTTAATAACAATCAGATGCAAATGGCTAGGCAAGACAGCTTAGTCATAGACACTTATAAGAATCAATGTTCTGGCCAGGGTTTCCATCTGTTAAAAAAAAGACATTTTGCTGTAATTGTTGTTTATAGATAATTCCACTATGTAGGAAATTGTTAAAATGGTTGTTTACATATTATTCCTCTATGTAGGAAATTATTTTAAAAAATAAACATGCTGTACATTCTAGAAGACCCACTGGATTCAAAATAATTGCACAACTCTGCTTTGCAGCCATCTACACTTCTGAAAGCCTTGGATACCATATTAATGATTTTAGCTATTGTTCAGTGGGAATGCTAATCTGCCAATATTGGAAATGCTAATTATGAAGTAACATTATATTTTAAGAGATGTTAAGGAGAGGATGGAACTTTGACACATTACAAAGTTACATTCTGTTTTGGCTCATTTCATTTCATTTCAGTTTTGTGCAAAATGTTCAAGCCCATTTTTCTGGCTATGACATTTTCTCACATTAGTTTGTGAACTATCTCTTTGACTGGTCACCAGAAAGTTTAAGTGTCACCTTATGCTGTCCAAGTGCTTATGTAATGTCTGAAATAAGACCAGTACATGGCCTTGGACAAATTAGTGGAACAGCTTTTGGCTGCAATTTCCACACAAGAATCTTTCAATCAGCTTTCTTTCATGAATCACCATTAAGCAAAGTGAATTTGTAGAGAGAAGGTTTTCTGCATATACTGACCCAGCATGCTCAAGGAAAAGTTACCTACATTCCTCTAAAAACCTATCTTCATTTCTAAGCAACTTCAGCCTCCCACTATGAAGGCTGCTGCAAGGTGTCATTCAGTTACATGCAGATTTTGAATTGCAGATTTTGAATGACAGCAAGAGTTGGGATAGTCGAATTTGTTATTTTCTTGGTTCTCTCATGCCTCCTGTTTTAAATTAATGTTGGTTTATTTCTTAATCCATTTTTTAAAAAAATGGTACACAAAATTTGTCAACAGATTTCTATGCATAGGCATAGTTTATTCAATATGCAAACAGTTGCCCTGATTCAATTGCACAAAAATCTCAAATCTTTATATCCAGGATTATGTATTGATTTAGGAAATGTAAATTATAATGCAATCACAAATTGTCCTCAAAGGAGCATGCTTCATCTGATGCACTAGTTGTGCCTTTTAGAAGGTCACCCACGCCCTAATCACCTCATGGCAATATTACTCCTTATTGAAGACCCCCTGGAAGCTTCAGCTGGTCCAGAAAGCACTGGCAGTGATGAGCATGCCCTGGTATGCATTGGGGATTTGCATCCAGATACAATTCAATATGCTCTTTATGATCTGTAGACCCTAAATGGCACAGGACCGAAATATTTGAAGGATTGCCTATCACAGTGATGGCGAATCTCGTCGGCACTGAGTGCCGAAACGTATGCGCAAGCTCGTTTGGGCTGCGAAGAGAAGCTGCCCAGGGGGCATGTGCGTGGCAAAAAAATGAACTTCTGGTTTCTGGCACATGTATGCACGCTGGCCAGCAAGTTACTGCTGCACATGCATGCACACCGAATCATCTGGCCACTGTGCATGCTCATGCCGGAAAATGGAAGACCAGCTCTTCCCGTTTCTGGCAATGCTGCACACACAATGTGGAGCTGATCATCATATGCGCATGCACACTAGAACCTGGAAGAGGAACGGGCAATGTCGCGCATGCCAGGTGACATGGCTCTGCATGTCACTTAGAGCATGTATGCCATAGGTTTGCCATCATGGGTTTATCTTATGTGGTATTGGCCTTGCCAGCTCATTCTGATAAGATTGACCAATCTTGACTCCTTCAATTGAACTATGCCATTTATCGGGACCCCTAAAGTGTACTTTCTCTATCAAGGTGCCTATCTTCTACAAAGTTCCCCCTGAGATCCAGGCAGCATCTACTCTGATGGCAATCTGAAAGACCTCAAAGATACAGCTATTCTTTCAGGCTTGGGCTACAGTGGTTGGAGCCCTTTGTCGAGTATGTGATATGTTGTGCGATGTTAAATAAGCCTGCCCTCTGTTTACTGCCACATTATTAATCTTGAAATTTTATACTTGATTTGGTTATTTAGTTGTTATGCTATGAGGCATCCACAGTCGATTGGAGCTGAGCAACATCTAACTCAAAAAAAATCTATCAGTCAAACAAAGGCTCGTTCTGCTGTACTATATAAGGTAAAGGTAAAGGATCCCCTCGCACATATGTGCTAGTTGTTTCTGACTCTAGGGGGCAGTGCTCATATCTGTTTCAAAGCCGAAGAGCCAGAGCTGTCCGAAGACATCTCCGTGGTCATGTGGTTGGCATGATTAAACATCAAAGGTGCACGGAACTGTGTTACCTTCCAGTTTCCGCCTGTCCAGAGGCTCTAGGAAAGCCTCCGGAGCCTGGGGAGGCAAAAACGCCTTCCCACCATGGCCACGCCCACCCAGCAACTGGGCAGAGAACCTGTTGCTGAAATTTTTGAATCCCACCCCTGATGTTACCTAGTTAGGATAATGAAACATTTGCAAGAAAACAAGCAAGCTCAGAGAGCACCAAGGACATTTTAACCCTGAGCTACATGTATTCTCTTTTATTGGTACCCTTATAACTATTGCAGCATTCCCATGGTCATAGGATCAAAATTCAGACATTTGGCAACTGACATATTTATGACAGTTGCAGTGTCCCGGGGTCATGTGATCAGCTTTTGCGACCTTCTGACAAGCAAAGTAAAATGAGGAGGCTAGATTTACTTAACAAGTACAGCTGCTAATTTAACAACGGCAGTGATTCACTTAACAACTGAGGCAAGAAAGGTTGCAAAATGGGGCAAAATGAACTTAACAACTGTCTCGTTTGATAACAAAAATGTTGAGCTCAATTGTGGTTGTCAGTCAAGGACTACCTGTATTCGGTGACAGCAATCAGAATTGTCTTGTTACTGGCACAAATGATACTGCCTGCTGTCAATTCAATTTTTGAATAATTATAACGATGGGGCTAGTGGCCCTGTACTTCTTGCATACATTTTTTCCAACCTAAGCTGAGTAAAGACTCCAAAGAAAAGAAAAGAAACGCAAACTATTTCACAAATTTCTAGCTTTGCCAAAAATGTATCTTAAAATGTGTTAACCATTTGCCTATCCTCTTTACAATGATTTTCTGTCTGGTTTTGGTTATGAACTGTGTGAATACAGCCAGACATTTAAAGAACATAATTTATTGTTTTGGTTTTATTGAATGAAATATCCACATTTACAAGAAAAAAGAAAGCTAAGGAAGAGGATCCTTACAAGATGGTGTTGTGGAATGGATAGTGAATGCCCTCTAAGGAACGCCATACGATCAGGAAATGACAAATATTACAGCAAGTTCAAAGCAGTCGTTTGGGTCTCAGACGCTCCAAGAATGCTAGTACACATCCAGCTGGCATTTCAGGTGGGATGTCTGGCCACATCTGCCTGATGCATTTGGCTATGTGGCTTTTTTCTCCTGAACACTCCCAGCTTTCTCTCTCTCCATTAAAAAAAATCTAAATGTTAAGAAAAGTACCATTCATTTAGCCTAGGATTTCAAAGAACAAGTTGCTTACCACGTGGCAGTAATTTCTTGCCATCACTCTTCTCATATTTTTGCCACTGAGCCGAATATGTTGTTGTGCTTTACATAACTGCTCAATGCACAGTCCTCTTTCTATTGCACGTCTGTTATCTCTTCATTGTCTAGAAAATTGGCAAGCAGCAGCATTTGCAAGATGAGTTTAAGGACTTTTCCTGTAGGATTCAGACACTTACGAACACTTTGATTCCAGTAGTGTCCTTAAGCTTCCCACTACAGATTGTGTGACTGCAGGCTCAGGAAGTGGTAATGGTGAGTTAGAAAAAGTAATGCATTGGAGGGACTAATCCCTCTTTTGTTCACTTGAGAGGAATTCAATATACAGTAGTACATCCATATTTTTTTTATTAGTCAGTTCTATTCATGGCTCCTCTCCCCGCACCCCCCACCCCCATCCTTCAACAGACACGGTGGGGCTAATGTAAATCAATACACAGATCAAAGTGCAGGGGCAAGAAAGCTAAAGAGCAAGAGGGAATGGCTGCTGCTGTCAAACAATTAAAATGTCCAATTTTTTTACATTACGTTAGCATTGGTATACACTGTATTTTAGAAGTTTAGAGTTGAGTTCTGCAATATTATTATTGCTAGTTACATGTACTCTATCATTTATAACTGGATTTGATACTTTTGTCTGTCAGATCCCTTCTAAGGAACTAAGATCATTAATAACATTGTCATAATATATCTGCTCTTCCAAGTAATGCAACTCTTTGTAATTAATGAGCTGAGATTCTGACCATTCCTATTGTGTTAAAGAGTTTTTGTAGACCTTTTGATATAATGTCAAACACACCAGCCACAGCTGACACCATTATGCTTTCTTTCTCCACATTCACCCAATCTCTATTCAAAGATTTTTATATTTTCCTATTTTTTCTAGCGGAAAAATGCACAGTCCTCTTTCTATATTCATATATATATTCATCACCTCATGCCAATGATCCATTTTTATTTCTTTGTAGCTTCAGTACAGTCGTTCCTGACTTATTATGGACTACATGTTTAATATTTTGAATTTGGAGGTCCCGGAGGATTGCAATGTCTTTGTTCTTGACCACTTTTTCAATAGTCTGATTCCACCAATTCTTTGTTGCTGGTAAGTTATAATTCTTATTAAAATCCCTGTGGATCAGGTTGGCCACTTTATTGTGTCTTCTAAATGCTCAGCCTGTGCAATCCTCTTACATCCACACACCAGCTGTTCAACAGTCTGCAACTGTTATTTATATTGTTGAAATTTACTGCTAGGTGGAGTTTTCTCGAATTTAGCTTTCATTACTGTTGACTGTGCTAAGTGTTCTTAAGTCACTGAAATAAGCCCTTTCTTTAATGTGCCCCTTTTAAAATCATTTCTATGTTTTCTTCAGTATGAACTTTCCCTTAGGGTTGAGAACTGGCTGTTAAATAAGTTCTTTTCTCAGGTTTGTTTCACATCATCAGCTTCTTGTTTTTAAATGCAATTTGGTTTTATTGCTTTACAATACACTTTCCTTTATTAGCTCATTTAGTATATCTTCTTGGCAAACCTTAGCGCATTGAGCCAAACTCTTTACTTCAACTTTTTGTATTTCTGTACTATTGTCACCATCTTTGTTCTTATTCTTATTAGTTTTAAATAATAGATTTGAAAGTTGTAGAAAGATGGATCAGAAATTTCCTTCTGGTTAAAACAGTGGAAGCAGGCAAGGCAAGAAGGAGGTTGCAAGACTAATATTACAGCTAAGCTCCAGATAGGAAGAGATTAATGTATTTCTGAGGTGAGTCCTTGTGTTTTACTTCTGAAGGCTGGCAGCATCTTGTTTCTTAGTGTTTAGTCAATTTGTACTTATTGTGTGATTATGAGTATATTCCGTTCCAATAAAAATGTACATCCATAAAAATATCAGAGGAGTCCACAGCAGGTCTAAATTACTAACACATTTCTCTTTCAAGAGAAGTGTGAAAAAATTATCTGCAGAGAAGAGAGAAGGAAGGTGGATTAGATTCCACCCTGCCCCAATCTCCAAAGGAGCTATCTCTATTGGCTGTTTTCTTCCAAATCTGTAAAAATCCCCAGAGTCACAGATGAACCAAAGGTGAACAAGTTATGTTGCTTTGCTTTGCCTTGGCCTAAGCCTTTAGTTTCTGGGTATTGCTTAATTCCAAATGCATTCATGTATATTTGATAACACTATTTCTTTCTTCTGGGATTTTTTCCCCAGCTTTCCAGTTTAGTTCCACAGCTGTAGTTTTTCCTGAAGGTCTTGCAAAGAACTACCCCAGTCCAATTCGGGTTGGACTTGGGTTGCAATCCATCAAGATCATCTCGGGCGCAGCCACTTAGCTGATTTTGTGGTATAATATTGAACTAAAGTGTTTTAAGGATTCAGGCGCTCTGAAATAACACATAATTTTAAAAAATCTGTTGAAGAAATATTTATGAAACAACTCATTTACTCATTTACACATAGGAAACTATTTTGTAAAAAAAGATTCTGATCAAGTTAAGTTTATGTACTTGTTTGTTACTTGAATAGCTATTTTAAAAAACCTACATTAAATCATTTCTCTGTGTTTTCCCAAGTGCCTGAAGAGCCTTACTGAGTGAAATATCTGGTTGTACAACAGCCAGACCTTCTGTGGAATTAGAGAGACTCCCTGAACATCTGCTTCTTTTTGGTCTTCCAGAAGTTTGCTGTGTCTTTGTTTGTGCAGGCACAGAAAGATACAGAGAGAGAAAGAGAGAGAGGGAGGGAGGGAGTGAGGGAGAGAGAGAGAGAGAGAGAGACAGAGAGAGGGAGAAAAAGAGAGAGAAATAGACAGACAGAGAGAGAAAGAGAGAGAGAGGGAGAGAGAGAGAGAGAAAATGCTGGATAGTGGAAATTTTTTGACTCACAGAACATGGTTCAATCAAGGTTTCCCATGTCTTTTAATCCAGCCCAACTACAGATGTTGCATGAGGTCACTTGGAGTAATATTGGGGTCTAAGGTATCAGTGAAAAGCTGTGCAGGAAGAGCGTGGGCTACAAATGGGCATGTTGGAAAAACAGAGACAGCTTTGTTAGAGAAATATTTAAGACCAACTAAGGACAAGCAACTGTTGTTTAATAAAAAGACAAAGTAGATATGGGGGAAAAAAGTTTGACTGGCAAAATATATAGAGTAAGAAGTGAAGTGGGTGGACATACAAACACTTCTGATGCAATGGCTGCTTTTCTAAATGAAGTGAACAAATAAAAGAACAAGAATGTTATAAAGCTATAACTGTCTATTTTGAGGCCTGTGTAAGATCAAGAACACCACCAAATCTCAATAAAGAAGTAATGCACAAACACCACAGTGTGTGGAAGGAACAATCCTTCCAAAGAAAATCCAAGATAACAAAGCTTTTATTTTCTGTACAAAGTGTACTAATGGAGAGTTATATTTCTTAAAACAGTATGTAATTAATTATGCAGAAAATTGAGCTAATCTTCGAAAGGATTAGATGAGATACTGTTGGATAATCTGCAGGACTAGAATGAGTCAAACAATGGTTCAAAGCAAAAGACTGACTAATGGTATCATCTCAATTTATTTGCTATTTAAAAAAAAATACAGCAAAATTATGGCTGCTAACCTAGCTCATTTAGGGTGGGTTCCAGTCTGCTCTTTGCAAACAACTCTGCTCTTGGGAAAATGCTTGAATATCCAGTTAATATCTATTTCATTTCTCTAAAACAGGTGCCTCTGAGAGAGATCGTTAAAGGCAGGATAGTGGCCAAGACTATATTTTTGAAGCCCTACCTCCCCTTTTTACATGTGACTTGCAGGTAACACTTATAACAAAGAGATGAGAGTTCAACCCGTGGTTGTAGCTACCATATTAACATTTTTAATCCCCTCCTCTCCCCCCGCAGATGCACCTGGTCTGAAACTTAGTTTTAAAAACAACAACTAAAAACACGTATTTTTAAAATTGATGAGTCCTACTTATTATTTCTTACAAATTTCTTGTTTTATTATAGAAAATAAAATACAAACAGCAAAACAAACAAAATGAAACAAAACAAAAACATACATTCAATATATTAGGCAATTGTATTAATTCTAAGCTACAGGTTCTTCTCCCTTTATCAGCTGAGCCAGGGGAGAAATTATTTGTGGCTTAAAAGTTAATACAACTACTTAATATGTAAGCAGCCCAAGTTCGAATCCCAGCAAGGGTATGGTTAGCTAAATAGCTTGAAATAGATCTATACTAGTCTCCTTTCATTTCTTTATCAGCAAACATCAGCAAACAATATAATAAATATAATATAATACAATACAATACAATACAATACAATATAATATAATATAATGATATGATATGATATATTATACTACATTATATTATATTATATTATATTATATTATATTATATTATATTATATTATATTATATTATATTATATTATATTATACTATACTATACTATACTATACTATACTATACTATACTATATTATATTATATTATATTATATTATATTATTACAGTACAATACAATACATATACATACACATACACACACACATATTATATATATATATATATATATATATATATATATATATATATATATATATATATGTGTGTGTGTGTGTGTGTGTGTGTGTGTGTGTGTGTGTGTGTGTGTGTGTGTGTTTTCGTAGATTTTCACGGGTGTAGCTATGCTGGTTTTGTGTAATCTGGTCTTTTCCCGTGTAAGATTGAGATTGTCTTTGCAACATTTCGGCAACGTTTCAGCCCCGTTCCCATTTTAAGCCCAAGCTTGAAGATGGCAGGTAAGATCCTGCTGAAACGTTGCAAAGAAATCTCAATCTTACACGGGAAAAGACCCGAATACAACAAAACCAGCATATATGTTATAACGGCCCTAGGTGGTGGGTGGGGCTTGTTTGTTGACTAGGGCTGGTTTCCAGATGTTTGGGAGGTGGGAGGTGTTGTCACGTTTATTGATGTTGTGGGGGTGTTTCTCTATTTTGATAGCTTCCATGATTATTCTCTTTTTTTCTTACTACGTTCTTGTGTTCTGCGATGCGTGCATTTATTCTCACGTTCACTTGTCCTATGTATGTTGCAAGGCAGATTTTGCATGATATTTCGTAGATTTCTTGGTTTTCAAGCTGGATTTTGTCTTTGGGGTTTCTTAAGATGTTGGCTATTTTTTGGTCAGTGTTGAAGGCTGTCTTGATATTGCGTTTGTGGAGAATTTTGCTGATTTTATTTGTGGTGCCTTTGATGTAAGGGAGGAGGGCAATGCCATTGTCCTGTTCTGTGTCTTGGTTTTTTGGGGGAATCTCCCTTTGGATTAGGTTGGTAATTGTTTTTCTTTGGAATCCGTTGGAGATTAATACGTTTGTGAGAGTGTGTAATTCAGTTTTCAGGGGGTCTTTGTTGACTAGGTGTTTGGTTCTGGAGATGAGGGTCTTGGCTACAGAGTTGATCTGTGCAGGGTGGTGATGGTATTGTGCGTTTAGGTAGCGTTTGGTGTGTGGTTTTTTTCGGTAGATGGTGTGTCCTAGGGAGCCATTGGGTTTTTTGTAGATTAGGATGTCCAGAAAGGGAAGTTGGTTGTTTGCTTCTATTTCCATGGTGAATTGTATTTTGGAGTGTAGGCTGTTGAGATGTGTGAGCAAGTTTTCCAGTTTTTCTTTCCTGTGTGGCCAAATCACAAAAGTGTCATCAACATATCTAAGCCAGAATTTGGGTTTGTGTTCAGATTTATCTAAGGCATTAGTTTCAAAATGTTCCATGTATAAGTTTGCGATTGAGATTGTCTTGGCAAAGTTTCGGCGAGGTCTCACTCGCCATCTTCAGGCTGGGTTTTGGTCTTAAATCATAGTCGGAGCTGCTGTCTTTCTATAAATCTTGATGGGTGGGCGTGGAGTGCTGGCTTTGTTTCAGTAAGTGGAATGATTGGTCGTGTGGTTGTATCATGATTGGTAGATTGGTGCTGATTGGTGCTGGCTGTGTGTCCATTGTTGTTTCGTGTTGTAATGGTCTGGGTGGTGGGTGAGGCTTGTTTGTTGATTAGGGCTGGTTTCCAGATATCTGGTAGGTGGAGGTATCATCACGTTTATTCATGTTGTGGGGGTGTTTCTCTATTTCGATAGCTTCCATAAGAATAAGGTTGACTCATCCTTCCATCCTTCTGAGGAGGGTAAAATGAGGACCCAAATTGCTGGGGACAATATGCTGACTCTGTAAAACCACTTAGAGAGGGCTCTAAAGCACTGTAAAGTGGTATACAGTATAAGTCTAAGTGCTATTGCTAATGATAACTTTTTAAAATCTTTATTCTTTTTTGTTTCTATTTCTGTTTGCTTTTGTTTTTGCTTTTTTGGACTAATTTTCTATTCATATTTAGGTACTTTTAAAATAGAAACAAGTTAAAAAATTTGAATTAATTTATTTAAAAATGCATGCTGTATTTTCAGTTAGGCTTTATAAAAGCCATGATGTGTAATCCCACTGAATCCAATATGATACATAACTGATATATCCCAATTGTTATCTACAATTCTGGATCTTAGTTTTGGCTCAGAAACAACAGACTTGCCCCCTTTTATCATGATTAAAAATGTCTGGAGGTTTGGAAGGGACACTTTGTAGTATACTGAAATATAAATGAATAACTTCTGGTTGAACCATTAAAGCAGCTGCATCCTTTATGAATGCACAAATGGAAGACCTGAAAGACCAGGTTAGGGACAGATCGCAATGGATAAAATCTCTCTGTATGGTTGATAATAGTCAACAACTTGATGGCAAATAATCAAACTCTCTTTTGCTCAGGAAAATGAAGTGTGTGTGTGTGTGTGTGTGTGTGTGTGTGTTTGTGTGTATAAATGGGAAGGTAACAAGAATATTTTTTTAGCTTTTTCATGTTTCAAAATCCCACTTTTCAAATTATTTGTCCAAGTTTCATTATTTACCTTAGGAACAGAGGTGGTATTCAGCAGGTTCTGACTGGTTCTGGAGAACCAGCAGTGGAAATTTTGAGTAGTTCTGAGAACTGGTAAATACCACCTCTGACTGGCCCCACCCCTATTCTCTATTCTCTGCCTTCCTAGTCCCAGCTGAGTGGGAGGAAATGGGGATTTTGCAGTAACCTTCCCCTGGAGTGCAGTAGGAATGGAGATTTTACAGTATCCTTTGCCTGGAGTGGGGTGGAAATAGAGTTTGTACAATATCCTTCCCCTGACACACCCACCAAGCCACGCCATGCCCACCAAGCCATGCCCACAGAACCGGTAGTAAAAAAAATTGAATCCCACCACTGCTTAGGAACAATGTGGAAAGATCATTTAAATTCCCAAATACTGCTTTTGTCAACAATGTTTTTCATACCAAATAAAAGTTGACAAAGGACATGTTACACAACCCTGGCTCTTATGTATTTTTTGTAAAATTAGCATAAACAGACTTACTCAAAGTAAATTTCTGATTTCAAGTAGACTAGTGTCTGAGGAAGATTCCTGGCAAAGGCTTAAGTCCTAAGGAAAGGATTTCAGAGGAATGATGGAGAAGGTCCCCAAGGGCTGATTTCAGAAAATGAGCATTTCAGGAGTTGGGAAGCCAAGAGTGAACTCATTACATAGTTTGGCAAGCTCCTGTCACTTGTCTTTCTCCATTAGCTGACTCTTTCTTCACTCTTTGGCAATGCAAACTTTTATTTGCTTGTAAGATAGTAGGAAAATAACAGAAAGATAAGATTGATACTGAAAGTGAGTTACAGGCTTTGCCTTAATCTGGAGCGACTTCATCCTGCAATCTGGATTCCTAACATCCTATCCTAACTACTTGCCTTTGTCACCACCGCAATCCTTTAAAGCAGTCTCTCCTTGCATTTTGCAACTAGTGAAACGCAGCCAAGAATACATTGGTAGGGTTCACATAACGTATTCAGCAATATGTGTTTAGCTGCATTTTGGGGACTAAATTAAATTGGCTGGATATATTTGTCATGCTCAACCATGGTTCACAAACTAGAATGGCCAAATTCACAGGTTCCGCAAAGTTAAAATCAAACTATCAAAATACACGATAGTTTAGCACATTTTATGAAGTCTGCCTCTATTTTAACCAGAAATCTATTCATCAGAACTGAGTGTGCTTCATAGAGATTTGGTGGCTGCGAATGAAATTTGGTATTGCAAAAGAGCAAAGCAAAAACCAGCTAATGGAGACAAGTGGTCACAGCCTTGCCAAATCTTGTAATGAGTTGACTGTTGGCTTCCCGTTCCTGAAAAGCTCACTTTCTGAAATTAATACTTGGGAACCTTATCCATCATTCTTCTGAAATCCTTTCCTTTGAGCTAAAACCTTTGCAATGAATCTTGCTGAGAAATAAACCTATTTGAAATCAGGAAGATTTACTTCTCAATAAGTGTGTTTATGCCACTTTCAGAGCCAGGCATTAGCAAAATGCCTTTTGTCTGGACTGAAAAACCAGATAAAAGCAATACTTGGGGATTTATTATTATAGTTCTCTCATCAATATTTTAAGATTATGTATTTGGCAGCATTTGGCAAAGTAGTATGCAACCAATCATTCAATATTTGAAATAAATTGGAAACCATATTTCGTACTGAAATTTCCATCCCAAACCTTGTCCAGAGTAAATAACTGAAATGTAAAAACGATGGTGTTGAATCAAACTCACAATCTCTTCCCCAATTTTTTGTCCTGTACCCCACCCCTCCAATCAGCAGGGGTAGCCTAGTTCTCCCAAGATTTTCTTTACTTTTAGAAATGAGATGTAAGTAAGTGTCAGATGAGCTTCTGAGGAGTCAAATATTTCATGTATATATGATACTATTCTATAATTTTCAGATTTAAAAAAATATTTGAAGCTGAGATAAATGACATGCTAGTAAGAATGCTCGTTCTGTATACAGACTCCAAGCACATATGCTCATCACTGTGTCCACATCCAAAAGAGATGAGCTCTGTCTGTTCTCTTCGATTCCTGTATGATTACAGCATCCTAGACGTTGCTCTGAAGGGGGAAGGCTGATAAACACCACTTGTATAATCACAATTGTTGCTTTTGAATAGACAATACCTCCTCCAAATCCCAAACAAAAGAAGACGTTTGAAGTGGTACATTTGTTGTCTTCACCATCCCCAAAATTTTGTGAATTTTCATAGAATGCTATATTGAATGTTGAGTTTATCTCTAAATGTATTTGGGGAGGGGGGTTGGCTCTTAGCCGATAAGCATTTTAAATAAACAATAAATAGCTAAAATAATCATTCCAATGAAATTATGCTCTTAGTATGATGGGTGTTCAATTGTATAATTGTGCTTTGTTTCACAATTAACCAATGTACTAAGCCAAACAAATTTAATAAAATAAGCAAATGCTCTACTTCGGCAGCATCAGTACTAGTAAAATTGAGTGAAGCCTTAATCTAGGCTTCACTCAATCTAGGCATGCCATATAGCCTTGTTCCCCAACCCCCGGGCCGTGGACCGGGCTGTGGATCAATCGGTACCGGGCCGCGCGGCCGTGCACGTGCCTAGAGTATGCCGCGCACAAATTTCTAACTGCCGTGCAGCGCCAGCGTCGTGTATTTGGTGTGGACACGCACACACGGTCTCCAGCCAGCTCCAGCTAAACGCAGTTCATTGCCGCCTGACTTGTGTGACTTCAGGATTCTCCTTAATCAGTGTAGGTCAAAAATAAAAAAGGGAAAGGGGCACTTCAAAACAAGCGCCCCTTTCCCTTTTTTCTTTTCGACCCACAATGATTAGGGAGGATCCTGAAGTCGGGCGGGGCTGAGAAGCGAGGAGGGAGAAAAAGAGACAGAGGCCAAGGAGCTTTCCCCCCCGCCCCCTCCCAGCAAAAATCTAACCGGGGAGCCGGGCGGGCAGTAGTAAATTAGCCGATCACGCGGCGTGATCGGTTAATTTGCTACTGCCCACGCGGCGTGATCGGCTAATTTGCTACTGCCCGCCCGGCTCCCCGGTTAGATTTTTGCTGGGAGAGGGCGGGGAGGAAGCTCCTTGGTCTCTGTTTCTTTTTCTGCCGCCTCGCTTCTTGGGGCTGTTTTAAGACTGGTGGACTTCAATTCTCAGAATTCTGGGAGTTGAAGTCCACCAGTCTTAAGAGCCAATTTTGCCCAGGGATCTGCAAAATTGGCTCTTAAGACTGGTGGACTTCAACTCCCAGAATTCTGAGAATTGAAGTCCACCAAGGGCATCAATCACTCTCAGAATTCTGGGAGTTGAAGTCCACAAGTCTTCAAGCTGTCAGGTTTGAAGACCCTGGGCTTTTTTTTCCCTAAAGGGTTAGGGGTGCAAAGGGTCTTGCAACTTGACAGCTTTAAGACTTGCACACTTCAATGCCAGAGTTCCTGAGCAAACATTTTGGTTGCTACGCAGGAGCGTTGTTAAGTGATACTGACATTATATAACACTGGAACCATCTCGTTGCAAAGAAACAAGCTCAGGGTTCTCATTGATTTGGCATTCTAGTGAGTTAAATAAAATAAATCACTTTATATTCATTTTTTGGTGTAGCTGTATTTTATTTTGAAGGCATGTTTAAATACAATTAAATTAACATTATTAAATCAAAACAAGCGGGCCACGGAAAAATTATCAAACATTTAAAATGGAGCAGGTACATGTAATTCTTTTCTGTTTCTGTTCTCCTGCATTAATAATGTCCATGTACACTTTCTTAATATATTGCATAAATTCAATGCAAACTGTTAATTTTAATTGGTTTTGATTTCTATAAAATGTGGGCATATGTACTGCATTAGCAACATATATCCATATCCATATCCATACCCATACCCATACTCATACCCATAGATATAGATATAGATATAGATATAGATATAGATATACATATACATATACATATACATATACATATACATATACATATACATACATACATATATGCACGCACGCACACACACACACATACATACATATACATACATACACAATATCAAGTAATTCTGAAATTCCAAAATGGATTTGGTGGCTCCTCAAAGAATTATTTCAGTTCATTATCCACTTCAACAAAGCAATTTTCTGATCTGATTTCTTTGTTCCCTAAATATGTTTCTTTTTAAACAAATCTGAAGAAAGTTTATCAGGGCAAATAGAGAAAACAGGATTTAGTCTTATCTTATTTAACTTTAAGACATGTGGACGTCAACTCCCAGAATTTCCCAGCTGGAGAATTCTGAAAGTTGAAGTCCACACATCTTAAAGTTGCTAAGTTTGGGAACTTCCTTGGCCTAGAGCAGGAGTGTCAAACTGTCAGCCCATGGGGCGGATGCGTCACATGCTGGCCACTCCCACTCCAGCTCCAAAAAGGGAAAAAACACTGTGAAATGTCACTGACGGCAATGTGACGCTGCAGGTTTGACACCTGAGGACTAGAGATTCCTCAAACCTTGTTTAATCCTTTAAAAGCCCAAGTTATTTGTAGAAGTACCAGGTTCTTTAGAGTTGGGACAAAATTACATTCTAGAAGGAGTATATTGGCTGAATTTCTATATTATGATAAATAATGATGCAATTTGTTTGTTTCAGCTTTATTAAAATATGTAAAATCAACATTTATGCTTTAGCAAAGGGAAGTGCACTTCAGAGAGAGAATTAGCCTTTAATTAAAGCAGTATAGTATCTAGTGAAAAATCTAACATGGATCTGGAAAGTTTAAAAGCAAGATATCCACACTTTTTACACTTTTACACTTCTACTGTCATTTGGATCTACACTAAATTAGATGTACTTGGGTTTCACTTAAATCAGTGGGGTAGATTAGTCATGACTTAATTCTTCAGTTGATTTAAGTGTAATTGGATTGGTTCTATCAAATCAACTGATCGTTATTAATTTGCCCCACAGATTTGTATAAGTTTACAGCTAATTTTCTTTCCATTGGGCTCAATTCCAAAGGAGAAACTTTAAGATTTCTATATCCATATATAAGATGTATGTTTAAAGTTGCTATATTCAGGCAGTTCATGCTATGCAGTATTAAAGACTATTAAGACTGGTTCCAGTTAGAAAGTTCCAATTGTATTTGTAATTAGGAAAGTGTTGACTGAACCTCTGGAACAAAACTACATTTGATACAAAATTATTTTTTGCCTTGTATAAACATTGCTTTAACAGATTGGTCATAGCAGCAATTGGCTCTTTTTCTTACAAATTACATTGTGTTTGTGTGTTTGGATGGAACTCTGCAATTTGTCCTGAAACAGAACAGAGATGGCTCCAAGTAATGAATTTTTCCTGATTTTTTTTGTTTTTGCATATTCTATCTTTTACAATGTTTAGTTGACAATTAATCCCACATACACTGCGTTTATATTCACAGCTTCTTTTGCATTTTTTGACTGCAGATGAAATGGCACGCTGTGATAGAAAACTTCAAATATTTATTATTAATTTTAATTATAATCTGATGATAAGAGCAAAAGCAAAGGAAGAATTGCAGCAGGATTGTGCCTCTCCTTTTCTTTCCATATTTGGCTTCTTTAGCATTACCTTTTGACAATTATTACAGATTTTGAATATGAAGTTTATCCTGGTATAGACAGGTAGTGACAGGAAAGCCTCATTCACTTAATTTCTATCATGCAATTTATTAAATCAAGGAAAAGTGCCAGAAAAAGTCAATTCTCCAGGGCTACCTTCAAAAAGACTTTTAAACAAATAAAGTGCAGCTTGAAGAGCATATCGGAGGCAGGAAACGACTGTTTTACTTAAGCATCATGGCATCTACAGTTTTATTTTATAAGATTTTTTTAATGGCCTGCGCTCTTGGCTCTTGTTCTAATTTTTCTTCATAGTATCTGTAAAATGGAAATTTTTATCTGGGGCAGAAGAATGCCTCTCTGATCATGAGCCAAAAAAGAAGAAGCTTGCATGAGCTTAAATGTGTTGTCAGACTTATCACATAACATGTATAACAAATAGGCTGACTGTGATTCTAGGTGGAAGTCAGCAGAAAAAGGCATGAAGAAGCATCAGCAAGAACAGTGACAATTAAAGTAAATATCAGGATTTCTCCATGAAGATTTGCATGTATTTTATTCAATAGAGCAGCGATGGCGAACCTTTTTTGGCTCGCGTGCCATAAGTGGGGGGAGCGCAGGGGGGGTCGTGTGCGGGTGTGCCGCACCCATAATGCAATGTGCGACCCCCCCAGTGCACATGCATGCACTACAGGCGCTCCCCCCATTTTTACATGCTTTTTTTGCCCTCCCCAGGCTCCAGAGGCTTTATAGGAGCCTGGGGGAGGGCGAAAACAGCCTCCCCTGCCTCCCAGACGCTCTCCGGAGGCTTCAGGAGACTTCCCTGAAGCCTCTGGAGCAGTCAAAATGACTCTCCGAGCAAACCGGAAGTGACATGGTTTGCTCGGAGGGTCATTTTGAGCACTCCGAAGGCTTCAGGGACCGTCAGGAGGCTTCCCTGACGCCTTTGGAGTGCTCAAAATGACCCTCCGAGCAAACCGGAAGTTACTTCCGGTTTGCTTGGAGGGTGCTTGGAGGGTCGTTTTGAGTGCTCCGAAGCTTCAGGGACCGTCAGGAGGCTTCCCTGAAGCCTCCGGTGCTGTCAAAATGTTCCTGAACTTCCGGTTTGCGCGCAGGGCTGGTTTTTTGTGCTCTGGAGGCTTCACGGAAGCTCATGAAGCCTCCGGAGGGCCTTGGGGGTGGGGGGCGGTGGAGGCTCTCTTCACCCTCCCCAGGCTCCTATAAAGCGTCTGGAGCCTGGGGAGGGCGAAAAATGGCTTTAAAAAAGGGTGAACTCAGCTGGCCAGCGCGCACATGCACACTGGCCAGCTGACAGGGCAGCGCCTTGCGTGTCCTGACAAATGGCTCCACATGCCACCTATGGCACGCATGCCATAGGTTCACCATCACTGCAATAGAGTATGTTTTGTCTCCTTATTTATTTTTGTGATTTTGAGTAAGTTTTGACTTCTAGCAACTGCCCGGACAAGTCCCTGCAGCTTTTTTTGGCAAAATTCCAAAAGTGGTTTGCCCTTGCCTCATTCCTAGGGCTGAGAGAGAATGACTGGCCTAAGGCTACCCAGCGGGACCAGACCTCATGGTCTCCTTGTTTTTAGCCTGGTCTCTTAACTGCTACACCAGACTAGCTATCTTATTTTGGCTCTTACCATTTGAATATTTAAAAAGTCATTGAACCAATTATTAAATTCTAGGTTAGTTGTAATTATTTGAGATGCCAAATCCTGTTGCCATGTCCATAGTGTGTTGTTCCAGAATTATCAGCTTTGTGTACCTTTCATTCTATTGAATATCTCATTTGGTAGCATCTGGCTGACCATATCTGCATTTAGAAGCTGGATAGCAATCAGGCGGAATTTGACCTAAAAATTCCAGGGCTGTAGGTTAGTCTGAGAAATCGAAAAACATCCAAGAAATAAGCAATGGCAAACTATTTTCATCATGTTGGCAAGGAAACTGCATGGGTGTATAATAACCAGGGATAAGCTTAGTCTGGAGAACATTTTTTATCTTCATTTTCTTCTCAAGAACATGAATAGCAGCTGAATTTAGAAATATCAAGCAATTTTACTTCTCTTTTCTCTGTCTGCTGTCTCTTTATTGAAGGATGGATATTTTTTGGCTCTCCACTTCACTCTCTTTCCTATGGGAAGATACAGTACTTCCCCCTTCCCATTCTCCTGGATAGTAGGTTCAGACATAAAGGCTTTTTATCTTAGTATGTAACTGTTTTACTAAACCATACTTGGCCCTTGGGACTTAAGCATCTGTCTCTAAATAGCTTTAATGCATTTGGTTCTACTACAATACTTATGCTCTGTTAAAAATGGATTGTAGAGCTGTGTTTCTCAAACTTAGCAACTATAAGAGGTGTGAACTTCAACTCCCAGAATTCCCTAGCCAGCATTGGGAGTTAAAACTTTTCCATGCAAAGTAGTGTCTTTTGAGTCTATGGTGAAGTACAAAAGGAAAGAAAACATATTTGCAAATGAGCAGCAGATTATATACTAAAGAGCCTATGACTATTCAGATATTCTGCACTGTAAAGATTTGTGCCATAAATGTACATGGGAGCAAGCTCCAGTTTTGATGAAGCCCTTGGCAGACCCAGAGTGTGAGCTCACTGGATGACAGCAGTGCAGAAGCTCCTTTCACAACCAGGAGAGCAAGAACAGAGATAGTGCTGGACACTCTTCTTTTCCTTTATTGTGAGATGAAAGTATATCAAAAGCAATGAAGAAGCCGGTGTAGTTGCCAAGCTCTATTGCCTTTCTACCATTTTAATTTCCCACAATGCTCTTGTGTTCGTTACATGACAATTAAAGGAGCAAGAGAAATTGTTTTGTTTTTCTGCTGTTGGCACATACCTATCTTGAGATTAAAGAGAGAGACAGACAGACAGAGAGAGAAGATGGAATCAAAGAACATCATGACTACTTGTTGCAACCCCAGATGATGGGACCACACACAGCAGCATGACAATGGCTCCGTAACTGTGATTTCCTTGGCCTGATGAAATAACCTGGGGGAGAATTTATTTTACCTACTTGGAAGAAAGCAGCAAGGGAAATACAAAATGCAGTGGAAAGTTATCATCTCACTTGCCACCAACAGGATAAATTACAAATGCCTTTATCAGTTCGGAAAAAAAACATGTTTGCTATTTACTTTAGAAGATAAAGTCTTAGCTTGAAAATAAAATGGAATATTTGGCATATGAGGTATTGTTATTGGCATGCTTGAACTTCCAAATGTACTCAGTTCAGAGTTGGTTGAGTGACGCTCTAGATGTGTTCCCGGTGATGGAATCAGTCTCTAGGCCAAGCCAATGTACTTAGCTCTGACTTCCAAAATAGAGACGAGACAGCCTTTGGTTGAATCTGGCTCAGGAATGGCACTATAGTTATATAAGCAAGCTTTTCAAAGATTAACAATGTTGATTTATTGTTTATCAGTTGTTCCTAGAATATAACAATGAAAGCATTGCCCACTAAGATGCTGTCATAATCAAACTATATATTTTCATTGGAATGCAAAGCATACTTATGGTATATAACAATATGCTCTTCAATATTATAGATTGATTCTAAATTATTGAACACTTGTCCCTTAGTGCAGATAATCTTCCTTTCCAGGGCCAACCCCAGCCATTTTACTGCAAAATGGGGCCTTCTCACCATGCTATAGGCTAGATGTTGAATCTTTTATCTCTCTTGTAACAGACCAGCTGGCAACATCTGCCACTCAAATTGAGATAGCAGCCACAGCAAGCTGGATGCTGAGGTGCATATCTCTGTACAGATTTAATTGAAATAGCTGGGGAAGTAATTGGAAAGTATAGCAGGGAAAATGCTAAAGTCTGCTACCTGAGGCAGTTACCTCACTCTGTCTAATGGAGTCCGGATAACCTGTATCTCCTGATCTAACATCAAAGCTGAGTCATTGAGATGTGGTGGTAAAATCCCAAATTGGGTTATCCATTTTCAAAAAAAACAAGTAAACCATTTTATTCATATTTTTCTAATGTATAAAAATAATCCAAACTTGACTCTGTATTGATTCTTCTGACAATATTCTCACAAATGCATCAATTGTTCTTATTTACTCCTCATATTTGCTAACATGATTTTGGACTGTGTACAGTAAAAAAAAACCCGCAAACTATAGAATAAACAATATTAGAAAACATTCTACAATTGAAAACACTCACTAGCATTTACCATTAACAGATTAGTAGAAAGAATTTAACGTTATAGGCAATGCTGCCACCTCACTAATTGAGATAAATCATATGTTGAGGGATTTCTAGAAGGATGTCAAGAATGGGGCCAGTCTTGCCTCATTTGGGGGGGGGGGGCTGAGATTCCACAGGGCAGATGCTATGGCAGAAAAAGCTTTTCTTCTGAGTCCTGCCAAATGTAACTCCTTCGCAGATGGGACCTTTTCTGCTGAATTCGATGGGACAGGCAGATATAACCAGGCAGAGACAGTCCCTAATAACTTGGTCCTATGCCACGAAGAGCTTTAAAAGTAAAAAACAACACCTTCATTTGGATTTGCGATCAGACTGTGCATAGCAATTTGTAGTTTTTCATTTTTACTTTATCTTAATTTGATATATTACAGAAAGTTGTGCCCAAATGTTTTTTCCCATATAAATATGGTCATATCAGCATGATCTTTTAGAACACTCTCGAGCTTTCTTTCCTATTACTCTTGAAATCCACTTCTAAATGGCCCTGCTGGCTTTAAAAAATGTTCCATGAATTTAATCTAGTACACTGCTTTGAACTTATCTTCAGTAATAATGCACCTGCTAACTTGACTTTTATGACTTCCTCACATATGCAAAACCATTATTTCAAGAGTGTGTGTGGTTCAGATTCTCTATTTAACTTACACCCACCATATGAAATACCTTTAGTCTTAACTATACTACCTCCCATCTCTCTTCAAATTGAGCCCAAAAATGGCAGACAAACAGGGATGTGTTGAGTGGCTTTTAAGAAGTGAAGGCAAAATATTTTGAGTGCCTTCAAGACTCTTACAGACAATCCATGTGTCAAAGCTGGGTTGAAAATTAAGCAGGGTCAGATGTGGTTAATTCTTAGATAGGAAACGTATAGGGTGAACTAGGCCTATATACTAGAAGGGGGGGGGGGAATCAATCCAACATTATTTAAATAACGCTGCCAAGAAAACTACACGGACGTGTATGCTTGTGAAGTGAGCAAGTTTTAGTCTTGAACTGAACAAGGTTTTACTTTGTACCTTGTGAAAGTTTGAGATATGGTTATATTGAGGCCAATTTTGGGTTAAAACTGTTTTAGTCAGCAACTGATCTGTAGCAATTATTCTGAAGAAGGAAGAAAAGGGCAGGACTGAGATACTGGCCAGGTCAGGCTTCAGGAAGAAGCAATTGGCAGCGTTCTGTAAGTCGTGTTGTCTTTCTAACAGCAGTCCTGTTTTATTCTGCTTGATAGTTTTGATAGAAAGCCACATACCGTATTATTAAAGAATCTTAGTAATAAAGAATAATAAAGAACATTATTATTATTAGCAGTAAAGAATATTAAATCTCTACCCAGGCACCATGGATATTGTATGCTGTATTTACTAAGCTGTATTTTCCTCTGCCACCCTCTTTTTGAATTTACTGTAGGCTAAGGGACTTCTTAACTTTGAGAAGAAGATTAACCATTTGTAGTGCATTTTTTAGCGCTAATGACCTGAGTATTCTGGTTTGCGGGGTCCAGGAGAAGGACCTTCTCTATCATTGCACTGCTCTCTGGAGTAAGGTCGGCTCCAACCTTCCTGACCTTTTGTAACAGCCTGGCTCTGCCATTTATTTTGGGTCTCCAATGTGGGAGCATCACGGTGGAAATGGCTGAGTGATTAACAACAGATTGCACCTCCTCCACATCTTGCTCCTGTCCTCCCCATCCTTAACTTACTTGTGTATTAATTGTTATTTTTAGTTTATACAATTTTTATCTTTTATGATTGTAAGCTGTCCAGAGCCACCTTGATGTAAGATGGGCAGCCAACAAATTTCATAAACAAACAAAACAAATAAATTAATTGAGCAGATGATGATGGCAGAATCATCCGAATCAAACAGGAACATGCACATAATCACACACACACACACACACACACACACACACACACACAGAGAGAGAGAGAGAGAGAGAGAGAGAGAGAATATTATGTTTTTGTAACCTGCCCTTTTTTATACTTCATAATCCAGGGAACGTTTTTAAGAAAATGATTTAACTTTTTAATCATTTTAAATTTTTAGCCTAGTTTTAAAATTAGTGAATGTTATGCAAACAAAAATAGTCAAGTCTCTAATTATAGATTCTTAAGCATTAAGGAGGACCACCCAGTAAACCAATTTAATTAAACCCTGCCTTTTTATATGCAAACAAGTAGTGGAACAAAACATATGTGTTTGTAACTAAATGGCACAACATAGTATTTTATACATATACCCTGATTTATCTCTCAGTTCAATATGTACCCTGTTTCCCGGAAAATAAGAACCTCTTTGGATAGGGCTTTTGAGCGCATGTGCTAAAATAAGCCCTTCCCCCCCAAATAAGTCCTTCCCAAAAATAATTCAACGCAGCAGCAGCCATGAGGTAACCATGCTTGCCGCCTCCTACACCTCAAAAATAATAAGACCTTCCCAAAAAGAAGCCCAAGCTCTTATTTTGGGCATAAAATAATAAGGCAGTCCCTGTCTCATTTTCAGGGAAACATGGTACATATTGGTAAAAGAAATTATATGTTACTGCTGTTGCTGTAAAAAATTCTGTAACAAATTGTACAACCATTTGACAACCTATGTAGGCAAACTTCAGGCATATGGAATCTAGTCAGTTTTGGGTTGAGCTCAAGAATGTTTTACAAGACCTTTGAGATCATCCATCTACAGCTGCATAGTAATTGTGGAAAGAGGGATATAGCAGCAGTTTCTAAAAGATAGTTGTGTTTATTATTTCCAACAAAACCATGGAATGTAAATTATTTGTTATCACATTTCTTGTGTACTGTCCACTTTTTCAGCTGTATGTGGAATATTATCCTGAGAAATTAGAATTGTACATTCCCACAGGTATTGCTATGGATGAAGGAAGGAAACATGTTGAAAGGAAAGCTGATTGACAGTAAAAATGACTCAGAAAGACTTTTAATAGTTAGGAATAACATGAATATTCCTGCACTGTACAGTTATTTCGGTATGGTATGAAAACCCTTGATCTTTTTATAAATCCACAAGAAGTAGCATTAAATCTTGTGACTTCTAGCTCTACTAGTTCAGCGTGAATTTGAGGTTTTTAGATATTGCCGGTGCAAAATTCCAAAACTAGCAAAGCTTCCTATGGAGCCAATCAGAGGTAAATTATTAATATGATATTCTATACAAGAAATACACTGAGTTCTATAAGTCAGGCAATTTTCAGAATGTCAATCATGCCAAATATTTTTGCACTGTCTTCTTTAATTATTAAAAACCATCTATTGCCAGTCTCTTAAATAGTAAATAATAACAAGCAGTAATTCGTTATTTTTTAAATACAGTTTGTGGCCTATTCATTATCCTTTAAAAAAAATAAAGTTTATCTGGAAAGGATATTAACATTTGAATAGAAATCCTCATATTTAATTTAAAGAGCCACATTGCAAAAAGCTAATTTATAGCATGCAAGATGCCATAGGAAGTAATTCAACTTATGAAGCATTTAGGTTTTTCAGCAAGGTGTGAAGCATTATACTTTTAAAAAAAGTTCTAGTAGAAAATAATGGAGAGGAGCCAAAACAGAAAACAGAGACAAGTCTGGAATATTTCAAAAAACTTAGCAAGTGACAGATGAATGCAGGAGTATGCATGTTTCTTTATTTCTTTTTCTTTTAAGAGAATGAAAGTTTCTAGAGAACAAACTTCAAATCGATTCTGGATGACAGTTTTAGCAATTGGCTGCACTCTTCCACATTGTTCAATCTCCTTTAAAACATAGCAAGGTCATGCTAACCCAGATCGCTCAAATCAGGCAACAGTATACCTAACACAGTTTCATGTTCCTTGATTACTTGCTTCCAATTTATTCTTTCCTAAGGCCCGTTCTTTAAAATATGATTGAGTACAGTAGATCTTCCCAGGGTGCTTCTTTAAAGAAGTTATTTCAGAGATACCAGAAGAAATTGTCTTTGCACATTTTGCTAGATATTGGCATGTTCTTTTAAAGGAAATAGATCATGGGTGTCAAACTAGTGGCATAACGTTGCTGTCTCTTGACAAAAAGTGATGTTTTTCCCTTTGCAAAGCTGGTTGGGCTTAGCCTGCGCATGACACATCCAATCCATGGGCTGCCAGTTTGACACCCTGAAATAGATTATTTAGAACCTTTTCAATCCTAAATTCAGTGCCAGTTTTGGCACACAGATAGTCTTGGTCATTCTGGTGGCTGGATAGATATCTTGTTTATGTTCTGATTCCCTTAGTAGCTTTTGATTCTGGTGTCTTTTTTGATTGCTTGAATGGAATGACAAGTGAAGGTACTTTGTGGACATTCTGATTTTACTCTTTGGGTACTGTAAGATGTGATATTGAGAGACACTGTTATCCACAAAAGTCCATATTATCTTCCATTCTTCACATCTATATGAAGTTGCTGGGAAGAGCATGTGAATTTGAAGCCATTTGCCATTTGTATACTAATGATACCCAGCTGTAGTTTTCCCCAAAGTACATCCAGAACTGGATGTTACTAAAGTCTTTGCACGTCTCCAGGCTGTAAAGGCCTGGAGACGTGGGATATGGGAGAACTAATTGATGCTGAACTTGGACAAGGCAGAATTGTTGCTGATTTCAGGAACTGGAATTTAGGATTTTGGTGATAAATCTGTCCTGGATGAGCCTGCACTTCTGCAAAGGAACAGATTCAGTCTAGGAGGCCTCCATAATCAATCATTGATGCTGTACAACCACATAACAGCTATGACACAGTGAGCTCCTAACTGGAAGAGAGAGAGGTTATGCATTGCTACCCTCAATATTGGAGAACTGAAATACCCTCTTCCTGTCAGGGCTCTTGAGGAATGCAGCAGTATGGGCAGGGAGCAGCATCTTTGTCTCTTTCTTTTGCAGGCCAAGTTCCAAACTCACTTTGGTGTACAGATGTTTCATAACTTAGATTCAAGCTACTGGTCAAACTGCCTCCTCCCATACAGTTTGCTCCACACTCTCAAGGATTCAACAGGGTGCTTTTTACTGGTCATAAAAATTAATTTTTATGAATCTATCAACGTATCAGTGGTATATCAATAGTATAACTTCCTTTTTTGTATTATGAGGCTGTTATTGTAGAAAACTCTGTGTGTAGAATGCAGGATTTCCTTTGCAACAGAGGTTTGCTAGCGTTGATATTTACGCTTATTTAAAACATAGGTGGGCAATACACAAATTAAGCATAGGCATAAACATGATTTGTACATTTCCCTACCTTATTTGAATTATTGACCTTCCCTTTCAGTCTATAGATTCAGAGTTTAACATTAGATTTCAGTTTGATTCAAATGTTTGAGTTGAGTTTGGCTGAATTTGGGACATAAGAACATGTTGCAATAGTCAAGATGGGAGGCAAAGAAGGCAATAACTATTGCCAACCTGTCTCAGAAAAGGCACGGTTGGTACACAAAATATAATTGTACAAACACATTCTTTTTTTCGGGATTGAATTTCAGTTCCTTTTCTCACGTCTGCCCTGTTACTGAACTTAGGCACATTGCTGAACTTAGTATCAGCTGCTTCCTTATACAACAGAAATAAGAGCAACAATGGTAGCTAGGAAGATGAACTGGGTATCATCAATAAGCTGATGACATCTCACGGTAAAACTCCAGAACTTCTTCAGCAGTGTTAGTAAATGATAACCAAACTTAAGCACAACATTGGAGGATACAAATAGCCTTGGTGTTCTACTTTAGTCCCTCCCAACATCAACCTTTGCTATTTGTTTCATTTATTTATAACATTTATAGGACTGCCCAACCAAACTCTGGGGAGCTCACAACCCAAAATTATGTCTTTGCCTATGTATGGGTAATCCACAATTTACAACCATTAATTTAAAGGCCATTCAAAGATACAAGATACAATGGCACTGAAAAAAGGGACTTACAACCAGTCCTCACCCTTCCGACTGTTGCACTGTCCCCACGATCATCTGGTCAAAATTTGGGTGCTTGGCAGCCAGCATGTATTTATGATGGTTGTAGCATCGCAGGGTCATTTTTGATCTTCCCAGAGAGCTTCTGACAAGAAAAAAATCAATGGGGGGGGGGAACTGGATTCAGTTTACAACTGTCTGATTCATTTAATGACTGGGGCAAAACAGGTCATAAAATTGGGTGTGACCAACTTAATGAATGCATTGCTAATGAATACAAGTTCCAGTTGTGGTTGTATGTTAAGGATTATCTGTTATATGTGTACACAGAAACATATTCATAACAAAAATAAGACTTGGTACCACAGCTAAATTTTCCCATGCAGTCCATAGTGAGTTCATTCCATGCCAATCTCACCTTTTCCCAGCATTTGGGGGAAAAGCCAAGTCCTTTATGGTTTTGGGAAAGTTAAAATAATATTGCTTGACAGAACGGACTGGGACCACTCTATAACAATGTACTCTAAGCTCCAATCTTGCTAGGTAATCCAGGTGATCGATGATATCAAAAGATGACAGGAGGTATGGGATACCTATGCCATACTTTATCCATCCAAGACCTTATAACACATTTACCAAGAACCAAAGCATTTCAGGATTATAGCCCTTCTGAAAACTCAGCTCCACTGAATACAGAACACCAGCATGTTTTAGAATGTCTTGTAATTGACCAGGTTCCCAGACCAAATCACTGTTTCATTGCCTACCTTAGACAGCGGAAATATATCCCAATCATAGAACAGTATATACTTTTCTCCACTGAGAGGAAATCCAAAGAAGGGGGGAAAGGACATTTTTGCTTTACAATAGGAATAAAAAAATAAATAAAAAAGAGTAGGAGAGAGGGTAAGAAAAAGGAGAAGGGAGGAGGAGAGGGGAAAGAAAGGGGAAGAAGAAAGAAAGGAGACGAGGAAGGAAGAAGGTAGAGAAGGGAAGTTAAGAAGGGTTAAGAGAAAGGTGTTGCAAAACAAGATGGAGACACAGGGTGGCAAGAAAGTGACCCAAACTCTATTATATATATATGTGTGTGTAAAAATGAATATAGAGACTATGATGAATTGACAAATGTTAAATAGCAATTATAAGAATGTATATCTAAAAATGAATTTGAAAGGAAAAAAATAAAAAAACTTTTTACAAAAAAAAAGAAATAAAAAAGGCACAGTACTGGTATATATTATGAATTAGCTGGATACCCATGCTTCGTGACAAAACTATGTGATCAGGTAATGCAGGAGAAATCTGGTTCATTATGGTTCAGTCCATTGGCTCAGTGGTGGTCGATGATTGAAACACATGAGGGAATATTACTCCCACCGCCTTGAATCTGGAAGCAGTTCTATAAGTGGAAGGCGTAGCCATTTTGGTGGGGTACTGACGTTTAGTACTGTAAAAAGCCCCATACCACTCCTGAGTGAAGGAGTGGAATGTCTGCCAGTTTGAACTGAGGTAACGGAATGTGAGGCAACTAGCAGTTGGAACAGAATTCTTTTCAGGTGAGAAGAGGGAGTAGAACGTCTAACTCCTTAGCATCAGAGTGTGTTAATATAAGGCAAATGGCAGTTGGAACACAGTTCTTTTCAGGTGGGAAGGGGGAGTCGAATTCCTTAGCAACAGAGTGTGTTAGTTACTGTGTAAGAAATACTAATGATCTGATGGTCATTTCGAAAAATCCTTTCTTAGCGAGCACCTAGAAGCCAAGAGTACCAAAATTCAAGTTTGTAGGCTTTACGGTTCTTGAGATTTCATGATGATGTGTAAGTGACCTTTGGCTTTTATATATTTAGATTTATATATATATGATCGGAGCTGCCGTCTTTATCTATATCTATATCTATCTATATCTATATCTATATCTATATCTATATCTATATCTATATCTATCTATATCTATATCTATATCTATATCTATATCTATATCAATATCTATATCTATATCTATATCTATATCTATATCTATATCTATATCTATATCATCTATATCTATATCTATATCATCTATATCTATATCTATCTATCTACCTACCTACCTACCTACCTACCTACCTACCTACCTACCTACCTACCTACATATATATATATATATATATATATATATATATATATTTGTTTTCGTAGATTTTCACGGGTGTAGGTATGCTGGTTTTGTTGTATTCGGGTCTTTTCCCGTGTAAGGTTGAGATTGTCTTTGCAACGTTTCGGCAGGATCGCACCTGCCATCTTCAAGCTGTGGGCTTAAAATGTGATCAGAGCTGCCGTCTTTCTGTAAGTCTTGGTGGGAGGGGATGGGGTGCTGGCTTTGTTTCAGTAAGTGGAATGATTGGTTGTGTGGTTGTATCATGATTGGTAGATTGGTGCTGATTGGTGCAGGCTGTGTGTGCATTGTTATTTTGTATTTTAACGGCTTGGGTGGTGGGTGGTGTTCGTTTGTTGGCTAGGGCTGGTTTCCAGATGTTTGGTAGGCGGGAGGTATCATCACGTTTGTTCATGCTGTGGGGGTGTTTCTCTATTTCGATGGCTTCCATGATTATTCTCTTGTGGAGGTGTTCTGTTTTGGAGATTAACCTGGCTCCTTCAAAGTTGATTTCATGTCCTGTAGCTTTAAGGTGCTGGAAAAGGGAGGAAGTTTTTTCTTTTTTTCTTACTGCGTTCTTGTGTTCTGTGATGCGTGCATTTATTCTTCTGTTTGTTTGTCCTATGTATATTGCTGGGCAGATTTTCCACATGGAAAAGAAAAACTGGACAACTTCCTCACACATCTCAACAGCCTACACCCCAAAATACAATTCACCATGGAAATAGAAGCAAACAACCAACTTCCCTTTCTGGATGTCCTAATCTACAAAAAACCTAATGGCTCCCTAGGACACACCATCTACCAGAAAAAAACACACACCAACCGCTACTTAAATGCACAATCCCATCACCACCCTGCACAGATCAACTCAGTAGCCAAGACCCTCATCTCCAGAACCAAATGCCTAGCCGACAAAGACCACCTGAAAACTGAATTACACAAACTCACAAATGTATTAATCTCCAATGGATTCCAAAGAAAAACAATCACCAACCTAATCCAAAAGGAGACTCCCCCAAAAAACCAAGACACAGAACAGGACAATGGCATCGCCCTCCTCCCTTATATCAAAGGCACCACAGATAAAATCAGCAAAATTCTCCACAAGCACAATATCAGGACAGCCTTCACCACTGACCAAAAAATAGCCAACATCTTAAGAAACCCCAAAGACAAAATCCAGTTAGAAAACCAAGGAGTCTACAAAATACCATGCAAAATCTGCCCAGCAATATACATAGGACAAACAAACAGAAGAATAAATGCACGCATCACAGAACACAAGAACGCACTAAGAAAAAAAGAAAAAACTTCCTCCCTTTTCCAGCACTTTAAAGCTACAGGACATGAAATCAACTTTGAAGGAGCCAGGTTAATCTCCAAAACAGAACACCTCCACAAGAGAATAATAATAATAATAATAATAATAATAATAATAATAATAATAATAATAATAATAATAATAATAATAATAATAATAATAATAATAATAATAAAAAATTTGAATTTATTAGCCGCTCCCTTTCCAGGCAGGACTCGGGGCGGCGTACACTAGGACATATATAAACATACCTATATACAAAGCATACATGCACGGAGGAGGTAATAGATTACAACATTTAGACAATTAAAACCATTAACATACCCCGTTTAATAAAAACCCAATATACAATAAAAATTTAAAATTTAAAAAAGACAGTCAGGAGGAATATGAAAAAATTACAGTTGAGCCAGGCCAGATAATTGAAAGAGGTGGGTCTTCAACTGTACACGGAAGGAGCGGAGATCGGAAATAATCCTGATGTCACGGGGGAGGTCATTCCACAGGGCTGGGCCCATCACAGAGAAGGCTCTGCTCCTGGGTGTCGCCCCCCGACACTGTTTGGCGGACGGCACCCGGAGAAGTCCCTCTCTGTGTGAGCGAATTGGTCGTAGGGATGTGTGGGGCAGGATGCGATCCTGCATGTAACTAGGTCCTATGCCATGAAGCGCTTTAAAGATCATAATCAAAACCTTGAAACGCACTCGGTAGACCACAGGAAGCCAGTGCAGCTCGCGCAGGAGAGGTGTTACAGGGGAGTATCTAGTCCTCCCCATAATCACCCGCGCGGCCGCGTTCTGGACCAACTGTAGTCTCCGAGTGCATCTCAAGGGAAGCCCCATGTAGAGAGCATTGCAGTAGTCCAGGCGAGACGTCACTAGCGCATGGGTGACTGTGCGTAGGGCATCCCGGTCCAATAAGGGGCGCAATTGGCGCATCAGGCGGACCTGATGGAACGCCCCCCCTTGCCACGGCTGTTACATGGTCATCCATGGACAGCCGGGCATCTAGGAGGACGCCCAAATTGCGCACCTGTTCCATGGGGGCTAGTTGCACGCCCCCAATGGCCAGAGATGGAAGCACCTGGTTGAACCGGGGGGCCGGAAGCCACAGCCACTCCGTCTTGGAAGGGTTGAGTTTTAGTCGGTTGCCATCCATCCAGACCCGTACGGCCTCCAAACACCGGGACATCATTTCGACGGCCTCATTGGGGTGGTTCGGGGTGGAAATGTATAGCTGAGTATCATCAGCATACAGATGATATCCCACCCCAAAACCACGGATGATCTCGCTCAGCGGTTTCATGTATGTGTTGAACAGGAGAGGCGAGAGCACCGATCCCTGTGGCACTCCACATGTGAGTGACCTCCGGGTCGAACTCTGCTCCCCTGCCAACACACGTTGCGTCCGGTCAGAGAGGTAGGAGCCAAACCACCGTAAGACGGTGCCCCTGACTCCCAGCCCCTCTAGCCGGTGCAACTGGATACCATGGTCGATGGTATCGAACGCCGCCGAGAGATCTAATAGGACCAGGATAGAGGAACAATAATCATGGAAGCCATCGAAATAGAGAAACACTCCCACAGCATGAACAAACGTGATGATACCTCCTGCCTACCAAACATCTGGAAAGCAGCCCTAGCCAACAAACGAACACCACCCACCACCCAAGCCGTTAAAATACAAAATAACAATGCACACACAGCCTGCACCAATCAGCACCAATCTACCAATCATGATACAACAAAACCAGCATATATATATATATATATATATAAATATATATATATATATATATATATATATATATATATATATATATATATATATATATATATATATATATACATACATACATACATACATACATACATACATACATACATACATACATACATACATCTTTGGTTGTTCGGGTTTTCTCCCGCGTAGAATTGGAAGTATCTTCACGACGTTTCGATGAAGTCTCATTCATCATCTTCAGGCTGCTGCTTCCGGCTTGGTGCTTCCGGCTTGATGCTTCCAGGAGCAATGTGAGATCTCAGCCGGTTCCTCTTTTTAACTGCCAGTGGGGGTTTGTGCTGATTGGGTGGGAGCTTGGCTGCATTCTGATTGGGTGGAGGTGTATTCTGATTGGTAGGGGGCTTGGCTGTGCTCTGATTGGATGGGAGTTTGGCTGTGCTCTGATTGGATGGGGGCGTGTTCTGTTTGGGTGGGGGCCTGGTTGTGCTTGTGTTAGTCTGAGTAGCAGAGGGATTTGAGCTGGTGAGCTGCGTTACTGTTGTTTGGCTTCGCGTTTGTGGTCGTGCCACATCTCCGTGGTGGGCATCAGTTTGCTTCATGTATGGATTGGAGGGGTTTAAAGTGGCTAATAATGCAGCTGTGGTCTGGCTTCTGGTTTGTGGTCGGGCTTCTGGTTTGTGGTCATTATCGGTGTGGGTTTGGGCTTGCTTTTTGCGTGGATGTGTGATAGTGACATCCTGTGTGGTTTTCGTGAGTGTGGGTCTGGTATCATTCTTAGTGTTAGGGACTCGTTTGTTAGTGAGGGCGGGTTTCCAAATGGCTGGTAGGCGGGAGGTATCATCTCATTTATTCATGCTGTGTGGTCGTTTTTCTATCTCAATAGCTTCTCTGATTATTCTGTTGTTATAGTGTTCAATTTTGGCAATAGTTCTGGTCTTTTTAAAGTCTATATCATGTCCTGTGGCTTTGAGGTGTTCGACCAGGGAAGAAGTTGGTTCCTCCTTTCTGACTGAGTTTTTGTGTTCTTCAATGCGTGCCTTTATTCTTCTGTTGGTTTGTCCGATGTATGTGGTGGGGCAGGTGGTGCAAGGGATTTCATATACTCCTTGATTTTCTAACTCTATTTTGTCTTTGGGGTTTCTTAGGATGGTGGATATTTTTCGGTTTGTGTAGAATGCTGTCTTGATGTTGTGTTTGTGGAGGATCTTGCTGATTCTGTCTGTGGTGCCTTTTATGTATGGGAGGAGGGCCTTGCCGTTTTCTTGTTCACTGTCTTGGATTTTAGTGGGGTTTTCTTTTTGGATTAGGTTAGTGATATTGTTTCTTTGGAATCCGTTGGATGTTAGTACGTTGGTGAGAGTGTGTAGTTCAGTTTTGAGGTGTTCGTCAGCTAAGCGTTTTGTTCTGGAGATGAGTGTCTTGGCTACAGAGTTGATCTGTGCTGGGTGGTGGTGTGAGAGTGCGTGCAAATAGCGGTTTGTGTGTGTTTTCTTCTGGTAGATGGTGTGTCCTAGGGATCCATCGGATTTCTTATAGACTAAGACATCCAGGAAGGGGAGTTGGTTATTGGCTTCTGTTTCCATGGTGAACTGTATTTTGGGGTGTAGGCTGTTGAGGTGTGTGAGGAAGTTGTCCAGTTTATCTTTCCCGTGTGGCCAGATTATGAAGGTGTCGTCTATGTATCTGAGCACAGCCAAGCCCCCTACCAATCAGAATACACCTCCACCCAATCAGAATGCAGCCAAGCTCCCACCCAATCAGCACAAACCCCCACTGGCAGTTAAAAAGAGGAACCGGCTGAGATCTCACATTGCTCCTGGAAGCATCAAGCCGGAAGCACCAAGCCGGAAGCAGCAGCCTGAAGATGATGAATGAGACTTCATCGAAACGTCGTGAAGATACTTCCAATTCTACGCGGGAGAAAACCCGAACAACCAAAGATGTACATACAAACACCCGCGAAAACCTCAGAAAACAAATATATATAATCAAGATGTTACAACACAGCCAACCAATCCGCTTACAGCAACAAAGCCAGCACTCCACATACACCCCACCAATATTTATAGAAAGACGGAAGCTCCGATCACACCTTGCTTGCACAAGCACGAAGCCGAAGGCACTCGGCTCAGATTCTAAAAATTAAGTAAACAAACAAATTTGACTGCCAAAATATCCAGACAGATTTGTAGACATTAATACAGCTAACCTCTGCTGTTAAAATCCAACGAAGAAACTATATTTACTTTGCTTTCTGATTTCATGAAAGATTTATCTTCAGGTTTAATTTCATGGTAATTGCTGTAGTAGGTTTCTGAAAGTTCAATATGTCAGAGGTGTATATGCAAAAAATGTGCTTAGTTGACAACAAGAGAATGTTCTAAATTTTGAAGACATGGGCAGAAGGAAGCTGGAAAATGGCCAAAAATCAATCCCTTTGGAGATGTGGAGCTTCCTTTTCATAAGTCAAAAATAGGTGTCCATTAGTCCAGTAATCCAGCTTTTTAAAGGTAGTGCTTGACTTACAGCTGTTCATTTAGTGATTGTTCAAAGTTACAATCACACTGGAAAAAGTGACTTATGACCATTTTTCACACTTACAACTGTTGCAGTATCCCCATGGTTATGTGATTGAAATTCAGATGCTTGGCAACTGACTCATAGTTATGACGGTTGCAGTGTCCCAGAGTCATGTGATCACCTTTTGAACCCTTCTTACGAGCAAAGTCAATGGGGAAGCCAGATTCACTTAACAACTGTGCTATTAATTTAACAACTGTGGTGATTCATTTAACAACTGTGGCAAGAAAGGTCATAAAATGGGGGAAAACTCACTTTACAAATGTCTCGCTTATCAACAAAACATTTGGGCTCAATTGTGATTGTAAGTTGAGGATTACCTGTGTTTTTGTTTGGTAAATGCCCCGCTTGGTTAATAATGTTACTATTTAACCCAGGGGTGTCCAAACTTGGGAACTTTAAGACTTGTGGACTTCAACTCCCAGAATTCCCCAGCCAGCTGGCTGGGGAATTCTGGGAGTTGAAGTCCACAAGTCTTAAAGTTCCCAAGTTTGGACACCCCTGATTTAACCAATTGATTCACAACACAGCTATATCACAGTTAGCCTAAAAGTATCTTAACCCTTGAAAATTATTTTATTGACCATTTTAATCAGTGGCTCATGTCTTCTTTTCTATGTGCAATTGATTTGACAACAGTGTCTGCTTTTGCAATGCTACATTTCCCCCCCATAAATTGGTAAATAACAACAATCCACAAGTAAAAGATGATATTCCAAATGGCCTGTTAACTTGGAGAATTCCAGGAAGCGGAAGTAATTTTAAGGGTATGCAACATTTAAACAGGGATTAAATAATTCTGGAAAATGCTTAAAACCTCTTCTTTAGGGACCACACAAGCCTTGCTAGAGGTCCTGTTTCCAACAAAGTGAAGCTACTGTCAAATCTAATTTAATTTTAATTTAATTTTCTCTATTCACAGTCAAGCAAAGTAAAAACATGTGCCCACACCACCTTAGATCAGAATACAATGAGCACATGTTTGTCTGGCTTACTTAATTGCCTCCAATCCATAGATTAGAAAAAGCCTAGCTAATTTAAAATATAGCATCTTATGATGATAGCAAATGTTTTCCATTTGGTAGATTTCATGTTTGGTCCTTTCACGGTTATGGATGCAAAATAGCTACATTTGGCTCATGATCTTTCCAATAGGAAAAGAGGGAGTTATTTCATCTTTAACTACTGTAAATCTTTTCCTGACATGTTCTAAGTTCCACTACTGGTGTCCCTGCCAATCGTCTGCTTCCATTAGCAAATGAAATTCAAGCAGGAATGCTCAATTAAAATGCATTAGCTTTACAGAGCTTATATTTATTTGACAATCTGATAGAAAAGCGTTACCTTATTATTGCTGCAATCTATCCCAGCAGGTTATCAAGGATCTATTATGGTCTGCATTTAGATATAACATTTTCTGACCCATAGTTCTGGGACAATCACAGATTGAGCTAGAATACAATTATCTTCCAATTCAAGTGGCTCTGAATTTGGCAAGGTAGCTTTGGCTGAAAAAGTACACCAAAATACTCCAAAATTAAAAAAATACACATTTATGTTTAGAAGAAAGCATATTTTAAAAATGGTAGCATCAGTTAAAATACCTTCTGAAATATCTATTATTGTGAGAAAAGGGAACCAATATATTTGAGCATATAGCAATATGCAGATGATGCGATTAAAAATATACCACATTTTTTGGAGTATAAGACACACCGTTTTCCCTCAAAAAGGAGGCTGAAAATCTGGGTGCATCTTATACACTGAATACAGCATTTTGCACCTCTTGAAACCCTGCCCCCTTCACCAAAATAACTGTGCATAGCTTGTAGGAGGCTTTCAGAGAGCTTCTAGAGGCTGGGGAGGGCAGAAATGAGCAAAAAACAGCCCTTGTTTTGCACAATTTTGCCCCCACCCCACCCCCCAGGGGCATCCTACAAGCCTCCTAAGGGCTATTCATGCCCTTTTTTAAAAAAAAAGTCATTTTGGGGAGGTTTGCAGAGTGCAAAAACTTTTTAAAAAATTTGCCTCTTCAAAACCTTGGTGCGTCTTATACTCTGGTGCATCTTATACTCCGGAAAAAATACAGGATATTATGGAGAAAACAGAATGATACAAAAAACATAAATGGGTTGGAATCAGAGATGGTATTCAGCAGGTTCAGACCAGTTCTGGACAACCAGTAGCAGAAATTTTGAGTAGTTCGGAGAACTGGTAAATACTACTTTTGACTGCCCCCCCCCCCATTTTATTCTCTGTCTCCCAAGTCCCAGCTGATTGGGAGGAAATGGGAATTTTGCTGTAACCTTCCCCTGGAGTGGGGAGGGAATGGAGATTTTACAGTATCCTTCCTCTGCCACATCCACCAAGCCATGCCCACCAAGCTGCACCACACCATGCCCACCAAGCCATGCTACAGAACTGGTAGTAAAAAAATTTCAATCCCACCACTGGTTGGGATGGATTATCTCATTACCAACTAAAGCATTGTTAGCCTCTCCAGCAGACTGGCAATGGGGAAAGAAGAGAACCACAATGCAGCCAATCCAATTTATTGTTCTTTAGAGGTTTTTGACAACTACTGCCACTTTTTCCACAAAATACCAAATAAATGCAATTTCCGCAAAACTCTAGCAATTAAAACAACTACAGTAAATCTGTCCACCCCTCCCCAATGGTAATTAGTAATTCTGAAGAAATGTACATTGATGCATTCTTTTTCTTCTTATTATTATGCCATATCCATCATCAGACGTTGGCAATCATGTTGGCAATCCTATTTTTATTAGGAAAATAGTGCTGTTGAGTTTTGTCCTTTAGATTTTGAAGCCATAATGTTCTTCTTCTGCTTGGACCTCATTTGCCTTCAATCTTTCCTTGGAGGATTAAGTGAAGTATGCCGTATTTTTCCGGGTGCATAGAGTTATAAAATAATTTAAAGGAGCAGCAGGAGGAAGAGGAGAAGGAGAAAGTCAGAGAAACTTTTCCCAGTTTAAAACTGCTTTTCTAAATATCCACTGGAAAGTAAAGAACAAAACAGTAGAAACCGAAGAAAAGCTGGAGAAAATTCCAAACCCACACAACATACATACCCTAGATCTCAGTGATATAAATGTAACGATATCTTTACTAATTATTCACATTGAATAATTAAATGAATGGATTAAAAGAATCCAAACAGTAACCGATTCTGCTGAAAGAGAAAATGAGGTATTCGTAAGAGCAATTTCATCTGAATAAAATTAGGGGAAAGCATTTGCAAGGACTAAGAACAGAGACTGTAAATAGGAAATATCAACATCTGGACATTGAAATGTGCAAGCTTCTTAGAAAGAAAATATTGGTTAATGAAACAGTACTTAATCTAGATTTTGTGTGAATTATCCAGCCTTGAGTAGGCATTGAATATGGTAAGTACCTACATAGTAGCAATGTATTTTCTTTCCTTGGCATAATCTGAGAATAAAATTACAGGAAGCCATAGCTGTGCTTAAAATTAAGAAGCATTGTGAAGATGTGAGAACATAGAACAAGTTCTCTGCCAGTAAGGATACTGAGTCCTTTGTTTATAACTGGGTGTACTAGATTTGCTTGTATTAAATAACAAAAATGTTGTGAGTAGGTTGCTTGCTGCAGGAAACTAATACATCGGCTTCTTTCATAACTGATTCTAAATACATCTATCTATCTGCAGCATCCTCATCCTCATTATGAAACAGATACCATAAAATAATAACATTCATCAACTAAACTTACTTCATTGTTGCAACTGAAGTGTTATTAAATAGAGACTGCAATTATAGAATCTTGCTGGGTGTTCAAATAGAATCAATCAATCAATCCATGTATTTCCAAAATCTGACTATTTGCACTTGCTATAATCTCCAAGAGGAAATCTATGCAAATAAAATTCTATGGACTTTTTATCCCCCCCCCTCTCTCTCTGATAGAATAAGAAATAAGCAAAGTCCAAATAGCTACCTTGTTTAAAACTTCTCTGAATGTGAAAAGCTACTATATCAAGTAAGAATCCTGGTTTAGATGTTTTCACTCTGATATACTTATTGGTTTGTTTTTTTTTAAATTGCAACTGCATCTAATGTGAACTTGTACATTTCAGACATATTCTTCTGAATATACTGCATAGCTCTATCCAAATCATGATAATGCCTATTTTCTGGATTAATAGTGTGTACAGATAATTAAGAATTTATATTGGCTTTGTGACAACCATTCTCTAAACTAATTCTAACTGTCTGATAGAACAGCCCATGGTTGAGATATGCATGATACAAGACAGACATGGCTTCACTTCTGTTTCTTATGTTTCTGGCACATATTACTTTATGCCACAAATGCATGTTTTGTATTCAAAGTCCTCTACCATGTGCCCTAATCTTTTTGTCAGTTTGCCCAACCTAATATGAACTGAAGCTACTATTTAAACAAGCCAATAATATAAATACAAGAGCCAATGGAAACACACATATCTTTTTCATCTGTATTACTAGTTGCCAGGTAGGAATAAAAAAAAGAGATGATCTATTTGAAGAGCTCATTAGCTTCTTGGCATTAAAATAATACTAAAAAAAAACCTTTAACTTTGAATGTCTTCTGAGATTTGAAAACAGCAATTTCATCTCATATGTTTGAGTATTTCAAGTAATCTTGGCTATAAAAAGACCCTGAGAGAGATTCTGCAACCCACAAGTTTAAGATGGTTACTGTTCATTTGAAGTATATGCATTAGTATTTGTATCCAAAGGGTGTTGGCTTGGAAAGCAAACTCATGAATTTCAGCTTGAGGAACTTATTAGATCATTCTTATCTCCTGCGCTTCCTTGCCATTTTAAATTGTGCATAAAGTTTGACAATTAAGAAACAATTTTAGCCAAGACGAATAACTTGCCTGCATTCCAATCTGAAACTACAGTAAAAATGTTCTGCCAAAATGCTCTTCATTATAGATGCATAATCTGTAGTTTTTAGGGGGCTAGAGTGTGGGTTCGGGTTTATTATCAATAAAACAAAAGCATGAATATTTTACACAAACAATATAGAGGGAGTCTGGGAGATGATCTGATGCTTGGAAAAACAAAACAAAAAATAATTGACAAGGAGACCAACAGAAAATAAAATGGGTTAGGGTTATCATTGATGACATAAGCATAAACTTATAAGAAACTCAAAGAAACAGTAACAGACAAACCCAGTAAAATGATGGCCATCAAATCATAATGTTTTGGAAGCACTGGTTAAATGAAGAACAACGACGTTGTTCAATGCGGTAGTTGGGAAGCATATAAAATTGAGCGGGGTTTTTGGAACCCCAGACCACAAGCTGACTTTTGGGATCCCTTGCAGATCCCCCTTAGAACAGATCCTGTCCTCCCTCAACAAATCCTCTATTTTACTTTCCCCAATGTGATGCAACTCAAAAGAGGATTCTAAATCTGTTTTCTCCTTGATAAAACTAATTCCTCCAACCAAAAATATCATTTTAAAATATGGAACAGCTATTGCATTTGCAGTCTTTTTATTTTAGTAAAATAAATTATTGTTTATTGTTTAATAAAAGCTTGACTTGGTGATTTATGTATGTCATTTTACAACAAATAATTAATACTTGTCCTATTTGAAATGCTATACTAGAGCAAAATGATTTCAAAGCACATGAATAAAATATTAGAACATATTTGCGTCTCTATAGTCTCATGCTCTCCATAAATTACTGAATTTACAGAGTCCATAATATTTAGGAAAAGAAATGTACAGCTGTAAAACTGTATTTCCAGGCAGGATTATTTAACAAGCAGTTCCTCTTTTCTTCAGTGGGCTTTACACTCTGGTTGTGAAGTTATGGTTACAATTTATTCCTCATTTCTGATTTATAGGGAAGTCTGAAGAATAAATATTAAGACAATTGAACTTTGAAACTGTTTAGGAACATTCAAGTTTATAGTTGCTAGGATTTTCAGGTATCTATCTCTAGTTTTTTATAATGTCCTTTGAGGAGTGAAATTACACCATCTTCTTAAGGCTAAGGGTACTAAATCCATGTCTTTTCTTCTTACCTAAAAAATTGATGATCCATCATAGGCAATGCTATGTTTTTTAAGTTGCTAAGGCATTACATCAAAACACGTTGGTCTTATTCTCTTAGTTCCCAATTGGTTGAGGAAGGCTGCATTGAAGACCAAAGTGTACTGCACAATGCAGACTGAAAATATCTATAAGGCATCAAGACATACGAAGTCCAGAAATCAAAAAGCCTGAAGATTCTGTATTACAGGTAGTCCTCAACTTACAGACATAATTGGAACTAGCACTTCCACTGCAAAATGTGTCTCACCAATTTCTTAAAAGACTTTAGAATCAGAATAGAGATGGAAAGGACGTTGGAGATCTTCTAGTCCATCCCACGCTCAAGCAGGAGATCCTATATCATTTAAGACAAGTGACTGTCCAGTCTCTTTTTAAAAACCTCGAGTGAAGAAGCAGCCACAACATCCGAAGGCAAGCTGTTCCACTGGTTAATTGTCCTCG
Organism: Natrix helvetica; assembly: GCF_964273705.1. Taxonomy (NCBI): domain Eukaryota; kingdom Metazoa; phylum Chordata; class Lepidosauria; order Squamata; family Natricidae; genus Natrix; species Natrix helvetica. The sequence continues at coordinate 60,352,710 of NC_138552.1, forward strand.
CTTAGGAACTTTCTCCCTAAATCCAGGTTGCTTCTCTCCTTGATTAGTTTCCATCCATTGCTTCTTGTCCTGCCCTCTAGTACTTTGGAAAATAAATTTACCCCCTGCTCTTTGAGAGGCTGCCCCAATGTAATCTAGCGCTGTAATCTTGGTTTTCCTTCAAAGTTGACTTGGTACCTCTCTAAGGAATGGTTTGGGAAGTAATCAGGGCTATCTCCAGATTTTAGGGAAGACCATGCAAAATGTCCTTTGATGGCTCTGCTTCTATACCAGCGAACCTAAGGGGCTTATCTCATAGCAGAAGTGGGCAGTATTATTGATGCTCAGAACAGCATTCTGAGCAGAATTTAGAGATTTTTAAATTTAATTTGATTGGTCCTATTTTGCCAACAGTGCAAAAAACTAAAATGGTGACTTGGTTAAAGGAAGGAAGGAAAGAAAGAAAGAAAGAAAGAAAGAAAGAAAGAAAGAAAGAAAGAAAGAAAGAAGAAAGAAAGAAAGAAAGAAAGTAAAAAGAGGGATGGAACTCTTGGCCTTAATGCTCAGTCCCCTCAGGGCTTCGGAGCTAGAACATTGCTCAAGGATGCTGATAGAGGTATTAGCTGGAGAATTGTTCTGCTTTTTCTGAGAAGCAGCACTATTTCTTATTTTGTGAAGGAAACAATCTTATTTCTGCAATAGTTATATAGCTTTACATAGCTGGCTACTTTTCCTAGAGCAATTTCTTCTCATCTGTAACAAATTGCAGCAACTTGTCATCACTGTAAGAAGATAGATACTAATTTTTCCTCTTTTATTTGTTTTACAAAAATGGGTATTTTTATCATAAGCATCTCAATTATTTGACAACCAATTCCAGTACTGCCTATTTTGTTGGATTTCTTAGAGCTTTTTCAAGTCCTCTGTAATTATGATACTGTTGTATTTCATTTACTAGCAAAGTTTCTTCTGAGATACAATCAGTGGTGGGCTTCCGCGTGGTTGCACGGGTTCAGGTGAACCCACCCTTGTGTTAAGCTATCCATTTATAACTAACTTTCTGACTCATTCCTTCCACCCTCGCTGCCCAGCTGAGTTTCACGGCCCCCCTGCTTTACTCACCGGAGCTGCCTGAGTACTTGGTTCTGAGTTCTTAGTTCTACCTGCTTCTTGCAAGCTCCGCTTTGCTCCCAAAGGGGCGTGTGCGAGCGAAGCTAACATGTGCGCTCACAACCAGTGAACTGCTTGTGAACATAAGTGCAGCCCACCTCTGGATACAATCTTGATTTACTTAAAGCTTCCTGTTAGGTTATGTTCTTAACAAGTCTCTCCTGAATACTTCCTAACATTTTAATACAGCTTCACACAAAATAATCCTGACTATAAATCTTGCCACTCAGGGCCTATCATAAACTAGCTCTTTTATTGCAGGGTATTTTTACCTGTGTTTGTATTGGACCTGTAATACTACAGTCATTAGTTGTTCCAGTCAGTTCCTGCCAACCATGTTTGTAGTTCAGCAGAGGTCAGATTGGGCCAAAGAATCTGATCTGAAATTCAAAGGATTGACTCATGATCCCAGTTAATATATTGGCTTTCTTCATTATTGTTTTTTCTTTAATTTGGACTTTCCATAAGACCATTAAGCTGTGAATTATCCGGTTTTCTGCTCTAACCACTAATGGATGCAGAAAAAGAGGTTGTAGTTTAATGATCAAGTTCAATGTGAAATTGACAGAACATGTAAGCATGATATGCTCCTTTGAGACTGGAATGCCAAATGTAGTTGGCCTAGGATAGCTGTATGGCTGAGAAACATTAAATTAAGAAATTAAGCAGGAGAATGACTTACAATGTTTGCCACTCTGAAGTTTCTTGATTGTTTGCACAGTTTTCAAAGAGGTAAAATAGGATCAATATGCATAGACATCACCTGGTGAAAGAAATCAAATTGATCATATTATTTGTACAAGGAAGTAGAACATCTCAGTTATAACAGCAAAGAAATGGCAAAGGACTGTCTGTGAAATAGATCACCAACTGCCTATGTGTGTAAGTGCCAAGCCAAGCCAAAACAGTAGAATACGCCCATTTTGTATCCATATGTGATTGTAGGCATATTCCATTCATGGACAAAGAAAACATCAGGAATTGCTTTGAAGTCCTGAACTTCATTGATAGGGAACCAGAGGAACTGTGAAATGAAATCTGAGAAATTTGTTAAGGATGAATCTGGAAAAAAAGCTGTCAAAGACCAAGAAACAGAGGAAAGCAAACTAGAAGTCAGAACAGACATGGAAATTGTCAAAGAAAGAAGCTAATGTCAAGAAATCTCATAAAGGAAATTAACAAAGAATTTTAGAGGGCCTTCAGAAGAGACAAGAATCAATTACATCTGTAAAGACACTAAAGGCAGAAACAAGCCTGGAAAAACAAGGAAAGTTTTCCAAAAGATCTGTAGGCTCAGAAGAAAAGGCTCCAACCTTGAACGAGTATTCTAATGAAAAAGTAGTAACCGATTCCAAAAAGAATGAAAGGAGTATACTAAAATTCTAAATGGTAGAGAAGCCAAAATCTAAGATGTCTTGAAAGATACTTCATACTTGCCGAAACTTCTAATGCTAGAAGATGAAATTAGATCAGCACTGCAATCATTACCAAACTGTAAAAAAAAACTATGGAAATTGAGGAATGTCGACAGAAATATGTCAAACAACAGAACAAGAATATGTAAAAGTTCAACCAATATATGCCAGAAAATCTGGAGAACATAGTGGTCAGCAGTTTGGAAGAGGTCAATCTGCATAATGATACCAAAAAAGAGTCTCTTTTTTTGGTATTATTATGCAGATTACACAAACTATCGTACAATATTCTTAATTTCACTTGTTAGCAAAATCATTCTTAGGACCACCCAACACTGATTATAGTCCTATCTGAAAGGGGGGTGAGGATGCCAGATGAAGTTGTTTACCAAAAGCTGAAGAACAAGAGAAACTATTGCTTATGTGCACCATCTAATTAAGAGAGCCTTATCCTATACATGGACTAGGAAGTCATAGTCTGGATAGAGCATAGCAAAATAGGCTGGCTTCAGGTTGGAAAAAGAGTAAGAATCTCTATGGACTCTCCACAGACATCGAGTGAGACAAGATTGCATACTCATTTATTCAGTGTGTATGCTGAAATGGGAAATGGGTTTTGAAGATAAATGTGCTTTTAAAATTAGAGAAGAAATATCAATAACCTGCATTAGGCTGATAAAAACACAAATAATTTGCGAGTACCAATAATGTTGAAGAACACATTAAAATATTGGACTAAGTTTAAATATAAAGAAGATGACAACAGGTACATAAACTAGCCTTAGAAATGATAATGAAGTGAGTGAAATGGGTGGTGATAGTTCTTACCTTTTAGGATTGACTAGCAATGAAGGCTTTGAAAAAATATTCAGATGCCAGGATGTGCCTATATCTATAAGGAACAGTTCAAGGAATGGGTTTCCTTGGGATACTCTATGAAAGTCAAAGTTAAGACATTGAAGAATCAAGACAGAAAGAGTATGCATGCTTTTGAACTTTGTTTTTTGGAGAAGACTCTTCAGAATACCATAGATAGCCAAGAAAACAAACTATTTTATCACTCAAAAAAAAAAAAAAAGAACTCAAAGCTCTTACTCAAGGCATAAATGACCAGGCTCAAATTCTCATACTTTGGACACATTATATGAAGAGCTGACATTATATGAAATCACTATATGAAGATTTTTTAAAAGAAATCTATAATGTTTAGAAAGTTGGAAGGAAGCAAGATGGATGAGCATAATTACAGCAACAATGAATGCACCATTGGAAGACCTAAAGTATCAGGTTGGGGATAAGTCATCCAGTGGGTTCAGCTTCTCTTTGAAATATTTGTATTTGTATTTCCACTGACCTATACAAATATATTTATCAGAGCTTTGCAAAAACATATGCATTCATGTAATTCCCCATTTCTATTCATTATTTTAAATTTCTAGCTTTTCAGAACAAAAGTGTTTTGTGGATAGGAGGCAAAAGTTAGATGATCTAATCTGCTATCGTCCTGACAAAAATAACTCTAAATCAAAGAAATACTATGAAAATTCTGGTTTCAGAAGTGTTTTTGTAACTTGAAAAAAAAAAAAAGCTTCACTATTTTTTTCCAGAAAACATTGTGTGCTGAGAGTGTTAAGCTGAGAAAACTAAAACAACAACTGGAAATAAGTCATGCCAAAAATGTGTGGGATTTTATTAGAGTTTTATGTGATGCATAAATGAAAATGTAATTACTAAAAGAATGTGGCACATTTATTTCTTGCAACTATAATGCAAATGAGATTATTAGTTTTATTCATTAATCATTTTATAGAGCAACAGTATTTTTTGAAAGCTTCAGAATCCCTAGGAAAATCATTGACACAATTGTGTCATACAAAAATCAACTGCCATTTTTATTTTTGTTTTCAGCTTCATTATCATTTAATTAAAATAAAATAACCAATATACATTTGGTTGCTAGGTTCATTCCCTCCTCAGGATCATGGGTCATATATTATTTATTAAACAATTTAAATGCAACAATTTAGGTTTTTTTCAAGAATGCTTTAATATTTCATTATGCCAGACTTCGTTGTTCTCAAAAAGTTAGGCAGGGTCACACCCAGGTGGGAGCCCTTCAAGTAAGGCCATAAATATAGGCAAAATTAGGAAGTCATGAAAACATATGAAAAGAAGGCTACTTCTGCATTAATGCCAAGAAAATTGCACGGGTGTGTCCATGAACTCACCAGAAGTTAAGCTTGACTCGAAAGAAACGTTTAATTCCACAATGGATATGGCTGGCATATGTTTAATTTATGGACCTTGTTTTCAATTGCAGTTTTAATGCATGAAGAATTTAGACCTCCCGTGTCTTCAGCTTGCATATTCCATTGCTCATATGATTCTTACAAAATCTCTCAATTATGCTTACACTTAGTGTTTTCCAGGTTATTATCCTGTAGCCTTTTAGCAAACCACCTTTTATAGCTGAGCTCTCGGCTAGAAATTAGTAATAAATGGGAGATCGTAACCTGGCTAACCATAATTTATAGTTGTTTTTATATAACATTATGACATATTTTAAAAGACACTGTACTATTGTTCTCGAGAGTTATACACACATCTTAAGTATCTTAAAAAGGTATTTCCAAAGAGACCATTTGCTTCACAGCCTTATGTCCTACTGACTTTAGTCATTTCATTAAGCTGCCACCATGTCAAGAACTTGGCATTCTCTCTTTTTCTCCTTTTCCTAGGACTTCAGGAACACAACAAATTTGGGTACTCTAATTCTAGCTCAATAGGAAGATGTCCAATAGAACAGAAGAGTTTTCTCCTCTAGAAATATTTATTACCTCTTTTTGCACCTTGATTATATAGTATCTAGGGAAAAGATTATTCAATTTCAGAATGTTGAAACAAAATAAAATGGTAGTGGGAAGAAATCAAGTGTACCCATTCCAGACAGACAGACAGAGACAGAGAGACAAAGAAGGAACAGGACACAATGAAGACTGCGATCTTTGTAAGCCATTGTGGTGCAGAGTCAACTTAAACGTGTGTACTCTGTATGACCCCCCCCCCCCCCGTAGCAAGTCTCCACTCATATTCTCCATGGTCATTAATCAGAAGTCTGTGATCATGATGTACATCCACAGGGAATGCCATTCTTTCCTGGAAAACGCAGCTTAATATACCTCATATAAACAAAGCCAGATTGTGTTTGATTATTCCACTGCGGCATATTTGCGTGTCTTGTTACAGTAACAAATTTGCATGAAAAATGGAGGATTTTAGTTATATTGTGTTAGTGCAAATAGAATGATGACGTTTTGAACATGTCTAAGAATAAAATAGATATATCAGACAGACAGACAGACTGACTGATTGACTGACTTTCTGTTTTGCTCATGAACAAAGAAAGTCAGTTTACTGCTAGTCTGTTGGTTTCATGTACTGTATACTGGTTACTTAAAATTGAACACCCTTCAGAGTTTACACGTGCCTTCAGCAGTTTTTAATCTGAAAGGCATTTTTCCCCCTACAATAAAGACCACAATAAAGTCTTCTGATAGTGTCATTTGATTAAAATGCCTGTTGAAAACAAAGATATTAGCATGGGATGAGATGGCTATGTCTACAGTCACTGTTACTTCAAATCAATATTTCTGGAGATTTACCTGAAGATTATCCAGAGTTTTTCAGGGGCTCATTGATTGGTGAACATACAGTGCATTCAGAAAGTATTCAGCCCCCCTTCTTCACATTTGCCAATTTTGTTATGCTGATTCTACAGTTGTTGAAATTCCATCATTCCAAGGCAGGGGTGGGCTTCAAAATTTTTAGCAAGGGGTTCTATGCCCGGTTGCTGGTTGGGCGTGGCCATGGTGGGTGTGGCCTAGTTGACCTCTTGTACCATAAGTGGGGGGGGTGTTTGCCCTCCCCAGGCTCTGGAGGCCCTCTTCTGAACTTCTGGTAGGTCCATTTTTCACCCTCCCCAAGCCTCTGCATGCGCCCTCCATTTACCTGTATCCAAAATGGGCCATGTGGGGACTCCTGGGAGGGGTGGGGTGGGAAGGGCCAACAAGGAGTGGGATTAGTGGGTTCTCCAAACTGCACTGATTCTTAGCTAGAGGTTCTCCCAAACCCCTGCGAACTCCTAGCAGTCCACCCCTATTAGGGGCTGGTAAGGTGGGTAAAATGGGGACCCAGATTGTTGGGGCAATATGTTTACTCTATAAACTGCTTATGATGCTCACAACATACTGTACAGCAAGAGTTCTACAGGTGTTCATTTAAACCCACCAAACAGGTCCTCGGAAAATAGTCCTGTTGCACAGGACTATCAGATTCTGAGCTAAGCACAGCAAGAATCACTGAATAACTGAGTCCAACAGGCACACATAAAGTCCAGGAAGGCAGCTCACAATTTGAATGGGTAGGATATACAGCAGGAGCACACAAGACACAGAACTGGGCACGTTGCTCCAGCAATATTTAAGTCCTCAGAGCAGGATTAAGTAGGCAAAGTCAGTGCAGCCCTTTATGAGAGGCAAGATTGCCTCCTCATCAGTAGTGTACCTGACCAGCAGGTGCCTGTCTTCTCTCTGCTCTACTTGTCCTTGGATCAGGAGGAAGCATGGACTCCACTTCCTCCAATGCTAATGGGTAGCAGCCACTCCCAGTCCTCTCCTGAAGCCTCCTGGCTAATTTGGTACAGCTGTGGTTTACCTCCCTCAGCCTCAGCCTGTTGCTCGTCCAATTGATCCAGGCAACTGAGCAACTGAGGCTGCTCCATCAGTCTAGGAATCTCTGAGCCCCGATCCTGACCAACACTCTACTCCACACTTTCCTCTGCAGACTCGAACTCACCCACCTCCTCTGAACTTGCATCTGGATTGGGGTCCAGTAGTGAAGCCAGGACAAAATGCTGTATAGCACTATGAAGTGGTATATAGATCTAACTGCTATTGCTATTTGCCTTTGTTTTGATTCTTTGTGATCTCATCTAACTCTCCCATTTGCTAGGATCTTAAAAATTCAAGCATTTAGATGTGATTGACTACAATTCCTATCAAATTTTGCCAAGGCTAACTGAAATTGTTGTCTAACATACTTGAAAGATTCTACAAGAATGTTAATGCTAGCCACCTGAATTCTAAATTCTTTCAAGGATGGGAACAAATTAAAACATAATTTTTGAGCTATCTTGTCTTGGCATTTATTCCATTGCATATTTAAAACAATTATAGCAATAGCACTTACACTTATATATCGCCTCATCGTGCTTTTACAGCCCTCTTAAAGCAGTTTACAGAGTCAGCATATTGCCCCCAACAATCTGAGTCCTCATTTTATGGACCTCGGAAGGATGGAAGGCTGAGTGAACCTTGAGCCAGTGAGATTTGAACTGCCAAATTGCAGCTAGCAGTCAGCTGAAGTAGCCTGTAGTGCCGCACTCTAACCACTGTGCCACCTCACCTCTTATGCAGGTTAAACAAGAACTACTCTTAATATAACAATGGGAGACCTTATTGTAAACCAAGTATTTGAAGACTGATCAATATTATCACCTGAGAATAGGCCTAATTTTGCTTTTCATTTTCAACTAGATTGATGTTTTGTCATCATGAACATTTAGCTTGTAATTCACTTAGCATATTGATTCAAATTCGGAGTCAAGCCAAGTTCAGGATCACATGATCAAATCACATCACCTGTCAAGAGGGGGCGAGAATCTAAGACAGGACAGTTAAAAATGGCATGAAGATTATGAAGTGCTTCTATGTGATCATGGGCATATTTTGAAAGCAACAAAAATAGGTGTGAGATTGATTAAAAAATTAAAGTATATTTTTGGAAAGTTTTCCTTCAAATAATATGCCAAAAGAATGACTAGGATGATTTTTCTACATTGGATTTACAAAACTAACCTATTAACATTTTGAAGGGTTTTATAAGAAGAGACAAAGAAAAAATGATAAATTCAAAGATATCTGAAAGGATTGAAAATCAAGATTATTAAAAGTTAAAGGGAGAAATATAAAGTTGGCTTATTTGATCAATGTTAAAACAGATATTTTATCTTTGATAATCGTTAATGGAATTTTGATGACTAGGACTAAATGACAAAGCTTTCAAGATTTGCTTAAAGGTAAGAAATGAGTTATGGATTGAAGAGATCATATGTCTTTCAAGAGAAGACAATATATTATTAACATTGTATATTGTGAATAAGTCATTTTTCTATCTATCTATCTATCATCTATCTATCTATCTATCTATCTATCTATCTATCTATCTATCTTCCTTTATTTACTTCTTTTATTTATTTTTTCTTTCTATTTTTCTTTTATGCTTTTCTATTTTTTTACTGTTTATTTTTTTTAGTTTGTATTAGTTTTTATCTTTTTAATTGTAATCTTCAATAAAATTGTCCCAAAGGTTTTTTTCAAGAGGCAACTGGACTTTCTGGTTTCAGTTGCCTCTTGAAAAAAAGCACCTTTGGGACAACCATGAGCTGGGTGACTGAGAATCTCCATAGATTTCAATATAATTATTTTTAAAAGCAGCTAGTTAGCTCTATTCTATGTTACTGTTACAATTCAAATCTGCTGCCTTCCTGTTTGTTATACCCATAATAAAAAATAAATCAATTATACAGTATATAATCAATATATGTAATTGATTTGTTATTGTGGGTATATTTCTGACTTCAACATGATCATAATTGTTGCCATTGGTATTTTGATGGTATGAACTTCTCACTGAGTGTTTTTCCGGTGAGACTGGTCTAGCAGGGCAACCTGGTGTACCCAATTATGGGACAGCACATATTGCTTCCGCTTTTACCTTTCAGCCCCAATCCAGGAGCCCTCACAGGGAGTTGCTTTTGTGACAAACTATTTTTGGGTTGAATTTATGTTTTACTGACAGAGAAATAAAGGGAAACTAATATAGATCTATTTCAAGCTATTTAACTCTCATCAGGCTACTACTATATATTGGTAGATGTATCTAAGCCACAGGCTCTCATTATTTTGTTGGCTATACCAGGGGAGAGATTAAGTATTTTTCCGGTGAGACCGAACTGCTCACTAGTGGGCCACTTTTAGTTCTTAGGAGACATGTTCACAGCCTAAAACCAGCAGTTCAGTTGGCAATGATTGATATTCATATTGGCTAGCTCAGAGCTTAGAAAGATCAGAGAAAACATGTTTCCTATATTTACTTCTTGATATGATTTTTTTCTTTCTCTGGATCACATAACATAGATCAATCTCTGTGCCTATGCTATACCTGTAGTATAAGAAAAGCCTTGGATTTCATGGTTACAATGAAGTTGATTTCCAGGTTTCTCCAGTCCTCAAATACCCTTCTAAGAACCAAGCACTAATACATTTTATTGGAGAAAATTGAATTGCTATCATTTCTGCAAGAAAAAGCAATGCCAGCTGTTCTTTTCTTTTCCCCCCATCTGGGTTTTATCTAGGACAGGCTTCAAATGTAACAGTTCACAAAATCCAAAACAATGCTGCACATTGAGCTTTTGTATCTTTCCTGGCATATATCCAGTAATTTGTTATGGTAATTGATTGAAAGGAAGAGCGGGCAGCTCTTACAAACATCCATCTCCCCTTTAAAGCAGTGCAGCTGGATTGTTCTGGGTATCTCGCAGCTGGAATTCTTTGCTCAAACTTTTAAATATGAAAAAGTAAACATCTGACTGTAACTCATTTTGGGAAACTACCAAAAACATTGCATACACTTCTGCTGGGTGTGCAGTGTGTGGATATTCTTTCACCAATTTACCTAAATGGGAGAAATATCCGGTTTAACCACAATCAAGATAGAAAACAAAACACCAGGGAAATATTTTTGAGCAAGCAGGTTGGCTTTATGAATGAATAAATAACAAATAATATAAGAGAGAGAAAAATAACATTTTTAGTATACTGTAACAGAGGTGGGTTGCTAGTGGTTTGGCCCGGATTGGCTGAACTGGTAGTAGCGGCAGTGGGAGGCTCTGCTCATCTGCCTGGAAGCTTCTGCGCATGCCCAGAAGTGTTGCGGGAGCGCGCCCGAACCAGTAGTTTAAAAATTGGCAGCCCGTCTCTGTACTGTAAGTAAGTGCTAAGGGAGACGGTAGCTCAGTGGCTAAGATGCTGAGCTTGTCAATCAGAAAGGTTGGCAGTTCAGCGGTTCGAATCCCTAGTGCCGTGTAACAGAGTGAGCTCTGTTACTTGTCCCAGCTTCTGCCAACCTAGCAGTTCAAGTGTGCGAGGGGAACTTTTACCTTTAAGTAAGTGGTAGCTATATTTTCTCTTTTGAGGCAATAGACATAAAAAGCTGCTTTCAGGATTATGGGAAATATTGGAATTTACCTTTAATTACTGACATAATCTTGTGAAAAAACCAACTCAGTGTAAATTGCAATTCTCTTCAGAAGTCCCTTAATGAATGTTAAGGTTTCAAAAGCTTAAATGAAAAATTAAATGGGTTTATTGATTTCTGTATTTTGCTTCATTCTACTAACTGCTGTTCACATTTACATCTGCCTTTTTTTCTAAGCAATGAAGTGAAGGCAAGAGAGAATCCATTCTTTCATAAATTAAGATCAGTTAGTTTATGAAGAATTGTGCTCCGAGGTAAGAAGGGATAGAGTTACAGCTTAAACAAGCCCTATAGCTGACTCGGGATTTGGATCAGAGCTTCTCAAAATTAAAACCCTGCCTTACCCACTCCAGCAGTTGCAAACAGACTTACCTTCTGGAAGCATGAATAACTTTATTAAGTCAGACCGCCTTGAGGAAGAAGAGCAGTGTTACAACTTAACATGAATTAAATGCTTTCAAATGTAAGTCTGAAAGTACTTGATGTTCTTTCCCTGCTATATATTAAGTCTAAAGTGAATACAGATAAGTGAACTTTTCCTGAAGCTGAACTGCTCACTTAGATCATGTATCCTGAAATGCACACAGATCAGGGTCAGCTATACTTTGTTTTATTTTGCCCAAGGAGCACATCTGCTGCGATTCAGCTGTTTGTAGCTTAAAGCCTGAGCACTACTGCTAAACAAGATAGAACTAGGAATCATATAACAACATATCTACCCTAGAGAGTCCAAGCTAAATTCTTAAAAAGCACCTTCCAGGTTGCCTGCTGTATCTGAAAATGCTGTATTTTGGTGGGAACAGGAGACAGTAAACTTGAATTCAGTCTTTGGATAAATATTTTTATTTATTGCCTGAAAGTGTTCCATAATCCTGTAATACTGCTGGTTAATTTCAAATCTTCCTGGGAAAAAGCAACCCAAAGGAAGTTATGTATTTCCCAGTGATGTTATTGTATAATTAGGGCCACATCAAGCTAAATTAGCCTTAATAAAAAGGATTTTAGGCACAGAAGGTCAAACCGAAACTGTTGCCCTCCCACAGAATATATTTATAAGCAATTAAACTTGAGCTCCCAAAACAGCTTCATATTTATACCAAATTTTGACTTCTAAATTTAGGATGGCTTTAATTTAATTATCTCATTTGAATGCCCTCCCCTCAGCTATTTTGGAAGGAAATAAAAGACAATTCCTTTTGAAGTATGATATTGTTCCTAAGGCATGGGTACAATAGAAACCATGGCCCTTGTTCTTCTTTATTGTCATTTTTATAAGGATATTTGTCACCAACTCAATAACCCTCTTATAACTACATTTCTAGGGCATTCTGATAATTTCTATTTACACTGTTTGTTAACTTTCTCTTTAAAGCAGCAAAGAGGATGAGTGAAGAATGTCAGAAGTGGATGCCAAGAGTTTATATTCCCAGCAGGATCACCCAAAGCATAAAGGCACCTCACCTATGCTGCTAAAGCAAGCTGACATCTGTAGCAAATATAGGTGTCAGCTTGATATAGTAAAATGCTAAAGGTTAGGAATCACTTTAATGACAATGTTAAAAGCAATGATGATAAGCCACCTTCTGTTTCTCAAGAAAACCTCATGCATCTTTTTGTATTTTATATTAAGAAAAATCATTTTAATATTTTTAATATTATTAAAATGATTGATGATGCAGTGCCAAACGATGGTCCAGCTCCTTAGGTTGGGTGGCAGACTTGAGCAGGTGGATAATTAGAAGTCCTTCAAGGTTAGTTAATTAGTTAATTTACTCTGTCATTGCACACTGTACAACGAAATTCAATGTCACCTTCAGTGTACATTATAACTACAAAAATAAAAACACAAACATGCATCCTTTACATTCTATATAATTGAAATTGAAAACCTGATATTGCACGATACCATACTGTGTCTCCCTGAAAATAAGACAGGGTCTTATTTTCTTTTGACCCCCCCCCCCCGAAATAAGCACTTGGCCTTATTTTCGGGGTGGTCTTATTATTTTTGAGAGGCAGAAGGCGGCAGGCGTGGTCACCTCATGGCTGCTGTTGTGCTGCAATATTTTCGTGGAGGTCTTATTTTCAGGTGAGGGCTTATTTTAGTGCATATGCTCAAAAGCCCGATTTGGCTTATTACCCAGGGAGGTGTTATTTTCAGGGAAACAGGGTAGAGTTCAATATGGTTACTGCCCTGGGATAGAAGCTGTTTTTCAGCCTATTTGTCTGTGTTTTTATTATTCTGTACGTTCTGCCAGATGGTTATAGTTCAAAAAAAGGGTGTGCAGAATGAGATGCATCTTTAAGAATGTTTTGAACTTTCTTAAGGCAGTGGGAGCTATAAAGCTCTTCCAAAGAGGGGAGAAGGCAACCAATGATCCTCTGGGCAATGACATTGATATCTCTGGCGTGCTATCTGCTACTGTGCAATTGGCAAGGTACCTTCCAACACTGCTATTCTGCAAAACTTAATACAATACAATAGAGTTGGAAGGGACCTTGGAGGTCTTCTAGTCCAACCCCCTGCCTAGGCAGGAAACCCTATACCGTTTCAGACAAATGGCTATCCAACATCTTCTTAAAGACTTCCAGTGTTGGGGCATTCACAACTTCTGGATGCAAGCTGTTCGACTGGTTAATTATTCTAACTGTCAGGAAATTTATACATTTCATTTCATTCATTTATTCGATTTATAAACCGCTCCCTTTCCCCGAGGGGACTCGGGGCGGTGTACAGACAGGAATAAAATACACTATAGACAACAAAAGTACAAAATCACAGAAAAAACAAATTAAACAAAAAGTCTGTACAATGATCATGAAATAAGCTAATAATTAAAACCAATTTAAATACCCCAAAATTTAAAATTTAAAATACCGGCCAGGAGGGTCGGGGAATAAGTTATGATTATGATTATGACTGTGATTGGGCCAGGCCAGCTAATTGGAACAGGTGGGTCTTGAGTTTCTTACGGAAGGAGCGGAGATCAGCAATGATTTTAATATCGGGGGGGAGGTCGTTCCAGAGGGTTGGGCCCGTCACAGAGAAGGCCCTACTCCTGGGCACCGCCCACCGGCATTGCTTAGCGGATGGTACCCGGAGGAGTCCCTCTCTGTGAGAGCGAATTGGTCGCAGGGATGTGTGGGGTAGGATGCGATCCCACAGGTAACTAGGTCCTGAGCCATGGAGCGCTTTAAAGGTGATAATCAACACCTTGAAACGCACCCGAAAAGCCACAGGTAGCCAGTGCAGCTTGCGCAGGAGCGGTGTTATATGGGAGTACCTAGTACTCCCCATAATTGCCCGTGCGGCTGCATTCTGGACCAGCTGCAGCCTTCAGGTGCATCTCAAGGGGAGCCCCATGTAGAGAGCATTGCAGTAGTACAGGCGAGACGTCACCAGGGCATGGGTGACTGTGCGAAGGGTGTCCCGCTCCAGCAGGGGGCGCAATTGGTGCACCAGGCAAACCTGGTGGAACGCCCCCCTAGCCACGGCCGTCACCTGGTCATCCAGCAACAGCTGGGTATCTAGGAGGATGCCCAAATTGCGCACCCTATCCACGGGGGGCAGTTGTTCACCCCCAATGGCCAGAGATGGAACCCACTGGCTGAAGCGGGGCACCGGTAGCCACAGCCACTCCGTCTTGGAAGGGTTGAGCTTGAGTCTGTTGTCACCCATCCAGACCCGTACGGCCTCCAGGCACCGGAACATCACCTCGACGGCTTCGTTGGGGTGGTTCGGGGTAGAGATGTATAACTGAGTATCATCGGCATACAGATGATACTCAACCCCGAACCCTCGAATGATCTCGCCCAGCGGCTTCATATATGTGTTGAACAGGAGAGGTGAGAGGACCGACCCCTGCAGCACCCCACACGTGAGTGGCCTCAAGGTCGACCTCTGCTCCCCTGCCAACACACATTGCGTCCGACCGGAGAGGTAGGAGGAGAATCACTGCAATACGGTGCCTCTCACCCCCAACCCCTCCAGCCAACGCAATAGGATACCATGGTCGATGGTATCGAAAGCCGCTGAGAGATCTAACAGGACTAGGATGGAGGAACAACCCCCATCCTTCGCCCTCCAGAGATCATCCACCAACGCGACCAAAGCCGTCTCCGTGCTGTGACCGGGCCGGAAACCGGACTGGCGCAGGTCTAGATAATCAATTTCCTCCAGGTGACGAGGGAACTGTTGCGCCACCACACTCTCTACAACCTTCGCTAGGAAGGGAAGGTTGGAGACAGGACGATAATTGGCTAACTCTACTGGGTCCAGAGAAGGCTTCTTAAGCAGGGGCCTCACCACCGCCTCTTTCAAGACGGCCGGCAAGGACCCCTCGCTCAGGGAAGAGTTCACTAGTCCCTGGAGCCAGCCTTGTGTGACCTCCCAGGCTGCCAGTATAAGCCAGGAGGGACACAGGTCCAGTAAACATGTGGTGGCCCGCAGTCGCCCACGTAACCTGTCCATATCCTCGGCGGCAACAGAGTCAAACTCCTCCCAGAATGGCCCCTCAAGACTCACCTCCGCCTGGATCACTGAGGGAGATCCATTCACTCTGGATCTGAGCGGTTTTGTCCTGCAGGTATTCCCCAAATTCCTCTGCTCTACCCTGCAGAAGGGCTTCCCACTGCCTCTGTAAAAGGAGGGAGTGGGTCACCCGAAACAGGGCGGCAGGGAGGTTCTTTGCGGACGCAATAAGAGTGGTGCAGTATCGACGCTTGGCCACCCTTAATGCCACAAGGTAGGTCCGTAAGTAGGCTCTTACCTGTGTTCGGTCAGATTCGGTTCTAAGTTGCTTACCTGTGTTCGGTCAGATACTCAGTTCTAAGTTGCTTCTCTCCTTGATTAGTTTCCACCCATTGCTTCTTGTTCTACCCTCAGGTGCCTTGGAGAATAGTTTGACTCCCTCTTCTTTGTGGCAACCCCTGAGATATTGGAACACTGCTATCATGTCTCCCCTAGTCCTTCTTTCTCTTAAGCTAAACATACCCAGTTCCTGCAACCGTTCTTCATATGTTTCTTCATACTTCCTTTCCCCTTCTCCTTTTCTGGTTTGTCAGTGACTCTTCCAGGAATTTTCTTCTTCCTACAGATAGTAGGCAAATAGGCACAAGAGAATTCAGCAATGCCATTATAACTCCTAAAACCTGTGGTCTGATTGGATCACAAGTCGTGCAGTGGCTTTATTATTTAGATTTTTAATAAATTCATGTTTTTGCCCAAACAAGAGTTTCAGAGAATTCAAATGCTTTAATTTTTTTCAATTAGTTACTAGTGTTGCCCCCCCCCACCAAATCACTACTTTTCTTTAATCCGATAATTATTTGTACAAGGGAGGAGGTGAGAGACAGTGTGAGGAGGAGAAAAATTACCAATATCAAAGATAAGTGGTGGTATGGAGTATGCCTGGTCCTTTAACACAGACATATAAAAGAGGGGGGGGAGGTTGTCTCCTGCTTCCTCACACCAGACTACAATATCCCTTGCAGGATCACTGTGGGGGCAGAAAAGTTGACAGTACTTTCTTCCAATTTCAAGAACGGGAAGAAAGACATCTATGAGGATGTGTGAACGACTCACCCAATGAAGAAGCCAACAAGAAATCATTCCCTTTTTTCAGGTGAGAGGACAGGGAATCAAGAGAATATTCCTACTACCCTCTTTCAGTCTCCAATTCTGAGATCTTTTAGTCAAATTATTATTTTTCTCATCGATTGTGCAGTTTAGTTTTTAACATCATCATCAACAGCAAATCTCTTGTCGATACGGAAACATCTTTTAGAAGTGTAAGAGTTTAATATATACATTGTCTACATAAGAT
This sequence comes from Natrix helvetica, assembly GCF_964273705.1. Lineage (NCBI taxonomy): Eukaryota > Metazoa > Chordata > Lepidosauria > Squamata > Natricidae > Natrix > Natrix helvetica. The sequence goes on from NC_138552.1 coordinate 60,369,475, forward strand.
TTCTTTGATTTGTAATTTGAAGGGCACTCTTAATTATATTTATATATGCATTTTTCAGCCTAATTGCCCTCAATGAATTTCACAGTCAGTCACAAATGATTTGAATATAACACATTACTATTTCAACTAAGATGCTTAAAATAAAACATAGGAAAATATGTAAACTCTTGAGCCTTTTGAAGCAAACAAATTAAGAAAAAAGTTGCCTAAAACCATGGCAAATACATACGTTTCCTGAATTTCAACATTCAGTGCCATCTTATTTCAATGTGATGCTCACTGGATTGGAATAGGGAAATTATATCAACCTAATATGATTATTGTTATCAATTCTGTCAACTGATCACAAAAACTATACACTGGCAGATGTGCCTTGTCCAAGAAGGATAATCTTAATTGAATTGATTAGACCAGAGCTGAGCTTATTCTGAAGTTAGTTTTATGTATACAAACGAGCGGTCCACATTAAGTAAAACACAAACACAGACACATACAGAAATCAGTGGGAAGTGTCTGGTGATTGCACAGCAGAGGTTAGCAGAGGATAGCACAGCAGAGGTTTCCTGCTAATACTACAGCCAATGATTGTAGATGATGGTCAGTAAAAAGTCATAACATACACAAAGACTGGCCAGTGAATCCGTCTTCTCCTATTTCAGGACTCAAAACATTTAATTTAGTAAGAACAATAATGGATTAAGAGAGCTTCAGCATCTGGCCAAACTACTCTAACCTAGGGAGTTAAGCAGGGTTGGTGTTAGTATTTGGATGGAAAATCATCAGAAAAAAAACTGCCTAGCCTTAGCCTAGACTGTAATATTAGGGAAGAAGGCAATGCATTTTACGGCCATAATACAACCCAAGAAAAAATTTGAGTAGCATAATAATCATTGGTGTTATTGCTAATGTACTTTTAGCATTGAGGTACAAAAAGTTTAGTGATGTAGCAAGGCAGGCCCATTTTTTTCAACCATTTCTTTTGCTTTGTGGTGAGGGGATCAGATAATATTCAAAGTGCAAAATATGAAAGTTTACCTCAATTGTTCTATATCTTTACAGACAAAAAAACCTCCACTGTGGACAGAAAACTGTATTGCTGAAAATTAGCACTGAATTAAATAGTACAATCTGGAACTGCTTTAAGGTATACAAAATTGACATTGACCTAGGCCAGTGGTGGCGATCCTATGGCACATGTGCCAGAGGTGGCACGCAGAGCCCTCTCTGTGGGCATGTGTGCCGTCGCCCTAGCTCTGTTCCGGGTCTCTGCCATGCATGTGCGCGCACCTCCCACCAGCCAGCTGGTCTTTGGGTCTCTGCCACACATGTGCAGGGCACATGCGTGCATGCACCCATACCTTGCAGTTTGGGTGGGGCGCACACTTTCACCATCACTGACCTAGGCAAATTGGTTATTCAGATTGGACCACTGGTATGAGACTTAGTTCATTTCTATAACTATCTTTTTATTTAAAAACAAAAATGAAGGGAGATTTTGTCTTCTGTTTTTCCTCTCCTTTTCCTCTCTTTCGTCTAAAAACAAAGGAACAAATCAAAGAAGGATCAAGTGCCCAACTTGGCAATTGTACTGGATTTCATGTAAGGATTGGATCAAACCAGATCACAACAGTCCAAAGGCCACATTCCATAACAATCAGTGTCAAAACAGTCAACAGGGCAATACAACGGAATGCTCAAGTTCAATTTCTAAAAACAGCAATTGGAGAAAGGGGGTGAGCAGATAAACACCAACTCTTTATTTATTTCATTTATTTTAGTATTTTCTAGAGCTCACCAGAAAAGGCAACATAAGGAAAATAGTAAAACTTAAGCAGATTAAAAAACAAAATAAAGTTGTAAAAAATGGCAATGTAAACACTAGCTATAATGTTCATGAGCAAAGCTTGAAGAAAAACTTTTTACATCACGGGTGTCAAACTCGCTGTGTCACATTGCCATCATGTGACATATTGCAATGTTTTTTTCCTTCGTGGAACTAGGGGGATCATGGCCTGTGGAAGATGCATTCGGCCGATAGGCCGCCAGTTTGACACTCCTGTTTTACACCCTATTTCATTTTTTTAAAATTAAGCCGTTAATGCAAATATTTTTATTATTCTGGGCAACCTGTGTTTGTTCAGTATAGTTAGTGAAGTCCTGTTCTACTTGTTCAGTGTTCATGTTTTATTTATTAATTTAAATAAATTGTATCAAATGATATGAAATATGTTACACTTTACGGGGGGGGGGGGAGATAATATAAAGTAGCCAGTTCTAACCTGAAACAAACTACAGCTTTTTACAGAAGTACTTTGAGATAACTAATCGCGTAGATTTTCCTTCAGGACAAACTTTTGAATTTTATATGACAATAATAGTACTTATAGTACTTATAGTACTTATGTAAAATATAATCTTCAAAAGCTCTTTGCTAACATTAACTAATTTATCTAGAGCACTAAATGCCAGTCAGCAGGCTTTCAACTTACATTTCCTAGTTTTGGATCTCAGTAATTATAGAATACCTTCTCTATCTTAGGAGCCTGTAATTAAATGAAACATTGTCCATCTCCTGTGTTTTCCCAGTATAGCTAGAAGGCATGAATTTAAAGATAGAAGCAAGAACCTTCTAATGTACAGCCAGAGATAAAATGGCTATTTCCATTTGCTTTAAATAAAGTAATAATGTCTCTTGGAGCAAATTAAGATAGACTTGCCTCTTCCTTAGAATCTATTTAAAAACATTTATTTTAAAATTTTGTCAGAAATTAAATTATTTCAGATTAATGCTAGAGAATCTTGCAGAGAAGTCTGCTAACAGGCAATCACTTTGTCTCATTAAATGTTGCAGCAAGCTGTCCTCTTTGTAACATTCAATGTTTTCTTGCTATCTTTTATATTGTTGTGGCTGATTTATGGATGTGAGGAAAAGTGTTTTGAATCTAGAATGGACATGTTTACAATATGTTGGCAGCACTTGAAAGAAGTCACTTCCTTAAAAAATCACCAAAAGGTACAATGAATGCACTTATCTCAGACTTGAAACACTTTTTCTGAAAACTGTGTATCCCTATTCTTCATCTCTTCCTATCTTTGCACACCAGCCTTGCTTCTTCAGCATCTATATAAAACAGGGGTGTCAAACACAATTTCATTGAGGGCTACATCAGGGTTGTGTTTGACCTTGTGGGGGGGTGGGGGGTGGAGGAGGTGTAGCCGGGGTGGGCATAGTCAGATCAATGTCACTCACGGGAGGGGGCCCAAGTGCTTTGCCAGAGAAAATGGGGTTCCAAGCTGTGTTTTCGGCTACAAAAGCTTCCTGCAACCCTCTGCCAGTAAAAATGGAGTTCGCAAGGGCCACCATGTGGCCCTCCAGAGTTCCGTTTTTGCTGACAGAGGCACCACGGGCTGGTCCTTTGCTGTTTCCAGGGTTACCCTGTGGGCTAGATCCAAGCACCCCATGGGCCAGATCTGGACCACAGGCTTTGAATTTGACATCCTTGATATAAAACTTCATATTTAGCTTTATATTTCTTCAAACATTTGATTACTGACTATGTGATCAGTGCACTGTACAGTATTGGTCTATTAGTTGATGGGGTGCAGACTTGCTAGGCAGACTCTTAAGTTAGATATCCTGTTTTATTTGTCTATAACAATGCGACTATGCTTTTGATAAAAGTGGCCTGTGGTTGCAACTGGCTAAAATCTGCCCCAACTCATTAGTACTCTTCTACTATAAGAAGGGTACCATAGATAAAATTAAGCCTGGTAATCTAGTCTATATTTATCTTTTTAAAAAGCAGTACATTGAAAGCCTCAATTACTGAAAGCAATGATGGAAGGTAGATGTCGATGTTTATACTCCCATCCAGACCTTAAATAAGTATTTTGCAAATAAGACATTTGCTGTAATTAGCTAAAATATGCAGAAATATATTAAAGACCTGCAAGAGGAACAGTCCAAAAGTCTAGCCAAGTTTAGCTAAGGAAGAGCTTTAAGGTTTTTAATATGAATAGCTTGGCTCGTGGTATGAACAGTCAAAAATCCATCACTCACAGATATTTAGATATACAATTGGAACCTGAAGGTTTATAAAACAAAAAGGATACACTGCATCTAAGTTCTACAGATCTATTGTAGAAATGATGCACTTTTAGAAATATGGCTTTTTAAAAAATGGGCATTTGCCACCCGCAATGTCCTAGATTAACTTCACAGCATGACTTTCATTATGTGTTATTTACAGAGAGAATATCCCACAGTGTTATTTAAACTCTACTGCATAAGCCTTGGAGGCTTGTAAATAAGGTCTCAATGCTTTTTAACACTGCATATTTACGTATGCACGACTATCTAAGATTTGTATATGAAACATTAAACTTATAACAGTTTTGACAGCAACTTTACTATTTCTTAATTTAGTTATTATTTAGCAAACTTCACTAAATAAAACACTTTGAAGCACAATTGGAAGATACATTTTGGATAAGCTCTTTGTTAGTACAGAAGAAGTGCGGCATTAGAGCCTTTAATGAGTTAATTGATAATGAATATTAACAATTCAAATGGAGATTATTTTTCTGAATGAAGTGATTTTTCTTTACTTTCAAAAGGGTAATGGATTTGCTCTATTTATGCAAGATGAACTTCCTTAAAAAGCTCACTTGAATTTTACATGGCGTATTTGTTTTCAAGGTTTTCTAGAAACTAGAAGTGCTTCTGTTTCTAATTTGAGAAGACATATGATATGCTTTCCTAAAGTAGCAAGCAAAATTCAAGCAGACAAAATTTCTTCTGTTATTTTTTCATAAATCTTGATGTGTGATGTAAATGTACCTTAAATAGTAACTTAAAATGTGAAGTCTAGCCTTTTATAGACCATTAGATAGAATAATTACTGACCAAGAAGAGAAAATTATAAAATTATCTGTGGTTTTTAAAAACAATCTTCCAAACTCTGACACTATATTGCCACTATTCAGAACCCTGGATTGGTCCCTAGGAAATTGTTATTGTTCATCATGCCTGGATTCACATGTCATGCCAGATTATAATATGGTATCTGCTATGTGAATTTAGTCACCATGGATTGCAAAGTATGTGTGTGAGGCAGACCAAAGTAGCTTGTTCTACAAAACATGGTTTAAAGAAACGATAGTTTTGAGAGGTATGGGAAACCATTGGCAGTATGTGATCTATTCTCATGAATTTAGACATGAGGTATAGGTGAGACTAGTACATTTCTAAGATGAAATGTACTAGTCTCACCTATACCTCATCTTGCTTTTGGCTTTATCTATGGGATATACATTGTCTTTTAAATTTAAATAGCCTGAAATGCTGTAAGCTGCCTCAGCTGGTGCATATCCATTGGAAAGGCAGCACAGCTATTGCTATATAAATAAAATAATTCCTACACCTGATTAGTCTTTCACATTGTTTGTGACCTTGGAGAGGGGGACCCTGCTTCCAAGTCAGTGTTGACTCCTGGCAACCGCCTGGATGAGTCCTTGCAGTTTTCTTGGCAAGGTTTTTCAAAAATGATTCGTCATTGCCATCTTCTTCCAGCTAAGAAAGAGTGACTGGGTCAAGATCACCCACCTGGCTTCATGCTCAGGGCAGGTCTAGAACTCACACTCTCCAGTACTTTTTAAATATATTCATTTTTTTTTCTTTCAGGATAACAATCAAAAATGGAAAACAAAAAGCCAAACCCCAAAAGAAAAATATATGCATTGTGAAAAGACTCATATAGAAAGTGCTTTTAAAGGAAAGAAAAAGATAAATATATCATTTTAGCAATTCTATATACAATTTACCCACACAAAAATTCTATAGTTATCTAACACAATTATTCAAGTATGTATGTTTCTAATAATAATATGAATGCATTTTGTATACATATTTCATTTTATTACCCATATAAAATGTACATCTACAGTATAGGCATTATGCTTGTTGATGGCAAGTGCAATCAGGTCTTCAACCCATTGAATGAAAGGGGCCACACATTTATTATTCAATGCTAGAAGAAAATATTATCATCTGAAAAATGTAGTTATGGTTGTATAATTATATTTATATAATCCAGTACTTTTTCGCAAAAACAAACAAAGGTAAGATGTTTTTAAAATATGTGATTGAAAGAAGCATCATAACCCAAAGCCTTAACCACTACACAAACTGGCTCTGTGTGTATCACGTTTAGTAGCTCCTTAAATTTTTTCTAATCTTGTGATCAAAGGTTTGCTTGGCTTGCAGTTATCACAAATGTCATTGATTTGTAAATGCTTAAATTTGCAGCTAACACGCTTTCTATCTGCCAACCTATTTCACCCTAGCATTCTATGGAAGTAATCTGGATTGAATATGGTATGAACAGTTACCCTCCCCCACAACTATAGTCAAAGGCCAGAGGGACACTATTGCAATTATATTTGGACACAGTTTCTGATGGAAGATGTATTTGTGGACAACACTATGATTTGAAAGGTGGCTGCCAAAATGACTTGAGGGAGCGCTGTCTGAAATATGTTTGCACATGCCTTTCAATACCTTTAGTAGCTCTGGAAACAGCCTGCAATAGTTTAAAATCACCAAAAGAATAATTTCCTGTAGGGCATGTATGGACCAGCCCAAATTCAGAGCTTGGTGTTATCAACAACACATTCTACCTTAGCTGCTTTTTCAAAAGCACATTAAGGTACAGAAAGCAAGCAGCTTAGTTGATTAAACATGTAGCAAAGTTACACATGATGTCATTATCATCTTTAGAAAGCTTTCAGCTGGAAATGTGGAGCTTAGTCCCCCTGCTCAGTTCACACAAAGTGGGTTAAAAACACTCCTGCTTTTGTTGTGAACTTCAGATAGATTATCTCTCAATGTAAGTTTTGTTTATATATGAAGCTTTTTAACAAAAGTGTTTGAAAGCTATGGTAAAAATCAAGATTGGGATCATGTTTTATATCCATGCTTAAATATTGACAGAAGTCTCACTCTTTTTAATACAGGCTTACAGTGCAATTCTATTCTGGCCAGATTCTTCAGAAGTGTATTTAATTGATTTTAGTGGCTCTGACTTTTTTGGGATGCAAATTTAGATCAGACCTTTTAACATTTATTATCTTCAAGATTCCTGTTGCTGTAAAACTTTTAAAAAATTGCTCATCTTTTTCTAAAGTTATGAACATAAGCATACATTGAATTATCTGGTGCGATAATCATACAAATTACTATTGTGTTACGGCTCTTAAGAAAGCAACATTCTTGTTTTAATCTCACACTTTATTTGCAAAAGTATAGTTTGCTTATTTTGAAAGATCAAAGTTTGAATACCACCAGAGAAAATGTGTTAAGGTAATTTTTCATTAATGATTGATTATTGTTAAAAAATGCTGTATTTGATATAAATCTTTTTTGAATATTTTAAGTTCATTGAAAATAGAGATCAGAAGCTAACTTTTAAGCAATATAGTTCCACACTGTGGTTATACTTTTTAAATTAGAAACAAGATTGTTTGTTTAAATATCAATTTCTTTATACTTATTTTGGTAACTATTAATGAGAAAATGCTTTTTTTCTCTTTTAAATTTAATCAGTTATATTTGCTTGAGAGTCAGTTTTTTATATATTAACAAAAAAGAAGCTATCTCCTTCCTTCTTTCCTGATGTATACAACTTTATTGAGGTTTCACTAAGGTCAAGGTTGGGCAAGAAATCAATATACCACCCAATTTTATTAATTAAAGGTTAATCTACATACCTATGAGTTATCAAGCTTCGCAAGTTTGCATGGGCAAAGCAGACATCAAGGCCTAGAGTGAAGCTTGACACCAATCATGTTTTGTCCGTGCAAGCATGATTAGATTTGTAAAAAATGTTATGCCCACTCACTTTTTACTTACAATCTCTCTTGCCCTGCTTCATGTTCAAAAATTAGAAAATCTGAATTGTTGGACTAAGGACATCAGGCTATGGTCTATCCAAACCCAAGGGAATTCATGTGGTCTATTCACTCTCTCTCATCCTATTGGGCAGGTTTATTTAAGGAAAAATATGGGAAGAAAGAGCACAGTGTATCTTGTCTTTAGCTCCTGGAGGGGAAAAATGAGATAGAAATTGACTCTAATAACGAAATATCAAATGCTGTATTAAACCAGTCAGGACATGGTGAAAGCTTGCTTCTGAATCCTGATGTTTTCCTGAATAAAACATCTTCAGTTTGTTACAGTTTTGTTGCATTTCTAAAGGTATATACTGAGTGGCCTGTGGGTTTTTTTGTTTTACTGAATCTAAATAGAGCTGGTATAGTACTGGAGAAACTGGCCTAGTGAATAATATATCTGAAAAGATAGAGACATATCAAAATAAAAAAGAGGGCCCACGTCAGAACAAAATCCTAGTATGTATTAGAATGCATTTATTATTTTAAAGTATGCTATAGACAAATGGCAAATATATAAGATTTTCTAATACATATTGAGTTCATGGTATTATTAGAAGTTTAGTATAGAGCCACTTTGGTGTAGCAATTAAGGCACCAAGCTAGAAACCAGGAGACTGGAAGTTCTAGTCCTTCCTTTGGCAGGAAAGCCACCTGGGTGACCTGAACCAGTCATTGTCTCTCAGCTCATCCAACTCATAGGGTGTTTGTTGTGAGGAAATTAAGAGGAGGAAGGAAGATTAAGTATGTTTGCTGCCTTCAGTTATTTATAAAGTTATTCAAGATGGAATAAACATAAATATGTGTCAGACCATGTATCAAAACAGTAAGGCAGAATGACTGCCCAGTTCTGCAAGTTTAAATTTTCTTTCGTATTTACATTTATTCCATATACATTTACTTATATAATCATGGAAAATTGTCATTCTCCTGGAAACAATATATAATATGAACCTAACAACAATGCTGTTCTTTGCATATTGCATATGTAAGGAAGTACACATTTTAGAAGTTATTGCTTATAGAAGACTGTGGACATCAGCATTTATGGTGAATTTTTAATCTATAAGGTATATCTGCAGGAAAGATTATGTTGCATTTATAAGTACAGTTAGTCTTAGTGGCCATTTCAAGTTACAGCGGCACTGGAAAATGTGACATTATCGTTTTCCTCAGTTACAACCTTTGCAGCAGCCTCATGATCATGTGATTGAAATTCAGATGCTTGGCAACTAGTTCATATTTATGACCAATGCTGTGTCCCAAGGTTATATGATCACCTTTTGCGACCCTCTGACAAGCAAAGTTAATGTGGGAGCCAGATTCACTTAGCCACATTACTAACGTATCAATTATAGTGATTCACTTAACAAATGCGGCAAGAAAGGTTATAAAATGGGGCCAAACTCACTTAACCAATGTCTCACTTAACAGAAAGGTTGGGCTCAATTGTGGTTGTTAAGTCTACCCGTATACATCTGAGAGGGACAAAAGATTCCAGAGTTCCTTTCGAGAAAATTGGATTTGTGCAAGCATGGCAGTTAAAAGCATACCTCACAGCGCCTTTGGGAAAGCACAAATTAGCAAGTATTTTTGCTAATAAGATAATCTTTATAGTCATTTTTTTTCTGTGGGACTCTGGCACACATTAAAAATGAAATTCTGTTGCCTGCTCTGAAAGCATACACATACATAACGTTATATATAGATATGCTATATACATACATATGTATATAGCTACACTCTAACATATACATATTAATATTAATCTTTGTCCATCTTGAATACATAGCGGAAAGCTTGAGAGTTCACAAGGTTGATACTGTTTGGAACAAAGCTGTGGCTATAAGTGGAAGTTCTGCTTCGGATTCACAATTCATCTTCCATTCTCGTTCAGTCTCACGGGACGTTGCTTAGGTCCTTGGATTTCTTGCGCCCGACCACGCCAGGGCCAAGACTTCGTCCACCATTCTCACTCCAATACTTACCTGCACCTCAAACCCTCGGACCTTCCCAGGGAAGGAGAAAGGGGGGGAGGGGAGGAGGGGAAGAAATAAGAGGTATGTAAATTAGAAACGCCAGAGCAGCCAATCAAGAGCGAGCGGCAGGAGTTTGGGGAGCCCGCTCGTTCTCTTTTGAGTCCTCCTCCGCCCACTTCCCACCCAGGGAGAGCTCCTCGCCTTTAGCCCACCGTCCACTGCCGGGATTGGGTCTATATGTGTGTGTGTGTGTGTGTGTGCGCGCGGGGTGCCACCACCTCTCCGCTGTTGCTGTTGCTGCTGTTGCCGCCGCTGCTGCGCGTGGCCGTCCCTCCCTCCCTCGCTCCCTCCCTCCTTCTCTCTGCCTGTCCGCTCCGCGCCCGGCTTCTCCACCAAAGCAAGTTGCGCCTTCTCCATCTCGCGCGGTTCTTTGGGCTTCCTTCAGCCAGTCTGCCCTCTTCTGTTGACCTCTGCTGGCATGGCTGCCGCCTGACTCGGCCCCCTGAGGTGGCTTCCCTTGTCAGGGCTTCAGCTTTCACTCTGCTCGGGAACCGGAGCGGAGAGGCTCGGGGTTGGTGCCACTGCGGAGCTGCTCTTGCTGTTGCTGCTGCTGCTGCTGCTAAGAGGCTTGCCGAGCCCGCTATTTTCTCTGCCCTCCTCCCACAAACTGAAGGAAGGAGGGAGGCTTTGCAGGCTCGGCGTCTTGCGCGAGCAGCTTTTTCCTCGGTTTTTGCAAAGTTCCTCAAAGAAAAGCGCCGGAAGAGAAAAGGGGGTACTTTGGTCGCTCCCCCTGCCCACCTCCGCGGCGTGGATGGAGGCGAAAAGGGAAAGGCGGCTGAGCCACCTTTGCTGCATCTTTTATCAGCTGTGCTTCCTGTCAGATCGGATCACTTCAGGTGAGTCCCAGTACTTCGTGTTTGCTCAATAATCGGAACCACTTTCTTTTCTTCGGAGATTTCTGGCCCCGGGTGATGGCCAAGAGCCTTTGCCCAAGGTAATAAGGAACCACAGTGACACAAAGACGTCTCGCAGAGATGTATCATTATTGGTAGTTCGTAGGAGTAGAAGATCTTAAATATACATTTCGGTGCACTGTTATTGAACGGTATCAATCTATCCATCTATCAAATACTTACACACTGCTAGGGAAGGATATAATTTATAAGACACCCTGCACACGCTCAGAAATAATTTGCCTGCAGCTTGAGAATGCTGCTCTGATATTGAACAGTAAACTTAGATTTAACTTTTTTTCTTCAAGTGACTGCCAAAGTATTCTCTAGGATCAAACAACATTCAGCAGCATCTTGGCAGGACATGCTTTACAAGGATATGTTTCTCCATAGTGTAATCAGCCAGAGTATCTTCTTATTCCATTAGGATGAGCTACTTGGTTCACATCTGCATGAGAATGTTTATGAAGTTTTAGTTCTCATACACCCGAAATTATTTATTTATTTGATAAATAACTCAAAGTGGCAAAAATTGCCCATTAAAGATTAAATACACCCCAAAAGCCTGTAACATTCAAAATATATAGGATCTGTACTTTGGTATATTGATGGATTAATTTCTTTCTGTTTGCCAATCTTATTTGCCTTAGTTAGAAGCAAAAGTAAGTCTTATTTGCCTTTGCTGAAGAAACAGATCTTATATTCGTTTGAGGCAATATTATCTGATTTAAAATATAGAATAACTAAGGTCAAATGTTAATAAACTGTATTATTTCTTTAGGATTGTTCCAATATCAGCAAGAGAATATTTTTTCTACTTTTATATCTGCATGCAGTGTGCTAACATTTTCATCAGGTTATTTCAGATTTTTTTTTATTTCTTAAGCACTTCAAATATTAAACATCAAAGATTTTCACATAGAACAATTTTCTTTTTGTGCAAAAATCCACAATTTATAGAAGTTTCAATTCACTAAATATATTTGTACAACAAATTAATGTTTTGAATTATAAATTTATAACTGTATTTACACATATGATGCTTCAGAATTTCTACTGTCATTCGTATTCTTATTGAATTCTTATTGGCTAATCAGTGAAATACTTTAATTTAGGAATGGGATATACAACCAAAGATTATAGGTTTTTTACACATTTTTTTTACCTGTAATCCTAATCTATGTAAGATGCTTGTTTTGGTGAAACAAATAAAAGTTTGAGTAAATCAATTTCCCCTTCCCTCTTACTCCTTTCTCTGCCATCAGGTGGCATCTTAACTTTTTATTAGCCCTAAAGCTCACATAGATGCTTGGCAAATATTTTTGTAGTCTCTGCCTTTTAATTACAAATTTGTGCAAATTTGTTCCTACTTGATATTGTAGGAAAAACTCCTGGGTGTTCAGCCACTTAAACCTATAACAACTATCCTTATGCTGGAGATGCTTAGATTGAAAGAGAGGCTACTTCTAATGATACTGGAGAGATTTTGACTGACTAGTTAGTTGGGACTTCTAACAGCCTTTCCCAGTCTAGAATGGATGGTGGTCTGTAAATCTCAGCCAGCAACGTAGTTTAGGGGATATCACATTGGGAAAGGCTACTACTGTTCCTTACCACATTATTTGACTACAATTGTTCAAATGGGTAAAATGAGATGCCTATCTTTTAATTCAATTAGAAGCTGTGGCTACTCTTCAAGCTTTATTTACAAATTTCTAAAAATATCCTTTTATATTGAAACAGGGACACATTGTAGAAATAAATAAATAAATAAATAAATCTTTAACACAATATTGAATGTATGTGTGTGTGTATGTGTGTGTGTATATATATACACATACACATACATACATACACACAGAGAGAGAGAGAGAGAGAGAGAGAGAGAGAGAGAGAGAGAGAGAGAGAAGGGAAAAGCACATTAGTCTTCAGCAGGTATTTTGTAGATATATGTGCACACCTTTAGTTATGTGTATACATACATACATACATACATACATACATACATACATACAACATACATACATACATAGTCACTCATCTCACCAATTCTACTCTGGGCAGCTAACAAAAACTAAAATATAAATGCAACATATATGTAAAAATAGCATTTTCAGCCAACTAATATAAAGAAGCTCCCCAAACATATTATTTTTTCTTACAATGAGTACATAGGAAAACTGATTTTCTACTGGCAATAGCAGTATGTGGATCAATGCTGTTATGTCATTTTGATGTATTAAAATTATGCTGATGGGTCCTAAATCTGGCGTCCGTTTATGGCAACTTTTACAGTTGGGAGAATTCAGAGTGTGTAAATTTCAGTCTATGTGAATTTTTGCAGGTCTACAACCTCTGGGAGATTTTGAAGAGTGGGAGATTGTTTACCCAGCCCTGTGGAGTAGAAGCCAACAAGAATCCACTGGAGGGAGTGGTGCAGGAGGCAGCTGCAGTCTTGATGGTAACTGTGGGAATAGCAGCAGCAATATTAATGCTACCTCTGCATCCACTCAGGGAGTGGGCAGTTCTCGTGAGATCCGCTCAGTTTCTTCCTCATCTGACCGCCAGCACCAGCAACTGCCAGTTCGGGAAACTTCAGAGGATGAATATGAATCTCAGGATTTCTATCACTGGTCTCCACTTCCTCAGGGATCTAATGGTACTTCTCAGCAACCATCTCATCCATATGTATCTCCTTCAGAAGATGAGGATGAGATGTTGCTGAGAATACCAGCTTTCGCTCAGGAGCTCTATCTGCTGCTTAAGAGGGACAGTCGCTTCTTAGCACCAGGTTTTGCAGTGGAGGAACGACTATTGAATGAAAAGAGTACCCCAGATTTGATCCACACACAAACAGAGAGAGCCTGTTACTATAGCGGGTCTGTGCTGCATTATCCTGGATCCTTTGCTTCCTTTAGCACTTGTGGTGGTTTGGTGAGTATTTTTTTTCCTCTTCACCTGTATTTCAACTGCTCTTTGCAGTAAAATTTACATCCCACTGTTAATGTTCCATCTCTGTTCTTTTTCATAATACTTCCATGTTACTCCAATTATTATTTAATTTTTCTTTGCCATTTTCTTTTTCAGTGTTCAAAGTTCTATAACCACCAAAATAAGGAAAGCACTTCATCCTAATTTTAAATTTAAGACATGGTTTTGTAATTGTTAATTTCACCTGCACTATTATAAGCATACAGAAGTTCTTGATTTGAGCCTCATCCATTTTAATGTTAAATCCATTTGACAAGCGATATTAAATAAACATTTGATTGTTTTGTGCCTTTGAGTTAATGCTGTCTCCTTGTGACTACCTGGACAAGTTCGTGCAATTTTCTTGCCAATGTTTTCAGAAGTTGTTTGCCATTGATAGCTTATTAGGGCTAGTTTACTAGAAAAAAAATGCCTGGCTCAGAGTCCCCCAGGTGGTTTTGTGCCTAAGGTGGAGCTAGAACCCAGTTTCTAGCCTCGTACTCTTAAGTACTACACAAAGTGCCTCTCATTAAGTAAACATAGATAGTAGTTATTCCTATTACACATCTGTAGCTGTTTATGTTCATATACTTTTTATGCTCAATTTTGTTGTCACTTTATTGATATCCTTTAATGATTATTTAATTATACAATATGAAGATCTTATTTATTTTCCATTAGTTCCATCACTGTAAAAAAATTAAAGTGGACCTTTAGCCTGAACCTATGCTTAAGGATATTTGAAGTTTTCGATCAAACTTTCTGGAACAACCTTCCTCAATCTGCTTCTTTCCAGGTCTATAATTATCACAAACTGTATCGCTCATAGGATGAGAACATCTATTCCAGCTCATTACATTTCTAGGTGTATTTTGAAGCACTCAATCAGGGCATAAAGTGGGATGACTAGTTCCTTTAGTTTGTATCTGGTATCTGATGTTCAAACTCAGCCTCATAGATCTTCCAGTGACTTCCACAATATAGCATAGATTAGCTTTTTTCAACATGTTGGCATGGTTACAGTTGCTTAGAACTATGTTGCAAGGAATTTACAGAAAATGGCTTGTTCTAGTTGGATTTTAGAAAATCACATGCCCATTGTATTGCACATCTAAAAGAGTTAGATCAGATGTTAGCAGATATTAGCTACATGGATATAAATGTGCATATCAGTTTTCTCCAACTTGGTGTCTTTCATCCTTGTTAAACTGCAGTAAAGCTATGGGGACTACAGGAGCCATAATTTAATACTTGTGGAGTGTTGGGGAAACTGATTTGTATGAATATGACCTTAGAAAACCCATCCTAAAAAGTTATTTGCATGAGAACCAGTTAATATGGGTAATTCTGATTCCCCCACC
Source organism: Natrix helvetica (assembly GCF_964273705.1). NCBI lineage: Eukaryota > Metazoa > Chordata > Lepidosauria > Squamata > Natricidae > Natrix > Natrix helvetica. The sequence continues at coordinate 60,384,685 of NC_138552.1, forward strand.
CCCTTGAAGGCAGGGAAATACACTGCTTGACCAATATACACATTAAGTTTCTCTTTATTTTTTAAATTGTATCCATTATATAGGAGTACTGACACTCTTCTTTGTTTGTATAACTGCTTAAATGCAGGAATCACAATGATCCAAGTGTTCTATTTCTCTGTTACTTTTCGTTTATTCCAGATTACCTTTTCAATACATGTCATAAACTAAGCCAATTATTTATTAATGTTCTTCTCCTTCAGATATAAAACTGAATTAGATGTGATAAATAATGTGTACCACATTCTTCCAGCTTTTATTCTTACTTCTTTTAAGGCTAGGGACACTACATTTGAGGTTAAGAATGTAGGCTGGGAATGTTTAACCTTCCATCAGGGCCTGTTTTTCACATCAAGTTTGCTCTTATGTTATTAGTACAAGGGGGGATGTCTGAGAAGGTAAGAGTTAACTGTGATTTATTGAAACCTTTAAATTAAGATGGATGGTTTTGATTTCTTAACACTAAAATTTCTGGTCTGGATATAATGAGAAACTCTGATTAAAGCTTCCAGCCTTCTAAGGATCAACCAGAGTAGGAAGCTTATCAATCTAAAGCTCTTGTACTTAAGACCAAACTGTGCTTATATGTAAGGCAAGATACTGTGGGATTTTGTGACCACTTTCATGTGCTCAGAAATCCTGGTTTCGTAGATAGATCTTTGGTGCTGGCAAACATTTTTAATATGATTTTTAATAAACATTTTAAGCAGATTTAAGGAAAATTAGAATTAGATCCAATAACAATAGTACAGGTCCCTTGACTGTATGAAGTGTAAAGGTAAGTAGATAGAAAGACTAAAATCCTAGGAACAGGAGAGATGCAAAATTATGGATTGATTTAAAAGAAAGCAGTTTCTGTTTCTATTTAGAGTTATTAATGTAAATCTATATAGAATAAGGATGTTGCTGACAGTGGCTTTGAGCCTGAAGTGAGCCAATGGTATTTAAAATGAACATTTCCTGCTCCTTGTGGTTTGTTGGATGTAATCTGTAGAATAAAGCTACAGCTATGAAGACATCATTGGCTTGTATTTCAGAGTTAGGTTTCTCCCGAAAAACATTGAATATAGCTTGCCAATGTTTTGTGGGAACTGAGTTGTTTCAATTTATTCTTACTAAGTCTTGTGGAATTGCCAGATTTGATAAAGTTTATACAGAGAATTAGATAAAATGTAGACCTGTGGTTTAGTTTTGTTGTTTAGATTCATACTATTTAGTTTGGGGAGAAAGATATACTAATATCATTCAAACCTGTGGAATGCAGTTAATAATTTGAGAGCATTTTTACATGGGGCCTTTTTAAAAAAGCTTTTCTAGAATATGGATACAATGCTATACAAGACCAAAATACCTTATGCTTTGTTCTAGTTATGTACAAAGGTTTATACTTCCTCCCATTCAAATTGGATGGCCTGAGCCCTTCTAGAATGGATAACAAATTCTTCATGGTCAATTTTACTTGACTTGAGAGATTTTAAATGTAGGGAGGGTTTTGCTGGCTTCATAGAATCATTTCACTAAGTTGAAAATTACACCATCGAGAAATTATCATTTTGTTGCTAAATTACATCAAGATGATCTTGAGTTGCTGGAGGGGCTGCAATTGTCCCACAAATTGCAGTTTTCCCACATGTGTTAAAGAAGTAATAGATTGGATGATTTTTATATACTATCATATTTGTTGGTGTTGCTTATGACAATAGAGATCCACATGGGAAGTTGCTATATTTATAGAATTTTACAAAATATTCCCTGATCTAATTTAATGTCTTGATTTTGCTTTTATCCAGTTTTTTTTCCTCCTGCAAATGAGATGGATACATTTCAAGTTCTCTTATAATATGTTGAGGTATAGCACATGTTATTATTGATTGTGTCTATAGATGGTCAGAACATATGTACCTTGATATTCTAATCTCAACTAGTTTAAGAATACATTTTCTATTAAAATAAAGAACATAAAATATACTACATTGATCAAAAGAACTGAACAAACACCATTTGACTATAAAAGAGGATTAAATAAATATGTAATATCCAGGGATTATTAAAAGATTATCCAGGGATAATCCATTAAAAGTATTATCCAGGGATTATACAAAGATGAAATTGTTTCTCTGTCCAACATTAGTAATTCTTTAGAGGGACTGTTTTTTCTTAGAATAGTAAATATTGGCACATAACTTTTATGAAAACGTCTGCAGTTGTAAAAATTCCAAGGCAAAACTTTGTTCATGAAGGCATAGAAATTGAATGAGGTATCCTTTTTACTGAAAGGGCACAGAGTTCAAAAGGCTTTTTCTTTGTTTACTTTAATTTATCACTTGCTTAAATTCAGATAGATATGTTTAGACAGGCACTACTAGATTTACCTCAAAAAGGGTAGGTATATGGACTTCAATAGAAATATCAAATGAAAACAGAAACAGATTTATGTTGCCTGTACATTCAGGGAATAACTTTGAAGATCTAAAGTGACACAGATGTAAACTTTATTGCTTACTGAGAGTTGAATTGATTTAACATAACTTCTAGCATCATCATTAAATATATAAAACACATAAACTCATATTTCCATTTGTCATCATTAGTTTCAGTTTATATATCAGTAACAGATAATTACATAGAACTAGTTTTTAAGTACAATGACTCAAGAAGTAGGCAATGCAAATTAAACAAATTTACATGATTGCAATAAAAAAGAGGAATATAATGAAAGGACACAAGAAGGAAAGAAATCAAAATTGGCTGGAAACGATTTGATAAAAATTAGCGAGTTTTCATTTAACATTTAGGCACATGATGAGAATTGGCTGTAAAAGTGTCTACTGTAGATCAAAAAGCATAGACTAGGGGGCATCTATGTTCAGAGAGAAAGCAAGAGCAGAAGCCAAAATCCATTTATTTAAAAAATAGGAAAAGATGTATGAAATACATGAGAATAAAGTGTTACATTGAATTATAAGCCATGAAAACATATTGAATACCTTTTGTAAAGCACAAAAAAGTACTGTTCCTTGCGGAGAGGGTGCGGCCAACAAATTAAATTTCTATTTCTATTTCTATTTATTTGTGAGCAATTGGCATACACCTTAAGAGAGGCAAAGTATGGGAAAATTTTTTGGAACAAGAATATGTATGTACAGTTGTCTCTGTGTGTGTGTGTGTGTGTGTGTGTGTGTGTGTGTGTGCATGTATATGGGAGGAGTCAGTGATAACTAAAGGAGAAAGAGGAAAGACTTAGCCAAAGCAAGAGGTAAGATAAATGAAATAAGAAGCAACTCAGAAGTGAGGTTGCACATTTGAACCAGAAAAAAATACAATAGAATAATCAAGAGTAAATATTAGAGACAAACTAGGTATTTTCAAGATGAGCAATGTTAATTTATACAGTGTAGAAAAAGAATAAAAAGTTCACTTGGTGACTGTTTGAAATTACAACTGCACTAAAAAAGTGACTTGTGGCAGTTTTAACACTTATAACCATTGCGGCATCCTTCTGGTCACATGAGCAAAATTTATACACTTGGCAAATGACTCACATGTATGAGGCTTGCAGTGTCCCAGGGCCATGTGATCCTCTTTTGCCACTGTCTGATAAGCAAAGTCAATAAGGAAGCCAGATTCACTTAACAACCATGTTACTAACTTAACAACTGCAATGATTCACTTAACTACTGTGGCAAGAAAGGACATAAAATGGGTCAAAACTCACTTAACAACGGTCTCGCTTAGCAGCAGAAATGGTCTTAGTTGTGGTTGTAATTCGAGGACTACCTGTATTCCTAAGGTAAAATGTTAAATATTATTTACATTTGAGGGAAATATATAATGGATATGAACACATAATATATTTGGTTGAAGTTGGAATTTTTTTAAAAAAATTGTATGGGTGTAGGGGATTTTATTCACACTTATTTGTTAATTTAATATCTCCCATTTATTCTAGAACTTATACTATACTTTTATTGTGCCTCTTCGGGCACAATATAATATAAAAGTATACTATACTTTTATTGTGCCTGTCAATTATGCCATCAAACTTTGGCAATATGGCAAAGGAGAGAGTTCAGGAGATTATAAAAATGAGGTCTAGAAGCTTGTGGTTGTTGACTATTAGGAAAAGAGAGGCTTCTATAGTTGTGGGGCAGGGATACTTAACTTAGTTTTTAGTTCTTGGGAAAAATGTAATGTAATGTTTAGAATTTATACTAAGTTCATGTTTTTTTATTTTAATTTGTTATATATGTGCTCAGATGGTAGCAGCATTTCTCCAATATTTTGAAAGGCTATTAAAATAGGTTAACATTTTATTTTTATATCGTCATATCCAAATTATACCTACATAATTTTGTGTAAATTATTCTGATAATGGTTTTTTTCTTTTTTAAATAAATTATTGCCCAAATTATATAAAAATCTATGCTTTTCCCACAACTATTATTTTTAAAACAAAATAATATGTAAGTTGATAGCTGTTTATTTTATAAACATCGGGGTCTGGATGGGGGACAACAGACTCAAACTCAACCCCTCCAAGACTGAGTGGCTGTGGCTACCGGCGCCTCGGTTCAGCCAGCTGATTCCATCGCTGGCCATAGGGGGCGAACAATTGCCCCCTGTGGAACGGGCACGCAATTTGGGCGTCCTCCTAGACGCCCGGCTGTCAATGGATGATCATGTGGCAGCCGTGGCAAGGGGGGCGTTCCACCAGGTTCGCCTGGTGCGCCAATTGCGCCCCCTTCTGGACCGTGATGCCCTACGCACAGTCACTCATGCACTGGTGATGTCTCGCCTGGACTACTGTAACGCTCTCTACATGGGGCTTCCCTTGGGACGCGCCCGAAGACTGCAGCTAGTCCAGAACGCAGCCGCGCGGGTAGTCATGGGGAGTACTAGGTACTCCCATGTAACACCTCTCCTGCGCGAGCTGCACTGGCTGCCTGTGGTCTTTCGGGTGCGTTTCAAGGTTCTGATCACCATCTTTAAAGTGCTCCATGGCATAGGGCCTAGTTACCTGTGGGATCGCATCTTCCCACATACATCCCTGCGGCCAATCCGCTCTCACAGGGAGGGCCTTCTCCTGGTGCCGTCCACGAGGCAATGCCAACGGGCGACACCGAGGAGTAGGGCCTTCTCTGTGATGGGCCCAACCCTCTGGAATGACCTCCCCCCCGATATTAGAACCATTACTGACCTCCGCTCCTTCCGACAGAAACTGAAGACACACCTGTTCCGACTGGCTGGTTTGGCATAATTTTAACGTCTACCTCCTGGCATACACATTCTTACTGGTTTTTAGAGGGATAGTGTTTTAAATTTAACCTGATATTTTAAACTTTTGTATTGATTTATTTATTAGCAGTACAGTTTGGCATATTTTATCCTCCTCTTAATACATGTATTTATATAGTTATTTCTACGTTTTAATCTGCTGTATTTTAATACGGACTGTACACCGCCCCGAGTCCCTTTCGGGAGAGGGGGCGGTATATAAACGCTAATAATAAATAAATAATAATAAATAATAAATTAAATACAGAATTGATTAATGATTTAATCTAAATGGCTTGAAAATGTTTTGATAAGTAAGAGACCTACGTATTTAATGAACAGAAGCACATTTTCAGAGCTCTTGGAGTTGTATGTTGGGATTATGCTCTTAGAACCCTTCACCGCCACCAAATTGCAATCTTTGATATGAAGGTTTGGTAAATTACTCCTTACATACGTTATACAATATATATCTACCTCATCCCAATGGGATAGGCCCACTCCACCCTCACTGGTAGAAGAGGCATGCTGCAGATCTTGTCAGTCAAGGAATTTCGGCTGATGGAGTCAAGAAAAGCCTTATCTGCCATGACTCTTGCCCTTTGGAACATCTCTTCTCAGGGTGAGATCTGCTCCAACCCCCTTGAACTTTTTGAAGGGCCTTGTGGGAAATTGTCATGCTGGTGGTGTTGATGGACTAATATCTAGTGGTGTTGATTGACTAATCTGCAGGATGTGTAACCTGCACATCTTATTATTTCCTTTCCCCCTTTTTTTGCAATCATTTATAATTTAATTATTACTATATACTTGTGTGTGTACATACATACATATAGATACACACATACACATTTTATAGATGTATTGCTTTTAAGCTTGTAAACTGCTCGGTCACCTGGTGGCTAGATGGGTGGCAAATAAATTTAATAAACAAAAATTTAATAAATACATAAATATATATGTAGTTTTTTTAACAAATGAACTTTAAATTTAAATCAAATTTTGTTTTAATCTTCATTAAGATTAAAATAATCTTAATTTATGTCCCTGCTTATATTTATTATTATTTTTGAATATGTAGCTTGCGAGAGGCCACTCAAAAACTCAAATGCACAGGCTGAAGTCTTGCATCTTTACATCTGATTATTTCATATTTTGCATTTCCACATAGCAAATTCAAAGTTTGTTGTGACTTTTCAAGTGAAAGTGTCTATAATATGACACTTTTTATTTAGCATTGGGTTCTGATGCTTTCCATCAGGAGGCCATCTTTTATATATTGCTTAGCAACTAAGCATTTTCAATTATAAAATAACTGTAGAAAAGCAGCCTTTTTTACTTAACAAAATTGTTGATTGAAGCTCTTTTTCATAATAGCTATTCTTTGGTTTTAATTGACTGATGCCTTGTCTCTTTAAATATTGTTTGAAATAAATAAATCTTTGGTCACTTTTTGGGATGTTCACCCAATCCTTAAATCATAATTTGTATACATCTAATATTTAGAACATTAGAAATGTGCCCTGAGCAACTTCATAAGTTACTTCATTTTTAAAATGTGATGGTCTTCCAACAGTATGTTTAATTACCTCAGCTGTGCTTCTTTGGATTCTTACCAGATCTTCAACCTAAAATTAGGTCAAGTCAGGCTAAGATTGCTTGAGTGAAACCAAGAGTTGGACTACAGATAATCAGCAAATGGCTCTTTGTAAGTAGCAACAGAGGAACAAGTGGGCTTGTTTCTAACGTTGAACATTCATGTGTTAATTATTCCTCCTGCGACTTGTCATTTGTTATTGCCACCACATAAAATTGGCATTTTTTGTGACAAGTTTATAATTTAACTGACTTTTTAGACATTGGTGTATCACTACAGAACTGCCAGTTATTTAATTTTTTGCCTCAGGAAATTTTACAAACAAGTGAAACTATTCCTTTGACAAAAACAGCTGTCAGGCAGCTGTCTTCTTTATTTTGGTGTTGGCTTTTTGAGCTGTTTTCTGAACTTTTTTTTCCTACTCAGTCATCATATAGGATTTATTCCCTCTAGTCAAAAGTTTGGATGGTTGTATATTCAGACCTGACAAATGGTACATGTTTTATCTTCTTTCCATTGAGGCAAAATTTTCTACTTCTAATTAGGTTTTGGCTGAATTACTTTTAGTTCTGCTAGAATGCATCCCATTCATGTGAATGGAGCTGATCCCCAGTAGAACAATTATATCGACATGTTGAGTTTGAAAATACATTATTTTATCAAAATACAGAGGCATATGCCAGAAAAATATTGTGTATACTAAAGATAACTTCCTTAGCCATATCCAGCTACTTCATCTCTTCTTTCTTTGCCCAATTGGCATGAAAGACAAAAAAAAAAGCATTCTCTTATGGATTTTGAAGGCAAGAATGTCATTTTAAAGTTGCAAGTTGGTATGAGAAGTACTTGGCTATACAGTAATTAATGTTACTACATTTTATTAATATGTAGTGTTTTAGAGGAAATGTACTGATTTTCATTAGCGCAGAAAAGTGAATTTGACCCCAGTTATATAGAGTAGAAGTCTATGGACTGGATCATTTAACAGATAAGAAGTCATGGTTTTTTTTAAATAAGACATTTCAAAAAATTCTATGGTGGGTAGTGGCTACAGAAGACAGGAATAATTAGAGAAAATTGTAATCCTTTGTTCCTGTCACTTTGGGAGTAACTCTGTGTTATCTTTTTTTTTCTTTTGCCCCTGTAGTGAGTGTGAGAAATTCCACTATGGGAGGGCATAGATTCTGAAAGGGTTAAATTGGTAGTAGACAGGTTTTTCTTGGAGTAAAGGGGCTGGTAACATTATACTTGTTTCTGTCAATCCCAAAATGGTTGTGAGAAGACAGTTTTGGAGACTACCTCATGGGAAGCACTGGGATGAGAGGCTAAACCAGTTCATTCCTTTTTTCATATCTAATTTTATTAAAACTTTTAAGCGAGAGGATAAATTACCACAAATTAATGGAAAGTAAGAAAAATAAAAGAAAGAAATCAGAAAAAAAACAAAAGGTGCAAGAAAAGGAAAAAAAGTTAAAGAAAAATAGAAAAGAAAATATAAAATATTAACTTGATATTCTTTACAGCAGTATAATACAGATATATTTTAATTTCTCTTCCTAAAGTTAAAATCTATTACTCTATTTTTTATAATTGTCCTGTATAATTATCAAAATCATGTCACTAGTACACTTTTTTTCATTTTTACTCAAAAAGTTCATAAAAATCTTCCAGTTGGCAATAAGTGTCATTAATATCTTTTCTCTAATCACAGGAGTTAATTTAGTCATTTCAGCAAAACTTGTCCCCAGCCATTGCTCCATAGTGGAGAGTGTTAAATCTTTCAATTTCTATGTATACAGTAATTTTGCTACTGTGATCATATACTGAAATAATATTCCATGGCTTTTTTCTAACTGTTTATCCATTAATTCTAAGAGGGAATGTTCATGCTTCAGTTGAATATGAATCTTTAAAATTCTCTGTATCAAACTATGTTTGTTACATTAATAATAACTAATGATTACTCTGGCATCATATACCAATGACACATCATTGTATAAGCAAAGCCAACTCATGCCATCTATCTGTGTGCATACGCCTCATCGTACATTATAAGGTTGAAGTAGTGCTTGAATTTGATTGTTGTGAGAGATACAAATTTGGATATTAAAATGAAGCCTAAATGAATTATTATTTGGCCTTTTTGTTGTTGTTATTTGCAGATTTTTTTAAACCAAGTATTTGTTTAATCTTTGTGAAACTGATCTTTTCCCTTGCTTATCCCCAATTTTAACGAGAAGACAAAGGATCAGATATCTGTATCTTTTTAGAAATAAAAGCCTCAAGAGGGCTAAAGAGTCAGGGTAGAGCTAGGGCTATGAATGAATATATAAATTATATAATCTAAAATTCTTTTTCTTATTTATCTGTTTCTTAATTCTATTTTCATTTCTATGTCAGTTTGTGAATTTTTAAAAAGGTCTGTTTCAAGTTATTGGTTTCTGTTATTACATACATTTTTGTATTAAGTTTAGTAATATGTATGTATTTGCAAGCAGTTTGTCCTAGCTTTTGTACATTGTTAATGCATATAGGTCTTTTTGTTCTTGCTGTTGGAATATTTTTTTCATATGTTTACAATAAATTTAAATTTAGTAATGCCATTGTATAAAAGCAACGAATAAGCGAACACCTAGAAATAAACAAAGTAATAGCCAAAAGCCAACATGGGTTTGTCAAAAACAAATCATGCCAGACTAATCTTATTGCATTCTTTGACAAAGTGACAAAATTAGAGGAATGCTGTTGATATAATTTACTTGGACTGCTGCAAGGCATTTGATAAAGTAGATCATAACCTACTATTAGATAAAGTAGAAAAGTGGGTTAGACAGCATCACCATCAGATGGATTCATAACTGGCTGACCAACCACACTCAACATATAGTCCTCAATGGAACTGCATCTACATGGAGGGAAATATCCAGTGGAGTACCCCAAGGCTCTGTTTTTGGCCCAGTACTCTTCAACATCTTCATCAATGATTTGGATGAGAAGATAAATGGGGAACTCATCAGATTTGCAGATGACACCAAGCTGCCAGGAATAGCCAACACTCCAGAAGATAGGCTAAAGATACAGAAGGATCTTGACAAACTTGAATATTGGGCACTATCTAACAAAATGAAATTCAATGGTGAAAAAAGTAAGGTTCTATATTTAGGCAAGAAAAACAAAATGTACAGGTACAGTATATGTGGTACCTTGCTCAATAGTAGTAACTGAGAGGGATCTTGGCGTCCTAGTGGACAACCATTTAAATATGAGCCAGCAGTGTGCAGCAGCTGCCAAAAAAGCCAACACAGTTCTAGGCTGCATAAACAGAGTGATAGAATCAAGATCACGTGAAGTTTTAATACCACTTTACAATGCCTTGGTAAGGCCACACTTGGAATACTACATTCAGTTTTTGTCACCACAATGTAAAAAAGAGGTGGAGACTCTAGAAAGAATGCAGAGAAGAGCAACAAAGATGATTGGGGGACTGGAGGCTAAAACATATGAAGAATGGTTGCAGAAACTGGATATGTCTATTTTAATGAAAAGAAGGATTAGGGAAGATATGATAGCAATGTTCCAATATTTCAGGGGTTGCTACAAAGAAGAAAGAGGAAGTCAAACTATTCCCCAAAGCGCCTGAAGATAGAACAAGAAGCATGGCTGGAAATTAATCAAGGAGAGAAGCAACTTAGAACTGAGGAGAAATTTCTTGACAGTTAGAACAATTAAGCATGGAACAACTTACCTTCAGAAGTTGTGAATACTTCAACACTGGAAGTTTTTAAGATGATCTTAGATAACCATTTGTCTGAAGTGGTGTAGGGTTTTCTGCCTAGGCAGGGGGTTGGACTAGAATACCTCCAAGGTCCCTTCCAACTCTGTTATTCTATTCTATTCTAAAACTGGTTACTTCATTAGAAACAAAAGAGATATCATATAGCAAAATCATGTAAAGGAAAATATAATTTATGCATACAAAAACATCTCTATTTTATCTCTAGATTAAAAAAATCATTTTTGCAACATAAATAGGAAGGCATATACCCCCCCCCCCCAATATAAGGAAATATTTGTAATAAACTAACATACTCCATTCCATTGATGATAATAGGCTAAATCTCCAAACTACAAAACATTATAAAAAGAGAGGCCAGGAACTGTTCTGTATGACTGCCCATCCAAAGCAATTTAACAACTTTAGATGAATAAATATTATACTGTATATTTGACATTTATTGATTGTCTGGTGTGTTTTACTCCCAGCTTGTAAACAAACCAAGGGGGAAGAAAAAGTTTAATCCTCCTGATAGCACATTCTACCTCGGGCTGCCCTTGAAGACCAACAGGTGATTTCAACCAGTCCATAATGCAGCAGTCCACACAATAATTAGGCCCCATTTGTTGCATGGACTGCACTGGTTTCCAATTTCTTTCCAGATGTAATTTGAAGTGCTGGTCATCACCTTTAATACAATACAATACAATACAATACAATACAATACAATAGTAGAGTTGGAAGGGACCTTGGAGGTCTTCTAGTCCAACCCCCTGCCTAGGCAGGAAACCCTATACCGTTTCAGACAAATAGCTATCCAACATCTTCAGTGGTATAATTCAGTGGTTCTGAGATCTCGTCTGCTAGTTCCTTCAGAACCCTGGGGTGTAATCCATCCGGTCCTGGTGATTTGAACTCATCTAGGGTAGACAGGTGCTCACTTACCATTTTCTTCCCTATTTCAATTTGTGTTCCTAATCTGATTTTTGTGGTGCTGCTTTTGATAGGTTGGACTGTTTTATCCCTTTGTGTAAAGACAGATGCAAAACATGAGTTCTGCTTTCTCCCTGTTGCTTGTCACCTTCTTGCCACTTTCTCCTAGCAATGGACCAATTGTTTCCTTAACTTTTTTCTTGTTTTTAACATGTTGGAAGAAGCTTTTTTGTTGTTGTTAATTTTTACTTTTGTGGCAAGCCTTTCTTCATTGTGAGCCTTAGCTTTCCTCACTTCATCTTTAAAGTCATATGTGGCACAAAGCCAGGTTATCTATGGGATCACCTTTCCAATTGATGGTCTCATGGGTCATATAAGGTGGGCACATTCCTAGTGCCTTTCCCTAAATTTGGCCCTCTGAAGGGAGCTAGGAAGTTTGCCTTTTTCATTGCTAACCTCTGCCTTATGAAACACTCTGCCCCCTAATGTTTGGGAGTGCTCTACCCTCTTATGCTTCCATAAAGATTTGAAGACCTGCCACCTCCCACAAGTGCTGGGTAAGATTGGATTATTGAACATTAGAAACTTGATTTAGCACTTTTTAAAAAATATTTTAATGTTTTAATCTGTTTAGTTTTATAGTGTTAATATGATTTTATATATTATTTTAATTTTTAATTGGAAGCTGCCCAGAGTTGACTAAAGGTTGAGCTACTATATAATATCAATTCATAGTTATTATTAGTTTTGGTTTGCATCATATACAGTTATTTCAGTATAGTCTTTAATATTGGAATGCTACATAATATATAGTGCAGGTAGTCAGTGACTTATGGCCAGTTACTATAGAACAGAAGCAAAATTGGATGAGTTGTGACAAGCCAGTTAGTTCAGAAGGAAATGTCATGAGAATCCCCCATAAGAGAAAAGGTCAGTAGTTGGTCTCCACTTTAGTGGGATAGGTTAAACATTGGATTGTAAACAGGGCTGATAAGAAGCTGCCTTGCCTTAAAAGCTTTTTTTCTTTTTTGCAGGAAACTGTTCTAATTGTAAATATATGCAGCAAGAGACTGTGTTGTTTGTTAATATCTCCACTCAAGGGGTTGTTTTAGTGATAAGCACCTTAGCCAATGGAATGGCTTAATTTGTAAATAGCCCTATCAACAGGTATCTTGGCTTCAATGAGGATCCTAGCAATTTGTGAGAGAATATCTAACAAAAGGGAATAGGAATAGGAAACAGGGATATTTTGAAAAAAGACACCTTAGCCCAAAGAAGGAGGAAAGCATGAGAATGAAATTCAAAACAGTTCTGCCTTAATTACGGTAGATATAATTTGAATGGAAGAATTGCTTTGACAAGCTTTCAAGATTCTATTACATTACCCTTCCAGCAATAAATTACCCAGAAATCAAAGTGCTTCTTATTTTTTAGTTTCCAACAATGGGAAAATAAAAGAAAAATCTAAAAACATTAATAACAATAAAGACAATAGTACAATAGTACAATAATGCAATTCAATTAACATTTTAAAAATTGATATTTTGACATTTTTCTCTCTTAAAAAAAATATACCACTTATCTACTGCATTAAAGTAGACCATATGGAAATAATACTCTTCATTTGTTCATAATTGTTCTGAATGTTTTTTTTTCTTCCTCAGTTTAAAAATTATGTCTAGTGTTGTCTCCTTTTGTGATTACTGTGGTTAGTTTAAACTATGGCCTAAACTAAACTACCAGTTGATGCACTGCCAAGCCATAGTTACAGGGTGATTTTATAAATTGTATGAATATTCATTTTCTTTGATAGACAAGTGGAAAACAATAGCTGTTTCCTGTCAGACCATAATTTTGGAAATTTCTCTCCCAAATATGCAAAGGTAACACAAGAATTTTAAAGAGCTCAACCGATTCAATCATATATTTCAGTTATGGATTGTATGCAACTTTTGAAAGATGAAAAACTTTGCAATCATTAAGTAACAAAGGAAGCAAATATTCAAATATCTGAAGCTGAATTGACAATGTCAGGTTAGTTAGGAAAAGTATGTATGAAGAATTTTGAGACAATATTATAAAATAGAGATTGCTAAAATACTTGCTTCATCTTCAGTGTGTGACGAAATAGAAAAGGGATTAAGATTAATCAGAATATTATGAACTTTAACATGACAGCAAAATAAATAATTATTTTCAAATAATTTTCTCCATTAAAAATGCATATTTACCATCTCCCTACTGTATGTGTCTGTGATCAGTCTGTTTACTCCCAGTATTATAGGCACAATTAACTGATGAAGAGCAAAGAATAACACTAAAATACAAACTAGAGTAAGTGAATGTGAACAAAGCTGAAAGAAGGTTCAATTTACTGAGAAGAAAATTATATTATAAATTATTTCACATACAGTAAAAGTTTGATTCAGTGGATTGCCTTAACCCTAACCTCAATGAACAAAATTTTATATTGAAGAATAAAGTCAATTGTTCCTGAAGTATTTTGGAGAATTAATTTGATTTATGTCATTTGTGACAATTTAGGACATTTAAATGATTGAATAATTTTTTGATCATTTTTATCAGTTTTCATCATTTGTATAATTATAGAGCAATAGTGATGAAATAATTTCATATAGATGATGTAATTTAACAGATGACATAAAAACATCAGTTATGTAATTACATGAATGACATAAATTAGGTCAATGAAATACATTTGAATTAAATGGACATCCCTTTCTTCTAAACGGAGTTTTATGGTATAATATATAAAAGATATAATTTGAGAGATCCATAATATAGAATAGCAGATGTATCTGAATACTATTTTTGCTTGATTTCATTCATTTACACATCCTGACTCGTAAAATTAATTGGAGTATATTTACATATTAAAATCCTCATTTCTTACAGTTTGTAACCCACTTTGCAGCTTAAAAAAAGATATGAATGTTAGAAGAAAGTTTAGACAGAAATGAACAGACTGTCCTGGTTCTAGGAGAATTGGCTGAATAGACTACATATGTTCTTGTATTTATGGTGGCCTCATTTAATATGAACTTTGGGATGGATTGAATTTATTGTGTGTAGTCAGTGGAAAATTTCCCAGTCTTTTAAGGAGGGAGTTAATATGGATAAGATACAGTGCATTATCTTTATTCAAGAATAAGAGAAAAGACATGATCAGATGGACAGAACATTTGCAAATGCAATACAGCCAGTACTTTCGGAAGAATAGTTAATGAAATACAGAGGTACCGATTGCCATTTATATGTAGATTCTTTAATCTTCTCAAATGTTACAGAGCAGCATTATTGCTTTTATTATATAATCTGAGGAAAGTTGGCTGAATCTCGACTATTTGATTAGAGTGTATGGTTTGTGTTCACTCTATATCTTTTGGGTGCTTTGTTTGGAATGATTTAGAGAAACATGAATGCCTGTTTTGCTGCTGCCATAACATTATGAATGGAGATAGGTAGGTAGAAAGATAAATATTGATCTTAAGTGTGATTTTACTGGGCTTTTAAAAGAACATCTGGGGAAATATAGCATCAACCATGACTATGTTAACACAGTTAAATTTTACAGTTCATCTTTTTCTTCATTGGTAGTTTGCCATATATAATGTTTCCTTAAGACAATAAAAGCAATTTTTCTCCTTTAAGTAAAAACAAGAAGTAAAAACAAGAAGACATCTTTTTCTCTATAACATGTGTTTTATCTTTGTTATTTATAATGTTAAAGCATTCTTTACTTTCCAGTGATTCCATCAGACACTGAGACTGAGATCAAGTGATTTGTCAGAGGCCACCCAGTGAGTTTTGAGCAGGAATTTGAACCTGAATCTTGCTTGTGCAAATTCAGCTATACCAAATGCAATACCAGTTGGATTAGTAGAAAATGTGCAGTTAAAAGAACTAAAAGCATTAATAGTCAGGAGTATCTTCTAAAAGTAGAAAGAGTAAAACATGTCAAGTTTCTTTTAATTTATATAAAAAAAGAAGACAAACTGTATATTGTGGAGAAAATGGATACAGAGCTTTCTCTCTCTCTTACATTTATTGAAAATTGTCAAATAAATGGTTAGTAGAAAATTCAAAGCACAACCATCTTCAGATATTTAAATAACACATAGTATTTGCCACTACAAGAGTTGGTAATGGCCACTACAGTAGTTTACATACTTTTAAAAAGATTTTGTTTAAAATAATAAAGCAGGAGTTTATACCTCTGATCATCAAAGTGTAGGAAAATGACAAGGGAACAATTCCCTGCATGTCCTGTTAGTGACATTACTGGGGCCATTTCTCTGATTGGTGTTGATAGTAAGATACTACAATGGACATATGATCCAGCAGTAAAATTTGTAACATTATAAGAATTATTACTGGAAGAGAGAGAGAGAGAGAGAGAGAGAGAGAGAGAGAGAACAGTATGTATGTATGTATGTATGTATGTATATATATATATATATATATATATATATATATATATATATATATATATATATATATATATATATATATATATATATATATTCAGATTTTTATGTAAAATGTATTCTACAACTGCATGTTTTGCCTTAAATATGCAAAATATACATATATTGAGTTAGCTTAAACACCCAATAAGATACCTCCTCCCCCATTATTTGGGTGTGGATAGGTGCTATATTAGCAGAAACGTTACCTAACTCTATAACCATGCAATTATTTTGATATCAGGAGCTCAGTGTGTTTCAGGTTACAAACTATGGTGTTAGTACTTTCTTTTTACCATCAGTAGATAAATTTTCAAGTTTAGAATCCCATATAAACAAATTAAATGTAATTAAGGTTTACAGAAATTTGCTTGCACTGAGTTCCCTCATATAAAGATTATTTCTAAATGGAAAATATCATTTGAGGCAGGTTCTCTTTCTCTCTCATCCTCCCTCCCTCTGTGTATCTGTGTGTGTGTATATACATATAGCTATGGGCATCTAATCTAATCACACTCTAATCCAGACATTTGAGGTGTGTTACTCTTTAGAAAAATGTTGGGCTGCTTTCTTAATTGATTTCTTTTTTAAAACATTAAACACATTGAACTCATAACACATTTCTTGAGAAAGAAGTGAAACTTTAGTGTTTTGAAATGAAGGTGTTAATATTTTCATATTTTCCCTAAAAGCTATGGCACCCGATTTTGCTGGATCAGCTCGTAAAACTGAACAATCACAACATAGTGTCATTTGGTATAGCTACAATTCTTAAAACATAATTTTAAATATTTTATTTTTCTATATATAACAAATACATGACAAAATCTTGTTAATCTGTTGTTTTTGTTTTTCCTGCAGATTGGTTTTTTGCAGATGAATGACGACTTTATATTTATTGAGCCGTTCAATCATAGTTTGGCTGTGATAGGCCAAGCGCATCGGGTATGCAGACGTAAGAGATCCATACGTGAAAGACCTTCTGAAAAATCCACCTCTCATAGTCAATACTGCAGTGTTTTTTCTGGTAATGTAATTTCTATTAATATATTTTAATTTAATATGTACTTTATATACATTTTTATCTCTCACTGTTCTGTTTGCCTGACTCCTTTTACAGGAGTTTTCTATTACCTTCTCCTAAAACCAGTCTTCTCCAGCTTGGTGCCTTCCATAAGTGATGGACTTCAACTTTCAAGATTGCAAATGAGCATATTTACCATTAATTCTGAGAATATTTGATGAATACCAGGCTGAGAATTCTGGTCTACTGGTAGAAAGTTAAACAAATCTTCATCTATTTCAGTAATGGTGGTTTGTATCTGTTTTGTTAAACATATTCAAGTAAAGTTACTGAGATTTCCCACTACCGTATATCATCTGCCTCCATTTATAAACAAAGGATAAAACTTATTTTACTTGGAATTAAAGTTAACTGAAGATAGTAAGACAGCCAAGCAATGTTGTGCCAGGATTTTAATAAAAGAAATAATTTGCTAACTCCCTGTTGGAATGGGACCACTCTCTTTTCTGATTTTACAACTTTTTTCTGGTCAAGATTACTTTCCTTGCGGTTGTTAAGTTGTGTTTATCAGTTAAAATAAATGCTCACAACCTGAATAGGACTTGCGGTATCTAATTGTAGTTCTTTGAAAGCTAGCTTTACTAGTCTTATATTTTGCAATTTGTTTACAGATCTGTACCACTATGTAAAGCTATGTTGATTACTTAACTCAGATATGTCCTGTAAGTAGGCTATCTAAGATAAACAAAATAAAAAAATAAAATGTTCGCATTCTATTATATCACTCCAATCTACCACTTACATTTCTGTTGTCATTCGTACCATTACCAGCAGTTGAGAAAACTTCTGATCAAAAATCTAAAAGAGTTGTTACTAAATAATACATTAGTAATTGGCTCTATATTACACTTTTTGTATGGAATTCAAAGTTACTCCATTTTAAAAATACTTCATTTGAGAAAGCTTGGTTCTGAGCCAATATAATTTAAAACAAGGGTGTCAAATTCAAAGCTTGGGGGCTTGCGGGGTTCTTAGATCTGGCCTGCAGGGCAGCCCTGGAAACAGCAAAGCCAGCCCTGGTCCGGATGCATGCGTCCCTCCCGAGCTCTGTTTTTGCTGGCAGAGGTTGCAGGAGCCCATTGCAGCCGAAAACGGAGCTCGGGAGCCTGTTTTCTCTGACAGAGCGCTCAGGCCTCGAAAGGCGCCCCCGACATAAGTGATATGGATCTAGCAACACCCATCCCAGTCATGCCCACCCCAGCCCCCAAGGTCAAACACAACCCTGATGTGATTTCCCTCAGTGAAATTGAGTTTGACACCCCTGATTTAAAATAACATAATGTTCCATGCTTAAATGTAATTTTAAACTTGGGCCTCTTTGGGTTTTATTCCACTATTCAAGCTACTAATTCTATTGTTTCTATGGCAGAGAAAAGAAGAGTCAGAGGTCAAAAAGGCACAGAAAATGGACGAGGAAAGAGATATTCCTATAAATTACCTCAAGAATATAACGTGGAGACTGTAGTGGTTGCAGATCCAGCAATGGTTTCCTATCATGGAGCAGATGCTGCTAGGAGATTTATTTTAACTATTTTAAACATGGTAAGAAAATGTAGGTCTTTTCAGCAAAATAATACTTTAAAGTTTAAATATAACTTACTTAAAATGAAGAATATAGCCTAATAATGAGCTAGTAGTAGAAAAGAGGTGAAATCATAGCTAATACTTTTACATTGGCACTAAGACAAGATCCAGCACAAAGTCATCTCATAAAGCCCACTGTTAGTTTGGAATGTATAGATCATAAAAAATAGCCAGTTTTTTCCTCCTACTATTCAGACTTATTATTATTGCCATATGTATTAAGAAAAAATTGAATCCAGTATCTTATTCTACTATTGCAAATATAAAATTCTATATATTGTTTTATAAGAATATAATGAAACTGAACTGAGATGCTGATGATGCTAATGTCTCACTGCCAAGAGACAGGGTATATGAAGAAAATATTACAAACATAAACTATACGTGTTTTGTGTAGAATCCTCTGTGTCCTGAATAGATTGTCATGTTGTAATTATTTGGGAAAACATTGAAAACAACTCAGAGTTTTAAGAAGCTGCCTCAAACAATCGGTGATTTGTCATATTATTAATTTTTACATTACTGTATTTCTTTTGTTTTCAGGTATTTAATCTTTTCCAGCACAAGAGCCTTGGAGTCCAAATGAACCTTCGGGTGACTAAGCTTGTTCTGCTTCATGAGACTCCAGTAAGAAAGTACTGTATTTATCTCTTCCATGTACATTAAAAAAGGCAAACATTGATACAAGAACTTGCAACTGTCAATGGCCTAAAGTAAAAGTGAAACCAAAGGGAAAATCTGACCTTTCCTAAAGAATAAACTGACCTTTCTTAAAGAATAAAAACATTGCCTTTAAGCAATTTGAGAGAGGGTCAAAAGGGGGAAAATTTCATAGCATGGCTGCATTTCCCAATATCTGATATAGTATCGGTGTTGAACAGTAACCTTTACATCACTGTTTGACCCATCTTTCATATACAGTGATTTAAACCAGTCAATTCTCATTTTGATTTAGCTTTTTTTTGTTCTCATTGATGGAATAATATATCAACAGCTGTACAAAAAGCATTCAATTTAGCTGATGTTCTAGAAACAGTCCCTTCTTTCTTGGGATCCTGCCGGGTTAATCTGTTATGGTTTACTTGCAAGTTCCAAAGTGTCATTTAAGAAAGGTGAACTCCATTCCTGTTGTCAATGTATTTTTGTATGTGTGTGTATATATATATATATATATATATATATATATATATATATATATATATATATATATATATATATATAATTTTTTCTTTCAGGGATGTGGGCTTTCTGCCCCCCCCCCCCCTTTATTCTTGGGAGTCTTCCTTTTTATTTTATCTCTAGGGAAGCTTTGTACAAGATAGGGTTAAGTCTAAAACTAATTCCACTGCTGGACTATGCAGACATGATAGGGGTGGGTGTGGGTAGAAAAGGTGGTTTGCATAAGGACAAAATATGTTAAAATAAGTAAATGCAGAAAAAGAGGATTGATGGTGAACTTTCGACCCTTTCAACCATTCAAAATGCCCCAGTCATGCAATCTAATGCTTAAATATGTTCAACTGGTTTTTAATTTTTATAATACTAAATGGAAGGACTATTCCATTTTAAATGTATTTGAGCATTCTATTATGACGTAACACTTTTGTTTGGATAGGCATCTCAGTAATACATAAATATGTGATATTATTAGTTGCCTGTCTGCTGAAACAAACACAAATTATTTTGAACTTCGAATAAGTACACTTAAATCTATTATATATAATATAATAATATAAAAGCAAGTTGTCTATGGGGATTCTTCAGTCATCCAGATCATGGTTGTCCCAAAGGTGCTTTTTCGAGAGGCAACTGGACTTTCTGGTTTTTCTTTGAAGATGTTTCGTTTCTCATCCAAGAAACTTCTTAAGCTCTGACTGGATGGTGGGGAATCTACAAACCCTTCCATTCCCCACCATCTAGTCAGAACTGAAAAAGCTTCTTGGATGAGAAACGAAACATCTTCAAAGAAAAACCAGAAAGTCCAGTTGCGTCTCAAAAAAGCACCTTTGGGATAAAAGGCAATTTGATATAGTGGTTGCTTGACTAAAAACCAGGAGACAATAAGTTCTGTTCCTTCCTTAAGCAAGATGCTAGATGAGCAACTTTGGGGCCAATCATTCTATTTTAGACCAGACAACTTCATGGGATTGTCTTTGTGGTGTAAATAGGAGTGGGCATAATGCCACTCAACAATAACCCAACAATGTCTTGGGTTTACAAAATAAATAGAATTAATATATTTAGGTTAAATTAATGAATTAATAAATTAAGGTTAAACAGTCTTCTAAATAGTTTGCTTTTGTTGATCAAGATATGCTCAGTAAATCAAAATATTTCAACAATAGAAAATTTAAACACGTAGTGTTTATATTTACCTAACTTTATATCAATATTCTTGGGTCTTCTGACTCTTGGAATTTTCTATCAGAATTCTGAGAATTCTCAGAACTCCCAAACATCTAAAGGACATTATATAGTAAAAGATTGGAGAAGAAAATAGTGTTGTGAATGCAATACAATAATATTGTTTCTTGAACTTTGTTCCAAACCTTTTTAGATGTTTTGTTGCAAAAATATTTTCATTTAAGGGATATTATCTTAAACTATTTATTATAATTTTCAGGCAGAGATGTATATTGGACATCATGGTGAAAAAATGCTGGAGAGCTTTTGCAAATGGCAACATGAAGAATTTGGTAAAAAAAATGACATACATTTAGAAATGTCAACTAGCTGGAATGAAAATGTGTCACCAGTGGATGCAGCTGTATTAATCACCAGGTACATTGCAATTTTTCCACTTCTATATTAGTGATTCTAAAGCTCATGCTAAGATTTTAGGCACTCTTGCAGTGAAATCTTGCTACAGACAAAAATGCTTCTGTCAATAGATTAGGGAGGGATAATTTCCCCCTCTTCCCGCCTATATTTTCACTACATGGATTTGGTGAAAATCCTTTTGGAGGGGAAATTTCATTACATCTGATTTGTTTGTTAGTCATTGTTTTCGTTTATTTTGCCTGAGGGGGCAACTTTTTTCTTCAATTAACTGATTCCAGATGAGAATTCTCAATATCTTAGTTTTGTGCACTTAGTGTACTTCACAGTACTTTTTTATTTGCCTATTTTCTATCTGTATTATTTCATTATTTGCATTATTTATGTATGTATGTACAATGCTTACAATCTGCTCCTATCTGGTTATCATACAGCAAGACACAAAATAGAAATACATAATAATAAACTCCAAAATTAATTATAGAGGGATGAACACCTAGGACCACTACAGTCCAAAGGCTTTCTGAAAAATATAACCTTGCTTAGAGAATGTTAACCTGGGGACTGAATCCCCCTCAAGGGAGAGATAGTTCCATAAAATGCTAGAGTCTTGGCAGCTTACTCAACCAAAAATAATTCTGCCATGAAAAATTCTCAGTCTTCCCTAACATGATGTATTGAGATGAAAAGGATTACAAGAATTTCAGCAGTTGAATTATTTTAGTTTACAACTAACATATACTCCAATATCATACTTTGCTTCTTTGCAATAGTTTTTCTTTGAGCCAGCAGAAAGACAGGTTATTTTACAGATAAAGAAGTAAGGTGTTTAAAACTGTTTCTTAAAACATTAGTCTGTGAACTGATCACTACTTGGCCATGTCTTGCAGTAAAGAGCTTTTATTTTCAGCCTCTCCCCTGCCTGTACCAAGACCATTGTTGTAATGATTTCCCTTCATCTCAAGGAAATCCATATCTTGTATGTATAAGTAATGGTTGGTTTAATTGGATACTTCTAATTCTTGAGGTCAGATCAGAGTTGAATCCACAAGTAGCTATTCTTGCACACATTCCATTATCAGAATCATCTCTTGGTCATAGGCACTTGCCACATAATAACCAAGATCTAACAAGACATACAAAAAAAAAATTGTATAGTGCAGCGATGGCGAACCTTTTTTGGCTCGCGTGCCATAAGTGGGGGGAGTGCAGGGGGGCGTGTGCGGGTGTGCCGCACCCATAATGCAATGCGCGACCCCCAGTGCGCATGTGTGCACTACAGGCGCTCCCCCCATTTTTACATGCTTTTTCCACCCTCCCCAAGCTCCAGAGGCTTTATAGGAGCCTGGGGAGGGCGAAAACAGCCTTCCCCGCCCATTCGGACGGCCTCCGGAGGCATCAGGGAAGCCTCCGGACAGTCCCTGAAGCCTTCGGAGCGCTCAAAACGAACCTCCGAACAAACCGGAAGTGACTTCCGGTTTGCTCGGAGGATCGTTTTAAGCGTTCCAAAGGCTTCAGGGAAGACTCTGGACGGTCCCTGAAGCCTTCGGAGCGCTAAAAACGACCCTCTGAGCAAACCGGAAGTCACTTCCGGTTTGCTCAGAGGATCATTTTGAGCGCTCCGAAAGCTTCAGGGACTGTCCGGAGGCTTCCCTGATGCCTCCGGAGGGCGTCCGGGGAGGCGGGGGAGGCTGTTTTCGCCCTCCCCCAGGCTCTATAGGAGCCTGGGGAGGGTGAAAAATGGCTTTAAAAAAGGGTGAAGTCAGCTGGCCAGCGCGCGCATGTGCGCTGGCCAGCTGACAGGTCAGCGCCTCGCATGCCCTGACAAATGGCTCCGCGGGCCACCTGTGGCACGCGTGCCATAGGTTCGCCATCACTGGTATAGTGGATAGGGTAGTACCTGAAACAGCAGAATAGAAGGGGAAAAAAATGAGAAAAATCACGCAATATAAAGATCTGCAAATAGATGTAGACTGATTGTGGCAAAAGATAGCAAAGATAGCAATAGTAATAGGTGCCTTAGGTGCAATCCGAAAACATCTGGAGTACCACTTGAACACCAATAGCATTGACAAAATCACTATCAGTCAATTGGAAAAGGCAATTTTCATCCTAAAATAATATTTTTAACACCCTCAAACAACATCTGCCTATCTCAAGTTATTGGGAAGGATACGATAGACAGAAATGCCAAATTCAGTCTGAACATCTGGCTGACAAATAATAATAAAAATATGTATGATGCCTGGATAATCATAAATTCAGTCTTCGTCATTGATAAATAATTTAACAGTCTCAAAAACCTGAAGCTTTTACTAGTTAAGCTGAAATGTATTTACACATGCAGGCTTTTTAAATTGTCAGTAAAGCATTATACCTGACCTGATTTTAAGTTAGTAAGACAGATGATACTAGAATGTTTAAGACTAACAATAACAGAGATTGATTTAAAAGTATTACTTTAAAGTGTAATTATTATTTTACATTTTATCTTAAATTTAAGTTACTTAATGATTTATGGCTTGCCCAGAAGCCTTGTTAATTGGAACAGGCTATAAATATAACAAATAAATGAGTAAATAAATATACAAAAGTATTGGTATTAAAATAGAATTTAACCTTAATAAGTAGCTGAGTTCAGTTCAACTGAAATTCATTGAAAAGTTTTCTTTTGCAATTTTCTTATGCTGTACTTTGTTGTCACATGTTATAGATACCCCCATTCCCCCTTTATGTATTTTTATGTATCTGACTGCCTTTTTACTTAGTTCTTTGAAGAGATTCATATATAATTATAGGTTTTATCTTTAGGAGCTGAATATTCAGTTTTTGCATTGCCTGAAGGACCTCTTGAAGTGCTGTATTTGATAGGTTTAAATTATACACAAGGTATAATTTATGGTAATGACTCAGTGTAGTTGCCCGTTCTTGCCTGAAATACTTTTCTATCATTAGTTAAGCTTTAGAAAACAATCATAAATCTCTTTAAAGCTTTACTATATTCCCCTTGAATAAAGGTCTGTTAAATCTTTGGTAACCTTGATAAAACAAGGGACGTGGTGGCTCAGTGGCTAAGACACTAAGCTTGTCGATCAGAAAGGTCAGCAGTTCAAAAGTTTGAATCCCTAGCACTGTGTAACAGAGTGAGCTCCCATTACTTGTCCTAGCTTCTGCCAACCTAGTAGTTCGAAGGCATGCAAAAATACAAGTAGAAAAATAAGAACCACCTTTGGTGGGAAGGTAACAGTGGTCTGTGTGCTTAGTCATGCCAGCCACATGACCATGGTGACGTCTTTGGACAACGCTGGCTCTTCAGCTTTGAAATGGAGATGAGCACCGCCCCCTAGAATCGGGAATGACTAGCACATATGTGCGAGGGGAACCTTTACCTTTAACCTTGATAAACTTTTTGCAAAAGAGACCAGCTTCTTTGATAGTATGACATATATGAACAGTGTTGTATCAATGCTTCCAAATTTCATATATGAGATTATTCTACATGTTAGTTATTTAATTTTCACGGGGAGTACAATAATGTCCAAGGAGAATTGAAATCTTTTCGGCCTTTTTTGAAGTTAGACTCACAGAATCAGAAAGGATCAGGAAAGGACTGTCTCAGAAGTTACAAATTTAAAACAATGTATGTCACTTGAGAGCACCTTGGAATACAGTAATGCTGGCCACATAATCACAGAAGCATCTTTGAACAATGCTGGTTCCCTGGGGTTGGAAACAGACATGAGCACCTCCCCCTAGAGTTGGATATGACTGGACAGGGGAAATCTTTACATTTTATCTTTCCTCATTATTTTATCGCTGCTCTGTTTTCACAATGAGAAAAAGCAAAAAATGAAGCAATACTATAGAGCAGTGATGGCGAACCTATGGCACGCGTGCCACAGGTGGCACGTGGAGCCATTTGTCAGGACACGCGAGGCGCTGCTCTGTCATCTGGCCAGCGCGCATGCGCGGGCTGGCCAGCTGAATTCACCTTTTTAAAAGCCATTTTTCGCCCTCCCCAGGCTCCAGAGGCTTTATAGGAGCCTGAGGAGGGCGAAAAGAGCCTTCCCCGCCCTCCCAGAGGGTCTACGGAGGCTTCAGGGACCATCCGGAGGCTTCCATGAAGCCTTCGGAACGCTTAAAACAACCCTCCGAGCAAACTGGAAGTGACTTCCGGGTTGCTCGGAGGGTGGTTTTAAGCATTTCGAAGGCTTCAGGGACTGTCCGGAGGCTTCCCTGATGCCTTCGAAGCGCTTAAAATGACCCTCCAAGCAAACCGGAAGTGATGCACACTGGGGGTTCACACATTGCATTATGGGTGCGGCACACCCGCACACGACCCCCCTGCGCTCCCCCCACTTGTGGCACGCGAGCCAAAAAAGGTTCGCCATCGCTGCTATAGAGGGCTTCAACAGAGTTTCACAAGGAAATGACAATAACACATAGCAAAACCGAAATCTGTGCATCCACAAGAATGGAGAAAGTTTGAAATGAAGTGCTCAATGAAGTTTGAACCTACAGTAATTAGAAGTGTATTATTTGGTCACAAAGCCTAAAAGACAGGTTTTCCCAGACAATGTGTACTGTAGTCTAAGATTAAGAGTAGTATACCTATATAAAATTCAAAGGAAGCCTATCCACTGAATCATTATTTCCTTTTATTATTACAAAACAACCTTTTAATATAAAAACAAATGCTTATATTTGCACATAGAGTGCATATATATGTATTGTAGGATTACAATCCTTTAACACTATTCATGAAGAATGTTAAGAGTTTGCCTTTTTTTTCATCCCAATTTTAGGAAGGATTTCTGTGTGCATAAAGATGAGCCTTGTGATACAGTGGGTAAGTAAAGTTAAAAAATAGCTCTTCAAAAGTATCATTTTAAGACTTGGACATATAGTGAGGTAAAGAAATGGAGAACATTACTTTGGATACAAACTACTTCAGTTCTTGTGGAATGGAAAAGATATATGAAGTCTTTGATTTTCCAGCAGGGTTTTTGGTAGTGGTCAGTAAGCACCAGATATAGTCATTGAAATAAAAAAAGTCATCTTATGGGAAAGATCATGATAAAAAGCATATATATTATGAATTTACAGGTTCAGAAGATTTAAAAATATATTCCCTATATTTGAAAATGGGTATAACTGTCACTATGAACCTTACTGGTCTGGAAGTAAAATTGTTTTTGCTTTTCCCAGCGAATAGTTTTTTGAGGAGAGTTTTGAAATTGATTTCTGACAATCACTGAAATCTATTGCTCTTTTACCTCACTAGGTTGCCCAAGTAAATAATCTAGTCTATCAATGTGATCATATATGGAGGCTTATTCAATAAATGTTGAGCAAATTTCAGACATTGTGGAGAACTTTTTCCTTTTCTTTTTGATCTTTTGAGCAGTCATTTTTAAAGGGAATGTTTGCATTCCACTAATAAACTCTTAAAATATTAATAATCATGGTCTGTATTACATTCATTAATATTTATGACAGCTTTTCTTACTTGATGAATATGCATAATACTGTAAGTGTTCTACAGCAAGTGTTTTAAAAAGAACATGGCAGCATATGAATTTAACTTGTTAAAGATGTAATTAAATAAATTGAAATAAACTTCTTCAAGTTATGTTAGAGTGCTTTCTTTTTTTTTATGATATAGTTCCTGTATATTGGAGAATTGCCAGCTAGGCTGGAAGAGGGAGTCAAGCGAAGGCCTAGCTAGGGGTCCTTGCGTAGCTGTAAACAGCGTAAACATGACTTCCTTTGAAATCCATGAAGCCATATCTAGTCATTCCCAGGGGAAGGCAAGCAATCTGATGAGATTCTTGTAACATAGCTGATGAAAGATAAAGTTACTGCCTAAAGCTATTCACAAGTAGATGTCATTGATTGTGCCTGACATTAATTTTACTAGGCTCATTTCTCACACCCCTCTGTAAAAGAAAATATACCAGAACCCACAGGCAACTGCTGGATTGCCCTAGGACAGTGATGGCTAGCAGCGCCCCCGTACCCATAATGTGCGGGTACGCGACCCCCTCCATGTGCTCCCCATGGATGTGCATGAGATGCCCTGCGCATGTGTGCGTGACCCCTTGCACTCCCCCCGAGCATGCGCCCCACCTCCCCTCCCATTTTTTGCTTCCAAGTTGGTGCAGGAGGCTTTCCAGGCCCAAAACAGAGCACCCCCGTATCCCATTTTTATGGCACAAGGGGTGCCAAGTTTGGGGCCTGGAAGGCTGCCTGCACCAACCTAGAAGCCAAAATGGGGCGCAGGGGGACGTGCATACCCCCCATGCCCTACTTTGAGCCTGGAAGGCTTCCTGCATCAACCTGGAAGCCAAAACGGGACGTGAGAGCACTGTGCGAGGCCCCCAAATGCATGTGCACCTCCCCCTCATAGGCCCTTCCACCACGCATGCGTGGCAGAGACCCGAAGACCAGCTGGCTGGAGGGAGGCCCACGCATGTGTGGTGGAGTTAGGCTGGGACGACAACTGCCATTCCCACAGAAAGGGCTCTGCATGCTACCTGTGGCACGCATGCCATAGGTTCGCCATCACTGCTCTAAAAGATAGTGGAACCGTGCTTACATCAACAGAAGACAGAGATAAGGAATTGGAAGGCAACAGTACTTCAGTTGTTTCAGCAACAGGCTCAGAATGCTCAACATCCTCTGGCCCCTACCTCTGGCAATTCCAGTCCTGCAGCCTGCCTTGTTGCATTTCCATAAGGGTTTGCCAAAGAACTTTGGGGAGGTCATGCTTATGCTGTTTGTGGCTATGCAACAACTCCAACTAGTTCCTCACTTGTTCCCTCCTCCCCCCAGCCTAATTCTCTGGCAATTCCTCAACACTGTATGCTGTTGGTTTCTATACGTCCAAGAATTCTGGTCAAAATTCTGATACGATCTACATCAGAATTGTGGTTTGCCATTTAAGGTTATTTCTTATGAAAAATCTTAATGTAAAGTAAAGTTGAATTTGATTTGGTTTAGCAAAGAGTAAACAACAAATAAATATAAAGAAGATCAAACTGATGCAACTAATGTAAGTGCTAGAATGTAATTAGTTCAATTTTAGGGGTAATGATCATTTTATTCCTTTTTCCATTTTAATATTATTTGTGGACTTGTTTGTTATATTGTAATTTGCTTTAATTGTCTTTAATTTTTAACTGTAATAGGAACATAATTTCTTTGATCATTTTGGGGGAACTTTTTATGCGATAAGACTGCTGACAAGAGCTGTATCTTTCTCAATAATGAGCACCTAGTGATTGTGAATTATCTTAGGCATCCCTTATAGCAGGGGTGTCAAATTCAAGGCCAGATCTAGTCCATGAGGTGCTTAGATCTGGCCCATGGAGCTGCCTTGGAAACAGCGAAGGACCAGCTCGTGGTGCCTTTGCCACAGGTGGCTACTGCCCTGTGCCTATGTGTCCAACGTGTTCCACAGAGCTTGCAAGGCCATGTCCACCCTTGGCACCCTGAGGTCAAACACAAACCTGATGCAGCCCTCAATGAAATCGATTTGACATCCCTACCTTATAAGGCCAAATAGCATTGTATGTGTGCGTAATTGAGTATCAAACAACAAACAAAATCATAATGAGTTATAAATTAGAGCCATGGTTCACAAATTGATTACTATGGAGCACTAGGGTCCTACAGGAAACTCAATAAGTGTGCAACCGGATATTAAAGTTTTTTGAGAGAAATACAGCAATTTTTGACATCTATTGAACATCACATGAACTAAGGGCACCATGAAAAAATTACTGAGACAATAAGGACACTGAATTGAGAAAATCTGAGAATTTCTGAAGTAGAAATCAACAAAAAGTAAAATATATGTACCACGTCCTCTATAAATACTGTATTTGAGGTTCAAATCATAAGCAACCCACAGGACAGCAAAATTTCAGTATATAATGTATAGTATTTATACTCTTCAAGTAACATACATGTAAAACAATTTTATTCTCCCTTCTTTTTTCTCTAATGAAAAACATTTGGTATAAGGAAAAAAAATGAAATAGTTTTTTTTCTGAAAGAGAACTGCAAGTCAAACTTAATTTTGCCCCATGCTTTGAAGTATGTGTATCAGAGAAACACTTGTGTTTATTAATAACAGAAAAAACAACTCAGAAACATATGAGAATAATGTATATCACATTTGCTATGTCAAATATGACTTAACTTTTTTCAAATGCATTTGGGTGAAAATTATGAAAGTTGAAGCCTTATAAATGTACCATTCAAATATGTTAGGATTTATTAGTGCTGCTTATCAGTTTTCTGCATGAAAGCACAATCCTAAAGAGTGATTGTTTGTGTTTTAAATATGGTAGGTATTTATTACATAAGATTACTTCCGATTGTGTAAAATGCCAGTTTCTGTATGAATTATTTCTAAAGTCTGTTGTCTTTTTCTTTTTGCACTAATATCTTGAATTCAATTTCCCAAAGCTCAAGTCAGCCTTCTCAATAGCCGTGGATTATGAAAATCATAGTCCAAAGCTTCTAAAGCATGGGCGTCAAACTTGATCACGTTACGGGCTGGATCGTGATGTATTGCGATGTTTTTTTGCCTTTGCTGAGTCGGAGTGGGCATGGCCTGCACATCACGTATCCAGCCCACAGCCCGCCAGTTTGACAGGCCTGTTCTAGAGGTTGTATAACTTTGTACTTTAATATCCTTCTTTACTCTATCAAGTATCAGTTTCTTTTCATCAGAGTGTTCTGACCAGTAATTTTCATGACCGATAAATATCAGGTTTTTTCTTCATTCTTTTTACTTAGCATTTTCTTCATCTTGTCTATTTGTTTTTATTTCTTTTCCTTTAATTGGTCCATAATGTTAGTGGTGAGATGGTTGACATATAGATTTCGAAAATAGATCAATAACATTTCATATCTACTTGTGGCCCTTCATTTCTTCTTAAGACTATTCTTCTGATTCATACAAAAGATCTCACTTTTTGGAACTAATTTCTTAAATATGGCTGGTTTTTTAAATTGCCCCAGTGGACTTCATTTCTGTCTATCGATAACTGCATCTTTGTGTTGTTATAAGCTCATGTTTGTGGACATCAGTGATAGTATTTAATCATCTTGTCTTTTCATGCATCAGGATCTTTTCCATTGATTCTTGCCTTAGCATTAAGTGTCCAAAACATTTAAGATTTATGTGTGAGCCTGATTTTACTTTTCAAAGGCTATCTGCAATATGTTGTAATGGATGCTTTAAGATACTAATAAAGAAAAAAGAAACAACTTGGGGACTTACCTTTTTATTATCTGTTAGATGTTAGCAATATGATCTCAGGTACCTGTATGTTTTGAATCTAGCTTGTAAATTTGGCTGTTTCATTCCATCTATTGTTGAACTCTCAAAAGTGCAAAATTCAGATTGTTATCTTAATAGTAAATGAGATAAATCAATTGTTGGATAGTTCTTCTGATTACAGAAAGCATTTATATCATTAAGTAACAATTTGGGGATTAAAAAAAGGATTATTTCTTTTGTGTGATCTAGCCACTGAAGCTGTCAGTTCTTTCTACAATAATGTAAGATTTACGAAAATCCTTTATGAAAGTCCTCATTTCAGCTTCAATAGAGCTAGTATAACTGGATTGAAAAAATATGGATTCCCACTTGGCTGCCACTTAGTTGTCACCTGCAACTTGTAGTCAAGATGTGGCAGCCATAGACCATAGAAGATTTCCCTGTTTTCAAATTTTCTTTTCTTTCTCTCGATCCACAGACTTTTTTCAAGCCCTTTATAGCACTAGCACTTAGATTTATATATCGCTTCACAGTGCTTTACAATTCTTTCTAAGCAGTTTATAGAGTCAGCATATTGCCCCCAACAACCTGGCTCCTCATTTTACCAACCTTAGAAGGATGGAAGGCTGAGTCAACCTTGATCCTGGTGAGATTTGAACTGCCAAATTGCAGGCAGGCAGCAGTTAGAAAAAGTAGTAGTACTGCATTTTAACCACTGCGCCTCAGTGGTTTATATTTCTGTCTGCCTTCCTCTTCTCTTTACTGTTATTTTGTTGCTTTATGCTTTGCATATGAGGACAACATATTTCAGAAAAATATTACAAATAATTTAGATTAAATTTTATATAATAGCTCTTAATTTTGGTTTCTTCTACTCTTAAGTGTTGGAAGCCAGTTTGGTTGTTGAAAAATATGTTTAAAATCAATAGAAATATAAAGATAAACCATATTTACATAACATTCAGAAGAGACAATAAAAAAACCAAGAAGGAAACATCCTCTCCAGCAACCAACACCCTGATAAGCAGAAATTAACACTAGGCAAATATGCAGAAAACAATTCCCTTCTATCAAAGAGAAAACTACATCCCCACCAAAATTGGCAGGGCAATCTACTGTATATAAACAAGGAGCAAATCTTACCTTATTCACACTGATTATGTTACCAACTAGATAATGGAGCAACTGAAAGCAAACAAACAACCTCAGAGAACAAGGATTCCACTGCTGAAAATACTTTCCCCAGCATTTTCCACTCCCTGTGACACCCCTGCACTCCTTACCTGAGACTCTTCCCTTTTTTCTGCTTAATGACTCATGCATCTTGGTTCAGCAAGAGAGGGAGGAAGTCTCAACCAGGGGATTAGCCTTGAATCATTGTGCAGATGCAAGAGATCCAGGACTGACCACTTCTAAGCTCCATTGAACCTTATCTATTTGTTCCCAAGAGATGACAAGGAGTCTGGGGAGATTCCTGTATAATAGGCAAAATATAATAAAGTAGTTAGTTTTCTACTTTAGTTTAAACATGTGGATCTGGTTCTTGCACCAGACATGGGATTACAGGACTGCTGGGATTGGCATCGCTAAGCAATGCTGCCCCTTGATGTGCTTTATTATCACATCACTTAGTGACAGCA
Source organism: Natrix helvetica (assembly GCF_964273705.1). Taxonomy (NCBI): domain Eukaryota; kingdom Metazoa; phylum Chordata; class Lepidosauria; order Squamata; family Natricidae; genus Natrix; species Natrix helvetica. The sequence goes on from NC_138552.1 coordinate 60,417,171, forward strand.
ATCCTGATCCCTATTTCCATCGTAACCTGAGGGCTACTTATGCTTCCATTCTTTATGGATTAATACATTTATTCAGGAGTGGGCGTCAAAAATTTTAGCAACGACTTCTCTGCCTGGTTGCTGGATGGGCATGGCCATGATAGGCGTGGCCTGGTCAGCCTCCTGCACCACAGTGGAGGTGGTCATTTTTGCCCTCCCCAAGCTACGGAGGCTTGGTTGAGCCTCCGGGAGGGCGAAAACGGTCTGTCCCGGGCTCCAGAGGCTGGAAATGGGCCCGTTTCTGACCTTGCAGGATGCCTGTTTTTTGTCCTCCCCAAGCCTCCATGCGGGCTGTGTACCTATCTGGCATCCCAAACGGGCCATGTGGGGAACCCTGGGAGGGGAGGGGTGGGTCAGGGTAGGCGTGGCCAGCCATGGGTGGGATTTGTGGGTTCTCTGAACTGGGCAGATTTTTAGCCAGAGGTTCTCCTGAACCCGTGTGAACCCGGAGTAGCCTACCCCTGCATCTATTCATTTAGCAACCAGTTCACCTTATCACATCAGTAAATATTAAGAGCAAAGTCTGTCCTAGATCAGACAAAAATGTTTTAGAGCAAAATGTTAAAATACCTTTAGATTATATTACCCCCCCCCCCAAAAAAAAAGCCTTTTGAGTCTTTTCTAGTCTTTCCCAAGTGAAAGCTGCCAGTCTGGAGGGATTTCTATGAAATAGGTATAGAACTATAAAGTAGCTACTTTGAACTCTACACGTGGGTCTTGCTTGTTCGTGCCTGACATATATTTGTCACATGACAAAGGATATATATAAAAGGAAAAACAGTTATGAATTAACAAACTTGTCTATATTATTGTTCTGCATATTTGTGCTTTTAAAAATTTAATTGAATACAACTATCAATTCTACTTATTTTTGAAAATATGATTCAACCTGGAATTAGCAATTTATGTGTACTTATTTGATTTTAGTTGAATTTATTGGAATTTACTTTTGAATAACTTTGTATGGGATCTGACTTAGCTCTGTTTATTTTCATGTTCTAGCATGTAGAAACCATAGGTTCTTTAAACTTAATTGTTATAAAATTATAATGTTCCTTCAAGCAATGATGCTTCAAAAGCAAAGTGTATCAAGTTTCAGTTTTTAGGTAAGTTTTTAAGCAATCCCTAAGATTGACTGTTAAAGGCTTAACTATTACAAGAGATCAATTGTACTCACTCTGTGGATTTTATCTTGGAACCATTCCAGCTGTGCTTAATAAGAAGCCACAGGAAAAAGGAAAGAACGAACATTCTCTCTCTCCCTCCCTCCCTCCCTCCTTTTCTCCCTCTCCCTCCCTCCTTTTCTCCCTCTCCCTCCCTCCCCCTCTCTCTCACACACAGAAAAAATCTTTCTCTTACCTAATGCTGTGATAGTTAAACAGGAATTGTTCTCTTGAATCTAGTTTTTGTTTCCTAATACATGGAATTAATAGCGAAAGAAAACACTTGAAACCACTTTGCAAAAAAAAAATTGAATTCAGTTGCTAATGTTTTATAGAGGTTTCGTGCTCAACTACAACACTGTTTATTAAGAAATAAAATGAATACAACGCATTTCATTGCATCTAGATTCTAAAGTAGTAAAACTTCTTTAAAAGGGCAAGGGCATTTTTACATTATCTCAACTATTACAGGCATAGAAGATTATCAGTCTTTGTGGCTGCTTGCCACAACCCAGAGAGCCTCAATTGTGCTAGCAGCCACTCATTTGCCCAGCTGCCTTGTCTCCTAAGCCCTATGTGATCCCTAGCTTGGTTTAGCAAGTACCATCAACTCTTCAGCCTGCCCTAGTAAGCATCAGCAAGCATTCATTCACCCAGCTACTTGGAATGGGACAACTTGCCACAGCCAGCTCATTGCAGCCAACTCACCACAGCCAACTTGCGATGGCCAACTTGCTGCGGAACAACTTTTCATGGCCAACTCGCTGCTGGATAACTCACTGAAGGATTATTTAAAAATTCAATTTAATTATTCAAAGTAAATAAAATATTTTAATTTTTGTCATTCACATTTTATTCAGTCCCTCTTCTGGCATCCTTTCTTTAATTATTCTATTCCACCATATCTTTGATATTAGGGTAACTGTTGTCCCGTGGCAAGTTGGTCATGCCAAGTGGGCAGTGGTGAGTTGGCGATGGCGAATTGTTATAGACCCCAACTGCTTTCTCTCCCAGTTTCCTGTTCCAGATTTCTCTCTTTTTGGGGACTCAGCTTCTCCAGCAAATGTTTCCTACTTTCCTGCTTTTTTCCTTCTTTTTGAAGACAGCACTTGAAAAGCTCTGCTGTCTTTGTAAAATGGCGCTGTCTTTTTCCAAAGATAGTGCAGCTTTCCAAGGGAAACTCATCTACCAAAAGGAATTCTAGATGAGTATATAGTTTTAATGGGATGTAGAAAATGAATGGTAAAATAAAATTAAATGAGATAATTGTGTGGCGATATCTGTCTGAAAATAATGTTTTTCATCACTGTTATTTGTCAAAAATCAGAAAGCCACAATCAAAATACTGGTAGTATTTTGACACAGTTGAGACTAGAATTTTCATGCAAAGCAAGGCACTTGATAAGTGAATTGCATGTAGTTTTACAACCTTTTTTGTTATGGTTGTTAACTGCATTCATTGCTGTTAACTGAATTGCACAGTTGTTAAGCTAATCCAACTTCCCCCACTGACTTTGCTTGTTAGATGGCTTCTGGGAAAGTCGCAAATGGAGATCATGTGATCCTGGGACACTGCAACCGATGTAAATACATGTTGGTTGCCAAGTGCCCAAATTTTAATCATGTGATTGTGGGGATACTGCAATGGTCGTAAGCATGAGGATTGGTCATAAGTCACTTTTTTCCAGTGCCATTGTAACTTTGAACAGTTTCTAGACAATTCGTTATGAGTCAAAGACTATTTATAATTCTAGCTTTTTTGCCCAAATCTATTGCTTTGTGTAAGGGACGCGGTGGCTCAGTGGTTAAGACCTGAGCTTGTTGATCAAAAGGTTTACAGCTCAGCGGTTCAAATCCCTAGCATCACGTAATGGAGTGAGCTCCTCTTACTTATCCCAGCTTCTGTCAACCGAGCAATTTGAAAGCATATAAAAATGCAAGTAGAAAAATAGGAACCACCTTTGGTGGGAAGGTAACAGCGTTTCGTGTGCCTTTAGTGTTTAGTAATGCCCGCCACATGACCACGGAGACGTCTTTGGACAGCATTGGCTCTTCGGCTTTGTAATGGAGATGGGCACCACCCCCTAGAGTCAGCAATTACTAGCACATATGTGCGAGGGGAACCTTTGCCTTTACCTATTGCTTTGTGTAAGAAACTCAGGATTTAAAAAAAATATGTACATAATTTATTACAATTCTGGTCACCGTAGGTGCTCCATTCTTTTCTTTTTGAGAGCTCTTTTGCTCAGCAGCACTGAAATGTTACTAGCTAATACTAGATGCTAAAATGCCGTATCCAAAAGTATTCCAGTAAAAAGCCCTGCTGGTTACATTTCCAGTTCTTAATTTGTCTTGTCAGTAAGAAAAACTGGAGGCTCTCTGCTCATAAGAAGTAGAGAGGGAAGAGAAGGAGGGTGGGGAATGCCTCCTTCGGTGCCAGTAAATGCCAAGAACCATGGGGTATTCTGCTTTAAGTTCTTCAAGCCCATGAAATAAACCCCTCTGTGCAATCCTGACATTAAGAATCAATCAATCAATCTTTTATTATGGCCTCAGACAAGCAAATACCATTAAGAGAGATATGACCTGCTACTTCTATTACAGCAAGAGAAACTGGGATAGAGAAGGGACAGGGTCCCTCAATGTTTCTCCCTATTTTTCTTGCCAAGAAAGAGGGAAGCAGACAGAAACAGAAAGAATAGAAAATGGCTCTTCTGTTGACAGTTTTCGATCCTGGTTTCCTGGAAAACCAAAACCAGAGGTCATGTGCTTCTTTCTCCCACTTCCTTCAGTTCCTCTCCCTTCTACTGCCACTAGAGGAGACAAATTGTAGGGAGCAGAAGTGACCCATTATCCCCTTGCTTCTCTTGCCATGGATAGGCAGAGCAGGGAAAGAAGGAGGAAAAGTAGTTTATATCTCACTTTACTGGGGTTGCTGGCTAAAAAAAAAAGAGGAAGCAAAGAAAGTGACTCTGGCTGCTGATCAAGAGAATTGGTCACTTTGCTAAGCTACCCCTTTCTCTCTCCTACTTTGTCTGCCCAGGAGGAGGAGACCCCTGAGTCTTCCCTTGTTAAAAAGGCAAATAGTTGCCAGACACCAGAGGGAAAAGCCATATCTGCTGCAACCTGGAGTAGTTAGCAGACCTCTTATCTATCAGTGGAAAGGGAAAAAGGACACAAGTTCAACTTTTTTTCTCAAAAGGTTAGGGGTAAGTTCAATGCAACATCCTCTGTTCATGTGTTCCCCATCAGTTTGCTGAGGTATCTTCAGTATGTACTTAGCTTAGACCAGGGGTGTCAAACTTGATTTCATTGAGGGCTGCATCAGGGTTGTGTTTGATCTCAGGATGCTGGGGAGGTGCAAGGCCAGGTGGCGTGGCCAGGCTCCATTTTCAACAGCGACGGCCTCCTGCAGCTCTCTGCCGGTGAAAAGGGAGTGTGTGGGCTCCCAGGACCTCTGTTTTCACTGGCTGAGGGCTTCCGGAGGCTGCTGCAGCAAAACACGGAGCCCAGGTGGGCCTTACGTGGCCTCTCAGAGCTCCACTTTTGCTGGCAGAGGCACCACGGGCCTTTGCTGTCTCCAGGGTGGCCCTGCAGCCCAGATCTAAGCACCCCTTGGGCCAGATCTCGTCCATGGGCCTTCAGTTTGACACTCCTGGCTTAGACTAAAACCTTGAGGGATCAGGACAAAATTGGGAGTGTCTTCATACGCCACCCATTCTGCTACACAATAATCTTATTTTCATGAATTGGTCATAATAATATTGGGGTTTATGCTGCTATCTTCCAACTTCCTGCGTGTGAGATTTCACCACACAGACTGTCCTGACGGGTATTTCACAATTCTGTAAAAAGAATGGATATCTGGGTTTATTTTTTCAATAAACTCTATGAAGTGAAATAGCCATTTAGGTATGGAGAAGCTCTTTGGCAAGATCCAATCTAGATCATTCACCGGGACCAGAGGTTTACTCTTCTGAGTTTTTTCAGACTCACGCTGAAGCCCATCTTCAGGGAATTTGTCTCTACTGGAATATGTGCTTTGGGTTATTTTTGTTCAAGCTTTTTTGTTATTGGCAAAGGACTATTTGTTGTGATTAAGATTTATTGGGATTAATCCTCTGCAGGGCTAGAAGTCTAATTAAGATAGTCTGCCATGAATTAGATGAACTGTTTTTGGGAAGGTTTTGGGAATTTTCCTGTTATCTTGGCAAATTCTCAGTTGCTTTCTGGTGTAAAGAAATGTTCTGTTATTTCCTTAAAATATTTCAGTACAGTAATGGAACTGACCTTTGGAGCAACAGATTTTTGCTTTTTTGTGTGCAATACAGTTTACTATTTTTTAAAAAATTATCCTGTTCACACATCTTATTCATATTAGTTTATTTTTTACCATCCAGGCTTGATTTTGAGACAGAATGCTTTGCTTGCCTATATAGGCTAGCTTCATCAGAAAGAAGCAATATGATCCTTTCAGTTTTGCTGGTGGCTTTCGATACTAATACATTATTATTATTATTTTCTTTTTTTGAAGTTGTTGGTTGGATTTAGATTTGGAGGCACCATTTAAAACTGTTTTTCATCCTTCCCGGAGTGTGTTGCGCATCCTATTGGCTCTTCATGTATTGCCTTCGAAAAACTTTAGCTGGTCCAAAATACCAAAACTAGACTGGTAACTTCAACCAGTATATAGCAAGTAGGATTGTGCAGAAATTCTGATACAGTCTCCAAATAAGTGTTAGAATGCATGGGAAAGCAAGTGTAACATCTATTCTATAGTTTGTGTAACACCTTAAAGCAATTATGTTTCATGCTGTTGCCAGAGAAAGATGTGGCTGCTTTAGCTTGACATAAACAGGTAATAAAGTCCTATATGCTCTGACGTACCCTTTGAAAACAAAATCTGTATCACCTCACAGCTTCAACAGAGAACATTCAAAACTTATAACATTTTCACACAGTCCAAATTCTGGTTGTTCTATTTATTTTTTACTTATTTCACTTGTGACTTACTTTTCTAGCCTATCAAATATTCAAGGCAGCTAATAAACTTTGGAAAACAAAAGATTGAATCTAAGAAGTACTGAAAAAGTACTGAAATTAATACAAATGCTAATTAATTGCTAAAAGTTTGGTGAAATAGATGTGCATTTATAGTTTTCTAAAATCTGTGAAAGTAGAAATCTAAAAGCAACTCTCAAATTGTATTTTACTGCTAGTGAAAATGACAACTCTTTGACAGCAGCCACATCAAAAAAGCCTCACTTCCTAGTCTGTTTCACAATGGGAAATGTAATTTTTTAAGAAGTCAAGCCTTAAGCCAGGTTGGAGCTTTAAAGTTTATTATAAATGCTTTAAATTGTAGTCAGGAAACAATTACTTACTAATGCTTTAATTAAGTACAAATCACACAATTCCTGAATCCTGTGCCAATTAGCAGCCTACCTATAATATCTGTATCTACTGCAACTTCTGGAAACTTTTCAAAGGTAATTCAAGGGTTGCCAAATCTGATCAGTTTATGAAGATTACCAGCTGGTGAACTGGATCCAGTTGCATTTACTGTGTATAAAGTCCTAACAAATCCGAGACAAGACTGTTTGAAAGATGGCGTTCTTTTTAGAATATGTTCGGGTTTCTTTTAGAAACATTTTTGGGGTATCATCACCATTTTCGGCATGGTAACACACAATGTGAGAAATAACCTTCTTAGTAGCTGCTCTGAGGCTAAAGATATAACAGATAGGATACTCAGTATCCTGTCAGTATGAAGAATATTTCATTTGAGGGAAGAAGCTTTCTGAAAAAATCCGGCAGTTTTCGATATTTGTAGATATTACAAGCCAGATACCTTAGCAAGTTACAGCCTGTCTTTTTAATCCATAATTCATTGGAGATTATTGAAAACATTTTACCTTCTTTATAATTCTACTTTTAGGTTTTGTACACGTCACTTTAATTTACATGAAGAAGTAGTAGGGATTATTGATCTTTGACACGATAATTATTTTGTAAGGTAGGATTTAGTTTTGCCCCCTCTCTGCTAATGATTTAAATTTGTTATAAAGCTACTGAGGCATGCCTGCCCTGGAATGCATCACCATCTGAAGGCTGTTAATATCCAGTGATTCATACTACTTTGAACCAAGGATTTGAAGCCAATGTATACTGGATGTTGCACAAGCACACACACACACACACACACACACACACACACACAAAGTGAGAGGGGGAGAATGGAAGAGGAGTTTCTAGATGTGGGTCATGTAACAATAGAAAATGTTTGTCCGGAGAAATGTATATTTGCCTGTTCCAAACAGTTTTACATTTCCTTCTGAATGAAAAATACTCCATTTATTCTAGGTGAAAGTGGGATTGCTCTTAGAACTGACCTACTTGCTAGGCTAAACCTGCCAGATTGTAATTGAAGTAGAGACATGTGTACTTTAAAGATTGCTTTAATAGTTCCTTCTCTTTTTCATTTATCCTCCCACCCTCCCTCTTCCTCTTTCTTCTTTTGTAGCAGATTTCATGTATAACATGATAATCAATGGGCAAGTTGCCTTGAGTTTCAGTAGATAAAAAGCCAGCTTTTTATATATTTGAAATAAATCCTTTAGCAAGAAAGGAAAACCTAAAATAATTTATTTATTGTTTATAGCTTGTGGCTTTTCTTATACAATTTATATGATTTCTCACTGAAAACCATGCTCAGTAAATTTCTGTATATATCTACGTACATTCAATGGAATGTCAGCATTAAAAGGCAAGACCACTGTTAAGTAGCAAAATTTGAAGTACAAATGTAAACCAAATGTACATTCTTTTTGTCAATGTACCATTTAATCCTGGTTGAGACAAACAATAGAATATTTCTAGGAGAGACTTCAATGAGTGCTGATAGACACACTAAAACATTTGGACCACATGGAGAGCTAATATTCCTATCTGTTTGGCCAATGAGATGCTTACCTGAAGTTATATGTGATATGTTTTCTATTTATCCACTGTTGCCCAAAGAGATAAGAAATAGTCAATCCAAACCTTTAATAACAGTTTTATTACAGTTAGTCCTCACATAACTCTAATTAGGCCTGGAATTTCACTGCTAAGCAAAGCGGTCATTATATAAATTATCATGTGACTGCACCACCTAGCAAAAACTATAGTCCCAGTTGCAAGCCTTAGGTGAGGACAGCACAGTCATTAGTCAAGGACTTCATGCTTCACCTGCCCTGCCTTTTCTGATGGTCTCTGCTTTAAGTCCTTCTCCGTAGATAAGCAGTTGCCTTAGCCCAGTGCTTCTCAATTATTTTCTGTCATGCCCCCCCTAGGAAGAAGAAAACATTTCGCGCCCCCCCCCGCACGACTGTAAATAGTATCATTTGTCTATAAAATTGTTATAAGTACACCTCTGCATAACATAGCACACCGGTCTTTCCTCGTCTCCCACCGTAGTCACATGCTTTCTTTCCTCTTTCCCTCTTACTTGTCTATCCTTCCTTCCACCCTCCCTTCCTCCTTCCCTTCCTTCCTGCCTCCCTTCCAGTTCCCTCCTTCCTCTTTCCCCCTGCCTGCCTGCCTTCTTTCCCTCCTGCTTATCTATGCTTTCTTCCTTCCTTGCACCTCCCTCCCTTCTGCCTGCCTGCCTTCTTTCCTCTTTCCCTATCCTCCTATCCTTCCTTTCTCCCTCCCTCCTTCCCTGCCTCCCTTCCAGTTCCCTCCTTCCTCTTTCCTCCTGCCTGCCTGCCTTCTTTCCCTCCTGCTTATCTATGCTTCCTTCCTTCCTTGCACCTCCCTCCCTTCTGCCTGCCTGCCTTCTTTCCTCTTTCCCTATCCTCCTATCCTTCCTTTCTCCCTCCCTCCTTCCCTGCCTCCCTTCCAGTTCCCTCCTTCCTCTTTCCTCCTGCCTGCCTGCCTTCTTTCCCTCCTGCTTATCTATGCTTCCTTCCTTCCTTGCACCTCCCTCCCTTCTGCCTGCCTGCCTTCTTTCCTCTTTCCCTATCCTCCTATCCTTCCTTTCTCCCTCCCTCCTTCCCTGCCTCCCTTCCAGTTCCCTCCTTCCTCTTTCCTCCTGCCTGCCTGCCTTCTTTCCCTCCTGCTTATCTATGCTTTCTTCCTTCCTTGCACCTCCCTCCCTTCTGCCTGCCTGCCTTCTTTCCTCTTTCCCTATCCTCCTATCCTTCCTTTCTCCCTCCCTCCTTCCCTGCCTCCCTTCCAGTTCCATTCTTCCCTCCTTCCTTCTGCCTCCTTCCTGCCTGCTTGCCTTCTTTCCTCTTTCCCTCCGGCGTGTCTGCTTTTCTTTCCTTCCTTCCACCTCCCTTCTGCCCTTCTTCCCTCCCTCCCTGCCAGCAGGTCCTCCAGCATCCCAGCTGGAAGCAGCAGCACAACAGTCGCCGTTACCAGGGGCGAAGGGGTGGCGGTGGCAAGATCGGGCGACCGCCGCCCCTTTGTCCCTTCCCCAACAGCGGCTGTTGCGCTTCCGCTTCCAGATGGAATGCTGGCAGTGGAGCTGCTGGCGGGGAGGCGAGCTACGCGGTGGCGAAGACGGGCGGTCCCATGCTTCCCTCCCTCCCACCCCCGCCCGAGCAGGCTTCTTGCACAGCTCCAGCCCGCGGCTCCAATGAAAATCCAGTCCGAAGTGCTGCCACTTCCAGGCGGGATATATTATGCCTCGCCCATGCCTTCGCCGCCGTTGCACCCAGATGGAAAGGGAGCCTTCGCGCCCCCCTTTACAGAGCCTCGCGCCCCCCCAGGGGGGCGCGCCCCACTATTTGAGAACCGCTGCCTTAGCCACATGTGCCTTGTCAGAGGGAGGAAGAAGACAACAAAGATCACCTGTGATGCAGGGGTATCCAGGGGCATTGGAGGGGGGGGCAAAGGGCAGAGGTGGGGGGCAGATAGGCTGGTGGGAATAGTTTAAGCACATACTGTAGTTGTAAATCTGGGAAGACTGCCAAGCACCCAAATTTTGACCATTGTGATCACAGGATGCTGCAATGACCGTAACTTTGAGGACCAGCTGTAACTACCATTCATTCAGTGCCTTTGTAACTTCAAATAGACACTGAATGAATGGTTGGTAAATGAGGACTACCTGCAGTGTTCTGTTGATAGCACAAACAGTTCATTGCTTTCTTCAAGAAATTAGGCTAATTGATTGATGATGCTCATTTCTTCCTTTGTAAAGGCAAAGGGGATATGTATGTGTCTCATGATCTCCTATAGTTTCCTCTCTATATTTACTTCCTATGTTATTTATCACCACTGTATCATTTTAATTCTTTTCCCATTTCCAGTCCATATGTATATGTTTATGTTACTTCTCCAAGGTTGAGATTAATGCAGTGTGGCACGAATGCCTCAGGCTGTTCTGACAGTTTTTAGATTAATTTCTAATTAATTTAGCTCTTAGATTAATTTCTAGTTACCTTTTATGATATTTCTACATTCTGTTGCATTGCTACTCTCTTGTAACTAAATTAATGTATAAGAAACTCAATTAACCGGTTGCCTTAATTTTACAGTTTATGTTAATGCCAAAACTAAGTCAGAGAATGTATTTGTAATAGAAAGTATGGTTTTATCAGTGAATTCCTGCTAATCATAATATAAAAATTATGGCCAGTTTGAAAAGGTTTTCCCAAACAACATTTTGGAAACTTATGAAGCCATATATCTGTATTCTATAACTAAAATGTTGATTAATAACATGCATTTCAAGTCCTGTTTGATAGTTTCTTAAGCTAATCTATTCCTTTTTAAAAGAATAATGTGTTCTGGATGAACTTCTGCTATGGATGGGAAAAATCCACTTTCTACTAACATGGTGTATTACTTTCAAATTAACATTGAGATGAAATCCTTATTGTTTCATCCAGAATGTCATATTACAGTTTGAATTTACATTGCAGCATGTAACCATGTTATTTTGTACATGGAGAAATCTGGCATGGAATATGTGAAAGATGTGTTAAGACAGTGTTTGTTAGACTGCTATTACACTAAATAGACTAGTAGACTATTTATTCTACCCTTTTGTATTTTTTTCTTTGTTCTTGATTTCTTCAGAGGATCTGCGTTTGTTTACCCTATGCCTATGATATTACTAGAAAATGTCCACTGATTTTAAAAAAATGGGACAGGGGAAGCAAAAGCTTTTAGAAAGTACATAATCATAAACCAAAACATGCAATATATCATTTAAATGCTATCTAAATTTATTGTACATATGTAGAAGAAAAAAAATATATGTAGCAGCAAAGAAGATATTCCAACAGTGTACTGATTCCATCAGATTTGGGTTACTCCTTGTAACTTTGCATAATTAATCTCTTAATTAAACACCACACTTGAAATGTCCATTATTATATATGTTTTTAGAGATGCATCCTAAGAAAGCAGTATCTATATTTTAATTACTATATTTTTGACAGAAATTAAAGAGACTTATCAGTATAATATTATTGGGGTAAGGTATTTTTGGTAAGCATACACAAACCTTATTAATAGCAGGAAATGAATATACTTAGATAATATCAAATATGCTAAATAATTATGATTCTTGTATCTTTTAGGAATAGCATATTTGAGTGGCATGTGTAGTGAAAAACGAAAATGTATAATTGCAGAGGACAACGGTCTGAATCTTGCATTTACTATTGCTCATGAAATGGGTCACAAGTAAGTAAGTGAATATGCAATATCTAAATTTACAGTTGCATACAGTGGCTTTAAGGAAAAAAATAAGCCCCAATTTGATCGAGAGGATTTGATATTTTTGCTTTTCATATGCTGCTGGGTTTTTAAATAGAATGCTTATTTTATATATTCCATATATAAATGCAAAAAAAAAAATATTTCGCCTGATAGCTGGTTGGTAATATTGCAAATAATTAAATGATAGAAATGAAGACTCTAGGAGAAGAAGAACCAGAGTCTGGGAATAGAGTCAAGGGAGGATTCAGCCTAGAATTTTTACATGTCCACAAATGCTCCAAGTCCAGCCTCCTTTGAATTCCTTGGACTCTTCTTTAGCACCAATTCACTGCTGACAGTTAATTGACTAATATATAGGCTTGAGCAGTAAATCTTAATTGGAACTTAATATGCAACCCTCATTCTTTGCACCTGACAGAGACTTAGTTAGAAAGCAAGGGGAATGATACTTTTTAAAAAAAGAGTTAATTTTTGGATTTCTGGAAACCAGATGGAATATTTTCTGGACATGAAATTTCACATGAAAAAAACAGAGGAAGGTCACACCAGAAGACTGCTATGATTAAAGAATTTTTCCCCAAGGCCATAACCTCCACTTACTTTTACAACAGAATCCTGAGTTCAGGAGAATCCTCCCACTGTGGTCCTGCTGTCCATAGGGAGGAAGTATCCTGCTGAAAGCCAAAATTAATACAACCCCCCACCCAATCAGCAGGTTTCTGAATGAACAGCCATCATACGTGGGTCAAGTTTCCTCCAATTTATTTCCCGATTAGCAGTGCTTACTTCCTGTTTCAGAACTTGATTGAAACAGTGGAAATTAAAATGTCGTTTGAAAAATACACAGGTGAAAACTCAAAGATGGGAATTGAGCATCTTTTCTCATCATATGGCCTTAATATTTATGCGGTGGGATAAACAAAGGAACAGGAATGAGAATCTATATCTTGTCTAGTTCTATTCTTTTATACTCTGGTATTTATTACAGTATTGTTTTGTTAGCTTCTCTGTATAAATATGGAGTCTCTCAAGGGTATTGATAGTAGTATCTTATTTTTGTTACTCAGAATAAAATTTACTTCTGATAATTCTATTTTACAATTTAATGAGATTTGTTTGAAAAGAAAAGCCCAAAACTTAAATTAAAAACAGACTTTGTAAAGTAATGATTCATAACTTGAGTATATTATCAGAGGGATTTTTAAAGCCTGCCATTGTTTATGTAATCATATAAAAAATGGAGCAAAGATAATTTTCAGGTGGGATTTATAAGAAACACTTACAATAGATAATTTATTTAGACTAAAACACATTTTATAACATTTGATTTTTCAAAAGGGAATTATAAATATGAAATTTAAATCCTGAAAGTTAGCTGGTTATTTGAATATATCAACTGCAGAAATTTTCAGCTTGTTCTCTTAAGGGCTTATGGTACATAGAAAAAAAACAACTTACTATCTGTCTCCCATTTTCGCAAATAAAATAAAGCTGTTAAAATGAAGTTGTCTATATCCATAGATGAAGCACAAGGAACTTTGGTACAAGGAATTATTGTCGTTCTTCAATTCATGTTCCATTTCTGATTATTCAATGGACTGAATAATCATGACCCAATGGATATTATTTCTCTGACTTCCAGTAATTGCTTCTTTGATTTTTTTTTATGAGCATATACATGCCTCATCAATTAGACTTCTTTTTTTCTCTTAGCTTCTTTTTTTCTCTTTAATTTTTCTTTGAGTCAAGATTTTCTCCAGTAACGGTTGTCTTCATATTTTCTGGCCAAAATATCTAAGTTTTACTTTTATGATTAGCTTTTCCAGCAAGCAGTCTGATTTTGTTTATCTTTGCATTTCATATTACCTCATCTAGTATTGAAATATTGGCTCTTCTGCACTGCTAAATAGTCTCATTAATCTTCTCCAACATCACTATTCAAAGGTGTCTGTTTTCTTTTGTGCACTCTGTCTGATGGTCCAATTTTCATAGCCGTATGGTAGTTGAAAGAAACCATTCCCTCTGTGATGTCTTATTTTGTGTAGTTTTGTTATAGTCAGTTAAGAAAAATCTTTTTATTGAATAATTATGGTAATTGACTTTTTGAGCCTAGGAAGATAATATATGTTATTACTTAAATATTTTATCTTCAATTTGTATTAGTTGGTGCTGGCTATGGACATAAACATTTTTTTAAAAAAATATTGAGATTCAGTCCAACTTTTCTATTGTGTTAACAGAATTCTTTTAATCCTCCTAGTTACTAGTGTTATCTATGGTATTATCAGCATATCTGAGACTGTTGATATTTTACCCAACCAGTTAAATTTTTAATGGTTTTTCCCACCAATTAAATATTAATTAATTACATTTAATTCTATTTTTTATTTGTTGTAGCACAGCATTTCTTTTAATGCATTCTGCATACAAATTAAATAGAATATACCTAGGTGCATGCCTTTGCAAGTTTTCAGCCATTTATTGCCCTATATTCTGTTCTAATGGTTGTATTCTATCCTACATACACATTTTTCAATAAATATTATTGAAAAAGGTGGTGATGCACTCCTTTCTCAAGATGCCATCCTGTGATCCAACGACAGTTACCAAGCAGTCCCCAACCTTCTCTGTGTAGAAGTTGGATTTTAGTCTGAGATTTAGTACTAAGATAGCTTTGGATGTGTTTGTTATTGATTTGTGGCAGAGCCAGGACAGTAGTTTGTCCATCCTTGTGCTTCTTGATCTCTGTGACTGTTGATACTGTCGACCACAATATCCTTCTGAACCAATTGTGAGCAACATTTTATGGTGTTTCTGTTTCTTACTCCTGGCTAATGACGGATTCTAGTCATCATTGGTTGTGAGGGAGTGAGCACTCCCTAGACAGGGTTCTACTTTCCTTTTCAACATCTACATGAAACAGCTAGGTGAGATCATTTGCCACATTGAGGTTTGGTGTCATCAGTATATTGATGATACCCAATTGTATTTCTTGATCCAAGTCAGCGTAGTGATGCTATTAAAGCTCAGTGCCAGGGCCTGGAGGCTGTGCAGGTTTGGATGGGGAGGAACTGTCTCCAATTCAGTTGTATCAAGACCAAATATTGTAGATATTTGGGCCCCTCTATTGCTAATGGTGGAGCAAACAATATTGCAATCCAAAGTTCTTTGCGTACTTACATATTAAATTAATCTAATAATACTTAGACTCCATAGAAGTAAAAAGTATTGCTGAGCACAAAAATGGATTCTCACATTCATAAGGAAGAAAATGCCTATTGTGTAAAGAATGCCCAGGATTATGTACAGGGTAGTTGACCCATATAGCTTAGGAGAGCTTTTGAGCAATCTGTATTATTGTTTTGACTTGCAGAACAAAAATGAGTTGTATTCAGATTTTATTTAAGACTTAAAAGCTTATAGGCCCTTTTTACATAATGTATGTCCTTATTATTTAGTTAAAATGCAATTGTTCAAATTTGGAACCTAGAGTAAAAAATAAATGCATATCAGACATATAGGGTGGTTTAGAGGAAATGAACTGGCCTGATAAACCTAAGAAGAAAGCATTGGACATTTTTCTCAATAAGTACCAAGCTGAACAGGAGAGCATTATCAGGATGGATCAGTTAGTGGTAATAGAAATTCCAGGTGGTCTTAATAAGACTGACTAGTTATTCTCTAAGGTCAAGGTAAAAGATAGTATACCTAGGAATTCTTGACCATTTAAGAGTGAAGCAGATAGAAATAACAGGCCCTAGAAAAGTTATTTATTTTACCTATTTGTTAAATCGATAAGATGTCCATTTCACCATGGTCACAGCTCTGGATTGCAAGATATACACATTTTATTGAAAGACACTCAAAAGCTTTAGAGAACCCATATACCAAGAAGCTGCTGAATTTGATTTCCATTCCTCTCATTGCCTTTTCTCCTTCTGTGACCTTCAAGCTTCTGATTACAGCTTGCAACACTTGGGCCAATACTTTTGTATTTAGAAATACAAGAATAATTCCTGTGCAAAAGAATTTCTTAAGAATTTTTGCCTGGCTTCTTGTACCACTTGGTTGCTTGTTGATTAATGGATAAAGCATTGGAGTCCATTTTGGATTTTTGTGGTTTTTCCCCTACAGATCTCCAAAAGCCAGAGAAAGAGAATGTGCTGTAATGGGAGTATCTCTGAAACAAGCAGCTGCTAATTAAGGAAGTAAGTGAGAGTGTTTCTCAAAGATAGGAGAGTCTCTAGTCTACATCTTAGTAAGAAGAGAGAGGAGTGAAAAGCCCAGCTCAGCCCACAATCTATTCTGTGAATGATCACAAGATCTCCTGTGTTTCTAGGGAAAGATGTCATTCTCCAAGTCTCTCCCAGCACTTTGAATATAATTTATTTCTGGTCATTAGTTGTCATGTCTTGGCTTGTTTCATCCTAGCGGACTGAAAAGTATTTAAAGGTGGTCAGATATAAATTCAAATTTGTATCCGAAAGGAGTCTACGTGAGGAAACTCTTTTCAGTATATGAGCTGTCCCCTCAGTACAAAGAGTTGACTGAAGAGAGCTTCTCTGCCATTCATAATGAGACATTCCCAGAAGTGTAAAGCCCTGTCCTAAAAGTGCAATAGGAGAAACAGCTAGAAGCTTCTTTGAATTGACTATATAAAACAGTGTTTCTCAAACTTGGCGACTTTAAGTCCTGTGGACTTCAACTCCCAGAATTCCCCAGCCAGCTATGCATTTGTTAAACACTGATATAAAAGATTCACATTTAAAACCAATGGTGGTAGATTTGTTTTTATTGTCACCTCTTCTTTCCTAATAAATCTCACTAATCATATTGAGTTATTCCTTGGTTTTCATTTCAGTCCTAATTGTTGCTGTAAGTTATGGACTGAAGTAATATTTTCCTGGACTGATTATTTGATTATTAGGCATATTTTAATTTAGAAGAAGGAGCTTGTGATCTGACTCACATTCAGCAATAAGGCTTTGTGTAATAGAATTAGTGCAACGTATCTTTTCAAAATGAATATTGTGCCAGCAAGGTACTTCAAGTCGCTGTAGAACTGCTTCAAATACCTCAGTAGTATTTGAAGCAGTTCTAAATTTGGCTTATGTTAATTGTCTGGCCTTGGACTCAAATTGAAATCATTCTGTCATTTTTGTGGTTGCATCTTTCTTAGTGGCTGCTCTATTTCTTTGGTGATTTTTTTCTAGTCTCCAGTAGAAGATCTGATTCTTCTCTGATGTGAAGTGACTCATTTCATTTCATGTCAATTTCCTGCTTTCCAGGATGTCAATATTTAGCCTTAATTCTTCTATTTGACAATATTTGTCAAGTTTGTCTTGGTTCATGTTTATGTTCACACCGGTACTATAATATCTGAACTTTCTTTTTATCACTGGACCCACTGACAGGTAGACATCCTCTGAACCTTAATACAGCTACATCATAAGCTTCAATGCTATCATAATTCCCCCCTGCTCATTTTATCTTCCAATATTCAGAACTCATCTTCCATGTCATATTGTGAATATCTGCTTGTGAATGTGTGTTTGGTTTATTTGGATAGAATATTTGAGTAGCTGTCATTTCCTTTCAATGGAGCTTATTTAGTCTGATCCTGCATCTATGAGCTGCCCATCATGGATGACCTTCTAAAAATATACATTTTCTGCTGTACAATACCATAACTTAAATGCACAAATTCCTTCACCACAAGACAACCTACATCTTTACTATAAGATAATGATCCAGGAATGGAGACAGGAACATAAGCATTGTATAGTATTTATTTGCCAGATTGGGCAGCTAAGAACATTTTATTATTAATTTGTTATTTATTGCATTTATTTATTTGTTATTATTTGGTTTAAATTTGTTTGATTATAGTAGGATAATTAACTGATCATAGTTGGCCAATAATTAGAGTAGCATAAACCTTGTAAAATAAATACATTTATAATATACCATAATTTTATTTATATATGACAGCCCTTGAAATATGTTGGACTTACAATTGCTGAATTTCATCTACTGAATTTCGCGATTGAATGGGGATTTGAATGTGCATCTGTCTTACCTATTCCTACTTTTTACCCACTGTACTGAGGGTTATATTTCTGTTCCAGATTGATGATAGAAGATTTTTATCTCTCTGTTTTCTTAGGTTATGTTATTATTATTATTTTCATGATTGCAAATGAAATTGCAATACAGTACAGGTAGTTCTTGACTTATAATAGTTTGCTTGGTGATCAAAGTTACAATGGCACTGAAAAAAGTAACATGACCATTTTTCGCACTTACTGTTGCAGCATCCTCTTGGTCTCGTGATCAAAATTCAGATGCTTGGCAACTGACTCATATTTATGACAGTTGTAAAGTCAATGGGGAAGCCAGATTGACTTAACAAGCATACTATTAACTTAATAACTTCAGTGATTCACTTAACAAGTATGGTTGTTGGGGCAAAAATGGGGCAAAGCTCACTTAACAACTGGCTTAGCAACAGAAATGTTGGGCTCAATTATGATCATAAGTTGAGGACTTCCTATAACCCACTTTTTTCTGGTAGAAACAAAACTTGTTGCAATGGCAAACAACAATTATTAACTGCAAACCTAAGACTGGTTATTTGAATTATGATGTACTCAGATACTTTTCTGAAATAATTCAGACCATAAACAATATATGTATTAGATTGCTTAGCAAAGCGTAGACATATCTAACTAGACAAACATAAATCTAAACCAATGAATACATTCAAGTAATCATAGTCTTGTTTATTGTGATTTGTTGAATAAGCCAAGTTGACTGGATTCATTCAATGTACGAAGCCACAAATCAAGGATTATAAATAAGAATGGCTAAGGCTCCGCTTTAAATCCAAGGAATGTACTGTATTAAGTTTGATTTCCTCCTGAAATTAAGAAGAAGTGTTAGACGTGTACATCCTTATGTGTATATGTCTATCTATATGTCTATTATCAATTTAAACTTGAAATAATTAAAGTAATTAAATTCTCTTTGTCAAATTTGTTCTTTAAAGATTGCAAGTATGTTAAGGTTTCATTTTTATCTTGGAAATTTACATTCTGTTGTGTAAATCCTTAATTCTATATCTATGTTGGAAATGTGAGTAGACATTTTTGGTTGAACATTTGAGAAGCTGCTTTTATACTGTTCTTCCCTTAAAATGTTTTCCAAACTTGTTTCAGCATGGGAATAAATCATGACAATGACCACCCATCTTGTGCAGATGGTCTCCACATCATGTCTGGAGAATGGATCAAAGGGCAAAACCTTGGGGACGTTTCATGGTCCCGCTGTAGCAGAGACGATCTAGAAAGATTTCTCAGGTAATTTATTCAAGAAGTGGATATAGTTAACAATCAGACTTTTATTTTGTTCAGTCTTTTTTTCCTGGTGATTATAAGTTATAAGCCAAGCTTTCAATACCTTACTACAGTTTCTATATCAGATTGAGAAGAAACTACTTCTGAAAATTGCTTGCTATTCTTTAGAAATATTATTACCCAATGCATACCTTAGGCAGAAGCTGCTTTTAACAAGGCATTTCTTTAGATTTCAGCATTTTGGGGAGTAAAATAAATAAATAATAAATGTTAGTAATAACTTAAAAATTAAAATCCAATATCACGTATATAGTGAAAGTTAAATATATATAAATATACATCTATATCTCCTCTATTTTTTTATTTTATTCTGTGTGTGTGTTTGTGTGTATGTAAAAGGCTGTATGTATGTTTGTATCAGTGGTGGGTTTCGAAATTTTTTAGAACCTCTTCTGTAGGTGTGGCCTGCTTTGTGGGAGTGGCTTGCTGGTCATGTGACTGGGTGGGAGTGGTTTGCCAGCCATGTGACTGGGTGGGCATGGCCAACTTGTAAAATATAGTGAAACTCACTTAACAACGCTCTTGCTTAGCAACCAAAATGTTGGCTCGGAAACTCTGGCATTTGAAGCATGCAAGTCTTAAAGCTGTCAAGTTACAAGACCCTTGCACCACTAACCCTTTAGAAAAAAAACCCAGGGGTGTTCAAACTTGACAGCTTTAAGACTTGTGGACTTCAACTCCCAGAATTCCTCCTCTCGCTCTTCATCTTGATGATATGCAGACAGGCCGGGGAGGGAGCTGGAACTGGTTCTAAATGACACTGTAGATTTGTGGAACCTCTTCTATAGAAGAGGTTAGAACTGGCAGGAACCCATCCCTGGTATGTACGTATGTATGTATGTATGTACGTATGTATGTATGTATCTTCCAACATAACTCTGGAACTCCTTGAGCAATTTCAACCAAACTTGGTACACAGATGACTTTCTCTCTGGAGAAAAATACTGTGGGCGTAAGACACCCCTAACACCCCTCGGGGTGTGTGTTCTGTTAAGATGTGGCCTGTTGTGCCTTTAAATGGCTTCTACTGTACTGCTGTAACTCTTGAACGCCTCGAGCAATTTCAACCAAACTTAGTAGTTCTTCCCCCTACTCCCATGCCCATCATCCCTGCCCTCTCCCTTCCCCCTTCCATGTGCTCTTCTGTCCCGCCCTGTCTATGATTCTGGCACTTTGTCCCAAAGTGTTTGTTTGACAGGGAGCCATTAAGAGGAGCCTTTCTTCCCCCTACTCCCATGCATATCATGCCGGCCCTGTCCCTTCCCCCTCCTATGCATTCCTCTTTCCCGCACTCCTCTTTCCCGCCTGTCTACGATCCTGGCACACACCAGGATCACACACACCAGGGTGTCTTAACTCCACAGTCTTTTTCCCCAGAGAGTAAGTCATCTGTGTATCAGGTTTGGTTGAAATTACAGATTACTTATTTTGGGGGGGGGGGTAAGACACCACTGGTGTGTGTAAGTGTGTGTGTGTGTGTGTGTGTTCCAGCATAACTCTGGAATGCCTGGCCCGTTAAGGAGAGCAAGTGCAGCATCCTAGAGCGGCAATTGTTTGTGATGTCATGGGAGGGAGAAGGGAGAGACAGGGCCGTTAAGGAAAGTGAGTGTGGTGTCCTAGAACAGCAATTGTTTGTGATGTCTGGAAAGCTAGCCATGCTGTTCACCTGCCAGTGGAACAATGGGGAAGCGCCTAACGGATTTGGGGGGAAAGTGCCAGGATCGTAGACAGGGCAGGAAAGAGGAGCACATGGGAGGGAGAAGGGAGAGGGCAGGGATGATGGGCATGGGAGTAGAGGGAAGAAAGGCCCCTCTCAGTGGGTCCCTGTCAGACAAATGCCTATAAATACCCAGGCAACACCAGGTTACCAGCTAGTATACATATACATATAAGTAAGTGTTATGTCAAAGCATCTGGTATGCCCAAATATGGGAGGGAGCATACTGCTTCCCTTTTGCCTTTCAGTTCCACCCTAGGAGCCTTCCAGGCAGGAAACCATTTTTGTGTTGCATTTGTGTTGATAAGGGAGGAGAGCTTGTGGCTTAGTGGCTAATACAATTGCCTCATATGTAAAAACAGCCCAGGTTCAAATCCCAGTAAGGATATGGCTAGTTGATGAGAGCTAAATAGTTTGAAATAGATCTATACTAATCTCCCTTTATTTATTTATCAGCACAAATGCAACACACACACACACACACACACACACACACATTCAACTGTCACTAGTCACTATTCATCTAAGTAAAATGAATGTCCCAGATTGTGATAGAAGTCTAGTCACTAATTTGCCTCCTCTCACTAATTTTTTGAATTTCTCATATTTTTGATACATACCTTTTGAGACAAAAAAGAATGTCAGAATTCCTTAGCAAGGTGACAAAAGAGAGGAGAAGAGAAAGTCATGAAAGACCATGCCTGGAAGGATTATACAGTGATTCTTCCTGCATACCTACTTGTAATAATGACCACTTTAGTTCTTCCTTCTTTCCTTCCTTTTAGAGAGGCATATGTCAGGAGAAAAGCAGATTTAGGAAGGAAGTTGCCTTCCCAACCCCTTATCTTTGTACAATAGACTGAATCCAGGTTAGAGCACAGGGTGTTTCCTTGTAATTAGAAAATCAAAATGATTGGTTAGGAAACCTAAATGGAAGTCATTTTTTTCAGCTTTGGAAGATGCAGAGAAACAGACTGACTGAGGTATTTACTGAATGCTTGACTAAACAAATACAACAAACGGACAATCAGAAAGCACCTAAACCTTGAATTGGCAGTACCAAAAGATAACTAGTTCCAGTTAGTCCTTACTTAATGATCTTAATTGGGACTGGAACTTCCGTTATTAAGCAAAGTAGTTGTTAGGTGAAATACCATGTGATCATGTCACTTAGCAATAGCAGTTCCAGTATGCCAGTTATACTTGGTTGTTAGGTGAGGACTATGCCATTTGTTAGGCAATAATTTCAGTCTTCTCCTCTCCTGAGTAAATTGTCATCTCTGCAACCTCCTTCCCAGTTGGGCCAGATAAAATCTCTTTGGCAGACTCAGCTGCCTGTCATTCTTACCTAAGTAAAGATCACTTGTATTTTTAATTTTTTAAAATATTGCAATACCCCTTTATTCTTGCAGTATTAAAGAAAGTGTTAGAAGTCCATTTCATACAATATGACATGTGTATTTTGTGAAAGGATTTTGAATTCCCTAGTTAGAATTATCCATAACATTTCCACAATGGGATTAAGTAGTATAGGGATTCTACACAATAAAATTAGAAACCGGATTCATGTTTGTGCCCAGATGAATCCTATATATTTTATCTTTACTTATCCAGTTCTTCTTTGTGTTTAATAGTTGTTTAATCTAAAATGGGAAATTATGGAGCAAGATGGGCTGCTTTTTTGTATTGACCTTAGATTGAGGTTTAGTGGTATTCAAAGATATTCAAAGTCGCGTTACATGACTTTGTTCCCCAGACATATTTGGACTTGTGTTCTTTCATCATCACTTTCCCATGTAATGATCTTGAATAATGATCAATGATGATGAATTTTCAGCCAATTCTTGAGGGACGGGATGAATGGAGATCATGGACCTCCTCCAAGTACCACTGTTTAAAGTGGCTTTTCTACTGAAAGCTGCCTCACGTTCATGGACATATGTCATGGTATCCTCTTTTTCACTAATATAAAATCTTTCTTTGTTAAATTAAGGCAAGATTGGGTTTTAAAGCTTTCATCTTAATTCTACATAAAGCATATATCTTATTTTCACCAATCTCTTATGCCTTGCCAGATCA
This sequence comes from Natrix helvetica, assembly GCF_964273705.1. Classification (NCBI taxonomy): domain Eukaryota; kingdom Metazoa; phylum Chordata; class Lepidosauria; order Squamata; family Natricidae; genus Natrix; species Natrix helvetica. The sequence goes on from NC_138552.1 coordinate 60,440,303, forward strand.
AAGGCCAGTAACTGCTTGCTGCATACAAATCCCCAGAGCCTCAATTCTGTGATTATTCCTTCAAAACTCCCCGGGATAACATACACTGCAGATGAACAGTGTCAGATTCTTTTTGGACCAACTGCGTCTTTCTGCCAAGAAATGCAGGTAGGAATAATAGATTACTGTCATTTATGACTTAACAATATACCCAGATTTAAAGCTTGCTGTTTTCCTTTCTGTACTTTGTGTACAGAATAATAAGATTGAAGAAATAATAACAGCAAAGGAATAAAGAAATGTAGAACAATTCTGAATGTTTCCTTTATTAACTATTCAAAGCTTCTTCATATTGTTTCTATTCTGGGTTTGACTTTTCAATATTTAAATGACAGATATCAAATCAAAACAGGCCTTTATTATAGTCTAAAACAGTATAAAACTTCAGGTGTTACATGTTTCCAAACTTTCATTCACAAGATAGCTTGGTAACTTTGATAGCTTGGAGCTGAGGTGGCGCAGTGGTTAGAGTGCAGTACTGGAGGCTACTTCAGCTGACTGCTAGCTGCAGTTCGGCAGTTCAGATCTCACCGGCTCAAGGTTGACTCAGCCTTCCATCCAACCGAAATGGGTAAAATGACAACCCAGGTTGTTGGGGGCAATATGTTGACTCTATAAACCACTTAGAGTGGGCTGTAAAAGCACTATGAAGCGGAATATAAGTGCTATCGCTATTGCTAAGATAGAATAGATTTTTCATTTCTCCTGCACATTCAAATGTTATTATCCTTGGAAAACAAGGTTGCCTTACTAAATTAGAATGCTTGTTATTGGGGACATTTCGTTGCTTTTAGATAGGGCTTGCAATAAAATGGAAGAAAGTATATTAATAGCTTTTATTTTAATTTTTATCTTAATTTCACCAGGTCAAAAGGTTAAATGGTGGGCTATAAGCTAGATGTTTCCAATATAAATAATCAGTTTTATACACTGATTACACTTTTATAATCTCTTATCAGTGAATAGAAGTATCATTTTGTTTTTCTTCTTTCCAACCTTCCACTGCCTCTTACTTCTTTTAATTCTCCAAGGCTGTTGGTGTTCTTCCTTTCTTTCTTTGGCCAGTAGAGAAATTTTACTTGTTTCTTTGTCAGGACTGACTTTCCTGCAAATTTGTCCATGGATACAAAAATAAAATCTATCCCTCAAATCATCTTCATTCCAACCATGGAATTTGAAATGTTACTGTCAGAATGTAATCATGATTTGGAGGGTTAATACACTACTATAAGGTGTCTACAGCTCCAACCACGGTCATCAAAGTTCAACCCTTTGGGATCTTCATGCAATCTTGTGATACATATAAGAAAGGTGGAGGCTCAGTTGGTGATGTCATTTCTTTTCAGACAGGCGAGTTTGACCCTCTCCCCGATATTATTGCTATTATTATGTATTAAAATATAAATATTAAAAGATACACATACATGTCATGATTATCAGGAAATAGTTGGCTTCATTGATTTTTAAATTTACTACATTATATGCTATTTTATATATCAGTTTATAATAAAAGTTGATTGCTTATTAGTTATCTATGACTATCACTAAGTGTTGTAACTTATAATTCTTGATGAATATGTTTTTTTTCTTTTTTCCCTTTTATGTACACTGAAACAATATGCACCAAAGACAAATTCCTTGTGTGTCCAATCACACTTGGCCAATAAAGAATTCTATTCTATTCTTTTCTATTCTATTCTATTCTATTCTATTCTATTCTGTTACAAATTAGAAATATGAAATAACTTATCAATTCACATTAATTTCTATGAAATTGGAATATGCATATTTGAATTCATTTTATGTATTTTAGCAACCAGTTTGGCCTTGTGGTTAAGGTGCAGGACTAGGAGTTGGGAAAGCAGAGTTGTAATCCTGCTTTAGGCTTGAAAGAGACCTGGGTGACTTTAGTTATTCTCTCTCAATCCTAGGATGAAGGCAGTAACCAACCACTTCCAAAACTGCTGCAGTGAATAATTGCAAGGATTTGTCTATGTAGTTGCCAGGAGTCAAATTAGACATAAAGGGATGTAAAAGACAACTTTACTTATAAACTATCTGAATACTAAAATGGGATCACTGTCATTATAGTCTTTTATTATTCTTTAAATTTAGTGTTTCTGTAATGTAATGATTTAATCTTTCATGTTTATGTTTGTTTATGTATGTTTATTTTTACAGTTATGTATTTAAAATATCCTTAAAATATTCTTTTCCAGGGAATATAGACAGAAATGGTTTTCAAAAGATACATTACAGTCCATAAAACTACATAAAGCCAAAGCTTTAAATTGGATAATTAATTGCCTACACAGAGCAAATTGAAGTCGGAAAGAAAAATAGTTATCAGAAAAGGCAATCCCAATTTTATATTTATGTAAGCTAAACAAACAACTTTTTTTATTTTGCAGTCGGATCTGCAGTATTTCTGTTTTGAAGTCATGATAGAGATTATATTCTATAGCAAAAGCATAATTTATTTGCAGCTTCTTAAAATAGCATATTTCTTGTGAAAGTTATAAAGAACATTTATATACAAGTTTTTACATTGGTTTTTATTTCTTTCCAGCATGTTATTTGCGCTGGGTTATGGTGTAAAGTTGAAGGTGAGAAAGAATGTAAAACTAAGTTGGATCCACCAATGGATGGAACAGATTGCGACACTGGAAAGGTACATTATAACACCATTAATTTTTAATGAGTGAATTTGTTTATATGTGATCTTAAATGTAAATTTCATTGCACCATTTTTATTCAAAATGTGATTATTCTAAAGTGCTAATTAATTGGTTTAAACATTATACCTCCATTAACATACAAAGGATATTTTCGCAGCAGTTGCTATTGTTTAATTGAAGGCACTTAGTCTTTGTAGAAAATGCGTACTAAAATTTCAAAATTGTAACTACAAGAAACTTTAGTGGTTTTTTTTTTACCTCTGATTAACTTATTGCTTACTTATTATGAAGGACAATTTCAAATAATTTAAAATAATAGTACCGTATTGATTTAAAGTCAAACTGGCAAGTCATTTTCAATTCCAGTGAAACTTGTGACTTATCAGTAATAAGAGTTGAGATCCTTATTTTCAGAAGGAAAATACAATTGGGTAAAATAAATAAGTTATTTCATTAAATAAAATCTTTAACTATTTAAATCAATGGAAGTCTCATACAATCAAGCAACAACCAGAAAAATCTTAATTCTAGATCATTGTAACTAATTCATAGCATTCTAGACCAAAACTTTACCCAGGCCATTAGAATTCTGTCTAATGGATTTTACTTGTATGGATTTAATATAAATATTGTAAACATTTATAATAATTAGTGATTCTTAAGTGCGTGTATCAAAACTAGTTTATCCCAGGGAAATTAGTGACCTGGCTTATTTAATGAAGTAAAATAACATAAAAATAAACATTTTAACAAAGAATCTTCTTTTTGATGAACCTAGAAATGTTTTTTGACCATGTGCAGTCATAAAATAGTGGGGATGAAGATATAGGATAGGAAAACTAGAAACAGTTTCACTGAAAATAAAAGGGCAGGCAGGAAGGCATGTAACTCAAATTTGAAACAATTGACAGTAAAATTTCTATTTTATCTGAATGCTTTTCTTTGCTAGAATATATGATATTCATCTATCCATAAAAGGGAGACTAAGAGAATTCAGTAATTGAAATGGCTAAAAGTAACTATATAGTCAATGTAATTCTGTTTCATAAGTTCCATTGTTAATATGGTTGTTGCCAAAATTCTCAATTTTATAGCAGAAGCTTCAAATGATTATCATAAGATATCAAAGCAGTCAGAAAGCTTTTAGGATTTTTCTCTTCATAAGCCAAAATAAATTGGCCTTCCTTTTATGTGGACATCATTTCTTGTTATTTGAGCCATTATGCAAAGTTGAACCAGCTTTTTTTTTTTTTTTTTTTTTTGTATGTGATAGAGTCGATTCATGATGGGCTGTGATCTTTGTATATATATTTTTGATTGCAGCTGTGTTGCCCTAGGCAATGTATTATGTGGATTACAGATTCAAATTTTTATAGGCAGGCTAGATTATATATGAAAATAATGTAATGAGTATTGATTCCTGTATGTAACCCCTTCCAAAATATTCTAGGTTTAAATAAAGACATGATTTGGGAGCTTCATTTCCAAATCTAACTCTACAGTTTCAGGCATTTTGTGCCCTATCATTGATACAACAGGTAAAAAGACAACACGTGGACCAGTGTAGGCAATATCATCCACTTAGTAATCAGTGTGCTTTAAGAGGGCAGAACTAACTAAGTAGTAAACATGTGTCTTTCATTCTAACTTATCCCCTAAGTAGAGAAGCGGTAATGTAAATATTGAATCTAATTAGAAATAGTTATCTCCTTGATTTTGCACCATTCAATAAAATTTGTTTGAATAGATAGAGCAATAGTAAATTTATCTGAAGGGAATAATTATTTTTCTCTCCAGCAAATAATTTGCCTTTTAAAAAAATGAGTTCTCTTAAATTTACCATGAATGCAGTAATGGAGGCATAATTATACTTTTATTCCTCTCTGCTTTGCCATTGTGTCAGATATTGTAAGTTAGGTTCCTTTTGAGTTTATGTAGTAAATAACTTTGCATGTACTTCATACATTTTAAACTAAAAGCTGATGTTTGTAATAGTGGTGTAAAGTTGGAGAATGTATCAGTAAAACATCTTTTGCTGGACACATGGAAGCAGAATGGAGTACCTGGAGCTCTTGTAGCAGAACTTGTAACACTGGAATTAGCAGTCGACAACGTAGATGTGCTAGGTAAGCCACAGCTTATTTGTGTTCTGCTTGTCATATTATTTACTAAATTCCAAATTAGTTATGGACAGATGCTCTGTCTACTACTTCACAATGTAAAAAGAATATTACACAACTAGGTTCATGGTATTATATAAAATTGTAGATTGCCAATAAACATGAATATTTCAAGTGCTGAGATAGGCACTCTCAAATATATTTCTTTATATACAATTTAGCTTAAGAAAGGAAAACTAAGTAAGTAGTGTTCGGCATGTATTTCTGATTTTAAAATAAATGGTAGAATAAATAGCTTTATATAGATCATTACTCAACTTTAGGCACCTTGGGAGTATGGGGAAGAATTCACATAAAACAAGGATAATCCAGTCCAGCCTTTCCTGCTTTTTATTCAAATATATTGGGGTGCACCTTTTAGAACATCTGATCATTGATGCCCAATCTGTCAAAAAACCAAGATTAGAAAAGGCTGAAGAAGGGAGAGTCAAATCATTGTCATGGTTTAGCCTAAATCTAGTTTGGTATCATAATATTCATGGTGAATATTTTTTATAACAGTTGCTGTTAAAAAACTATTAGATTCTCTTTACCATTTATAGGCAGGATATACATAGGTAATCACTGTTATTTTAATTGTTTGTAAGTAGGTATATTATATATTGGACTGGGATTATGCATCCCAGTGTGTAATTTTGAAGTGAAGCTGTCCGAGAGATAAAATGAGGTGATATAAAACCACATTTCCCTCCTTAAGCTCACAGATACAAATGTGATGGAACTAAATAACAATGTAAATCATGCAAGCCATGTCCACGCAACTAATTTTATTTTATAATTTTAATTTTTATCTTTCCTAGTCCAGGTCACGAAGAAGCAGAATGCCAGGGATCAAGAATACAATATAAAATATGTAAGAATCCCTCTTGTAATCCCGGACTGCCTGCGTTCAGGGATTGGCAATGTCAGGTCTTCAGCATCAGGCTAGCGTATCAGAAACATGTACACCAATGGCAGGCTGTTATAGATAAAGGTAAGAGCACACCCCTATCTTATATTTAATAGCTGCACACTTACTGTCAATATACATCTGCATTCACACACATATGCACACACACAAATCTGTGCATATTATACCTAATAATTATAATATAATAGTAGGCCCCATATCAGTGAAGTTGACTAATGCAATGAAAGCAATGAGAAAGTAATACAGTTATAAACCTTATAGTAGATTACTTAAGAAATACTTTTGTGTGCTTTTTTTTAAAAAAAAGAATATTTTCTTGCCTTTAAATAAAAATACATCCTGCAGTATATTTTTGGCAGATGAAAAATAAATGCTAAAATTATATATTTTAATTAATCATGAAACATTTCTTTAAAATTTAATTTTATCCATACTACACATTTGCAACAAAATCAAAGAAATATGTTAACCTTACGACTAGTCATGTTATGAGGATATTGGCTTTTGTGCACTGTCACATTAATATAGTGATGAAAGCTTGTGTTAGAATACATGTTTAGCATTTAAAATACATAACATTGTTCAATTTAAAATACAAAATATAAACAATTCATAAAGTAAGAATTGTAGGTTCACACTCCTAAAAGTTGATCACTAAAAAGATGCAACTTTAATCCTGAAATGTCTCAAAAAGTAAAATAATTTATCAGCATTTAATTCTGATATTACCTTGTTTCTTTCAAATACAATCAGAATGATCCCATTTATTATAAAGATAATGAAGTCATTTTTTGCGGTTTAGTAAGAAACTGGGTACAAATAAATATATTTTCTTTGGCCATAATTACTGGTAAATGTGAAGGTATTTATCATGTTGTCTCCATTTTCAAATAATATATTAAGTTAATACCAATAATTTTTCTGGGTCTGCTTTGCTACCTCTGTGAAGAGACAAGCAAGTATAAGTGGATTTGGGCCTCAGTTTTTTAGGCCCCTTTTTTGTTATTGTTATTTATGCACTATATTTGCGCTTCATTGCATGCAGAATAATGCCATCACTGCATATCTATGATTTGTAAAACATTGATTTTTAAAAATGGATTGTCAGAAGAATTGGGTATTACTATTATTTGAAAGTTCTTGAACTTCATTCAAAAAGAGTGTTTTCTTATTTAGCTCTTACAGCAAATAAAATTTATATGTATGAAATTAAAAATAATAGCTACCCTTGCACATACTTTTACTTGTTGATTGAATATAATACACATAATTATTCAAATACATTTATAAAAGGTAATAATTTATCAGAAAAAAATAACTGCTCAAGATTGAACTGTGTTCAAGATAATTAAATTTGAGATACATTTTTTTCAAATATAGCCACTTGTAAGACACATGCTGTTGGTAAACTAGATATTTAGCAACCCACTGATCTTTACTCCAAAATATAATTTGCATCATAATTGCAGATTAAAAAATGGCAGGAGAAGCAGGCAGAAAAATGATAAAGATATATATGATCTTTTCAAAACAAAAGAAAAATACAGTTCCTGTTCTTACTTTGTCAAAATATCAGTATTCTTTAAAAAAATGTATGTCCTCTTATAGTCCTTTAGAGATGTATTACAGCAGCAGTCCCAAGCTTTCTAGCTCTGTGGACTGGCAGCAGTGGTGGGGGTGGAGGGGATGGTTGTGCATGCTCAACCTAACCCCTCGCATGTGCAAATGAAGCTTCATACACTCATCCGCTGTTTGCATGGGCTGATTTCCAATGGGTCACATACCAGGATCAGTCCATGGCCCATCTTGTTGTATTCGGGTCTTTTCCTATGTAAGATTGAGATTGTCTTGGCAATGTTTCAGCGAGGTCCCACTCGCCATCTTCAGGCTGGTGTTTTCGGCTTCGTGCTTGTGCGAGTAAGAGGTGGTTGGACTGTCATCTTTCTATAAATCTTGGTGTGTGTGTGTGGAGTGCTGGCTTTGTTGCTGTAAGTGGGTTGATTGGCTGTGTAGTTTCACCCTGGTAGGTAGATGGAGTTGATGTTTGTAGATTGGTTGCCTATTTCGTATCATCCTGTGTGGCTGACGTACTAGCTGTGTGTCCATTGTTCTTTTGTGTTGTAACGACCTGGGTGGTGGGTGGGGTTCATTTGTTGACTAGGGCTGGTTTCCAGATGTTTGGTAGGCGGAAGGTATCGTCACGTTTATGCATGTTGTTGGGGTGTTTCCCTATTTCGATGGCTTCCATAATTATTCTCTTGTTGAAGTGTTCTGCTTTGGAGATTAATTTGGTTCCTTCAAAATCAATTTCATGTCCTGTTGCTTTAAGGTGCTGGAAAATTAGGAAGTTTTTTTCTTTTTTTCTGACTGCGTTCTTGTGTTCTGCGATGTGTGCATTTATTCTCCTATTAGTTTGTCCAATATATGTGGCAGGGAAGATTTTGCATGGTATTTCGTAGACTCTTTGGTTTTCTAGCTGGATCTTGTCTTTGGGGTTTCTTAAGATGTTGGCTATTTTTTGGTCAATGCTGAAGGCTGTCTTGATATTGTGCTTGTGGATAACTTTGCTGATTTTATCTGTGGTGCCTTTGATGTAAGGGAGGAGGGCGATGCCATTGTCCTGTTCTGTGTCTCGGTTCTTGGGGGGAGTCTCCCTTTGGATTAGGTTGGTAATTATTTTTCTTTGGAATCCGTTGGAGATTAATACATTTATGAGAGTGTGTAATTCGGTTTTCAGGTGGTCTTTGTCAGCTAGACGTTTGGTTCTGGAGATGGGGGTCTTGGCTACAGAGTTGATCTGTGCAGGATGGTGATGGGATTGTGCATTTAAGTAGCGGTTGGTGTCTGTTTTTTTCCGGTAGATGGTGTGTCCTAGGGAGCCATTGGGTTTTTTGTAGATTAGGATGTGCAGAAAGGGAAGTTGGTTGTTTGCTTCTATTTCCATGGTGAATTGTATTTTGGGGTGTAGGCTGTTGAGATGTGTGAGGAAGTTGTCCAGTTTTTGTTTCCCCTGTGGCCAAATCACAAAAGTGTCATCAACATATCTAAGCCAGAGTTTGGGTTTGTGTTCAGATTTATCTAAGGCGTTAGTTTCAAAATGTTCCATGTATATATATAAAATAAACTATAAATTGTTTATCACTGTGAAGAGGGAATTGCTGATTTGTTCTCACAAGAATGTTTCCTTTACTTTTGCTCACTATGCAAAGTATTTTCTTTCTATGCATTTTAACTCTTTTGGTTGCATGTCAGAAAAACAAGGAATATTTTGGTGAGTAATGTATGTCCTTCATTAGAGGTTTTGCTGTAAAGGAAGGTTTTCTAATGTTCAATACTGTTTATTGTATTATTATAATATATTGTTTATTTATAATGCAATACATATAATAATATAGTAGTGGTGGAAGCTGCAACTGAAGGGAAGGAGGAGTTAAAAGAGTGGTTAGCCTAGAATCCCTGAAAGTTTGGAAACAAAGGAGATTAAACTCACATACCCCGATCCTGGAGTGCTTATCCAGTTGTTCTGTAGTGAGTTCAGTTAGTCTGGTAAAATTCTTGTAAATAGGTGAGTAGCAATAAGCTTACTGTCTCTCAGTGTCATTCCTGACAATAATATAGCAAACTGAGAGGCAGTTCATCTAGTGATTAAGGCACCAGTCTAGAAACCAGGAGACTGACAATCACTGTTCACATTCTGGAACTGTCTCTTAACCTAATCCATGGCACAGGATTGTTGTGGAAAAAATAGGATGAGAAAGTAGTATTAGCTATATTCACCAACTTGAATTAATTATAAAAATAATAAAGGCAAAAAATAAAATGAATAAACAAATAAACAAAAAAAGTTACTTGTAGGTTTACTGACTCTGAAGCCATATCTAAATTGAATTCTCTTCCATTGTTTAAAATCTGATTGATTGACTATGTGCTGTCAATTAATAAATCAACACTTTAGATTGTTTTTCACCGTGAAAATCTTACAAGTTTTCCAATAGTGCACTCCTTAAGTCTCTTAAAATATATGTATTTATAACCAGTACTGGATTATTTGCATTGTTCAAAACTATTTTCAAGTCACATTCTAAATATATATATATTTATTCACGTAGAAAAACCATGTGCATTATTTTGTTCTCCAAATGGAAAAGAGCAGCCAATATTGGTAACAGAGAAAGTGATGGATGGAACTTCCTGTGGCCCTCAGGATGTAGATATATGTGCAAATGGAAAATGTCAGGTAAGTCCCTTCGGGGAGAGGGGGCGGTCTAGAAATCTAATTAAATAAATAAATAAATAAATAAATAAATAAATAAATAAATAAATAAATAAATAAATAAATAAGTCTTCCAAAATTAACTATTACTGTTTAATTATTTTGAGGAGTTTTTTTTCCTTAATTCTTTTAGATTATGGATATCATCTTTAAACTTAAATTACCCTGGAATTTAAATTTAGAACACTGTAGAAGAAATGGATAAGAATGCTATAATTTTGTATATATGAAGTGGGAATTTTGAAGGAGGGCTTTGTAAAACCCAATCTTTTAAGGAAAAAGAGATAGTATTTCTGATGGGGAAGAATATATTTTTAATTCTGTTTATTGTCCAGTTACCCCCCAAAATAGTTCAGAATAGGTCATCACATTGTACTGTTAGCAAATAATATATTTCTTATACTAATTATAGTCTAATTTGATGTGGAACTATCCTTTCGCTTGGAGTGGACAATGTGCTATTCTTCCTTTTTTTTACTTCAGAAATTTGGTTGTGATGGCATATTGGGTTCTTTAGCATGGGAAGATCACTGTGGTGTCTGCAATGGAAATGGAAAATCATGTAGAATTGTTAAAGGAGATTTTAATCATACTCGAGGAGCAGGTAAACTTCTTTTAACATTTATTGATTACAAAATGAAAAGGTATTTTAGCTTAATTTTACCCAGTTTCAACCTTGTTGTTAAGGAGATTAGGAACACATAAGAATAAGTATGTTATAAATCCAACTCCATGCATTTATCCCAGATTATTTTGTGTACCTGAATAGTAAATATTGCTCTGGATTAGAATTTTATCAACACTAGAATTTTAAATAAAGGACAGAAAGATTGTTTGCCCAAAGAAAATTATTTCATTTATAGAAAAAAAATATGAATTGGTTTTCTAATATTAAATGAACAAAATAAAAATAAACACATACAGCTGCATCAATCCAATTTCACAGTTGACCAGTACAGGAATAAGGGAAAGAAAAGGCCTAGAAATGATGCTAGGAAACAATTATCATATTACTCATCATATTACTTTAAAATCTTGCTACATTGTAAAACAAAAAGGCTAATTCAAATGTTAAAAATATATCAGTTGTATATTAAACTTCTATTATTCTATATAATTCTTGAGGGAAGGTATGTTCACATGGCAAATAAATAACAAAAATATCATCACAATGTTTACATCAGTTACATAATTAAGTAATTACAGAAATAAAATAAATAGCAGCAGAAATTGTTCAAAAATAATAATTGTGCCATCTGGAGTACATTGCATCAAGTGATTTTGTCTGTTAGTTTGGGTGGATGTTGGGAAAGAAATGTGATCCACTGCACCTGAAGTCCACTAAATGTAATTGAGGTTTCACTTTAATTGGAAACAGAAAATATATTAATAATCAATGAATACATCAAATCAACCCTGTTCTTTATTTGTCCATCATGTAATTTTTATAGAGATCATTTTAACTTTTCAGAAATATCAAGCTACGTACAGTGCATCTTTTCTAGCAAGCTTATATATTTCTACAAAAACACTTAAAATACAGAGGTTTGGTTTTTTTTTAGTATAGGTGAACTACTTATGAAATCATCACTTGCTTCTGGATTTTTAGGAATAGTTTGATAAACATAGCCATTTTCCTATCAGTCAATAAATTAAATTTAAAGGACTATAAACTTAGTTTATATTCCATGTCTAGGTATACTGATATAAATCTTGTTCATTTCTTCATGAATTATGTATGGAAGCTTTCTACAATTTGCAACCACAGTGCTTATCTGTGGTCTTAATGATTAAGTAGTATTTGTTTTTATTGAATCAGTATTGCTGCTGTGGTTTTTCCCTAAAGAAGTGTTTGAATGAATGTCTAGCTTTGTTATGATCAGTTAACTGTAGATCACTGTATTTGCGGATAGTACACATTCCTGTATATTTATTTTGGATATAGCTATTTAGAATTTGCCAAGTAATGTTGTTAGACTTGGGAAGGAAATCTAAAAGTCCCATTTCCTTACCCCCCTGCCAAAGTGGAGTAATGTAAACATGTCAAATTTACTTCTGATTTTTTAAATTAATCCAGGAATGTTGATCTGAATAGTTTACCTGATCCTATGGAATCAGCCCAAGTAAAAATTATAAAATTTGTGAATGAAATCCATGAAAATGCTAGTAGTGAGTCTCTTTGATATTAGCCATTCACAGTTACAGAATTCACATATACTATTACCAACTAACTAGAATTCTTAAACTAACGATGGTAGGCAGCTGAACAGGTCAAACCATCTTTTGTGTTAATGTTTTGTTAAGCCATGCTTCACTCTGGATCATTCAGCAGCTTTTAATACACAATGCAGAATAACAGAGTTGGAAGAGACTTTTGAAGCCTTTTAGTACAATCCCCTAACAGTAACCCAATACCTTTCCAATTTGTATGTGTTCTTTTAATTTCCCCCCCCCACACACACACACACACATGCAGTACAAATATTTATTATTAGAAGCAATGTCCAAAAGGTCAAGAGAGGGGTTCAATGTTCCAGATCAGCAAGATGATAGCTATAGTGCTATGAACAAAGCCCTGCCATTTGATACCTGCATCACTGAACATTTGTATTAAGATTTTGCTGATTTTAACTGCCTCTTCAGATATCCATGGTTGAAATTTTGTTGGCAATACTATTTTAATTAGTTGTTTTAAACCTGAAATTACTTAATTTAATTTAACTTTCTAAATGCTTTTTTTTTTCAAAAAAGATCACTAATTACCAAATACCTAGCAGGTTTTGCCATATCGTTCCTAATATACTTCATGCAGTCTGAAAGGGAATAGAAGAAGAGATTGGACAACCATTTCTCTGAACTTGTATAGGATCTCCTGCCTAAGCAGGGGGTTGGACTAGAAAACCTCCAAAGTCCCTTCCAACTTTGTTACTCTGTTAATTCTGTTAATCTGCACAAACAGATTGTTATAGTCAAAAATAAAGAAGCAGCAACAACAGAGCATCACCATCATCTGCTGATACTGAAGTGGATATATACTGATAATTTACTGCACTTATATTTTTACATTTCTTACTTTTACCATTATTTTTGCTTGCACGCTTTCTAAGCTGTATATGAAATATGGAATTACTTTTTGTATCCCAAACATTATATTGGATTCAATTTAAATGATTAATCTCTTATATCCTGATTTGTTTAATGCTTCAAACAGACTCTTGCATATCGAACAAAGACTAGAAGTTTATGATGGGGCCGTCCCTGGCCATCTTTTTGGTCTTAAGTAGGATGGTTGGAATCTAAAGTACTTTGGTTGATAGCTGGTCCATTGAACCCTTTCCAAGTAGTTGACAGATCAGCTGTCTTAGCAATTTAGCACTTTTTTATGTAGCTCAGAGATAAAAATAGGGAGGATGTAGGCTCATGACAAACTTTTTGAAACATAAATAGATTCATTAAATAAAGAATATAGGTTCATTAATATTTTTCAGAAAAGATAAAAACTTTTCATCCCTTTTATCGTCCACAAATCTAAAAAGGGGACAAGTTTGTAATCAATTCAGAATTGTTCAAGTGAGATACAGTAATATTTGTTAATGGGGGTGGGAGAGATACAAGAAGTTGATGCACAAAATCAAAAGCCTTGATTCCAGAAATTTTAGCAGATATAGATTTAAAGATTTTTGAATAGATGAAACCAATATACATTTGATATCAAATTATTCTAATTTAAATAAATAGATTACAATATAAATGTCGGTATATCTACTTAGGTTACGTGGAAGCCTTAGTGATACCTGCAGGAGCAAGAAGAATCAAAGTGGTGGAAGAGAAACCAGCTCACAGCTACTTGGGTAAGTTGCCATCAAATCAAATCAAACAGTGTGACTATTAGGATGGAGGATCTGTTTAACCTGGATGAGACTAAAGCAAGTAGCTTCTTCCTTTTTTAAGTAGCACAATGGGAGCATTCTAATTCACAATTTCAGAAAAAAGTAATAAAGGTTGTTATTGATCAGATTAAAAACAACCAACTGGAATGCTAGCAATTTATTAATATAGCCTAATGTTTCATACAATTTTTGTATGTATCATATAGCTTTTCTGTTTGTATCAAATTTTGTTTATTGCCACACCAATGCTGTAGAATGAGTTAATAGAATATAAACTGTTTTGAATCCTTTTCTTGTAGCTGTAGCTAACTATAACCTATTTTATCTGCAGCTCCTAAAAGTAAAATCAGTACATTGGTCAATAAATTCAGTAAATGTTTAAGAACTAGCTGATTTAGGGTTTTGCCAAGTGTTAGCACTTAGTTTGGCTGTTTTAGAATGATTGATTCAAAAGTTGCAAAATTCACAAATCCTTTCATGATTAAAAGTCTGTAAATAGTTTTTGTAAAACACAGAAACAAAGAAGTCTCTGTGGGACTTGCTGTCTCTTATAATTTACTATAGAATCAAGTGAATACTGAAAGAGAAAAACTGGCAGAGTCTAAATTTCTAGCTTTTTTCTAAGCACTCACACACACAAAAAGATGAAATTGACAGCAACCAAAAGTTCATTTTGGAAAATATCCAGAGTTATGATTTCTAATGTTTGTCAGATTCAACTGATACTGCTTTTGCCTTGTAGAAATATTTAAAAGAATCCAAGTTTGCCAAAGCAGTAGAGTGAAAATTGAAAATTGATATAAAACAGTTACAACACATGGGGGGGGGGGCACTTTACATCCTGCTGGCTTAGGAATTCTGGATATTGAAGCAAACAGGTCATAAAAGTTGCTATAATTGCACACTCCTGTATTAGTCACAATGTTGCAAGAATAAATAAATGTGTCAAAGAATGAATTAATGTATCCAAAAGCCTAATAAGACAGCTGTATCCGTAGAATGCATTTCTCTTCCTCTCCCCCACCACCTTCCAATGCTATGTGATTTGGGAATAAACTATAGAGTGAGAACTGAATACTAATTTGGGTATTATTTGGAGTCCCTGTTTAAATTTTAATGCAACAAAATTAGTTTTTGAACATGTTATTTTTTCCAGTGTTTACAAACCATCAATCAATATTGCAAATATCACTATAAATGTCTTAAATAAAAATGAATAAAATGTGTCTGATACTTGACATGTCAGGGTTGATTATAGTGAGACATGCTTGTGTTACAGTTTTTACGGAGAACCTCCCTTGAAACATTTGGCCTAGAATACCATCAGCGTTGGGATGTACACAGGGCCGGATTTAGATGAAAAGAGGCCCTAGGCTATTCCACTTATGGGGCCCTTTCACCTCCCATTTTTAAGTTTGTAAATTACATGAGAGATAATAAAATACATCATTACTGTGATATATATCAATATATTAAATGAAACATGTTGTAACTGGTACTAACCTTTATAAAAAATGTGGCACGGATAATAAATAAAAATAAAAGGCCCCTCTTGATCTTGAGGCCCTAGGCTGAAGCCTAGTTAGCCTATAGGAAAACCCAGCCCTGGATGTACAGCACACAAAAAAAGTTCCCATGCTACCAAAAGTGCTTTTCTACACAATTGTAATATTATACATATAAATGCAGCTTGATTTTAATCTTACAGTGTAGTGCTTTAAAAATTGTTTGTTTGTGTGTGTGTGTGTGTGTGTGTGTGTGAATGCATATTGAGTAAACTAAAAGTTTCAACAGTATATATACAATGTATAAAGTATTTCTGCTGTATTGGGTAAGTGTTTTCACAGACAAGATCAGGGGTGGTTTTCACACAATGTTTAATTATTTTTTGATGATATACAAAACATTTCAGAAGAGAACAACATGATTCCTGTTCAAATCTAGAGTTCTTTTCCTAACTTTACAAATGGAATGCATTTTTTTAAAACGTACCTTTCTCCAGAGCATAGTTAATTATGTTTTTATAAGGGCTCAGGAAAGCTTCAAAAATATACTGCACATTTTCCTGAAACAAAATTGTTTACATGCATGTTGCATCTGTACAGATCATAAGGGAAGACCTGAAAGATTATATCAATCCACATCTGTATCTGTTTATATGAAGATAGTATCGGCTTGTTTTCTAAGGGGAAATACGAGAATGGCAATGACAGGAATGGAAGTGTTTCCCCACTTAGAAATATAAGAGGAGAAATGGATATGCCGTATATGAAGAATATGCCATATAAAAAAGAGTAATTAAAACATATAAGCTCAATTCTTGCTTGTGGGTGGAATCTGCAGTATTCACACAGTATTGCCAAAACTTCATGACAAATCACAGAGGTATCAACAGTATCCAAATTATTTCTTCTCATATAATATATAATTTTAATATATATACTCTCATTAATATGTCTGGAGTTTTCCAAACACATTTCCCTACAGTTATCTCCCCTGTAGTTTTATATTTTAAATCACTTGCCACACAAGGCTGGTAATTTCTCTTAATTAATTATTATTTTCCTTCCCCCCCCCCCCAAATATAATTGATTGCTATGCTTGGAAGACTGGTTGCATTTTCTAATTTTATTTTGTCAACTGTGGGAAGATGTACCACTCTTTGGCTCCTTCCAACCAAAAGATACCTACATGGATTTCCTTTTTAGATTCATAACAGTGATAAATTTTACATCCATGCAATATCAGCTAGTTGAACTGTTCTGAGTATTAACTATTCTATTAATTGGCTGTCATAAAGGCTATCAACTTGGGCCATGTCATGAGAGGTGATTTGAAAAGTCAATCATGCTGGGAGGGATCAGCAGAAAATGGAGAAGAGGTTGCCCTAGTATCCGTTGGCTGGGAGCGGATGATATTGGAATGACTGTGGCGGATCTGAAGGAGGCGGTGCAAATCAGAGGGGCATGAAGAGTGTTGATACATAGAGCGGCAGAGGGTTGACACAACTGAATGTCTGACAGTAACGTATTAAATGGACTTTTGCAGATTTGTCCCATGTAAATGTTTCACTAAGACTTATCTAGGAAGCATTTTGTAGATAAGACATTCACACTCCTGACTTGAATTCTTCGTTATGGAACTCTATTAAAAAGACCAATGTAAAAATCCAAATAATCACGAATGCAAATATTATTAAGTTCAGCTTTTGAATGAGTTGTGTAAATGAGATGCATAGGCCTGGTGGATGAGTTTTTAACCAGAACAGGATAAAGGAGTTTAACATCTTTATTATTTATTTGCAAAATGTTACAACACTCCAATCCAGGATTCCACACATAAATCATTCAATATGAAATGCCACAATGATTAAGACATTATGTAGAAATTACCATTAAAATTTCTAAAAGAATCTAAGTGCAGATAGCTATATGTTGTATAGAACATTATTACATCACATATAGTAACGGGGTGGGGGCATCTTAATTTGGGAGAGACAAGATGTTACATAACTTAGGGGTAGTAACTGCTTTCAAACTCTATCCTCTTCCCCCTCACTGGTGAGGATTTCAGCATACCTGTTCAGCCTACATGCACACAGTTAGAAAGGACTCATGCCATAAAGGGCTTTATAAGTCTTAACCAGCATGTTTAATTTTCCATAGAAAGTTATTGGTTGCCCACAGTGTAAGTGTTGCCCACAGTATAAAACAAGCTGTCATCCTTCAGCAATTGGACCACAACCTTTGGAATCGACTTCAGTTTCCAATTAGGCTTTAGTAAAGGTAAAGGTTCCCCTTGCACATATGTGCTAGTCGTTCCTGACTCTAGGGGTAGTGCTCATCTCTGTTTCAAAGCCGAAGAGCCAGTGCTGTCCAAAGACATCTCCGTGGTCATGTGTCCGGCATGACTAAACGCCGAAGGTGCACGGAATATTGTTACCTTCCCACCAAAGGTGGTTCCTATTTTTCTACTTGCATTTTCATATGCTTTCAAACTGCTAGGTTGGCAGAAGCTGGGACAAATAATGGGAGCTCATTCCATTACGTGGCGCTAGGGATTTGAACTGCCGAATGGCGGACCTTTCTGATCAACAAGTTCAGTGTCTTAGCCAATGAGCCACCGCGTTCCTTAATTGGGCTTTAAGGACAGCCTAAATAGAATATATTGCAGCAGTCAAATATGACTCAGTGAAGGGCATCATTAACTATGCAAGGGTATGTTGCTTTAAAGGAAGTTGTAACTGGCATACCATCTGGCTGTCCTGGCTCATGACCTCCACATAAGGTTACTAGTTCTTATATACTTTTTAAAAACATGGGTGTTTTTCTCAGCATGACATATGTTGCAACTGGAATTCCTGTCTTGGAATGGCAGTTGCAATACATCTAAGCATCAGAAAGCAGATGGTGAGTACAGGTTCTCTTTTCCTATGCTTTGGCTTCTATCACATAGTTTGGAAAAGGTAATTCCTTTGTCTTCTCTGGTGCAGCAGGTCTTATTTTACTTTTCATTTGTTTTTGATAGTTGCTGCATACGGTGCTATTTGAGATAACAGCTATAAATTAGGAAGGCAACATTGTGTACTGTGTATTGAGTACATATTGTGGATAGGCTTAAACAAGCAGAAGTCAGGTTAAGATAATGACTAGAAATAGAATGATGGTATAGCACCATGATGGCAAACCTATGGCACGTGTGCTGCAAGTGGCACGCAGAGCCATCTCTCCGGGCATGCAGCCATTGCCTGTTGCTCTTCCGGGTTCCAACCACCTGCTCTTTGCGTGTGCGGGAGCACCGGAAACCAGAAGAGCAGCTCCCTGGTGTGCATGAATGTGCCGGGAAACTGAGCTTCTGGTTCCCGGTCTGCGTATGCATACAGGCCAGCTAGTCTTCACACACACATGCATGCCAGAAACTGGAAGACCAGGTGGCTTGCGCGTATATGTGCACCAGAAACTAGAAGCTCAGCTTCTCGGTGCACACATGCGCAGGCTGGGGAGCTGCTCTTCCAGTTTCTGCTGCGGCCCCCCCACGTGCACACTCCCGTTTCAGCACTCAGTCCCGAAAAACTCTATAGGAAGTTTAAGTCAAGAGTTTGCCTTAAATTATGTATTTGCAGAAATTGTAATCAATAGGTTACAGTCAAAATAAATTCTTAGTTTTATATAAGCACTTGGATCCCACAAGCCATTCATCAATATGTTTGTTTGTGCGAGGGAGAGAGGAGGAAAGGAAGGAAGTTCAAGTTAACAAATAGAAAGCAAATATTTTGAATTTCATATCCCAAAAGTCTAAATCAGCATGGTCAATAGTAAGATTATGGGATTTCTACTTCTAGAAAGTTTTGAAGCAATTTACTTATACCAGTTCTATTATTTCCATCAATAGTGTTTTTAAGTCATAAGAACAATGATATATCATATTTAAAGTACCATAATAATGTTACATAATGTTACATATATATTCTGTCACTGTGTTTTAAAGTAAATAATTTTAATTAATAATTTGTAGAACCCATATTATACTGATGAACTAATTTTATAGGCTTTTCATATATTGAAATGTGTATTGACAGTTGAGACTCTTCTGAAGCATGCATAATGTCTGTACAGCTGCTTTCTTACTGGAATTTTATTATTATGCTTATAAAACGTAAATTGTTTTACATTTTTGATCCATTGGCTCTTTTAGCAAAATAAATTAGAAAAACGTGAACCACTTTCTTTTGCACTGTTTTCTAATGTATCCTCAGCACTCCGAGATGCCAGCAAACAATCTATTAATAGTGATTGGAAGATAGAACATTCTGGAACATTCAACATTGCTGGTACCACTGTCCATTATGTTAGGAGAGGTCTGTGGGAAAAAATTTCTGCCAAAGGTCCAACTACATCACCTTTACATTTATTGGTATAGTAGCATAGACAATTTATTTAAATGTATTCTAAGCTATGAGGTGAAATGTTTGTGTCTAAATATATGTATTGTTTTGTAAGCAGTATGGTAACCAACTTAGAATAACATAAGAACACAAAACTAGTTATGCCAGATCAGACAACAGACTCATTTAGTCTAACACATTATTGGTTCACATCAAGAAAGTGGCTAGCTATTTCCTAATGAGAATTTGCAACATAATAGGATCCCATTAATAATTCATATTAGTATCAGAAGACTTACATTCTTCAAAAGACCTACATTCTTGAAGAGGCATATCATGATGCCAGATAGGATTTGACATCATGATATGCATCTTCTCTATGAAAAGTATTTCCTTGACTACAACAATGTGTGCTAAAAAATCTAGGAGAAAAGGAGATGTATACATAATCTGAACAATATGCTAATAATAAATTAAACTATACTTAAAATTATTAAAATAATGGATCTTTAATTTCTTCATAATCTCAAATGTGTTCAAACCCTAGAAGTACTAATTCTGATTACTATTCAGACTAGGGGTCCATGGGGTGGATGCATCATATGCTGACCCCATCCTGCCCGGTTTAGCATAGGGGGAAAAAGTCCCAATACATCATGTGACAACATCATGACGATGCAAATTTGACATCCCGATTCAGATTGTATGGGAAAGTCCTAGTTGTGCTCAGAGCATGGATATGTGAAAGTGTAGAACTTCAAATTCTTAATTCAGTTCAGTGGAAAGAACCAATCTATGCAAATAAGCTTCTGTAAGTAAATGCAAATCAACACACTGAGAGAGTTTTGTATTTGTACGTATGTGTATATACATGAAATACATTGAATAATCATGAATAAGATGATGGAGACAAAAATAAAGTTTGGCTTTGATGAGTAGACTAATTATAGACCTACAATTGCAGGTTATCCTTGATTTATAACCACAATTGAGCCCAAAAGTTCCACTGCTAAGCAATACAGTGGTTAAGTGAGTTTTGGCCCATTTTATGACTATACCTACCATAGTTAAATGAATCACTACAGTTATTAAATTAGTAAAATAATTGTTAAGTGAATCTGGATTCCCCATTGACTTTGCTTGTGAGAAGATCGCAAAAGGTGATCACATGACCTGAGGTCATTGCAATTATCATAAATACAAGTTAGTTGCTAAGCATTTAAATTTTGATCATGTTACCACAGGGATGCTGCAACAGTTGTTTGAAAAATGATAAGTCACTTTTTTCAGTATCATTCTAACTTCAAACGTTCATTAAATGAATGGTTGTAAGTCAAGGATTACAGTATGTGTACCAGAATTTCTAGCCAACACAATGTTTCAATTGTGTTGGCAGAATTCTTAGGGTATGCTGACAGATCCTTCCTTCCTTCCTTCCTTCCTTCCTTCCTTCCTTCCTTCCTTCCTTCCTTCCTTCCTTCCTTCCTTCCGTATTCAGTGATAAGATGCACCAACATTTATTTCCTTGCTCTTTTTGGGGGGTGGGGTACGTCTTTTACTCTGAAAAATAAGGTAACTGAAAATGTATTTGCTTAGCTGTTCTATATGAGATAATTTTAACTTTGAATGCTGGGCATTTATTTTATGGAATTTCTTTATGATTTTCTGTAAACTGATGTTCCTTTTTTATCATATCTGCTGCTTTTTTGCCATATCTAGACATACATATATTAATTACGTATATGTTACAGGTCCTGCTTTTTCAAGATCAGAATTATGGGCTACATTATGAATATACTATTCCTTTAGATCCAGTTATTGAGAATCAGAGCACAAAAGTATCAGAACCTCTATTTATGTGGACACACTCAGGTTGGGAAGACTGTAATGCTGTATGTGGAGGAGGTAATGATTATACATTTTTGGTATAGCTACATATGTATTGCTGTAATACTTAAACGTTTGATGCTGCTTTTACTATATTACTATATTAATTTTGTCATTATGGGTACTTGCAATCAGCCCAATTGCAGTGAAAAAGCAGAATTGTTCAAATATTTATATATTTGAGGGGTAAAACATAAAGTCAAATATCTTTAACATAGAAACAGTTTTGTTTTGTCCTGGTAAATCTCCAGCAAGATGAAAAAGGTTTCCAATTGGCCCTTTAACAGTATGTTCATAAATGTTTATTCACGTAGAACATGAAATGTCTCTGTTTGATGAGTAAAAAACACCCACTTCCTTACCAGGTAATATCAGCTGATCACAGTGATTCTGTTTTGGTGTGATCACAATGCTGTAAAGTTGTCTTGCCATAATTATTTTGCTTTTTTCAGTACAGTGTAACTACTATCAATCATTTTGGCAAACTACTATTTTGAGATCTGTCAAAACATTTTAAAATTTCCATTGTCGCATTGAATGTGTTATTCTAGAATTTTTCTAAATGTTTCCAATATCTACAATATGAACCTTAACAATTTGTTCAATAAACTATTTTACATTGTTCCACAGACAAATATTTAGCTAAAGTGTTCATTTAGCTTTATAATTTTGACTAACATAAAACTTGCTGTTGTTCCTAACTGTTTAGAAAACTAGATTTTTTTCATTTCTAGGTTTGTTTGTTTTAATATCTTAAAAGTTACATATTAAAAATATGAAATCCTCAGTAATTTATTTCATCAATTTCAGGATGGAATTTGATATTTATCCCCAAGTGAAAATAAGATAGTAAAAAGCATTAGTTTTTTTCTAGTATAAATGGCTATCTTATTTATTAATATTTAAATAATTTTGAATGATTTTATTCAATGATAAAACTTTTGACATAAAAACTATCTGCAAACTTTGTTTTCCTTTTACCAGGTGAAAGAAAGACAACAGTATCCTGCACAAAAATTATGAATAAGCATATTAGCTTTGTGGATAACAAGAAATGCAAACATTTAACAAAACCTGAACCACAAATTCGAAAGTGCAATGAGCAGCCATGCCATACTAGGTGAGGTTGAGACCCAAAATGAAGATTCATACAATGGATACTGAGATGGAATGAGAGGCTGTCCCTTGGGAAGTAGCTCATAGTTTTGGGATATTCTCTTTGACATTGAATGGATGATAGATGCCTTGATCTAAAGAATTAAGCAAGGAAGTGATACTTAGGAAGTGAAAATGGGGAGGGGCTACTTGTGACATGTAAATTTCCAACCTTAATGATCAGATTGTGACTATTAATCTCTTCTTTCTGTAATTTTATGGAACAAAAAGTATTATTCCCTTTGATCAATATTATCTATTATTATTATTATTATTATTAGAACTTCAAAAATGATCTGATTTCTAAAAGGATGCAGTTAATCACTTAAAGTATATATTTATAATAGCAATAATTAACAAAATAGATACATTAAGATTTTTAAAGCAATTACTTTCAGCTTTCAACTTCTCCACTGTAGTTTTTTCAAAAGAAAAAATAATGTAGATTGTAAGAAATATAATTAAAATGATTTGCATCAGGAGAACAAAAGGCAACAGTGATAGTTAACATAATACTAAATTAGGGTCAAAACTAGAAATAATGCTTGCATGTTTAAAATGGATAGCTTTGTAGATTTTGGAAAAGTTAGCAAATAAATAATTAAACAGAATGCTAGGAATGGTTCTAAGTTAAGATAACAGAAATAGAAACCTGTATTCTACATGTCAAATCAAATAGCATATAAAAGTAGGTGCATGAACAGGCAAGGAAAAGATTAAATATAGTCTTGGTTTTTTATCCTCTTTCTCCCATAACTTTTATTTGATACCAGAATTTCATTTCTTCCATTGTAGAACATATTTGCTTCTTTCCATTGATATAAACACTGCTAGTTTTAAGAAAGACTGTGCAAAAGCAACAAACATTACTTAGCTTCCCTTTCCTATTGCATGTATACATAAGATTTTAATTTAAAAATAGAACCTACCTGGATAAGATATTAAATTTAAATTTCTATTTCATTTTTTTTAATTTCACTTTTTTTTAACAAAGATAGCTGGATCATATTCAAGTAGAAGATTTTAACCCTACTTCTAGCCATCTTCCTGAAAAATTCTCACTTTTGAAGTTGGCATTTCCATCCATAGATATCCCCATAGGCACTAATAGATTATTTTCTAATAATGAAAATATTAGCTTCAAAGGAAAGATTTCAGAAGGAGAAAAAAAGCTAAATTTTAAACTTTCTCCTGATATTATTTGCAATTTTAAAGTATTACTTAAATGTAGACATGCATCCTTTCATGACATATATCATTGTTTAAACTACTGAAACTTACATATTTCATTAATGTTTCCCTTAAGATAGGTTGGTGTGGGATTTTTTAGACTTAAAAGTGCAATTTTATAATAATGAAAATAAATCATTTCTACAACGTAAAAAAATCACTATATTTTGGCTTACATTTGACAGAAATAGTGTTGTATAAAACATTCAGCACCAACAATCAAACGAAGACATTTCACTGGTTAAAGGACTGTTATGTAGTGGTGCTCAACATGTGTTTACAAAAATTGAATAACCAAGTTCAATTAAAACAATCTGCTTGATTTTAAATTCAAGCAGAACGAGAAAATATTTTGAAGATTATTTTGGCTTGAAAAATCTAGCAAAATGCCAATTCGTTATTTTCTCCCCTTTTCTTTAGGTGGATGATGACTGAGTGGACTTCATGTTCAAGGACATGTGGGAAAGGAACGCAGAATAGGCAGGTAGCCTGTACTCAGCAACTGAGAAATGGAACCCTGATCAGAGCCCGAGAGAGAGACTGTCTTGGGCCTAAGCCCACTTCAACACAGCGCTGTGAAGGCCAGGACTGCATGACAGTGTGGGAAGCTGGCGTCTGGTCAGAGGTGCAGTATAAGCATGGATTGTTTATTTATTTATGGTACTTCTAAGCTGTCATTCATCCAATTTATTATAAGACAGCTGCCATGAACTTATAAATCATTTATTTCTGTTGGAATGAAACCATATTATGTACCAAGTGAACGTATAACAAAATGCGTTAAATGTTAGGTCAAATATAAAAAGCTCCATGTGTGGTGATGAAAAAGATTCATTGTCAGTGTCAGCTGTCCATTCTTCAAAAGGGCATTCCCTACTCAGTACATTTTATTTCAGGTAAGGTCACAATTAGCATACCAGCCAAAGCTGGCAAAAGCCCACCTGATAATGTATTCTACCTCTCCTCTGAACAAAAGCTCTGAGTCCAGGAAGCTCCTCCAGATTTTGATCCTGCAATTTTGATGGCACAATGCCATCAGGAATCAAGAATGGTACAATCCTGGAAACAGAAGGCTTTTGAATTAATCGATACTTTGTCTTATTTGGGTTGCATCAGATCCAGACATTGAAAGACATCAGTCATTCCCCCAGTAGGCCTAGGCTGGGTTTCATCAGCCAATTGATCATTCCATACCTACATTTACGGATTATTTATCCCAGAAGGTTTGTTAAATGTTATTCCAAATCGATGTCAGGCCCAAACTAAGAATGACAGAACAATCCAGCCAAATTCCAGCTCTTTACTTGCTTATTTGTTTAATCTTTCAAGTTTAAAAACTACACTACTCTAACCCTAGCAGGTATACACTAATGTGATGGTGAACCTTTTTTGGCTCGCGTGCCATAAGCGGGAGGAGTGCAGGGAGGTCATGCGTGGGTGTGCTGCACTCATAATGCAATGCACAACCTCCCCAGCATGCATGCATTCATGACAGGCGCAACCCCCCATTTTTGGCATGCTTTTTTCGCCCTCCCCAGGCTCCAGAGGCTTCAGCATCTTCCCTGAAGCCTCCGGAGGGCAAAAAAGACTCTACGAGCAAACCGGAAATCACTTCTGGGTTGCTTGTAGAGCTGATTTTAGCCCTCCGAAGCATTCAGGAGCCCCCAGGAGGCTTCCCTGAAGGCTCTGGAAGACAAAAAAATGACCCTCCGAGCAAACTGGAAGTTATCATTCCCAAACTTCTGGTTTGCCCGTAGGGCTGTTTTTTTTTTTTGCGCTCCGGAGGCTTCAGGGGAGCTCCTGAAGCCTCCAGAGGGCCTCCGGGGGGGGGGCAGGGGATGGTGTTTTTGCCCTTCCCAGGTTCCTATAAAGCTTCTGGAGCCTGGGGAGGGTGAAAAATGGCTTTTAAAAAGGCTGAACTCAGCTTGCCAGTGCACACATGCACGTTGGCCAGCTGGCAGGGCAACGCCTCGCGTGCCCTGACAAATGGCTCCGTGTCCACCTGTGGCACGTGTGCCATAGGTTCACCATCCCGGGCACTAAGATAATACTAGGGAATGGCTATCCTAAATCTCTTCTGCATCACAACCTATTCTGCTCATGTAGGATTAGAATAACTGTAATGAGGGTTGGGAATATTCACAACTCCCAATCTTTGCAAGAGACTTCAAAGGACACAGTGGTCAGCTAAGAACCATGACATACTCACTCGTTCACATATTTATCTATTTGCTTTAAGTGCCGGAAACCAGCCATTGTCTAGGTCACTTACAGAAATTTAATGCTAAAAACAAGACAGAAATCAGGGCTGTGTATCAGCAGTGTAATGCTGGTTTTGGGTGATATATATGAAAGTTATGGGAGCTGCAGTTCCAACAAGTTGGAGATGCTGGTGTAAGCACTGGATCATGTTTCTATCTTACTACAGTGCTCTGTAAAATGTGGGAAAGGCATACGGCATCGGACTGTAAGGTGCACCAACCCTCGGAAGAAATGTGTTTTGTCCACAAGACCCAGAGAATCAGAAGATTGTGAAGATTATTCCAAGTGTTACGTCTGGAGAATGGGAGACTGGTCGAAGGTACAATATATTTTATGAAATTGTCAGGACTAGACTTTGCCAAATATTGTGCAATGTATTTTTAGTGAACGAGAAACCCTGAACAATGAAAAATGAGAAAAAAACATAAGTATAAAACTGATATATTCTATATACTAGAGTTATGTACGTCCTTCAGAAGAGATATTTGAAAACATGGAAGAACTCTTAAATTAGCTTTTTTTTTCAAATAGTTACATGAACTGTGTTTTTTTCCAACCTTGTGCAGCTGTTTCAGGAACCCAACACGTGAAGGACATCTTCCAAACGATTTGCATAGCCCTAGCATAGATTTATTTTTTTATTGATTGCGGTTGATGTCAACGTTATCTCCATTGTGTTTTTCAATTCCTTAGTTGCCAGTTTGTTTGTTCGTTACTTTTACCATTAGAGTTCTGTTTGAAAACCTTGTTAGTAAAGACACGAAATTTCCTGGTGTGTCTGTGATTTCAGTTGACTGGGTCAGGATCACAATTAAGAGAAAAGATATAAAATGATCATCACCTACCCAAATAGGTTCCTTATCCATTAATACATTATTTTGTGTGCTTAAAAATTCAGTGTGGCAAAACATTACAGGAAATATTTTTTTATGTTGCCAAACTTTAGAGAAAAATTACTAAAGAAATAAATTAATCTTTGTGTGTTCAGACAGGGGACAACAACTCTTAGGAGATAGAACAATATGAGTCTTACATACTTAAAATATGTGGTGGAGTCATGGAGAACTTATAAAGCAGGGGTGTCAAACTCAAGGCCTGCAGGCCGGATCCGGCCTGTGAGGTGCTTAGATTGGCCTGGAAACAGCGAAGGACCAGCACTCACTGCTTCTGCAAGTAAAAGGAAAGCTTGCCGCCCTCCTGAGCTCCGTTTTTGTTGGCAGAGGGTTGCAGGAGACCATCCCAGCCGAAAATGGAGCTCGGGAGTCTGTTTTCACTGGCAGAGCACTCAGGCCACCACGGGTGCCCTGGCACGAGTGACATCAAGTTGGCCATGCACACCCTGGCCACACCCACCCCGGCCCCCCGATGTCAAACAGAACCCTCATGCAGCCCTCAATGAAATCGAGTTTGATACTCTTGCTATAAAGCAATTCTAATGGCATCAGACTACAAACACTACTCCCTGTTCTCTGTCACTGCTGACAGGAAATTTACCAGTTCCTATGACTTTAGTTGAGTAGAATGACAATTGCATAGCTCTTCCCTAGATCTAATTGTTATCGTAATTCTTTAAGATACAGATAGTCCTTGTTCAGCTACCACAATTGGGACTAGCAACTTGGTTGGTAAGTAAATCTGCAGCTAAATGAAACCTCGTCTGTGCTTAGGATCTTATTTCACTGCTTTACAAAACTGTGAAGGTGGTAAATGCAAGGATTGATGTGAAAGTAACTTTTACATCACTGTTAAATGATCGCTAAATGAGGAAATCACTAAATTAGGATTACTTATACGGGCACAAGCTTGTAACTCAACCTCAAGTGTATTTCACAGTACTTTGCAAAACACAACAAGAGAACAACTACAGTGATTTTATTGTTAAGATCTTTTAAAAATGTAGTTGTTCTGGACACGATTGCAAAAGATTAAAAAAATGAATTTCAGTGCTACTCTTGCTACCCCTGAATATTAAAACATGGTTTCTAGGTTCAAAGCCTTCAAATAGGCTCCAAATATCCAAAGGTCATTTTGGAACAGCCTTTATATTTAGTAATAGTTTATAGCTATGTAAGTACATCTGGTTGTATAATAGGTTACAAGTCCTGGTTTGTATCCCAGGCTCTCTAAAGGCTAGCCAATATTGCTTGTATTTCATTTTACAAAGTATTCGGTAATTTTTTTTTCAAAAAGACAAAAGACTGATGGTAATAATTATATTCTGGCATAATGATCTAAGTGGAAATCATTGTATGTAATTAGTGTAGACTTGTTTTCAGTCTTACAGAAAATTTTATTAATAAATACTGAACATGTCAGTTGGGAAACAAATATAAAAGCAGCTTCTTCCATATAAAAAATAGATTTTCATTATTGCCTCAGATGCATTTATTCTCCTTTTGCAAAATAAGTCTTAAATTATATGTAGAATAGCATTTTTACTTTGAAAAATGAAAACATTTTAGTTACATTTCCAAGTTGTAGACTTGAAAATTTAAATACTTATCAAAAGCACCTTGTAGAGAATTGGGGAAAATGATGATTCAGAAACAGCATGTGTCATAGACTAGGTGAGAGTGAGGATTGTTCGTTTCCTGTTGGAAGAAGGAAACAGTGTTTGTTAACAATTCATATGTATTATGCATTCATGTAATGTAGAAAAATAAAATCCTTCCCCAAGTGAATAATAACAGTTGAATAGCCTACTTAGTAAGTTTTAGGAGCCTGAACAAACTAAGGTAAATGTGCTTTTAAAATCTCTTCTGCTGCATAAAGCAGGTTCTTTTCTTGTTTATGTCTAACACATTTCAATAATAATATAACTTTTAAGGTCCTGATCTAGTTGAGTTCAGGAAATTTCTGGTGTTCTCCAATAAGATTTTATTTATTTTTTCCCTATGTTCTCTGGGTTTTGGAATAGGTGAATTGTAGTTTTTAACAAAAGCAATCATTGGTTCTTAGAACAAATTCTTCAAATCTCTATTGTTAATAATGATACAGATTTTCACTCTCAGTTGAAGCTTTTTTTAAAAAAAAAAGCTCAGCAGTGATTGCAAACTATTGTACCTGAAGAAGAGAGTTTACAAGGCCATCTTTGGCAGGGAGTTTTTTCCTTAATTTTTCCTGAGACCTGCTAGAAGAAGCTATGACATTACATACTGTCCTCAGCTTTTAATCTAAGCATTCTATACTTATTTCAAAATATAGTCTTTGGAAAATTGAGCAAAGACTCAAGTAACATTGTTAAGCTCCACATTGAAACATTTCATATTATCTCTGCAATGATTAGTAGTAGATGAAAACTAAAATAGGTTATATTGCTTTCTATCATCACTTTCTTTATGGAAGATTCATTTTTGTAATCTTTGTCAAGAATGCTCTACTTGGATTGTTGCTTAGGTAGGTTTTTAAAGCATTTAATGCTGCATGCAGAGGTGCAGAGTAAAAACTTTTATGTCTTTACTAGGTCTTTTTCCAGATAGGGTAACCCTATCTGGAACCATTTTCCAGCCCAGATAAGGTAACCTTGTCTATATAATTTTTATTTGCTAATCAAGAGCAGTTAAAAGCAGTTCTCCTAGGCGCTGCTTGGAGTATCCAAGCACGGGTTAACTTCAGCTTGCTGCCCAAGGACTGAGTTCGAATTTCTTGTAGCTCCGCCCCTTGCTCTCCTCAGAGGCTCAGTTTTAAAAAACTCAGTCGCCCTACAGGACGCTTTTTGGGGTCCTCCAGTCCTTGTGCAGCAAACTGGACCCTCTAGATAGCATAGTGTAGCTCCTTTTTGTTTTTTTGAGTATAGTTAGACAATTCCTTAGCGTTTGTTATTTTCTTCCTCCTGTCGCTTTAAATTGAGGACTGAGACGCGCGAGGCAGGCTGCCTGCAGCGTGGCTTGCCTTCGTTTTCCACGATCGCAGCCACTCCTCGGGGGGGTCGTTTGGAATCTCCCAACGACCAGAGTGGGGTCAGGTAGGCAGTTAGGGGCCCCAGGGAGGCATTAGGCTTCCAATTTCTCCCCCCGGGGTCGCTCCAGGCGTGAAAAACGTGCGCGGCCGCCATTTTAAATTGCAAAATTGGCACGATTTTCTCCCGGGCTTTTGCCTTTGCCGCGCAGCCTGCTCTCACAGCAGATCGCCACTGAGAGGATTCCTTAACTCCGGGCCTTGTTCTGGGTCTCCTGACAGGCTCCCCTTCCTCTCTAAACCTCCTAAGCGGCTGCAAGGGTTCTTTTGAGTCTTTCCAGACCATTCACTCTTGCCTCTCAGCGCAGATCTGCAGGCACCTGGCCTTCTAGCCGGCGCCATAGACCAGCCCCACTTGCCTCAGCTTCTACAGGCCTCGAGCACAGCAAACCAGCAAGGCATCTCATCTGACCTTCACCCAAGATCTGATGGAGAAGCAAGTGGATCCTCAGGCTGGTCCTACCACCAGCAAACGCAGCAGGCCCAACCCTGCTGCCAAAGGTGATGGGGTGGGGTGCCCAGCCAAGGGGAAGCGCCCCAAGGTTCAGAAGACCTCCAAGGCCGCAGAGAAAATTGCTGAAAGGCGCCAAAAGGCTCTTGAGAAGCAGTTCCAAAGGGCCCAGTCAGCTCAACAGCAGCAGCCTTCTGCACCCTCACACAGGGAGGAAGGGGCAATAATTCCTGGCCCCTCTCTCCAACAAGCTGAATCCATTCCCTTGCCAGCTGAGGAAGATTTTGGGTTTTCTCCCAATCCCTCTAGGGCCTCCCTTGGTTCCCCCAGCCATTCCCTGGTTGAGGATTCCCTGGATGAGGCAGATTCCCTGGATGGGGAGGGTTCCCTGGCCCCCTCCCAGGCTGACCCAACCCTCCTCCAGATGCAGGAACCACACTTGTCCAAGGCCATGCAGGGGGTGGTGGAGCGTGCCATCGCCCAGGGTATTTCTGATGGCATGCAGCAGTTGGTCTCCAAGTTGCCCCTTATGTCTGCTATTCCCAGCAAGGGCAGATCTGTGAGAACCCAGGCCCCTCTGGCTAGAGAGGTCTCTCCCACACCCACTGGCATCAGTGAGGTATCTGACTGTGAGGAGGTTGAGCAGGAGGCCCCGGTCCTTTCAGAAGACGAAAACCCCACCCCAGAGGCCCCTTCCACCTCTGGTCTCTTCAACCCCTCCATGTTTAGAGCCATTCTGACCAAGGCCCGTGCTGCGGGCCCCCAAATGGGGCTTCCCCCGGCAGATAAACCCACCTCTGACCAAGGTGGCAAGGACACCATAGGGCCTCAGGATCCGGGCGCGGGGCTCTTTAAAGAAGTTCCCCCTCCCATTGATTTGCTTCCTGCCCCCCCAACTATTCCTGGACATCATCCAGCGACAATGGGCTCAACCAGGTTCCATGGCCAATCCCAGTGGAACTGATAAAAAGCTCTTTACCATGGAGGCCCCCTCGAAGAGCTATTAAAACTCCCTCAGGCGGATGACCCGATTGTATCCCTCACCTCTACCTCGGCTCTCCCGGCTGACCTACTGGAAGGCCTTAAAGCGGAGGATAAAAGGGCGGAGTCAGCTGCCCACAAGAACCACCTGGCCACTGCGTGGGCCATGAGGGCCTCATCCTCCTCCTCTTATTTCGGCAGGGCGGCCCTATTCTGGCTCCGCAAATTGCTGGCCAGCCTCCCAGCGGGGGACACCAGGACGAGGCAGGATGTTAATAAGATAATAGCGGCCGTGGAATATTCGGCCGACGCCTCGCTTGCGGCTACCAAATTCTCCTCCAGAGCCTTAGCCTCTAACGTAACCTCACGCCGTCTGCTGTGGCTCCGCCACTGGCAGGCGGACATAAAGGCGAAGTGGAAGCTCGCTTCCACGCCCTTTAAGGGAGGCAAGCTATTTGGAGAGGCCTTGGATTCATTTTTAATCGAGTCCAAGGACAAGCGCAAGATCTTGCCCGCCATGACTAAGAAACCGGACCGCAAGGGCCAGCCATTTTGCAGACATTCCTTTCGTGGCTCAGAGCCCTCTACCTCTTCAGGGGGTACCAGCCGTCCTTACGCCCAGTCCCAAGATCGTCCCCAGGATAAATCATCCTACAGGGATAAGAATAAACAGCAGGGCTACCGTAGACCATTCCGTGGGGGGTACTCCAATCGGTCCTTTCGGAAACAGAAATGACGGTTACAGGGATCCTCCCATAGGCGGCCGTCTCCAACTCTCCAACTGGATCCTGAACACGGTCCGTTACGGGTTGACCCTAGACTTCCTATCCTTCCCTCCGCGGACCTTTGTCCGCTGCCCCATTCCCAAATCCCCCTTCAAACTCCAAGTCATGAGGGCGGAGATAGACCACCTGTTAGAGATAGCAGCCATAGAGAAGGTGCCCGAAGGTCAGGAAGGCACAGGCTTTTATTCCATCCTGTTCCTAGTCCCCAAGTCATCGGGGGGAGTGAGGGCAATACTGGATCTCAAGAGACTCAATATGCATCTGGAGTACAAACGCTTCATGATGCAGTCCCTTCAGACCATCCTGGGCTGCGTCAGGCAGAACGATCTCATGACCTCCATAGATCTGAAGGAGGCGTACCTGCACATCCCAATCCACCCGGCACATCGCAGGTTCCTGAGATTCCAGTTTGCCAACCAGCACTTCCAGTACAGAGCCCTCCCCTTCGGACTCTCGTCAGCCCCGCGCACCTTCACCAAACTACTGGCCGCCATCGCAGCACATCTCCGATCCATCCCGGTGAGACTGGAATGCTACCTGGACGACATTCTCATCCATTTGTCGTGCAGGGGGGCAGGCCCAGAGAGATCTGGACACAACCATCCGTGTTCTACGACAACACGGCTTCTCCGTCAACCTCGCCAAAAGCCATCTGACTCCGACCTGCAGCATCCAGCACCTCGGCACAGTCATCAACTCCGAGTCCTGCAAGGTCTTCCTCATACAGGAGAGAGTGGACAACATCAGGTCTCTCATGAGGAAGATCCGCTCCACAGGGTCGGCGTCGGTCGTCTCCCTATCCCAACTTCTGGGGAGACTGGTGTCCTGCATCTCGGTGGTCCCGTGGGCACGTCTCCACACACGGGACCTCCAATGGTTCTTGCTACCGCTCCAGAGACGCAAGGCCAGCAACTCCAGGCGGGTGGTGCGCCTACCCCCCAAGGTGCTTCGCTCCCTCCGATGGTGGCAGTCGGACGCTCTCCTGAAGGGGTGCTACTTCAAGGAGCCGGAGCGCCTGGTCATCACTACAGATGCCAGTCTCTTCGGGTGGTGCGCCCACCTTCAACAGCAGGTAATTCAGGGCAGGTGGTCACCAGCGAAGCTCGCCCACAACATAAATTGGCTAGAGCTCCGGGCCGCCGGCTGGTCAAGAACAGAGACGTGCTGATCCTGACCGACAACATCGCCACGAAGGCGTACATCAATCATCAGGGCGGCACAAGATCCTTTGCCCTGATGACGGAGGCGGAGGCCCTGGGAAGGTGGGCGGAGAGACACCTGACATCCCTGCGAGCAGACCATATCTCAGGAGAGGACAACGTGATGGCAGACTGGCTCAGCAGAACCACCATCCAGAACGCAGAGTGGCGCCTTCACCCGGCACTGTTTCGTCAGCTGTCACAGAGGTTCGGCCTCCCAGTAGTCGACCTCTTCGCGTCTCCAACCAATGCCCAGCTCCCCAGGTACTTCACGAGGTTCCAGTGCCCCGGGGCGGAAGGCACAGATGCTCTTCGGTCTCACTGGCCTCCGGGCCTGTTGTACACCTTCCCGCCTCTCCCTCTGATTCCTCATGTCATCAGGAAAATTCTGTCAGAGGGGGCAGAAGTGCTGCTGGTAGCTCCTCACTGGCCGAGGTGATCCTGGTTTGCCGACCTGATCAGCCTCTCTGTGTCACACCATTGGCGCATTCCTCAGGATCAGATATCCCTCAGCCAGGGGGCAGTACAACATCCAGAGCCCCAGTGGCTGCAACTTGCCGTATGGCACTTGAAGGGGACATCCTGAGGCTCAGCGCATATTCAGAAAAGGTGATCCGTACCATCCAGGCATCCAGGCGCCCTTCGATGGTCAGGGTCTACAAAGCCACCTGGTCGTCCTTCTCTCGCTGGTGCCTCCAACATCAGGTCATCGCTACATCTGCCACCGTCCCTCAGGTCCTGGACTTTTTGCAGGAGGGGCTTGACAAGGGCCTGGCGCCCAATACCCTCAAATGCCAGACGGCCGCCTTGGCCACCATCTTATCCACAGGCTCGCACCTGCCTCTCAGCAAACACCCGCAGGTGCGTAGTTTCCTCAAAGGCGCCACCAATCTATCACCTCCCACCATCCACAGGTATCCAACATGGGATTTGTCTGTGGTGTTGCGCTCTCTGTCCGGACCTCCCTTTGAACCTCTCCGGACAGTTGGACTGCGCCACCTGACTCTAAAGACCGCCTTCCTTATTGCCATCACCTCGGCACGTAGGATCTCTGAACTGGCCGCCCTCTCAGTCAGAGACGACCTCTGTGTCATCCATTCCGACAGAGTGGTCCTTCGGCTGGACCCAGCA
This sequence comes from Natrix helvetica, assembly GCF_964273705.1. Classification (NCBI taxonomy): domain Eukaryota; kingdom Metazoa; phylum Chordata; class Lepidosauria; order Squamata; family Natricidae; genus Natrix; species Natrix helvetica. The sequence goes on from NC_138552.1 coordinate 60,475,195, forward strand.
TTTGTGCCTAAAGTCAACAGCGTTTTCCACCGTTCACAGGAGGTTGTCCTCCCAAACTTTTGTCCGCGTCCCAGTCATCCCAGGGAACGCGGGTGGCATAAGCTGGATGTCCGTCGCGCTCTGCGAATCTACATGAAAAGGACAGCTCCCTTTCGCAAGATGGAGGCACTCTTTGTGTCTTTTCAACCTGCTACTATGGGCAGGAAGGTTACCTCTTCCACCATAGGGCGCTGGATAAGGGCGTGTATCCAGCTGGCCTACGAACATCAAGGCAAACCAGCTCCTCCTCATGTCACTGCCCATTCGACGAGGAGTGCCGCAACCTCGGCTGCATGGGCCACCCAAGCATCCATCGAAGACATCTGTCGGGCCGCCCGTCGCCCTTCATCACGAATTACAGACTGGACGTTTTCGCCTCGGCTGAGGCAGCCTTTGGGAGGAGAGTTCTGCAGAGAGTTGTCGCGAGCCCCGCGGCTGTGGACAATTCTTCCCTCCCTGGGACAACATAGCTTTGGCATGTCCCGTGCTTGGACACTCCAAGCAGCGCCTAGGAGAATGACCGTTGGCTTACCTGAATGGTCTTTCTCTAGGCGCTGCAGGAGTGTCCAACCCCACCCTGTGTAAGGGCCGCGGGGTACCTTCCATTGAACATCCGGACTATCGCCATTGACAGGTCCTTTGGACTATTCCTTCGTTTTTTAAAAACTGAGCCTCTGAGGAGATCAAGGGGTGGAGCTACAAGAAATTCGAACTCAGTCCTTGGGCAGCAAGCTGAAGTTAACCCGTGCTTGGACACTCCCGCAGCGCCTAGAGAAAGACCATTCAGGTAAGCCAACGGTCATTCACATTATGAGGTACGTAGTTTTTACATGTGACAGTATTCTGATGGCAAATTGAATTTGAAATAATTTAATGAAATCACACCATGATAGCTACTTTAAATGTACTTTAAAGAAAGATATATTTAGGCACAAATATAAAATGTCCTTCGTTATACCAAATTCTTGGCAACTCGTCTTGAATTGACACCAACTTAAAAAGTTTGATATTTATCGGTGAATAGGAAATTGATGAAAAGCCACACAGAGGATTCTGTACGTGCAATAAACCTGCAGATTGCCACTACATTATATGGACTAGAGTGGCTGACAGCAGTTCTACAGTTCTTAATAAAAGAATTGAATTTAATCTGTTTGTGTAATTGATGGTTTTTATATCTGGATCATATGGTATAGTGCATATGATTGTACTGTGTAGCAATGGTGGGTTCTGGATCCTGTTGCAACCGTATCGGTTGCAACGGGGCCTGGCGTCCTCCACATGAGCGCGCACAGCGCATGCAGACATCCCTCTTACCTTCCAGCGACGCCTTGTGATGCTCCAGCTGCTCAGAGTGTTGCACAGCCTCTGTATGTGCCATGCATGTGCGCAGAAGCGCTGAAGGCTTTAAAGGACAGGTAAAGAGCGCGGGCAGGTGGGCCCTCCGGAGCACCGTACTGGAACAATACCCGGTGCTCTGGGCAGGTTCCAGTATGCCCGTACTGGGGCGCACCTCCTGCAACCCACCACTGCTGTGTAGTTAATGCCATAATCTCTAAATTCATACTGAATTTAGGAAGGTTTTATTCTATTAAATCTTGCTTTCCCAACCTAAAATAGTTCCTCTGTAAGGGATCCCACTCCCAATATTTAGGGGATCCCACATGCTGATCAGTCCTTCTTCCTTGATAGTGAGGCTTTAGAATACGAAGGTTTTGGCACTGAAAAAATTATTTTGACATTCAAGTGACTTGCAACTGAGTGAATAAATGACAACTGCAATTGTGTGGATGCTCCTCCAGAATTTGTATTTTTGCCACCAAAGAGAAAAGTGAATTGATACACCATTTTTTATGTACGTATACCTTTGCATAAAATTGTGTTTGGGGAAATACATCTATGACTTCTAAAGTAATAAAATAGGATCATTCCTTTTTTGAATTGTTAAACCACAACTTCATTTTAAGTGTTCAACATTCCACTTTATACTTACTTTTTCCATCCATGATGCAATAGCAACCAAACGTAATGTGCCAAATGTAATAGAAATCAAGTTATTTTTCTGATTATTTTAAAACTGTTCTTAAGAATTTAATTGCCATTTCTTAATACCCAATTTGAGGTAGATTTGGGGTTTTTTTGGGGGGGGGGAAGCATTTTTGCTTATGTATGTGTATCTTATATTTTTTGAAGTGTTCTATTACCTGTGGAAAAGGAATGCAATCACGAGTCATCCAGTGCATGCACAAGATCACAGGAAGGCATGGCAGTGAATGTTTCTCCTCTGAAAAGCCTGCAGCTTACAGACCTTGCCACCTGCAGCCCTGCAATGAAAAAATTAATGTGAACACAATTACATCACCCAGATTGGGTAAGTGACTAGAAATGCCATATGAAGATGTATATTCTGGTCTTGCCTGCCATTTTCAAGTTATGTTTCTCCTGCTCCTAAGATCAAAATTCTAGATTCTTTTTACCTCAATTGTGAAAGCAACATTAAGTCTATATTCCAGATAACCCATCTGACTTTATTGATCTTCAATATAGTGTCTCTGTCATAAAAGTACCGTATGTGAACTATTTCAGAATTATAAATGTACCATATGCTGAATCATCCTTATAACAGTCTAGATTTAAGAGGCTCCTATATTGCTTTCTCCACGGTCTCGTAGGGTTAGGTGATAGGTACTTTTGGATTCAGAAGCAAAACCCACATACAGTGAATATGAGTGCCTATGGCTTATTTCAAGGTAGTATGAGAAAACAACATAACAGCATAAGACAGCAATAAAAAATATTCAAGAATACTAAGGAATATAACAGGAGACTATCCCAAAGTTAAGAAATATTTATTTATATCAGGTGACAATGAGATCATCACAAGGTTTTTAGTTGAAAATAAGAACTATCGATCCTACTGTATACATATGTCTCATGCAAAAGACAAAGAGAGTATAACCTTTTACTGATTAACATAAATTCTTGCTTAATTTTGTATTACGTACTCAATAGTTACATGGAAATATAATTTCTGTGTACTATGTACCTAAGGAAAAGATATATATATATATATATCACTATTCAATTCTTCTTTAGCAAGCTTATGGTGAAACCACTATTATAAAAGTTCCTTGGGTGGTAGATAATATACAAATTCTAATAGAGAATTCTCAAGAATGGACATCTGTTTTTTGCACGAAATATCTAGAAGCTAGTCTAGATGGGGTTAAGTGATATATATTTTTTGTCCAATTGTATATTTTATTGGCAATTTTTGTTTTTGAAAATTTTTTATTGTTTTAATTAAACAAAACACACACACACACACAAAAATCATTCTTCATTACATCTTCCAGAAAGCATGTCGATTGGTTACGAATAAATTTCGTGTGTTACTACCACAATCATTCTTTATACTTCATTCATATTGGATTGCACCTTTTAAATCAAAGCTCTGTATGTATTTTACCATCAATGTACCATCATTCTCATTTAACTATAATTGTTTAAATGTGCTTTTATCTAGAATCATTTATATTTAAAGACACAACCACATACTGGCATTCATTAGCTATTTCTGTAAACCTCAGACTTATACCCAATTGCTTTCACCAATGCCAACACATATAAAATCATTAAACATTATCCATTAACATTTCGTTATTGTTATTGTAGTTATCTAACATCTTTATAATAAATCTAGACATAAATTTATTAATAGAAGTTATAAGTACCCAGGAGTGATTACATCTTTTTAACAAAATCTAAACAAAAAAGTATTAGTAAAATTGATAAATCTTTTTCCCAGGTTCCAAGTTATAGTTTATATCCAAATTGTTTTTACTAATTAAAGTTAATATTTCATTATTATTATCATAATGGATTATTTGTTAACGAATAAACATTTTAAAAACAAAGACATACTATAAGCATCTACAAAATCCTACTTATTAATCACCAAGGATTAACTAAGTTTTTAATTATCAACACTCCTTGTCAACCTGTGTCTTTTCAGTAACAAAACAATTTTATCTCTTTAGCCAGTAACGTTTCGTTATTGTTATTGTAATTATCTAACATCTTTATAATAAATCTAAACAAAAAATTATTAGTAGAATTTATAAGTACCCAGAAGAGATTACATCTTTGTAACAAAATCTAAACAAAAAAATATTAGTAAAATTAATAAATATTTTTCCCAGGTCCCAATTTACGGTTTATATCCAAATTGTTTTCACAAATTAAAGTTATTATTTCACTATTATTATCATAATGGATTATCTGTTAGCGAATAAACATTTTAAAAACAAAAACATTCTATAAGCATCTACAAAATCCTACTTATTAATCACCAAAGATTAACTAAGTTTTTAATTATCAGCATTCATTGTCAACCTGTCTTTCCAGTAATAAAACGATCTTATCTCTTTAGCCAGTTGTTGCGTCAATTCTCTTATTAGCTTCTTTATAGAGTTCTTAAAAACTTCTCTCCACACTTTTTTGCTCAGAAGATCTCTCATTTAGTCTCATTGCCCTTCAGCTGATATTAAAATTAACATGTCTTTGATTATCAGACGTCTTTCTAAAGCTGTTTCTCTTCTTAATTCCATCATCAAATCCATATCTTGACAAGAGGGGTAGAGCTCCAGATAATCAAATTCACTTTTCAATATCTTTCCACTTTCACTCATGGGTGCTTCATTAGTAGCCATCTGTTGTCTTGCCTTGATCTTCTATATCTTCTATATCTTCATTCTCTTCTTTAGTTTTTGGAGCTCCAACCACTTCATCTTTTGCTACGCATAACAATAATTTATCCAACTTCTTATCAAATCTCTTGGATCCTTCCAATAAATGTTGAAGTCCATCCAAAACATCTTGGAGACGTAAGGCTTCCTCATCTGTATATAGATACATATTTCTGAAAAAAGAAAAAAGATCTAAACTCCACTGCCACTCTCGCCTTCAATATCTCTTTGATGTATAAAAATACTTTTATTTTGAATTCACTTAAGCACAAATTTCTTCTAATTTTTTCAGAGATGGAGGGTTCTATCTTTTCTTTTCCTTCCCTTGCCCAAAATATTTCTCACGGACACCTGCAAAGGAACAGTCCGTGTCCTTGAGATGTTATCAGTCCACAAACAAGCTGCAAAACCTCCAACTTCAGTAAAATCAAGGAAAGTAGAACAAAGGATACATTGTTTCAAGAGAAAAAGAAAAACCAAGTTCTGGCTTCCGAATGGCAGATTCAACTTTCTCTTATTCGTTTCAGGCTAAAAAAAAAAAAGCAAAAGTCTCTAAGTATCTTTAATAAAATTTAATAAACAGTAGGAGGAAGGATTGTTAAAATAAAAAAGAGGTTTTAGTTCAGCCAAAAAATAAGGTAACAGGGAATAGAAGAAAAAATCAATTCATTCACTTAAGAGGAGAAACTGGAAGCGTTACAATCACTTCAATCCACAAAAAGTTGTTACATAGAAAAAAGGGAAAAAAACTTTCTAAGGCAGTCCAATAGAGATAAATTTTGCCGCTTTATTCTTAGCTTAAAGGACTAATTTATTCTAGAAAAAAAAAGTTTCTTTGGGCGATCATTCTCAAAGAAAAAAAAATCTCACCAAATAGACTCACTTTCACTGCCTTTCCTCCGGAGCCATCTCCGACTTTGTCAGCCTGGGGGCTGTCTATTTACCACCGCTTTGGAGAACTTCCCTTGGGTCAAACAGGGACTTTGCGATGTCCCTGTGACCAGCAAGGATTTGTCTCCCTTTCACCGTATCTCTGGGACGGCTTAGGTCCATATGGACTGTTACAGCAGTAAAAGAATCAACGGCGGTCTCGGACTATCTAGACCGCACGTTGTGTCATCGCGACGATTGGCTCTCAATCTCAAAAAGTGATATTGAACCCTAATAATTTGCTTAGAAATTTAGCCTTTGTTTCTACATTTTGAAAACCGCTTTTATATTTTAGTTGTATTTCATTCTTTGTTTGTTGTTTCATAACATGTTATCTAGTAGATTTAAAAACTTTAAATATGTGGCATATTTTTGTCCAGCTTGTAGGAGCTATGTTCTTTGCATTTGACAGATCTCTTGGGAAGTTGCATGCTATGAAACAAAGCAATAATTTCCAACCACAGTTCCAGATACAGTAATCTTGGAAAATAAAAAAAAAATAGCTACAGTCCAATGTTGTGTTTAGAACTGTGCCCACCTTCCCAGAAAAACTAAGGCTAATAACTAAGGGAGCTAAAACATCAGAGAGCAGGATGTTATGGACACATCCTTATCTGTTTTATTTAATTGATTTTATTGATCTAAATGTGATTTTTGTAATTAGACTTGCTTACCATAACAGATATTTTCTGAAAATGCCCATAATCTTCTCTTAAAATTTCAAATGTGCAAACCAACCAGAAAGGTTGAATATGCCTATGTAATATGCAGCCATAGTGATGTCTGTGATTTTGTTTTATTTCACAGCTGCCTTAACATTCAAGTGTCTTGGAGATCAATGGACTGTATATTGCAGAGTGATACGAGAGAAGAATCTGTGTCAGGACATGAGATGGTATCAACGTTGCTGTGAAACATGCAGGGACTTTTATGCACAGAAGATGCAGCAGAGAAGTTGACCCATAGCAGGCAGGCTCGTGGGCTCTCAGCTTTTCACAATCACATTATTTATAAATTCACACACACTTCTTCAGACCAAGTATATCAAATTACATATAATTTAATCAAAGTAATTTATTTTTGCCCGCGAAGACTTTAAAAAAAAAGGTTAAATAGCTTTTGTTTGGGTTTTATGATCAGAGTTTCCATAATTAAATTTTATATGAATTATTTTGGATACATTTATGAGAATTTTCTAAAAATACTATTTTAAATGTTTATATTCAATAAGGTAAGCAACTATTTTGGCATACTTGCTATTCAAGAGAAATAAGTAGTGCAGTACTACAAATAGATAAGTTTGCTAGTCTTGCTCACTTGAAGTCAAAGGCACTTAAGCCTACTAAGTTGCTTATTGCATTGGATAATAAACTATCATACTACCCTGAATTTATTTTCTATTTAGATGAATAGTTTTTCTGTACTGTATATGGAAATGAAGTCATCTTTATTTTTATTTTGTTTATATTTTGGTGCTCAGAGTCAGATTGACTCCAGAAATTTTGCAATAGGTTTTGGAACTCCATTTATAAAGGGCCATATATAACATGAACTGTTCTTGGAAATGTATTTATGTAGCAAATGTAACACTTGACTCAGCCAATCCACGAGTATAGTCAATTTCCTAGGCTACATTTTTAATCTTTGTTCTACCAAAATAATCTCAAGAGTCAATTCAATTCAAGTGTGGGTAATTTTCATCAACTCTCTGTATCATTTTATATATTTTCTGTTTGAATGTACTCTGGAGATTGTTAGAACACCTTACGTTGATAAGAGCTCTGTGTGCCCTTAGAAATATTCTATAGGAAATTATCTACTGTAATTTATAAATTTTTATATCAAAATTAGACAAACATGGCAAAGTAGGCATTTTAATCATGTGAACATATACTTGAACACAAGTATTGAAGCAGTTAAACACTGTAAAGATTTACACTGAATCCCTGTTGCACTCCTTTATCTAATGTAGAGAAACACCTTTCTAAACCTTGGAACATCTTTTGAAAGAAGTCTGTGCTAGTTTAACATGACATTTGCTTTTAAGTATACTAAGCAAAAGGCCGGTGGCTAACCTGCTGTGTTCACATGTAATCTCTTGAAAATTTCATTTACCAATGGAAGAAACCTAATGCTTAAGATGAATTGGGTTACATTTTCAGGCTTAAAAAAACTTAGAAGATATTTCGGTGATGAATTGTTTCATTAAAAAGTTATTAAAAATACACGTTTACCGTTTTGTGAAATGTGAAGAAAACACTTTCCTTATGAAATTTTGTACATGAATCACTTGATTTTATATTTTCAATAAATATAACTAGAGATGTATAAATATATTTTTTTTATAAATTCCATTTATATACCTTTTCTTATTCCTTAACATCTGTTTTCTGTTCATAATAAAATCAGGACACGGAGGGGGGGAAAGCAGGCACTGAACAACAGAAACTGCCTTATTTTGAGTTGTACTACTGGTTCAGACACAAAATTAATTCCAGAATTGACTGGAAATAATAATTGAAGAACTATAGATAATTTTACTTTCCAGCCATGTGTATGTAAGATCTTTCTTTATTATTTCATTAAAGTGCTATCCACTGATCTTTAAATGAACTGAAAACTAAGCAGCATGAAATTTATGCCTCCGTTGCTGATAAATACCCTTCCTATACATGCATCTCTCATGAGTCACACCCAGTAATGCTGTCCTGGTTATGAATGTGCAGAAACTGATAAACAGAGCAATGGTTGATTCTTCTAGCTACAGTGGGACCTTGGGTGCTGACTGTAATCCGTTCCAGGACTTTGGTCGGCACCTGATTTGGTCATGACCAGAAGCAAGGCAAACTGCACATGCATGCACACACACAAAATGGCATGGCAGGGGAAATCACCGCAGCTGTGTTTATTCAGCACCCGAGGATGTGTTCGTGACGTGACTGAAACATTTAGCAGATTTTTCGGTCGGCACCCGAATTGTTCATCCCAGCCGAACCGAGGTCCCACTGTATGCTTTTCTCCCTTTTAATCATGTCACTAGCTGACAGTAAAATAAGAATCTTCCAATCACAACACTACCATAAAAATGGGGCAAATCTGATAGTAGGACTTTGATATCTTTAGATTCTTTCCCTACCCCATTTCGTAACAGCGCAAGTTGAATAAAACAAACACAAACCTATCCAAGTCATGAAAGGAGTTGAGTTACACAGCCCAGTATTCTTTAAAATATCTCCTTGCCTTTCCTTCATATTCCTTTCATATTCATAGATAACATACGACAACTGTTAGATTCCTCCATGGTCTGTTCAGTGGTTCATTTTGGAATAAGAGGTTGGTCCTATCATTTCAATATTGTACTACTTCAGGCTACTATGCAGTTTCAGTATTGTTTCAGCCCCCTTGTCCAAAGTAATTGTCTTCATGTTTCATGCACTGTTATGTATGGTTGTAGAAAAATAGTATCAGGATGGTAAGTGCAACATTGCCTGGGGACCTATAACACAACAGCAGGTTTTAAAAAAACCATGCATGAATAAGTCTATAACTTTCCTGAATACTGAATGCAGTTTACTGTATGTGTCCCTCTCTGTGGAAAGAAACAGACAGCATTAGGTTATCTTATAGTGTGTGAAATTTTAATTCTGCTCCTGATTGTGAAAAAGCAATTAGCCACACAAAAATTAAAAGAAAAGCCTAAAACAAGGAATATAAATATCAAAAAATTAAGCCATTTCCAGTTCCCACTGCAGCTGCCTTATGTTGCAACCCAATGATCAGAACAGTGTGATGCTTAGAAAAATCATGAAAAAGGAAAGGTGACTGGCCATCTTCAAGCATATGTTGAAAGCAACATGAAAAAGGTCGCCAAATGCCTGTTATGTAACTTAATCATATTGTTGGAAGAAATGTCCTTCTGGGTTCGCCCCCAAGTGGGGAAAAATACACTGGAGGCATGGAAGCTGCTTACAAAAATGGTTTAATGGAGGACAGGACCGCATGGCTGGAGGTCCTGGGGAAAAAGGTGATCACATGCTTCCAGGTGTTGGGTGATGAAGAAGACAAGGGAAGAAGGAGGGTCGAAGAAGGGCTTGCAGGGCTTTTTATAATCTGTTCGGCCCCACCTATCTGTTTCCTGTTCCTGTGTAAGAAATGTATTCTGATTGGTTTCAGACTCACATGGGCCCATGCAAGGGCAATCCTCTAGCCTGAGTTTTGAATCCAGGTTTGGTTGAGTTCAGATGCCACGTGGTCAGTTGAGTAAAGACTTATATTACCATGCCTTCATTCCCATCCTCCTGGAGCTGAAGGGGAGAACTCTTTTATTATGTAAAGTGGATTAGCTCGGGCTTTAATGGCTCATGGACAAAAGGTGGGCAGGAAGCTGCAGGGAGAGTTACCTTGTCTTTTTGAAACATGTTTCTTTTCACATCCAGAGAAATATTCTGCCTTTTCAATATTTCCTAGGATATTTCATTTTTCTGGAAGAGGGCTGGGTGATAACTTCCTACAATATAAATGTTAAAACTCTGTTTTTCCAGTAGAGTCTGGCAAAGGGTTGTTGCATTTAATTAGATGGTGCAGTGCATTTGTCTATGATTCCTCCTCCTCTCCCAAAGCCATATTAGTTCTAATGAGGAACTCTCTTTTGAGAGCTATTTAGTTTCCATTTTAGGAAAGGTCATATGCCATGTCAGTTTGCAATCTGGATTACATCAAAATCATGCTGCAAATCAAAGCGTTCTCTCCTGCTTGGTACAGAAAATTCATCTTTCCTACTTCAATTGGCTGAGTTAAGTTGTCTTACATTTTTAAACCCTAAAATGCTACATAAGGGTACTGTTGCCGTAGATTCAAATCATGCACACAGATACTAATAACCACATTTGATGGGCCTCTGCATAGCTTTCCCTGCAATTTGTGCAGGCATTAGGAAATGAGCTTGCTTGGCATTCAAGAAGGCCAGTTACAATTTCAAGCACCAGAAAAGCCCTATCTTTGTTCACTTAATTAATTATTGAAAGCAAAACTAGCTGCTGCGAAGAGTAAGTCGGTTACAATAAAAGGTAAGGGAGAAAGATGGATTTCTCGGCATTGCCGAATAACAACCCTGATAAATTCCTTCAGCTAGAAGTGAAGTCCTTAGCAAAAACATCAGCCTTTTTACAAACCTGGTTGGCAAATTTTCCACAAGAACCTTTTCCTGAAGAACAAAAGTGGCACAATCGAGTCTATTCACAGGTAAGTAGCTTAAGTTCCAGACTTGGTCCTAATTTGATGTAATGAGACCCTCTAGACATGGAAGCAGAGTTTCCAAACTTTTGGCAGTTATTGTCCACGCTTCTTTTGCTTTCGGGTTTTTGACAAGAGTTCAGTAAGAGAATATATGCACGGCAATAGTGTCACACAACGTTTTACATTTAATCTAAGGGAAACAACTAAAAGTGAGATGTTCTTTTCCTCAGTTGCTACAAAATAACAATCAACTCTCTCTTGTTCCCCTTCCATTTTCAACCTCACAGGGTTATTTTGGGTGAAGAAGTATTTTAAATTAGTAGCGGTAAAATGATAGGGAAGAAAGTCGGGCAAAAGCAGAGAGTTTTGGGGTGATGGTATTGTTTAGCTGTCTTACTTGAATTGTGTGAATCCTGAACCAAGGGCAAGAATCCTGCTTTGTGTGTCCTGAACCCATAATGCTCAGGTTTGCAGCCACTATTGTGATCTTTTGTTATTTCAGTACTTGGCTCACTGCTGAATCCTGTACATAAAGCAGATGTACAAGATTTCTAGCTCTGTGCTAAGGGCCATCAAAAACAACTTAAGCATGTTCTTACAATAAAAAATCCTCAAGTACACATACGAAGTGAAATTTTCCACTTAAGTATGTTGGCATTTTGTCTTGTCTTGCCATATTTTCATGGATCTTCTTATCCAACAGCACGGGCACAGGTTCTATTCTTTTTCTCTTAAGCCAAAGAGATGGACAAATAGCTGGATGTTATTTCTTTAATGGAATCTCGAATACAAAGGACTCCAGAGTTATTTGTTTGCTTGTTTTTACTCCAGCAATCCAGCTACCGTCTGACATCTTTTCAGTATCCCGTAATGCCTAATACTGTAATTGAAATTTGTTGCTATATTTTATCTCAAAATGCAGACTGGATTATTTCTTTTTTGTCTATTTTTCCTCTCATAATGCCTCCCATCTACCTTTTGTAATATCTGATGATCAGCTCTTGAAGGTTTGCATGTTGATCATGAACTTAAGTTGGCCTATTAAAGGTATTACCCTAAGAATTAAAAAATGAAATGAAAAAAACACTACTAAGCACCTATACCCATGATGGTGAACCTATGGCACATGTACCTGAAGTGGCACATGGGGCAATGTCGGCTGGCATGTGCGGTGTCTCCCATTCCTCTTTCGAGTTTGTGGAGCGCATGTGTGCACAATTACCAGCTGGACTTCTTACCTGCGGCAGTGCTGGAAAGACTAGCTGGCTGGTGTGCATGCACACTTTGAAAACTGGAAGTTCATTTTTCGGTGCATGCATTCCTCCTGGGCAGCTCCTCTTCCTGGTTGCGACCCAGATGAGCATGCGCGCACATGAGCACTTCACATGCTAGCTCACTTTTCAGCACTTGGTGCCGAAAAGGTTCAGCATCACTGATTTATACTATATAAATATCAGTCCAAGAAAATAGACCAGATTAAAAAATCAATGCTATTTAGGTTACTACTTTTATTGAAACAGTTATAGTTAGTGAATCTTGTAAATCTGTATGTACTTGACCACCCTCACTTTATCTTCACGTGAACTAGGAAACGACTTGTCTAAAAATATTTTTTTTAAGTTGTTTTCTTGGCCTGATCATTGTTTTGGTACTGGCTCTTCCTCTTTTCCATCAAGGTCATTCCCCTGCCCTCTACCAAATATAACTTAAGATAGAAAGGTGTCCCAGAATGGATTGTAAGTAATGGGATTCATTGATTTCAGCAGGATTTACCTCAAAATAAATAAAGTTGGAATTTTAGCCTAAATTATTTTAAGATATTTTTACTATTAAAAATAAAAATAATAATGTTGCAAGTTCTGGTATTAAACATGATGTACGCCACATGTAGGATGAATGATCAAGGATGAACCATATGCTGGTTTAAGGACAAATGAGGTTAAGGATTCATTACTACCAGTATGTTTTGTATAGAGAAGGATATGAATAATGTCCCAGGTCCTGTGGCTCATTAAATCTTCAGGGTAAGCAAGAATTTCTGTCTACGAATTTGTTTTTGAAAAAAAAAGAGTTTTTTCTTAGAACTCAGTGCCTCGTATAAATTGCATATGTGAGGTTATCAGGATGTCACAAACACTCCATTCAGATTAATATATCCATGTGTGCTTATTTGTTCTTCATCTAGAAGTTTAGTCTATTCTCTATAGAGGTGGAAGTAAAGTATTTCTCAATCTGTTAAGTAACTTCTATTGCAAACCAAAATGTTTTTACCCAATGCATTTTTTTCTTACTCTACCAATTATCAGAGAGTAAAATAAAATAATCCACAAATAATACTAAAGTTAGCTGAGTTTTCTTCAAGTGCTATGCAAAACCATATGCATAGAAGTGTTTCATCTTATCCAACTATTCTTACATAGCACTTGGAAGTTGAAGCTCTAATAATACAAAAATGTTGTTAATATTATACTAAGATATGGTGATTAGTTTGGAACAAGCTTATTCTTAATTATAGAGTTTCAAAAGACCTTTGAATGTTTTGGCCAAATCAATTTCCCACATTTTAAATGTAAGTATGCCAACAAAAGAGTTATTGTTTATAACCTTGGGCCCTGAACCTTAGTTGAAATTACTCCAATCCACATTTACATGTAAAAATAATTAAAGATTTCTCAGAACAAATGCTCTGCAGATGTTTGAGATAAAATAATGGCAAAGTTCTCCAGGAAAGGATAACATCCTAGTTTTACTGGGCAAAATGGTGTTATTGCATTAGCTTTATACACATGCACAGTGCAACTGTATTAGAAATACCATACCAAATATGGGCAACCGCGCCTCAACAAAGAGATGAAACTAGGATCAGGAAATCGCAAGTTCCAGTCCAGTCTCAGCCAGTCAAACTATTTGTCAGTCCCATCAGCCCCTTGGGTTTGTTAATGTTGCAAAAAATAAAAGGAGACAACACTTTGTATACTGTCTTTGAGTTCCTGAAAAAAGGCAAATCCAATCCATTGAATGAATAAATGAATGACAAGGCAGATCAGTATTATTAATGAGGCTGGGCGTGTTATGAATCCAGAGTTTTAGATAGAAGTCAGGATATAAGTCTAAAAAGAAAAAAATGATGATCATTTATCTGAATACTGTTAAATTTGCCTATAAACACATATTATTTTAAATTATACACAGACATGCACAGGTGCACATACGTGTACACACACACACACACACACACACACACACACACACACAAATAGCCCAGAATTGCTTTTTGTGAGATGTGCAGCTATAACATTTTATTAATAAATAGATAAATATTCAAATAAATATTGAGATTTCCCATTTGGTAAAGTGGTTAGACCTTCAAACTAGATTCTGTGAGACTTAGTTCTAGTCGTTCCTTAAGCATAAAGCCAAATGGGTGACTTTGGGCCAGCCACTTTCTCTTAGCCTTAAGAAGCAGCAAATCACTTCCAAAAATGCTACCAAGAAAACTTTAGAGACTAGTTGCACTTACTTGACAACTATCAATGCAGCTTGAGTCACTATCATTGAGATATAAAAGGTTTTGTACAATCTGGGAGATTGCTTCCGAAGGTGATGGATGTTGGTCCGCTGTTCGCTTCTCCGGTGGGCTCCTCTTAGGAGCACAGGTGGTCCTGGAGGGACCACGTACCGTAGGGCGGCTTGCTGGAACCCCCCGGATAGGCGGCAGCATGGGGTTTTTTTTCCAATTTTGCCTCAGGAGCCGGGGAGCATAGGAGATGCATAGCAGCACCTTCGCTGAATGGATTCCAGAAGGAAATAACTAATTACATGCAGCGGCTGAATTGCTGGAGGAGAGAAGTTCACTCCAATCTTCTTAATCGCTTTTAATTGATGAGCAGCAGCTTTTTGTAAATTGTGGATTCAATCTGTTTGAAGTTGGAAGATTGGAGGGGGGGGTTTCTACCCCTCTCAGGCAAAGCGGCATTTGGACTATCTCTCAATCTCGGAATGGAGAGAGAGAGTAAAAAGTTGAATTAGTCACTTGAACTATGTGAAAAGATTTATATCACAATTGCAAGAGGTGATTGCTGAGTTGTTTTGAAAACTTTATGGAAATTTTTGATGTTCTGCTCCTGGTTCCCTGTGAAAGGGGGAGCTAAGATGGCCTGCTTCCGTCTTCTTCTTCCCACTTATAAATGAAGTCTGCTTTTTGAAACTACCTTTGAAGAAAGTCTGGCTTTATATTACCCCCCCTGAAGGACTCCTGGAGCTTCTCCTGTTATGCGGTCTTTCTGGATTTGGATTATTTGATTTTTGTGTGTGTGTGTGACTTCTTGGCTTGGAACTGTGACTGAGGATTAACTTTCACTTTTGGATTTACCTGTCTTCTCGGACTCGCTTGGCTGCACGCTTCACAGACGCCATTTCTTTTGTAAAAGATTTATACTCATCTCTGAACTCAGACAATGTGGCCCAGAAAACCACCTTCAGGCAAAGCAGCCTCGGCACCTACTTTTTCTACATCCAGCCCAACGACTCAACAGACAAAAATTTCATCATTTTCACAACAAGAAAGGACTGGAGAGATTTCAAAAGATTTATCTGTTACTCAAATGTTCCAGGCTCTTATGCAGGGACAAAATGAGTTGAAAAAGGAGGTGGCAGATTTTAGAGAAGACCTCAAAAGTGTACAGCAACAAATAACAGAAAATAAACAGAGAATTGGTGTGCTGGAGGAGGGTGTGGTTGGGCTGGGGGAGGAGGTTAAGGCAGTCCAGAAGGGGAATATAGAATTGGAAAATTTTATGGCAAAGATAGAACTTGAAAGAATGTCCTTCTTTCTCAGATTCCAGAACCTACCGGAGACAGAAGATGAAGATCTTAAGGATATCATGAGTACAATTTTAGCAGAATATATTAAAAGAGATAAAGAACAGTTGTGGTGGGATATGGATCTGGTTTACAGGATTAATTCAGCATATGCCAGAACACATAATGTTCCAAGGGAAGTACATGTTAAATTTCTTAGGAAGACCACGAGGGAAGAGATTCTAGGGGCTCAAAGAGGGGGACCACTAAAATATAAAGATAAAGAAATTGCCATTCTTAAGCAAATTCCGAAAAAAAAGAGATAAGAGGAGGAAGTATTCCGCCTTATCAAATAAATTATATAATAAAGGAATTTGGTTTAGATGGTTATTGCCAGAAGGAATGTTGATCTGGGAGGAAAACAGAATTAGAATTAACACAGTTGTGGAGACAGAGGCCTTCATTAAAAAACATAGTGCCCTCCTAGAAGACGAAAATATAAGAGGTAGTGAAAAAGGCGACAATACACAAGACATGAAGGAAGGAAGGGCTGCAGCTCCGCCTGGGGATGGGGGAGGGAACAATATTGGAAAGACGCGGGTCACAAAAATAAATATATCTGGAATATCATTGCAATTATTGACATATTAGAAAGTGGCAAAAGAGATGGTTGAACACATGGTTGATACAATGTATAATAAGATGCAGTTTCTGCTTATCTTTTATCTATTGTTTTTTCTTTTCTGAAAAAGTTGTGAGAATTGGAGAGATTTCTACCTCTAGCACGATGCAATTGCCAAAAAAAATTTGTATATTCACCTACCCTTTTCCCATAAATTTTAAAAATCAATAAAATTCTTTAAAACAAAGGTTTTGTACAATCTGCTTCATTTGGCACTGAAATAAAACCAAACTGATCTCCTGGGAGAAATGCATTGGCATTCCATTATTTGGCTGCCAATTCCAAGAAGATTGTCACTTGAGTCTCCCTCTTATAGTACAACTTTCAGTGAGGGGATGGAAAGTAGATCTTCCTAAGCTGCGTTCAATTTGGGATTAGAGGGTATACAGAAAGAATTACAAAAAAGAGCTACTAAAATACCTGGGGACATTGAACAGATCCATTGTGGAATGATGTTTACAGTTTTTTTTTTTTTACAAAAAAAATTGTGAGTTCAGAGATACATCACCATCATGGAGATATGGAAATACTTGATAGCATATTATGTATCAAACTATGCATGACATAGATAAATATTGGTGAATCTAAAAAGTTCATCAAACCATTTGGGCAGCCATACTGAATTCACTAGGAGGATGACTGCCCAAGCATTGCAAAATGATGGGAAATCTGTCCCTGCTAATATGCTTTGTGGAGTATCTCTTAAAATATCTACTTAGATATTGCTACTAATTGGTGCTTTGAAGTATTTGTTCTGCACCATGTCTTCATACCAATTTTAATCTGAATACCCTGAGTGATTGTTTTATCATACACAAATCTTTCCTCTTATTAAAGAGCCATTCATATTTGTCCAATGGTTTGATCCAATTACCAGGAGAAAACAGTGGTATTGTTTTTCTCAACAGTATCTTTTCAGTGCCACCGACTGATCATTTCTCAGAAGTAATTTCTCTCAGACTACATTCTGAGCATAAGGTTGATCTTTAGGGAGCCAAATAATAGCCCTCTTTTATTGTGTGTGTTTTCTAGAGAGAAAAGAAAAACATCCAGGAACAGCCTGTTTGGCAGCTGGCCCCGCTTCACCCAGCAATGATTGACAAAGCTCTTGGAAAGCATGTTACGCCTGTCACTTTGAAATCAACCATCAAAAGCAACCCTCTCTATGATGGGATCCTTGCCGATGATTGTTGGGAGAAAAGGAGACATAACCCATCATGGACAGTGCAAGATTATGATAGGCATTCCAACTTTAGCCTGCCTTACTATCTAAAGGTACAATCTACAGTAACAATAATATGGGATTTTATGCAACTGAGAATTGAAAATAAAAATATACAATAATTAATGAATAAAAGAGAAGAGCAAAGCAAAACGATAGGCTTGGGAATAGAATATACTATCCATTTGTCCTTCTGGGAGGGTCAAAAGGTTAGACAAGATGGCCTATCTTTCACATCAAAGGATCTGTCAAAGGAAATAGATAGCATTTCTCAACATGGCTTTGTAAGATGTCAGGAAGCAAGGGTCTGTTGACAAGACACTGGTTTTCATCACAAGCAACCTGAAAGTACAGTACTACTACTAACTCCTTGAGAGTTTAGTTAGTATTTAGTTACAGCAGTACTTAAATTATATGTTTAATAGCAGAAAGCAGTGTTTGTGATTTCTTTTCCACTTACTTAACATTTAGAGCCAGTTTTGTGTAATGGTTAAGGCATCAGGCTAGAAACTGGGAGAGGGTAAGTTCTAGTTCCACCTTAGGCACAAAGGCAGCTGGGTGAACGTGGGGCAGATTGAACAGAAGAAAGAACAAGAAATAATATCAATTTATTTAATTCTGATGTTAATTAAATGTAAAGAAATGGAAATGAAACCACACATACTGCTTTGTGTCTTTGAATATATTTTTTGACTATTGTGTGATAATTTTCTCTTCTATTGTCTCACACATTATATGCTAGTGAAAATGAGCTGTTTTAAAAATGCAATGCTTGTATATAAGAATGTGGAGGAAAAAATAGATTGAAACAATAGTGTGATATTTCTCCCAGTTTTTCCAAATGCTACCAAAATTGATGCAATTTTTAAAATCATGATGGAAATCCTTTCAAATCACCAGATTTCTTGATATGAAATCAAAGGCATGTAGATTTGTTCTATACTGATGTCATCCAGCAGGAAGTTGTATGATTTGTCTAGGTACAATATTAATAGTAAACCAAACAAGTTTGTATGATTTCTTTTAATGGTACAAGAAATTAAGATCTAAGAACATTTAAAATCTTGAAAAAAATCTAAATTATCTGTCTGGAAAAAAAAGACTCTTTCTTTTCCAAGCTCAAAATGTCCTTCAAATGTTTTGAGCCTTGGAAAGAGACTTTTTATCAGACAGATAATTTAGTTTTTTTTTCAAGATTTTAAATTTCCTTAGATCTTAATTTCTTGTACCATTAAAAAGTGGGGAGAAAGGAAGGGGAAGAATTCCTTTTGTAGAAGGAGCTTCTCTAGATGAAGCAAAAGCAAACAAAGAAACCTTTGCAAGGTGTTTAATTCTTTTATTTTAATTGTTGTAAGACATGTGGGAGCACCTAAGCTAAGATTAGGTGTTTCATTGTTTCAGCATTTTGCAGATCAATAAGAAATTAATAGAATATCAGTCCTGTACCTCTTTTAAATGTATAAAATATTCCAATAGAAGAAAATATACAGTACAGGATTGAATTGTCCTTTGTGTTCTCTGAGCTGGTTCTTTGTTTGCAGATGATTCATTAGCCAACTAAACAATATCATCAGTACATCTGATAAATATACTTGTTCATCTAACTCAGGATTAGCAATCCATGTTTGATTAATTCCCGGCATTTTCTCAGCTCTTCTTTCATTTTTGTAGCCCCCTCCCCCCATATGCATCCAGTAGAAGGCATGATTACATAACTAAGTTATGTGGAAAAAATACAAATTCTTCATCCACGTCAGTTGTATCATGAAATGCATATCTGTTGATCCCTTTCTCCCTATGGAAGGCCAGGCCCTCAAGGTAATGCCATCAAAATTCAGTATGATTTTTTTCATTCTCTTTTTTAAACAAAAAGACGTTTAAAAGCTGCATTAATCTATTTACTGAAGACAGAAATTAAAAGAGATGTGTATGTAAAAAAGAGGGTTCACCACTGAAAGCATTGCAACGTGAACCATGGATGCAAAAAGTTAAACATAGATTATCCAAAGAGGGTAGGATACAAATACCAAAAGGTTATTCACCCACCTACCCCCATCTGAGGTAGGGAGACAGTCTAATCTTATGCCTATGGCTAAATCCAGTTGACATATGTATAAGAAAGAGGGATGTGATTTATTGCTAAGTATGTTCAGTTATATCCAGTTATGGTCCATACATAAGAAAACTCAAATTAACTTTTTTGTAGGAAAATCCAAATGATTTACAGTACTGGATGGAAGATATTTACACTCCAGGATATGATACCTTGTTGAAAAAGAAGGAGAGAGAAGGAAAACGGTCTAGACAGTGTCTTATCTTGCTCCTTGTATTGCTAGCTGGTATTGTGATGGCTGTTGTAGCAGCCTGCATCATGTTGATCTGATGGGCCAAATCTAGCTATTAAAGTTTATTGCACAATCCATTCCTTTTTCTTCTACATTTTTTGGATAAGTTGTTACTATTATTAAGATCAATTAAATGAGCCAGCCATGCTTTAATTTAATTCTCATGATTTCAGAAGAAACTAAATGCAACAAACTTTTTTTAATATTTTTTTTATTTTTTAATAAACACAAACAAAATCATTGGATTGGATTTATTGGATTTATATGCCACCCTTCTCCCAAGGACTCTGGGCGGCGTACAGCATTAAAAAACACATAGTACAAAAGTTAAAAGGAAATTAGAAACAGTCCAAAAAACAAACCCAATTTATATAACACTCACATTTTAAAAATTAAATAAAATTAACAGGCCAGGCCGGCTTGCTGGAAAAGCCAACTTTTTAGGGCGCGTCGGAAGGACCGGAGGTCAGGGATTATGCAAAGCTCCAGGGGCAGCTCATTCCAGAGGGAAGGCGCTCCCACAGAGAAGGCTCTCCCCCTGGGGGTCATCAGCCGACACTGTCTGGCCGACGGCACCCTGAGGAGGCCAACTCTGTGGGATCGTACTGGACGGTGGGAGGCTATTGGTGGCAGTAGGTGGTCTCGCAGGTACCGTGGGCCTAAGCCATGGAGCGCTTTAAAGGTCATAATTAATACCTTGAATCGCACCCGGAAGACAACCGGTAACCAGTGCAGGCTGCCTAAAAGGGGTGTAACATGGGAGCACCTAGGTACCCCCATGATAACCCGCGCGGCCGGATTCTGGACCAGCTGAAGCCTCCGGGTGCTCTTCAAGGGCAGCCCCATGTAGAGAGTGTTGCAGTAGTCCAGGCGAGAAAGGACGAGGGCATGAGTGACTGTGCACAGAGCATCCCGATCCAGGAAGGGGCGCAACTGACGTACCAGGCGAACCTGGTAAAAGGCCCCCCTGGTCACGGCCATCAGATGTTCTTCTAAACTAAGCCGCATATCCAGGAGGACTCCCAGATTGCGAGCCTTCTCTGAGGGGGCTAAAATTTCTCCCCCTATCATCAAAGATGGAACAAGATGCACAAATCGGGATGACAGACACCACAGCCACTCAGTCTTGGAGGGATTGAGCTTGAGCCTGTTCCTCCCCATCCAGATCCGCACAGCCTCCAGGCATTGGGACATCACGCCGAGGGCGTCGTTTGGGTGGTTTGGGGTAGAGATGAAAAGTTGGGTATCATCAGCATATTGATGATACCGTACCCCCAAACCATGGATGATCTCGCCCAGCGGTTTCATATATATGTTGAACAGTAGGGGTGAGAGAACTGACCCCTGGGGCACCCCACAAGTGACACGCCTGGGGGTCGATCTCTGCCCTCCAGTCAACACAAACTGCGACCGATCCGATAGGTAGGAGGAGAACCACCATAAAACGGTGCCCCCCACTCCCAACCCCCCGAGTCGTCACAGTAGGATACCATGGTCGATGGTATCGAAAGCCGCCAAGAGGTCTAATAGGACCAGGACAGAGGAGCAGCCCCTGTCCCGGGCCCGCCAGAGATCATCGACCAACGCGACCAATGCCGTCTCCGTGCTGTACCCGGGACTGAAACCCGACTGAAACGGATCCATGTAGACAGCTTCATCCAGGTACTGGGGAAGCTGACGTGCTACCACACTTTCGACAGCCTTCGCTACAAAGCGAAGGTTGGAGACTGGACGGTAATTGGCTAAAGAAGCTGGATCCAGGGAAGGCTTCTTAAGGAGGGGCCTCACCACCGCCTCCTTCAAGGCGGTGGGAAAGAACCCCTCTCTCAATGAAGCATTGGTAATCGCCTGGAGCCAGCCTCGTGTCACCTCCCGGGAAGTCGAAACTAACCACGAGGGACACGGATCCAGCACACAAGTGGCAGCACTGAGTCTCCCCATAATCCTGTCCATGCCCTCGGGGGTCACAGGGTCAAACTCATCCCAGATTGTCTCCTCAAGATTCATCCCCGTTGGCTCGCCCAAATCTACCCAGTCAGAGTCCAAGCCTGTCCGGATCTGAGCGATTTTATCCTGCAGATACTGAACAAATTCTTCAGCCCTACCCTGCAAGGGGTCTTCCCCAGTTCCTTGGTTAAGTAAGGAACAGGTCACCCTGAACAGGGCGGCTGGGCGGTTATCTGTGGACGCGATAATAGCGGAAAAATGTTGCCGTTTTGCCACTTCCATCGCCACTAAGTAGGATTTAATATAAATTCTTACTAGTGTTCGATCAGATTCGGACCGGCTGGCCCTCCAGCCACTCTCTAAGTGTCTTTTCCAGCATTTCATCTCCTGGAGCTCCTCGGTAAACCAGGGAGCCACCCGGAATCGACACCGGGTCAGAGGCTGCAAAGGCACAATGCGATCCAAGGCCCCAGCGGCCGCCCTATCCCAGGCTTCTACTAGGGCTTCGGTCGAGTTGTGAGCAAGGGATTCAAGAAAAGTCCCAAGCTCCATCAGGAACCTTTCGGGGTCCATCAGGTGCCTGGGGCGGAACCATCTAGTCGGTTCCGCCTCCCTGCGGCAAGGGGTAGCATAAATCATATCATATTCAAAATCATATTCCATTACAAATTGTAGAAAGTGTGTCAATTGGTTACAAAGAACTTTCGTGCATCCCTTCCACAGTCATCACCTATAATTCATATCGTTATATATTTTATACCACATATATTTATATATATTGCTATCATCATACCTTATCCTTCATATGACTTTAGTTGTTTTAACGTCCCTTTATAACAAACATTCCAAAATTTAGAAGAAAACCACATAGTGGCATTCCCTTATCTATTTTCAATATCATCCAACCACATTATACCTTTATAACACATTCAAAATAAAAAATAATTATGTTTAATAACAAACATTTTAGACTTCTTTTCTTAATCATTGTTTACAATTCATATCAAATTTCCCTTTTATCCTGTCAATACAAATTATTACATTATTATCATTAACAGTCATTTATTTAACATTAGTTTGACTAAGTTTAATTTACTTTTCCCCTTTTTTCACCATTTAAAATGTATACCAAATTTCCTCTTATCAAACCAATACATATGTATACATTGTTATCATTATCAATTATTTACTTAACTTAATCATTATCACTACATTTTTAACATAATGCTCTAATTTTAACTAAATTTAACTAGTGTTTTATTATTAATTTTCATATCTTAACCTGTGTCTTTCCAGTAATAGTGTAGTCCTATTTCTTTTGCCATTTGTGGAATTAGTCTTCTGGTTATTTCCTTAATGAAATTTGTTTGGACTTCTCTTCACAACTTGTTGCTTGTTACATATCTTGTAAAATCTCAAAACCCTCCATCAGCTTCTTTAATCAGTTTATCTTTGATTATCAGTAGTGTTTTTGTCAAAAATTCTCTCCTTAAGTCCATCCATTCTTCTCTTTTTTCTTCTTCTTTTATACCTTGAAATCTGTAGTAAAGCACCTTTCCATCTATCTTCCCTTTCCTTGTTCCACTCTTTCCATCTCCAACCACACTCAGTCCACTGTCAATATCCACGGTTATCTTGCCTCTTTGTTCATTTCCCCCCAGAGTTTTTAGGACTCCAGCCTCCACTTTTTCTATTTGCTGAATACCTTCCATTTGCTGAATATCTTCCATTTTTCCATCAGGTTTTACCATATTAAAGTTTATATTTTCAATATTTTCCAATCTCTTCTCAATTCTCTCTGTTGTTTCTAATAATTTTTGAATTCCAGAAATAATCTGTTGTAATGTTATGGTTTCTTTTTGAGGTCGTGCCATCCTTCCAATTAATAAACACTGCCACTCTAGTTTAAAAACAAATCTTTGTTTTCACTTCTTTCCAGCTAGTAACAAGCATCCAGAGAGCACCTGCGTAAATAACCCATGCTCTTCTCTATAAACAAGCTGAAGCCTTTGAAGCAAGGTCAAAATGATCAAAGGAGAAAAAGAAAAAGCAATGTTTCCAGGTCTCAACCTCCAACCTCCAAGTGGCAGTGTAACTTCTTTTCCCTCTAAGATTACTACCCTCTTTATATACCTTTTAAATCTTCTTTATGTTTCAGGCTTAGAAGAAACAAAGTTATTAAATGAAACAAAAGAAAAAGAAAAAATCCATCCCAACAAGTATTGTAGAAATAAAGGAACAGATTTAATCCATAGGTAAAAAAAAGAAATAGAAGAAGAGAATCCGAAACTTTCACTTTAAAAAGTAAAAAATATTCACAAAACTTCCATCAATTGAAAATAAAATAAAAAAGATTACACACTGTCCAATAATGCTTAGTTTTGCTGCTTATTTCCTTTTCTTTGCCAGTTTAATTTAACTTCAACCTTTTTGGGGCGTCTTTTATAAAAATAAGATTTCCTCACTAGATGGACACATTTTCTCTTTCCACTTTTCCTCCCGTTGCGGAGCTGTCCTGACTTCAGCAGCTTGAGGGTATGCTTTTTGTTGCCAGCTAGAAGAGATTCTCCAGATCAATCAGGGACTTTGCGATGTCCCTGAGATCAGCAAGATGTACTCTTCCCTGTCACCATCTCTTCGGGATGGTTTAGGTCCAGATGGACCGTCCAGCGGCAAAAGTGTCGACTGTGATCTCGGAGCTCTGAGGTCGCACGTTGTACCGTCGCGACGTCAGCTCCTTTCTTAAATGCAACAAACTTGATCTGGCTCCAATTTTCTAATTTGCTTTTAAACAGTGATCTATAAAATCTCCTACAGCAAAGCAATCTAAAATTAACAAGTGGTGGTGGCTATGCATTTACATTGAAGAAAACATTGGTTAATGAAACAGTGTAACCTGTAGTACAAACTTTTGTAGAACTACTTTGGAATTGAAACTATACTACAAATGTAAAATGCCCATCTGTCATGTGACTCTAAAGGTATTGGTCTGATTTTCACATTGCCTTGAATCATAATGTGATACACTTTTTTAAAAATAAACCATGAATTAAAATTTACTGTGTTCTGTGAATACAAGTACTTGTGGTAAAGTCAACAGATAACAGTTATGTTTATTTAATAATTTATTTGTCAGATTTATATAGCTGTTCATCTCATAAATGTGACTCTGGACAGCATAGTTAGTGAGCAGTCAATGGAAACAATTGAAATGCAACTATTGTAAATAAATATAGAATGAAAAATAAAAATAAAGCTGCAGGGGAATGAACCAGTATCCTTCATACAATATAATCATTTTGCCAGCTCTCAATTTCTCTGATTCACCAAGTCTGGTAAAGAAAAGTACACACACACACACACACACACACAGAAACACACACACACACCACATTTTGAGGAGGTTTATAAATACCAATAGTTTGGGGCCAACTTTATCTCAGGGGAAAGATGTTTCACTGGGTGGGGACCACAGGAGAAAAGACTTGCTTTTTGGATCTCAACAGATGAAGCACTTTAGCAGATGGGAACTGTAACGTAATTTATTCTGCCTGATGGGTCTGATGGGGTAGGTTGATATAACTAGAGAGAGAAGGGTTCCTTAAATAACCCAGACCCACGACACATGGGTTTTTAAAGTCAAAACCAGCACCTTCAATTGAACACCTGCACCTCTGCACTTTGCACCAGAATGCTTTTCTAGGACATAGATTTAATAAATAATTCCTAGTGCTCCCCTCTCCCTCCACTGTCCCCCCTCTCTCTGTATATATAAGTGTATGTGTACACACACATAAACACACACAAACCATGTATGTATGTATGTATGTATGTATGTATGTATGTATGTATGTATGTATGTATTAATGGGCCTTAGAGCCAATTTGGTTTCACATGCAAAACCTGAAAACAAGAACCCTATTACTTTCCATCTGCAACTGATAGGTTTTTGTTGACATTTATAAGTTTCTTTATTATCTTAGCTGATAGCTACTGAAATAATTATGATCTTTTCTCCAACTCAATTGGAGCCACCTTAGTTGTGTTCGTTGGTATCTTGTCATCCATGAATCCTAAAACTATTCACTGTATATACTAAACAGTGGTGAAATTCATTTTTTTTTACTATCTGTTCTGTGGGGGTGGATTGGTGGGCATGGCAGTTGAAGGATACTGCAAAATCCCCATTCCCTCCCCACTCTGGAGCCAGCCAGAGCTGGTATTTGCTGGTTCGCCAAGCAAATTAGTGGGGTGGGAATGGGGATTTTGCAGCATCCTTCTCCTGCCACACCCACTAAACCATGCCCACCAAGCCATGCCCACAGAACCGGTAGTAAAAAAAAATGAATTTCACCACTGCTATGTAGGCTGAAATTGACAAAATGCATCTCCAAGAAGCCAGAAGATACTGGCAAATCAATCACAAAGCAAAATCCCTTCAAAGATATGGAAATCTAATCACAACACTGTTCCCTGATGCAGGATCTCTAATGTCAGATTCCTCATAAAATTCCACACCTAGAAAAGATCAATACATATCGCAGGCCAAGAGATTACTTTTCTCATTGGACCGCAACCATCCTCAGGGCAAAATCACCTCAATTAACACATCCACACAATCAAAGCCCACTATTACTACTCTCAGTGTTCTGATTGTGTAGCCTACCTTTTGATAGCTATACTGCAATTATGCTGTTAAGTAAACTCTGCCTCTGCTCCATGCAACTTGTCCTGTGTATTCTTTATTTGACCCAGCCTGGATTTGAACCTAGAACATTCTTCTAACAATGCAAACCATATCAAAAAAATAAATGTAGTCTAATTAGCTTCTTTTACCGTGGATTATTTATTCATCTACCCTTATAGCCTAATTGCATGTATATTGGAACCACTAATACAATTCTAAATGAGTATGTTCAAATGTTAGATGTGGATTTTGAGACAAAATCATTTAGTCTGATGTATTTTGGTGAACATATGAATATGTGGAAATGAGCCCAGGACAGCCGCAATGTTTCCACCTATAAAAATTTCAGTTCTCCTGTGTTTCCACTGAGTTGGGCCAGGATTTTAGAACATAAAACCACTTTGGCATTAAGCATTTTTTGTGGTTCTAACCTCTGACAGACTTTGTGTTGTATGAGAACACCAAAGATTAGGCTCTTTGATTTACAAGGACACATTTTTAAAGGAAAATGTTGACAAAGTCTCAAAATCTATTGTCATCAAGTCCCCCTGAGCCTTCTACTACTTGTTTGCTACTAGATTCTAATAAATCAGAAGCAACATAGATGGAATAGAATCAGAATTTCACAGCAATTTGGAGTAGATTTGAATGTTAGGAAAGTGAAAATAATTTTCAATTAATTAATTGAAGAAAGCACGGGGACAATAATTTTCATAATGGTGCAGAAAGCAGATAATAACTGAACTCTGTTGAACATTAACTTGCATTCCTACAAGTTGAACATACTTTTCACTATTATTCTGCTCCTTGCTACATTTTTTAAAAAGTGAACAACAGGAAATATTAAAAAGAAATCTATTTATGTACATAACTAAAGTTGATGGGTGGAGACCTAAAACAAAAATATTGTACTTTCCAGGAATGCAGCCAATAATGAGCCTTTCTTAACCAAGCTTTGTGTATGTGAGGGGAGAAAGAGAGGGGGAGAAGTAAGTTGTGTTTGAGTTGGGATAGTCTTTTTCACCTTTAAACCTCTAACTTGAAGTAGTTTGCATTGCTGTCATCTAGTGAAAACTGACTTTTTGGAATTGGATTTCCATGATTTGCTGCCACCTGGTGACATTATTATATTGCAATCCAGTGTAGTCTTTTGTAAAACATTTGCGTTTTAACAGAATTACAAGGAAGAATTGGAAGAGACCCTGGAGGTCTTTCAGTCCAATCCCCTGCTCAAGCAGGAAACCTTATGCCGAACCTTTTAGGCACAGAGTGCCCAAACCAACAGCCGTGCACATGCTAGAGCACCGGAAATCCGACAACCTGAGGGCTGAGCTGGGTGACGGCGCATGTGCCTACAGAGAGGGCCATAAGTTCGCCATCACTGCCCTATACCATTTCAGATACATGGTTGTCCAATCTCTTCTTTAAAATTTCCAGTGTTGGAGCATTCACAACTTCTGGAGGCAAGTTGCTCCACTGATCAATTGTTCTTTCAGAAAATTTCTCCTTGGTTCTAGATTGCTTCTCTCCTTGATTAGTTTCCACTCATTGCTTCCTGTTCTACCCTCAGGTGCCTTGGAAAATAGTTTGACTCCCTCTTCTTTGTGGCAGCCCCTGAGATATTGGAACACTGCTATCATGTCATCCCTAGTCCTTCTTTTCACTAAACTAGACATACCCAGTTCCTGCAACCGTTCTTCATATGTTTTATCCTCCAGTCTAGTTTTGTATATGATTAGGAATATATAACAGATTGCTTTTTTTCTACTTAACAATTAAATCAGGAAAAATGTTTTCTGTTGATTGCTTTACTAGCTAACTCCAGTGAATTACATATGTTGAATTTGTGACCATTCATTTAACAACTGCTCAAAGTTACAACAGCATTGAAAAAGGGATTTACAATTGGTCCTTGCACTGATTGTGATCCAGGCACTTGGCTACCAGTTATGACAGTTGCAATACCTTGCAGTCATAAGATCACCATTTGCAACATTCCCAGCTGGCTTTCAACAAGGAAAGCCAATGGGGGAGCCAGCAGGGGAGGTCACAAGTCACAATCACAGGAAGAATCACGTCATGACCATGGTGGTTAGCATAATGACCATGACAAAAAAGATCATAAAATCGGGTGTGGTCATATGATGCTTCACTTACTTAACCACATTACTTAACAACAAACTTTCTAGTCCTGATTGTAGTTGCAAGTCAAGGATTACTGACCACCACAGATAATCAAAGTACAAGATGATTGGCTTGGATAAAACAATTAGCACACAAAACACAAAACTATATCCAAATCTAGGCTTTTTGTGGGCTGATTTAAATATATAAATGGCATAACATTTTAAATCAGGAACAGGAATGTTTCATGTGTCTGTCTACACTTGTGAAGCAACCACGGGTTGAGTGTTTTCTTTGGGTGAAAATGCTACCATAAATTAGGAATTACTATTGTGACTACAATCAAATTGGTTGCAACTTCTTTCTGTACTCTAGACTCTTCAGTTAGTAAATGTGTCACTTTTTAGCCCGAGAAGATTGCTCAATGTTTTTTAGCTGTATGTCCTGGACTTTGCTCCTTATTGCTTCAAATTTATACCTACAAATAACATGGTTGGTGTTCAATATATTTTGTGTGTGCTTTTTATAAATTGAGCATGTGGAAGTTTTGAATCAATGTGACATTTTCTCCAGATAGTGGATAGCATCCTAAAACATTCAGCCAATTCATTTGCAGTTGTATGATATGACACTGTTGTATTCACAAATACCCCAGGGCATTCTGATCCTGTGTCTACTACTGTTAAAAAAAAGTTGTGGCCACAAGTGGTTCTGCAAAGGCTATGTGACTTCTTTTCCACAACAATGCTGCCATCCCCATAGGTTAAGTGATATGGATTCGGGGTTCATTTGGACATTTCCGGCAAGCTGCACAACTCATAGCTGTTTAATTTATTGCTCAATAAACAAAACCGCAAGCTAATGCCACCATCTTTACCAACACACTCAGCTTGGATAGTATGATGATTTTCAATCTGCACATAATTCAACTCTGCCAACTTTAAATTTAATATGGCAAAGGTACAACTGCACATACTGATTTTTCCCCCAATATAGTCTCATGACATTTGGGTTGCTATGTAGACTTGAAATAGTGTCAGATCACGTAGAGTTTCTCCTTAAATTATCTCAGCTGTGACGGGAAAACTCTCAATCTCTGAATGTATGTCAAAGGAACCCCCACCCAATAGTAAATTTTTCAGATTACTTATTCTATAGAGCTACATGGGGCAATCAGTCCACATTTGCATGATTATGTGTCCTTTGGACTCTTGTTTATACTGTGTCCTCCAGAGAATAAATCCCAATGCTGTATTCAAGCAATCAATCCCTTCCCTATAAGTGCTGATTGAAAGAGCAATAGCAACAGCATTTAGACTTATATACCATTTCATAGTACTTTGCAACTCTATATATGCTGCCTAAATCGTTTACAGAGTCAGCATATTGCCCCCAACAATCTGGGTCCTCGTTTTACTGTCCTTGGAACAATGGAAGGCTGAGTCAACCATGAACCAGTCAGGATTGAAGGAATTGAACTCCTGGCAATATGAGCAGAGTTAGCCTTCAATACTGCATTATAACCACTGTGCCACCACAGCTCTTACGTTTAATTCCCGGAAAGCAAGCATATAAGTTCTATGTTTATTTGTGCATAATTCTTATTTGCAGCAGAGAAGGACTGTGATGCAGAAGTTATTAGGTACTGGCTGCTGTCCTTCATAATGTGTTATGCCATTTGCGGTGTTGATTAAATCAGGTTGTATGCAAGAGATTGTTAAATGAAAATAAAGAAAGCTCTTTAATGCCATCTAGTGGTTAGATTTTTGAAGCCCAGTTTTGATCTGGACCTGAAAGTACTGTAGTACTTTCTGAAACAAAATAGCATAGACTACAGTGCAAAACAAAGAAAGAGATCAGGAAAAATATTAATATTTCCTGAAAATTAAACATTTGAATAATCTGAAATGAAGATTTAAACTGATCACCCATCTACAGTGAACAAAGTCTATATTCATGTTCTGCCCATGAACAGTCTTCAACTTGTGAACATTGATTTAACGAGCATTTGAAAGTACGTCAGTCCTGAATGAAGAGACTTATGACTTGTACCCAAAGTTACAGCCTCTGCATGACCCCTGTGGCCATGTGAAAAAACCTGAGTGCTTGGTAATCCACCTGTCCTTACATCCAACCGGAGGGATGTTGCTCTCACCTGCCATTCTGTGCTCTCACCCCATCCTGTGGGTCCCTTGGGCCAACTCCCCCCCCCCCCCCAGCCATGCAACCCCAAGCCTTGGCTTGCTTCCTACTCTACTGGGCTTCATCTACTTCATCATGCCTCACTTCACTTTCCCTTCCAAAGATCACCTTTCCCAAGGGAAAGCAGCCAATCTTCTATCAGAGTTTGTTGCAGAAAAATCAAATCCAGAAAGCACACACGGATAATTGATTCAGCTGGATTCATTCACTTCTTTATATACATAATAACAGATGAATAAATATACAATACCAATAGTAGATTCTTTCAACGTGGCAGAAGTTACAAGCAGAACGCAAGCAGGAGAGAACAGTTAGTTTTATTTCAGAGTTGAGAGCAGACAAGCAAGTTTAGACTAGTCTACTTCTCAGAGCAGCAGACCCAAAGCTCAGAGCTTACAGACTAGTGTCAGTTTTTATTCTCAGCTAAGCCATGCCCACACTCCGTTTAAGTTTCTGTTTCCAAAACAGCCCTCATTGGCTGCACCAGTTGGTATGCCTATTCACTGGCTGATTTATTCCAGTCTATGACTATTCGTACTCCAACATCTTCCTATACAGAAGCCACATGTAGTGCCATCCTGGAAGTGGATGCCATATTTGGGAAGCAGCTGCAATTCTCGGATTCACTATGGATCAGCTGCTTCTCCTGGTGAGCTATGGAGGTGCTGCAGTTTAGGCCTGCACCAGGCCTCCCAGGGCCTCCTCGATCTCAAGACATCAATTATCCACATGGCTGCTTAATGACTGCAACAGGGGCAGCCAGGCTTGTGGTCATTAAACGAGATGATCACATGGCTTCCTTGCTTAACAACCACCACTACATACAACCATAATTCTGAGATCAGCTATGGTCATAAGTCAAAGACGACCTATATTTAATTACCATAATTTCTCTCTTAATGGGAAATCTTCAGACTGTTTCTGTTTATGCATACGTCTATTGTATTAATAGTTTTTAGAAGAGGCCTTTTCATATTATTATTTGTTCATATTACAGAAACCACAAAATAATTTGATCAGATGTTAAGCTTGGTTGTCTCTACAACAGCATTAACAATACCTGAGTTTGAGAGGAAGCTTTTCTTTTCAATTTGCATCTAATTATTCCTGCGTGTTGTTCCTGTACCATTTTTCCTGGAGAAAATTCTAGAGAACACCTTACATTTCTAGATTTCTTGATTTTTAGAATTTCTAGAAAATAAATTCTGGAAAATATTGTCTCCAGTCAAATGTACTATGCACTAATTAACTTCATGAAACATAGTATGGCTTCATTAACAGCTCTTCATAACTATCTTCAATTTGAGAAATGATAAAAACGTAAGGTAAAGGTTCCCCTCGCACATATGTGCTAGACGTTCCTGACTCTAGGGGGCAGCGCTCATCTCTGATTCGAAGTCGAAGAGATGTCCGAAGATGTCTCCGTGGTCATGTGGCTGGCATGACTAAATGCCAAAGGGGCATAGAACGCTGTTACCTTCCCACCAAAGGTGGTCCCTATTTTTCTACTTGCATTTTTACGTGCTTTCAAACTGCTAGGTTGGCAGAAGTTGGGACAAGTAATGGGAGCTCACTCAGTTACACAGTGCTAGGGATTCGAACTGCTGACCTTTCTGGTCGACAAGCTCAGCATCTTAGCCACTGAGCCACCGCTTCCCTTCAGAAACGATAGTCTGTAAATCAATCTTTCATCCTAGATGACTTTTTTCTGATTTTTTAAAATTCTCTTTAACACATTTATATAAGAGAACTGAATCTGTACCTAAAATGTTATTTCATAATATCTTGCATGAAATTAATCCTTGTCTTAAAAGCTCATCAGCAAAATATATGTGTATGCTGCTAATGGTCAAGGAGATGATAGTG
The DNA here is from genome assembly GCF_964273705.1 of Natrix helvetica. Classification (NCBI taxonomy): domain Eukaryota; kingdom Metazoa; phylum Chordata; class Lepidosauria; order Squamata; family Natricidae; genus Natrix; species Natrix helvetica. Next base: position 60,508,022 of record NC_138552.1, read on the forward strand.
CAATATAATTTGAGGCAGAGAAAGTAGAGAAGCTTTTTGCCTGTAACATTTACTGAGACCTGGTGCAATACGTTGAATGAATATGAAGAGTTTAAAATGTTTGTTAATAGTAATAGAAAGTCAGGAAAAAAACAGGCAAAAGGATAAACTGAGATATCAAGAAGTGTTCAAGAGTGCATTACAACAGGTGCATAAAGATAGAAGCTGTTTTTTGGCAATCCTATTTGTTTGTTCCCCCCAAAATTCCATTTGTATGGAGTGCTTGATTCATTTCAAGTATCCTTGCCAAGGAATCTCCCAACAGGAGTTTTTAATATTATGCTAGAGAGATATCTGTTGGAAGAAATCCCATTCCTAAGAGCTTGTTCATGTTTTCCTTAATCTGTGTTGGCTAATTTACCATTTTTTCAAGGAAACAACAAATACCAGTTAATGTCTTCGGGCACTTTAATTTAGATTTTATGTCTCACTTCATAAAACATAATAATACACGTGCTTGAAAAGCCTTTTTCTTTTAAACTGGTTTCTGGCCTTCCTAAACAATAGGGACTGGATTATAGCACACCGGCCCATCTGCATCCAGAAAACATCTCTTGCAAACACAATGTTACTTCACAAGGTGGTGCCGTTACTCTTGATCCGTCCATTACTGTTCTGAGAATCTAAAATACATACAAATGTGCAAGAAAAAATCAAGTTGCAACAAGCTTCCTGGCAGAGCTTATTGTGGTTTTTAAAGACTACCTAAGTACACTGCCCTTTGTCTTAAAATACACTTTAGCTTTACTTCTTTCAATAGATACAAAGCTAATTAAGATGGGTGGCTTGTACAAAACAAAGCATTTATCAGAGGGCATAGCTCCATCTATTCAAGTAGAGCTGTCATTTTGTTCTAACATCCAAGGTAAGATCTTAAGACTGAATAGCTACTAGTGCTATAATCCAAATTCAAATGACATTGTTGTATGCTAGGTAAACATAAACTTTGAAAGGGATGTACTGCCAGTCCATGTGACATAAGTACTTAATTGTAGCATCTGTATGTCATTGTATGCTATGATTTTGATATCCTTGTTATTTGCTCTGGATGTCACTACCCCTTTATTCTCTGTAATTTGTAGTTACTTAAAAATGGTATAAGAATAGAATAAAATAGAATTCTTTATTGGCCAAGTGTGATTGGACATACAAGGAATTTGTCTTTGGTGCATATACTCTCAGTGTACATAAAGAAAAATAAAATAGAATACATTCATCAGGAATCATAAGATACAACACCTAGTAATAATGATAGTTACTAATAAGCAATCAAATTATACTAGAAAACAAATAAAACAGTATAAAATTTAAAGATACAAGCAACATGGTTATAGTCATTAGTGGAAAGAGATAGGTACTAGGAAAGAGGTACTAGGAAGGAAAAGAATAGTAATACAGTCTTAATAGATAAAGCAAGGGCATTATGTTAATGTTATGTTTCAGAACTGACTCAGGTCCTTAATCTCATGTTTGATTCAAATTAACTCTTGACAATGTACTAGTAGCCCAAGGAGCATATCAACATTAGAATTGGTTTACAACTATTGTCTTTCCAATGAATCCTGATAATTAACCTTCTGCATTGAATACTGTTGTGATTGTGTTTATATCCAACCAGTACACTGAGAGTTCAAGCTAGAATAATACATGGGAACTCTCCTTTCATGGATGAGAGATGGTGACAGAACTATGACGAAATGTGCTATAAATGGGATACTTGAACTTGACTTTCCCAGCCCTCTCTCAAAACCTGGACCAAAATCCTTGGGATGCCTTGGCAGTACAAACAGCATAAAATAAATATCAAGTTTCCCATTGTCTGGGTTATCATATGAATGTGCCAATAGATAATTCTAATATTCTAGTTTTCAAGTCAGATCCTTTGTTTGATTTTGCTGTTACCAGCAATCCTCCATTCATATTTTATTGTTAGAGCTCTTCAGGCCTTTTTTTACTTTCTGGTAGCTTTTCAGGCTTCTCTCACTAGCACCTAACAAGAGCCCAATAGCACAAACATATCCCTCTTTTCTTTTTTAAGGCTGCCCAACTTATCACCAGTCGTGATATGGTCTCATCTCGAATTCATACTGAAGGCAGCTGTAAGTAAGCCTTAGCTTCTCCAGTTTTCAAATATTGATTCTCCTTTTAAGCAGGCAATAAGCCATGACAGCTTTTCTATAGAAACAATCTAATATGCTTCATTGGTCCTTCTGCTGCTGATCTTAGGAATGGGGATCATTGTAACGTTATTGAACAGTTTGAACAGGCCAGTGGGTCTCAACTTTGGCAAGATTCCTGAACTTCAATGCCCAGAATTCCCCAGCCAACATTGAGGAAATATTGATTTAGGCGGAGAACATGCCCCCTCACCATTAATCCCTGGTTATTTTGCCCTGGATGACAGAAGTTGCTGTTTGTTTCTCATCAGGCTATTCCCTTCATATGCCACGTCTGGAGTTGATCCTGACACAGAGACCTTGATCAATCTGAAGAGCAGTTAACTAATAGCAGCAACCATTTGTGAGAAAGTAGCAGAGAGGCAGCTCTCTCCCCATTGCTTCATAGCACAATATTCCTGTGCTCTGTCAGCTGCTGGGTTAGATATTTCTATGCTCAGATGACGGGTGGGATGCATGAGTTTGCTCTCTGTCCCCTTCATTGTGGCAAATCCTCAGTGTGCCAATCAGATTTTTAAACTTGGGGTTAATGTACTTTTAAAAGAGCGCTAGATCCAGGTTTCAATATAGGACTCTGAGATCAAGAAGGAAGGAGCTGTTCTGCTGCCATGAAACTTTGCTTCTGGTCATCTCTTTGAATTTGTCTACCCAACTCTTACATTTCCAGGCTGGCTGGGGAATTCTGGGAGTTGAAGTCCACAAGTCTTAAAGTTCCCAAGTTTGGACACCCCTGTGTTACACCATTTCCCCCTTTATAGACATACATATATACATATACTTCTTTAATATATATTAATCTACTAGTGTTCTAATTTATATATAATACACCTTATATCCATTCACATGTACATATATTTCTTTTATACATATTAATCTACTAGTGTATTAATGTAAATACAATACATCTTACATTTTATATCATGTCTATTTATACGGCTTTGTACCTATTTTCTGACTCTTAGATTAAGGGAAGAAAGATTAAAGAGAGGTGGCTTTTTTAAAGCCCCCAAGTCTCCAGACCTGTGAAGATATTCACAGCATTAGAAAGTTGAAGACCCCTTTGCCATCTTTCCTAATTCGTCAGAGTGAATGCTGACAAAAGGCTAAACCTGCAGTACTGTTCACCCAAAGCATGGGTGAAATTGAAAGCTGGGGGCGCCAGTGAGAAATGAAAACATTAGCCTTTGGCTACATGCCCAAATAAAAACAATTGAGCTTTGCAAAACAAATTGCTTTATTGGTTTCAGGAGAGAAGAACATTTTAGTGAAACTTGAGAAAGAGTCCCTAGAGAAGGCTTTACTATAGAATTTCAGTATTCAGAAACTGATACAAAAATTAAGTAAGCAGAAGTCTCCCTTAAGCCCTGGGAAAAGAGAGATTATTAGGAAGAAGCATAGGCTAATTCCTTCCTAACTGGGGTATAAAATGGGCAAAAAGAAAAACCAATCAAACCTGCCAAATTCTGTTAGCTCATCTTGATTCCCCCCCCCCCCCGGAGCCTGTTTCTGATCTAAGGTAAAGGTAAAGGTTCTCTTCACATATATGTGCTAGTCATTCCTGACTCTAGGGGTGTGTGTGCTCATCTCCGTTTCAAAGCCAAAGAGCCAGCGCTGTCCGAAGACTTCTCCGTGTTCATGTGGCCGGCATGACTAAATGCCGAAGGCACACGGAACGCTGTTACCTTCCCACCCAAGGTGGTTCCTATTTTTCTGCTTGCATTGTTTACATGCTTTTGAACTCCTAGGTTGGCAGAAGCTGGGACAAGTAACGGGAGCTCACTCCGTTACGCGGCACTAGGGATTCAAACCACTGAACTACTAACCTTTCTGATCGACAAGCTCAGTGTCTTAGCCACTGAGCCCAACACGTCCTCAAAGAGCTAATGGGAAGGGGGTTTAACTTTCCTGCACTCTTTTACCTCTCTTGTTGCTGAGGAGGAAAATACCTTACTACTCAAGCAAGTATTTTTTTCTTACTACCCGACTTGTCTCACATGCCTACATTCCGTTACAATACAATTCTGCATACTGTGTAGCACCTGTTTGGAAGGGGACTTAAAGATTCTCCCACACTCTAAAGTGTGATTTTGGGGAACCAAGACATAGAACAACAGGCTGGAAAGGACCTTTGAGGTCTTCTGGTCTAACCCCCTGCTAGAGCAGGAAACCCTGCATCATTCCAGAAAAACAGTTGCCCTACCTCTTCTTGAAAGCCTCCAGTGATGGACCACCCACAACTTCTGGAGGCAAGCTGATTAATTGTTCTCACTGTCAGGAAATTCTAGGTTGGGCATCCTTCAAAACAATGTTCCACCCCTTACTTCTTGTCCTGCCCTCAGTTACTTTGGAGAATTGGTTACCCCTCCTCTTCTCTGCGACAGTCTCTCAAGTGGTGGAAGAGTACTCTCACGTCACCCCTAGTCCTCTTCCTGAGACAGCCATACCCAGCTGCCATAACTGATCCCTGAATGCTTCAGCCTGCAGTCCAGCCCCATAATCATCTTTCTTGCTCTTCTCTGCACTCTTTCTAAAACTTTCAACATCTTTAGGTGCTTTTTCAGGAGGCAACTGGGCTTACTTGTTTTGTCTTTGAAGACATTTGGCTTCCCATCCAAGAAGCTTTTTCAGCTCTAATTGGATGGTGTGAGTGGAAAATCCAGCCACCATCCAGTCAGAACTGAAAGAAGCTTCTTGGATGAGAAGTAAAACATCTTCAAAGAAAAAAAAAAAGAAAGTCCAGTTGCCGCCTGAAAAAACACCTAGGTGACTGAGAATCTCCATAGACTAAGTGAAGGGAAAAGTGTGAGAACAGGTCTTAAGAGACAAGCATCCACGAAACTCGGAGAACACACGTGTGTGTGTGTGTGTGTGTGTGTGTGTGTGTGTGTGTGTGTGTGTGTGTGTGAGAGAGAGAGAGAGAGAGAGAGAGAGAGAGAGAGAGAGAGAGAGAGAGAGAGAGAGAGAGAGAGAGAGAGAGAGAGAGAGAGAGAGAGAGAGAGAGAGAATGAATCTTCTTTCCGGAGGCCTATCCGGCGTCGGCTACTTGCCATCCTTGCATCGACGGTGCTGCTGTTAGTGCAGTTCTCTCCGGAGCGCGGCGCTAGGAAGCCGCGCTCGGCGGCCCTGAAGCAACGGGATGAGCAGCGAGCGGAGCCTCGTTTAAGAGCAACGACGGCCGTGGCCGCTGGTTCGCTCCGCCGCTCTTGCTTGGAGGAGGCAGAGGGTGGGAGGGGCGCGAAGGAACCAGCGCGGCAGCGGCGGCGCTGGGAAGGTGCTGCCCCCGGAGCCCAAGGGTGGGCGGGCTGGCGAGCGGGCGCCTTTCTCGGACGCCGGGAAGGGGAGGGGGGCGGCGGCGGCGACTGTTTCACTAACCCCGCGCAGAGAACTTCCACTCGGAGCAACAGCCCGAAGCTTCTGCCGCCGGTGGCGGCGCCTGTGCTGCGGTGGGAAGCGACCACGCCTCGCGGACTCGCAAAGGCGGTCTCGGGCTCTGGAAGCGTGACGAGAAAGAGGCGGAGGGAAAGGCGGCGGCGGCGGCGGCGGGACCCGCAGCTCGGTGGGCGTCTCCTCGCGGGACGGAACCCTCGCTCGCTCGCTCTCGCTCTCTCTCTCTCGCCGCCGCCCCATCCTGTGGCTGCCACCATGGCCGCGCGGTCCCGGCGCCCCTGGCTGAGTGTCGTCCTGGGGCTGATCTTGGGGTTCACTGTCGCCTCCTGGCTCATCGCCCCCAAAGTGGTCGAGCTGAGCGAGAGGAAAAGGCGCGGCGGCCACGGCGGCTCCCTGAGTGGAGGAGGAGGTGGCGGCGACGGCAGCAATAACCTCTGTGCTTTCTATGGCCGCGTGGCTGGTCTGCCCGGAGGAAAGAGGCAGCTGCGACCCGAGGAGCCGGCGGTGACGGCCGCCGGCTTGGGGGGCACCGGCGGGAGACACAGGCGGTGGGAGAAGGAGAGGGAGCCGCGGCCGCCCCCGGCACCGCCCGCCGCAGACGGACCGGTGCCGAGTCTCCCCGTTGCAGCTGCTGGAAGAGACCCTCAGGAGGAGGAGGAAGAAGAAGAAGGCGGCGCCGGCCGCCACGGCAGCAGCCACAACGGCAGCGGGGACTACGCGGGCACCCCGGGTTGTGCCAAAACCCGACACTTCCTTTACGTCGGGGTGATGACCGCCCAGAAGTACCTGGGCAGCCGAGCGCTCGCAGCGCAACGGACCTGGGCGCGCTCCATCTCCGGCCGGGTGGAGTTCTTCTCTAGCGAGGGATCGGTCCCTCCTCCCGGCCTAAAAGGGGAGCAGCCCCTGCCGGTCGTGGCTTTGCCCGGCGTGGACGACGCGTACCCGCCGCAAAAGAAATCCTTCATGATGCTCAAGTACATGTACGACCACTACCTGGACACCTATGAGTGGTTCATGCGGGCGGACGACGATGTCTACATCAAAGGTGAGGACCTGACTTCCGTTAGTGTGACTTTGTCTTGTGCAAAAGAGGAAGAGAGATGAGAAGGATGGGCCATGTGCAGAGGGCACCGGTGGTGGGATCCCAAAAGTGTCACTAGCACCAGGAGGCTTGTGGTTGGTATAGATAAAGGGCAGGACTTCTTGAAAGATTTAAAACCTGCCTTTTGCAGATACAAAAACTGTGCATCATCTATCCACATATTCTGTAATATCCATGCTCCCAAAACTTATTAAATATTTCAAATTATGAGGGATCAAATCCTACTGAATGTCTGCACGAACCTGCTAAACATTTGCTAAGGCTGAGCAAGTAAAGAAACCCTGTTATTTTGGACTTACTGGTCCCTTGTTATCTGCTTGTCAAAACTGACTCATAAACAAGCTACGAAAAGTACACCTTTACAAAAAGACTTCTGTGATTTGAGTTCAACTCTTGGTGGTTGCGTGAATACACCCCTTGTCCAGAATCATCTAATGGAAGAATGGCAATAGCTGTGCAAATATATTATTAGATTTCAAGTTACTGCAAAACCTGGGTCTAAGGGCAATAATGTACCATTGATAACAGTATAGTATATTCTATATGAAGGATTATATTTAGACACAGCCTGTTCTTGGTTGTATCCAGTAGTGATTTGGAGTTATTCCCACCTGCAAACTTTTTGCACATTGTTGATACTCTAGAATTTCACTGTATACCTTGAAATCAATGAAAAGATGGAAACAAAGTCTAGCAATGCTTTTAAATTATATTTTCAGAAACCTTTACAAAGAAGGGGGGCGGGTGTTACTAAGCTGAAGTGCCCAGAGAAAGTTGTGGGGTGGATAGAGTGACAGAAGCAATAGACAAGGTGAAGCATTGAATATAGGACCTCTCTATTGATAACTGACAATAAAGCATGGGATAAAATATATAATTGTAAATGATATAATCCTTTAATTGGATTTGGGAAATGAGATGTGGCACAAAATAAACTAGATTAGTATTTCTGTAATGTGCCACATGTAAACACTGTATTAATATAATGTACAAACTAATAAATAAAGTCTTTTTCCAACTTCATTTAATATTCTTTTATACTGCTTTATAAAAGTAATAAATTATAGAGTAATAAACTATTAGCCAACTCTCTCTGTCCATAAATAGAATGTAATATAAATAAACATAAATGGAAAAAATTGTAGTTCTTTTCAATGTGGTGGTGTCCCTAAATGTTTTCAGCTACTGTTTGCATCATTTCCATTGATGGGAATTGCGTTGTACACATCTGGAGAAAGCTGCATTAAGTTGTCGAAATCTGGTTTATAGTTTTTGAAATAGCAAATTTCCAGATGTGAGTTTTATTTTCTCTTTATTTCAAAGGTATTAATACCAGCTCTTAGCTGGCATAGTCTTTAAATTGCCGGGTAAAATGACAGGTCCCCAGAATTTTAAAGCTGTATCAGTAATATTTATCAAAGGTCTCAGTTCATAAGGTGGTTTTGTAAATTCTAATTCAACTAACTTAGCTTTTTTTTACCAAGTATTGGTTGGTTCAAACTGTGCCTTGTAATACAGATAGTCCTTGACCTACATTTAGTGACTTTCAAACTTACAATGGCACTGAAAAAAATTACTTATGACTTTTTCATAGTTATGACCTTTGCATGACCCCATAATCATGTGATCAAAATTCAGATGCTTGGCAACTGGTTCATATTTATGATGGTTGCAGTGTCCCAGGGTCATGGGATCCAGTTTTACGACCTTCTGACAAGCAAAGTCAATGGGGAAGCCAGATTTACTTAACCAGATGGCTAACTTATCAACTGTAGTGATTCACTTAATAATTGTGGCAAGAAAGGTCATAAAATGGGGCAAAATTCACTTAACAAATGTCTCACTTAACAGAAATTTTGGGCTCAATTACGGTCTTATATCAAAGATTGCTTGTACACTTTTATATCTACTTACCTGGAGTAAATATATAGCATTCTATAGTTATTAGAAAAGTATACTTTGGACAAGAATGCAAACTTGGTAGCTAGACAACTAAATCATTCTTTCTTGTAATTAATCAAACAGCCTTTACTTCATCTATTGTATAAATACATCTCAGCTCTTCTGAATACTTGCCTGACATCCGCTAAAATAGTAAATTATTTTTTTTGCAAAGTAATAAGTGCACTCTTTACTTTTTGAACAGAGCAAAGCTAGATCACTGAAATGAATAGGGATCCCTGCGGAATGATAAAAAAATTGAGTAGGATCCTAAATTCTGTGTAGGTTAGTGGGCTTTGTATTGCAGAACTACAAAATACAATAATACAATACAATAGCAGAGTTGGAAGGGAACTTGGAGGTCTTCTAGTCCAACCCCTGCCTAGGCAGGAAACCCTATACCATTTCAGACAAATGGCTATCCAACATCTTCTTAAAGACTTCCAGTTTTGGGGCATTCACAACTTCTGGAGGCAAGCTGTTCCACTGATTAATTGTTCTAACTGTCAGGAAGTTTCTCCTCAGTTCTAAGTTGCTTCTCTCCTTGATTAGTTTCCACCCATTGCTTCTTATTCTACCCTCAGGTGCCTTGGAAAATAGTTTGACTCCCTCTTCTTTGTGGTAACCCCTGAGATATTGGAACACTGCTATCATGTCTCCCCTCGTCCTTCTTTCTATTAAACTAGACATACCCAGTTCCTGCAACAGTTCTTCATATGTTTTAGTCTCCAGTCCCCTAATCATCTTTGTTGCTCTTCTCTGCACTCTTTCTAGAGTCTCCACATCTTTTCTACATCGTGGTGACCAAAACTGAATGCAGCATTCCAAGTGTGGCCTTACCAAAGCATTATAAAGTGGTATTAACACTTCACGTGATCTTGATTCTATCCCTCTATTGATGCAGCCTAGAACTGTGTTGGCTTTTTTGGCAGCTGCTGCACACTGCTGGCTCATATTTAAATGGTTGTCCACTAGAACTCCAAGATCCCTTTCACAATTACTACTGTTGAGCAAGGTACCACCTATGTACCTGTGCATTCCATTTTTGTTGCCTAAATGTAGAACCTTACTCTTTTCACCATTGAATTTCATTTTGTTAGATAGTGCCCAATGTTCAAGTTTGTCAAGATCTTCTGGAGTGTTGGCTATTCCTGCCAGCTTGGTGTCATCTGCAAATTTGATGAGTTCCCCATTTATTCCCTCATCCAAATCATTGATGAAGATGTTGAAGAGTACTGGGCCCAAAACAGAGCCTTGGGGTATTCCACTGCATACCTCCCTCCATGTAGATGCAGTTCCATTGAGGACTACACGTTGAGTGCGGTTGGTCAGCCAGTTACGAATCCATCTGGTGGTGATGCTGTCCAACCCACATTATTCTACTTTATCTAGTAGTAGGTTATGGTCTACCTTATCAAATGCCTTACTGAAGTCCAAGTATACTATATCGACGGCATTCCTCTGGTCCACTAATTTAAAAAAGACAATCCATTTGCTACTTTATGTTGTATATGTTGTATATATTTCTCCCAAAAATGACAAGAGAGAAGGGGGGTAGAGCTTAGTGATTGATATACCTTATGTTATCTTTTTCTTTTCAAAGACAAAACATTTCAAGCATTTTTCCTTTGTCTTTGTATTTTAAAGTTGTATTTTTAAATTTAGTAAGAATTTAAAGGAATTGAACTTCAAAACACTTGTACATATTTCTCTGTAAGTAGGCAGGATTCCTCTCAAGAATACCATGTACTGTGTCTGCCTAAAGCAAAATATGGGTTTTCCATACTAATCAGTGAAAAATTGATTTTTTTTGAATCTTGCTTAAGTGGGGATAAAATCAAACCACTCAGCTTCTGAATGTATCAAAATAAAAATATGTGCTAAATTATGAATTTATGTAAATGTGTTTACATAAAAAGAGAGAAATACAAGCAAAGAGTAAATAGATTATTATGGAAGGTGTTTTTAAGGCGCATGTTTATGAAACAAGTTTATGAAAGAAGGGTTTGTGTACTGTTGGCCTGACTGTGATACTGCTAATACAATTGATTTTCATTACACAATAAAATGCAATTTAACTCCCAATGCCTGGGAGTAAGGCCCATTATACAAAGAGAACTTTAAAAGGTGAATATATTATTTTCTATGCAAAAGATTTGTGCTGTAAATAATATTGTTTGATTTTTTTCCCCTTCTAGGTGAAAAATTGGAGGAGTTCCTTCGGTCACTGAATAGCAGCAAACCCCTTTATTTGGGACAGACAGGACTAGGAAATACAGAAGAACTTGGAAAATTGGGTCTTGAACCAGGAGAGAACTTCTGCATGGGAGGACCTGGGATGATCTTCAGTCGTGAGGTTCTCAGAAGGATGGTACCACATATAGGTGAATGTCTTCAGGAGATGTACACGACTCATGAGGACGTGGAAGTGGGCAGATGTGTTCGGCGATTTGGTGGTACTCAGTGTGTCTGGTCATATGAGGTAAGGAATGGTGTTGATGGCATTTGTACATTATATGAGTAAACATTTCGACTGCACACTCTGACTCCATTTGTTCTGTCCACAAAAATACACAGCATGTGCAGTATTGCAGACCTAATCAACATATTTTAAGATATTGTATGATTTACTCTATGGGCTATGCTATTTTGCATTCATGCCTGATAGCAACCTAACGTATTTTACTTTGTTAATGACATACTACAAATCAGCTTACACTGAGTTCAATATATGACAAAATATCATACCATCCTCAATTACTGTATGTACTATTTGGCTAGAACTCAGTTAATTGGGGGAATGGGTTATATCATACCATCCTCAGTTACTGTATGTACTATTCAGCTGGAACTCAGTTAAGTGGAGGAATGGGTTGTATGAATGAAATTCAGTGCTTATTCATAATAATTCTAAACACTACCATGACAGAGTGCATTCTGCTACATTGTTATTTAATGGTTTTGGTACTAATTTAAAAGTGCATATATAAATAATATAATAATCCATATATTTTTTTAGATTGTAGCACTATCTGTCAGGGATTTATTTCTGGTTTAGTATACAGCTGCCTGACTTAATGGAAAAAGTTTTGGCATCATTTCTCAGAATGTAGTTTGCTATTGGAACAGAAAAGAGCAAAATTTAGGGCCTTTCTGTCCTATAAAAAGTAGTTTTCTTGCAAACCAGTTTGGCGCGGAGTTGCCAGTTGTGTTTGAGCTGGATTTGGTTTCGAATGATTTCTTAATCTCTCCCAGACTAAATATTTTGACCTTGAGACAACAAAATGTAGCTATAATACTAAGATAACACTTTCATGGTTTAGGAACATAGAATACTTTTATATGGTCAAAGAATATTTCAAAGTTCTCAATGTTTTACTTATGTCTGGACATACATCTCTTTATGAGTTAACTCTAACACTGTTTTTAAGAAAGAAATTAAAAACATTCTCTCCTAGATTTTTATGGTGGTATGATTCTGGTGGCTTGTAATTCTTTATTTTAAATTGTTACTCATGAGTTTCTTATGAGTGAAATAATATCTACTTACCTATAATATTAACCTCAAGTATTTTTGGTTTAACATTAAGACATTGACATATAGCAGAAATCACGCTAGGTTCTTTTCTATCTAATACACACATCAAAATAGGTCTTACCTTGCATTTCTAATAAGGACATGCATACATGTTTTCAACCAAGTAGTCATGGATTCCTGGAAGTTATAACACTGTTTCATTCACTGCTGAATATTACCATATGTGGACTTTCCTATTCTTCTACTCTACAGAGGTACACATTCCCCTTCCCCCATCTATTGATTTTAATTTTCGTTCATGGAAAAACATTTTTGAAGTGGAAAGAGTGTCAAGGAGTACATGGGGTATGTATGGTGTTCCTCATGTAAAATGAAATCATTTTATTGGATGTGCTTAAAGCAATTCTTAACTATGACATGAATAGGCTATTAAAATAGATGTTCTGACCCAGCTCCCCAAACATGACGACGTGAACTCAAAAAATTCCTTTATTAGGAGTGCCGGCATCCCCAACAAAAAGTTTCTCTCGCAGGCTAACAAGTCCATCCATCCGGTAGATGAATAGTTGTCTGCCACATCTATTCATCTCTGCTCCCTGTCTTTTATCCCCAGAGCTAAGGTGAGACTTAGCTAGCAACGGTAGCTCTTCCTTCCCCAGGATCGACCGACGGCTTTCCACTGCTCTCCACTTCTCTGCCTTCTGCACAGCCACGCATCAGGCACTGGACCCAGCTGTTCCTCTCTTCTTCCACCACCTCCAGACCTGGGGGCTGTTGACTCTCCATCTGAGCTCTGACGGATGGCCCTCTGTCTCTCTCTCTCTCTTTGCCAGCTCCATTCTCTCTTCTCCCTCGGAGCTCTCGGGTTGCCCTGATGCCAACTCTGACTCCCACGTCTCATTCTCTGTTTTGGCTGCTGGAGGGGTCAACGATCAACAGGCCACAATAAGATTATAAATGCAGAGTAGGTAAATAGTGTTACATATTATATATTATAGAATTACTTTAGTTGGGACAAATAATTTATGTTTTCACTTTAATGTGTTTCGCATTAATAGGATACGTGGTTCATTCCCTGTAAGACTTCACCTTATTGCAATCTTAATATTATTTAGGTATTGACATGATTTTAGGGAATGCCATTTGAAGATTATCTTGCATTCGTCCATTATGTAAGGAGAGCAACAGTTTTCATGCATTGTCCCAAATTCATCTCACAATGTGGCCATTTTTTGTGGTGACAACTTCTTCCTAGTCAAAATTCTATTAAAATACTTTTTCCAAACCTCAACATTTAATTGAAATATATTTGAGATCCCCACGTTGTTCGGATAACATTGAGACTATGTGATTTGCCTAGATTTACTCTGTAAATTGAAGGCATAAAGATGTATAATTATTATTGTACTTATGTTCTAAATTATTGTGCTACTAATTTAGCATTAAAATATCCTTGCCCTTGTGTCACTAGCACATTAAACAGGAAAAAAAATCAATTTAAATAGGCCAGTGAATGAGGTTATATGCTATGAAAGACAAGACAGAGAAGAGTAATTGGATTTGCTGATAACATAGCATGCTTCCATTTTCTTTTGAAAAGCATTTTAAAGTAAAGTCTGCAACATAAAATACCATATCTTTCGGAGTATAAGATGCACTCTTTTCCCTCAAAAAAAGGCTGAAAATCGGTGCATCTTATACATTGAATACAGCATTTTTGGCCTCCCAAAACCCCATCCCCTTCACCAAAATGGCCATGCATAGCCTTTAGGTGGCTTTCAGAGTGCTGGGGGCTGGGCAGGGCAGAAATGAGCGAAAAATGGGGGGGGGGGGTTGCTCAATTTTGCCCCCCCCCCAGTCCCCAAGAGCACTCTATAAGCCTCCTAAAGGCTATGCATGCCCTTTTTTGACAAAAAACAGGCCTGTTTTCACAAAAAATGGGCCATTTTTGCAAGATCTGCAGAATGCAAACTTTTTAAAAAAATTTGCTCTTCAAAATTGGTGTGTCTTATACTTTGAAAAATACGGTATCTGCTACAATCATCTAAATTCCTTTCATGTTGTTAAATACAGAATGTTAAAATATAATGAGGAACAAATATATGACCTCTGTAATCCTGTAAAGCCATTAAACTTCTGGAAAGTTGCAGCAAATTTCCCCTTCCAGTGTCAGCAGCTTATTTAAAGATGAACATGTGTGTATTGGGTGAGGAGGAGCAAAAATTCAGGGGCCTGGGCAAAAGTCTGTTGGTGCAACATTATCTCTCATCTGATTCAGAGGAAAAGCAAGTTTTATTCGTTTTTTACATATGTCATACCTGTTGATTAATTAAGTGTCAACCCTTAGACATCCTAGATAGCTCTTCTCCAGGATGATCTATAACCAACTTTACCCTTCAGGTCTCCCATATTGCACTCATGGTCATGGTAATTATGGTAATAAAATCTTACTCTGTTGCTATCTTCCCTTTCCTTCTACCTTTCCAAGCACAATGGATTTCTCAGGGGATGTGTTTCTTGACACATTATGTTCAAGATAATTTGAGTGTCTTAACAACTGTGGGCTGTTCAATGAACTATTTATTTTCTTGCTATTCATTATATTCTCAAGAGTCTTCTCCAGGACCAAAGTTCAGAAGCATCAATATTCTTTCTATCCTACTTCTTCAGAGTCCAATTTTTGTTTCCCTAGAATGTCCCAAAGAAAACCATTGTCTCTACAATTCTGATTATTTTAATAGATATAGAGACATCAAGGCATTTGGATATCTTTCCCTTGGCTTTCATTGTTACATGTTCAAATGGTAGTCTGAGCCATATTGATTAACTCGTGGTTTCTTTACTGTTGATAATTTATCATAAAAGACACAAGCTTTCTGCCAGTTCTTTATTCGTTGCTGAAGATTGCTACTGTGCCTGTTGCAGAGGTGGTATTCAGCAGGTTCTAATAAGTTCTGGAGAACCAATAGTGGAAATTTTGAGTAGTTCAGAGAACCGGTAAATACCACCTCTGGCAGCCCCGCCCCCATCTATTCTCTGCCTCCTGAGTCCCAGCTGATCGGGAGAGAACGGGGATTTTGCAGTAACCCACCCTTGGAGTAGGGTGGGAATGAGGATTTTACAATATCCTTCCCCTGCTGCATCCACCAAGCCACTCCACTCCCACCAAGCCACGCCCACAGAACCAGTAGTAATTTTTTTTTGAATCTCACCACTGGTCTGTTGGCATTAATTTGCTCCTCCTTATATATAATTATAATCCCATTTTTTTTTCATCATGTCCCTTCATTTTCATTATGGTTTTGTTAGTTGCGAAGTTGTGCCCGACCCATCCTGGACAATGTTCCTCCAGGCCTTCCTGTTCTCTACCATCCTCTGGAGTCCATTTAAGCTCATACCTATTGCTTCGGTGACTCCTCATTCTCTGTCGACCCTTTCTTTTTTTGCCCTCAATCTTTCCCAGCATTAAGGAATTATTTTTATTATTAGAATCTCCAGTAAAGTTTCATTGAATTATCAGAGTAATGTCATCAGGACAGTGCAGGTTATTGATGCTTATTTTTTTTCCAGTTTTAAAACTATACTCATCTTCATACAGTCCAGACTCAATTAATATATCAGTTGAGTAAATAAGGAGACAGTATACAGTCTTGTCTCACTCCTTCTTGACTAGGAGCCAGTCTGTTTGACCTATTTCTTTCAGACTGTTGCTTTCTGGATATAGGTTTCACATTACAGCAGTGAGATGTTTCAGATTCCCCTTTTCCCATGGACATTCCATGCTTAACGTGGTTAACATAACAAAAGGCCTTTCTTTAGTCAATGAAGCACACACTGATCTCTGTGGCTTTCTTGATTATCTATGGTGCATCTGCAATAATCTCCCTTGTTTCTGTTTTAGCTTTTCTAAAACCAGCTTGAGATTTCCATGTAGGGCTCTAATCTGTTTTGGATGATTGTAAGGATTATTTTGTCAGCATGTGAAATTAGGATATTGTGTGATAAATAGCACAATATCCTCATGTTAAGTCTCTCTTCTTTGCTGCTGACATGTAGACCGACCTCTTCCAATCCGTTGGCCAAATTGGAATTGTATTTTTTTTCATATTTGCTGGTAAAATTTGATTAGAATTGATTCTTTTTTTTTGTTGCATGTCATATTCCTGCAGATAGTTTATCAGTTCCTGTAGCCTTTCCAATTTTGTAATGACTTAGTTCTGACATAATTCCACCTTATAGTACTAGAAATTATTATAAGTAGATAATATCTTTAAGGTATCTTAGCTTCATGTAGATCCCTATTATATGGAATTTCAGTATCCCCCATTTCAATTCATTGACATTAAGTGTACAGGTAGTACTTTACTTACAAACATTTGTTTATAGAGTGTATCCCTACTCTACTGACAGTTCAAAGTTACAACAGCACTAGAAAAGTGATTTACAATTTGTCCTTGCACTTATGACCATGGAGATGTTGCAGCATCTCCATGGTCATGTGATCAAAACTCAGTCACTTGGCAAAAAGCATATATTTACAAAGGCTACAGCATTTCAAGATCATGTGATCACCTCTTGCAACCTTCTAAGCAGGCTTCTGAGAAGCAAAATCAGTGGGAGAATCCAGATTTTGCCTAATGGCCATGTGATTAACTTAATAACTGTAATGATTTGCTTAACAACTGAGACAGACAAGGTCATAAAATTGGGTGCAACTCACTTAACAACTACCTCGCTTAGCAACAGAAATTCTGATCCCAATTATGGATCCATGTCAAGGGCAACATGTAGGTTATTTATTCCATCTTTTCCTGCGTTGAGTTTTCACACATTCCTGCTTATGTTCCATATTTATCATAGGACTATGAGATACTATAACAGCTTTGTTTCTTGGGCCATCTGCCTTGTAAATTTGCAGGATTCTTTTTTTTTTTGCCATGTATATGTATACATTCAAACTAGATTGTGATGTTTCTCTGTGTCATATGTATGTTTGTGGGTATATGCATAATGGCTATCCTTTGAGGGATGCAACAAAATTTCATTTTAATGTATGCTCTCCTCTCCTCTTCTCCCTTCCCTTCCCGTCCCTTCCATTCATATTCCCATTGTAATTATCCCTTATAGGACTTAGTTTCCAGTTCTTTTACCTCTGGACTTGCTCCAGTTTACCAATGTCTTTTTCAAACTGCGGAACTGCAATATTTTAAATATCTGACCAAGAGCAGAGTAGAGTGGGAATACACTCTCTACCTGTACTCCCCTCCCCATTTTCTGGCCATAATGAGGCAGCAAATGAATTTTATTTCTGTAAATTCTGGATTCATTCTTTTGGACAAGGTGACTTAACTCTAAGCTTTCTAAGGTAAGAGCAACTTCCTAGCTGGTACACTTTTTGCCTTAAATTAACACTTTTATTTTTACTTCAGAAGGCTTTTACTATAAGAAAACTGTAAGAATGAAACAGATGAACCCTGAGGGTCAGGGAAAGGTAGCAAAACACAGATTGCAGAAAGAAATCAGAAGCAGATACGGTAACTCCCACCAATCTAGGGAAAAGGGAGTAAAGCTTTTGGTTCTTTGGTTGTGTATTTTTCAATTCTAATGGTAAGGTGGGAGGGGAAGAAAGTAAATTGGTAAGATGAATATGTGAATTTATATTCATGTGTACAATTTTATATACATATAATATATAATATATAATGTATATAATATATATATAAGGGAAACGGTGGCTCAGTGGCTAAGACACTGAGCTTGTCAATCAGAAAGGCCAGCAGTTTGGCGGTTCGAATCCCTAGTGCCGCATAACGGAGTGAGCTCCCGTTACTTTTCCCAGCTTCTACCAACCTAGCAGTTTGAAAGCATATAAAAATGCAAGTAGAAAAATAGGAACCACCTTTGGTGGAAAGGTAACAGCGTTTCGTGCACCTTCGGCATTTAGTCATGCCAGCCACATGACCACGGAGACATCTTCGGACAACGCTGCCTCTTTGACTTTGAAATGGAGATGAGCACCACCCCTTAGAGTCAGGAACAACTAGCACATATATGCAAGGGGAACCTTTACCTTTTAATATCATTTTCATGCTTTAATTTTTCACAGTTGTGTTTGCACAATAGCAATAGCACTTAGACATATGTAGTGTTTCACAGTGCTTTACAGCCCTCTCTAAGTGATTTACAAAGTCAGCATATTGCCCTCCACAATTTGGGTCCTCATTTTACTTACCTCAGAAGGATGGAAGGCTGAGTCAACCTTGAGCCGGTCAGAATAGTTCTGGAGTAATTCACAACTTTTATTCACCGTGATTCTGGTTTCTCTTCCAGTAATCCTTTCCCTGCTTCTTTCTGCATGGTATCTGCTCTATTGATTTCTTTCAATATCTCCCTTCTAGTGCTTTCCTCAGCAGTTACAGAAGGTAGAAGACAAACTGCTAGAGCTTTCACCTTTCTCACCACACCAACTGTAAAGTAGCCCTCTTCTACAAAAGGGCCACGAGAATAAGATGTTTTCACACTTCCAAGAATGTTTACAACCTTGCAAGAAAAACAATTCTCTCCATGAGGGAGAAAAACAATAGCAAAAGAGGAAGCTCCCTTGAATCTCAACAGTCCCTGAACGAATTCAGGAGCGGGGTGAAATGGAAGGGAAAAAAGACACAAATAATTTGGGGCACATCTTTGGCAAGTGGGACATTTAGGCAGAACTGCTGAAAACAAGACAGGCTACACCAATCTCTCCATCATACATCATGCATTAGGCATAAAAGCAGTTTTCCCAACTGACTTGTTTGGAATTCTGTTGGAAGAATATATGAATATTTTCAAAGCTTAGATATGAGAGGCTTCTGCTAAGTGTTTTTCTCCCTCCTTTTGAGTCCCCGATGCTCATAAAGTCTTGCTGAAGGAGAATCTGCAAACAGTGACTGGGGGGGGGGGAAGGGGAGCTGGGGGCCCAGGACCAATTTGGGTTAGTGAGGCACATTTAATGGCTGTCAGGATTCTACTAACAAATCTCTAGGTAAGAGGCCAACACGTTTGACAAACAAACAAAGTCTATAATGGCAGTGAAGATTGGAAGATTCTTTTTCTAACTCTTTGGTTTTTTTCTTTTTCACTCTTCCTTGGTTTGACACTTTTTTTAAAAAAAATCTTCTATTCTAACCTTTGTTTAGTGTTTACCTTTTTAACCTTGTAAAAAATTAGTCAATAAAATTATATCACTATATGACTAGATATGGTGGCTACAGTGACTATATATAGTTGCTTTTCTGCCTATCCACATTCCTAAATAGCTGTGGCATTGTCCCATTTATCTAAGTGGGTAAATACTTTGGGAGCTCGGATACTGAATAACTGTGAAACATAGCAGTGGAAAAGATGGAAGAAATAGGTACCAGTCAGAGGTGGTATTCAGCCAGTTCTGACAGGTTCTGGAGAATCGGTAGCGGTTTTTTTGAGTAGTTTGGAGTAGTTTGGAGAACTGGCAAATAGGCTGGCCCCGCCCCTGCTGCCTCCCAGCTGATCTTCTTTTGTTGCCCTTAACAGGAGAACAGAGCTGGAAAGCAGGTTAGTGGGGTGGGAATGGGGATTTTGTAGTATCCTTCCCCTGCCATGCCCACAAAGCTACTCTTACAAAGCCACACCATGCCCACAAAGCCATGCCCACAGATCCGGTTGTAAAATTTTTGAATCCCACCACTGGTACCAGTGGTTATTAAAAGGGACTGCTTTCTTATTTTGGTGGAGGAAAGTCATCTGTTTTAGTGGCTTCTGTTTGGTGTGCCGTGTTGCATGTCTGGGTAGTTTCATCTGAGTTCAAACTCAACAAAGGAAGAATCCTGATACGCCCTCTACAACCGATAGTTTACTTCAGACTAAGTCTACTGAGTTCCCTCAATTTATTCTTATAGCATCCAAAACCAATTCAATCCATCAATATAGATGTACATCTCATTCTAACTGCAGAGATTTAGATTTTGAGAGACAATACTTGCAGTAAAGGTGGGTGGCAGTGACAATAATCTTTATTAGAATCACTGACTGGAATTGGATAGCTAATAAAAATAAATATTGACTGACTAATTGTGTTGTGTATCCTGATCTGAAATATTTGCAGATTTACTGTACATACCTTGTGACTTTAGGATATTTAGTTATTTCCATGTAGGCAATCCTTCTGATTGACAGCTCTTCTGGTTATAATGCAAAACTAGCAGAGTACTAAAAAAATAAATCATGTTTTCCTTTTGCTCTTTCACCACCTCTGTTCCCTAAGACAGTATTTTTTTATTTGTTGATTTACATTTATTCGTGGCCCAAGTCAAGTGGACTCTGTGGTTAATATAGCTAAAACAGAAGTTACAGGAAGGCACCAGCAAGAATTACATTACATGGTGAGAGACAGGGGTGGGTTGCTGCCAGTTTCACTACTGGTTTGCAACCGGCGCGCAATGCGCATGCATGTGTATACACTCTTCAATGTAAATTGTTCTTCACGCATGCTCAGAACAATTTACAGTGAACTGCACGTGCAGTCACTAAAAAACAAAATGGCAGCGGCCCAGTGGTGGCTAGGGAACTGGTTCAGGGGTGTGGCAGGCCTGGGTCACTGCTGGTTCTGTGACCCAGGCCTGAATTCTACTACTGGTTCGGCCGAACCAGTCTGAACCGGGAACAACCCACCTCTGGTGAGAGATGCAGCTTGGAGGATCTTTACCCACATAGTTACTAGGAATCAGCTCCTGTTTCACAAACCATAAAGGAACTCACAACACAAAGCATGATTTTGACATTACTGAATAGCCCAATGGAGTAATACTGGGAAAAATGCATAAAAAAGAAAATAAAATAAAAAGAAAATGTACATAATTATTCTTCTGATAAAGTTTTGTGTGATTGATTTTAGCTATGTATGTTCAATTATTATTAAATATTGACTATAAATATATTGATTTTTTCGAGAAACATTTAGATTATGATAATTTTTTTACAGAATGTAATAGCTTAATATTATATACTAATAGGCAAACAATATTCATTTGCTGAATCTGTTCAGTCAATGAGCTAGTGTAATTGCTAATGAAGAAGAACACATTTTTATGCATATTAACCACTTAAACAGCAATAAACTAACAAATACAGAGCTAAATGTTGCCTATGCTTATCCCTTATGCATACTAATAGTGCCTTTATTCATAATATCTTAAATTAAAAGAATTTGGCAGTGTTCTGTTCTGGGGAATGAACAGAGTGGATATCTTGGACTATTGGATTAAATTGTGGTGTTTATTTAATATGACTTATTCCAATCTTGTGTCTGCTCATGTGCTCTCCTCTAGTACTGCAAGAATCTGCAAGTTTATTCTTAGTTATCCACTGTGCTCCCTTTGAATGTTAAATCGAAGCTAATAATTTTAAATCTTATTAACATGCACAGTTTCTTGGTCACATGGGCAAGAAATGGATTTGAAATAAATTATAATTAAAATGAACAAATTTGTTCATTTCAGCTGACACAAAAGTGTTAGAAATGGAAGAAAATCTGTACTATTTTTGCTTGCACAGCAGGAGATGAGAAGTTAACTGCTTCTACTTTTATTGCATTGTCCAGATGCAGCTTTAATTGAGGCGTTTACTTCACACACTAGATTACTCAGTGAATTTGCCCAACACATTAGATAAATTTGTGATTCAGTGTGTTCTACAAACCAGGCAGTGTTAAAATCATAAGTCATAGCTAATGATTCTTCCCACATACATACAGGACTTTGAGCATGAGTGCTTATTTTCTTTTATAGTATAATATGGATAGGAATTGAGCATACAAACATTAGTTTTACCTACCTACATTTATTTTCAGATTTTATCCCTTTTGAGGTAATTCAGACATTACTCCATTTTTTGATCAGATGATTGGGAGTTCATCAGACAGCCTATCTCAACTGGAGTTCCAGTTGTGATTGCTGAAATCTGTTCATATTGTGTTCTCCACAGGAGGGCAGTGATTTTACTTCTAAGTCCCCTTTTTAATTCATTTAGCATTGTTGCTCCAGAGAGCACTTTGTAGTAAATAGTGAGTGACATGAAACGCTACTGCTTTCTGCTCTGGTAACCAGAAATCCTTTGATGCTAAAAATGCATTTTCTTTACATGGAAATAACATGATACGAGCCTTACCAATATTAGCTGGAAATATAAGAATATTAATATAAAGCCAGTATTGGTTAAGAGTACTGTATTAGCATTGCTAAAGAATATTCTTACTACTTTTATTTGCATGTATCTATGTATGATAAATTATGTTATCCTAAATTAAATTATATTGATTAAATGTCAATCGATACTGGGAACTAAAGATAAAAAGAGAAGCAGAATATATTTTATATTGATTTTTTCCATAAATAAAATGATAGTGCATTTCCAAAGATTCTGTCCAGCATCAAACTGTATCAGTTTGTTAATAACCTTGTTCAGATATTTTAAAACTTAAGTCATTGCCATGAGATAGAAGCTCCACAATACCTAACATTGTTTGTATGATGTCTAGAGGAAAGAGGTGTTTGTACATACATGCATACATACATAATACATGCATACATGCATACATGCATACATACATCGGATTACAAATAAACAGAATCCTACTATTCGGGGTATAATTATTTTGAGCTGGATCCTGGGTTAATCATGCCTAGAACAGACCAATAGAAATGAATGAAAATTAAGTTAGTCTTCACTAAATTTATTCCCGCTGATTTCATGGGTCTGTTTCTTTGTTTCTGGCAGTGCAGTCTAGCAATTAAACAGCAGTCATATGTCTTTGCATTCTGTTCTTGCGGTGTATCAACTACATCAAATTAGAGGTGAAACAATTAAACTTATGTAGTAGTAGTTATAGTAGAGTATTAAGGAAATTATTAATGTCTGGTCAAGAGGGTGGGAAATAGTTTATATCTGTTTAAAGTGAATTTTTGAAAAACAGGAAGCACAAGAAGTCTTGGTTTTAACTTCCTGCATTTCTTCAAATAATTGGGGAGAGGCAAACTAACTGTGCCTTATTAGCAAGTGTAATA
Organism: Natrix helvetica; assembly: GCF_964273705.1. Taxonomy (NCBI): domain Eukaryota; kingdom Metazoa; phylum Chordata; class Lepidosauria; order Squamata; family Natricidae; genus Natrix; species Natrix helvetica. The sequence goes on from NC_138552.1 coordinate 60,531,284, forward strand.
AAGCAAATGTTTTTATATCTGGGAAAATTATGATTTATTTATTTTGCTTACTTTATATTGTACCATTTTCCTAAGAAGACCAGAATAATGTACATGGAGTTCTTTGGCAGCCTTTTTTCTAGAATTAAGGTTTGCATAATTCCTATTCAGAAGTGTATTATTAAATGGTTTCTTTTTTGCTTATTTTTAAAGAAGGGTTTGGTTTCTTCACAAGCTTTATTCCATGTTGTCGTACGAGATGTGAATAAGGTGTCACTGTTCAATTTCATACATGCAATATTGTTTCAATTTTATCTTGAAATAAGACAAGCTGATTGCCAAAAAAGGTGTATTTAAGATTGCGATTGGCATCTTGTGTTTAAATGAGGCAGTGTAAATGAAAATAGGAAGCGAGAAAACAACCTGGGTAATGGCTTCTAAAAATACTTCAAATTAAGTCGTATAACTATTTCTCAATTTCTTCAGAAATAAATAGAGAAGCCTAGATGAAACTTCAAAAGCCGTATTTATTGTATTTGGGAGGTAAGTTGTTATTTTGTCAGAAGAAAAAAAGAGATGTGCAAATTGGACATTTTGTTTTGTAACTGTTGAGTCTAGCCCTAGATAACCACACAAATTGTCTCACAAATTATGAAAGCATTTCTCATAAAGTGAAAGATTGGGGAAATGGATATATTTTAACAGGGGTACAGAAACAGTTACTTACCAGAGACCCATACTTTTCTATTTTAATTTTTTGAATTTTGGTATGTTAATTAATATTTAGTCAGTGTTCTTTGATTAATGTATAATGGTTGCTAATATGCAAATCTAACAGGATTTTGATTCAATTTCCATTCAGATTTTGAACAATATTAATTTTGTTGTATGGAAAAGCAAGATGGAAATTATGTCCTCCATTTTTGTTTCATGCTTCCGTAAACTTCATTTATATTGTTTCTGCTTTACAAGCGACACATCGTTAGGGACAATGCTAAGGAGAAAGATAGTTGGACAGTAAGATGGACAGCAGATACATTTAAACAAACAAACTGACAAACAAACAAACAAACAAATAAATATATTTTGTTATTATGATTTAATTGCATTGATTCAGCATTTCTTACTTTAAAAAATAATAATACAAGCTAAAATAATAGATTTTTCTATTTTGTAAATGTGACTGATTCATTAAATTTTGCAAAAAAATAATGATGTTATTTTCCTCATGAATATATCCCCAGTGGATTACTGAATAATCTTATTTTAGGGGAAAAATAGGACATAGTATATTTTGAATTTCTGGCTCCATCCATTTTACTTTGGGGTAATTCCAGTGCAACCTCACGCTTGAGGTTGCAGAAAAGGACTACTACTGTGAGGATGAAAAATTATTCTGAACCATACATACCAATTTCAGCATGCTGACAATATTTCTCCCTTCCCTTGCCAGGCAAACAACTCTGTGGTGAATTGGTATACCACAGATACATGTCCGTTTGCACTACAGTTTGCTGTTACATCAATCATATGGTTTTGGATTCCAAAATTTTAAATTTGTCTACCTTACACTGTCGTTTTATTTTTCATTTCTTTTTATGAGAAAATCTAATGTGGGAATAAAGTTGTGCTTCCATTTTCCATTTAATTTGGAAATTACTGTTTGGATGTATAATGGAAAGTGTGTTTTGACTGTAAAAATGAAAATCAGCTCTGAAAATCAGTTAATTGGAACACAGAATACAAAATTATTTTTTTCCACTGCAAAACAACTTTTTGTTACTATTAACAACTTAATAATTGGATATAATACCACAAAGGTTTAAACTTGCTGCTTACAACAGTATAGTTTAGCACATAGCCACAGAACCGTTTAATCCTGTCAAATTTCAGTAGTCTAATCATATTTCTACTTTTGACTGCAGAATATTATCATTAAAAATGATATAGCAATATTATTTAAATGACTTCAGATTCCTTGGTGTACTGTTTTTTTTATTATAGACAATCTACATTATTTATGTTATTCAACCACATGAAGTGCTGTTTCTGAAACTAGAAAAAAAAACGCAGTAGGAAGCCTTCATCATATGATTGCTTAATTTATTAGTTCCTTTTTAGAAGCTTGTTCTAAAGTCTTCCTAAGCGAAGTAGCAGGGATATAAAACTTCTATTGGAGAATCACATAATGTGGCAGATACAGTGATGTTAGCATGTGCAAAGTATATGCATTTGATAAGGCTTCTTTCCACTCTGTTCTTTAAGGCTAGGGAAAGGTATTTTCATAACTATTATTACAGTTTCAAAATTATATAACCTATAATGAGATCTCAGTAATGGGCAAAGCTTGTACACAAGTCTAAGGCATTTTAAATACCATCTTGAGATTCTTAAAGGCATAACGTAAATGTAATGTGTATGTCTTTTTCATTGTGCATAGGGTATATTTATGTATTGTTAATTTATATGGACACCCATCTCCAATATATGACTCTGAACTGTTAAAAGGGAATTAAAACAAGTTAAGAAACATAATAGAAAACAGTGAGTAATACAGGACACAATCAACACAACCAAGATAGGAGCTCAACGAATTTAGCAAAAAAACCATGTTTTTTTGTGCGCGATCACCGAACCAGTTGTTAAAACACGAGGATCCCACCACTACTTAGATAATATAAACAGTTAGTTAGGATTGATTAGAGTTATAGTCCTATACTTGTAAAAGATGATAAGTCAGAGATGTGCAAAGTATATTAATCCAGTGGACCATCATGGTCTGAGTACAATGTATAAACATTTGATTCAAATGTAATCTGATGACTCCAAATTAACATCAGCCCATAACAAATATTATGATAAATTATGAAGAAGGAAATAAGATTGCCTATACTGGGGTAAAGGAAGAAAAGGGAACTAGAGGCTATCCAATCAAATTAATTTAATTTTTTTTTACAAAATCGGTAAAATAGATTAAAATATTTCAGTTGACTTTGATGCCAGTTAAATTATATAGTAATGTTTCTTTTATGGAAATATTCTTACTCATGTAATAAAAGAATGTAGCGTCTAACTCGTGTTTTGAGTTGAATATCATGAATAGACAAAATATGGGAAACTCTTGTGGCATTTGGATTTTTAAATCAAAATAAGTCCTTATAAATAACTACTGTAGAACATGAGGGTTTGGGAAGTCATGTTATGGAAATTTTCACAGGTCTGTTTAGGTATTCACTGATCTCAGTCAGCTATAAAGATATGTTTTTGACTGAAATGGGAAACATGCAATTATGGAATAAAGGAATTGGGGAATAAATCTCTTGTGGCAGTTTCTCATATCTATATAATTTTGCAACGATAAACTAGAGGAAAATAATATATAAATCCAGACAATTGCATTTTAAGTCTTTTTCAAGGAGACAATAACAACTGTATAAATCAGGGGTGTCCAAACTTGGCAACTTTAAGACTTGTGGACTTCAACTCCCAGAATTCCCCAGCCAGCATGGCTGGCTGGGGAATTCTGGGAGTTGAAGTCCACAAGTCTTAAAGTTGCCAAGTTTGGACACCTCTGGTATAAATAAAACAACACTAAAATAATACTTTCACACAGAATTTTCTTGAATACATCCAAACTAATTTAAATTAATGTGTTGTTATTTGCTTCTTGCATCTAGACTTCTGATAAATTACTCTTGAATAGCAGGGGTGAGATTCTACTGGTTTGGGTGAACCGGCAGCTCTAACAATCAGCTGGGAGTAAACCAGTTCACTCCGATGATCAAGTGGGCTCGCCCACCCTGCGCTTTACTGACCTTTATCTTCTCAGCTGAGTCGTGTGGCAGAGTGCATTACCACACCTCAGCTGTTTTCCTACGCAGCAGTAACGCGGAAGATAAGTTTTCTCAACCGGTTGTTAAACCAGTAGGAACCCACCCCTATTGAATAGCAGGTAACTATAACTATAACTATAAAGTAGCAGGTAGCTTTGCTTTATTTTTCTTATGCATAGTTCAATTTTTAACATTATATTGTGTCTGCTATTAAGTTATGTTGAAACAAAGAGTTAATATAAATATTATAAGAACTGTAAGATAGGAGGAAATGTATTAATTTTCTATATTTGATTATGCTTCATTACCATAGTATCACATAATTACCATTTCATGTTAAATTTGTATAGTTGTAAATATGTGAAATCAAGAACTTGATTTGCAAATAGTAAGATTACATTGTTATATCATTATAGAAATTTAAAACATGTCTTTGAAGGAAAAGTCAGGATTCATTCTGTTACATATTTATACAAAAGGAGAGAAAAGGGGTTTAGGAAAATGATTAGAGTGTTGTATGTATAAGGTAATATTTCACTCGGAAGTAAGAATGAGTAGTTGGTCATTTTATAACTCATTAATTGGTTACTTTATGAATAAATACTGCAGAAGCCATCCCATCTTTAGTATTCTTCTTAATGCCAGTTTTTGTCTTTCGTCTGAGATGTGCTACATTTCACAAGCAGAAAACAATTTAATCAGTCTCAGGAGTTCGCTCATAAATTACATAACTGAAATTCAGTGATGAAGCTTTCTAAGCTATTTTAAAAAGCAAAAGTTGGGCCTTCTTTAGTGAAGAAGGGAACTTGACGTTGTTGGATAAAAATCTATAAGAGGGAACTTAAGAATTTATCTTTATCTCTTTTTAGGCTTCCACATTCTTCTCCCTTTGCCCTTATCTTCAAGACAAGATGAGGCTTGGTTTCTCTACTCAATCTTGAACATAGAGTAATTCAGTTTCCAAAGATTATTATGGATTTGCAAAGCCAGGTCAAGCACATATTCCATATTGTCCAAGCAAAAGAAGCCATAATTATCTATTATGGGCTAGCAAGCAAATATAAGTCTATAACAAAAGAACACAATTGGTTAACCCGGAACTCAAAGATTAAAATAGGTATACAGTACAATAAACTTTCTGCTAACACTTTAGCTCGCTTCCTCTCCCATCTTTCTAACTACCACAATTTGAAATTGATGCTACATGTAATGGCTGCTATATTTTTACTGTTATGTTCAGGAGTTCAATACTAAAATATTTATTAATATTTGGATAAAGTTCTTTCACAGCTTGCATATATTCACATCACAGGTATGCGAAAAATATTTGCCTGATCAAATATCCAATTTCATAAAGCTAGCAGTCAACATAGGCTAACACCATCAAATTTATGAAGTTCTTATAGCATATAAGTGATAATAGAGTTGACATTGAATGCTTGTTCTAAGACTGAATGGACTCCGCAGTACTCATAAAGAAATATCATTTGATATTAGGTTTGCCTGCTCCATTAATTAACTGTAGTTAAACCTTGCAGTAATATATTTTAATAAAATATATAAATTGAATCAGGAGTATCATAGAGATCAAAATAAATGGGTATTCTCACAAGGCGCCTTTTCGAGATATATGTGATCATATGATCAATGTGAATGTTACAAGCAGGATAATATCAATGAACAATTAAAGATAAGTATGAATATTTGTTGGAACATCGAAACTCAGTAACATCAAATATTTTATAGTGTCTGCAGAAAACTTTTAAGCACAGTGGAAGATAAAGTTGATCAATATTGCAAGTCATTTTATAAAACAATGAAACCACTGTGAGGGTAGGAAATAAATGGATGGTTTGATGGATGATAGATAAAACTTTATTACAGCCATAGACCAAAAAAGAAAAGACTGCCATAATAAAACATTGCAAAGATGTAGGAAATAAGTTTCTCACAAAACTCTGAAAGGAAAAATTAGAGTTTCATTTCTTCTTAAAATCAAAAGATATTATATAATGATAAGTTATATGTATCCGTAAGTCTGCTTACTACAATAATGCGGGACTAAAGCAAATTAATGGCAAATGCAGACGGACCAAAAAGGCTTTTCATTTTAAAGTCCAGAATTCAAAGAAGCACAACCTAGGCACGTCTCTCTAACCATGTTATACCCTTGCCCCTCCTTTATAATAGTTTGATGTCAGTTTTAAATGTATTTCTTGAATACAGATACCGTATTTATTGGCGTATAACACGCACAGGCGTATAACACGCACCTTCATTTTAAGAGGGAAATTTCAGGAAAAAAATTTAAATTTCAAATAAAGAACTTTGAAGCATCTTTTCCCTGAAGACTCGTGTTTAGTACATTCAGATGCTTTCTTTCCTCTTTCCCTCTTACTTGTATATCCTTCCTTCCACCCTCCCTTCCTCCTTCCCTTCCTTCCTGCCTCCCTTACAGTTCCCTCCTTCCTCTTTCCTCCTGCCTGCCTGCCTTCTTTCCCTCCTGCTTATCTATGCTTCCTTCCTTCCTTGCACCTCCCTCCCTTCTGCCTGCCTGCCTTCTTTCCTCTTTCCCTATCCTCCTATCCTTCCTTTCTCCCTCCCTCCTTCCCTGCCTCCCTTCCAGTCCCATCCTTCCCTCCTTCCTTCTGCCTCCTTCCTGCCTGCTTGCCTTCTTTCCTCTTTCCCTCCAGCGTGTCTGCTTTTCTTTCCTTCCTTCCACCTCCCTTCTGCCCTCCTGCTTTCTTTCCTCTTTCCCTCTTGTTTGTCTATCCTTACTCCCTCCTCCCCTCCTTCCCTTCCTTCCTGCCTCCCTTCCAGTTCCATCCTTCCCTTCCTTCTGCCTTCCTGCCTTCTTTCTTCTCTCTCCTGCTTGTCTGCTTTTCCTGTGTGTGGTGGGAGAGAAATTTGAAAGGTCTTCTGCTTTTGGAACTCAGAAATACCCCCCCACTCCCCTTTTCCTCCAGCGAGCATGGAGCTTGAAGGAGGAAAAGGGAAAGGAAAAGCGTGAAAAGGAGGTGGGGGGAGAGAAATTTAAAAGGTCTTCTGCTTTTGGAACTCGGAAATCCCCCCCTCCCCTTTTCCTCCAGCGAGCACGGAGCTTGAAGGAAGAAAAGGGAAAGGAAAAGCGTGAAAAGGAGGTGGGGGGAGAGAAATTTGAAAGGTCTTCTGCTTTTGGAACTCGGAAATCCCCCCCCTCCCCTTTTCCTCCAGTGAGCACGGAGCTTGAAGGAGGAAAAGGGAAAGGAAAAGCGTGAAAAGGAGGTGGGGGGAGAGAAATTTGAAAGGTCTTCTGCTTTTGGAACTCGGAAATCCCCCCCCCCACTCCCCTTTTCCTCCAGCGAGCACGGAGCTTGAAGGAGGAAAAGGGAAAGGAAAAGCGTGAAAAGGAGGTGGGGGGAGAGAAATTTGAAAGGTCTTCTGCTTTTGGAACTCGGAAATCCCCCCCTCCCCTTTTCCTCCAGTGAGCACGGAGCTTGAAGGAGGAAAAGGGAAAGGAAAAGCGCGAAAAGGAGGTGGGGGGAGAGAAATTTGAAAGGTCTTCTGCTTGCCGTGGGCGGGCCGCATTTACATAGAGCAGGGAGGGCTGTTAAAGGGCTGTATTAAACTGTAAAAACATGGCTTCTTAACATTATATCGGCGTATAACACGCATACATCATTTGCCCCCTATTTTTCGGGGGGGAAAGTGCGTGTTATACGCCGATAAATACGGTAAGTTAAAGGCAATATCCAACACAATGTCATATGTGAAGATCTAGTTCTCTGGAAAAGACTAGTGCTTGGAAAGGGTTGAAGGACAGATAAGAAGAGGAGGACCAGCAGGAAGGAGGATGGATTCATTAACAGTGGCAAGGGATACTCTGTTGGAAGATCTGAGACATCAAATTAGGGACATACCATCATGGAAAAATCCAGATGATTCCTAAGAGTCCATGATGACTTGATGGCATGTAATAATTAAAATCAGCTGAGCAATGCAAACCAAGGAGAAGTAATTATAGAAACAATGGCAAAAAAAACATCTTGTTGAGTTTCTATAGTTGAGAGATTGAGCAATCAGCAATTAAGGACAATGTTAGACCCAGTGATTTACAGTATGTATACCGAGTTACATACTGGTATACTCAACAAGCCTTGACAAGTATACAATACATAGGAAGAAATTTAAACCTAATCTGTGTATATGCTTGAGGTCCAATTTTGTTTTTCAGCCTCACACTGATTAGGGCTTAGAGTGACTGGACAAAGATCACCCAACTGGCTTCCATGTCCAACTAATTCCTGCTCTCAGTCTCATAGTTGAATGACTACATCACTCACTGCTGGCTGAAATGTAAATGAGCTCTTCCTGGAGACAATAGCAATGAGAAATCAGGCAAATTCAAGGTTAGGCAAAAGGAAGAAAAATAAGATAAGTAAACTTCTCCTTTTCCAAAAAGCTGTTTGCATTTTTTTAAAAATCACATTCAGTATTTGATAGTACTAAGCTGTTTTTATTTAGCCTTACAAGGAGATTTTCAGAGCATAAATGGATTTCATAATTAGTTTGATGACTGACTTCTTTATATACACCGCCCCGAGTCCCTTTCGGGAGAGGGGGCGGTATATAAACGCTAATAATAAATAAATAAATAAATATAAAACTTCCAACCTGGGTGTCTTGTGTAATAAGCAGCTGTCTCATAAATTAATAGATTTGTTAATTTAGTACTCAAATCTGTATGGTAAGCAAAATTGATTTGATAATTGATAGATCTGTATTAATAAATTAATCTTATAAAGTCTTCTTGGTAAAATGCAAACCCTGTTTCTAGGCTATATTATGTTGCTCATATAGTTAAATATTCTTTCTGCAAAAAATTAGAGGAAAAACTAGATTAGAATCCCCCCTCCCACCAAGATTTAATTTGCTACTTGGAAATATTTATTTGTACAGAGACAACTTTTAGATACTGATTCCAACGTTTAGTCTGAGTAGATATAGATAAAGCCAGCATTGCAACAGTTTGGGTGTTGCAAATTGCACTTAAGGCAGCGGTTCTCAAATAGTGGGGCGTGCCCCCCTGGGGGGGCACGAGGCTCCGTAAAGGGGGGCGCGAAGGCTCCCTTTCCATCTGGGTGCAACGGCGGCGGCGTGGGCGAGGCATAATATATCCCGCCTGGAAGTGGCAGCACTTCGGACTGTGGATTTTCATTGGAGCCGCGGGCTGGAGCTGTGCAAGAAGCCTGCTCGGGCGGGGGTGGGGGGGAGGGAAGCATGGCTGTCCCAGGCTTCCCTTCCTTCCCCCCCCCCAGCCCAAGCAGACTTTTTGCACAGCTCCAGCCCGCGGCTCTGATGAGTCTCTGAGCAGTCCCCAGCGCTGCCACTTCAAGCCGGGATATATTCTGCCATGCCCTCGGCGGCGTCTTTATGCAGATAGCTCGCCTCCACGCCAGCAGCTCCACCGCCAGCATTCCGTCTGGAAGCGGAAGCGCAACAGCCGCTGTTGGGGAAGGGACAAAGGGGCGGCGGTCGCCCGATCTTGCCACCGCCACCCCTTCGCCCCTGGTAACGGCGACTGTTGTGCTGCTGCTTCCAGCTGGGATGCTGGAGGAGCTGCTGGCAGGGAGGGAGGGAAGAAAGGGAGGAGGGAGTAAGGATAGACAAGCAAGAGGGAAAGAGGAAAGAAGGCAAGCAGGCAGGAAGGAGGCAGAAGGAAGGAGGGAAGAATGGAACTGGAAGGGAGGCAGGGAAGGAGGGAGGGAGAAAGGAAGGATAGGAGGATAGGGAAAGAGGAAAGAAGGCAGGCAGGCAGGGGGAAAGAGGAAGGAGGGAACTGGAAGGGAGGCAGGAAGGAAGGGAAGGAGGAAGGGAGGGTGGAAGGAAGGATAGACAAGTAAGAGGGAAAGAGGAAAGAAAGCATGTGACTACGGTGGGAGACGAGGAAAGACCGGTGTGCTATGTTATGCAGAGGTGTACTTATAACAATTTTATAGACAAATTATACTATTTACAGTCGCGCGGGGGGGGGCGCGAAATGTTTTCTTCTTCCTAGGGGGGGCATGACAGAAAATAATTGAGAAGCACTGACTTAAGGTAAGGTTAAGATGGTATTAAGTAAGCAGAACAATGTGACATACATAGGTGGGGGCAGGTTTTTCTATTTCTTTTGCTCAGATATTGTGGGTAATTAGTTTTTTTTCTTAACTATAAAAAAGTTAAGACTATTTTAGGAATTGAGTGTTAGAAAAACTTTTTCAGGGAAACATTATTTTGACCGTTTTATCTTATCTTTCAGATCAGGTTCCAAGATCCCTGGAGCGTATTTGCAGTGTCCATGGGATACTTCTATGGTTTTGCTTAATGTTACTGTAAACTGCCTTGAGTGTATATGTATGTAAATAAACAAATACTCCTGTCTAAATACACAATAGTTTTTGTAATTTTTAGCAGTTTTCAGAGGAAGCATGGAGGTAGGGGCTCTTAAGGGCTACAAAAAGAAAAAGGGGAAAAGGAAAAATAATTATTTGCAGACTGCATTCACTTTATAGTTTGAATTGCGCACTTGGGCTAGAAAGTGATTTACCTTTGGTAAGAAGTTGGTTTTGGCATAGCATAATACATATGAGATTATAAAAGACTGAAAACAATTTTTAATATCGCCTGATTCTGAAATATATATGTTACGGTGAAAGACCGAAATCTGGTGAATGTCGACATTCACCGGTGAAAGACCGAATATTTCATTACATTGTTTTACATTCGGACCTTCACCGGTGAATGTCGACATTCACATAGTCGCTTGGTGTATGTCCGAAAATACCCTTATCCTCTCGACACCCTTACCCTAATCCCCTTACCCTAATACCTCGGCTCCTTGCTTCCTTTTAAGCGTCTTCTATTCGCGGAGTTGTTTTTTTTTTAAACCTGCGATCCTTAAGAAGACGCTTAAAAGGAAGCGAGGAGCCGAGGTATTAGGGTAAGGGGATTAGGGTAAGGGTGTCGAGAGGATTACCCTTATCCTCTCGACACCCTTACCCTAATCCCCTTACCCTAATACCTCGGCTCCTCGCTTCCTTTTAAGCGTCTTCTATTCGCGGAGTTTTTTTTTAAAAACCTGCGATCCTTAAGAAGACGCTTAAAAGGAAGCGAGGAGCCGAGGTATTAGGGTAAGGGGATTAGGGTAAGGGTGTCGAGAGGATAAGGGTATTTTCGGACATACACCAAGCGACTATGTGAATGTCGACATTCACCGGTGAAGGTCCGAATGTAAAACAATGTAATGAAATATTCGGTCTTTCACCGGTGAATGTCGACATTCACCAGATTTCGGTCTTTCACCGTAACATATATAGTCTGAGCAAACATTTGCACCTTGGCTTATAACGAAGGCTTTGATGCATTTTTGGTACAGTTTTCATTATTCTTTGATTCAACCTGGTCGATATGTGCAGAAATGAAAAAGACTGGTTTATCTTAATTTATATCAACTGGAAAAGCTAAATAAAAGAAACATTTTTCTTCCTATTCTTAAATTGTTGTGCAAAGGTGTAGGAGAAAGGAGATCTTTAGCTTTAAGGAATTGTTTTCCAGTGAAAATAATGGAATGGTGGCTGAAACAGCCGGGATTCCCTGGGAGTGGCTGATGTATAACATTTATTTTTCAAAAAGCATTTCAAAACATATGTAAGTTTTAACTGTAGACGTTGAGGAGTAGGCACAAGTTTATACATCTTTGCTTCATTGCCATGCACTGTGTAGCATATAAGCCTAGTATCAAACTGTGTTCTAATAATGATGAATTCATCATTATTTCATATTTTGGGTTGTTTTTAAAAATGGGGGGCAATCCAAGAATAAGAATTATACAATAGATAGATCTCTCTGTTTTCACTATGATACAATGAAAACACTTAGGGGGGGGGGATCAGTAGAGGATCTAAACTAATTTGTATTAAGCTGAAATTGGGAGACATTTTGTATGAGATGGTTTACAGATCCCTATGCCATGTATGTATATCCAGTGCATTAATTTCTGCCCCTTCTTTTATTTATAAAATGAGCTACTTAAATTAGTCTGTATTGTCTGTACAGTGAACTTCAAATCGTAGATTATCTACTAATTTTACTTTTTGCAGTCTCAGGCAAGCACATGGATCAATGAGATATTACTACTTTCCTGTCCAGGAGGCCCAGGGGTAAAGCTTTAATCCACACTAAAGTCCTTTGATTTATATGTGTGAGATTCAGTACAAAGCTGACTATTAATAAATCTATTTTGTCCACACTGGCCTGTCCTAAAGTGGATGGCACTTATACTCCTAACTTTTAGAAGGTCGGTGTTCAGTACTATTTTTTAGCAACTACTCTAGCCTTATGCAGCTCCAGTGAAATATAAAACTAAAAGCCACCCAGAATTTTGAACATCTCTGATTTTTTTTCAGACAAAATAAAAATCGTTTTAGAAAGTTGTGTGGCATAGATAGTTTTTTTAAGCAAGCACAATTGGAACTGGCAACTTGCTTTACAGACATGCAAAGATTGTAAATGCAAGGATTGGTTACATGATACTTCCTTGGTCACGAGGGCAGCATGACTATGCACTGAGGTGTGTAGAATGCTGTTACCTTCCCATTGGAGTAATACCTGTTTATCTATTTACATGTTTTTGAACTGCTAAGTTGGCAGGAACTGGGGCAAGGAATGGGAGCTCACCACATTGCATGGCGCTTAGGTCCCAGCCAGGCTGCCTGGCTTACAAGCTCAGCAGCTTTAACCACTGAATTATCGTGCCCCCATAACTACCAGTATGTTTTATTAATTCATACCTTATAATACAGCCAGTATAAAACTTAGCTTGTTGTACCCTCAAATCACTAGTTAGGTCAGAACTTATTTTCCTCCTGAATGCATAATTTATCTACCTTTTTGTTTTGTAATTTTCAGTTGGGAGAATTTTTTGGGGTATAAAGAATTCTAAATATAAAGTATGTAACAACAGCTTTTGACATTTATATATTGGCACAATTTCAGTATTTTTAGGATTCAGTGAAAAATCTATGCGCTAAAATGGAATATTTTGGTTGTTTAATTGTAATTTTTCTCCAGATCTCTTTTTGGATTATATATTCTATGTTTGATTGCTTTTTTTAAACCATGAATCATCTAACCCGGAGGCTACAGTTGGTCCAGAACGCAGCCGCGCGGGTAATTATGGGGAGTACTAGGTACTCCCATGTGACACCGTTCCTGCGCGAGCTGCACTGGCTTCCTGTGGTCTATCGGGTGCGTTTCAAGGTTTTGATAACGATCTTCAAAGCGCTCCATGGCTCAGGACCTAGTTACCTGCGGGATCGTATTCTGCCCCATACATCCCTGCGACCAATCCGCTCGCACAGAGAGGGTCTCCTCCAGGTGCCGTCCACCAGGCAGTGCCGGGGGGCGGCGCCTAGGAGTAGAGCCTTCTCTGTGGCGGGCCCAGCCCTGTGGAATGACCTCCCCCCGGATATTAGGAATACCTCTGACCTCCGCTCCTTTCGTGTAAAGCTCAAGACCCACCTATTTCAAGTTGCTGGCCTGGCTCAACCTTGATCCAACTATATCGCTCCTGACGGGTTTTTTATTTGGGGTATTTTAATTGCATTCAATTTACTTAGGGGTTTTTAAACATTGTGTTTTTACTTGTTTTTATCTATCAGTTCACCTCCTCCTTGTATATGTCTTGGTATATGTTTTTGTTATATGTATGTCTGTCTATATATTTATTTCCTATGTTTTGTTGTACGCCGCCCCGAGTCCTTCGGGAGAGGGTGCGGCTAAGAAATAAATTTTTATTATTATTATTATTATTATTATTATTATTATTATTATTATTATTATTATTATTATTATTATTATTATTATTATTATTATTATTATTAAGTCTCTCAGAGCCATAGAGATAGGACAGCAACCAACCAATCAATCAATCAATCAATCAGTCAATCGACTAAAACACAGTAATACTTAAATGCCAGGAAAGTCTCCTTGGTTTATAGTTTCATTCAGCTTTAGTCAAAACTAATTTGACTCCCTTTTATTTAAACAATCAAAAGTTTGTGTAATTTTTGTCTGGAATCAACTGACTAAAATGGAAATAACAAGCAACTCTTTGGAATCAATACATTCATCTAAAAAGCAGTTTCTGCATATCTTAAATTAATCCAGGCGTTATGAATCTGTCACTCTGATGACATCAGTTTTCCTGCAGACATACATATAATAAACACAAATGTCTGTAGGAGAAAAACTGTATTGACCTGCATATGAGCTAAATCTTTGCTCCTGTAGAGTATTCATGCTCAATGCACATATGCTTCAAGAAAGATCACTTAAGTGTCACTCGAGGCTTAATTGAAGCAATCATATGGTATACTAGCTTAACTAACTCATGAATATGGCTTTAAGTATCACTGAGGCCAAAATTGATTGGTCAGTCCTTATGGCGTTGAGAACTATATTTGTCTTTTAAATGTTCACATTACAGAAATTTTTGAGATGGGGTAAAACAAAAGACTAAATTCCATTTTATCTCAACTACAATTATATATTTAACTTTATCCTCCTCTTCCTACTTAAAATGCAGTTTTGTAAATATTTCTGAAAGTCCTGTCTTCAAAATTCCTCCAAGGGCTTTGAGAAGCAGAATGCAATTCTTGGCCTTCAGTTGTGCTTTGCTGATTTAAATAACTTCCCAGCTGGTTCTGTGTTTTAGATTAACAATTCCTGGAAGAGCAGTTCCTTATGTTGCAAACCACTTTTGAAACAGAGAAGAATTTTGAGCACATGTAGTTCACTCCGTGTGTGTTTCTATGTGCGTATGTTTAAATAAAAATGCTTTAAAATCCTGCAATCACATCAGCCTGTAGGCTTGCCTAAAACCATTTTCAAAGACCAGTGATTACTACAGAATGAACTGAGTATAGATACAGGCTCCTGAGGAAAAGTCAGATATGCTTCTCTAAAAATGTGAAAATGTATATGTGGAGTCCTTGGTGCTCTCTTAGCCTGGTTGTTTGCTTGTTACCACACTACGTAACATGGATTTGGTGATGGTGTGTGTGTGTGTGTGTGTGTGTGTGTGTGTTTGTGTGTGTGTGTGTGTAGACTAGAAGGAGGGAGTGGGAGAATGGAGTGCCAAATATATTGCTGATCAGCTGTTAAGTACCATGGATGAGATTTTCTAATTTGTTTTCTTGTCAGATATATTCCACGGTGATACTGCAGTTTAAGACAAAAATATGTTGATTATAAATGACTCCCATGATAAACCTGTCAGTAGTAACTAGTCATAATAGCTAAATAGTAACTAGTAAAATTCCAGAGGCAGACTATTTCTTAAAAAACACTGGTGGCACACGTGAGTAGGAGAATACAACCTGTAGTTTGCAGATTTCCTATAAACCTATGGCTGAACATTGTCAGAACAGAATGGTGTACTATATAAACTGTTAATTTATGATTGCTCAGTTTTAATTATGAACTTGATTATGTTAACTTTCTTTAAGAAATAGATGGTTCCTTTAAGACAAGGGTGTCCAAACTTTGGGAACTTTAAGACTTGTGGACTTCAACTCCCAGAATTCCCCAGCCAGCCATGCTGGCTGGGGAATTCTGGGAGTTGAAGTCCACAAGTCTTAAAGTTCCCAAGTTTGGACAACCCTGCTCTAAGAGAACGGCCAGGAAAGCTGCCCCAAAATGGCCGAAAAACTGTCTGAAAACAGCCCCAAAACGGCTTGAAAACGGCCAAAAAACAAGCATGCATGCACCAGCCAGCTGATCTTTGGGTTTCTGGCACTTCGGCACACACACATGCACATTCCAGTTTGGGCACTCAGTGCCGAAAAGGTTCACCATTACTGATATAGAACTAAGTTTCTTGGTTTTGAGAAAAAAACTTACACCAAAGTTGTACTTTAGTTTGAATGTCAGTGGAGGAATATTTGAAACAAATATGACTGAAAAGAAACAAAAATCTCATGGTGATGGAAATAATGTTACCTCTGCCACCCCTGTGTGGACCACTAGAGCTTTGAATCCATGCATGAAGGTGTTAAGAATTAGGAGGAACAAAGTGTTGTGATGAAGTTGTTAAACATTTTGCTGGTAACAAATCTGCAACTTTGATCTGTTACAATTTAGACTCTACTCTGAAGGCAAGTTCTGGGCTGGTAGAGAAGTAGCCTTTTTGTCTAATTGTTATGGAACATTTCATTTTGGAAAAAAAATGATTAGCAGACCAGAACCAACCATTTTTTGCTGGATCTCCATCCATTCCAGTTAGTAAAGAATTACAGGAACTGTAACCCAATGTAAACAGCAGAGTATTCATGCTTTAAAGGGGCTACCAGATAGTTAATAATAGTAATTGGAACTGGAATGTCCATTGCTAAGTGATGAAGTTGCAAAGTATGACAGTGATTCTGAGAGTCCCTGTTGCTATTGTTAAGTGAGGATTGTGAGTCATTAAGCAAAGACCTCCTCCTGATTTCCAACAACCAAAGTTACTTGGGAAGTTGGCAGGAAGTTGTAAGTTCCAGGCAGTACACAAACAGGCTAGTGGATAGGTTAGTGGTTGACATGGTCCAGCACAAGTGCAGCCAAATTGGGAGTGGCTGCTGATGGGGGTGAGAGATGCACAAGTCCCCTCCACACCCATCCACCATCTCAAATGATGTTCATTGTCTTCTTCCTCCGCACATACACACCACAGACTAGCCCTTTATAAGATAGCTGCTCAGGGGCTTCCTGAGATAATGGAATGACTTCAGAGGCCAAGTCTTCTGCACCTTGTCAGGAGGGAAGAAGGTGGTGAAGTTCATCTGGGACATCAAGGCAGCAGGGTTATAAGGATGGCAGAGTGCAGGATGGTGTAGACCACAGAGAATAGGCAGTGGAGTGGTGGAATGCAGGGTGGCCAGAAGGGCAGAGATGAGGAGGAGATAGGCAAATGGATGAGTTGAAGCTCACACTACGAAGCAGCTGAACTTTGATCATGTGATTGAGGCAGCACTACAATGGTCATAACTTCAGGAACCAGACTTAAGTACCATTTGTCCAGTGTCTTCTGATTACACTTTTTGGAAGCCCATAGTTTGCATGGCACAAAGGAAGATGGGAAGGGTGTATCCTACCCACTTTCCCAACACACTCTTGCCTCTGTGCCCAGATGGCAAAAAGGCCTTATGGGCTAGAGGCAAATTGGCTGCTTTGACATCAAGATTTGAAATTTCTTAATGGTGGTGGGCAATAAGGGAAGGTCAAGCAAATAATTCAGATGCCTGCTGGCAAGGTACAGCTATCTAGGGGGCACTGACAGTCAATGGATGATCTCTCTTCCTCCATGGAGAGAGGGATTTCTTGGGCACATGCCAGGTTGAGAATCGGGGGTGAGTTTCCCTCCCAGTCCATGGCTCCCCTTTGTTCTCTCTTACCCCAGCAAAATTCTGCAGGTCAGCCAAAGAAGAGGAGGGGAGTGATTTCTGATGCTCCTTGCCAGATTCCTACAAACAAAGTCAATGGAGAAGCTGGTTGGAAGTTGGTCCTGCTCCTGCTGCTTTTTTTTGCCTGCTCATGGTCATTTTGTTTCCCTGTTTAGGTAAAGAAATATCTCTGAAAGGATGACCAGTTGTGTCATGGGTTATCTAGTGTTGAATTATCTGGGAATGATAAGGCATGAGATTTGAGATAATCTTCATCTACATATTGAATATGTATCATCAAATCTCTTGGTGGCAGAGAAAGGGGGGAATTATTATTGTGGTAGATTGAGATCCAGTGAAGTTTATCTACTCTTCAGAGTTTATTGAATGTTAGACTTTTTTTTTAATGCTCTGGGAGTTTTTTGAGTTGCCAGTATTGTCTATTCTGCCAAGACTATGATTTTACTATGGAACATGGAAAACAATGACCCACTGGATGCCTTTCCAGCAATATAGAGTTCAGGTCACTCACAGATTTACTATCTTACACAAATATAGAGATTAAAATATGAGTGTCAAATTTGTAAGGAGAATGGTCAAAATGAATAGTTCTCATTTGCTGTGTAGTGGTTACAACTATAAGGAAATCTACTTTGCCACTTATATTGCTACCTACAATTTAATAATGTTCCCATTTTGCTTTTTCAATAAATCTGACTTGTTTTCATTATGTGCATTATCTTTACATTATTAAACTGAATATAGAAATTGAATCTGTTTCATATCTGCTGATAAGCGTGTAATTTGTACAATAAATGGAGGACAAAATCCATATTAGGAATTTTACAACCTTTTCGTAGCATGAAACTTGTTAATTTAATAATAATAATAATAATAATAATAATAATAATAATAATAATAATAATAATAATAATAATAATAATAATAATAATAATAATAAAAGATAGAAATAAAAGGGAAATATAGTGTGTGTGTGTGTGTGTGTGTGTGCGTGCGTGCGCTGGTCTTGTTGTATTCAGGTCTTTTCCCATGTAAAATTGAGATTGTCTTGGCAACGTTTCGGCGAGGTCTTACTCGCCATCTTCAGGCTGGGTTTTGGGCTTAAAGCGTGGTTAGAGCTGCCATCTTTCTATAAATCTTGGTGTGTGTGTGTAGAGTGCTGGCTTTGTTTCAGTAAGTGGAATAATTGATTGTGTGGTTGTATCATGATTGGTTGATTGGTGCTGATTGGTGCTGGATGTGTGTCCGTTGTTTTTCATGTTGTAACGGCCTGGGTGGTGGGTGGGGCTCGTTTGTTGACTAGGGCTGGTTTCCAGATGTCTGGGAGGGGCGAGGTATCATCACGTTTATTCATGTTGCGGGGGTGTTTCTCTATTTCGATGGCTTCCATTATTATTCTCTTGTTGAAGTGTTCAGTTTTGGAGATTAACTTAGTCCCTTCAAAATTAATTTCATGTCCTGTAGCTTTAAGGTGCTTTAAGGTAGGAAGTTTTTTCTTTTTTTCTTACTGCATTCTTGTGTTGTTGTGAATCTACCAATCATGATACAACCACACAACCAATCATTCCACTTACTGAAACAAAGCCAGCACTCCACACACCCCGCACCAAGATTTATAGAAAGACGGCAGCTCTGACCACGCTTTAAGCCCAAAACGCAGCCTGAAGATGGCGAGTGAGACCTCGCCAAAACGTTGCCAAGACAATCTCAATTTTACACACACACACACACACACACACACACACACACACACACACAAAGTGTTACTTAGTCTACCATAGGAACCCCTGGCTGTATTTGAATGAGTATTTATTACTTATTGTCCTTTGTTTTTCATGTAGCTCCATCAAGGACTCATGGAGCCCTAGGGTTCTATGGAATATAGTTTTCAAAACCTTAGTTGATTTGACGTAATTTTATTTATGCCACTATTATTTTTATACATCTAAACCTTTTTTTCCTCAAATTTTAAAGCTAACAGTTCATGCTTTCTTCTGAGTAATCCTTTCTATGATAAGTCTCAGTTGGTTAAGTGTGAAATCAGAATCCCTGATATAATTTAATTTCAGTTAGAATAAATGCTCCAAGCTAGATTTAGCTTCTTCTTTGGCTAAACAAATTTTATATACTAAGAGAATCTTTATTTTTATACAATGTCATTTTAATATCCAATTATTAATATTCATTTCTTTCTGTAAACATAAACAATTCAGAAATAAGTTTAACTGCAAAATGTTTTGAGGATAAATGCAAACAAAACTTAGAAAACAAAGGCTTTTAAAACATTGCGAGTTACTGAGACTGTTAAAGAACTAAGAAAATAGTTAAAATGTAATTTAACAAAGGCTTTATGTCATTCTGTATTTTTTTTTTCTTTTTAGAAAGAACACGTGCTGCTGAAATGGACTAAATACATATAATCTCAAAGTGACTTAGATACCTGCTGCCATTCTTAAATTTTATATGCCATAATTTTCAGGCTTTATGTCAGGTGTGCATTGATGTACTATAGATCACACATGTGCCTAGAAATAAACTTTGTGGACCTTTATACATTACAGTATATAGTTTTCTTATGAGGATGGAATAGAGGTGGATTAGATAGAAGCCACAAGTTTGATTTTAATGCAGATACTCCTTGACTTACTACTGTAGTTGAGCCCAGGCATTAAGGAGATCACCATGTGCCATCTGCCTCCTCAACCATTTTTGTATCAGTTGTTATGTGAATCACTGCAGTCTTTAAGTGAATCCACTGTCCAATTCAAATTCAAAGTTTACATCCACTCACCCCCACTCACCAAAGTGCTGTGGAATACTGTGGAAAGCTAGAAGTTCATTTCCTGTAAGTGCTTAATTTACTATTTGCCCACCCTTACCATGGCAGTCATTCCAGTTTAAATAGTTTCTAGAGCCATCATCTCACTGTAGTGACTATGACAGATGTACAAATAATGTTTTTGATAGAGTGAATATGGAGAGTTAATCAGAGAGCATCGGAGCAACCAATAGGAACTTTATATCTCTATTCAGATAAACTGTAAAAATGCCATATATGCAGATATACATGTTTGTACCTGCCCATTCTTTTCTTCCTTCTTTTTTTCACTACCATCTATGGCAGCGATGGCGAATCTTTTTTGGCTCACGTGCCATAAGTGGGGGGAGCGCAGGGGGATCGTGTGCGGGCGTGCCGCACCCATAATGCAATGTGCGACCCCAAGTGCGCATGCGTGCACTACAGGCTACCCCCCCATTTTTACATGCTTTTTTCGTCCTCCCCAGGCTCCAGAGGCTTTATAGGAGCCTAGGGAGGGTGAAAACAGCCTCCCCCGGCCCCCCCGGACGCCCTCCGGAGGCATCAGGGAAGTCTCCGGACGGTCCCTGAAGCCTTCGGAGTGCTCAAAATGATCCTCCGAGCAAACCGGAAGTGACTTCCTGTTTGCTCGGAGGTCATTTTGAGTGCTCCGAAGGCTTCAGGGACCATCCGGAGGCTTCCCTGACGCCTTCGGAGTGCTCAAAACAACCCTCCGAGCAAACAGGAAGTGACTTCCGGTTTGCTCGGAGGGTCGTTTTAAGCGTTCCAAAGGCTTCAGGGACCGTCCGGAGACTTCCCTGACGCCTCCAGAGGGCGTCCTGAGGGGCGGGGGAGGCTGTTTTCGCCCTCCCCAGGCTCCTATAAAGCCTCTGGAGCCTAGGGAGGGCAAAAAATGGCTTTAAAAAAGGGTGAACTCAGCTGGCCAGGGCGCAGATGCGTGCTGGCCAGCTGACAGGGTAGCGCCTCGCGTGCCCTGACAAATGGCTCCGCATGCCACCTGTGGCATGTGTGCCATAGGTTCGCCATCACTGATCTATGGTTTGTCGTAAAGTTGCAGTATTGCCGGCAGAATTCTTCCAGATACAACTAACCATCCATATAAATGAACACAAGGTTTTACTTTGATTAGCTGTAGCTGGAAGTATCCTGCATTTGACAGAATGGCTTATATTTAAAAAATGAATGGCAGTTTTCTAGCTGCATGGTCATTTACAAATGTAAGAGGAACAAAACTGCAAAAATGTAATTTATAAGCGTAAAACACATTACTATACATTGCCACAAAGAAGGAGAAATCAAGCTATTCTCCAAAGCACCTGGATGGAAACTAATCAAGGATAGAAGCAACCTAGAACTAAGAAGAAATTTCCCGACAGTTAGAACAATTAATCAGTGGGACAACTTGCCCCCAGACGTTGTGAATGTTCTAACACTGGAAGTTTTAAAAAGAGATTGGACAATCATTTGTCGGAAATGGTATAGAGTTTCCTGCCTATGCAGTGGGTTAGATTTGAAGACTTCCAAGGTCCCCCCAACCCTGTTATTCTAGTCTAGTCCTAGTCCACTCCATTCCACTCCACGCTATCCATTTTCTCAGATGTGTATTAATTTATATATTTTGCAGCTAGTCCTTTTCATTAGGCATTTTCACATAATTTGCCAGGAGATAGACCTCATGTAGAACAGAAAAATGAAATTATTATACTGTCCATCTAGTTCAGTGTTCATGCGGGCTGGTTTTATGTCTCCAGAATTCAAGGCTGCAGCTTTCCCCTGTGAGGTAAAGTTAGGGATTAAATCTAGATTATTCTATATGTAAAATAGAGTCTGCACCTCTGAGCTACAGTCTATTGTTCTCTTTATCTTGGAAATACTGGTAAGCAATTTGCGGAGGAGCAATGGCAGTGTAAATTAGAGAGAAATAACTAGGATTTTGAGTTCATGTTAACTTTTATATTGTCGATCAGCCTCTATTTTAATCAGTTAACATTTGGTTTTTGTGCTTCTTGATTATCATATGGTGCCCATGCTCTTGAAATTGTAATTTTGTCCTAGAACTGCCGATTCTATATTTAATTGTTCAGTTAATTAGAAAATACCTGACTGTTTGAGGGAATAAGTCTACAATTTCTGAAAGTTTCAATGAGTGAGCAGCCTGACCAGTATTTAGATTGACTTTGAAAAATAGGTATGGTATGGTGTTGTGTGCCAGCAGGAGCCATTGGAGCTGCAACCAGACTCCGACAGTGAGTGGCCTTATGAGTCGGCTCTGGAAGATGTGGAGGACCCTGGACAGGGTTCCGACTCCGAGCAGGGATGAGAGAGGCTGGTTGGCCACCAGGAGGCGCCTAAGGCATGGAGCAGTGGTGAAAGCCAAAGGGAGTGTGCTCCTGAAGTCATGCCTTGGAGCAGTGGGGAGGAGACAAGGGGGTGTGCTCCTGATGTCATGCATTGGAGCAGTGGGGAGGAGACAAGGGAGGTGGTTCTGGATGCCCGGCAACGAAGGGCTAATAGACATAAAGAACAGCTACGCAGTTACAGGAGATAATTGAACTCAGGTGGTTGTAATCCTCCTCTCAAGATTGTATTTAAGGAGGGACTTTCTGCAGGCTTTTTGCAGGAATCAACATATTTACCAGAGCTGGAGAAGCTATCGGGTCTTGTCCTCTTGGCAGGCTGGATTGCTGCCAAAGTCTAGTCAGTGCTGGATTGCTGCCAAGGTCTGGGCTGTGCTGGATTGCTGCCAAGGTCTAGTCTGTGTGTTAATAAATCATCGTGCAGTATCTTTGTCTCGGCATGTTTTGGTGTATGAAGAGGGGGGGTCAGAACAGTATGGTATATCTAAATAGATGTGATATCCGTCCATAACAATTTCTTCCTAGGTTTAAAAACACAGAAGGATTGAAATTCAGGGAAAACGTTCATTGTCTAATAGCAATCATTGACTTGTTTATGGAAAAAATAAATTGGCACTCATTAGTGTTAAGGCAGATGTTACTGATCCATCAAAGGCTAGATTACTTAGAAAAAAACAACAGCATGAATTAGTAAACTTGTCTTAAAGTATTCCCTTACTACTCTGCTCCCAATTCCAAGAATGAGTACAGCAATACTGGAATACCTTGTAGCATTGGTATAACTCACAGCTGTCTTCCTTTTCATCTACCTGCCTTGATAAACCAATTTTTAGAATTTTTTAAGAAAATTACTGTTTTAAAATTCTGATTCAATTTATTGCAGATTATGATCCTTCTTCCTACCTTTTGTTTTTGAATAGATCCTCTGTTGATCAATCATGTCTTTATTTTTTAGCCAGAATCCATATAAATTATTACTAGGGCTGAACAAGAATTTTCCAAGCTAAAAACATCAAAAAACAGGACCACACATTCTAATAAAATGGGCAAGTAATGATGACTGATTTCTCTTTTTACCTCATTTTGTAGGAAGATTAAAAAGTAGGGCCTTTTTAATGAAAGTAGGGAATCTGGGAATTATAGCTAATCCAGAGAGCTAAAGCTCCCTTGGCTGAAGACTTTCATGCCTAGTTACTTCACTTGTAGGAGGTAACAGATGCTTATCATTTGTTGTGCAATCCAAATGTGTTTATTATCTAATTATAATGACAGAATCTCAATCTTGCTTGCATTATCCTCTTTTTTGTGTGGTGTGATTTCTCCATCTCTTTTGTTGCTTTTTTTTAGCACAACATATTTTGTTTTACTATCTGAACTTGGTAAACTACAGATTGCACAAACCATGATTTACATGGAAAATGGGTAGGAATTATAGGATGTGAAAATCAACAACATATCTTCCAAGGTAGCTGTTTTGGATGTTCCAAAAAAGAAACACAGTCGGGAGGATGGATGCATGGGTGGAAGGAAGGAAGGGCTGTTTTTAGGGTCAGAATAACTTGGTGATGGCGGGAGTAGATCAAAAAGTGGAGAACAGAGTGAAAGTAGCAGAGCTGCAATGGCAGCAGTACTAGAGAATTGAATGGCAGTATGTTTGAGTGGGGTCCAAATTGGGCCTAAGACATTGGCAAGGGTGATTGAAGGCCCGGGGAACAAGCAGAAAGCACAGAGGAACCTAGGTGCCAAGTAGAATTCCAAGGAAAGGGAATTACCAGAATCTTTTTTTTTTTTGTAAAAAGTTTTATTGGTTTTAAAAACATTTATAGGGAAAAGGTAATAGGGTACATAGAAAATTTTAGTAGCTCCCATGTTGGCAATAGAAATCCCCCCAAATCTCACACTTCTACAATTTTAAAAATAACATGTAAAGGATAGCATAAACAGAATTCTTACTTTATGTCAACAACATGTTCAATCATCTCTTTCTTTGTCACTTTCTAGTATATCAACAATTACAATAATATTTCAGATATTTTTATTTTTGTGACCTGAGCCTTTTTGATATTGCTCCTTCCTCCCTGCCCCTGGGTGGAGCCGTGCCCCCCCTCTCCGTATCTTGTACATTGCTGCTTTTTCCCCCACCTCTGCTATCTTCGTCCTCTGGGATGGAAAGATGTCTTTTAATAAAGGCCTCTGCCTCATCCACTGTCTTAATTCTAACTCGGCTTCCCTCCCAGAAAATCAACATTCCTTCTGGCAATAACCATCTGAACCAAATTCCTCTATTATATAGTTTATTTGATAAGGAAGTGTACTTCCTCCTTTTTTCTCTAATCTTTTTGGGAATTTGCTTTAGAATGGCAATTTCTTTGTCTTGGTATTTTAAAGGTCCCTCCCTTTGGGCCCCTAGTACCTCGTCTCTCGTGGTCCTCCTGAGAAATTTAACGTGTACCTCTCTTGGAACATTATGAATTCTGGCATATGCTGAATTGATTCTATAGACCAGGTCCATATCCCAGCACATCTGCTCTTTATTTCTCTTAAGGTATTCTGCTAAAATTGTGCTCATAATATCTTTAAGATCTTCATTTTCTGTCTCTGGTAGATTCTGGAACCTGAGAAAAAAATACATTCTTTCCAATTCTATTTTGGCCATAAAGTTTCCAGTTCTAAATTTCCCTTTTGGACCTCCTTAACCCTTTCCTCCATCCCAGCTGCACCTTCCTCAAGTACTACAATTCTCTGTTTATTCTCTGCTGTGTTATGTTGTACCCCTCTGAGTTCATTTTTGAGGTCTGCCACTTCCTTCCTCAGTTCGTTTTGACCTCTCATAATTTCCTGAAACATTTGGTTAACAGATAGTTCTTTTGAACTCTCTCCAGCAGCTTCTGTTTGCAGCAATGAAGTAATCTTCGGCTGCTGGGTACTTGGACTGGAAGCCGCGGAAACCGGGGCCGAAAGTGACCAGCCCGTTGGGGGTTTCTTAGGTCCCATTGTCTAAGTTCAGAGATGGTAAATCTTATGCAAAGAAAATGGCGTCGCCGGGGCGCGCAGCCGGGCTGGTCCAGGGCAACAGGCAAATCCGAAAGTAGAAAGTCAGTTCTCCTTCACTGTTCCAAGACACAGGGGTACACCAGGAAAGGAAAAACCAAATAATCAAATCCAGAAAGTCCACGAAGCAGAGAAGATCCGCAGCACTCTCAAGGGAGGTGTTAAAAAATGCCAGAAATCTTTCCCCCCCCCAGGGTGGTTTCAAAAGGCAGACTTCATTTATAAGTGCAGAAACGAGAACGGAGGGGAGCCATTTTGACTCCTCCTTTCCGCAGGGAGAAGAGCAAAGGTTTTAATCTTTCAAAAACAGCTCAGCAGACGCTCTTGCAACTGTGATTTCAGTCTTTCTCACATAGTTAATTCAGGTGACAAGCCAACCTTTGTTCTCTCTCCATGTCAGAGTGGAGAGAGAGAGTTTGAATGCCGCTTTGTCCAAGGGGGGGGGGGTTAGAAAAGAAAAACTCCCCCCTCCAATCTTCGATTTAGAATAGATTGAACAAAAACTTACAATAGCCTGCTGCTTATACGTTATCAGTAATTGAAGAGATTAGGAAGGATACTCCACAGCCAACATTTCAGCCACGCTTCCTTTGAGTAACTTGTTTCCTCCGGGATCCATTAGGCGAAGAGGCAAGCATGCCTACCCTTCTGCTCCCCAGCTCCTAGGGCAAAGCTGGAAAACCCCCCACTGGCTGCCGCCGAGTCTGGGGTGTTCCAACAAGCCGCCCCTACGGCAGGAGTCCCCTCCAAGGTCTCCTGTGCTCCTAACGGAGCCCACCGAGAAGACAAGCGGCAGACAAAACATCCGTCGCCCTCAGGGACCGGAAGTCGACCCTGGAATTGCCAGAATCTTAAAGCTCCTACACAACAGCAATCAAAAATTTAAATGCCACAACACTACTCAAGTTGGATCCAGAGAAGACTATGGAGAAAGACTAGCTGCAGATTGAGTGTTGCAAAGATAGAAGTATTGTAAGGAAGAATAAATATACTGTACATAAATATAAAGAATAGAGGTGAGATATGCTAAGAGAAGCTAGAATAAGTATCAGGAGTATCAGATGGATTAATGAATTAAGATATTTAGGATAAAAAATAACCCCCCAAAGATTGAAAATATGAATTGTAGCAGTATAAACATAACTTCAAATAAGATTTATTTGACCATAAAATTGGTCAAATAAGACACGAATTATATTAACCATAGTAATTTGTCCAAAAGTATGGGAGGAGAATATGTTTATTTAATCAAAAGGACTGTTATCTCAGTTGCACATCAATAACTTCATTGTATAAATGATTTCTAACACAAGGCTCCTAATTGCGAAAAGTTTATTTATTTATTCAATTTGCCCAGCTCCAAATGTCTCTGGGCAGCTTTTATAATACGCCACATAATGTAAAAACAGTGTAAAAGCAACTTCTTCCTCATACACACCCAGCCCCAAAGGGCGCAATAACCCCTCTAGCTCAAGGTTTGGGAAATTAGCCAGATTTTCAAGGCTTGTTTGACGTGGAAGGATAGGGGCAGTTTGACTCATTCAAATTAGACAATGTTCAATTCCACTTTACTCTGGAGAGCCAGAGTTGAAATCTCTTATAGGATTTTGTTTCATAGGAGAGGTGCAAGCAAGAAGACATTCTCCCAGGGGTGGGATTGAAAAATGTTAGCAACCAGTTCTCTGCCTGGTTGCTGGGTGGGTAGGGCCATGGGGGGGGCATGGCCTCCTTGGCCTCCCCACGGTGGGAGGGGGTATTTTCACGCTCCCCAGGCTCTGGAGCCTTTCCCTGAGCCTCCAGGAGGGCGAAAGAAGCCTTCCCCTGGCTCTGGAGGCCCTCTGGAAGCTGGTAAAGGGCCCGTTTCTGGACTTTCGGAACTTCCGGTAAGCCTGTTTTTTGCCCTCCCCAGGCTCCAGAGGCTTTCCCTAAAGGGTGGGTCGGGCCAGCTGGTCCTTGCAACAACCGGTTCAGTGAACCGGATACAAAATTTACATCTGGTTCGCCCGAACTGGCTGAATCCCACCCCTGCATATTTCTTGGGCCCTGATAGATGGTATTTAATTGAAGCCTGCCAGTATCGTATGGCATGAATTGTAAAACATAGGCAGTCCTTCAAATAACTGAGCCATATGTTGTGTGGTGCTTCATAGTCCGCAACCAGCACCCGAATCTCACCTGGAAGCAAACTGATAAGCAGTGGAAGCTTACAGAGCAGTTTTCCAAAGATAGCCTCTTGAGGAGGGGAAACACAGCCTTTTTAAGGCTGGATGCACCTTTAAAGGAAGGATCACTAGTTCTGATCTGGAAAAACTTTGACAAATAGTTCAGCAGAGAGTTTAGCTTTGGAGTCCTTTTCTGTTGTATATACTACCTAATTTTACTAGCTCATTAAAAAGTTTGCCTCTCAGAGGTCTTCTGTGAGAGTAAGGTTAAGATTATTTAGTGTTCAATTCACTTTCTCAGCTCTTCATATGGGCAGCAACAAGTCTTAACTTCCTCTTGGCAAATCTAAACTGGTCTTATCACAGTACCTGAAAGTTAACTTCAGTTCCCTGAGCTCTTGAAAATGTGTTTAATGCTGACCATTCCAATATGCACTCTTGGACTAAAAGGCATCATGGTTCTGACAATTTAACCTAAGATTCCCTGCCATAAACCAAGTAAATATTTTAACTTTCAGTTCTGGGATCTCAGCCAACCTCATCATAATAAGTAAAAAGTTTCTACTCACATTTCTTGTTCTATACATTTTTATTTTCTAATCTGTCAAATTATGGTGAAGCATAAGCACTTTATCATCACCTCATTCTTGCACAAAACATACCTCTGCAATTATTCTCCTGTACCTTCCATCATTACTATTACATCACTAATATTAATTTCTTGCATTGGCCGTTAATAATCCAACTAGAACCCAGTAAGTAGGAGAATATCAGATTTGTAAATAGAGACAGTCCTTGATTTATGACCACAATTGAGCCCAATATTTTTGTTGCTAAGTGAGACAGTTGTTGAGCGAGTTTGGCCCCATTTTGCAACTTTTCTTGCCACAGTTGTTAAGTGAATCACTGCAATTAAGTTAGTAACAAGGTTGTTAAATGAATCTGGCTTTCCCATTGACTTTGCTTCTCAGAAGGTCGCAAAAGGAGACCACGTGACCCCAGGATACTGCAACCAGCATAATATGAATCAATATGCCAAGCATCTGAATTTTGATCATGTGACCACGATGATGGTGCCACAGACATGAGTGTGAAAAACAATCATAAGTCCCTTTTTTACTGCCGTTGTAACTTTGAATGTTGTAAGTCAAGGAGTACCTGTAATACTTTTTAATCAGTGCAAACAGTTTGATTAGATTTCACCTGCATAATTTAAAAGCAGATTTATTGATTTCATTTGTCTTCTGACATAAAATGTTAGAGGTATATAGTAGGTCAAATGGTAAATCTACTGCGCATACTGTTTCTTGTTGTGTTTAAACATCTTAACTTTTTATTTTATTTAACAAGTTCTTGTCTTTTTAGTTTTGGAGTAGTGTTCCTGGCCTTTTAAACCTGCCATTGTGAATTCTTTTCTGCACATACTCTATACATATATCCATTGTGCATGTAGTCTACTGACAAGAAAGTAATCCCATCCCATCAACTGTGTATTTAAAGTAAGCAGGTTTTCCTGGATTAATGTTTGTCTCATCAAGAATTAAAATGGAAGGACAGCATGATTTTCTTAGAGATCTAAATACTCTGATCTTTTAAAGAATATGCTTAGGATGTTTATAATTCTTCTACCTTTCACATACAATTTGTAATGAGTTTAAAATTACATTAGTCTCTAAATTAATAAAGTGTATGTGCACATTACTTTAAGATTTCACAACAATTTATAAACAATAGACTCACAGCTCTTAGAATAACGGTACGTTCATTACAAGAAAGCTCTTAAAATGTTAATTCATTTTACCTCCTCCTTTAGGATTACAATATGTTTCAAGCTGATTAGAGCTGATTTATTTTTAATAGTATAGTTTTATTTAAGTTTGCTGTATTTTATATTTCTAAGCGCAGAGCATCATAAATTCATGTTTTAAACATTTTCATGAATCATTTTCTGTACCTTCTTTCTCCTTAAAATAAAAATGCTAATATTAAATCACAATTTATGTATTCATTATGAGAATGAGTCAGTTTATTATCAAATTTGAGCATGTCACTTCCTCCTTTGCCTTGACATAGTGGTGCATGCCAGAGAAGAAATTATGAGGCTTACTTACTAGCCTAACTAACAGTTTGTTACTATGGTATAGTACAGTGATGGGATTCAATTTTTTTTACTACCGCTTCTGTGGGCATGGCTTGGTGTAAAATCTCCTTTCCCACCCCACTCCAGGGGAAGGATACTATAAAATCTCCATTCTCTCCCCACTCCAGGGGAAGATTATTGCAAAATCCCCATTCCCTCCCGATTACCTGGGACTTGGGAGGCAGATAATAAATGGGGGCGGGGCCAGTCAGAGGTGGTATTTACCAGTTTTCCGAACTACTCAAAATTTCCACTACTGGTTCTCCAGAACTGGTCAGAACCTGCTGAATACCACCTCTAGTACACTATGTGTAAATTGGAAAGAGCAATTGGTTTAAAGTATATATTGGAATAAGTCATTTTAATCAACTATACAGATACCATAACTGAAGCTTGTCCTGATCAGATGTAAAAATAAATTGCAGGCTATTTCATTGCAAATTTATGTATGTGCTTAATTCCAAGATTTAAGTTGTTTTGTTTTCAGAATACGATATGGGCAGTGTTTCTGAGTCACCACACTTAGGATATGCTTTAAGTGTGTCATTCAAGTCATTCTGTTCTTTTCCATGTAATATTTAAAGTGACATTTTAGTGTAATTCCCATCTCATATTTTGTTATTCTATTGAATACCAATTATGTCATATATTTATCTAGAAATATTCAGTAGCAGTACTTTTGGATTAATTGGCATCGATATCTTTCAGATTATTATTTTTTGCTTGATCAGCAAGGTGAATATCTGAAATTTTGTAGATATTTTCCTCTTTAGTGCTACTTCATTTCAGTTCCTAGGCCACATGGTCCAGTTATGTTTTCCTGTCTAATATTTCCAAGTTTGTTATTTCAAGTCTTCAACTGCAAGCAACACATCTTGTTTACATCTTGTGTTAATTTCAAAGTAAACTTGATTTCAAAGTAAACTTGATAATAAAGCCCATCAGTAGTTGGAACTTAAACCTGGATAATTGTCATATTAAAGGATTTCCTGTGAAGTCTAATTGATATTATTTGAATGTTGGTTATGTGTTTATCACTACGAAAACAATGGCTTTTCTTCCTTGTTTTTCATTTTCTACTAGTAAATTGTGTGAATTTATAACTGAATGTGTCTAATTCCAATCCAATTTGCGGCTGCTTAAGACTCAGTTCATTTCATGTCGTACTTTCCCTTATTTATACTTCTTATATTCTATGTTCCCACTACATAGATTGCATTAGTATTTGCATTTTCTTTTTCTCTATGGCAACAGCAATTATCTCAAAGGCTTTAATCCAGTTTCATCATAAACACTATTAGTATTCCGATTTAGTCTTCTTTAGTCTTCAGCTCTTCCTCAGTAGGATGCTGAGTACCTCCTGACCTGAATGTCCATCCTCCAGAATTTTATCGTTCACTTTGTATTATCTGTCCATGTGGTTTTCTTAGTAAAATGCAGGAACAGTGAACTATTACCACTGCCTTCTTTCCCACAGTATGAAATGCTGCCTTTGTCCTGTGACTTACCTGTAATTTACCTCCAATAGTATCTTTCTATACTGTTGCTGCTTCCAGCTTTAGCCTGACAGCTGGTGTGATGCTCACACTTTTGGGTAACCTTGCTGGGTGTATATACTCTTGGCATACACTTGTAATATCTTTTACTTATATCTTCCAGTAATACTCACAATTTCACGATTTGAAAGAAACAACATTGAACTAGGATACAAATCTTATCATTATGCAAAAATCATAACAAAGCGAAATCCAGAATCTTTTCCCAGAATCGTTTCATTATATTTTTCTACCTAAGCTAGAATTATTTTTCCCAATAGGTAAATGTTTATGAATGAAATATAGGATAGCACTTATAAGATATTCTACTTAATAAGCACAATCATTTTTAAAATAAATTTTGAAAGGTATACCTTGTACATATGCTTTGACATGTGTGCTTATTATCTTTAACTTAATATGAAAAATCCACACCTATCTTAAGTGACAGAAACATTCTGTTAATTCATTGTTCTTAATTTTAATAAATATTTCTATAAATTATGCATATCTTAATTCATGCTACATATTTGCAGTCAAATTCAGAGTAAATACTCTTATCAGACACACCAATAGTTTTATAGTTTAAGATAGTTGTATTAAAGTTAATTATATCTGGTTCACTTCCATGAGCCTATTTTAAACGCTGCTGAGTCGGGATAGAATGTTCTTCAAATTTCAAAAAGAGTAAAAGTGAACCTAGTTTAATAAAGTGTCCCTAACACTTCTTTTGCAGTGTGGCTTTTTTTGAGGGGGAGGAGGGAATCATGTTTTATTTTTTCTGAAAATAAAACATGATTCTCTCAGCTGTTCGGTAGAATCTGACATAGATCTAAGCGCGTAATTTACTTCTGTTTTTATCCTGTTCCTTGAACCTCATAGGGATACAGTTCTTTGGGCAGAATTGGGCAGTTTCATGGAACATTCTGGCAACCCATATGAATCCTCTTGAATTTATGCAACCTCTAGTCTTTATATGATTATGTGTGTGGTTATATTTATTATCTCTGATGGCAGACTCCATTGCTTGTTTCTTCATGTGTTTTTTTTTACAAAATGCCATGGCTGGCTGGATTAAAGATTTCTTGTATTGATGTGCCTTCTGTTGCACTACAAATCTAATACAAAGGACAACTGTGGCTCAGGGCAGTTGACTGTTACAGCTATGCTCATAAGAACAGTGCGTAATTCAGGAAGAAATGCATGCAGCTTAGGTTATAGTTTTCATCCCAAGAGGCTTTAAGATATAGAGCAGGTATCTCAAGCTCCAGTAATCACGAGGGCTGTGTGAGAACTAGTTCATGAGCCTGAGGGAAGTAATACTGAAGCCTTTTAATTCATTGATATGAAAACTTAGCGCACACTGGCACAACTCAAAGCGGGCAAGGCACCACACTGATATTCGTAATAATAATTGCCACAAAGGGTGTGCCGATCAGCTGTTTGGTAGCTAATGTCATGGGGCAGAGATGAAGCCAGCAATGTTGATGAGGCTTTGAAGGCGCCAAGGAGCACATTTTTTTACAACAGATGAGGCTGCTTGCAGCTCCTTCATGGTGGCGGTGATATTTGCTGGTAGTAGATTGGTCATTTTTCAAAAAACACAAGGGGGCCATACAAGGTTGCTTGGGGGCCACATGCTGTGCATATTAGTCTGGTGTGCACAGAAAAAAAAGGAAAGTATGATGGTAAGCCGCTAAAAACAATTTAATTAAACAGAAATCCTTTACTGTGAAACAGACCTGCTTTTTTGTTATTTCTCTTTGATTTTTAGGTCAGCTTTAGGTCTTAGAGGCAGGGGGTTGGTTGGAATTGCTGCTCGCTATGGAGTTTGTCTAGGATGGCTCTCATATCAAAAAGTGCTTAGAGAAATGAAGCAATGTGCCCACACTTGGCAGAAAACCGATAGGTCCCAGGAGCTGAATACAGAAATGGGAGTGATACTGATATTACTTCTCCATCTACCACACCCAGGTCTAGAGCAGTGGCCCCCAACCTTTTGGGCACCAAGGGCTAGTTCTGTGGAGAAAGGTTTTTTTGTGGACTGGAGGGTGCATGGTTTTGTATGCTGCCTGTATCCCACGAGTGGGGCCTTCACTTGTTTGCAAGGCCCACTTGCTGGCATGCTGCAGACCAGTGCTGGCTCACAGACTGGGGGTTGAAGACCCCTGATCTAGAGCTAAATCTCTGACATAGCAAGGAAGAACTATGGCAGTGGCACTGCCATTTAATCCCTTGTTGCATTTGTCAATTTAAAGAAAGATGGTAAGCTGATGTCCTATTTATGGCTGTTTCTGTACAAGGCTGCTTTCTGGCTGCTTGTGTACAAGGCTGCATGTCCATGAAAGAATGCATATAATTGTTTTTAGAGAATACTGGCTCCTGTAAATATTTAGGATCAAACTTATACTAGTTATAAATGCAGCTAAAGTGTCTGTGTAAAAAATATTTTTATATCTAAGGAAATACATAGCTCTTGGTTCTTTATCTGCACCAGATATTTTCAAAGTCAGTTATTTGAAAGGAAAAATAAATTGCATGAGAAGATATAAAATTCAAAGTAGGGATGAATTTATTGAATCCATGAAGATATGATAATGAAAAGGATATCATATCTTGCAGAATGCAGAGTTGTGACCACTTTCCATGGTGCATTCTATATTTCTTGTCTACTTTTGATCAATTGCCATCCTTCCTTTGAAAGACCGTTGGCTTACCTGAACGGTCGTTCTCTGGGCGCTGCGGGAGAGTCCAAGCATGGGTTAACACAGCCTAACTGCCCTAGGACTGACTGAGTTTTTTCCTTGACCACGCCCCCTTTGCCTCTGGCAGGTCAGTTTTAAAAACGAAATGTGCAATAGGACGCCTTCAACCAGTCTCTGCAGAGTTTTGGATCTGGATCCTCGAACCCTGGGTGGGTTTGGACTCTCCCGCAGCGCCCAGAGAACGACCGTTCAGGTAAGCCAACGGTCTTTCTCCTGTGCGCTGCTTGGAGAGTCCAAGCATGGGACATACCCAAGCTATCGTGTCCCAGGGCGGGCAGAGTCACTGTCCTTTGTAGCCTCCACAACCCTTTGTAATATACGTCTTCCAAAGGAGGCTTCTGCCGAGGCAAAGATATCGATCTTATAGTTCTTGATGAACGCCGTGGGCGAGGCCCACGTGGCCGCTCTGCAAATGTCTATGATAGACGCCTGGGTCGCCCAAGCAGCTGAAGTTGCAGCGCTCCTCGTTGAGTGCGCGGTTACTCTTCGTGGTGCAGTCTTGCCTTGTGTCTCATAGGCTAGCTTGATGCAAGCCCTCAGCCAACGTCCAATTGTATGGGATGAAACCTTGCGACCAAGGGACCCAGGGTGGAAGGAGACAAATAGGGATTCGGAACGCCGAAATTCCTTTGATCGTTTGATGTAAATTTTGACTGCCCTTCTTACATCTAATTTATGCCAGATTTTTTCCTTCTGATGTACTGGATTTGGACAAAAATTAGGAAGGATCACTTCCTGGGCTCTATGAAATTGAGTATTCATCTTTGGGATGAAAGATGGATCAAGTCTCAGAATGATTCTGTCAGTATGAATAATGCAAAGGTCCTCCCTCACAGACAGCGCAGCCAATTCAGAAATTCTGCGAGCCGATGTTATAGCTATGAGGAAGGCCGTCTTAATAGTCAGATGATGGAGGCTTGCCTTCCTGAGAGGTTCGAAGGGAGCCCCCGTTAAGGCCTTCAGGACATATGGCAAATCCCAGGAGGGAAATCGATGAACCACTTGAGGAGAGATGTTCATCGCCCCCTTGAGGAAGCTCTTTACTTGTGGGTGCTGACTAAGAGATCTAGCAGATTTGCATGTAAGAATGGTGGATAATGCCGCCACCTGCCTCTTGAGCGTATTGGGCGCGAGACCTTTGTCCAGACCCTCTTGGAGAAACTCTAGCAAATTTGGCACTGAAGCCGAAATGTCCTGCACACCCTTGCCCTGACACCAAGATGAAAAAGCGTTCCACGTATATTCGTATATCCTAGTAGTGGAAGGTCTCCTGGACGCTTGAATAGTTCTGATGACCTTGTCTGAAAATCTCTGCTTCCTCAGGAGGTCCCCCTCAAGCGCCAAACGGCTAGTTGCAGCCACTGGGGATCTGGATGCTTGATGTGACCTTGGCTGAGGGAGATCTGCTCCTGAGGAATCCTCCACGGACTTTGGATGGAGAGGCTGACAAGGTCTGCGTACCAGGACCTCCTGGGCCAGTGAGGGGCCACTAGGATTAGATCGGCCTTTTCAGACAGTAATTTGGTCACTACTTGGGGTATGAGAGGGAGCGGTGGGAACGCGTACAGGAGTCCTGAGGGCCAAGTGCTCCTCAGCGCATCCGTCCCCTCCGCTAAGGGCGAGTGGTATCGAGTGAAGAAGCGTGGCAGATGTGTGTTGGTGCTTGTTGCAAACAGGTCTACTTGCGGTTTGCCGAACTTCTCCACGATTTGAGAGAAGATGTCTGGATGCAGCCGCCATTCTGAGTGGTCTATCGTCTGCCGACTCAGCCAATCCGCTTCTTGGTTGCTCGTCCCCGATATGTGGTCCGCTGTTATGGACGCCAGATGTCGCTCCGCCCATCTGCACAATAGTTCCGCTTCCTGCATGAGATTTTTGGAGTGCGTGCCTCCCTGCCTGTTGATGTGGGCCTTTGTGGCAACATTGTCTGTTAACAACAGTACATGATGACCCACAATCTGAGAAGCAAATTGACGTAGAGCGAGGCGAGCGGCCCTCAGTTCTAGCCAGTTTATGCTGTGGGCCGCCTCCCTCTGTGTCCATTTTCCTTGCGCAAGATGTCCCTGGCAGTGCGCTCCCCATCCCAGTAGGCTGGCATCTGTTGTTACCACCAGCCTTTCGGGCTCCTTGAAGAGGCACCCTTTCCTGACCGCCGCTGTGCTCCACCAATGCAGGGAGCGAAGTACTTTTGGCGGTAGTTTCACGCGTCTTAACGAGTTGCTGTCCCTTGATCTCTGCATTGGCAGAAGGAACCATTGCAGCTCCCTTGCGTGAAGCCGTGCCCAGGGAACCACCTTTAGGCAGGAGATCATGATGCCCAGGAGCTGGGATAGTTGCAAAATCGGCACTGACCTGGGAGCTTTGCATAGACGAAGTTTGTTCTGAAGATTCGCCATCCTGTCTGGAGACAGAAATACCTGGCAGGAGACGGAGTCGATTATGGCGCCAAGATGTTGGATTCGGGTGGTCGGTTCTAGGTGACTCTTCTGCAGGTTCACTGAAAACCCGTGGTGTTGTAGAGTCCGTATGGTCACCTGAACGTCCCTTCGGGCCTGTTTCTGATTGGAAGAATGAATTATTATGTCGTCTAGATAACACTCTAGCCGAATTGGTCGATTCCGGAGGTGGGCCGCCACCACTGCCAAGATTTTGGTGAAGGTCCTGGGGGCAGACGAGAGGCCGAATGGCAGGGCCCTGTATTGATAGTGCCTCCCGTCGTAGTGGAACCTCAGGAACCTTCTGTGGGCAGGGTGAATGGGGACATGGAGGTAAGCTTCCTTCAAATCTATCGATGTGAGGAGATCCCCCTGTCGAGTGCAAGCCAGGATGGAGTGGAGGGACTGCATCTTGAACCTTTTGTATGCCAGATGCTGATTTAGGCACTTTAGATCCAAGATGGCCCTCCACCCTCCTGAGTTCTTTGGGACTAGAAAGAGGATGGAATAATATCCTCGTTTCTCCTGTTCTTTGGGAACCGGCTCTATGGCCCTGATTTCGAGCAGATGGAGGATCTCCTTCTGCATGAGATCTTTCTTTTGGGGATTCTTGGGGATGGGGCAACGAATAAATTTTTGTTGAGGGAAGGATAAGAATTCCAGCACTAGGCCCCTCCTGATCGTGTTGAGGACCCAAGTGTCCGAAGTTATCTCCTCCCACCTGTCGGCATATATTTGGAGCCGACCCCCTATGGGAGGATTCCTGTGATGGTCACTTCCCCCTACGAAACTGTCGGGAATTGGATCCCCCACGAAATGGCTTCCGAAAGGAATGCTGTTGTTGCTGCCTTCCCCTGGACCCGTAATTTGTCCTGTCCTGTCCCCTGTCACCTGTCTGGGGAAATGGCCTCTGATAAGAAGAATTAGAGCCGGAAGCTTGAGAGTTATCCTGCGCTCTAAAGGGCTGTCTTCTAAATGAACCTGAACCTTTACGTTCGGCTTTCTTCAAGGTGGCCGGGAGAATTTTGCGTTTGTCCTTTGTTTCTATGACAAACTTCTCCAAGGCCTCTCCGAAGAGTTGCCCTCCTTTAAATGGGGCGGAAGCAAGCTTCCATTTGGCCTTCATATCAGCCTGCCAGTGGCGGAGCCACAGCAGGCGACGTGACGTCACATTGGACGCCAAGGCCCTAGATGCGAATTTGGCCGCATTAAGGGAGGCATCTGCTGAATACTCTACGGCGGTTATTATTTTATTGATATCATGCCGCCATCTAGAACCTGCTGAGGGAGGTTTGGACCTGAGTTGTCTTAGCCAGAGGAGAGAAGCCCTGGTGAAGAATGATGCCGAGGTGGATGCTCTAATGGCCCAGGCAGCCGCCTGGTGCGTCTTGTGGCACGCCTTTTCCGAGCGTTTGTCCTCGGCCTTGAGCCCCTCGAGTAAATCTGCTGGAAGATTAGAAGTAGAAGTTAGAGAGACCACCGGGGCATCCACCTCAGGCAACTTCAGCACCTCATCCATTTTGTCTTCTACAGCGTAAAGGGATTTGTCCCCCCCGCTGGGATTGGTCAGGGTACCAGGTTGGACCCACTGCCTTTGGACAACGTCCAGGAATAAGTCCGGAACGGGAATCATTTCCTTGGTTGGTGAAGGTTCCTGGAATAAACCTTCCTTGTGGTCCTTAGTGGGAGGGGGGGTGGCTGAGGCACTCTTGGGAGTGGGCCCAAGTTCAGTGGCTGCTATGGCCTTGTGAAGGATGGATTTAAACAGAGATGGTTTAAATAACCCTGTAAAGGCCGGTTTATCAGGAGGAAGGTCCTCATCCTCCGATAATTCAAAATCCTCTATTTCCCCCTCCTCTAATCCTGTGTCCTCCGTGGCAACAGAAGTGCCAGGCGAAGCAGGGGCTTGGTCTCCTACAGGGGCAGGGATAGCCCTGGCTTTAGGAGTGCTAGCAGAACCAGTCTCTTTCTGTTTGAGACCATCAGCTATTCCTTGGGAGATGGCCTTAGCTATGATCTCCTTCATTTCAGCTGATAATGCGGGACCCTTGTCCTCTTTTGGGCGTCCCTTGGAGCCCTTGGAGGTTCTCCTTTCCTCCCTCTGAAATATATCCTGATATGGTTCCAATTCCTCCCTAACAGAAGAACTGGGAGAGTCTGGATAGCCCCAGGAGGCATCTGGGGAGGAGTCCCTTGAAATCCCCCCAGTTGATGGAGGTGAGCCATCCTGGTGGGGAGAATCCTGATCCTGAACCTTCCCTTGGGGAGAATGAGGCCTTGCCCATGCCTCCTCTTGATCTGGGGACCTGCTGGCTTTCTGGGCCTGTGAGGTATGGCCTCTACGGGTTCCCTCCTTACTGGTGGGTAAGTCCCCTGAGGCTCGGGAAGGGGATCTATTGGGATTGCCTCTCCCTCCCTTGTTTCCTTTGGGGGGGGGCTCCACTCTGGG
Source organism: Natrix helvetica (assembly GCF_964273705.1). NCBI lineage: Eukaryota > Metazoa > Chordata > Lepidosauria > Squamata > Natricidae > Natrix > Natrix helvetica. Next base: position 60,570,271 of record NC_138552.1, read on the forward strand.
CCTCTTGGAAGAAGGCCCAGCCTGCACCTCCAAACCTTCGTCTGCCATTGTTGATCTGGAGTCACAGGAAGGCTGGATGGGTCTGGAGGGCACCGCTGGGACGAGCCAGACGGCCACGAAACGTCCGCGGTTGCTGAAATAGGCAAGGGAAGCCAGCCGGCGAAATCCCTGCCTTAGAGTGCGAAAGCGGCTGTATTCAAGATGTTCGGCCTTGCCGGAGCCCCGGACAAGGCCCTCAGTCACTAAACGTCGCTGCTGCTGCTGCTACTGGCGAGCTCCGACTGCGAGGTCTTAAGCTCAGCCGTTTGAATCCTGAGGCAATTTGGTGCTGTAAAATGGCCGCCGCTGCGCGCGCAGCCTCAGTAACCAAGGCAACCCTCTCCGAAGTGGAGAAAAGGGCGCGAAAGGTTTAAAATGGCCGCCGCTGTTGCCAGGCAGAATTTTGAAGCCGTTAGGACACTTAAGGTTCCGAAAAGGCTTCCGCGGCTTTAAGGAAGAGATCCCCAGCGCCAAACAGCTGGTAGTCCCTTGTAGCGATTCCGCTCGCCAGCTGGAGCCGGACAAGCCTCAATCCTACCTCGCTTAGCCTACAAGCAGCAGACAATGAATATCAGACCTCCTGAGCTGTCAAGAAAATGCCTTAGCTGATTGTCAAAATAAATGGTCAGGAATTTCTTTAAATGCTGATGTGGGGAGTCCAAGCAAAAGGCCTAAACTGGGGAACTCCCCTGCAACAGTCCTATCGGGCGGACTGAGTTTTTAAAACTGACCTGCCAGAGGCAAAGGGGGCGTGGTCAAGGAAAAAACTCAGTCAGTCCTAGGGCAGTTAGGCTGTGTTAACCCATGCTTGGACTCTCCAAGCAGCGCACAGGAGAATATGTTTTCTCTCTCTTCCTGAGTTTCACGCCTTTAGTTTCTTGATGTGACGACTGTTATGTGAACAGCTCAAATGGCAGATTGCCAATCAATCATTTGAAGAAACACTTCTCATGCCAGAGAATATGAGATGATGACAGCATGCGTCATTTAGCTGTACTCTCTCTATTCACTTTAGTAGCTTAAGATGCAGAAATATAGTTTAAGAATTATGTTAATTGGTACAAGTAATCCTGGAGATAGACATCACTAGAAATGAGATAAAGTTCATACTTTAATTTATAGTTAAATAAAGACAATTCTAGTGAATTCAGATAGTGAATATTTCAGTGTCCAAATATTAGATACGGAGACAATGAAATATTGTCAATTATTTTACTTTGGTTGGTTACATAAATATCTCTTCTAACATTCGAAGAGAGAAAGGAACTAATCAGATAATATAATTAAGCCAGCACAATAAAACTGGCTTTATAATTCAATTTTGCATATGGTAATATCTTATGTAAAAACTTAATTGTCTTAAACTTTTTGGCTCTGCTTTACCTAGATTATTTTTGAATATGTTTGATCTGAAATAGAATTTAGTAAAGCTTACTTCTGTGAATCTGTATACACAATTAAAGTTAGAAACAAATTCCTAGAACAAGATTTTTTAAAAAACAAAAATCCCAAAAATATAAGCATACATTTAGATTGTGAATAAGTGTTTTAACCTTGTCTAAGAACTCTTTAGAAGATTTAGACCAGACAGGAAATGATACACGTAGAAGACAAAAAAGCAGAGGTTTAGAAACCAAATATTGTTATATAGATCTGTCTGTTAATTTGCTTATCCTGAATTCATTTCTTTTTCTTCTTCAGTGAGCAAGGGGCACAATTTATCAACTATACATCAAAAAGAAATTATCTTGAATTGTATTTAAGCAGAAATTCCCATGACTGTTTTCCATTTTAATAATGTAGAATATTTTTTCTCTTTCACATGGTAGAAATCAAAAACTAGTTTTCCCTGTTCATTTTTAAAGTTCTTACTTATTTGTTACAGATGGTGGGAACACTATTTGTTCTGTAACTCATTAATTTGGCAAATGTCCAATTTTTGCAATTTTTTGCTACTGCTGAAGCAACATACAGTATGTAAGTAGCTCAGAACAAATGTTTGCCTTAATACGTTTTCTTACTTCATTGAAAAACCTTTCAGCAAATTATGCTACAGTCTTTAACCCTTAGTTAAGGGTTAAAGTACTTCTTCTGTATGCACTCATACATGCTCAAACATATGAATATCTTATATTTTTAAAATGACAACTTGAATAACTTTTAACTTAATAATGTAACAGCATTAGTGTTGATCTTCATAAGAATAGCATTGAAAAGACTTAGGCCATGAAGCAATTGTTGCATAAACATATAGACAAGATGCCAAAATTAATGAGATAATAAATCAGAAATAGCTAGGTGCTCATGACTAAGTATAGAATGACAGCTGGTAAATTTTAGCTAATTCAGTGGATTCATTATTTTATATAAACTTAGGATGCTAATATTTATGGCTTAAGGTGAGATATTTTTGAATCTACTGTATGGTCATTTTAGGATCTAAGATATTCGAAGATGGAAATACTATACCATGGAAATGCTATTTTCATCAGCATCCTTATAACAAGTATAGTCCTTATAACAGTATTGTTAATTATTTAGGTCATTAATTGATGTATAAAATCAGAATCACATGAAGTATTATTACCACTTTATAAATCCTTAGTTAAGACTCTGAAATACTGCATTCAGTTTTAATCATCACATTACAAAAAAAGTTGTTGAGACTTTGGATAAAAATGCAAAGAGCAACTAAGATAATTAAGAGCCTGTAGACCAGTGATGGCTAACCTTTTTGCCATCAGGTGCCAAAAGCAGGGGAAATGCGGGGGGAGGTTTATACGGAAGTGTGACCCCCCCGCTAATGCACACACAAGCCCCCCCCCCTTTACTGCCCAATGGCATGGTGGACCCATTTTTTGCCCTCTGCAGACTCCAGAAGCTTTCTAGGAGCCCGGGGAGGGTGAAAACGGCCTTCCCTGCCTCCCCGCAGGCCCTTCAGAGACCGGAAATGGACTTTCGGGTTGTCCGTGGGGCCGTTTTTTGACCTCCAGAGGCTTCAGAGAAGCCTCCTGAAGCCTCCAGAGGGAGAAAAACAGCCCAACGCACAAACTGGAAGTCAGTTCCCAAACTTCCAATTTGCGCGTTGGGTTCTTTTTCTTCCTCCAGAGGCTTCCCTGAGGGTGAAAAATGGGAGAAAATGAAGGCCAAAATCAGGTGTGCTGGAGCTGACAGGGCAACACCTCACATACCCTAAGAAATGGCTCTGAGTGCCACAGGTTCGCCATCACGGCTGTAGACAAAAACATGTGAGGAATGGTTGTAGAAATTGGGTATACCAGTCTAGAGAAAAGAAGGATTAAGGATGACATGATAGCAGTATTCTAGTATTTGAGGGGTTACCATAAAGAATGGAGCCAATTTATTTTCCAAAGCATCAGAAGATAAGAGAAGAAGCAATGGATGGAAACTTTCAAGGAGAAAAGCAACCTGGAATTAAACTTCCTAACAGTGGGGACAATTAATCAGTGGAACAGCTTGCCTTTTGAAGTTGTAGGTACTTAATCATTGGAGGTTTTTAAGAAAATACTGATTTATGTGTCTGAAATGGTATAGGGCCGGGATGGCGAACCTATGGCACATGTGCCACAGGTGGCACGCAGAGCCATTTGTCAGGACATGCAAGGCGTTGCCCTGTCAGCTGGCCAGCGCGCATGCGCACACTGGCCAGCTGAATTCGCCATTTTTTAAAGCCATTTTTCACCTCCCCAGGCTCCAAAGGCTTTATAGGAGCCTGGGGAAGGCGAAAAGAGCCCTCCTCTGGAGGCTTCAGGCGCTTCCTTGAAGCCTCTGGAGCACTCAAAACGACACTCCGACCGAACCGGAAGTGGCTTCTGGTTTGCTCGGAGCGTCATTTTGAGCGTTCCAGAGGCTTCAGTGACCTTCAGGAGGCTTCCCTGAAGCCACTTCCGGTTTGCTCGGAGCGTCGTTTTAAGCGCTCCGGAGGCTTCAGCGACCTTCAGGAGGGTTCCTGAAACCTCTGGAGCGCTCAAAACAACGCTCCGAGCAAACTGGAAGTCACTTCCGGTTTGGCCGGAGCATCGTTTTAAGTGCTCCGGAGGCTTCAGGGAAGCCTCCTGAAGATTGTTGAAGCCTCCGGAGGGCCTCCGGGGGTGGGGAGCGAGAGAGGCGGTTTTCGCCCTCTCCAGGCTCCTATAAAGCCTCTGGAGCCTGGGGAGGGTAAAAAGAGCATGCAAAAAATGGGGGGAGCACCTGTAGTTCGTGCATGCACACTGGGGGGGGGTCGCACATTGCATTATGGGTGTGGCATGCCCACGCACGACCCCCCTGCACTCCCCCCACTTATGGCACGTGAGCCAAAAAAGGTTCGCCATCTCTGGTATAGGGTCTCTTGCTCGAGCAGGGGGGTAGACTAGAAAACCTCCAAGGTCCCTTCCAGCTCTATTCTGATTGATTGATGTAAACAGATTTTATGAGTCCCATTTATAGAGTAGGTTACCTGATGTGTTTAAATAGGCAGAGCTGGGGAAGAATTTCAATAGTGTAGTCAATAATCATATTTGATATGCCATTCATGATTCTTAGATATAGATGTTAGCACAAATCATTTGAAATCAATTGTTCAGCACATAACTTTTTTACATTATTTATTTTCCTAGGCAATTAAAAAATATAGGTTTGTAAAGATTACATTATTCTTTATCTCTTAAGGTTTATTTATATTGCTTGTCACTTAAATAGTTTGAATACTGGTAGTTCTCGACCCACAACCAGTAACCTTCAAAGTTAGAATGGCACTGAAAAAAGTGACTTATGACCATTTTCACAGTTACGACCATTGCAGCATTCCCCATGGCCATGTGATCAGACTTTGAACATTTGGCAACTAACTTACATTTATGATAGTTGCCATGTCCTGTGGTCATGTGACCAACTTTTATAATCTTTTGATAAGGAAAGAATGGAAAATTCAGATTCACTTAACAACTGTGACAAGAAAGATTATAAAATGGAATAAAACTCACTTCACTGTCTCACTTAACTATGGAAATTTTGGGCTCATTTGTGGTTGTAAATCAAGGACTACCTGCAATACTTCACGTAAGTAAAGACAGCAAAAATGAACTCTACAAATTTTGTTCAGTTCTTTTCTTTGGTGCATTTAGATTTTTTCCCCACAGAGTTGCTTCTCAGTGTGAAGTGCAGTGTATTGATGAAAACACTGGTCATATGTAGGCCCTGAATAGATGTTTTTGTGTCCAGAAATACTTTAAATCTGTTAATCTATAGATCTTTTGAAACATGTTTCGCAGATTTAGGCTGAGTCAACCTTGAGACAGTGAGAATTGAACTGCTGGCAGTCAACAGAATTAGCCTGCAGTACTGCATTCTAACCATTGCACCACTATGGATAAATATTGATACAAATGAATGTCAATTCTAGATGGAATGAATCCCTAATAGCCTTTGGTTTTCTTAAATATACTCTGGCTGTGTTGAAAAAATACCTCTGCCCTTAGTATTGGTACTGTGTTATGGGGCGGCACAACAACATCCAGGCGGTACTTTTCAAAGCACAGTATAAACAAAGCACCCATTCTCAAAACATGAAAGCAGCTGCATCAACATAGCTATTTGTCTTCCCCTACTTTTTCTCTGCCTGGCAATCACTTTGTTCTTATAATTCAAAAGATTATATGCTATATTATTAACCTTGTGAAAGTACTGCCTTAAAATTAATTTTTGAATTTCCCTCTTTCATTATCACCATGGCTCCATTGGCCAATTATGTGAAGCTGAATGGATTTTTAATATGCTGCCAAAAAAAATCCATTTAAAAAAACAACAACGGATAGATGCTTATAGCATGTCTTAACATATGCAGGTTACAGTCTCATCCTACATTGAATCTTACCTTGTTCATGATACCTGTGAATACCCTTTAAGAGTAAGTAGTCTGTAACAGTCTAGTAGTACTTTGAATGATGCAATAATTTCATGGGACTCTATTATCTGCACACCCAGCAGCTCTGGAGAAAATATCAGAAACTTCATCTCTTTCCCCAGGATAATAAGGTAATCCAGGTAATCATATCATTCTATCCCGTTGTTTCTGTATTTGCCCAATGAATGACTATGAAAAAATGGCTTCTGTTATTTTATAAAGGTTTTGTTTTGTTTTCTATATGTAAGTACTTGGTTTAGATACCTATTTGCTTCAGTTCATCCTTCAGTAATATGCTGAGTTCAGTACTAGTCTATTAATTAAGCAGTATTATTGCTCTTAGGCATGCTTATAGTCTGCTATTTTCATTTTCTCTACAGTTATGAATCATATTATATACACGAATGTATATTTCATTTCAACATGTGGCCTGAAAAAGAAAATTGCTCTTACATTTGTATGGTGGAAAATATTCGAGAATGAGCTCAAAGTTGTCATTGACCTTACTGTATTTGTCTAATTTTGTCTTTTCATCCTCTATTATATGACATAATCAGATCTATGATCTTTCTTGCTCAACTGGTAATACTCAAAAACAGTACACATATGTCCATGGGGATAGGTCAGTTATTGCATTTGGAGAAAGAATTTTAAAAAAACACTGTTAACATTTAGTTGGTTCTTGTCAACTTCTGTAACTATATCACCTATTCTGATACTCCTTTGAAAAAATAACCTCAAGAAATTATTAATAATGAATTAATAGATAGCTTCATAAATAAGTTAATATTGGGTTCCATGATCTAAAAGGTTACATTTGGCAGGCCGTAGGCAATGGGCTCTTTCTTCTGTAACTGTGCAATCTTTCCCCCCTTCTCCTTCAAGATGTGGTTATGCCAACAAAACTAGGAACCTCAGGAGACTGGTAAACTAGTGAGGGAGCTCCATTACTATTAACACTCCTTCATTTATTATTGTTGTTTTTTATCTGTTTTTATAATTGTTAATGTTTTAATATTTAATAATTTTAGATATTAACGTTGTACGCTGCCAATAATCACTTGTTTGTGGTGGCTATATAAATGAGAGGGAGAAAGAGATTTGCTAGACAGGGATGAGTTGGTGGGTGGGTGGGTAGGTGGATGGATGGATGGATGGATAGATGATAGATAGATAGTTAGTTAGTTAGTTAGTTAGATAGATAGATAGATAGATAGATAGATAGATAGATAGATAGATAGGTAGGGTAGGGTAGGGTAGGGTAGGGTAGGGTAGGGTAGGGTAGGGTAGGGTAGGGTAGGGTAGGGTAGGGTAGGGTAGGGTAGGTAGGTAAGTAAAAGTAACACTGAGGAATCAGCAATGTTAGAAATAAAAAAGCCCTTGTCAAATATCCGTTGTATTTATGGATAATACAAAAAAAATTATCTGAAGTATAGAATAGCAATAAAATAGTGATAAATGAACAATGTTGTGTACCACATGAAATCACTCTAACACTCATAAGGTTATAGGATTTTCTTCAAACTTCACAATTATTAAACAAGTTTATGTAGCATTGGTATTATTTATTTGTTTTAGAACGAAATAATATTCTACTCTTAAAATAGTGGAATAGTATCAGTGAGATGGGTGGCATAAAAATTTAATAAATTACCGGATTTTTTGTTCCATAAGATGCACACCCCCTCCCCCAAAGTGGGTGAAAATGTCTGTGTGTCTTATGGAGTAAATACTGCATCACAGACCTGTATTTGTTTTTGCCCGCCTCTTCTGTCTCTTTTCCTCAGTGCAGGAGTCAATAGGCAGAGCTGGCACATGAGAGGACACCTATCTGTGGTCCTCTCAGGCTCCGCCTCCTACCCTCACTACACTACTGCTCCATATTTGGTGCTCCATATTCACAGTGAGATAAATAAATAAATATTAATCGGCTATAGAAAGCATCCTAAATAAAAGATGCATAATTGTATAAAACTGGATAATTTTGACTTTAGAGGCTGATGGCAAATGTTTTATTTATTTTTACAAGCTGCAGCTCTGGCAGTTGTGCTCATGAAATAGATTTTGTGGTTTAGAGTTGCTAGACTTCCTGAAAATGTCAAAAACTATTTGCAGTGTTTCATTTTGTATTAGAGTGCTTTGCCAGTTTTCTACAGCAGATGATGTGTCCCAAAATGTATGGTTGATTGATAAACACATTGTGTGTATACATTCAAACATTACATACAATACATTTGGATTAGATTAGTTGTATAGAATTCTGGCAAAGAAGAGATGTTCTAAAATTACCACTATTTCAGCCCTAAAAATTTCAAAAGTTGGACTCTGAAAGACATACTCTAAATAAGCAATTATGTAGAATTTATGAAACAACAATGTACTGTATCTACTCTTTACATTTTTCATTAATGTGGCTTTCTGAGTTCAGTTATTTGTATTTAAAAAATAAACATGAGATTGGGTCCTAGTTTCTTCATAGATGTACCCAGTTATTTTTCTTTCTAATAATATGGAAAGCATTGGTGTTTTCTGTAGTAAATGGACTGGTAATACAATTATTTTTCACTTTTTAAGTAGTCTTTATCACAAAAAATATATAAAAAATGTTAATTAAAGTAAATCAAAATAACAAAATAAGGGGATGATACTATCCAATGTCAGAAATATCAATTCAAAACAACCCAATAGAGGCCCCATCTTCAGCAAGATAATTGGCACTAAAAGGTTCACTTAGGAAGTCTCAAATTATTCACATCTCTTGATTTATTAAGAAAAACAAAAGTCTATGTTGGAGATGCGGCTATGAAAATATCCATTCTTTGTATTTTGAAGACCATTTGAGTTTTTGAGAGTAGAAATACAAGCAAAGAATTTCCTCTTTGTCTCTTTTATGTATTTTCTGATTGAAAGACTCTTAGGCTTTCTCTTATGCCTTTATTTTCTCATAATGAGACTAGAAAATGAAGATATTCAAGCTTTCTAATAAACTTTTGCTTATCCTTTTTATTTATTTTTATTTTTATTTATTAGACTTATAAGCCGCTCCCTCTCCTCGAAGGGACTCGGGGCAGCGTACAATAAATGCATAGCATGTTGCACGGAGGAGGTATATACAAAAAAATCAATTATTACAATTCATAAAATAACACAATAATAATAGAGTTAAAAAACATTAAAATACCCTAAAATTTAAAATTGCCAGGGGGATTAGAGGATAGAGTTATAGTTGAGCCAGGCCGGCTAGTTGGAACAGGTGGGTCTTGAGTTTCTTGCGGAAGGAGCGGAGATCAGTAGTAGTCCTAATGTCGGGGGGGAGGTCATTCCAGAGGGCTGGGCCCATCACAGAGAAGGCCCTGCTCCTGGGCGCCACCCTCTGGCACTGCTTAGTGGACGGCACCCGGAGGAGTCCCTCTCTGTGAGAGCGAATTGGTCGCAGGGATGTATGGGGCAGGATGCGATCCCGCAAGTAACTAGGTCCTGTGCCATGGAGCGCTTTAAAGATGGTGATCAACACCTTGAAACGCACCCGGTAGACCACAGGGAGCCAGTGCAGCTCGCGCAGGAGAGGCGTTAGATGGGAGTATCTCGTACTCCCCATAATTGCCTGCGCGGCCGCATTCTGGACCAGCTATAGTCCTCGGGTGCATCTCAAGGGGAGCCCCATGTAGAGAGTGTTGCAGTAGTCCAGATGGGACATCACCAGCGCATGAGTGACTGTGCGAAGGGTGTCCCGGTCCAATAGGGGGCGCAATTGGCGCACCAGGCGAACCTGGTAGAACGCCCCCCTTGCCACGGCTGCCACATGGTTGTCCATAGACAGCCGGGCATCTAGGAGGATGCCCAAATTGCGCGCCCGCTCCACGGGGGCCAGTTGCTCGCCCCCAATGGCCAGCGATGGAATCCACTGGTTGAACCGGGGGGCCGGTAGCCACAGCCACTCCGTCTTGGAGGGGTTGAGTTTAAGTCTGTTGCCTCCCATCCAGACCCGTACGGTTTCCAAGCACCGGGACATCATTTCGACGGCCTCGTTGGGGTGGTTCGGGGTGGAGATGTACAGCTGCGTATCGTCAGCGTACAGATGGTATCCCACCCCAAAACCACGAATGATCTCACCCAGCTCGGGTCGGAAGCCGGACTGGCGCGGGTCTAGATAATCAGTTTCCTCCAGGTGACGTGGGAACTGTTGGGCCACCACACTCTACAACCTTCGCTAAGAAGGGAAGGTTGGAGACGGGACGATAATTAGCTAGCTCAGTTGGGTCCAGAGAAGGCTTCTTGAGTAAGGGCCTCACAACCGCCTCTTTCAAGGCGGCTGGTAAGGACCCCTCACTCAATGAAGCGTTCACTAGTCCCAAGAGCCAGCCTCGTGTGACCTCCCAGGATGCCAGTACAAGCCAGGAGGGACACGGGTCCAATAAACATGTGGTGGCTCGCAGTCGCCCACGCAGCCTGTCCAAATCATCGGTGGCAACAGACTCAAACTCCTCCCAGAATGGTCTCTCAAGACTCGCCTCGGACGTCTCCCCTAGCCCACTGAGGGGGACCCATTCCCTCCGGATTTGAGCGATTTTATCCTGCAGATACTCCCCAAATTCCTCTGCCCTGCCCTGCAAGGGGGCTTCCTGCGGCCTCTGTGACAGAAGGGAGCGGGACACCCGAAACAGGGCGGCAGGGCGGTTGTCTGCGGACGCAATAAGAGCGGCACAATGTTGATGTTTGGCCACTCTTAATGCCACAAGGTATGTCCTTAAATAGGTTCTTACCTGTGTTCGGTCAAATTCGGAACGGGAGGATCTCCATCTGCTCTCTAGGCGTCTCTTGTGGCGTTTCATCACCCTTAGCTCCTCGGTAAACCAAGGGGCCAGGGTGGTTCATTGCCGCAGGAGAGGCCGCAAAGGCGCAACCCAGTCTAAGGCCCCGGCGGCCGCACTATTCCATGCGGCTACCAGGTCCTCCATCCGGGAGCAGGTCAGGTCTACAGGAAGTGGCCCAAGCTCCGCCTGGAACCTATCCGGTTCCATCAGGCGCCTGGGGCGGAACCATCTAGGATGTTCTGGTTCCGCCTCCCCATGGTGGGGGGTAGCGCCAGGGAAGTCAAGCCGGAGAAGTGAGTGATCTGACCATGACAGGGGCGTAATAACTAAGTCCCCTATTCCCAGATCACTCGTCCACTGGCCAGAGACAAAAACAAGATCCAGCGTGTGGCCTCTCTCGTGCGTGGGGCCCTGAATTAATTGAGTCAGATCCATGGCTGTCATGGAAGCCATGAACTCCCGAACCACCTCGGATGCTTCTCCCATTGATGGCAGGTTGAAATCCCCCATAACCAAAAGTTTGGGGGTCTCAACCGCTATCTCTGCGATCAGCTCGAGGAGTTCAGGCAGGGCCGCTGATGTATAGCGAGGAGCCAAGTATACAATCAGCAGGCCCAGCTGTCTCCCTGGGCCCCATCTCACGCCAAGAGACTCGCACCCGGATATCTGTGGCACAGTGAACTCTCTCGGTTCCAGATCCTCCCGTATAATCACCGCTACACCACCGCCCCTACCCTGGGCCCGTGGCTGGTGGAATGCTCGGTAGCCTGGTGGGCACATTTCCACGAGGGGTAAACCTCCCTCGTGGCCCAACCAGGTCTCCGTTATTCCTGCAAGGTCCGGCTCCCCCTCCGAGATCAGGTCATTGATGAGGGGGGCCTTGTTGACAACGGACCTCGCGTTACATAACATCAGCCTCAGGCCCTGGCTCTGTAGGTCCTGGCCACCTAGGATGCGGGGGTTGGTACAAGTGACCGGGCGTGTCCAACGACCACGGTCTCCCAACCGACTACAGGTTCTTTGTCTGTCCTCGCACCCACCCCTCCCTACGACCGTTGGTATAGCGAAGCCCTCTGCTGGAATGTCCTTAAGTCTTAGTTTGTTAACCTCAAGCTCTGAATCTGTACACATTGCTAAATGTGGACCACAGTTACTATACTGGAAGAATCCAGCCAGGATTATCTCAACTTAGTTTTGTTACATCTTTCATGTTTATTAAGTGGGACTGATGTGTACAGTCAGCAGGAAATTGTGCTATCCCTATATATTTCTAGAAGCATGGCATTATATCACAAAACATAGCTGCTATGTTAGTAAATAACTTCATGGAATACTTTTAAAAAATGTCCCCAAACATTTGCCATTTATACACTCAAAGTTCAGACAATAAACACAGTGTATACTGTATATGTGAACGTTATTTTTTAATTATATGAAAAAGACAGAGAAAAAAGCAGGTATCTATCAGTTACTAAACTGGCAATGTTAACTCTGTTTTAGATGTGTGAAGAACTAGATTATTTGTCTCCTGGTTTATCTGTTTGAGTTTGCATTATTGTTCACATTATTGTTTTGTAGTTCTAATTTCCTAATAATCTAAATGGATTTTTGTTCATATAATGATGGCTTTCATCAAATCTTGAATTGTTCATTAGTGACTTAACTTAGGAGTTGTTCTTCTTTCCGCAATGGATTCTTCTCTTAAGCCAATCTTAATTAAAATAATTGTAAATCAAATCTTCTTAAGTGAAATTAATTGTACTTTATGGTAGCTGACATGCTTTTCTATGATAAAATATTGCACATTTAAGCCATTTTTAATGAATGCAAATGAAAGAGATATTAACCAATTCATTATTGCAAGTTTTCTACTTTCTTCATGCACCATACGAATGAAATCTACAAAGTGTGTTTATGGTTTTGTTTTCTTACCATAAGTATTAATAAAGCATTTTCCATTTTTTTCTAACTTTTCATGGAACATTTCCTTTCTGACTTAAGAAAAAGAAATTAACTAGATGCAAAAAATGAAGACAATGGGAAGATTTGTAGTGCATACAGGGAGGAAAAAGATAGTTACACACAATGAATCAAAGAGCAAAAAAATGCTGCAGAATAAAGGAGGACAAGAAATTGCAATATTTTTTTATGGAAACAAAAACTCAAAGTGGAAGAGGGTAAAAAGGGATAAACAAGCCTCTAACACTGTGAATGCACTTAAAGAAAATCACTCATCTAGTAATGTGGGGTAAAATCCATGATACAATTCTTTAATTTAATATATCAGAAATTTAAATATGGCTTTTAAATATTTCAAAAAGAACTGAAAAAACACACACAACAGCAGTTATGCATGAGGAATACTGCAACTGATTTTTTTAAACAGGTTCAGATCAAAGTCTCAAAATGTGCAGGCAAAGAAGGCAATTGAAAATGAAGATTGTGAATCTTAGCATCCATAGGATGGGGATGGGATAATGAAAGGAAGTAATAAATTCTGTGAGAATGTTGAAAAAAGTTAACACAAGTGTACACCATACAAATTCAGTTATTGTAAAACATAAAGCCTGGTTATAGAGTGATGTACATCTTGTTTAATATATTATCTTTTTTTTTTATTAAAAGAGTTTTGTACAAACAGATTTTCCCCCTTTTCACCCCCCCGCCATACAATGTAAATCTCATACAAATGCTATACCCCCCCAACCCCCCCGCAAAAATTCACATTCAAATATTATACCAAATACTTTGCCCCCTCTCCTCCCCCCATCTTAAAGTAAATTACTCGTAACCCCTCTCCTCCCAACAAACACAATATAAATTTCTCTTAGATTAATAATAACACATTGATCCCATTTTCTAAGCTAATTTAACATCTATAACTCTTAATATAAATTTCTTCTAGAATAACAATGTTTCGTTAATCCCATCTTCTAATTTATTCATACATATATATTGCCCCACCCTCCACCCTAACCCTCCCCCACCTCCCACACAAACCCACCCCCCTGACTTCCGCTGTATACCACTCTAACAATTCCAAACATCCCATATATTATTTACTCTGATCATCTATCAATCTAAACATTCTTACCTAAAGGCTACATAATAACTCCTAGTCTGGCATTTATTCTGTATATAATCAATCCATTTTGCCCACTCCTGTGTATATTCCTCCTGTTTCTGAACTTTTAAGAAAGCTGAAATTTTTGCCATTTCGGCGAACCCCGCCACCTTCTGAATCCATTGATCAATTGTCGGTAAAAAATCTTTTTTCCAATGTTGCGCAATCAACAACCTAGCTGCTGTGACCATATACAAGGCCAATTTTGTTTCCCCTTTGGTGAAATCCTTAGCTATACCCAATAAAAACATTTGCGGAGTGAATTGTATTCTTTTCTTAAATACATTCTGCATAACCCACCATATTTTTATCCAAAAAGCTTTAACCTTGTTACAAGTCCACCATACATGAAAAAAGGTAGCATCTAGACACCCGCATCTCCAACATTTTGGTTGAACATTTGGGTACATGCATGATAATTTTTTAGGATCTAAATACCATCTGTAAAACATTTTATAAAAGTTCTCCCTTAAATTCTGTGACTGTGTAAATTTAACATTCTGAACCCATATTTTTTCCCACGTTTCCAACATAACCACTTCACCAAAATTCTGAGCCCATTTAATCATACAATCCTTAACCAATTCACTTTCTGAGTCTCTTTCTAACAGAACATTATATATTCTTTTAACTTGTTTTGGGTCAGTCTCTTTTATCTGCTTAATCAGTTCCACTTCTTTATCCATAAAACCGACCCTGCGATCTTCTTCCCATCTCTTCTGTAGCTGTATGTAATGTAACCAATTTAAAGTAATTCCTTCTTCCAACAGCTGTTCCAAAGTTTTTAACTTCCATTCGTCCCCATCAGCGATAAGCACATCTTTATATAAACAACCCCCGAGTGACTTAATATTCATAATCCCCATGGTGTCTGCAAGATCCAACCAAAGCGGTATTTTATAATCCCAATTGGGCCGTGCTTCTTCCATATTCTCATCAAGGCACTTCGGAGAACATGGTTGTTAAACACTTTATCCACCCTGTCTTCATAAAAAAGATATGCATGCCATCCCAGAACAAGATCATGGCCTTCTATATTCAGCAATTCTATTTTTGTTTTCCCAAACCAATCTGCTACATGCGTTAGTACCGCAGCTTCATAATACAATCGAAGGTTTGGGAGTCTGAGGCCGCCTCTTTCACGTGTATCTTGCATAATCTTCATCTTTACTCTCGGTTTTTTCTCCTTCCAAACAAATTTATTTAATGTTATTTGCCAATTTAACAAGGTTTTATCTGATTTAAGCACCGGAATCATCTGGAATAGAAAGATAAATCTAGGTAGAATGTTCATTTTAATTGCTGAGATCCTTCCAAGCAAAGACAATTGTAACTTTTTCCACGCTTCAAGATCTTTCTGTATCTTTTGCCACAACACTTCATAGTTATTTAAGAAAAGTTTTGTATTTGATTCTGAAATTTGTATTCCTAAATAAATAAATATTATCAATCCCTTACACAAAGGAAAGTGTGAATGCAAGAGGTTTAGTTATCTAAGCTTGCCTGTGTACAAGTTTAGCAGAGTTTTGGTTGAAAAGATAAAAATAAACAAAATGTTTATTAACTAAGGAAATGGATGGATAAATATTAAGACACTAATGTAATAACAGTAAGTATATACTTTGTTGTGAAAAATAAATGAAAATGGCTGTGAATGAATGTGTTTCTACCCACTTTGTTATATGGAATTTAGAGCTCGGTGTATCAGGCTAAACATAAAAGTAACTGGAATGCTATGAGAGTGGTTTGATGAAAAGCGTGTATGGTAAAAAAAAAAAAAAGCCATCAATAGACACAGAGATAAATCCCATTTACACATAATTCAAGAGAGAAAATAAAAAAGCTAAGAAGGAAACCAAAGACCAGGATACACCATCTCCATTAGCCTACTGTAGAGCCAAGATGAGCAGGGATTATCACTAGACCAAGAAGCAGAAAACGATACCTAATCAAAAAACCACCAAGGAGAAAACTACACTCCCACCAACATTGGCAGATGTATGTAATGTGTGTGTGTGTCTGTGTTTGTGTGTGTGTGTCTGTGTGTGTGTGTATATATATATAATGAGTGAACCTGACCATGTATTGACTGGTTTTCCAATTAATACTTTTTATTGTTTCTTTTCTATACTCAGCCTTCTTTGTTGTTTCCAAGGCTTTCTTTGATTGACTTCTTTCAATATGGCTTCTTAGTTTGTTTTAGTATAGTCATTCAAGGCACCTTTTTTTCACAGTTTGTTTCACCTGCAGGAATCATCTGCCTCCTTTGGCTCTTGGTAAATGTGTCTGATTAATATTGGTTTCTGGATGTACAGCATTGTATATTGTCATTAGTTTGTTTTCCAAAGTTCCATTTGGGTCTGCCAACTATTCCTATCATATATTACTGTTACAGATAAATAGCACAGTCAGCCAGATGTTTTCATTGGATTTGGCATTTTTATCCGCTTACCGAGTCCTTCCCAAGGACTGGGCAGAGGGAGATGTTGTTTGATAATGTTTAAAGATATTGCCACAGGATGTAAGCATTTCCAAGTAAAGCTTCCATTTGTAGTTGACTGGTAGTGATTTTGTCAAGAGTGTTCAATTGGTGCTCCAGATACTTTTCGATTGGACCCCAGGCATCTATTGACACTACTTTCTTTTGTCACAGTCATCCTACTTCAATTTGCAATTCTTTGTATTTTGTGGGTTTTTTCCAGTTCTTTTTCTTCAATTCTGCCATCTCTGAAAAGTTCCAAAAACATGCATTAGCACTAGCAGAGTCAGAGATAATTTTGGCATACAAGATGAAGCCTAATTTAATCCCTTGAATGATCCTTCCCATAACGAGAGAGGTCATGAATCTCCCTTTCCATTTGCCATCCCTAATTTTTAATGGTTCGGTTTTCATAAAAATATTACATTAGCAAATTTGGTATAAATTATCCTTTCAATATGGACAGTGATTATGATAATTAACATAAATATCAAGACCTTTAAAGTAAAACAAAGGTTTACAAAATTGACTTATTCAACCAACGCTAAAATGTGTGTGATATTTTTTTAAAGTAGCTTTTAATGGGTTTTTCTTGACTAGGACTGAATAACGAGGCTTTTAGTATTTGTTTATGTACAGCATGTGAGAAGAAGAGTGTTTGTGTTTCATTTGTAGAGAAAGTGAGAAGCTATGGTATTAAAATTGAGAGAAGATAAAGAGATGATAAGAAATTAATTTGTGGGACATCATTTGAAGGGATTAAAAGATCATAATTTTCAATATGTTGTTTCTGGTAGCTGGTTTCTGGTAACAACAAATTGTTTTACTTGTTTAAAGTGTGTGTGTGTGAGTGTGTGTGTGTATCTGAGGAAGATAGGCAGTTTTTAAATTGGATAAATAAATACTGTTATTTCTAGTAGTTCTTAATGGAGTTTTGCTGAATAAGATTGAATGATTAGGCTTTATTATTTGCTAATAGATAAAAGATAGGATGAAGAGATGAGATGAAGTTGAAATACTAGAGAAAGTGTTTGTACTTGTCTTGATGAAGATGGAAGTCATTTCTTTCTATAATTTTTCTTTGGTTTTAATATATATTTTATGTATATTAATTTGCCACATATTAATTTGAAGATAGTTGCAACTGCAAATGATTCTGTATGTGTGCTTAAACAGACAATTATGTTTGCAGCAGTGAGGGTTTTTATACATAATATTCCCAATATTAATTCTGGATCACCTTTTACTTTATCAAATTGATTATTCCAATTAGCATTGCTATTGCTGTTTCTGCATATTGTAAGTAATAGAATATTTGCATTTAGCCATGAAGAACAGTGGTAATAGCACACTAAAATTAGTGAAAGTGGAAACTAATTTATCATGAATAGTAGAATGGAAAATGTATTACAATTAAAAAATAAAGTATATGTTTATTAAAATTTCCTATAAACTTCTAATGTGCAGCTTAATGAGTTATCCTGCAGCCAATTTTTTTCAAGTAAAAAATTCCAGGTAAATCAGATGGGAAACACAACCAGATGAGTTAATTCTACATTATTTTAAGCCTATATTAAAAGAATCTTATAAGTCTGAAAGCACAAAACTCCTGCTATTTTCTTTTCTACTCCAAGAAAAAAGGGAGGATCCCTTCTGAATCTCTTCCTCTGCAGGGTATGCCCTCTCTTATCTGACTATTCCCTAGTTAGCAGTACTTCATCCAGTCTCCCAAAGTCTTTCCCACATACCATGACAGGGTATGTTGTTGTTTTTTAATACAAAAGATACAGTGTAGCTTACTGTTGCAATTCGGGTGGATTTCATTTAAATCATGATTTAAATCACTAGTAAAAAGGCTTGATTTAAATCAACTCAATTTATATCGTAATTTTTAAAGAGCAACTGTCATCCCTCTCCTAATCCACTGTTGACTCACCGAGAGTCCCATTCATTTTAATGGGATGGCTGGTGATGCTGCAGTGAGCCAACAAAGTGAAGGGCAGCAAGTGAGTGGATGCCCGCTAACAGGCACTGCTATGATAGAGCTGAAATGACAGCTGCTCTTTAAATGTAAGGACTCATACTTGCTGGTAATTTGAATCTTTAATATTATTATTTGCAAACAAGATGCAGGTTTCCTATTTAACTTGCAGAGCTCGGATTCCTTGAATGAGTTTACCAAAACTGTAAATATTGCAGAATATACAGCCTCATGCTATAGAACTAAGCTCCATTCCATGCTGAATAAACTAAATTATTAATGTATCTTAAATAAAAAAAACCTATCTTTAGATAGATTTTTACTCCAAAAGCATTTTATTAAAATAAATGTGATATAAATTTTAAAAATCTGATTTAACATTTTAAAAAATCTGATTAGTTTTTTTTAATATCTGATTTTTTTATTTTTTTAAAAAAATCATTGATTTTTATTCACCCTGGTTACAATTTGTTTCACTTCATATAGCAAGAGTTTTCAAACTGTGGGTGGCAATCGCAATAAGAAACACAAACAATTTTGAGGGGATAAAACTGGCTAAACATGGATATGTTATATTTTTGTCAAGCCATTGCCTTTGTGCTCACGTAACAGCCCAAATCCACTCCTGTGCAGTCCCCAGGACTATGAAGCTTCCCCTCACCTTACCTTTTCCCTTCTCCATCAACAATGACATCTACTTCTGATTCTTGTCCTGGTTCCAGACTGGGGGAGAGAGAAAGTCTTGGATTAGCGGCATAGGGCATGAAATTCTGTTTGGAACAGAAGATTTGCTTGCTTGTCCATGATTTTAATTGTGTAAATTATAATGTGTGTTTTTAAAAATTGTTCTAGGCTTCTTAGAGTGTGTACATAAACAGAAAGATTAGGGCCTACAGTCAATAATCAAAAAATATTTAGAGAGTGGATTAACAGGACCTCAAGGTACAGTTTTATAAATGGACTGAGAAAGTAGGAGAGGATACAATGAGGGAAGCTAATGAGAGGAGAAAATATTACTATTTGTTATGTTTCATTATATTACTAAGATATTAAAAAGTGCCTCAGGCATATAGAAGCTGTTTTTAAGCTAGTGCATTCTGTCTGTTATGCAGCTTCCCTCCCTCTTTTCCCACTAGTTATCAGTATCAAATAAATGTTTTTTTTTCAATCTCTATAAAGCATGCAATTCCCTGTCTGATTTCAGTTTTAAAAGTTTTCAGTAATGCATTTATGTTAATTATGGAGTATTTTCATCTCATCTCCTAACAAAAAGCTATGGCTGTAAAAAAGTATTATTGCAATATAATTAAATTTTCTTTTAACAGGAACACTGTAATAGACATCTTGCCATGCTTATGTTATTTTAATTGGATGTTTAGCTCTAGGGAAGTTCATAAGTTATTATAAAATTTTAATGTTAATAAAATTAGCTAAAATTAGCTAAAATTATGCATTAAAGACTAAGGCTTTATTTTATTATATCTAACAATAAAAATAGTTTAGTAAAATAGCAAGGAACACTGAGATATTGCCAGGGGCAAAAAAATAGGTCCATACCCAAAGATTCAATTAAGCTAATTCATTTCTAAAAGCCTATGCACAGGAATCTTCTTAAGTAATGGTCAGCACTTGATTAGTGTTAGATAAGGGTCAACGGCACTCAAGGGGAAGTTGG
Organism: Natrix helvetica; assembly: GCF_964273705.1. Lineage (NCBI taxonomy): Eukaryota > Metazoa > Chordata > Lepidosauria > Squamata > Natricidae > Natrix > Natrix helvetica. The sequence continues at coordinate 60,590,288 of NC_138552.1, forward strand.
TTTAGTTTGCTTCCAGCTATGTAGGAAGTCTAGGCTGATCCCCCTTTTCACTCCCATCTCCAGCTTCTGCTATTCCTTCTACTACAGATATTATTTAAAGTGGGCACGAGTTCTTCCAAATAGTGCGCTAATTAGCATGACACTAGTTTGTCTGAATTAGCTCTGAATTAATCCAGTATAGTACAGCAGATATCTCTGCCACAGTTATCAACCTGTAAGTTGCCTATCCTCAGACCAATGGAATATAATAGTGATGCATTTAGGGAGAGTCAATTTACTGCTTTCATCAACTATGTTATATGTGTTTTCTGTAGTACAAAGATTTCACTAGTCCTAAATTTTCTGTCTCTGAGATACACAAGGGAAAAAATATGAAGAGTGGTGGTGGCTTTTCTATGGGGTGTTATGGGCAACTATTGCTGGGTTTAACTCTGCACATTGGAATAAAATGGCATCTCAGTTGATAAATATGAAAAATAATTAAAAACTTTTCTAGGTTAAATACTCTTATTCATGACTTTTACTTTAATATTGACTGAAAATGTAGGCAGCTTTTCAGTGAGCTGTATAGTTTTACTTTTCTGTTCACTGCCTATTATATTTATATTACTACTATCATGGACTATATTATAAACAATTTCCTGTCAGAATTTTTTTTTCTGGTATGTTTTAATTTTAGTTCTCCATGTAATTTTAGGAAGATATCTTATCAGAAACAAAATATGAGGCATTCTTCTGAATATCTTGACTGTAAACACTTACAATTTTTAAAAACAGATTGAAGTTACAAATTATTTTGTTTTCAAAGTATTCAATTGATTGAATATTCGCCTTAGAGCAGATGGACAATTTCTACCAAATGACCATATTTAAAAATTTATTCTCTTTTTAAACTTCTGATATATATTTAATTTCTTTGTAAGTACATTTATAGTGTTACCATATACTCACACTCCTCATAGGAATGTACAAAATATGTTCCTACTCTTTTTGAACCAACCTATCTACAAATGTAATATTATTTTGGTTGTCTACTCTCTGAAATGCAAGCATTTTTATCAAGATTTACATATGATCTAGACCAGGGGTGTTAAACTCAACATCGTCATGGCGGTGCCACATGATGTATTGGGACTTTTTTCCCCTTTGCTAAACCAGGCATGAGCATGGCCAGTGTGTGATGCATCCGGTCCACGGGCCAGGAGTTTGACAGCTCTGATCTAGAACTTAATGAATCAAGTCCACTATATCACCAGGTGACCTCTGTCTCTTCTGTCCCCATGAAGCATGTGATTTCCTTTAAAAAATGTAGGAATGATTAATTATGTTGTATATTCAGCTCATCTCCTATGCTACAAACTCCATAATGAATGTATTTATACTTGAAAGTTAAATTGACGTGGTTTAGTTAATATCTCCCTGATACCTAATGCTATTCTATTTTTTTCCTAGATGCAGCAATTGTTCCATGAAAACTATGAACGCAACCGGAAAGGTTACATACAGGATCTTCACAACAGCAAAATTCACACCGCAATTACGCTTCATCCAAATAAAAGGCCAGCCTATCAGTATAGACTTCATAACTACATATTGACCCGTAAAATTTCAGAATTGCGTTACCGCACCATCCAGCTCCATAGAGAAAGTGCTCTCATGAGCAAGCTCGGTAATGATGAAATAAGCAAAGAAGATCAGCTTCTGGGAATGACACCGTCGTTCAGTCGTTTCCAGCCCCGTGACAGGAATGAAGTCATTGAATGGGATTTTCTGACTGGAAAGCTCCTTTATTCAATAGCTGAAAATCAGCCACCTAGACAAAACATTAATAACATCCAGCGAGCAGCATTAGATGACACTGTAATGCAGGTAATGGAAATAATCAATGAGAACTCTAAATCTAGAGGAAGGCTTATTGACTTCAATGAAATACAGTATGGATATCGCAGGGTTGACCCTCTGCATGGTGTAGAGTATATTCTGGATTTGCTGCTTTTATATAAAAGGCACAAAGGAAGAAAGGTCACTGTTCCAGTTCGTAGACATGCTTACCTTCAACAATTATTTAGTAAGCCTTTTTTCAGAGAGGAAGAAGAACTGGATGTGAGAAGTATGATGGAAAATGAGCAGAGTGATACACAATCCCTCTCTTTCCTTTCTAATTCTCTGAAGATGTTCTCGCCATTTAAAGACGCCAAAGAATTAAGGGAAAGCAATAACAAGAAGATACACATCCTTGTCCCTCTCACAGGAAGATACAATATTTTCTTGAGATTTATGGAGAATTTTGAAAAAACTTGCCTTGTTACAAAGCAGAACGTGCGGCTGGCGGTTATTCTCTTTAGCCCAGATTCTAGTCAGGAGTCTAGTAAACATACAGAATTGATCAATGCATATCGCAATAAGTATCCAATGGCGGACATCACTGTTATTCCTATGGCAGGAGCTTTTTCAAGAGGTTTGGGTCTTGAAACAGCTTCCTCTCAGTTTGATAATGATACGTTGCTACTATTCTGTGATGTTGACCTAATATTTACTCCTGACTTTCTTCAGCGATGTCGAGCTAATACCATCCAAGGAGAACAAGTTTACTACCCTATTATTTTCAGCCAGTATGACCCCAAAGTAACCTATGGAGGCCACCCTCCTGTGGACAGTTATTTTGTTTTCACTAAGAAAACAGGGTTTTGGAGAGATTATGGGTTTGGTATCACTTGCATTTATAAAAGTGATCTTATAAATGTAGGTGGATTTGATACCTCAATTCAAGGTTGGGGACTCGAGGATGTAGACCTTTTTACTAAAGTGGTAACTTCTGGCTTGAAGGCATTTAGAAGCCAAGAAGTGGGAGTTGTGCATGTGTTCCATCCAGTTCATTGTGATCCCAGTCTAGAGTCTAAACAATACAAGATGTGCTTGGGGTCTAAAGCAAGTACATTTGGCTCTTCAATGCAGCTAGCTGAAATATGGCTAGAAAAGCATTTAGGTTTTAGGTATAACCATACTTTCTCCTGATATTTTAACTGGGACTGGCTTCCTAGGAGAAGTTTACCTCATTGTTTTTCCATTTCATCATTGCATTCTTAAACTTCTCTTTGTCTTCCAAAGGATTTGTCTCTGACCTTTAACAAACTTCTATTAGGAATAATGGAGACTCCTGCTGAACTGATGTCTCTTTCTGTTCATGATCCACAAACTGAGTGAAATCATTGCAACAGAACAGTTGCATAGATAACATCCATCACTAGGACCACATCAGAAGAATAGTCTCTTTGGACTCCAGGATGCAATATTGATCTTGATTGTGTCTGTCAAACTTAATGTGATACAAATATTTTTCAGTGAAGGTATCACAAAAGTGCTTTATGCTTCCTCTGGGAAAGAGACTCTGGCAAACTTGAGTTTTATAATTTATATGAGGACTGAAATAAAAACTATTCTTTATAATTTTTAAGTAATAAATGGACTCATCTATTTTTTAAAATAAGGGACAAATACATTTTCCAGGTGCAATGGTACTGGCTACCAAGACCCTTAAACAGCATATCAAATTGACCTCTTCAGTACTCTGCAAATGGACTGTATTTTCTTGAGAAAACATAGCTTAATCAGATATTTGCATATGTTGAGAAGGTTACAAATCAATCACTTTCATTTGCTGGCAAGAAGAAATCATGACACAATATGAGTATTTATAATAAAGAATAGGCATGTGATCTTGTGTTTTCTAAGACAAGAATATTTTGCTTTGTTTCTGTTTAGATTGAACGTCTAATATATACATAGTTTTCTAATTCCTTTCATAAGACTGCACTTGTTACAAAGGGAAATCAAACGGTACTTAATATTGTCTTTTTATAATTCTGTGTTAATATTCATATTCTGAATCAATTGTTGATAAACTTTAAAGAAGATGTAATTATTTAACTATGAAAGTACTATTGCTGGTCAAAGTTCTTGCAAATATATTTATAATAGTGAAGATATATAGAAAGTGGAATGTGTTAAGGTTTCCTTTTCTGTAAAATCCAAAAATTCCAGAAAATATATTACGGATAGTAAAAAAATATTAGATGGTTATGTTCTGTTAAAATGAACACAAACCATGACCGTATTATCATTCATTTAGTGATTTGATCAAATTTATGACATGTAACTGTAACATTTTTTTGAAAACCTGAAACATTCCCAAGAAATATATGTTAATCCTGATGACCAATATAATGTGATCAACTTTAAAGAACAAAGCAAGCATCTCTAAATAAATAATATCTGGTATTTTTAAGAAAAGGTGCTTAAAAGGTATATGTTATAATGGCCATGATAGAATCTGAACATATTGTCTGAAACATCTAATGGAATCCGCAATTCTCACAGTTTAATTGGCAGCATGCTCACTTTGGCAGTATATATACTAAACTAAATTGGGAAAGAGCAAGAGATAGGTATTCTGAATAAGATATACTTGAATCTTATTCAATTTTCTTTTACAAATAACAAGAATAACCATGGCAACTATGTTTCAGAATTAAGATTTTATTAACCTAGATTTAAGTACAGTAAGAAATATATATTTAGTGATGAACTCGATAAGTTTAGAAATTCAGCACAAAGCAACATAGTCTCTTGACCATTACACCAAAGATTCTTCCTAGATGTTATTTTTCTTTTGTATGTTCCTTTTTTTCACAGCATGTTACGCTAGTATTTTCTCATGACAGTGGTAATTTCTCTCATTTAGATATGACTCCCAGCAATGTTCCAATTCTGTGTGCCACATTTATGCACAGGTATAATTTCATTTCACACCTATGTATGCATGTAAAAATCCCACTGCTGTATAATTAGCCCTGATTCAAAATTACATACTGCAATTTTTTCCCAGATCAATTGCAATTAGCATATTTTATTTTTATGATTGGGTATTCTACAGTACCAACCTCAGTTGTTCTCTTTCTAGCTTCATTGTATATCTGCTGTAGCAAATAAGCTACTATTTTTAGTTGGCCCTTTACCTAACATTTAATGTATATGTAAGATGAAGTTTGCATACATTCTCATATTCATAATTAGCATATGGAATATCAAAACTATAATAGGAATTTAGAGAGTCAGTTTGGTGTAATGGTTAAAGGTGCAAGATTAGAAGCCAGGAAACTGAGTTTTTGTCTTGCCATACGTACAAAGTCAGCTGGATGACTTTGGGTCAGTTTTCTCTCTCAACCTTAGGAATAAGGCAGTGGCAAACTATTTCCAAAAATATTGCCAAGAAAATAATGTGGTTGCCATGAGTCAAACCTGACTCATAAGTGTCAGCCATATTAGTATTTTACATGAGATGTGCAAAAAAACCCAACAACCTATTTTATCTTCACAAACAAGGTACTAGTTTATCTTATAAGATAGAATACAGGTAAACAGATTTTAAGGTAAACAAATAATTTGGAGTGTTGATATTACCTATGGCAACTCCTTAAAATGTACCTCCAGAACTTCTCTGTCAAGCACTGGGGAAATCAGAATATCCAAGCAGTTCAAATGAGTATAAAGATTTATTTCAAGCTTATGCTGCAAGACAGCCAAGCTGTCAAGGAATTCAGAGGAATTCAAGATAGGCTGGGTTTAGTTCTCTTGTGGGCATGAAGAGACTCATAACTGATAATGCCTTTAACCCCCTACCTCAGGCTCAGCCTGATCATCTTCTACAACCATATTCTCAACAAAAATGGCTGTTTTAAAAAGTTGCAAGCAGTTGCTATGCTTGTACCTCAGCATACTCCAAAACATCTTTTCCCCTTCAAATCCAGAATACTGCCTAGACCTATCAGGTTAAGGAATACTTATTACTTTGGGACTTAGAAAGACTAATGAAAATTTGAAAAATTATGTCTGAATTTGTTTTGTTAGTTATAGAGTGACATGCACTTGTGAAAACCAAAACCTTGTTCCCCAAAATGTGTATTCTTACTACATTGTCATATTGTAATTTCCTTTTCTATATATTTTTTTCTTTATCTGTTGTTTGGAACACAGATATTTCTTGTTAACTTGAAGTTATTAAAATGTCAATTAACTGTATTTGAAGAAGTTAAGCTCTCCCTGGTAATTTAAAATGCAAAAAATCATGAGAGTTTACCTTAACTCCTTGATAAAAATGTTGAATATTTGTCCATAGCCTTAAATTAACATGGTTTGCTCAGACAAAATTTCAACATATAGCATGAACTGAACTTGATGACTGTACAGGGAATTCTGTGTATAAAGGACTTGCCGGATCGGGTCCTGAACTGAAAAAAAAATGAAATGTCAATTCTTATTCTTTAGAGATATTTATTTAGTGTATGACCAATTCATTTGTTTACATGATGGATTACTTTGTTGTAAACTGGATTATAAATGTTTGTTATAAAATATTGTGTTGTCTTTGGAATAACTGTTCTCAGATAAATTGTGTTAGTTGATTTGTGGCAGGAATGCCATTTTAATGATGACATAATCATAATGGATGCAATTTTGTGTTCGAGTGAGCAGGAACTGTGCAAAGGAACTCACTGGTGTTTATTCCGGATTATCAAAGTGCCTTGCAAGTACACTCCCAATGAATTATACTCACTGTTAAAACATTTTACAAAACAGATCGAATAATGTATCTTTCTCCATCTCCCTTTTCAAACAGATTTGAGGAGAAAATGAAATTCGTTCCTTTTTCTTCTTCAAACATGACTGTGCCATCAAACCAATCAAGAAGCCATACACACTCACGGCTTAGCCAAACTCCTTATTTAAACAAAGCAAAAACACCCCCTTCCTGAAAAGGAATTAATATTTTTTATGGTAGGGGGATTTTGGAGCAGGATAAGATAGGTATGCCCAGATAAAATGTAATGGCCATTTTAGGAGTGACAAGATGAGCATAAGGGGGGAGGACCATTTGGCCAAGGAATCCTATCAAACTAACCCCATTACTGCCCAAATGGTGCTGAAATAGTTCAGATGGTAAGCTTTACATATACATAAGTTCTTTAATTTGAAGTAAACCAGTACTGTCACTTTCAGAAGGCTGAAAGGGATTGGACATTTTGTTTCTGTGCTTTAGTATTGGTTAATCACACTATCATAGAAAAGGTCAATGATAAAATAACTTAAAGGTTTCCCTGTCCAGTCATGACTGACTCAAGTGGGCGGGACTCATTGCAAGGGAGCCTGTGTTGTCTTGAAAGAGTTTTCGTTCATCATATGGCCAGCATGAAAATATAGGACACAGTCACTTTCCTACCAAAGCGGTACCTATTTATCCAGTTGCGTTTGCATGTTTTCAAATGCTGTGTTTGCAAAAGTTGGGCCAAGTAAATTCATAAATTTCAGCAACAGGTTCTCTGCCAGTTGTTGGGCGGGGATGGCCATGGTGGGTGTTGCCTAGTCGCCCTGCACCACTGTGGGGGGGTGTCAATTTTTGTCTTCCCCAGGCTCCAGAGGCTTTCCTCGAGCCTCTGGGAGGGGAAAAACTGCCTCCCCCGGACGCCCTCCAGAGGCTGCAAACAGGTCCATTTCCAGCCTTCCGGAACTTCCAGGAGATGCATTTCCCGCCCCCCACTGCCTGAGCCTTCGCATGGGTCCTGCACTTACCCCGCTTCCAATATGGGTCGCGTGGAGACTCCTGGGAGGGTTGGGGTTTGGGGGCCAGCCAGGGATTTGGAGGTTCTCTGAACCAACCATAACGTTAGCTACGGGTTCTTCCGAACCCAGGCGAACCCATAGCAGCCCATCCCTGGAGCTCATCTCATCATGCAATATTCAGGTCTCAGGACCAAGCTACCATCTTTCCAGCTCAGAAGCTCAGCATCTTAACTACTGAGCCATCATGATCCCTCAGGGTAACATAAAATAACATAACCTACTTTTAATCAGGGCAGCACTTCTCATTTTACATAAAAGCAAATGCCCAAATTAAATAAGGAGTTTTTTCCCCCCATTTTGCTAAGTCTTCCTTTTCCATAATCCTCTCGTTAACAAAATTCCATGATTCATTCTTCCACTATGGCATCCCAGGTTTTTTCTTACTTTCTGGCTTATATCCCTTCCTCTTTACCACATTTTTTTAAAAAAAATACAGATATTTCTGGTCTTGGCTTAAGGATTTTCTAGAACAGTTTCTAGTTTTGTTGCTGATAGTTTCCAGTTGCCTACCACAATAGTTGAGCAGTCTCATGAAGATTATTACTTTATTGCTTCCTTCCCTGGCTCAGTCAGAAATCCCTTTAAATCAGGGAATTCCAAAACCAATCCGTGCTCGGTTTCAGAAATAAATGCTGTCAGATAAGGCTTAGTTCCAGCACAGAAAAACAGCACGATTAGGTTATTTTCAGTAGTGTGGAATTTTTAATAACATGACTACTGGTTTAATGAATGTACATCCAACTTTGCTGGGTTGGAATGCATTAGTTCTGTGTTATTTTAAAGACCACACCATTTCTATATTAAAATCTGTAGGGTTTTTTTCTATGTGTTCAAATGTTCATCTCTAACACAAATATTAATATTTTAATCAATTTAATCAAAATTGCCAAATTATGAACTTATTTTTCAATAAACTATTTTAAAAATGCATTTTAAAAGGTCCAGTGTAGTAATTAAAGCATTGGTCTGGAATCACAAGTTCTAGTCCTGATTTAGACCCAAAGCCAGCTGGATGATCCTTGGGTCAGTAATGTCTGTCACCCTTAGGAATAAGACAATTGCAAATTTATATGCACACACAAACAATTTTATTAAGAATTTTGATTATAATAGTAAAAGCTAATATATGTATATTAAAAAAGAATAGAAAGAAGTAGAATGTTCAAGAAAAAATAAAATAATAAAATAAAGGGGAAAAAATAAACAAAAAGTGAATTCCAATCTATCACACAAGTTTGAACAAATTTAAGAGACTCTTTAACCCCTTTAAGCTTACAAACATGTCTTCATATCTTATCTCTTATCCATAAACAAATCCATAAAACATAATCTTTTCAGTTTCAGTCAACAGAAAGTCCATAAAGGATAGCCAGAAATAATCAACTTTATATTACTTCCTTTCGTTTCAAGCAGTCTTACTCTTTAGTTCATTCAGATGTTGCAATATTTGATTTACTTTCATTTAGTTTGCATTTCCCTTTTACATTTTAAAATTTTAGCCAGTTTCTTTTTTTAGATCCTGGGAACCATCCCTTTCTAAGCTATTATCTTGGTCTAAATTTGTTCTACAACTGCCATTTCTTCAATAACATCGTTTGGATAGTTTATCCATAGGAGTAATCATTGCTAACATTATTGATATTGTGGGTATTATTCTTCAAAAGTCTCCTTCGGTATTTTTATTTTATAAACTTTAACAGCAATTTATAGACTTGTAAAACTTTTCTAAAAACTTTAGTTCTCTTTTGTGACCAGCTTTTGAAATTGCTCATCTTTATCTTGCCTTGTAAAAATCAAAGCAAGAACTATTTCCCATAAAAAGCTGTTTGTTCTTTATAATTAATTCAAAAATCTTAAATGTAAATATTTCAATACTTCAGTTTTATCTGGACCCTTACTCCATTTATGATATTCTAAGATGAAAAAGCTCCTTGCTGTTTAGTCAAGATTCTTTACACTCTTAAGCTTATGATTAAAATTTTCTTTCATTCACGACTGAAGGTAAACTCTACCCAATATTTCAATTTTGTCATTTTGAAGGACTCTTAAGATCACCAGTTACTTGGTATTTCCCCTAGTCAATGGCTCTGCTTTCATAAAGCCCTCTTCAATTTTGCATACCTTCCCAAGAAATGCTTGCAATGGTAAACTTTCCTCCAAACACTTTGTCAAGAAAACTGCAGGGTCCAAACAGTCATCAAGCCCACACTGATTTAAATTCACCCCACTCAAATCACAGTTGGAAGAGCTGCCATCCAAAGAGTATCTACAGTCCAAATTGACATGCACAACAAAATCATTACTACACACATCAGAATGTTCAATAATGCTCATGTTTTCCTACCCTGAAGATCAGAGCTATAATGTGAAAGGCTAATAATGATAGAAAAATTTGATTAATTGACAAATTATAAACATGATACTTAAAGATGATGGGATGCTTTGCTGATGTTTATGTCCTTATGAAGGTATTTGGATCAAGGATGTATCCGATTTTATATAAATACTAGACAACCCATAATCCATGGGATCATCCTTTCAGAGATATTTCTTTATCTAAATAGGGAAATTGAATAGCTATGAATAGACTGTTACTGCTATAGAGTTACTGCTGGGGAGGAAAACAGCTGAAGCGCGGCAATCCACTCTGCCACGCCTATCAGCTGGGCTTCAGAAAAGGGAATATAGGTGAGTATAGCGCAGGGGCGGGCGGGTGGGCCCAGCTGAAAGTCAGAGCGAACCAGTTCGCTCCCAGCTGATAGTCGGAGCTACCGGTTTGCCCGAACCGGTACAATCCCACCCTTGGGAACAAATGGAACTGAGAACAGCAAAGAAAACTCCATGCTTGTTCCCATTCTGGCATGTCACTGAGGACCTGCTCCAGGGATGAAAGAAGCCTTACTTCACCAACAGGCATATGTATCAGTCTCTCATCCTTCCCTCATCACTTCCAACTCTGTATCTATGCCTACCTACCACTATTAAAGAGTTTTCACATTTTAGCCTTGGTTCCAAAACAGGCAACATTCATTCACCTATCAAGCCTTCCCACCATCTGATTAGGTGCAAGAATAGAGGGAGGTGAGCAGTGATGAAATTCATTTTTAAAAAATTACCGGTTCTGTGAGTGTGGCTTGGTGGGCATGGCAGGAGAAGGATACTGCAAAATTTCCATTCCCACCTCACTCCTAAGGCCAGGCAGAGGTGGCATTTGCTTGTTCCTCAAACTACTCAACATTTCCGCTACTGGTTCTTCAGTACCTGTCAGAACATGCTGAATTCACCCATGGAGGTAGGAAATAGTGCAGGAATACCACCTTCCCTTTTGCAACTAAACCTACAGGTTTCTGGAAAGTACAGTTGGAAGGCTCGGGGGCCTTGAATGGTGACAACATCTGCAAATTTCATTTCCCCAGTAACCATGAGTTCCAGTACTCTGCAAGTTAGCTCATTTGTTTTTCCTTGGTTCAATAATAGTTGCCATATACCTCCCAATTTCACACAACTGAAGGTTATAAACAGACATGTAAATTTTAGTAGTATATAAATAGATACAGAATATAGACCTTGATAATGAAACTTAGTGTTTATAATGTGAAAGGAATTTTTGCCCAATTATCAGAACTTATTAAAAATTTAATTTGTCAAGTGAAAGGTAGGCTACATGAGAGGGAAAATCCACACATTTCAAGATATTTCCACTTATTTCAGAGGAAGTCCAAGAAGTCAATAAATAATTTGAAAAGTGTGTTCATTTCTTCTGAAAGGCTGAATTTAACTGTGGAGAGAGAGAAAAATGGTCGGTCATTCTAATGAATAGCTTGATTATTGCAGTAATATTATTAGCTTCTAAACCATAATGATTTCTTAATATCTGAGATTTAATGTGGATTTCATAGAACAGAGCATTTATTAGATAAGACTTTAGATTAAAGAAAAGCTTGGGCTTTATTCCATTCTCATGGTAACATAATTTTACTGCCACTAACCGATGTCATTAAACTAGCAGATGTAAATTTTGTTTTTTCCCTCTTGAGCATAAAACTCCTTAGAAGAAAAAATAAAGCATATACATTGAGGAAAGAAACGGATATAAGTAATATAAACTACAAATAAAGATGAATTGAGAAGGGTTTTACTCAATTCTGTGCATAGATTGGATTTTTTTTTATGCCACAGTTTTGAAGAGACATCTAAAACTTCTTCACAATCTAGGAGAGTAATGTTTTCCTAAATTAACATTTTATGCTTTAGAAGTTTGCACATTCTTACTGACATGGTATGTAGTTTTTATGTACTATCTTTTAGAACACATGAAAAAGACCAACAATTTAAAATGTTGGAGGGTTAATCAAGGTTCAGGTACTTTCAAAATTGCTACAGTGGAAATTTGAACAGCGTAGATCACTATTGCTGATGGCATAGAAAATAAGTCCTTCTGCAGGAGTCATTGTAAGCCCCTTGGTCTTGAATTTGGGGTAAACTTGCAAAGGGAACAAACCTCAGTGTATTTACAACACTTCTGTTGTTAGTAGAACATATCATTAACTTTGTCAATAGTAGCAAAGGGAGCAATACAGAAGAAGGAAAGCACAATATTAGAATTAGGGCCATGGAGAACATGGTGTGAGAGGAATGGGATTGCAGCCGTGACACTGGAAAAAGCCTTGCATTCCATAGACCCCCAGTACTCAGTTTCCCTGCGTAGAATCCCGCATTTCTGAATCCTTGATTAGCACTGCAAATAGAAGGGCATCTTTTTCTAGCCCATTCTCATGAATATTTATTGCACTTGAATTGCTGTTTTTCTGGAAGCTCAAGGTACCATAGATGGGAGCATCCCATGATCCTGTTCCCCATAACACTTACACACTGTAGAGGGGAATCTTTGAAGAAGGATTGCAAGGGCAGTTATATAAACATCGGCTTAGCTTTGAAAAAATGGAAGAAGTGAGAAGGATTCTCTTAGGTATAAAAAAGTGGAGAAAGGTTTCCAAGGTTCGATTAAAGTAGAAGCAAAATGACCGGATCACCTTAATAAATTTTCTGCAACCTGGGTCTTTTCAGTCCAAATACATCCTACTAGAGCTTTCTGCAAGTCTAATGCCTTCAAGAAGATATTTTATACTAAGGAAGTAGAGAAAACAAATGAAATAACTTTATACCTCATACCTTCATACCAGTTCTTATCACAATTTCAGCTTGTTTGACATTTTTTTGGGGGGGGGGTGGAAATGGTTGAAAGCTCTAATCTTGCAAGCAAATAGAGGGATTGTTGCATAGAGACTGGTGGGGAAGCACTACAGTTAAGTACTTTTCTATTTCTTTTTATTTTGGTTACTTTGTTTTATTTTATCAGTTTCTACCATTTCACTGTTTCCCACCAGCCTTACCCAGTACTGGCTTAGCAACTTTTATTTCCATCTGTCATATAAGAAAAGCTCATGCAGAAACTAAGAAATGACAGTGGGAATTTTGATGCACTGACATTGCTTAAACCATCTAAGTGACAATCCCTCTCCCAGTTCTTACAAGATTAAATAAGAGGAATGATAATGTAAGTAAAAAACAACCAAACCTTGCAAATTAACTGAATTTCTTTGCATCACTCTTAACTCAATAGTGATTGGTGGGATTCAAAGAAAGCAACTGCTTTTTCCTTAAGCCAGTGTCTATGCTGTATTGCTGCAATAATACACAATTGATTTCTTGGGGGGTAAAGTGATGTCTTAGCGAAAAGAGCAGCAAGTGAATTTTACTGACATTTAAGCACCCCACAATGTAAATAAATAATGTTATTTGAAAGAAAGTACGCTTCCTGATCACTCTCCATACTTCCTTTACTTACTTACTTTACTTTATTTGGACTTTTATACCGCCCCCTCTCCCCAAAGGGACTCGGGGCGGTGTACAGTCAGATAAAACGCATAAATAAATAGAAAGTACAAACATAATTACATACTCAGTACCTAAAGGAGGAGGCTATAAGAAACTGTACATAAAGCAAAGCAGTTAAAAACAATATTTAAAACAACCCCTAAAAATACCCAATTAAAAATATCTGCCAGGAGGTAGAATAAGACTATGAATGGGCCAAGCCGGCTAAACGGAACAGGTGAGTCTTCAGCTTTTGTCGGAAGGAGCGGAAGTCGGTGGTGGTTCTGATATCGGGGGGGAGGTCATTCCAGGGGGTTGGGCCCATCACAGAGAAGGCTCTACTCCTAGGCGCCGCCCGTTGGCATTGCTTAGTGGACGGCACCAAACTGGATATTTCCTGAGGCACAGATTCCTTCACTTTTGGAATTATGCCACCAAGATGCCATCAGTGCTTTAAGTGTGAAACTAAAAGTGGCAGTTGCAGATAGCACAATGGCATCAACCAGCAGCACTCTTGAGAGCTTCCTCCTCCGATGAACAGCTGATAGTAAGGATAGGAGGAAAGAGCGCAGCTGAGCCTCTGGTGGGAGAAGTAATTCATCTCTTTGAAACCCTGCCAAGTTGCAAGCAGGAGGATTTATTGAAGAGACTGAACCATCTCAAGCAAACTTTATCTGCGAGGCATGAAACAGCTGTCCTGCTAATCAATTTGATTTCCCTAACCCCCATAGATAGTTGCAAAAATGGAAATACTTTAGCCCTTCTACAACCCCCACCCCCACCCCCAGGTTATAAGACCTGAATCTGTCACCAAATCTGTTCTTGTTGATTTAAACACGTCACCCAGAGATACAAGTCTAGCCCAGCAGACTCCCGTACCATCCTTATTGATATCAGTTGACACAGAATGTACTCAGTAAAGCAAAACAAAAAAATATAATAAAGCAGAGAACGTATGGGGCAATGCTATTCAGACTTTCCCCAGTAATATTTGCAGTGGCACCCTTATGACAGAAGGATGAGCAAAAGGATGAGGACACTATGCGTTAAAACTGCCATCAACTCTTATTCAATTCTGGGTGTTTTTGCTATGTAATAATGTGCCCTAATCAAATTAATTGGCAAATAGCAGATTCAAGTCTGTTCTCACTATTATCATGGAATTGTAGGAGTGTGCATAAGCACACCAGCATGCCAAATGTCCCTGTCCTACTGTCCCCATTTATCTGTCCCCATTTCCTGTGTTCTTATTTATTCCTATTTCTGTTATCTTGTACACGAGTGACAAACAAAATAAAATAAAATAAATAATAAAATAAAATAAAATAAAATAAAATAAATAAATAAATAAATAAATAAATAAATAAATAAATAAATAAATAAATAAATAAATAAATATGGTGGGGTGGTATTTGAAGGTAAGAGCGACTTTTTTAATCCATTTATATCTCTGGGTGACATATTTTAAAACAGACTTGCACCTTATAAGAACAGTACAGTAAAGGGTGTTAGGGTCAAAAGGAGACCCAGCAATATAACCAAAATATCTCCCCAGTTCTTCCTAACTGTAACCTCAAGGTCCAGTGGAAGGGACATGCTCTGGGAGCCAACAGTTAAAGAGTTTTGGCTGATGGGACCTAGGAAGTGGGCCTTTACTGTAAAGTAAATGTGCATATTTGGTAACAGCCTTGTGCTTGCATATTTAACATTTTGATATTTTTGTTCAATATAGTATTTCCTATGTCTTCCTATAAACACAGAGCAAACAAATGTAGAAAGAACTCAACAATTATTTGAAAATTGTATAATGTCTAAATCTATAGTTTCCATCATACTTGGAGGTGATGTAAATCCAGAATGGGAGCAGATGCAGTAATCCCCTTTTCTTATTATCATAGCTTCCTTCTTAAGAAGAAGAGGGACATTTTCTCCTCCCTTTTTATGTAGCTAAGATGGGATTTGCAACTTTTCATGATTTTCTCTTGCAGGGTTCACCAATTGTTTCAGTATATTGAGTTAAATGAGGCTGTAGGAGGACATTTCCCCATTGAATTAACATAATGGACAAGGTTTTGTATGGCAACAGCATATAATTGTCTGATCTCTTCTAATTATCAATGTAAATTCTATGCAGGTTGAACTATGCAGAGACAGCAATCTTTTCCCCCTGCTTGTAAGGGTTGACATGCCTTGTAATCTAGAACAATTTATAGAGAAGTATATTCCACCTATAGAAACACAAACTCATGTGTTAAGTAGTATGAAAAATGGCATATTTTCTTTTCCAAAATCTTCATCTTTTTAGATGAGGAAGAATCATGCAAAGATAGCAAATATAAGAAACAATTCCCATTTACTTGAATTTTATTTATGTTGGTGCCTTCAAGCCAGTATTGTCTCCTAGTGAGTACCTGGACAAGTCCCTGCAGCTGAAATTGCATTTTAAGCAGAATTTACATAAATATGTTATCAAAGAGATGGCAAAACAAAAGTTGAGTTACAAGTATAGATGAAAGTGCAGTTTGATCAGGAATTTGAGGCTACCAAAATATCTTCAAAATATGCCTACAAGCCTGCACAAACACCAACATCTAAATTTTAAAAACCCAATATAAACCACATTTGAACATTAAGAAAAGAGAAACAATGGCAGGTGTTTATTGCAATTCAAGATAAAAATCTATTTTGGTATATGATAGCAGAATGGGTTAATGACAATCTTTTCATATACTACATTTAATCAGATTCCCATGCAGGGTTGGGAAGCTCATTTTAAAATTGTATATAAATTTCAGGAACTCGTGGTATCAGACCATAATAATGAAACTTTGTCAGACTGGCCAATAAGTTGATGTCTGAAATGAAAAAGCTTATCAGTGGCCTTAAACCAGACCTGGCAATGATTGTATCTCCCTTTAAATGCTGAAATCTCATCCTTTTCTTGAGAAGGCAGACAAGAACCAGATTAAAAGAAACAGAGAAATAGTCAAATGTAAAATACAAAACAAGATTCCCAGCCCAAAGACATCTCAAGTAGCATAAAATCATATTACGAGATTACAGTCTATCTCTAAACCAGATTATAATCTATAAAGCTAAAACAGAATGAAATTAAAACCATTACAAGATAATTTTTAAAACAAAAAATGTAGGATTGTAAAAGTATAACTATGAAATATGGAACTAGGGAAAAATTCAATAAAAATTATACATACATCAGCTTTTGCCTTATTTCCCTTGCAAGAATATAAAATTTAGTTACTGAACGAGTGATGGAAGGTGTTGGAGAGAGACTGGATGAGCTAGAGGAAGAAATCAAGTGGGGATTTAGTCAGGAATCTGTATGTAATATAAAAGGGAAAGGTCCACTCCTCCCTCCCAATGCTATTGAACCTTATCTAGTCTGGCCCATCTGAGAATTGTTAGTGTGGGGAGATTCCTGTGAAATAGGCATGGGCAATAATGTAACTAATTAATTCTTCATGTGTGGATTATTCACATCAGACAGAAGGTTTCAAATCTAAAAGGAATATTACAAGATTCTGATCTTCCAGCTACTTTGTGTAATGAGGATAAAAAAGATTGGTCCAAATGGGCCCCCAATTTTCCAGTATAGTAAGTAAGTATAACAACATGAAACCTGGCTCAAAAACAGTAACTGTGAGAGGGACCTTGGAGTCCTAGTGGACGATCACTTAAAAATGAGACAGAAATGTGCAGTAGCAGCCAAAAAAAAGCTAATACTGTCCTTAAACAGAGGCATAGAATCAAAATTACATGTAGTATTAATACTTTATAAAACCTTAGCAAGGCCAAACCTGGACTACTGCATCCAGTTTTGCTCACCACATTACAAAAAAGATGTTAAGACTTTGGAAAAACAAGAGTACCTAAGAAGATTAAAGGCCTGGAGACTAAAAAATATGAAGAACAATTGGGATTTGGGTTGGCTAATCTAGAGAAAAGAAGGACAGGGGTGCCATGATGGCACTATTCTAGTATTTGAGAGGTTGCCACAAAGAGAAGGGGGTCAAGAAATAATGGAGGAGAGAAACAATGAACTAAGGCAGGGGTGTCCAAACTTGGCAACTTTAAGACTTGTGGACTTCAACTCCCAGAATTCCCCAGCCAGCAGAGCTGGCTGGGGAATTCTGGGAGTTGAAGTCCACAAGTCTTAAAGTTGCCAAGTTTGGACACCCCTGAACTAAGGAGAAACTTCCTAACAGTGAGGGCAATTAACTTCCTAATTAGTGAAGACAATTGCCTGACAATTGTGATGTCAGAAGTTGTATGTGCTTCATCACTGGAGGTTTTTAAGAAGAACTAGACAGCCACTTTTCTGAAATGGTATGAAGTCTCCTGCTTGAACAGAAGACCTGAGATTGATCTTATTAGCATCACATAGCAGGATATTCAATTCATGGGATATTTTTAACAGCACACATACTAAAATTGGAAATATCAATATTAATGATTAACACTTTTCCATATGGATAAAGGATGGCTTATGGGAGAAAAAGATACTTATATGTAATGTTTGGAGGGGTTGATAAATTATTAAGTTTGTACTTGTGGTGAAGACCAGAATCTACCTCTTTATATTTCTTTTTTTCTGTTTTCTTATTTTCTCTTTTTTTCTGTATTCATTTTTTTCTTTGGTTTCTTCCTGAGTTTAGTTTGACTTTTGCTGTTGTTATTAAATTTTTCAATAAAAATTAGTTCAAAAAAATAACATTGGAAATCTTACATTAATCTGTGGACTCCGGTTTTGCCTGTGCTTTCCACATCAACAAATATCGAAATACGTCTTCAGATTAGGGAGTGGCCTTAATTTTCAAGAAAAGCGATAGGATGATCCTGCCAACTATCAAGCTATAAACCTCTTATCCACAAGTTTTATGCATGCCATTTGGACTGAAAATTACAAAAATGGCTTGCAAATGAAGCTACTTTTGGTTGTGAGCTGGTGGGGTTTAGACCTGTTCATTCTACACTAGACTATATTCCGATTTAATCAAGAAATGCATTGGAAGATCTAATACTTCATGTAGCCTTTGCTGATGTCAAATCCAGGTTTGATTGAATTTTGAGACCTCTTGTATGGAAAAATACACAAGGAGTTAGTTCTGATCTATGGTTACTGTTCCTAATCCAGAAGCTGCCAAAACATTCTAGCAGTGGTGGGATTCAAATGTTTTTACTACCAGTTCTGTGGGCATAGCTTGGTGGCATGGCTTGGTGGGGGCGGCAGAGGAAGGATACTATAAAATCTCCATTCCCTCCAGGTATCGCAGTATCCAGGGGAAGGATACTGCAAAATCCCCATTACTTCCCGATCAGCTGGGATTTGGGAGGCAGAGAATAAATGGGAGCAGGGCCAGTCACAGGTGGTATTTATCAGTTCTCCAAACTACTCAAAATTTCTGCTACTGGTTCTCCAAAACTGGTCAGAACCTGCTGAATACCATCTCTCCATTCTAGATAAAATGTGAGTCACAAAGCCTATCATCAATCCCCATTTCTGTTCATAATGGAGTAGGACATCCTACTCCTCTTTTGACATATAATTTCACTGTCAAAGAAACACTGGAATCCAAACCTAAGAACACAAATGCACACACACCAGAATAGCAAACATGAATGCCCACTCTTGCTTTAGGCAGTCCACATTTCAAGGACTCCCAACTGGCCTCAGACATGCACTGAATAGCTTAGTGAAGCTATTCTCTTATTGCAGAGAAAATTCCCCTGTAATAAACTTCCAGAAGACTAAAGTAATGATCTTCATTAAAACATTCAGGAAGCTTCAATTAGGGATAAAAGGCCAGGAGAATGAGTAAGTGGGGACTTTTAAATATCTGTCTCTGGTCCTTCAAGACTGAGGTTCATGGAATGCATACAATGATGATGTAGTCTCATAGGCCCAAGTAAGTACTCCGACTATTCTAATCAGGTTTATTTCCATGCGAAAGATAAGGAATGTATCTCTATAGATCTAAAACTGCTTACAGTAAAATTCTGGGCTTGATTGCTTGATGGATCCCAGTTAGGCCTTTACCCACATTTTAGCTGATGGAAATAACACAAACTGAGTTCATAACAGCAGCGCCTCAAGCCTCAAATGTGTATTCAATATAATTCTGAGGCTAGAGACTGGCCAGTTGAGGATTGAGGTAAGAGCTGCTTATTCATGTTCAATTATTGGTTTAGACCCCATTGTTTCTCAGTCAATCTGAGCCCATTTCTTCTATCTGACAACTTCTAATCCTTCTGGTTCCAATTTTTAGAAAACTTTCACCATATGGCCTTCTCCCTTGATTTCCTACATCTCATCGAATTTACTCAAGTTAACAAAAGTATCAGAGAATGGCTTTTAGATATTGCATGAAGTAATGAGAGAGGCCTTATTCCAGAATCTATCCAAAGAGAGTTTAATCACCCTAGGTGGAAACAAACTAATTACATTAATTCACTGATCTTCCCATTTCAACAAATGTTTTTTTTTCCGAGCCAGATGGAACAACTTCAGCACTTTTATATGTAGTTTTAATAAAGTTTCCACAGCTTATCAAGCCTCTCCTTGTAGTGATGGTTCAGTTGAATCACAGCTGGATTAAGGCCAACTAATACTCTATGCCTGACCATGGTGCTCCTCAATGGAAGCAAAGTTCTCACACCATGAGACAGAAACAGTGTGATAGCTGACTTCTTCAAATCAAATTATTCAACTATAATCATTCCCTTGACAAACATATTTCTGGGTTGAAATGAGCACTAATGAAATGTCTGCATGAAGGCAACATTGTTCCCTCTAAGCTGCGCGCCTGCGCGGCCGCGCACATAACAAGAAAACACAGCGCAGAAGTTTCAAACTGTGTGCAGTGTTTTTTAACGTCTTAAAATATTACTGAAAATATCCCCCCCCCTCCTCTCTCTGCACTGAACTCTCTCCTCCATCTGGTGATTGGTCAACTCAATGAAGACTCTACCTGGAGACCGATGACGTTACAGAAGGGAGAATTCTCATTAGTCCTCTGGGGCTTCGTTGGTTTCTGGGAAAACGCAATTCGCTGGTTATAGCCTGCATTTCCCTGCACATCCGGGGTTTCTCAGGCATTGCGTCTGAAGCCCCGTTCTCAGCTAGACAGCCGTTCTGAGATCCCTTCGCTTTGCAGAGAGAGGGAAGCAGCGGGGAATTGGACTGCCTGAGCCAAAGGGGTTCACAGGATCTTGAGATTTGGTTTTTGAGCAGTACCATTCCACTCTTTCCTTTTCCCTTTCTGTCCTTCTTCTATCTTCCTTTGCTTTTCCTTTTCCTTTCCTTTATCTTCTCCTTTTCTTTCTCTTTTGCTTTTCTTTCTCCTTTCCTTTCCTTTTTCCTTTCTTTCTTTTCCACTTCCCTTCCTTTCTCCATACCCAAGTATTTATGTATGTTCACTTTCTTGAGTTACCTATGAAGTAATAAAGGTGGGATAAAAATCTAATAAATAAACTCAAGTCCCATACCTTTCATCCTGTGATTTCTACTTCTCATGAATATGGGGCAAAAGTTTGAGGATGGATTGGTGCAGAGGCCAAATAAATGGTATCTTGTTTTTGATAATTGTAAATTGACAGCTCTCTTTAATGATGGAAGCAGAATCCTAATCTCTTTGGATTTTTTTTTCAGAGCCCTTTTGCTGTTGCTAGCCTAAGTCAGCTAATGTTAGGGCTTTCTGCTAGCTTTTTTTTTAATGCAGGATAACTGAGGAAGTGCTAATGAAGCACTACTGAGTGACTTGCACAGCAGATGGCTGCCAAGAAACCAGAACTTTTTTGTGTTTTTCTATAGTATCATGTTTTTCCTGTAGTTTTTGGAAGTGAACTAATCGGGTTAGTCTGCTCACTACATAGTGATTATTCTTTCTTCTGATTTCCTGAAGTAAAGCTCAAGAAAAGGTCTTCATATTGCTCAGATAAGACACTCACTTCTGAAAGCTGTTCTGCAATCTATCACCCTGCTTGATTTTTGTTTGTTTGTTAAAGATAAATACAACTAGACAGAGATGCTACAGTTGGTGTTAATTTCACTATGTAATTAATTAATTCACTAATTTCACTTTTTCCTTTCCTTTCTTTTTTCCTTTCCTTTCTTTTTTCCTTTCCTTTCTTTTTTCCTTTCCTTTCTCTTTTCCTTTCCTTTCCTTCTTTTCCATTTCATTTCCTTTTTCCTTTCTTCTCTTTTCCTTTCTTTTTCTTCTTTCCCATTTCCTTTCCCTTCCCTCCCCCTCCCTTCCCTTCCTTCCTTCCTGGGGGTCTGAGGGAGAGGGAGGGGACCCTTTACCTCCTTGCCCCCCTCCCCAACATCTGCTCTGATGGCAATTATGACTAAAAAAAATCAGGTGCTCAGGCATGAAAATATGCCGCTCAAACACTATACTTTTCCGCACACACTGAAAAAAAATTAGAGGGAACATTGGAAGGCAACCAAGCTCAGATAGTGCCAAGGAGCCCTCAATTTTTTTAAAAAAATGCAGATTAAAGTTGAACATAGCAGCTAAGGACAATTCAAAAAAGAAATTACTAAAATCAAATGTGGCAGTGAAAGAGTTAAGAGCATGACTGTTAGTGGGGAAAAGTCTCTGGTGCAACACTTCCCTTGATGCCCTAAGCATTGCTTATTTTGCATAACTAAGGGCGCAATTGAATCCATCAGGCATACACTGGTCTTTTCATAATGATATCCAAAAAGACAAATTTTACTATTGCTGTTACATGCTACAGGCAGGTCTGAGGAATCCTTTGTGGATTTCCTCGTATCAGATTTTTAAAAGCCTTATTATGCATAATGTAGCAAAGGCAATGTGTGATTTCTGGTCTACATGTGTGTATTTATTCCATCAATCTTTTGTCAAGTATTAATTAGTTACTAATTGTAATTTAACATTTTAGATTATTAAACATTACAGTCCAATTTATATCTACTGTACAATATATTGTTAATCTATTTCACTATGGATTCAGTATCTGGTTTTAGACTTTATTTATAATTAATTGTGTGAGAATTTTGTTCTTGTCTTAACTGATTTTAACTCTTGAAGTTAATAAAGTAGTACAGTGCTGTGTTAGTTAATTTATACTTAAGCATATTATACCTCGGTGGCTGGGTTTTGTTATATTTTGATTTAGCTAGTCCCTGGCCAAAATAAATTATCTATCAACATCCCAGAATGCATGTGGATCCCCAAAAGATTCCCATGCAGAGAGAAAACATGGGCTTGGATTTGACTGAAATACAACAAAATGAAATGCCATTTATGGTGGTAAATGGCAATGAATAATAAAGTAGGAGAAATATAGTAGCATTCAATGGGTAAATACAAAATATGTTTTGTTGAAGGAATAGCAGTAGAAGCATTCACAAACTACTCAGTGGGAAAATGAACAGTCATACAGGGGGAAATAGTAATTAGTGGGGAAATAGCATTTAAACAATAATTGAGAGAATAAGGGCTAATGCTGGGGTATTGCAGTTTTTTAAAAAGAGAAATTCAATATACTGTATTTTCAGAGTATAAGATGCACCTTCCCCCCCCCCAAAAAAGAGGGTGAAAATCTGGGTATGTCTTATACAATGAATATAGCATTTTGGCCTACTGAAACACAGCCCCCTTTGCAAAAATGGACAAGCAGGGGGTTTGGGAGGCTTGCAAAGTGCTCCTGGGGGCTGGGGAAGGCAAAAATGAGCCTTCTTAAAAGCCATTTTTCGCCCTCCTCAGGCTCCAGAGGCTTTATAGGAGCCTGGGGAGGGCGAAAAGAGCCTCCCCCGCCCTCCCAGAGGGCCTCCGGAGGCTTCAGGGACCGTCCGGAGGCTTCCCTGAAGCCTTCGGAACGCTTAAAATGACCCTCCGAGCAAACCGGAAGTGACTTCCGGTTTGCTCGGAGGGTGGTTTTAAGCGCTCCGAAGGCATCAGGGAAGCCTCCGGACGGTCCCTGAAGCCTTCGGAATGCTTAAAACCACCATCCGAGCAAACCAGAAGTGACTTCCGGTTTGCTCGGAGGGTCGTTTTAAGCGCACCGAAGGCGTCAGGGAAGCCTCCAGACGGTCCCTGAAGCCTCCGGAGGCCCTCTAGGAGGGCAGGGGAGGCTCTTTTCGCTCTCCCCAGGCTCCTATAAAGCCTCTGGAGCCTGGGGAGGGCGAAAAATGACTTTTAAAAAGGTGAACTCAGCTGGCCAGCACACGCATGCGCGCTGGCCGCTGACAGGGCAGTGCCTCGCGTGCCCTGACAAATGGCTCCACGTGCCACCTATGCCATGCGTGCCATAGGTTCGCCATCACTGCTCTAGATGATTCTAGAGATTCCCTAGGATACGCAGTATTTTTACAAGGAGGAGGATAGATCAGAGGAAGTTGACTTCAGTGGGAAAGAAAAGCAGACAAAATAAATTTCATTTCTTCACTCTGGTTGGTCAAAACGTTCGGCTCCCAAAGTCTCTACAAAAGGTTATTGAGTCATCCAGGGCAAATTCACAAACGATTCCTCGGTTCTCCTTGTCTTAAATATATTTGCTTTTAAAATATCCCCTTTCCTCTTGCCTTGAAATTAAACAGCATTTATAAGATTTTTGAAACCCAATCAGCCTTTCAGCAGAGTTTCTACATGCATGTTCGGTCTCACCACAATGGAAGTTTTATCCCTATAATTAGGGGAAATAATCAAACAAGTTCACAGTTGCAAGAGGTTAAGTGTGGAAGATGGGGAATAAGAATTCAGGATTCTTCATAATCATTGCCTATTTACAAGCTTTGGTTCCTCCAATATCTGAATTGAATTGAATTGAATTTATTAGATTTGTTAGCCGCTCCCTCTCCACGAAGGGACTCGGGGCGGCGTACAATAAATAAAAACACATATTATACAATTAAAACATTTCACGGAGGAGGTGTCAAAATCGCATAGTACAATACATAGGAATAGTCATAATAGAATTAAAAATTAAAATACCCCAATATAAAATTACAAATTTAAAAGATTGCCAGGAGGATAAAGATGGAATTATAATTGAGCCAGGCCGGCTAGTTGAAAAAGGTGGGTCTTGAGTTTTGAACGGAAGGAGCGGAGGTCGGTAGTAATCCTAATGTCGGGGGGGAAGGTCATTCCAGAGGGCTGGGCCCATCACAGAGAAGGCCCTGTTCCTGGGCGCCGCCCTCTGGCACTGTTTAGTGGACGGCACCCGGAGAAGTCCCTCTCTGTGAGAGCGAATTGGTCATAGGGATGTATGGGGCAGGATGCGATCCCGCAAGTAGCTAGGTCAAGTAGCTAATCTGTCTCATTATGACAACTTTTCTTCCTGAATAAAGGCAACAACGGTGCAATGTTCAAATTTTAGGAGGCAACAATCTCAGGAAAAGCTGAAGAGGGTGGGGATTGATCAACTTGAGGCATCATTACCTCATCTCTCTTTGACGACTGAGCTTTTTATGCCAAGTAGAATACAGAAAGCAGACACCGTGTTTTGAGGATTTAGTGCAATATTAGATAATAATAGTGTTTTCTCTCTCCCAAGCATGCACACTCATAAGGAAGTGATGTACATGATAATAGGATCAATATGTCTGGAATCCTCTCTCTAGCCACAAGAAAATTAATTTCCTTTCCATTATGTTTCCTTCTGGTTGCATAGTTTCAGTTTATGAGATATGTTTTACTTACAGAGCACAATATCCTAAGAGGCAAAGTTTAACTTTTCATTAAAAATGAAAAACAAAATGCTGAAGGATGCAACAACTGCTTCCACTTCCCTCCCCTCTAACTTAGTCTGAAAGGATTGGGTGTTTATGCTAATTCTAGAACTAAGAGGTAGGGAATAAAGATCTAAGGGCCACTATTTCTCAGAAGAATAGGCTGTTCACCATTTTTCTTGAGTTTGTGGGAGAATCGGGGTCAAATAAGTTTAAAATATTTGTGATTTTATTAAATAAATGAGTCGTACCAGGCATCTGGTTGACTACTGTGGAAAATTTAATATGGGGTTACCTGACTAAACCAACAGCGCTAGAAAAATAACCTACCTCCAGAAATTACAATCTAGAGCAGTGATGGCGAACCTATGGCACGCGTGCCACAGGTGGCATGTGGCGCCATTTGTCAGGGCACATGAGGCGCTGCCCTGTTAGCTGGCGAGCGCGCATGCACGCGCTGGCCAGCTGAATTCACCCTTTTTTAAAGCCATTTTTCTCCCTCCCCAGGCTCCCCAGGCGCCTTATAGGAGCCTGGGGAGGGCACCCTTTTTTAAAGCCATTTTTCTCCCTCCCCAGGCTCCCCAGGCGCCTTATAGGAGCCTGGGGAGGGCAAAAACAGCCTCCCCCGGAGGCCCTCAGGAGGCTTCATGAGCTTCCCTGAAGCCTTTGGAGCGCAAAAAACTGGTCCTATGGGCAAACCGGAAGTTTGGGAAGTTTGTTTTGACTGCTCCGGAGGCTTCAGGGAAGCCTCCTGAAGATCCCCGAAGCCTCCGTAGGGCTTCTGGAGGGGCGGGGGAGGCTGTTTTTGCCCTCCCCAGGCTCCTATAAAGCCTCTGGAGCCTGGGGAGGGTGAGAAAAGCATGCAAAAAATGGGGGGTTGTGCCTACAGTGTGTGCATGTGCACTGGGGGAGGGGGTCGTGCATTGCATTATGGGTGCGGCACGCCCACACATGACCCCCCCTGCGCTCCCCCCACTTATGGCACGCGAGCCAAAAAAGGTTCGCCATCGCTGATCTAGAGTTTGTCTCTAACTGAATTCTGTGTGTATTCTCAACTACCACATTAACTGTGAACCCATTCTTATAAGAACCTCATTCAAGGGATCATGTAATCCATTATACATTGAACACAAATATATACATAACAGGAAAGAAACTGTTGTATATGAAAGCCTTCATATGTTATTGAGCCTTTGTAAATGAGAAGAAAATTCTTTGGGGAGAATATGTGAAAAGAATGGAGGCTGCATAGTTAAAAACTATTTTTGAAGAATCTTTATATATTCCTTATACTTGCAAACAATTTATATAGCCAAGTTTTTTCCCTTGACTTCTTCAGCACAATATAGGGGCTAGGTAAAGTAAAGACAAAGGTTCCCCCCGCACATATATGCTAGTCGTTCTTTTTTCTTTTTTTCCAAAGAATTTTATTGGTTTTTTAAACATTTATAGGGAAAAGGGTAAATGGAAGGGTATACAAATTTTGGCAGTTGCAAGTGTAGCAGGCGCCCCCTCCCTCCAAACTCATAAAATACATCTGAATATAAAACATTAGTACATAATCATATAAAATCAGCATATTAATTCTAAAATATATATTTTCCATCAGTTTATATATTGTAATATATATTCTACATATAATTTCATTACTACTTTCGGTCTGTTTATAACAATGTGGTTTTCTTATTCATTTTTGTGATCTGAGCTTTCTTGGTGTTGCCCCTTCTCCCCCCGCTGGCAGAGCTCCGGCCCCTCCCGTGTCCTGGATAACCGTTGTAGAGTCTTCTGTTTTTTCTAGGTTTGCTTTGTTTTTTTCCATAAAGGCCTGTGCCTCTATGGGTGTATTGATTCTAATTCTTGTCTCCTCCCAGAATATCAGCATACCTTCAGGCATCAACCATCTAAACCACACCCCCTTCTGGTATAATTTATTCGCCAATTGCGAATAATTTTTCCTTTTTTCCCTAATTTTTTTGGGGATCTGCTTCAGGATGGTTATTTCCCTGTCGTGATATGTCAATGCTTGCCCCCTTTGTACACCCAGAATCTCGTCTCTTGTGCTTTTTCTAAGGAATTTAATATGGACCTCCCTGGGTACATTGTGTGTTCTGGCATAAGCTGAATTCACTCTATAAACCAGATCTATCTCCCATTCCATCTGTTGTTTTTCTTTATGTATGTATTCGGCTAGAATATCAGTCATAATGTCCCTTATATTTTCCCCAACTGCTTCTATAACATTTTGAAATCTAAGATAAAAGGACATTCTCTCAAACTCTGTTTTCATTTGTTGGATATCAAGTTCTTTGTTTCCCTTCTGCATTGCTTCTACCCCCCCCTCACCTCCGCCACCCCACCCTCCACAAGGTCCAGTCTCTGTGAGTTCTTATAGCTTTGGACTTGATTCTCTTTAATTTCTTCCTTCATTTCTTTTAATTGTTTCTTAATTTCTTCCTGGCCCTGCATAAGTTGCTGAAGCATTTGTTGCAAATCCATCTCTGTACTCTTAGGTTGCATCAGTTCTGTAATCTTTGACTGTGTGGCAGGACTGGATGTTGCAGATGTTGGTGCAGAAGTAGCAAAGCCAGGTTTTCCAGGGGGTGGTCTTTTTGGAGACATAGTTTATGAAGTAGAGAGATCAGTCAGTATAGAGAATGGACAGCTGGAGAAGTAGAGCAGACAGATGAGTCCAGGAGGCAGAAGATCCAAGCAGATGGGAGTTTCTTTAGTCAGTCTGGTAATAGAGAGAAATTTCCCCCCCAGAGAGTTCAAAAAAAAAAAAAACAATCCACAAGAGATTCTTCTGGGTGACACGGAGACAAAGACCGGAAGCCTGAATTTTAAAGGTGGAGTCAGGTTTCACAGTTCATGAAGACAACGGAAGTGTGCCATCTTGCCCTGCCAGCTTTGGGCTCAGAGGCATAGTAAAGTTTTAAAAGTTCACAAAGTTCTCAGGTCATCAATAAATTCTGGAGCTAAATCCAGTGAAAATCACTTTTACAGGGGTGAGGCATCATTGGTAGGCTCTCCCCCCTCCTCCTTCCCCTGGGGGCGAAAGCAAGATTTTCTCAAGCTGCTTGTCCAAGGGGGGGGGGAATCCCCCTCCCTCCAGCCGCACCTCCAAAAAAATCCGAGAGTTTAACTTTTTAAATTGCTGAAAAGTCCATCAAGTCAAGAGAAAGGGAATGAAGAGAGGAAGCGCCTCACCACACCGCCGCTGCTTCCTTCAATTTTGCATCGTCCGATCAGCCTGAAGCGAGACGCCCACGTGCCCTCCGAGACTGCTCCTCGATGCCTGGAGCAAAGCGGAGAAACCCCCACCAGCCGCCGCCGATGCCAGGGTCCTCTGCGAGCCGCTCCTTCGGCAGGACGCCTCTCTGGGGCGTCCTGTGCCCCCCAGAAGCGGGGAAGCCCACCGGGGAGCGGGAGCGGGCAAGGGACTTGCCCGTCGCCATAGCCGCTGGAACCGGAAGTCGCCATGCTAGTCGTTCTTGACTCTAGGGGGCAGTGCTCATCTCTGTTTCAAAGCTGAAGAACTAGCATTGCCCAAAGACATCTCCATAGTCATGTGGCCGGCCTTCAGTTGTGCCTAAAGTCTGTGGCAGGCATATACTTCAACGATTCTCTGAAAGGTGGATCATGTTTCCCAAAGTTGTATGGTTACCCCAGATAAGATACAAGCCTGAGATGCTTCATAGAATGTAAGATAACTTGAGGTCTGAAATAAATTACTTGTAAGAGATTAGCTCAATCTTGGCTCTTTGGCAAGGTGTTTGACTTTTTTTGTATAAATTTAAATATTTTATATACATTTCTGAAAGTCTACCACAAATGGTAAGCACCAGGCATTAAAGGGGAAAGGGGAAATTTCTTTTCAGGTTTTTACAATTGACTTCAAAAGGGAATTACTTTACATCAGTGGTCTTCTTTTATTTCCAATTGGAATATGTCTGGGAGGGACATAGAACAAAAGAAGCCTTTTATGTGAATTTTTCCATTTCTGCCCATAATTGAGCTGGACAGACAACAGTGGCAGCTGTAGTAGACCCACCTACTCTCTGTGTCTCATTTTTGCTGGCTCTTTTTGTGCTAACAGCCTCCCACTGATGTTTCGTGTGTGCTTTGTAGGCACACACTGCTTCTTGGCTGCTCCAGATGTCTTTTGTCCTACTTTCTGCCACTCCCTTGGGTTTTATTTTTACTGTAGGATATGCTAAAGAGTAATTCTGTCCTGATAAAGCATTTAGAACAATAGCATCATCAGGTGAGTAGGTTAACTGAGATGTCTTAGTAATTTTATCTGCTCACCAGCTAGTTTTCTTCGCTTCTGTTTAGTCGGAATTGGCAGCAAGAAGCACAGGAAGACCATCATGACACTGTCTCTGCCTCTCTCCTCCAAAATACATTCAAGAAGAGAACTGCTTCCTGATGAGAAGAAAACTCAGGGAGCCACTGGAAGTCCATCTTTTTTGACTAGCATTGTCTGTCACAGCGGGCAGATATGCAAGTAGTCTGAATTCTAAGCACAAAAGATAAATGGAGAAATGGTGATGTAAGAAAGGAAGCATTGTGTACAAGGTTTGATCTGCATGACTAGATTCCCTCAGCATGAGCAAAGCAAGTAACCTTTTTTTAAAAGATAAAAATGTACATTGTTATCCTCCAACCCACTGAGAAGTAATTTTTATCTGTTCTTTTCTGCTATGTACATGTCAATATCAGTAGTTTCCAATTTATATCCGCTCAAGCAGCATTTTCTGATTAATCTGCAATGCTTCATTTCATTGTAGGTAAACACCTCCAGTACACCTGGCTATTGGACTGCCATATCTGTGGACAAGCAAGGCATCTTCCTTCCCTCCCTGCCTCCCTCCCTCTCTCCCTCTATTAAATTAACAAGAGTTCTACCATTACTCCTTAGAGTCCATGACAGAAACATAAAACAATTCCTCTCCTCTTCTTGATCATTTCCCATTCTAGCTCAAGTGACAGAAAAAAATTGTAACATTGTGTTTTTGCTGGTCCACAGTGAACATCATGAAACTATCAGGTGTGAAAGTGTCAAATATGAAATAGAGTCAATGAAGAAGCTCTTATAAAATAAGTATAAAAAAAATAAAACTCTTCAAAGGCCACATATGGAAAAGAAGGAAATTGGTTCTTACTGTCCCAGGAAATGTGAGAAGCAGGGCCATAGTACATGTGGTCTAGGTAGAAGAACAAAACACCACTATGACTGACTGACATCGAGGAAGGCTGAAATCTAGAAAGAGATTTCTTAAGCCAATTTCATTTCCAACCAATCTACACGTAGGAATTAAGCGACTGAAATCTACACTTTGGAAGAGGCCTAAGCCAAAATGGACATAGGGAAGCCTTATTTGGAAGAAGCATGCATTGGAAAACTTCAGATAATTTAATTGCCGTCTAAAAAATAATAATGGTATTAAGAGCACAAATTGGCTGAGTTAGGATCAATCAGTCAGATGTATCCCTCTGGTTTTAAGACAAAATAATTGGAGTTGCCAAAGAAAGATAGGACATAGACATGATAAATTACTTCGTATTTTTTCTCTAAATAAGATAAAATAAATAAAATAGTCTTACAGATATTTCTTGCTCTTCTCATTCTAGCCAATGGGGAAAACATCCAAGAATTCAGAAAAACAGTGAGGTGAGCCACAGATACATGATAAAGCATAATATCAGTTCAGTCTTACTACTTAAACCCATAAATGAGATTCTAAAATGAATATATTTTATGTTCAAATATGTGTTTGATATAGTGAAACTTGAACACATTTTACATCTGATGTTTCTGTTATTTATTTATCTTATGTAGAATTTCATCATTCATCAGAGCCAGGGAATTATAGCAGTTTTCATAACAACTATATTTCACATCCTGTCTCAAAACGTGACTATTTATTAATACATGGACACATCAGACTGCCCATTTCTGACATTTATTTTCAGACTGAATAGTGATTCTTTTATATTTGCATACTACAAAGATAGAATAAAATAAACCTTGAATCTAAGACAAATGTCTACATCTTCCCATAAATTAAACTGAAAGGTCTTGCAGTGTCTTTTGTTCCCTATTGATTTTCACTCATTTCCCACCTTATTTTGATCTTGTCAACCCTTCCAGATAGTTCAGAGAAGTATGAACTACCAAACTAGAACCAAACATACTAATATTATTGTGATTATTACAATTATTATTGCAATCTTACAATAGCAGAATCTTGCAACTCTGAAAGCACTTTCCCCTTTTCCTACCTTTACATCCCAGAAAACCAGTGAAGGTCTGAGATGCTTTCTAGAACCATCATTAGGAGTTTAACCACAAGTGTAGATTCTAGGCGATCTTGCATAAAACCTTTATTTTTATTATTTGTTTTACTTATTATTACTTTATTTGTACCTGTGATTTATTATACTTGATGGAAAAGTCATGTTTAAGTTGTTGTTTTGAAGATCATAGTTTTATGTATGCATGTATGTATGCAGTGATGTCCCGGTGTCTGGAAGCCGTCGGGGTCTGGATGGGGGACAACAGACTCAAACTCAACCCCTCCAAGACTGAGTGGCTGTGGCTTCCGGCACCTCGGTTCAGCCAGCTGACTCCATCGCTGGCCATAGGGGACGAGCTACTGCCCCCTGTGGAACGGGCGCGCAATTTGGGCGTCCTCCTAGATGCCCGGCTGTCAATGGATGACCATGTGGCAGCCGTGGCAAGGGGGCGTTCCACCAGGTTCGCCTGGTGCGCCAATTGCGTCCCCTACTGGACCGAGATGCCCTACGCACAGTCACTCATGCACTGGTGACGTCTCGCCTAGATTACTGTAATGCTCTCTACATGGGGCTTCCCTTGGGACGCGCCCGGAGACTGCAGCTAGTCCAGAACGCGGCCACGCGGGTTATCATGGGAAGGTCTAGATACTCCCACGTAACACCGCTCCTGCGCGAGCTGCACTGGCTACCTGTGGTTTTTCAGGTGCGTTTCAAGGTCCTGATTACTATCTTTAAAGCGCTCCATGGCTCAGGACCTAGTTACTTGCGGGATCGCATCCTCCCACATACATCCCTGCGGCCAATCCGCTCTCACAGAGAGGGCCTTCTCCAGGTGCCGTCCACTAGGCAATGCCAGCGGGCGGCGCCAAGGAGTAGAGCCTTCTCTGTGATGGGCCCAACCCTCTGGAATGACCTCCCCCCCGACATTAGAACCACCTCGGACTTCCTCTCCTTCCATCAAAAATTGAAGACTCACCTGTTCCGACTAGCTGGCCTGGCATGATTATAAATGTTACATCTATGAACTCCTGGTAGTATATTCTCATCTGGTTATTTTAAGGGTAATGTTTTAGTTTTAATTGTTTTTAGGGCTTTTAGCCTCATATTTATTTATTCTTCTGTACAGGACTCTTAATTTTAACCTCCTCCACATACATACATACATATATTTATAGCCCTATTTATATTTGTATTTTATCTGTGATTTATTGTGGACTGTACACCGCCCCGAGTCCCTTTTTGGGAGAGGGGGCGGTTTAGAAATGTGAATAAATAATAATAATAATAATAATAATAATAATAATCAATAATCAATAATCAATAATCAATAATCAATAATAATAATAATAATAATAATAATAATAATAATAATAATAATAATAATAATGTTTTAAGTGTACACACTTCCAACTTCAATCACTTCTAGCTGTTGAAGAAACTTGTGCAAAAGTAAAACCCTTTTTAAAAAAAAATACGAATAACAGTGGAAAAATAAAAAAGAAAGAAAGTAGAATAATCACCCATCTCACTCAGCTTTATTCAGACTGATGTGTTCCTATCGAGTCCCTTTCGGGAGAGGGGGCGGTATATAAACGCTAATAATAAATAAATAAATAAATCTTAGATAGGTCAGAAATTGATAATAAGCATAAAAATAAAAAGAGTGGGGTTTGTCTGCATGTTTTCACTCTTCTATATTTTTAATAACCTTCACATGTGCATAGAAGAAGAATGGAGAGCTAAGATTTCTCTAAATACTTATCTACATGTACTCTGTGTGTTCAGCAGGTTCTGACCAGTTGTGGCAGAAATTTTGAATAGTTCAGAGAACTGGCAAATACCACCTCTGACTGGCTCCACCCCTGTCTATGCCTCCAGAGTCCCAGCTGATCGGGAGGAAATGAGGATTTTGTAGTATCCTTCACCTGGAGAGGGGTAGGATTGGAGATTTTGCAGAATCCTTCCCCTGCCATGCCCACCAAGTGTCAGGGTTCCAAATAGCATCCAAAAGTAAATCAGAGTCCAAAGAAAAGTATTGCTCAAAGTTCCAATTTATTAAGAGAGCCATGTTGGCACATCTGGGAAAACCCGAATCTGAAAGCTTCCTGGTTTCCCCCACCCAGTTGAAAATTCAAGATCTTGCCCCCACACCCACGAGTCCATCACATGGCCCATTCTCCCGCTGCCATGCTGCCAGTTCCACCCATCCAATTCCAGTCAAGTGCAGAGGTGCAGAAACAAAGGATGACCTTGGCTTTTTAGAAAGAATTTTGTTGTGACTATATAGTATGTAGACTCCTTACAATCCCCCCTCCCATTTTCCCACAATAGAAAATGCATAACAGAATAATAGAAAGTATGGCAGGCCAAAGACCCAAAATAAAAGATGGCTGCAGGCCTGACACCAAGCCATGCTACACCAGCCAAGCCATGTCCACAGAACTGGTAGTAAAAATTTTTGAATCCCACCACTGCTTACGATATGTATGTATCCCACTCACACTGCCTCACAGTGCTGTTGCCTAAATCAAATATTAGAAGACAAGAGAGTCTGAGCTGTCAAATAGCTACTTCTGCCTGCTTCAGACGATGCTGGCATGGGCTTTGATTGCCGGATAAACACAACTGTGAAAGCTTCAGTCACTTTCTTGATGAGCTACTCATAATTCAGTATTGTTCTGCTTTCACACCATACCATGGTCTTTACCATCTGTTCTTTGCTGGCCTTCATATCTGGCTGCAAGTATTTTGTAGCATAATCTTACCTTGCGGGCTATGACTGTTCCTTTGTGGAGAAGATTATATGCACTTCCCATTAATACTAATGGAGTTACATGCATCGGTAACTCCAGAAACCATAAAATGTAAGCATGTCATATTCCTCCAAAGCATAATCCCACTGAATGGTGATAGTCCATAGGTGTTTATCACAGCAAATTGTATTGAGAGAAAGGCAGCTCTTTTGTAAGGTGCTCAAATTCCTTCATGCATTTTTATCTTCTTTTGCAGTTCCTGCTTATTTTAGGATGTGCATAATTTAGAACCTCCCCGCCCCCCAAAAATCAACTGTTGTGTAAAATGTATGAATGATGAGGAATGCTCAGTTTGAAACAAATCTATGTCCCAATAACTTGGTCTAATACTCTCCTTTTCTGCCCGAGCTCAGTAAAATCAATAAAGGACTGAAGAACATTAATAAATGTTTAACAATCCTTTAGATAGGCCAAACAATAAAGCAATCTTTCAGTGAAAAGGTGGTTACAAAAATGATTGAAGAGAGCAATGGAAACAACTAATGAGACACTCAATGGAAACCTATAATGGAACATCTGGTATTACACTTTCATGAAGACTTCAAGTTCCTTTGATTGCTGAAGGAGAAGTGATGCTTGCTGCATATCCCCACACTCAAGGTTGTCTTCATGCTTTCTATATGCTGAGATGCTAGATTTCATTCCAGAATTTCCAGATATACTGTAGCTGAAGAACTATTACCAATGCTAGTCAACAGAGGCAGTACCAGAATAGATGGATCAAATGATTTGATCCATCTATTCTGGATCAAGAATAGCATATCTAATATGAGAATGTAGAAAGGCAGCTTTCTACATTCTCATATTCTCATCTGCTGTAGTTTCTGAATAATAATTGAAAACAGGCCTTGACCTCCTATTTCATGGAATATGAAGAACAGTATGTTAGCTTACAGAGATTAGACATCCTAGGTTACACAGAATAGTGTGAGCATACTTGAGACATAACTAAACTTTAGTTGTGCTTGCATTATAGTGATGAATATATGTCAGATGTAACTGATATTCTCCTTACTGATAGGTGGTAACATTACATGTGAATGGATATGACAAAGATTCTTAACATAGTCTATATTTTCTCTATTTTACTGGGGGAAAAGATAATGAGTGCAACATAAGAACTAGTGATAAGCTTAGGGGCAAATGTGCAATATTCTCAATCAATGTGATCTAGGAGGGGGAAAAAGATTCTACTAGAATGATTAGGAAAAAAAATACAATTACAGAGTGCTACGGAAGTACAAAGAGTATGAATGTATGAAAAAAATGTTTGGTGCAATGTTGAAATGAAAGAGGCTGTAAATGTGAAAAAAATGCATGTAGGAGAATAATCCCTGTGAAAAATAAAAGAAAGAGAAACATCCTGTACAATTTCTATACAGAAAAAGATACCTGCAGAGAATTTAGTTAAAAAGAAGTGGTTAAAATAAAATAAAAGACAGAGAAAACGCAAAGTGATTTTGAAGGAATTAAAAATAATTATTTTGGAAGTAATGATGAGCAGTAAGTAAAGCGCCTCTAGCAGATTGAATGGTATTAAAAATAAAAGCGAAATGACTTGGGACAAAGCAAATGAGTAGATGCTGGTGTGTGATCTGTATAAGAATGATACTGATATCTGAAGACTGGAACTGAAGCAAATGCTATAAATGTTCAGGACTGAGAGTGGGGGGAGGAAGAAAAGCAATTCATAAATGCAGCTGAGAAAGTTGAAAAAGATAAAGCTGCATATGTAGTTGAAAACTGAAAAATGTTAAACTAGGGTCATTATTTGTTTAAAGAGTAGCTATACAACTTGCTTTGCTTGTTTCTGTTAGCCCTAATTCAGACCAGAAGAACAACCAGGAATACTGATTCTATCTTTATTGTAATCTCACATGAACATAATCTAGCAAGTCTACCTTCATTTGCTTTTACTCACCAAAAGACTAGGGAGGGTCCATTCTGAAACACTTTCCTAAACTCTTCCTTAGGGAAACATTTGATCTGTGGATGCAGGAAGTTTTTGAACTTTTAACTCTATACATCAGAATCACAAGGTGTTATTGAAGAAGAACACATCCCACCAAATAAAAGTGACTTACGTGTTGAATGAAAAATAGTGGTTTACAAAGAACAGATAGAAATGGTTTTACAAATGAAAAATGATGACTTCAAAATGGAAAAATATATACAAATTACAAAGCAGGTGAATGATCTAGATTATTTCTTTAGATTGAATTACAAGAGGGATTTATTAGAGTTGCCATGCTGGCAGTTCACAGGAAGCCTGACAAAGATGGTAAGAATTTTAAGAGAAGAGACAAAGAATTGGAGAAGGCAGCTGCTAGACTTTTCCTTAATGAATTAAGATTGTTTGCAGAAAGAAGAAAGAATTCAGTATTGATTTATTTGATCAGGGTTAAAATAATGGGTTGCTGTTTTAAGACATTTAGTGGCTTTTCTGATTAGAGGTGGATAATGATGGTAATTTTGGGAATGTTTAAATAGAAAGGAAGGATTTAAACTGGGTGTAATAGATATATTTTGCAATATTTATATTTCTAATAACCTTTACTGATTTTTTTTCTGTTTAAAAGGGTGGGATAAAGTTCTAGAGATGAATTAGAAAGTGAAGTGAAGTATGGAATAAAGAGATGTTTGGCTGTATTTTAAGGGAAAGTGATAAATTGTTAATATTGATTATACTTGTTGGGAATAAACAAGCTGGTTTCTTTTTATATTTTTCTTTTTCCCCTTCTTTTTCCTGCACTTTTAAAAAACTATTTCTTAAAATATATTTTTCTATTTTTGTAGTGGTATAAATTTTACTTGTATAATATAATCTTTAATATTTTTTTAAAGTGTTATAAGATGAAGTTTTTGCTAGTTACAAGGATAATCCTAATAAGCACTTCCTATTGTATGCACTTTCTATTCTACTGGATCTGCTAAACTCTTGGGGCGTGGATAAGATTACATGTATCAGTTGCAGCCTTAATACTACTTACTACACAGGGCAGTTACAATGTGCTTTGTAACCCATGAATCTTTTCCGCTCCATCAAAAAGTAAATATTTGTGTCATTGCATGGAAGATTTTCAGAGCTTCAGCATGAAGATATTATAAATGTTTGGAGAGTTATATACTAACATATATTTGCTCAACACTTCACCTTTTCTGGCAGGATGAAAAGTTAGATCCTGGAAGTGATATATGATTCACCGAAGGAGGTAATGCTCCTAGGTGCTTTGGAGATAGCTGGAAAACAAATAAAACAAAATGAAATACAGCTTCCCAGGACTCAAGCAATAACCAAATATTGCCTTTTTCAGTGACATGAAGGAGATACTCCAGACTACCTTTAATAATACATTATCTGCCTTCTGGCTTCTGCCTCTGGTCTCATATTGAAATTGTCTTAATTACCCTGAAAGATGGTTTACACCAGGATAAATTTTGGGGTAGTGTGGCTATTTTCATTTTGGTTGAAATCTCATTTCATTTCAGTATGCTCAACCACAATATTCTTCTAAGCTTTCCATCTGGGTTAGGAATCAGATAGTGTAATTATTTTCATTTTATTTGAAATCTCATTACATTTCAGTATGTTTAATGGTGGTATTCTTCTAAGCTTCCTGTCTGGGTGAAAGTACTGCATTCTGAAAATGTATTTGCAATGTAGCAAGTTCCTGAACTTGTTAAGTCCTCCTATTTTACACCTGTGTGAAACCACTAGAAATTTATACTGTGATGCTCAACTGTATTTTTCCTTTTATATAATTTAATGCTAATAGATCACATAAAATAATGGCTAGAGGGAATCTAGTTTCTGACAGATGGAATCTGCAGGTGACAAAGTTCTTATCCTTCCCAATCCATATTGTATGCATCTCAAAGGTGTATTAGAAGAACTTTCCATGCCATATTTGGAGTGCACATGGAAGATATTCAAGGGGATTAAACTGAGCAAAATTGCCATTACATCAATGTTGGATGCAGTCCTAGAATTTTAATTGGACTTTGCTAATCTGCTCAGTTTTCACCAGTTTTAAAAGATTTTTGTATCAAAGGAAAATCAAATTTTGGCTCTTTGAACAAAACTTTTTTAAAGGGACTCTTGCTTTGTACCAATTAAATCTCATTTTCTTTCCTCAAACCTGTAATGGCTGAGTTTATGATTATTCTACTATTGCTGTTTTATTTGGGGTAAGGATTCTATTGTACGTTTTTGAGTATTTATTATTAGTTTGGAAAATCAGCTGATTGCTATTTGTCATGTATTGGTAAAGGTAAAGGTTTCCCTGTCCAGTTATGTCTGACTCTAGGGCACGGTACTCATCTCTATTTCTTGGCCAAAGGAGCCAGCAGTGTCCAAAGACATTTTCTGTGACCATGTAGCCAGTATGGCTATATGCCAAAGAATATGCATAGAATATAGTTACTTTTCCACCAAAGTGGTACCTATTACCACATCTGCATGCTTTCAAACTGCTCAGTGGGTAGGAATGCGACCTCACACCATTTTGTGGAGCTTTAAGCACTGAGCCATCATGCCTCCTCTCCTGTATAGTTCTATGATGAAAATCAAAATGGCAGGAAAATAGCATAGTCATTACTGTGTTTTTTTTAAAAAAACATGAGAACTGCACTGGCTTCCAAATTTAATATAGAAGCAGTTTCTATATTTTTGTAATGCTATCTTCATGTCTTACTACTGTTTGGAACATAACTATATTTTTTCTATAATGTAGATATTTCATTCTGTATCTGTAAAAGTCTATTGTAAAATCTGTATTAACTGAGTAGTTGAAATATATTTTCTTTCTGGAAACAAACTGACATAATATGAAAAAATGTGAAGCTTTTCCCCCCTAATGAGGACATTATCACTGATGACATTTTCAGAAAATAAAAAGGAAAGAATGGTAGTTTTGAGAAGCTGCTGAGATTGCCTCTAATAATGTAGCATCTGTTGGAATTTAATGAAAGTTCCTATTATTAAAACAAAATGAGCCAAGAAACTAATGAAAGCTATAAATTGTATTTTACTGTATAATGCACTGAACATTGTTAACATTGTATGTTAGGATATTGGAAGCAAATATCCAGGAGCATATTAACAAAGATATATTGGTGTACTCAATTTTGCCTATTTTCTAGAATAGGATTGTATATGTTTTGGCACAGTCCCAAAATGTGACTCTACTGATGCAGGGAAGGATATTGAAGTTTATTTATTTATTTAATTTGTTTGCTGCCCATCTAGCCACCACGTTGACATCATGACAGGGAAAAAATGGGTTGGAAACCTACATACCCTTGATTTACATGGAACTGCAGGTGGGAGGAAAAGGTAGAGAAAAAAATCAAGACAGTGCCACAGCTAAGCAATTGTTCTACCTATCCCATTTCATCATATAGAAAAGGTATTTGTGAATTAATTTCATCTTGAATGACTCAGTAACGAGGTCTTTTGGGTTGCTGCCCAAAAGGTAATATTGACCCCAAAGACATAACCTGAGAACTTCCAGGTTTAGATAACTTAAGATAAAAGTATGAAAAAACATTTAGATAGTAGATCATTATAATATTAAAGGTTGCTAATCCATTGAAATAACAGTAGTGATGGTCAATCCTGGTAAAATAGAAAAGCATTATTTTGTTCAAATGATCCAGGAACCCAGATTAAGTTGAAAACTGAAAGTAAAATTCCTTTTTCCCAAGCACTCAAATGAGTCTTCTCAATTTGCCAGCTGTGCACTGGATGAAAAATTTAAAGGTAAGTAGACATCTACATTTCAGCGTCATTAAAAACTTATTTTTCTGAGTGAGGATTGTTTTGCAGAATTGAATGAGGCTTGTTAATCTTAAGGGAGGAAGGTTCTATTTTTAGAGTTTTCCACAGAATTTTGCCTTCCTTCAGGGGGCCTCATGTGTTGAAGCAGTATTTTAATGATATTCATGTCCCAAACAGAACTGCCTATACACTCAGATGTTACTTTCTTGGCATTCCCCTTGTTTCATTCAGGTGGTTTCTAGTTAAAGAAAGCATACAGAACTTTGCTTCTGAAATATCCTGCTTAATGAGATACCTGTTTTGCTGTAGGAAGGCAACATAAGTTTACTACAAATTCTTCTAGGAGGAGGTTTGGAAGTTTCCCTTCAACAGAATGTCAAATGAGTCTCTTATTTTGCTCTAACTGGTACCTGGGGATCTTTTTATTTAAAAAAAGAGAACATGACATCTAAATTATAAAGTACAATATGATGAACATAATAATCAATTACAGAAATGACTACTTTTCATTTAAATAGATGGACCCCTGAATGAGAAACAAAATTAGCAAATGAAGGAGCTATTGCAAGTAGGTGACTCAAGAGCTCATACAGAATCACTTCTGACATTTTCTTAAAGGTGGATTTTCCACAAAAGTCCAACTAGAAAGTTAGAAGGCACCTGCATTTTACAAAAACCTTTATTTGACAGGAACTGTACTTGAATAAAAGCCAAATGAGTTTCTTTGCATGAATGAACACAAACTGACAAAAGGAACTATTATGTTGTAGTGATTGCTTTAATTGAAGCAAGTATTCCTGGACATAATTTATTTTCATAGCAATGCAATTCTTTTTAAACCATTACCATAAAATCATTGTCCTTGAAGAAGCTCTCTTAACTTTTGTCATCATCAATTTCACTTAATAACACTAACTTTTTCCCAGTCTACTTGTTTAGCCTTGATAACCTTCAACAGCTTAATAAAACACCTGTCATATTTCACAATTGTTTCTATTAATTAACCATAAATCGGAGCAGATAATGTTGACAATGACAATTATGTTTCTTAACCTACAGATATCTTAACAAGGTGACTTCACTTCTTCAAATGCCATGTTATAATATCTTGAAGTCACACTTAGTTTTGCTTTGTTTTTGAAAACTCTGCTGAAATGGTGTGATTGTCTTTTTCATCAGCAGCACCTGTGTCAGGACAATTTTTGGAAACATTTTGGCTTTCAAGCCAGAAACTAGGATAGCATAAATAATGGCAGATAGTGTAAATAAGAAAAAAATTGATACAATACAATACAATAGTAAAGTTGGAAGGGACCTTGGAGATCTTCTAGTCCAACCCCCTGCCTAGGCAGGAAACCTATACCATTTCAGACAAATGGCTATCCAACATCTTCTTAAAGACTTCCAGTGTTGGGGCATTCACAACTTCTGGAGGCAAGCTGTTCCACTGATTAATTGTTCTAACTGTCAGGAAATTTCTCCTCAGTTCTAAGTTGCTTCTCTCCTTGATTAGTTTCCACCCATTGCTTCTTGTTCTAACCTCAGGTGCCTTGGAGAATAGTTTGACTCCCTCTTCTTTGTGGCAACCCCTGAGATATTGGAACACTGCTATCATGTCTTGATGTTAGCAAGAACAACTGGAATCAGAATGAAAAAAATAAAACAAAGCGATTAGGCATGCATATTATATGCTCCAACATTACCAGAGCTGTTGCTAACTTAAAGCAGATGAGTTGAGTTAGAAAATTACTGAGGAAAAAATCTATACTGAACTGCATAATTTGGTAATCACAGTAATAATCACAAGTCAGCTACTCAAAATAGATTGGTGTATGTTAGTAGTATAATCAGGGAAACAATCTGGCTTTTAGGAAACAATATTTTACAAATTAACACCCAATGTTAGTGTAAAATGTTCAGTGATGTGCAGTCAGGAGAGGCAGAGCCTCACCGCTCTCATCATGAAAAGAAAAAAATTATCCCCTTTTCTCTTTCATCTCTTTCTTGCGCGTGCAAGCAAAATACCCCAGGATCACGGTGACGGGGACAGCAACTCCTTCTGCTGCGCTGCGAAGAGCCATGCTGTGCTCCTCAGCGCTAGCCTCAGATCAGCGTGAGCCGTGGTCCCCTTCCTGTTGGCTCAGGAAGGAGGGGAATGGGACCACGTGTGCAGGAGGCTCCTCAGCGCCAGCCTCAGATCAGCACGAGCCGCGGTCCCCTTTATGTTGGCTCAGGAAGGAGGTGAATGGGACCGCGTGTGCAGGGGAAGGGGACCATGGCTCGCGCTGATCTGAGGCTAGCGCTGAAGAGCCTCCTGCACCCGTGGTCCCATTCCCCTCCTTCCTGAGCCAACATGAAGGGGACCGCGGCTCGCGCTGATCTGAGGTTGGCACTGAGGAGCCACCAAATTTTGCCCATTCTCAGACATGTTGTACAGTAGGATATATTTCATGTGATGGAAGAACGTGGTCATCTTTTCCATCTCTTAAAAGTCACCATGTCTTTCTCTTTTTTGTATTTGAAAGTCCCAAGAAGATATACTATTTTCTTCTGAAAATGACTTTACAGGGGTCATTCTGCCCACCCCAAACCGTCACACTCAACACAGCTCCACGAAGAGGAAACATCACAATATGTGATGCTGTGGGTTTGAGACTCTGAACTACAGGCTTTTGAAAAGTCACTTGTGAGTAGTATCTCACATTTAATTCCTCAACAACTAGAATTGAGAATGTACTGCCTCTGATAATTTGATATGACCCTGTTCATTGGAGATAAGAACTGAACTTCAGAAATCCTGTGGACAAAACACAGATCTTACTACCAAGCAGTTGTTCCTTGTCTTTCAAACCAAAGATGAACACAATGGAGGAAGCAGTATCTTACCAGTTCCATGTCTAGGAAAGGCAAAGGACATAAGTAAAAATTGATGCACATTTATGTTTCACATTTTATAGATTTTGGTGGTAAGCAAAAGTGCTAACAGCCAGGGAAGTTTACATTGAAGGTGAGAATTATACATCAAAAAAGTAAATAATCTGATATCCTGCCCTTTATAAAAGTAATTCATTTTAAAAAGGACAGCCTGATATCCTGCCCTATTATAAACTAATTCATTTTTTAAAAGGACAAGTGGTCTTGCAGTTTTGTTTTAAAAAGTGATTTTAAAAAATAAAAATGGCTTTGGAATTTCTCAACAATTTCAGGCTATAGTTTCTGTGATTCTTTGCAGCAGTTGTTATCTACCAAAGTTCACCACTTTCAATCTCATCGTCCACCAACCAACTTTGATCCATCAAATTCAGTTTTTTCATGGTCTTAATAAAGAGAATATATATTTTGCTGCTTCAGCAGTACAATAATTCTTGGGGGTTGCTTTAAGGGGCAAGGTGTTGTAGGGATGGGGCTAGAAGAATAGATAGCAGAAGATTACCAGCACTGTCGTAAATCACAGCTCTGACAAAACTTTGTAAGTAAAGATATAAACTTTTGACAGTACCTAAAACAACACCTATTAAGGACATCATGTCTGGCATTCTCTCAATTAAATTTAATCCACTTTACATGCCAAAAATTTCCATGAAGTTGGAACCTGGTCGTATTATCCTTAGGAGAATTCTTAAGTCTAGGTTGTTTGAAAGTATAGTACGCCAAGTAAATACTGGCTAACATGAGTTGACAGCCAGTAACATTTTGAGCTATTTCAGCAGGAGCTGGGATGCCCAAGAAAGCAATAGTAACAGGTAGCTATAACTCATTTATTTATTTATTTATTTATTTATTTATTTATTTATTTATTTATTTATTTATTTATTTATTTATTTATTTATTTATTTATTTATTTATTTATTTATTTATTTATTTATTATTTTCTTGCTTGTCTAATTGAGATGTGTGAGCATAGAAGGAAACAGTCTAGCACAGTGCTGTCTAACCTTTTCTGGACTGAGTGCCCAAAGTGTGCATGCACTTTTGGGCATGCATCCCCAAAATGCAATGTACATGCAGCCCCCATGCATGTGTTCCACCCCCCATTCACCCCACCCACCATGCATCCATGGCAGAAACCAGAAAATCAGCTGGATGGTGGGAGGCGCGCACAAGCGCAGCAAAGCTGAGCTGGGGCAATGGCTCGCATGCCCACAGAGAAGGCTCTGCGTGCCACCTCTGGCACATGTGCCACAGGTTCGCCACCATGGGTCTAGTAGAAAGTAGAATCTGTTGGAATGCTAATATCCTGAAGTCAAGCTAATGACAGCAGAGACAACAACTGTT
Organism: Natrix helvetica; assembly: GCF_964273705.1. Taxonomy (NCBI): domain Eukaryota; kingdom Metazoa; phylum Chordata; class Lepidosauria; order Squamata; family Natricidae; genus Natrix; species Natrix helvetica. Next base: position 60,634,731 of record NC_138552.1, read on the forward strand.
CTTGCACTGGATAATGAAGGTATCAAAGTAGTTTATGTCTTGTACCATCAATACTAAAGGAATAACCAGTCAAGAAATATGTTGCAGAATTTGATAAAGCAGCCGTGAAGTCTTTGGCAAATATATTCTGATGCTATGATTTGTCTAAACCTACAAAGACTGAAATAGTGCAAGCAATGCTATTCCCTATGATATTCTATAGAAGCAAAAGTTAAACTTTGAAGGAACAAGATAAGAACAGTATGAATACTTTTGAATGTTGTTGCCGGGGAAGGAAATAGTATGGATAGCCAAGAAATAATACAAATGGATAACTGAATAAATAAACACTGAGTTTTCACTCAAGACATATATGATCAGGCTCAAATTATTATCCTAGTTCACATACATTTTGTTTGAGCTCTCTAGAGAAGTGTCTAATGCTAGGAAGGATAGAAGGAAAGAGAAGAAGAAGAAGAGGAGGACAACTAGCAAAAAGGTGGATGGACTGAGTTACAGTGGTGATAGGATGATTGCTGGAAAACCTAGAAAACCAGATTGGGGACAGATTATCATGGAAAAAATATATCTTTGGTTGCTAAGTGTTGACACCAACTTTATGATATTTAATTAAAAAAAAGTTACATTATTTTAACATTAGTGTTTTGTTTTGTTTTTATGGCTTTTTCTTCAGGGTGACTGAATGGAGCTGAGCGTTTACTGTCCATATGCCCTTCCTGACTCCTACATGGAGTTCACAGCAGATATTTTCTCTTTGTGCTCTGATAAGAGAAACATTTGCTGCTGCCTGGGATTGAACTCTCAACCTTCTGAGTGGGAGGCAAGCATCTTCACCTCTAGGCCACCATGCTGCTCTTATATAATTGTTGTTCAATCCTGCTGAATTAAAATTGAATGCACATGCTGTAATGATGGCATTCATATCAATTTCCAAATATAAATGTAGTCTTTAAAATAAAGTGCCATCATTTCTTTTCTCTTTCTTCCACACAACCTGAAGCTACTTTAAGATGCCCACTTTCCTTTGGCACATAATTGTCTCTAGCCTTCTAATATAATTTTCTTAGAGAAATATATTATTAATTTATTTAGTCATGTAATATATTTTTATATTTTTCATATGTAAACATAGGAAAAGATATTAAATTATTACATTTTAAATTACAAAGCAAAATTAAAATGTTAATCTGGAAGTCTATAAATTAATGTTACTGTTCACAGTATTCATAGAGGGAAGATTTCTTTCTAGATAAAGATGTTTTTAATTATGTAAACATGCAGAGAGAGAGAGAGCATTTTAGACAGCTAACTGTCACTACAAAAATTGCCTATTCTCATTATTTTTGATAATATCAGTATTGATATATCCTCCTTTTTGTCTCCTCTGTGAATAATGTATAGTGAAATAAATGGGCTAAACAATATGTAATAAAAATAATTACCCAGCTTCTCTCCCAAAAGCAACCAAATCATTTCTTATAATTGTGAAATACATTTGTCTCCCACGTCTGCTACTCTAAGCATCTGGATAATGTGAGTTTAAAAAAAAAACAAATTTTATTCATTACTGGGTATGGGATACATAGCCAATACATTTCGATGCCAACATGTTTTTTTTTCCTGTGTTGTTGAATACAATCTTCTCTTTTAATCAATAGTAAACATGGGAGTAGGGATTGAAGCTCTCATTAACACATAGAACTTGCATTTCTTTTCCAAAGCTTCCATGCCTCTTTTATTAGGGCTTTGAAATGTGCAAATGACAGTTTCATTATTAAAATCAAATGGGTCAATTTCTTCTACTATTATCATTTACTTATTTTTAGATTTTAAAAAATTCCCTCCTTAATTACTTTGTAAGTTACTCAAGGTGGTGAACATACATAATACTCCTGCCTATTTTCCTTCGTGGTTGTTAATATCCTTTATGACTCAGGTTTTACATTTTAAAAAACTACTTTCAGAATGGATTTCTTAGGCTCATTACCACTAACTGTTTCACGTTGCTGCTTTTTGAATACGCTTGATATAGATCTGAACCATTTTTTTTCTCATGCCATTGATCTTTACTGTATCACACAGGACAGGAAAATGCAAAAGGACTCCTGTGGTGAGATGAAAGGCCTCTTAGTATTAATACTTTCACAGACTCTCCCCTTTTGGTATGAGGATAGCTAAAGATTTTGCAATTCTTAGCTTAAAACATGGACTAGAATCTGGCAGCCAGTCAATACATGATGATGGAGGAATTTGTGTGTCTGCTGTGTGTATGTGTTAGGAATAAAGGCTTTTGTTAATTTTTGCCAGGGTTGGGCTTCAAAAATTTTAGCAAGGGGTTTTCTGCCCAGTTGCTGGGTGGGCGTGGCCACAGTGGGCGTGGCCTAGTCAGCCTCCTGCACCATGTTGGAGGGGGGGGAGTTTTTGCCCTCCCCGGGCTCTGGAGGCTTTCCTTAAGCCTTCAGGAGGGAGAAAATGGCCTCCCCAGGCTCCTGAGGCCCTCTGGAGCCTCAGACCCTCTGACCCCTTTTACTTCTGGTAGGCCTGTTTTTCACCCTCCCCGAGCCTCCACATACACTCTGCATTTATCTGCATCCAAAACAGGCTGCGTGTGGACTCCTGGGAGGGGTGACGTAGTGTGGGCAGGGCCAGCCAGGAGTGGAATTTGAAGGTTCTCTGAACTGCACAGAATCTTAGCTAGTTTTTGAACTAATATAGAGTTTAGTTATTTTGGTAAAAAAAAAAAAAGGAAAGCTATTCATTTTGGATAAATTGAAAAACTTTCCACATTAAACCATCTTCAATGGCTTGTTCAATTTTCTTGTTCATCCTTTGGATATTGTTCCTTTCTTAGCATCATCAATTCTAACTCTTTCAGGCTCTTGTGGGATATGGAATCATATGATAAAGGGCTATCTGCTGCAAGTGTTACAAAGTCATCTTTTTCTTCTTCTTGACATGCTATCTCTATTAAGTAGAAGACAAAAAAAATTGCATTGCTATTTTAAAATGAATTTATTTTACTACTCAGCCCGATGGCGCTTTTAATTACTTTTCATATCATTTAGACCAGGATTTTCCTATTAACAAATCCATACAGGATGAGACCGCAAGTAGAAATTATGCAAGTTGTAATTAATACTTCTAGAGAGTAGAAGGCTGAGGAAGTGCAGCCCCAGTAACCAAGTTTGTTTGCCCAGATCTAAATGCCTTCTGATTAAACCAGGGGTGTCAAACGTGCAGCCCATGGGCCGGATGTGTCATGCCCTGGCCACCCCCATCCCCATTTTAGTGAAGGAGGAAAAGTTGCGATATATCACACCACGACAACGTGATGATTTGAATTTAACACCACTGGATTAGACTATAGTTTAGTAGATAATACTTCCTTCATATCCCTGCTTCCTGTTAGATTCATATTCCTGCCCCCAAAATATATTTATATCAGGGGTGAAATGCTCTGAAGTCTGCTACCAGTTTGCTTCGCGCGCACATGTGTGCTGTTCGCCCGAACCGGTAGTAAAAAAATGCTACCAGTTCGGGCAAACCAGTAGTTCCGACGATCAGCTGTGTGACAATCAAACTGATAGCAGACTTCAGAGCATTTCACCCCTGATATAAATATATTCTTTGGGCAAGAATATGAATTTAACAGGAAGCAGGCATTTAGAGGCAGTATTATTTACTAAAATATAGTCTAATCTAGTGGTGTCAAATTGACATCATCATATTGTCATCATGTGGCATTTTTTCTGACGAACCGGTCCGAACCGGTAGCATTTCACCCTTGATTTATATCCTGTTTTTCTATCATATCATCAACATCAAAATTTCAGTATTGTTTTCTCTATTTTATACTCAAAGAAACTTCCATAAACAAAGCACAAGCACAGACTAATAAAATCTCTCTAGTTATATATCTACAATCACTATGTATATTTATTTGTCTGGCCCTAAGCTTCATTGAATTCCCTGCTGCTTACTTCTGACTGCATATTCACACCGTAAAGCACATTGAGCTTTAAAAATAGACCATCTGAAATGCAGCATTAACTTTTAATTACAAATGAAGCACCTTTATACAGACAAGTGTTACTGTCTGATCTCGGAGGGGTCAGTCTTGTTACTGGTCAAAAGTCATCTTAAGCCTCTTTTCACACTTAAGGCATATGTTTTGCACTGTAACTTCACACAACCATCTCCTAAAATAACCCTGAGCCAACTTTTATATGTAAAAATCTTTTAAAATTATAAGTACAACATTAAACAAGTCAGGTATTATGTAGGCATTTTGTGCAGTAATTTTAAAGCTTGCTGCCAAACAGCCTAGCAGTCATTAACTACTTGATGGCAAGAAGGACTCAGAAGAATTAACTACAGAGTCTCCAAAATGAATGACATGTTATCCTTATTCACTCCAAGCTAATCTTCACTTCTATACCAGTGCCTTTTTTGCTTAAAACTGGAGTGATATAAATAGCATTGGTTAAGAAGCACAAACATTGCACAGAAGGCTTTTTGTACCCAGAAGGCTAGGTAGCACTCTCGAATTCTGCTATAGAAAGGCCTTACAAAAAAAAGAGAGAAAAATCCATTTTAACTACAGGCAAGATTAAATGACATAATTTGCTCAGCACACTCTAATCTAGCCCATTCATTTGGGTTCGATGGCAGAGATGCCATCCATTCATCATATGCTTTTGTACGGAAACATGTCTTCTGAATAATTTGAACGTCAGAGGGTAGGGAAAAATAGATTTTGCAGATGGATAATCATCCGCAAGCATATTAGCCAGAGCTTGGCCTTGTTGAATGCAAGCTGTCAAAGGCTTGCCTTTCAGAATTGAATGCTGAGAGCAATGCTTGAACTAAAAGCAGCAGGGCATGATAATAATAGGATCCCTGAGGGGACTGAGATCTAAAAATGCTTTCAAGAGCAATGGGCAATTGTGACTGCTCACATTGTCGAATCAGGTATATTTCTAATCATATAGCAATGTACATTGTTTGCCGTTTGCTTGTCAAGTGCCGTTTTGCAAATATGTTACAATTTCAGATGGCGTATAAAGAATAAAGAATATGGAACTTTTAAAAAACCACACAATAACTAACCCTTTGGTGGAAAGTAATTCTCAGGAGGAAAGTTGGCATTGCTTTGCCATAGGTTTAGGTCCATCCATCCACCGCCTCACACACCCCCTCGCACCATTTATGAAACCATGTTCAAAGTGAAGTTCAGTAACAGTAGGTATGGTTAAGTGGTGGGTTGCAGGCGGTACGCCCCGGGACGGGCGTCTCGGATCCTGCCGGAGCATTGGATACCATTCCGGTACGGTGATCCGTAGGGCCCATTGGCCCACCCATGCTCTTTACTGGTGCTTTATGCTGTTGGCGCGTCTGTGCACATACATGGCACATGCGGCGCCTGCACGACACTCCGCAGAGCATCTGGAGCATTGCGGAGGCTTGCGGAAGCGTCATTTGACGCTAGAACACATGCACACGTGCTGCGTGCATGCATGTGGGTAACTCCGGGGCCATTTTAACCGTACCAGTTGGAACGGAATCCGGAACCCACCACTGGTATAGTTCCTAAGATGGCGAGAAACATACCTGCTTGCAATGTAGCGCTAATTTTTTTAAAAAAACACAAAATATTGGCAAAATATAAGAAACAACAGCAAAGATACAGCAGCCGCTGCTAATTTTTTAAAAAGCTACATAATTACAGTGATTAAAATAAATTAAACATAAAAGAACTGAAAATTTTAAAAAAATTAAAAGTAAGAACCACATAGCATTCAACATGAGATTTATTCAGTGCTTACTCATCATTAAAACTAGATAGTATAGAAACATTGTTCCATCTTCTCACTTCTAGAACATAAAACCATTTCAAAAATTGACTATGTACAGACACTTAACATCGGGAAAACAACTTTTTAACATTTATATAAAAGTACTCTTTCTGCTGAGCTATGATCTCAATAAAGTCAAATCTCTTAATAAAATATCAAATCCCATATTTTAGGAGAGTAATTCAGCCACATTTTTATCTTTACTAACTATAATTTTCCACAGGACTGTGTAATTTAAACAAAAAGAAACAAGACAAAATCGTGTGAATTAATGAACCTCAAATTTCTTACAATAATAGTAGCAAAAAGATACCCAACCTCATTTAAATATTCTTAGAGGAGTCTTATAAACACAAAACAATAGTTTGATAAATTAGCAGGACTCTTAAATAGTAAAACATGTACAGGTAGTCCTTGCTTACCTCATGTCTCATTCAGCGACTGTTTAAAGTTACGTCAGTGTTATAAAAATTAATTTCATTTATGACTTTCATAGCATCCTCCAGTCACATAATTATCATTGCAGTCTGTATTCATTATCTTGTGCATGGTGTGTGGCTTTTTTTCCCCTTCTAAGTTCTGCTTTTAAAACATGAATTGTATAAAAATTTTCCTATGTTTCCAATGGACAAACGAAAAGAGCAAGCAAACATCAGACCATCCTGTCATCTTAGTCTTCAAAATCTATAAGACTTGGAAGAGGCAAGTTGATGATAGATATGAGTGGGTCTTAACTCACACAAGATGACAATGATAATAACCAAATAACCAAATGACAGAAATGGAAGGAACTTGGAGGCCTTCTAGTCCAACCACCTGCTCAAGCAGGAAACTCTACACCATTTTCAGAGATTATTCTCTGAAATTCTCTTCTCTTTTTGCTGTTATTTGAATGCAAATTCCTTTTTTGTTTTGTTTTGGGGTATGGGATTTTGTTTGAATAAAAAACAGCTGGGAAATTTGGTAGATTTCTCTGTTTCCCATAGCATTTCTCATTCTAAGTTTAGCACAATTAAATTTGTATTAATCTGCTTGGAAAATTGGATTGCAAAATATTTTCCATTGGATAATTGAAGATGAATGTAGAAAATAATTTTAGTTTTTTTTGAATGAAGCCACATCTTGACCATAGATATTATCAAAATAGGTTATTATTCTTTTTTTAAAGACTTATGCGTCAACATACAATATTGTTTAGGTTATTGTACTGTGGCATTTTTCAGAGCAACAAAAATACTTTGTTTTTGACAAAGGTGAAGGGCCTCTTCTTTTCTCTGCCACATAATTCTGGATGATTTGTCTCACAGAGGATTAAACCTGAACTGACATCTTTAGAAATGCTACAGGACAAGATAAAAACAAAACATTTCTCTATTTCCACTGAGACCAAATTTTAACCAAATGCTGAGATTCACCACCTGAAGTCCAGGAACCAAAATAGAACACATAATTATAGAAGACTTAAGGCCAGGAATTAATTCTGAGCCTGGAATTAAGCTGAGTACATAGTGCTTTATATAATTTTTTTAATGCTGCTTTTATTACGTAAATGGGAATGGAAATAAGTAAAAGTTACTTACCTTCACATCCTGGACATAAATTATTTCAACTCCTACCCTCAAAACAACGCTATAGAGCACTGCACACCAAGACAACTAGACATAAAAATAGTTTTTCCCCGAACGCTATCACTCTGCTAAATAAATAATTCCCTCACCATGGTCAAACTATTCACTAAGGTGGCACTACTAGTACTATTAGTCTTCTCATTGTTCCTATCACCCATTTCTATTCTATTCTATTCTATTCTATTCTCATCATAAACAAACATTTTTAAGGAAACTATTTGATAATTTGAGTCATATCAAAACTAATTTTATACTTTTTCATAAAATAATTCTGAATGAATTTTCCATAGCTTGTTTTGTTCCTTATTCCAAATCTGAATGTCTAGTGCTATTGCTTATACTCAAGTACAGGGTAAGATTTAAATGCATCAAGGATCTTTTATTCCTTAATCAAAAAGTATGTGCATGGTAATTTGTAACCTAAAAGTAATTGAAGTCCAAAACCTTTTTCTTATTTCTCATTCTACAAATTTTTTTAAAAAAATCTCAGTTCTGATATTTTTATTATATTTTTATAGATTTGCTTTGTTTTCACAGAATTCAAGGCAGCTTATAGGGTGTTTTGAGATAGTGACCCACCTAACTCTTGATCATTCCAGATGTCATTTACTTCCCTTATTATATTGTCTTATGAAATAAGGGGTTTGTAATAAGTCATATTAGATGGTTTGCCTGTGCAGCTCATGTTGTGCAAAGAAAGAATGCAGCCTTCACTGTTGCAGGTGAACATCTGACACCTGTCTAACATTTCCAGAAAGTTCCAAGAACCTGGAGTTACAGCAGTCCTGGAAACAAAGCATTCCCCATTGTGAAAGGACTATGCAGGGGTTCCAGAACATTTATTTCTTACTTAAGTTGAACAGGACAAAGTGAACCTTGGATTATACTTAAATTAACTGAGAAATGCACCTTTGGGAAAGTTGTAATTAAGTTTATAGAAAAGTTAGATTCGTTTGCATCCAAAATGCAAGTATTATAGGCCCAAAAATGACTTTATACATTTGATTAGTATTAGTCTAGGGCAGTGTTTAACTTTGGCAACTTCAACTCCCAGATTCCCCAGCCTTAGTCGCCAAGGTTGAGAAACACTGCTCTAGGCAATGTGAAACTGCCTTAATGCCTCCTGACCTCCCTATCCAACATAAATGTTTAAATTAAAGGAATACATAGAAAGCTAGCCTATTGCTAAGTGAAAACCAACGTTTAACCTCCCTTTTTAAATCTCTTTCGTTTAACAGGAATAATTTTGGTTCTCTCAAAATCAACTGGGATGGTACAAAACATACTAGAAGGTATGTTTTTGCTCAATAATTTGTGGCTGGCCGTGCCTCACCATGGCAGACTTTTTGTGAATAAATAAGTCTGCTTCGGTGGTCATGTTGGAAAAACTCCCATTTCTCAAAATTCCAAATATGGAGATGGCTCCAAAGTTGCCCACTCGAGACTAGTTTGATATAACCATATGTAATGTGGGAACTAGAATTTTATCTGCATATCCAAGTTTAAATTATTATAAATGTTAGCTTTTAGGGTCTGGAATATCAAGTGACAATAGCTGTAAATTCCTATAGAGCTGCAGAAATGTATCCAATTGTACATAATTAATTCTGTGAGGAGAAGTTAGCATATGAACCAAGAAAATATACTGCCTAGGCCAGGGGTGTCCAAACTTGGCAACTTTAAGACTTGTGGACTTCAACTCCCAGAATTCCCCAGCCAATTCTGGGAGTTGAAGTTCACAAGTCTTAAAGTTGCCAAGTTTGGACACCCCTGGCCTAGGCACTAATTTTCTCTGCAGATTCCATGTTTATATCAGAATGAATGGAGAAATAATAGAAGATTCCAGAACATTTGCTTTCCTGTGTCCATGACCTGGTCTCATTAGAAGCACCACTCCTTCTTTTCTCTTTCCTCCTCTCCTCTCCTCCCATCTCCTCTTTCCTTCCCTCTTCCCTCCTCCCTCCTCCCAACTTAACAAATGACCAAGCAAAGCAGCTGAACAGAAGTGTATTTTGGAAATAAGAAAAGTATATAAATATGTAGAAGAAGGGAAAAGTGAAACATATTCAGATATACTGTAGATCAAATACAAACTTTATGTTTTTGGTTCTGTTCGCTTTTCCAAAAATATTGAGATTTTTGTTCAGACAACTCTTTCGGGTTTCAAGAACTCATTTCTTTTCCTGCTCCTTCCACTCCCCCCCAATCTATTTTTATAATTCTCTGTTGAGTTTTAATATTGTATTGTTAATAAAATATTTGTTACTGATGATAAGCTATCTCAAAAATGAAGTTGTTGGATGATCTAAAGATGGAGTCAATCAAACCATTATTTATTAATCTATTATATGGATCACATTGGTGAGGTGTTCCACCTATAGTTTTTAGAGTTGTACAAAGATCAGCATGACAGACCTAGAGACATGCTGTAGTATTCTTTAAAATACTTGGCCTGAGGAAATGCAAAATCATTCTCTTTGCTCCAGTTTGATTGCATCAAACTACTTTCTTTAAATTTGTTTATTATGCAGCACTAATTGTTACACAAGTTCATAAAAATACAACCAAAAAACCCCAAATACACAAAAGGTAATGGGGTAAAAAAATCAATGCTATAATCTACAATTTCTGATTGTCAGACTTTGAATGTTATGTTATTTTAGGACCTTCTTTACGTATTTTAGAAGAGAATAAATACAGATGTGAGGTACAAGAACTGAGATTCTATAAAATTAATTTCACACTCACAATAACAACAGCAAGAAGAAGAAAGTTTCACTTATATAAGAATCTAGTGAAAATGCAGTCTAAATTTTGTTTTTGCCAATTGTTGATGAGGCAGTCAGGAAGATGATAACAGCCTGTTTCATTTCTGGAACAGTAGCATTTGAGACATAATTCTGACATACATTGACTTAATTATCTTTCTCCTTCTGATGATGGTAATGAGTCTGCATGTATTGTTTGAGGTAAAGCTCGACCTCAAAGTGCCATCTGGAAATCACAGGGAATTAAAAATGGAAACAGATGCCCAAAGAATGACTGTAGTTAAGCAAGATGTTCTCTGACCTATCAATCGCAAAAGTACAACTTCTGGAGAAAAAACAACAACAAATCCTTGGGCAGGAGGAAGGCCTGGGATTTCCATGATTAAAATCAGGCAGCTGTTCTCCAAGAGGACCTTCACTGGAAAAATGTGCTAGCTGGTCCCTCATGCTCTGGTTTTGATTGAGTTATCGCTTATGGGAGGAACAGTTTTAGAAGTGAATCTAAATTTCTATCAGTGTTTGGCCTGACTCACTTCTGAATCACCTGGAATCAAAAATTTTAGCAAGTAGTTATCTGCCTGGTTGCTGGCTGGGTGTGGCCATGGTGGCCATGGCCTAGTTGCCCTCCTGTACCACGGCAGGGAGTGTGTTTTTGCCCTCCCCTGGCTTTAGAGGGTTTCCCTGAGCCCCAGGATTTGGAGGCTCTCTGGAGACCAGAAATTCCAGCCTTCCTGAACTTCCGGTAGATCTGTTTTTCACCCTCCCCAAGCCTCCATGCATGCCCTGCACTTACCTGCATCCAAAACGGGCTGCATGGGGACTCCTGGGAGGGGAGGGGAGGCGTGGGCCAGGAGTGGGATTTTGAGAATCTCTGAACTGCACAGAATCTTAGCTAGAGATTCTCCCGAACCGCTGTGAACCCCCAGCAGCCTACCTGCAGCATCTCATGCAATGTATCAAAGATAATGGAGAAAAGTAAACGTGACCACTTTGAGATAAATGGGGAGCTGGTAGATAGCAGTTAGTCTTATTTCACAACAGAAAGAGCTTAAGCAAACCTGTCTTGCAAATATTTATCTTAGCTGAGCATATATTTTTTGGCCTAAATAATCACAATTATGCCCGTAGAGTTTTTGATCTGAGGCTGGTGTTGCTCTAAAATTTGCAGATGAGATATACTTTCTGAAAATATCTATATATTTGAGAAAACCAAAGAACAATAATGAGAAAAGGATGCTTCGTATAGAATTTTTCTTGGAAACAAATTCATTCGCATGATGTTGAATTAAATTTGGTTGCATCTTCAGGCTGGGTTGCCTTTGTGTAAACTCTCTTTCATGCTTAGGCTTCTTGTCCACATATACAAAAGTCACAAACAAAAAATATCCAGACGAGGGATGTCCAACCTTGGCAACTTTAAAACTTGTGGACTTCAATTCTTAGAATTCCCCAGCCAGCATGGCTGGCTGGCAAATTCTAGGAATTGAAGTCCACACGTCATAAAGTTGCCAAGGTTGGACACCCATGGTCTAGGCATTGTAGATGAAGAGAATGTCATCACTAGAAAGCAGAGAAACCTAGTTCACATGACTCAGATTTATTTCCAAGGTCTGGATCTGTGGTCCACCACTTAGAGGAACCTACTACCGATCCAAATGTCTGAAGTCCTGCTAAGATTTCCTTTCCTTTGGCTTTGTTTAGAACCTTCTAATGTGTGACATATGGGACACCTCCTACTGCTTGCCACTCATTGGAAGCCCTCCATCTTCTCATCTTCCTTTGCTTCTAATACCCATCCAGAGTCGCAGCTTGACGCATTTAAAGAGGGGGTAAAAACCTGACATTACTAATTGGTTCAATTAGAGCTACTGCTGTTAAAAAGCAATCATGATTACACATGTTAAAAACAAAAACATTATTATCATCAGGTTAATGGAGGAAAAAAACAAATTCACTAGCAAACATGTTACAAAGTACTGTATAGTAGCAGATCTGTTTACATAAGCAGAGAAGACCGCTTTCTCAAAAGAAAAAAAAACCTGCTTTTTTCAATTCAAAAAGACTGCTTTCTCAAAATGTAGCCCCTAGAACAGCTTGCATAGCAGGAGAAATGCTTCTTATTGCTCTATAAAAAACAGCCATATCTATATAGACACCTGGCATCATTACGCTACTTCTTTTAAGGCAGAAGAAGCAAAATGTGACTTTATTCTGGAGCTGAGCGCAGATTGTCCTTCAGACTTCTGTACAGGTAGTCCTTTGTTATCAACCAGGTGGGCAGCTACGGGTTCACCCAGGTTCAGGTGATCCTCTAGCAAAGATTCTGTGTGGTTGAGTGAAGCCCCAAATCCCACTCCTGGCTGGCCCTGCCCACGCCACCCAAGCAACTCTGCCCTTCCCAGGAGTCTCCATGCGGCCCATTTTGGATGCCAGGTAAGTGCAGGGCCCACACAGAGGCTTGGGGAGGGGGGAAAATGGGCCTCTTGGAGGCTCCAGAAGGCTGGAACCGGGCCTGTTTGTGGCTTCCAAATAACATCTGGAGCCCTGGACAGGCCGTTTTCGCCTTCCTGGAGGCTCGAAGAAAACCTCTGGAGCCTGGGGAGGGTGAAAACGCACCCCCCCATGGTGTAGGAGGATGACTAGGCCCCTCCCGCCATGGCCATGCCCACCCAGCAACTGGGAAGAGAACCCGTTGCTAAAAATTTTGAAGCCCACCCCTGTAATCAACCACAATTGACCTCCAATTCTGTTGGTTGTTAAATGGAAGGATAACATGGCTGCAGTGGCCTTACGACCTCACTTCCTCTTCAGTTGTTAAGCAAAACATCATGGGGGAGTGACTAATGATTTTACTTCTGCTTTTCTATTAACTCTGCTTGTTGCAAGCCAGTTGAGAAGCATGTGATTGGTGATCTGTGGGATGCTGTGATGATTGAAAATGCAACCGTTGGTTGCAAAGGTCGTTTTTACACCATTATAACTTTGAATGGCCACTTAATGAGGCAGTCAGTAAGCGAGCAGTACATGAACTAAATTGGCAGACACAAAAGTGACTGGATGATTTCTCTTTTTTTTTTTTTCAACGGAATAAGAAATGCTCCTATCATATCTCAGTTTTAATCAAGAAATCTGAGAGAGAGAGAAAGAGAGAGAGAGAGAGAGAGAGGAAAAGAAGAAAAAAAGAGCAACACTGCAGACAAGAAGTGCATGTGATAAAACAGAACTTTAACACAAAATCCTAGGAATTTCTTAATGAAATCATTGCAAAAAGTCATTATCTATGAGAGGTTCTCAAAATCATCTTCTCCTTTGAAAGAATTACTAAAAAAAATCTGCCCTTCGTCACTTTCATCAAAATGAATTAATATAGCTTGGAAGGGGGAAAATAATATAAGTAACTTGTTCTTAGTACTAGGTCATCCACTGTAAGTTGAATTAAGCAATTCTTTTAGAACAGTATAATATAGAAAGGATCAGACTGAATTCTTACAAGGGTTTAGGAGCTACTATCCTGTTTGTCTCATGGGATAAGAAACAAATCCTTCTTCTTCCTATTAATGATGGAGCATAGCATTGAGATATCTAAGAATTCCAGCTTTCATTATAAATTCCACCTTTCGTTATAGCTACTTTGAGTTCTTCCTTCAAGAAGCTCAACTGCTTTTCATACTAAGCCGGTCTTCTCTAAACTGCTACTTTATAAATAATAATCGTAATAAAAATAGCAATAAATAGTAATAAAAATATCCCAAATATACCTGCAACTAAAAATAACAAACCAAACAATAAAAAACAAAGGTTATAAATAATGAAAGCATATCAAATTCAAATACAGCCCTGAGGCCAGATACAAACAAGATATTGGCTAAAAGATGTGTTATACACACACATACACACAGACACACATCTCCATATACATGCATACATCTATTACAGAAAAATAATAAGCATAATAATGTCTAAAAATAATGGAGAACACAGACACTAAAATACGTCAGAATAAAATACTGTAATAAGAAGTTTAATATTATAAAATCACCGTAAGTCACTTAGAGTCACCTCAGTGAGATGAATGGCATAGAGCAGGGGTCAGCAGCTTTAAACACTCAAAGAGCCATCTGGACCAGCGAGGCTGGAGGGGGGGCAGGAGGCTTTTGGCCGCATGGCGTACAGGCTGGCGCGGCTTTCCCATGGGAAGGCCTGAAGGCCTTCCCTCGCGAAAGCTAGGCCGCCACTACTGCCACCCACCCACCTTCGGCCACGTGGCATATGAGAGCCCGCGGCTTTCGCAAAAGCTAGGCCGCCACCACCGCCCACTCGCCCACCTGCCTTTGGCCATGTGGCATAGACCGCCGCCGTACCCACCCGCCTTCGGCCGCGTGGCATACATGAGCCCACGGCTTTCGCAAGGGAAGGCCTGAAGGCCTTCCCTCACGAAAGCTAGGCCGCTGCCGCTGCCTCCGCCACCACCCGCCCGTCTGCCTTTGGCTGCGTGGCATAGGCTGCTGCCGCTGCCTGGCCATCTTCGGCTGTGTGGAATAGGCCGCCGCCTGCGAGCACTCAGCCGTGTGGTGTACGCCAGCCCGCAGCTTTCGCTAGGGAAGGCCTGAAGCCTTCCCTTTGCGAAAGCTAGGCTGCCACCACCGCTGCCACCGCCGCCCACCCACCTTTGGTCGCGTGGCATAGACCGCCACCGCCGCCATCACCGCCGCCCCCTGCCTTTGGCCACATGGCCTACGCCAGCCTGTGGCTTTCGTAAGCTGGCGTAAGCTTGCCTCCCGAGTCCCGCCGCCCCCCCTCATGCTTAGTTGCTTACCTGAGGGAAGCAGAAAGCTCCTGGAAGGCTAAGGGAAGGGAGTTTTGAAAAGGAGGACCCGGTCAGCAAGCGCAATGCGTGACTGCTGGGGAACGAAAGACTCTTTTGAAAAGAGAAGTCTCCAAAAGAGAAAGACTCTTTTCAAAAGAGGAATGTTGGCCGTTGGCGCCACGCTTTTAAGCGGGTCGCCTCCAGCCCGCTCACTGATTGGCTGGACTCCAGCCAATCAGTGAGCGGCGGGCTGGGCTAGCCTAGTTTAGTGCGGACGGGCAGGGGAGTGAGTGAGCTGCGATGGGACGGCAAGGGCGATCGAGCGACAGGGTTGGTGCCGGCGTTCCCAGAAGTTACTTCTGGGTCCACCAGTCCTCACTGGCTTGCTGAATTTCATGAACCGGTTCACCTGAACCGGTGCGGACCGGCAGAAACCCACCACTGATCTGGACCCATTTCCCACAGAAAAGAAAACACTGGGAACCACAAAGGTCCTAACCAGAAGCCCCCATTCAATTCTAGCACAGGACATGGTGACTTGAGAAGTTATTTTCAAATCTTTGTATGAGAAAAGCAGCATTAACTAAAAATCACACTCACTACCTGGAAATGTCTTTAAGACAAACGTTAAACATTATATTTAAAACATCTAATTTAAAAAAGGATGAGATTGCATTGTCATAACATATAAGGAAATTTAAATCAAGAGAAACATACTGTATTATTTTTTGATTGGTAGAAATCATTGCCTTTATAAACTATATAAATTACACATCTCCTTAATCCAGTCCTTAATATATTGAATAGTAATTCTTTTTTTCCAACTTTTCCAACTAATTATCTCAACAATTACTCATCCTCCCTATAGCCAAATATCAAAATCCCACATATGGCAGGGGAGGGGAAATATAATTCAATATAACATTTATTTTAACATTATGAGATTTCCCCATAAATCTATGTAAATATTGTCCTATAAAGATGCCAATAATGCACAAAAGCAATTCATTCAACTCAAGAATTCTCATATATTTTTTTTACATCACCCAGAAGCTATTTTTATTTGCCAGAAATAACATTTCACCTTGTAGTGTCCCACATTCCATATTTGGAAATATTTGATTGACATGGTCTGGTTTCTACCAAAACTAAACAGCTGATGGAGATTTGGTGGTTGGGGCAACCAATACCAGTTTGGTTTTTTTTAATTTTTGGTGGCCTCTCACCAAGTATTTGGTTCCCCAGATGTATATGATGTGCCCCTAGTCAAAAGCATTAGAATCTGATAGAACAACTGAATATTATGAAAGCCACATTTAAATTTATTACCCAGTTAGAAGCTACACGTGTTTCAGAGTGAAAATGAGGCCACAAAAGAATGTTATTTTTGGCACAAAATATTACCTGCTGTTCTATCTCTTCGTTCATTTTCATGCCGTTTGCCTATTTCAGTATAACGATTCAGTGCCTTTTCATGCTGTGGTGACATTTCAAACTTACAATCACTGTAAACATATCATGGAACATATATGGAACAATTTTGGCACATCAGAGCATTTCACAATAGCAATATAGTTCTGCTACCTAGTCTCAATCTGGTTTCTTGCTTTGTCTACTAGTTTAAGTCACTAGTTATTGTTATCTGGCATTTTTCTTCTCTAAGCTATTTTCTCATCCCTCCCAGCTCTACATCAATTATTTTCCTCATGCAGTCTCTTTATCCAATATAAAGACTTTATGTTTACTTCCATTTAGGTCCCTTTGCTTCTCTGGCTTCAACTTAGTCCCTTACAATGGATTTAGATACCTTTGGAAAGTCGAAGGACAAAAGAGGTGGAATGTGTTCTCATTGGAAATGGTTCTTGATGTCCATTCCATAACTCTCAGGTGTTAAGGCCACACCTGCAAACAACTGGTATTATAGGTAGTCCTCGACTTACGTCCACAATTCAGCCCAAATTTTCTGCTGTTGAGTGAAACATTTGCCAAGTGACTTTTGCCCCATTTTACACCCTTTCTTACCACATTGTTAAGTGAATCACTGGACTGGATAAGTTAGTAACATAGTTATTAAGTGAATCTGGCTTCCCCATTGATTTTGATTGTCAAAGGTTTGCACAAATTGATCCCATGACCTTGGGACACAGCAACAGTCATAAGTATGAACCAGTTGCCAAGCATCTGAATTTTGATAACATGATCATGGGCTGCTACAAAGATCATAAGTGTGAAAAACAGTCATGTTACTTGTTTCAGTGCCATTGTAACTTTGAACGGCCACTAAATGAACTGTTGTAAATATTGGGTTGTTAGTCACAAAGTCGTGTCCGACCCATCGCAGCCCCATGGACCATGGGGTTTTCATGGCAAAGTTACTGGAGTGGATTGCCATTTCCTTCTCCAGTGGATCACGTTTTTTCAGAGCTCTCTGCTATGATCTGTCCGTCTTGGGTGGCCCTGCACGGCAAAGCTCACAGCTTCATTGAGCTATGCAAGCCCCTTCGCCATGACAAGACAGTAATCCATGAAGGAGGTTGTAAATCTACAACTACCTGTATTTTAGATAGAACCGTTACTGTTGCAATCCTATACATAAAGACTTAATTACAAAATTCTCTCTTTATATATATTTAATTGGTGTGACTGTTTCTACTTCAGCGAGTCCCTTCGGGGAGAGGGGGCGGTTTATAAATTTAATAAACTAAACTACTTCAGCAATTGACTGGAGGCTGCTGAGTATACAGATCAATTTCTGCCCATCAGGTTTTTTTAAAAAAATGTTAATATCCAGATCTCCAGATTGAGCAGGGAAAGAGTTTTGCTTGAAACCTAGAGAGTTAGTAGTGTCAGTCATTGTCAATGTAACTACTCAATTTTAAATTAAAATTCCTTTTGAGCAACAGTTTCATTCTGGGAAATTCAGAAGCACTTTGCTGTTTGAAATGAAGTGTAAAAGCCACATAACCTCTCCATTGCCAGCATTGTGCAGATACACCAGGTGGACTAGCAGTTGAAACTGGATTTCAGCATGAATGGCATGAAACCAGAGGCAAGACATTATCCATCTACTTCTGAAGGCAGCAGGATATATTAAAGGTAGATCAGATTGCATACAATAGTCTACATAATACCACTTTATAATGCCTTGGTAAGACCACATTTGGAATACAACATCCAGTTTTGATCGCCACGGTGTTAAAAATATGTTGAGACTCTAGAAAAAGTGCAGAGAAGAGCAACAAAGATGATTAGGGGATTGGAGGCTAAAACATATAAAGAACGATTGCTGGAATTTGGTATATCTAGTTTAATGAATAGCAGGACTAGCGGCAGGGGTGGGTTCTAACTGACAGTTCTAAAAATCTACAGTTCTGTTTAGAACCGGTTCCAGCTCCCTCCCCTTGCCTGTTTGCACATCATCAAGATGAAGAGCGAGAGGAGGAATTCTGGGAGTTGAAGTCCACAAGTCTTAAAACTGTCACATTTGAACACCCCTGGTTTTTTTTTTCTAAAGGGTTAGGGATGCAAGGGTCTTGTAACTTGACAGCTTTAAGACTTGTGTGCTTCAATGGCAGAGTTCCTGAGCCAACATGACTGGAGGAGGAATTCTGGGAGTTGAAGTCCACAAGTCTTAGAGTTGCCAAGTTTGAACACCCCTGGGTTTTTTTTCTAAAGGATTAGGGGTGCAAGGTTCTTGTAACTTGACAGCTTTAAGACTTGCATGCTTCAATGTCAGAGTTTCTGAGCCAACATTTTGGTTGCTAAGCAAGAGCGTTGTTAAGTGAGTTTCACCACATTTTACAAGTTGGCCACCCCACCCAGTCGCATGACTGCCAAGCCACTCCCACTCGGTCACATGGCTGGCAAGCCACTCCCACCCAATCACATGGCTAGCAAGCCACTCCCACCTGGTCTCATGGCCAGAAAGCCACTCCCACAAAGCAGGCCACACCTACAGAAGAGGTTCTAAAAAAATTTGAAACCCACCACTGCTGGCAAGCCACTCCCACCTGGTCTCATGGCCAGAAAGCCACTCCCACAAAGCAGGCCACACCTACAGAAGAGGTTCTAAAAAAATTTGAAACCCACCACTGACTAGGGGTGACATAATAGTAGGCAGTATTCCAATATCTCACGGGTTGCCACAAAGAAGAGGCAGTCAAGCTATTCTCCAAAGCACCTGAAGGTAGGACAAGAAGCAATGGATGAAAACTAATCAAGAAGAGAAGCAACCTAGAACTAAGGAGAACTTTCTTGACAGAATGATTAGTCAGTGGAACAACTTGCCTCCAGAAGTTGTGAATGTTCCAACACTGGAAGTTAAGAAGAAGAAGAAG
The DNA here is from genome assembly GCF_964273705.1 of Natrix helvetica. Taxonomy (NCBI): domain Eukaryota; kingdom Metazoa; phylum Chordata; class Lepidosauria; order Squamata; family Natricidae; genus Natrix; species Natrix helvetica. The sequence goes on from NC_138552.1 coordinate 60,654,126, forward strand.
AAGAAGAAGAAGAAGAAGAAGAAGAAGAAGAAGAAGAAGAAGAAGAAGAAGAAGAAGAAGAGGAGGAGGAGGAGGAGGAGGAGGAGGAGGAGGAGGAGGAGGAGGAGGAGGAGGAGGAGGAGGAGGAGGAGGAGGAGGAGGAGGAGGAGATTGGATAACTATTAGTCTGAAATGGTATGGGATTTCCTGCGTGAGTGTCGGTTGAACTAGACCATCCAACGTCCCTTCCAACTCTGTTACTCTGTGTTTTCCCCGTCTCACTGCTATGCTTTGCTTAATGGTAGGCCTACCCTTGGCTCAGTGTTAATCAGCCTGTCATGGTCGGTTGGGAGACCGTGGCTGTTGGCTACGCCCGGTCGTTTGTACCAACCCCTGCAACCTAGGTGGCCAGGAACTACAGAGCCCGGGCCTACGGCTGATGCTTTGCAATGCAAGTTCCGTAACCAACAAGGCCCCCCTCATTAATGAGTTGATCTCTGAGGGGGAGCTGGACCTTGCAGGGATAACGGAGACCTGGTTGGGCCACGAGGGTGGTTTACCCCTCGTGGAAATGTGCCCACCGGGTTTCCGCGCATTCCATCAGCCTCGGGCCCTGGGTAAGGGTGGTGGGGTGGCGGTAGTCATACGGGAAGGTCTAGAGCCGAGGGAGTTCACTGTTCCTCAGATATCCGGGTGTGAGTCCCTTGGTGTGAAATGGGGCCCAGGGAGGCAGTTGGGTTTGCTGATTGTATACTTGGCTCCTCGCTATACATCAGCGGCCCTGCCCGAGCTCCTCGAGCTGATCTCGGAGACGGCGGTTGAGATCCCCAGGCTTGTGGTTATGGGGGATTTCAACCTGCCGTCGACGGGAGCAGCGTCTGAGGTGGCTCAGGAGTTCATGGCTTCCATGACAGCCATGGGCCTGACCCAGTTAATTCAGGGCCCCACACACGAAGGTGGCCACACATTGGACCTTGTTTTTGTATCTGAGCAGTGGACGAGTGATCTGGGTATAGGGGACTTTGTTGTTACACCCCTGTCATGGTCAGATCACTCATGTCTCCGGCTGGACTTCCCTGGCGCTACCCCCCACCGCGAGGAGGCGGGACCAGATGGTCCAAGCTGGTACCGCCCCAAGCACCTGATGGAGCCGGATAGGTTCCAGACGGAGCTTGGGCCATTACCTGTAGCCCTGACCTGCGCTCGGTCAGAGGACCTAGCGGCCGCCTGGAATAGGGCGGCGGCTGGGGCCTTGGACCGGGTTGCGCCTTTGCGACCTCTCCTGTGGCAGCGACCCACCCGGGCTCCTTGGTATACCGAGGAGCTGAGGGTGATGAAGCGCCATAGGAGATGTCTAGAGAGCAGGTGGAGGTCCTCACGCTCCGAATCTGATCGAACACAGGTAAGAGCCTACTTACGGACCTACCTTGTGGCATTAAGGGCGGCCAAACGTAGATATTGTGCTGCTCTTATTGCGTCCGCGGATAACCGCCCTGCCGCCCTGTTTAGGGTGACCCGCTCCCTCTTGTCACAGAGGTCGCAGGGGGCACCCTTGCAGGGCAGAGCAGAGGAGTTTGGGGAATATCTGCAGGATAAAGTCGCTCAGATCCGGAGCGGATGGGCCCCCCTCAGTGGACCGGACGGGCCGCCAACAGCGAGTCTTGTGAGACCATCCTGGGAGGAGTTTGATTCTGTTGCCCCCGAGGATTTGGATAGGTTGCGTGGACGGCTGCGACCCACCACATGTTTAATGGACCCGTGTCCCTCCTGGTTGGTACTGGCATCTTGGGAGGTGACCCGAGGCTGGCTTCTGGGCCTGGTGAATGCCTCATTGGGTGAGGGATCCTTACCAACTGCCTTGAAGGAGGCGGTGGTGAGGCCCTTACTTAAGAGGCCTTCACTCGACCCAATGGAGCTAGCTAACTATCGTCCAGTCTCCAACCTTCCGTTTCTAGCGAAGGTTGGTGAGAATGTGGTGGCACAGCAGTTTCCACGACACCTTGACGAATCCGAGTATCTAGACTCATGCCAGTCCGGCTTCCGACCCGGGCACAGCACAGAGACAGCCTTGGTCGCATTGGTTGATGATCTCTGGAGGGCCAGAGATAGAGGTTGTTCCTCTATCCTGGTCCTATTAGACCTCTCGGCGGCTTTTGATACCATCGACCATGACATCCTATTGCGCCGGTTGGAGGGGATAGGAGTCGGAGGTACCGTTTTGCGGTGGTTCGGCTCCTACCTCTCCGACCGGAGGCAATGTGTGTTGACAGGGGGACAGAGGTCGACCCCGAGGCCACTCACTTGTGGAGTGCCACAGGGGTCGGTCCTCTCGCCTCTCCTGTTCAACACATATGTGAAGCCGCTGGGTGAGATCATCTGTGGTTTTGGGGTTGAGTATCACCTCTACACTGATGATACTCAGCTGTATATTTCAACCCCAAACCACCCCAACGAGGCTGTCGAAGTGATGTCCCGGTGCTTGGAAGCCGTCGGGGTCTGGATGAGGGACAACAGACTTAAACTCAACCCCTCCAAGACCGAGTGGCTGTGGCTACCGGCACCTCGGTTCAGCCAGCTGATTCCATCGCTGGCCATAGGGGGCGAACAATTGCCCCCTGTGGAACAGGAGTGCAATTTGGGCGTCCTCCTTGATGCCCGGCTGTCAATGGATGACCATGTGGCAGCCGTGGCGAGGGGGGCGTTCTACCAGGTTCGCCTGGTGCGCCAATTGCGCCCCCTACTGGACCGGGATGCCCTATGCGCGGTCACTCATGCGCTGGTGACGTCCCGCCTGGATTACTGCAACGCTCTCTACATGGGGCTGCCCTTGGGACGCGCCCGGAGACTGCAGTTAGTTCAGAACGCAGCCGCGCGGGCTGTGATGGGGAGTACAAGGTACTCCCACGTAACACCTCTCCTGCGCGAGCTGCACTGGCTACCTGTGGTTTTTCGGGTGCGTTTCAAGGTGCTGATTACTATCTTTAAAGCGCTCCATGGCACGGGACCTAGTTACTTGCGGAATCGCATCCTCCCACATACATCCCTGCGGCCAATTCGCTCACACAGGGAGGGACTTCTCCTGGTGCCGTCCACTAGGCAATGCCAACGGGCGACACCAAGGAGTAGGGCCTTCTCTGTGATGGGCCCAACCCTCTGGAATGACCTCCCCCCCGACATTAGAACCACTTCTGACCTCCGCTCCTTCCGGCAAAAATTGAAGACTCACCTGTTCCGATTAGCAGGCCTGGCATAATTACAACTGTCCCTCCTGGCAAATGTATTATTATCTGGTTATCTTAGGGGTTTTTTAATTTGTTGTGTTTGTTTTAGTGATTTAAAACTTATATTTATATTAGCTTTGTACAGTTCTTTTAATTGCATTTTAACCTCCTCCAAACTGTACATATTTAACTATTTAACTTTTTTATTGTATTTTGTGATATTCTCTATGGACTGTACACTGCCTCGGGTCCCTTCTGGGAGAGGGAGCGGTCTAGAAGCACCAAATATAAATAAATAAATAAATAAAAATAAAATCTTCAGCTTTCAGGTATACGTTCATGTTGTACAAATGATCTTCCTTCCAGAGTAATCTAGATATGACCACTCATAGTACAAAAGCACATCAAGAAGTATAGACAGTAAAGAATATGGCTTTGACAGACATATGCAGAAACTGTTTCCTAGGCAGAAAAAAAAGGCTGAAATACTTTTTAAAGTCCAGAACAACAAGATTTGGAAGCAGCTCTGATAGATGCTGCTTGATTCATTGGAATAAAAGGAGGAGGAAGAGACGTAGCACAATCAGATTTGCAAGATTCTGTTAGTATAGCAAGTCTCAACAAAAGTAGTTGTAGCTGTTCTGTGGAGTTGGTTTCCTGTTCTGGTCTACCTAGTGGGACTGAAGGAAGACAAATAATGCAGTGAGAAGCCCTTTTATGTTCCCAAAACAGTGTGAAAACAGTTGTACTGCAAAGGCAACTATGCCAGTAAAAATATGTGTGTCGAGGCATGGACTCAGATGCACTTATGTTTGAGCAAACATGATCTAAATCAGGCCATTGCCCTGTGTACTAAACTGTGGACTAGAGAGGCTTGTGTTCAACAGGGAACTGCAAGCATTTCCAGTCCTTTCAGCTTTGTGGTCACATTTGGAATTTCTAGAAAGTGTTGTGGCAGCTCTCACAAGATGACTACCACCATGGAAATGGCCAGTCAGAAAGCGCTCTTTTCCCCAAAGACAACGTGCTAAGACTAAAAGGAAGAAGAAGCTGTTTAAAGACATGCATTCAAGACAAGTCTGAGCTTCCAAATACAACACCTCTATTTTGAATGCTCATTTTTCTGTCAGCAGAGAAAAGCATTTGGCTGAGGAGCTCAGGGAAAGCCAGAGGTGGTTACTGAATGACAAATGCACCTTCTTGTCTCCTTCCCCTGGCAAGCCGTAGAAATGAATAAGGAAGGGCAAGAGGTCTGGCAGATGCCAGGCGGGCATGTTATGGACACCTAAGATAGCCTGTGAAGTTAGTGCAATGTCTAAGCAAAGTGCACATACACTCTGTGGAGTATAGCTCCATTTGCACATCCGCGTCAAGGGAAATGGGAAAGTATGTTTTTAGTTCTGATCCTTGAAATCAGTGCAAACAAGTGAAATTCAATTGTTAAACAAGTTTAGTGGAGCAAAATCTTTGCTATCGTTCCATTGGGTTATTTGTCTTTTGGAAATAAGAATTTCCTATAATAAAAAAGAGAGATAAAAACCTGCTGTTCTCTTGGCCAATAAAGAATTCTATTCTATTCTATTCTATTCTATTCTATTCTATTCTATTCTATTCTATTCTACTCCACTCTACTCTAATTCTATTCTATGCAGATAACACAGTTAAAACATTCATTTATGAAAGGTTACAACTTCTGGTTTATATGAGGAACAGGGGTGGGTTCCTGCCAGTTCTAATCTCTTCTATAGAACAGGTTCCACAAATCTACAGTGCCGTTTAGAACCGGTTCCAGTTCCCTCCCCCTGCCCATCTGCACACCATCAAGATGAAGAGCGAGAGGAGGAATTCTGGGAGTTGAAGTCCACAAGTTTTAAAGCTGTCAAGTTTGAACACCCTGGGTTTTTTTTTCTAAAGGGTTAGGGGTGCAAGCGTCTTGTAACTTGACAGCTTTAAGACTTGCATGCTTCAAATGCCAGAGTTTCTGAGACAACATTTTGGTTGCTAAGCAAGAGCGTTGTTAAGTGAGTTTCACCACATTTTACGAGTTGGCCATGCCCACCCAGTCACATGGCTGGCCAGCCACTCCCACCTGGTCACATGGCCAGCAAGCCACTCCCACAAAGCAGGCCACACCTACAGAAGAGGTTCTAAAAAATTTTTGAAACCCACCACTGATGAGGAACTATATGTGCCGTATCTTAGAAGGAAATTCAATCTGCTACTGAAGAGAGTAGAACATTACTTACATGGAATTTATTTGAGTTGGCTGAGACTTATTTGAGAGATACTGAGAGGCAGAAATATTTGGCATCCGTGAAGAAACAAGGTTTGTTGCAAAATGAGAAAATACGATTTCTAAAATCAGTTATCTTGGATTCTCAGTATTAGTCTGCAGTGGAAATTGAATATTTAATCCAGAAAAGAAAAAGCATTTTTGTTTAAATTTATTCTTGTTTCCACTCACTAGAATCCTTGATTAGTTGGTTAGTTAGTTGCTTAAAGCAAATCCCCATTAAAGCAGGAGCCATGCCAGAATAATAATGGGAATGTGAGCTGCTGCTGTAGTTTAATTAGGCAGTTACCAAACTAATTCCATGTTTCATTAACAATAAAAAGCTAAAAGCAAGAAATTACTTTTCTGCATTCCCCTAATTTAATCAGATGCAAAATTTACTTTCTGAAGTCGAGACAAATACTAATATAGAAGTGCAGCTGAGGTGTTTTTTTTTTTGTATGTGAGCTCTACATCTTTTTTTAAAAAAAATGTTCTGTGCATTTATGTTTTTCTAATCACTAATATATGAAGGATTGCAAAAGTCAATGCAGTGAAGATGATTCTAGAGCACTCAGTTGAGGAAATTGTGTCTTACTTTTTATTCAGAAATTTGGGCTTTTTAAAAAAGCAAATGGCTATGAAAGTCTTCAGTGGCTAGTATGCATACAGAAAGAGTTTTCAGAGCTCAGAGAAAGGCCTATCTCTCAACCAATAGTTCTTCAAGGTCACAAAAATAGACACAGCAAGGCTTTCAATGTCATTTTTTGTTGTTGTATTATATAATAGCAGAATCTTGAAAACCTGCCAGTTTTCCTTTGCCCCTTTTATACAAAAAGAACCAAGGCAAGGCAGTCTTAATTTTTTTACACTATCCCTTTCCAGGGCCTGGGTTGCCTTGTCTTCACTGATCCTATATACTTTCCTCAGAGCTCCACTTCACTGTTCCCATATATCACACCCAGACACCCACCCACACCCATCCCAGTAAGAAAATATGCCACATATTTGATCATCCTGAAACCTGGAAGGAATTCCTTACCTTATCCCTAAGCCATTTTAATAAGATGGGAATGTTTAATGAATATTTTGTGCAATCACTTTTAAACTGTTAGATGTGTAAAATTATGGGAGAATGATACATTGCCTAGGAATAAATGGTGATGAAGAGTAATCATGAGAAAGAGGTAGAAAGACTATGTATATCCAATAGAAGAGGATATATGTAGCTCAGGGTTGAACTGTAGTGTCCTCAGTGATCTCTGAGCTTTGTTGTCTGCTTGCGGACATTTCATTAACCAAGTAGGTAACATCATCAGTGAGCGTGAAGTTTGTTCCTTGTTTATATACAGCAGCTTGCCTTGCCAGTGTTGGTGGAGGTGTGTTTTTCTCCTTGGTAGTACCTTGACTAGGGTATTGTTTTCTTCTTAATAGTTTGTCTGGTGTTAATCTCTGATTACCACTGTGTTGGTAGCTGGAGAATATGTGTTCTGTTCTTTTGTTTTCTTCTTAGCTTTTGAAATGGTCTCTTCTGAATGGTGTGTAAATGTGGTTTATTTCTATGTGTCTGTTGATGTCTGATATGTCTGAGAACCAAGCTTCCAAGTATTCCCTAACAATTTTTAAACTAGCTTGGTTTAGAATGATCACAGTTTCTCAGTTGAAAACTTGGTTGAGATTGTGCATGTGTTGTGAGATTAAATAGTTTTCATTGTGTCTTCTGGCTACTAGTGGGTATTAATGGATATGCTCTGCTAGACTTCTGCTTGTCTGTCCTACAAAATGACTATTGGAGTTCTTACACTGTATATTGTAAATGACTCCTCCTCCTCTTTTTCTTCTTGGGCTATTGGCTCTTTTGATTTACTTAAAGATTTTGGAGAGCTTTAGTAGGCTTGTGTGGTACATTGAAGTCATATGACTGATAGTCTGTTGGTAGTTTTGATACGTTTGTGAAGTATGATAGTATTATATTTCCATTGCTTCAGTTGGTTGTGGTGGGTTGAGTTGTCAGGCACATTTTGATAACATTGTGTGTAACCATTTTATTGGAAGATGTTGTATAGGCAATCTGTTTCTTTTTTGCATCATTCTGGTTACTGCAGCACATTTATACATGCCCAAATAATGTTCTTACAATTTTGCCTTTGTAGGGAGTTGGGTTGTTACTTTGATAATGAAATACTTGATTAGTATGGGTTGTTTTTCAATAGACGTGTTTCTAATTTGCTGTTGTTTTCTCTGCTAATGAGGATATCCAAGAAGGGTAGTGTGTTGTTGTTTCTTCTTTCCTTGTGAATTTTATTCATTTGAAGATTTTATAACTTGTTTTATGTGTCTTCTTCTTACATGTTGTTTCTTTTTTATTACAACAAAAGTGTTGTCTGCATACCAAATCCATATTTTTGGTTGTGTGGGGTGAAGTTCTGTAGTTTCCCACAGCACATGGACTTGGGCATTGAATTTGAACCTCACAGAAAAATTATTAAAAACCATAAAAAATCCATAGGCAATATTATGCCCCATTAAGATTTCAATATTTTAATGGATATGCCTAGTCACTCAATGCTATTGACTGAATATGTTTTCAGGAATTTGGAAGAGTTTCACAACATTCACAAGTGGTTATTGCTCTGTATTTTCTAATACATAAAATCTACCTACCTAAAGAAATGGTTCCTATTGTACTTATTGTTCATCATTTTAATTGGTTGCTACAACACACTGGATTACCAAAGACTTTTCTTGTTGGATGAGTGTTAAAAATAATGCTGCAAACAAAGAGATCCAGAGAACTCTAAAGGGAAAATGTACTCATAATTATTACTGCACTAAATATGTTCTCAAAATTGACTAATCTTCTTATTAATGGATTTTCATTGACTATACAAATGTTTTGGACAAGGACACTGAATATGGATATTTAAAATGGTTACATTGACAAAATTACATAAATATTCAAATGTGTCTGTATGCATGTACACCATTAGTATTCCTTTTTTAAAATTGGTTTTGGTTGGCTTATTCTGCTTTCCACTTTGTACTCCTATTGTAATTGTGTTCTTAGTTTGGTTTTTCCATTTTGTAGCAACAAAGAGGGGAAGAAAGAAGTTGCTAGCTCTCCCCTTTTGGAAATATGTAAGTCACTATGAGCTGTAGATCCCATTCTACATTTCAAATCAGCCTAAAATGCCTTAACATGGTTTCTCTAGAATCAACAGCGTTCCTTGTTATTTTCCCTCTTTTAAAAAAAATGGACAGGAATGCCATTAAAACAGAGTGCTTAATGCAAAGTAGAAAACCTAGGACTAATCTTTAATTGTTGTCTCCAAATGGTGAGAAACACTTTATGAGCACCTTTTGAGTGTGATTTCTGAGACCACTTTGTAGCTACCTAATTGTCACATTACCCATACCACACTTAACTAGCTTATCAGTCAGAAAATCAGGGCATATTTTGTCCAATTCTTTGTTGAAGTCAAGACATACTCTATCTTTAGCATGCTCTATTAGGTAAGTTCCTTAATCAAAAATGTTAGTCTGGAAAAAATGTCCATGCTGGCATCTGGCAATGACCACATTATTTCTAAATGCTTACAGATGGACCTCTTTATTACCTGCTCTAAATTCTTCCCAGATGGATGCCAGGGGACTAGTCTACAATTTTCTGGTTATTCCTTCTTAAATGTACTTTCCTTAAATCACCTGGCATTTTACCAGTTCTCTTCATTAGTTTCTTCCAGTGCTATGCATTGAACAGAAGTTCTCTTTAAAGGGCTAATCTCCCGTTATGGAACCCTAATATGCTGGGATAAATCCACTTCAGTGTATTGCTTTGACATCACCATTTCTGAGATCAATTATCAGTTGATGAAGACATCTTAGTAGACCTCAATAGCTAGCTTTTCATCATGCTAGCTAGGATGGTCATGCCCATACGGACATTTAGAAGCCAGAAATCTGGATTCAAGGAAGTGGGAGACCTGTGAGAAATCCCAGAAATCTCATTCTGGGATTTTATTTTCTTACTTGCTTGGATCTAGAGCAGGGTTTCCCAAACTGTGAGTTGTACCTTCTTTGAGTAGGTGCAGGTAGAGTCCAGAGAAAGCATGAAGAACATTTAATAAATCTACCTTTCCCCAAGTTTCATTGTACAGGTAGTCCTTGACATTCAACCACAATTGAGCCCAAAATTTATGTTACTAAGTGAGAAATTTGTTAAGTGAGTTTTGACCCATTTTATGCCCTTTCTTGCCACAGTTGTTAAGTGAATCACTGCAGTTCTTAAGTTAGTAACCCTGTGGTTAAGTGAATCTGGCTTTCCTATTGACTTTGCTTGTCAGAAGGTTGCAAAAGGCGGATCACATAACCCTGGGACACTGCAACTGGCATAAATATGAACCAGTTGCCAAAAATCTGAATTTTGATCATGTGACCATGGGGATACTGCAATTATTATAAGTGTGAAAAATAGTCATAAGTCATTTTTTTCCAGGGCCGTTGTAATTTTGAACTCTCACTAAATGAACTATTTTAAGTCGAGGACTACCTGTACTGTTTTCATTGTTCATTTATATCCTTTTTTTTATTCTTATAGGGAGTACTTCCAGATTACACTAAAGGAAGGTATAATTGCAAAAAGTTTAGGCTCTCTTATGTAGACCAACTCCCAAAAACTCCAGGTGGAATTAAGGAACAATGAAATGAAAAGAAAAGAAAACCACAGGCGTATCCGAAACAAATAATCCAATACATCAAAAGAAAACTAACAGAGGCATAATAGCCACCATGAACTCCGACTGGGGATTAAAGACAGATTTTCTACAACTTGCAAGGGGAGAACCATACAGATCTTCAGGGAGATGCTCTTCAAAAGGATAAGCACCACAGTGGGTTGGATCTGCTACCCGTTTAGTTATTCCATCAAGGGTCCACCTTGATGATGGATTCATTAATCCAGAGAGGTGGAGGAAGCGGAGACTCAGGGGGTTTTTATGTAAATGTTTTTTAACTATTTTAGGGGGATCCAGGGTGGGGGGAAGGGTTAACCAAGCCAGGAATGGGGGCAGGGCCAGGCGAACAGGTGGGGTCGGGAGGGAAGTGAGCGGAGTGGGGGAGGGGAAGGAGAACGACGTTCCTGCAGAGGGTTCTTTTATTCCAACGGTCGTAGGAAGGGGTGGATGCGAGGACAGACGGAGATTCTGCAGTCGGTTGGGAGACCGTGGCCACTGGACACGCCCGGTCATCTGTACCAACCCCCGCATTCTAGGTGGTCAGGACCTACAGAGCCAGGACCTGAGGCTGATGTTGTGCAATGCAAGGTCCGTTGTCAATAAGGCCCCCCTCATCTACGATTTGATCTCAGAGGGGGAGCCGGACCTTGCAGGGATTACGGAGACCTGGTTGGGCCACAAGGGGGGCTTACCCCTCGTGGAAATGTGCCCACCAGGATACCGTGCATTCCATCAGCCTCATGCCCGGGGTAGGGGTGGTGGGGTAGCGGTAATTATATGGGAAGGTCTGGAACCGAGAGAATTCACTGTGCCACAGATATCCGGGTGTGAGTCTCTTGGTGTGAGATGGGGCCCAGGGAGTCAGTTGGGCCTGCTGATTGTATACTTGGCTCCTCGCTATGCATCAGCGGCCCTGCCAGAGCTCCTCGAGATGATTGCAGGGATGGCGGTTGAAACTCCCAAGCTATTAGTTATGGGGGACTTCAACCTGCCGTCGACGGGCGAGTCATCCGAGGCGGCTCGGGAGTTCATGGCTTCCATGACAGCCATGGACCTGACCCAAATAATTCAGGGCCCCACACACGAGGGAGGCCACACGCTGGACCTTATTTTTGTCTCTGGCCAGTGGAAGAGTGATCTGGGAATAGGGGATTTAGTTATTGCACCCCTGTCATGGTCAGATCACTCGCTTCTCCGGCTCGACTTCCCAGGCGCTACCCCCATCGCGGGGAGGCAGAACCAGAAGGTCCTAGATGGTTCCGCCCCAGGCGACTGATGGAACCTGATAGGTTCCAGACGGAGCTTGGGCCACTTCCTGTAGCCCTGACCTGCTCCCGGATGGAGGACCTGGTGGCCGCATGGAACAATGCGGCGGCCGGGGCCTTGGACCGGGTTGCCCCTTTGCGGCCTCTCCAGTGGCAGCGAACCACCCTGCCCCCTTGGTTTACCGAGGAGCTAAGGGTGATGAAACGCCACAAGAGACGCCTAGAGAGCAGATGGAGATCCTCTCGCTCCGAATCTGATCGAACACAGGTAAGAGCCTACTTACGGACCTACCTTGTGACATTAAGAGTGGCCAAGCGTCGATACTGCACCACTCATTGCGTCCGCAGAAAACCGCCCTGCCGCCCTGTTTCGGGCGACCCGCTCCCTCCTTTCACAGAGGCTGCGGGAAGCCCCCCTGCAGGGTAGAGCAGAGGAATTTGGGGAATATCTGCAGGACAAAATCGCTCAGATCCGGAGTGAATGGGTCTCCCTCAAGTGATCCAGAGGAGACGTCGGAGGCGAGTCTTGAGGGACCATTCTGGGAGGAGTTTGACTCTGTTGCCTCCGAGGATATGGACAGGTTACGTGGGCAACTGCGGGCCACCACATGTTTATTGGACCCGTGGCTTATACTGGCAGCCTGGGAGGTCACACGAGGCTGGCTCCAGGGACTAGTGAACGCTTCGTTGAGCGAGGGGTCCTTGCCGGCCATCTTGAAAGAGGCGTTGGTGAGGCCCCTGCTTAAGAAGCATTCTCTGGACCCAGCAGAGTTAGCCCGTCTCCAACCTTCCCTTCCTAGCGAAGGTTGTCCCGTCTCCAACCTTCCCTTCCTAGCGAAGGTTGTAGAGATTGTGGTGGCGCAACAGTTCCCTCGCCACCTGGAGGAAATTGATTATCTAGACCCGCGCCAGTCCGGTTTCCGGCCTGGTCACAGCACGGAGACGGCTTTGGTCGCGTTGGTGGATGATCTCTGGAGGGCGAAGGATGGGGGCTGTTCCTCCATCCTAGTCCTACTAGATCTCTCAGCGGCTTTCGATACCATCGACCATGGTATCCTATTGCGTCGGCTGGAGGGGTTGTGGGTGAGGGGCACCGTATTGCGATGGTTCTCCTCCTACCTCTCCGGTCGGACACAATGTGTGTTGGCAGGGGAGCAGAGGTCGACCTTGTGGGGTGCCACAGGGGTCGGTCCTCTCACCTCTCCTGTTCAACACATACATGAAACCGCTGGGCGAGATCATTCGAGGGTTCGGGGTTGAGTATCATCTGTATGCCGATGATACTCAGTTATACATCTCTACCCCGAACCACCCCAACAAAGCCGTCGAGGTGATGTCCCGGTGTCTGGAGACCGTACGGGTCTGGATGGGAGACAACAGACTCAAGCTCAACCCTTCCAAGATGGAGTGGCTGTGGTTACCGGCGCCCCGCTTCAGCCAGTGGGTTCCATCTCTGGCCATTGGGGGCGAACAACTGCCCCCCGTGGACAGGGCGCGCAATTTGGGCGTCCTCCTAGATACCCGGCTGTCGCTGGATGACCATGTGATGGCCGTGGCTAGGGGGGTGTTCCACCAGGTTCGCCTGGTGCGCCAATTGTGCCCCCTACTGGATCGGGATGCCCTTCGCACAGTCACTCATGGCCTGGTGACGTCCCGCCTGGACTACTGCAATGCTCTCTACATGGGGCTCCCCTTGAGATGCACCCGAAGGCTGCAGTTGGTCCAGAATGCAGCCGCGCAGGCAATTATGGGGAGTACTAGGTACTCCCATATAACACCGCTCCTGCATGAGCTGCACTGGCTACCTGTGGCTTTTCGGGTGCGTTTCAAGGTGTTGATTATCACCTTTAAAGAGCTCCATGGCTCAGGACCTAGTTATCTGCGGGATCGCATCCTACCCCACACATCCCTGCGACCAATTCGCTCTCACAGAGAGGGACTCCTCCGGGTACCATCCGCTAAGCAATGCCGGCGGGCGGTGCCCAGGAGTAGGGCCTTCTCTGTGATGGGCCCAACCCTCTGGAACGACCTCCCCCCCGATATTAGAATTACTGCTGATCTCCGCTCCTTCCGTAAGAAACTCAAGACCCACCTGTTCCAATTAGCTGGCCTGGCCCAATCATAATCATAATCTAATCCCGACCCCCCTGGCCGGTATTTTAAATTTTAAATTTTGGGGTATTTTAATTGGTTTTAATTATTAGCTAATTTTATGATCATTGTACAGACTTTTTGTTTAATTTGTCTTTCTGGGGTTTTGTATTTCTGTTGTTTATAGTGCATTTATTTCTGTCTGTACACCGCCCCGAGTCCCTTCGGGGAGAGGGGGCGGTTTATAAATCTAATAAATGAAATGAAATGAATGAAAAATGACATGTGTCTCCAGAAGATCAGGAACTCCTTCCTCCATCTGTGACTGACAACTCCTTTCAAGATTACATAATGTTTTCCAATGACAGTTATCTTTTAGAAACCGCTCACATTAATGAATCATTTATTTTAGTAATTGGTTTAAGGTTTTAGATGCAGTCGTAGATTCAACACACAAGGCTTTCTCTGGCTTTGGTGAACCGTAGAGAAGAAAGAAACAGCTAATTTCTAAAAAAAATACAGAGCAATTCATTCAATAAATCAAGTTAGTGAAATAGCATAAGCAAATAAGAAAAACTAAGCAAACATCCTTCATTGCCCTACCTCTATCAGGTCTTAATCTCTTTTAATTCCCTTGCTGAGAGCTTTGATAAACACTTTTACATTATTTTTGCCCTTTTCACCTTTTATTTTTTGAGTTTAAAAAAAATCATATAAGTAAAGCCTAGACTCTTTTGTGTATTTTTTGAAGTTTGAACCAATATTCATTCCAAATGCTTCATTTTACTCCAAATGGTTCATTGTGAAGCAATGCCAAGCAGTAATCAATACACAGTGTTCAGTAACACCTCTAATCTACTTTTGGAAAGCATCATCTAACTTTCCTTGTTAGGCATTATCCTCCAGGGCTATTCTGGTCCAGATAGCAGGAAAATCTGGTTCTTTCAAACTGGACTCTTCCCAAGTTACCAAGTCAATCCCTGGCTAGGAGATTTGTATCAGCACAAGCAGAAGCTGCTGCTGATGGGCCAAATACTGATAAACCAGCCATTTCTCTGCTATTTCTTGGTCTAAGCCTTCCTGTATCTGTCAGATGTTGTTGACTCACCTTTTGAAAACAAGTTTAATGGGTTTAACACTATTCTGAAACAAAAACACAAATCCAGAGCAAATTTTAACAAAGGCTAAATTTACCTGTTTGCTAAAACCCAGCTCCTCTGCATCCTACATTACTGAGGATCATTGATGGTTTTTTTTTAATGTTAGCTGTTGATAGTTGATGGAAAAAGAGAGAAACAAAGCTAGACAATCCAAAAATCCCTATCCTTAGCATGTCCTGCACAGGGTAAATAAGAACATAACATGTTTCGTTGGCAGAAGCAGCATCAGCATTGGGTTTAGTTTTCCGTTGTGTTTTGGGCTGCCACAATTAAATCAAGATACAATGGCTCATTTTTACCTTTCTTTTAAAATTCTACTTGGTTTGAAACATCCTGACTAGTAACTGTACAAGATATATAATTTTTATTTTATACAGGTTAATGTTTTAGATTTATCCCCCAGGGGGGAATTTGGGATTAACATAGTAATAGAGGAGTGAATGTGAATAGAGGAGTCTGTGATTTATTTTGCTAGTTAGTATTATGTATTGATTTGCTTAACTTTGTTTTTGCTGATCATTGACCAAATAATTATTGATTGAGTGAGTGATTGTTTTCCCTTGGTTCCAGAACTGGTGACTTTTCCTAACTCAGCTATGAAGAAAAGTCTTTTATTCCTCTGGTTTCCGCTGTCAGAGATCATTTAACATATATGAAATAGATGAGTAGAGACCATGATCGTATTCCATGTGACTGGTGATTTTTCATACTTCAAATGCAAATTATATTATCTTAATAGAGAATATTCATTAGAATGATTTGATAGAAGACTATATTGCTGTATTGTGACCCTCTTTAATCATTTTTATACAGATTGATTGATAGCATGGATAATATGCAAATGACAATTGATTAACAATGTAATTCCCTATTTGTATGGTATAATTTGACCTAAAAGAAAAGTCTCTAACATAGATATTATGTGATTTGTTTCTTATTGAAAGAGAACTGAGGTATTTTGTCTGTCATTAAAGAAGTTTGGAATGTTTATGATATGGTTTATGATTATTCTTATTAAAAGAAGAGCCACAGTTTTCTTAACTGGTTTAAAAAGAATAGCACTTTACTTCTTAAATCCAGAGACTTACAATTTCAATGAAAGCTACATGTTATATGTAATTTTTAAGCAAACAGTGTCCCACGCTGGCATTTGATTCTTGTGATGCTTTACCTCAGTCTCGCAAATGTAATGCAATGAATTTTAAGCAACGCTGGAAATTTCATTTGGCTTGGATTTTGACAGAACTTACTCAATAAAATTGAATATGGAAGATGTGTTCCATCTGAATAGTTGGCATAGAATGCTAAGCTATAGGACCTATTGGAAAGGAACATGGCATGTTGTTTTACATAAAGAAATTGCCAGATGCAATGCTTGACAACTTTTCTGAAACGATCAGAATGGAGCTAGGGAAGAAAAAAGCTAATCACAAAGAAGCAACATTCCCACTGTTATGTAGGCTAGTGTGAGGTCAAGCAAAGAGGGGGCATTTTCAGGAAATGCAGCCCACCAAATTGTGAATGTTTTCATTCATGTTTTTAAGACTAGATTGACCATAAAGTGGTAGGAAGCATTTCTCATAAATGCTGCAATCTAGAGTTATTTGGATTACTGTAGATTAGAACTAGATTTAGAATCAGTTTTCCAATGTACAGGAATTCATACAAATTCTAGATGGTATGGCATCCTTTTACAGAAATAACAGACTAATGGGATATCAATAGTCCTGTCAGAGAAATGGAAGACCAAAATCCCTTTTTCAAATAATTTAGCCAAGAGATATCTTATGGGGGCCCCATAAAATATCTCTTGGCTAAGTGGAAGAAACTATTGTATGTATTGGGGTTATTTTGATTTAACTGTGGGCCTTAAATCATGTTCCAGAGGGTGGAAATCATGT
This sequence comes from Natrix helvetica, assembly GCF_964273705.1. Taxonomy (NCBI): domain Eukaryota; kingdom Metazoa; phylum Chordata; class Lepidosauria; order Squamata; family Natricidae; genus Natrix; species Natrix helvetica. The sequence continues at coordinate 60,670,748 of NC_138552.1, forward strand.
AATGGTTTCTTTAAAAAAATCTAAGCAATATGAATAAAAACTCAGAATGGGATTATTTTGGGGGTACTTTTTCAGGTTACAATTGCAGCATTCCTATATAAAAATGTACTTGGTCTAGTTTTATTTTTTAAGGCTAAAGATATTGTTTAAGAAGATTTAGTTGTACATTATAACAGTGCAGGACCACAATTCCTCTTTGTCAGTTGTAGTGGAAGTGATATAATTAAGAGAGAATATATTTGGAATACAAGATATAACAAAGAATCAAACTTCTTCTAACACTCAATGGAGTAAATATTTGCTGAAGGCTGTTTGTCTGGATTAATTGTAAGACAGGGGCCAAGACTCCAACCTTTCTGACTTGTCAACCCCACCAGTACAGCACAATTACTAGGACAGGAGCTAGGAGCCTCCCTTTTAAATGTTGCTTTGCAGGTGTCACAATGAATTATTGTGAGATCCCTAGACTCTGCCTGGAAATGATTCATAGTGTATTACTCAGAGGAGTGGGGCGGTGTCTGTCTGTCTGTCTGGTTAGTGGACTGTTTTGTTAGCATAGGGAAAGTGGTATCCAGGAGTTACAGTGAATCCTCTTTCCACTTCAAGCAATAACATTTCTAGCTATAGAAAGCTTTAGTGGAGAGGAGGTGCTCACTTCTTCCTTAGCTTATTTGGATTCCTTCTATTGTGATTTGTTTGTGCATTTGTTTTTCCGTCTGTACATGGCAGAGATAAAGTGCCTTCTCTTTCCTGCGTGAATATTAATTCCAGAGCTGCTTTCTCTTTCCAGGACATGACCCCCCCCCCCCTCAGTTATAGTGCTAAGAAAATAGTGCTATTGCCAGAATTAGGAGATAAATGTGCTTCTTATTTAAAGATGAAAGTCTCTCTCTCTCTCTCTCTCTCTCTCTCTCTCTCTCTCTCTCTCTCTCTCTCTCTCTCTCTCTCTCTCTCTCTCTCTCTCTCTCTCTCTCTCTCTCTCTCTCTCACACACACACACACACACACACACACACACACACACACACACAGACACACATGTACGTCTTTATGTTTTTTAAAAATGCCCTCAAATGTTTGTGTTACAATAAGGTAAAATCTTAATTTAGTGCACCATTTGAGCAGAAACAATACCAGTTAACATGGAATCCAAATTTATTCCTTCACATTTTTCTTTCCCTTCCCAGAGTTCTTCTCTGGGCATTTAAGAAAACAGCCTCCTGAGGAACATTAACTTTCTGTTGAAGGACCCTTTTTTTCTCTAGATGCTCTGTCAGCAAGGAAGCATGGGTTAAGGCAGTAACAAGAATACAGAATGGAGCTGTTTTTACTGTCTGCCCATCCCCCATTCTCTTGATCAGTCTTCTCAACCCTTCCCTCCAGTTTCCTGGTGGTGTGTCCTACCTCTTGCCCATTTTTTCTAGTGCTTTCAGACCTCTCTTCCTTGCTTCAGCAGCCATCATTGCTCAATACTCTGCCCTCTTGCCCTCATCCTCCACAGGAAGTCAACCATCTCCCAAGTATTTGCCTTTAGTCACTCAGAACTCAAAGTATGCATGCAAATATATCCATTTTATAGCAGAAGCAGCGAGCATTGTCTGGCTGCTTCCTTATGCAGCAGAAAAATCTGTTATTTTAGGATGCTGTCAGGATGTAAATTTTGCTTATTGTAACTCAGGTCTGCTGAACTAAGAGTTTAATGTAGATGTAAGTAGATTTATTTTCATATTAAAAAAACAGTATCCAAAATGATAAAGCAATGGGATCACCAGAGAAATTTTCTACAATTTCTAAAAACAGTTCAAATGTATGGTGGAAATGTGAAGAACAAGAAGGGACATTTTATCATGGATGTATAAAAAACCTAGAAAATTCTGGATTCAAATAAATACATTGATTCAAAGAATTTTAAAGATGAATATAAAATTGAAACCAGACTCTTTGGGGAGGGGTGTGTGGACAGACAGTTGGGAAAAAATAATGAAACTTTATTTTTATGCGTGATAACTTCAGCAAGATTGGGCACAAAGATGGAAATATTCAATATTATCTACAATGGTTGGTGAAGATGATAGAAGTTGCTGAGATAACTAAATTGATGTCTTTGATCTGAAAAAAGATAATACCTAGATTTATTGCTGACTAGAAATATCTATAAACGTTTTTGTATGAAAGAAAAAAATGAGCATATGATTGATGGTTATGATGATTAGGCATGATGGATTATAGAAAAAAAGAAATTATGTTGTAACCATAGAAGAGGTGAATTTATAATTGTATTTATAATTGTTCTAAAGCAGATTGAAAGCTTGTAATACAATACAATACAATACAATACAATACATACAATGCAATGCAATACAATACAATACAATACAATACAATAGCAGAGTTGGAAGGGACCTTGGAGGTCTTCTAGTCCAACCCCCTGCCTAGGCAGGAAACCCTATACCATTTCAGACAAATAGCTATCCAACATCTTCTTAAAGACTTCCAGTGTTGGGGCATTCACAACTTCTGGAGGCAAGATGTTCCACTGATTAATTGTTCTGTCAGGAAATCTCTCCTCAGTTCTAAGTTGCTTCTCTCCTTGATTAGTTTCCACCCATTGCTTCTTGTTCTACCCTCAGGTGCCTTGGAGAATAGTTTGACTCCCTCTTCTTTGTGGCAACCCCTGAGATATTGGAACACTGCTATCATGTCTCCCCTAGTCCTTCTTTTCATTAAACTAGCCATACCCAGTCCCTGCAACTGTTCTTCATATGTTTTAATCTCCAGTCCCCTAATCATCTTTGTTGCTCTTCTCTGCACTCTTTCTAGAGTCTCCACATCTTTTCTACATCGTGACGACCAAAACTGAATGCAGTATTCCAAGTGTGGCCTTACCAAGGCATTATAAAGTGGTATTAACACTTCACGTGATCTTGATTCTATCCCTCTGTTTATGTAGCCTAGAACTGTGTTGGCTTTTTGGCAGCTGCTGCACACTGCTGGCTCATATTTAAATGGTTGTCCACTAGAACTCCAAGATGCCTCTTACAGTTACTACTTTTGAGCAAGGTACCACCTATACTGTACCTGTGCATTTCGTTTTTCTTGCCTAAATGTAGAACCTTACTCTTTTCACCATTGAATTTCATTTTATTAGATAGTGCCCATTATCTTAAGCCTGTCTTCTGGAGTGTTGGCTATTCCTGCCACCTTGGTGTCATATGCAAATTTGATGAGTTCCCCATTTATTCCCTCATCCAAATCATTGATGAAGATATTGAAGAGTACTGGGCCTAAAAGAGAGCCTTGGGGTACTGCACTGGATATTTCCCTCCATGTAGATGCAGTTCCACTGAAGACTACACGTTGAGTTCAGTTGGTCAGCCAGTTACGAATCCATCTGTGATGATGCTGTCCAACCCACATTCTTCTACTTTATCTAGTAGTAGGTTATGGTCCACCTTATCAAATGCCTTACTGAAGTCCAAGTAAACTATATCGACGGCATTCCTCTGGTCCACTAATTTTGTCACTTTGTCAAGAATGCAATAAGATTAGTCTGGCATGATCTGCTTTTGACAGATCATTTTGTCTTTTTTTTCTCCTTTTTCTTAGATTCTCTTAGATTTCCTTTTCTTTTTCTCACTTTATATTAGTTTGCATTAGTATCTGATCTTTTTTTAAAAGTCTTTAATAAAAATTATAACCCTAATATACAAGATAGAGCTGTGGGACCAAGTATTACAGTTCTATTGCAGTCAAACCTAATAGCAAGAATAATTACTAATTTTAGCTTTCCAACCTGAAGTGTTTAGTGTCAGTATTGCTTGTGATATGCATTTTTAAGAAGGGGAAAAAAACTGCAGTATTTTACATTTTCCCCAAACCTCTTCATTATTTTTTTCCACAACTACACAAATAAAGGGAAATCTCAGTTGTTTAAAAACATTATCATTATTTGCATTTATCCTAATATTCACTTTATTAGCTATATTCTTCTGCCTCTGCTTCCATGCTATTAGTGCAAGTAGGCATTTGTCTATTTGAAGTGACATCCTTGATGCATCATCAGGTCAACTTTCATTTCCCCACCAAGTCCCATGTCCCGCAGCTCAAGCTTTGGATCATGAAAACACGGCTGGCATGCATGGCAGTCTAAGAGGCCCAAATAAGAACATCTCTGCTTCAACAGTTTGCGAAATGGTAATTAAAGCAGCTAATTTTCTAGCTTGCTGATCCGAAACTTGTGGCTAGTGTGGGGATCAGTATGTACTAATAGACTACAAGAACTAAATGGTTGCTTCCACAATCAGCGGACCTTGCAAGACAAAATTATTTCTCAGCCCTTGCTTGAAAGTTCAGCTTGGGGTGAGAAGTAACGAGGGTTTAATGGATGCTTAATGTGTTTGAGATCTAGAGTGTAGCATGACAGCAATGAAATGAAAGTACTTAAGCAGTGAGAGCAGGGCAGCTAGTTTTTCTAGACCCTTGAAAAGCATGTTCCCTTCCATGGCTTGCATCTATAATTAGCCAGACCATTTTGATAATTCATTCCCATTTTAATTCTATGGTATTCAAAATGCTTGCAGTAAAAAAAAGAAAAGAAAGGCATAATTCTGATATATACATATACATCAGTGGTGGGTTTCAAAAATTTTTAGAACCTCTTCTGTAGGTGTGGCCTGCTTTGTGGGAATGGCTTGCCAGCCATGTGACCGTGTGGGAGTGGCCAACTTGTAAAATGTGGTGAAACTCACTTAACAATGCTCTTGCTTAACAACCAAAATGTTGCCTCAGAAACTCTGGCATTTGAAGCACGCAAGTCTTAAAGCTGTCAAGTTACAAGACCCTTGAACCCCTAACCCTTTAGGAAAAAAATCCCAGGGGTGTTCAAACTTCACAGCTTTAAGACTTGTGGACCTCAACTCCCAGAATTCCTCCTCTCGCTCTTCATCTTGATGATGTGCGGATGGGCAGGGAGAGGGAGCTGGAACTGGTTCTAAACGGCACTGTAGATTTGTGGAACCCCTACTATAGAAGAGGTTAGAAGTGGTAGGAACCCACCCCTGATATACGTATACGTATACATATACATACACATACACATACGCATATACATCTGATTATATATATATATATATATATATATATATATATATATATATATATATATATATATATGTGTGTGTGTGTGTGTGTGTGTGTGTGTGTGCGCGCGCGCACACACACACACACACATATATACATACATACATATACATATACATATACAGACACATATACAGACACATATACATATATACACATACATATATAAATATACATAGACACATATACATACAAAGGGAGACTAGGATAGATCTATTTCGAGCTAATTAGCTCTCATCAGCTAGCCATACCCTTACTGGGATTAGAACCCGGGCTGTATATATCTTAGGCAGGAGTCTTAACCACTAAGCCACGGGTTCTCTTCCTTATCAGTTGAGCCAGGGAAATAGGTATGTATTTATGTTACAACCCCTAGCTGATGAGAGCTAATTAGCTCGAAATAGATCTATCCTAGTCTCCCTTTATTTATTTATCAGTACAATTACTACACAAATATAAAAAGGCAACAGTAAAAATAAAAATATGGTTTTCTGCCTGCATGGTCTTTGTGATAAGCCGAAGGACAGAAAGAGGGAGTAGTGACCTTCCTCCCATATTTAGTCATACCAGGGGTTGTAACATAAATACATACCTATTTCCCTGGCTCAACTGATAAGGAAGAGAACCCGTGGCTTAGTGGTTAAGACTCCTGCCTAAGATATATACTGCCCGGGTTCTAATCCCAGTAAGGGTATGGCTAGCTGATGAGAGCTAATTAGCTCGAAATAGATCTATCCTAGTCTCCCTTTATTTATTTATCAGTACAATTACTACATATATATATATATATATATATATATATATATATATATATATATATATATATATATATATATATATATATATATATATATATATATATATATATATATATATACACACACATATACATACAGACACATACATATACACACACATACATACATACATATATAAGGGGTGGGTTGCTGCTGGTTTACTGCGTGTGCCAGATGCGCTGCGTGAGTGTGCACTTTTCAATATAAATTGTTCTGTGCACATGCATGTACACACACACACACACCCTCTTTCCCCCAAAATAAGACCTCCCCGGATAATAAGCCCAATTGGGCCTTTGAGTGCATGCCCTAAAATAAGCCCTCCCCAAAAATATTGCAACACAGCAGCAGCCATGAGGTGACCACGCTCACTGCCTCCTGCACCTCAAAAATAATAAAACCTCCACAAAAATAAGGCCAAGTGCTTATTTCGGCGATCAAAAGAAAATAAGACCCTGTCTTATTTTCAGGGAAACATGGTACATACATCAGTTTGCATACAATTAGACTCCAGACTATCAAAATAAATTGAAAATCAGATTAGTAAAAGGAATTTGATACCTTTATACCAGGGGTGAAATCCACTTACCTTTGCTATTGGTTCAGTAGCAATGTGAGAGTGCGTACAATGAGCAGGACATGTGCAGAGCATCAAAATGATGTCCAGGCAGGTGGGCAGAGCCTGCTACCGAGTGCAGAAAGTAAAGCGAGCAGCAATGGGGGGGGGGGAAATCCACTGTGCCACGTGATTTAGATTAGCTAGATAACAGGAAATTCTGCTTTCTATCTAATATAAATCACACAGCTAATCATCAGAACAACCGGTTCACCTGAACTAGTAGCATTTTTTTTTACTACTGGTTCATGTGAACAGCTGGCATCTTTACTATCAGTTTGGGCAAACTGATCTGAACTGGGAGCATTTCACCCCTGCTTTATACCAGTTGTGGGATCCTCTCGGTTTAACAACCAGTTTGGTGATCGAGCAATTTGCATGCGCAATTTGAAGAAATCTTCACTTCCAAGTTTCTTCAGAAGAGTAACACAGCTGATTCGCGTGGCAATCTGCTCTGCTGCGCAACTCAACTGAGAAGATAAAGATAGTGAAATAACAAGGGCTGGCAGGTGGGCCCATCTAATCGTTGGGGCGAACCGGTTCGCTCCCAGCTGATCGTTGGAGCTACCACCTGTACCGATCTGAACTGATAGAATCCCATCCCTGTTTTATACACTCACTTACACACACACAAACATATCCCATTGGACTCAAGAACCCCCAAATGTATTATATATTATAATAAATACTGTAAATTTGCTGTATAAGAACAAACTATTTAGCACGCAACCCTTCTGGGAGATAAATTTCAATAAAATGTATTTGCTTAGCTAATATATATATATATATTTTCTGTTCTCTGAAGTACATTTTCCCTGGAAAAACTTTCTAAAATGGCTAGAACTACTTAGTGGCTGAATGAAAATGCAAAGTAAATTAACAACACAGGTAAGAGATAAGAGATGAATTATTTAAGCAACATAAAAAATTAAAATGCTCGCATATGAATATAGTTACTATATTTAGTATTAAAAGAATCATATAGTAGCTGCCAGGCATGTAGTTTTCTAGAATTGAGGGCATAGGAACAAGTGAAAAGAACAGTTCATTTCCATTATACAGAGTAGCACTCAGGTAGAAGTTCTGAAAAGAATATTAGGATATTTATAGGAATATATGGGAAGAGGTATTGCTTCAGATATTCTGTTGCCAAACTTTGCAGATCTTTATAGATTAACATGAGGACCTTGAACTGGAACTGGAAAAAAGCTAGCATAACATGGACACAATACCATTTCCTACTCTTACATAGAATTCATGGAAAGTGATCAAGTATTGACTGCTGAAGCCAGACTACATTTGCAGAGGGCACAAGGAATAGCCTTGATGAACAAGAGGAAGAGTTGGTAACAAGGCAACAATCAGCTAAGCATGACTTGAATCTGCTCCAAGAAATGAGTTTGACAAAAAGTCACAGAGAAGTAGTTCACACTAAGATGAAAGGAAGTGGGAGGAAGCACATTCTGTTGCTTCAGCAGTTACAGAAAAAAATTCTTTCAGACCTATATGGTATTGATTTTTTAGTCTAGTCTATCTCATAGGGTTGACAATATTTATCCAAGTAAATAGTTTGTTAAACTGATAAATGACACTATATTTGGATGCCATGGCTCAGTGGCTAAAACACTGAGCTTGTTGATCAGAAAGGTTGGCAGTTTGGCAGTTCGAATCCCTAGCACCTCGTAACAGAGAGAGCTCCCATTACTTCCCAGCTTCTGCCAACCTAGCAGATCGAAAGCATGAAAAAATGCAAGTAGAAAAATAAGAACCACCTTGGTGGGAACATAACAGCATTTTGTGCGCCTTTGGCATTTAGTCATGCCAGCCACATGACCATAGAGACATCTTCAGACAGCGCTGGCTCTTTGGCTTTGAAATGGAGATGAGCACCACCCCCTAGAGTCAGAAATGACTAGCACATATGTATGAAGGGAACCTTTACCTTTTACTGGACCTTTGATGCCAGATGTGGATCTAGAAATACCTACAGCTTTTTTGTTTTAGAGGGAAACTATTCCTTTCAGAAAAGGTTGAATTCCACTTTTTGAGATATATCAGTCATTAAGAGAACTTCTGTTGTACCTGAATGAACTTTTGTCTATTGACCATCATCTACTCTATTACAACAGCAGATACAAATAAAGCATGTCCACTGCCTGTCCTAGATCTGATGAATAGAAGAAACAAAGCTGTGTGTCATTAGTATATCGATGGTATTGTACAGTCATTTAATGATCTCTTTCAGTACTTCTATGTACATTTTGAACATGATGATAGAATTGAAATTAACAGCAACACTGCAATATAAATCCCATGGGTGAATCAGAAATCCCCACAGATCATTTTCTAAGGATGGCCCTTCAATATTATCCCTCACACACCTAACTCTGGCAGTCTTTCTGGAAAGACACCGAGTTATATCACTAAACACTGCAAGAGAGAGTCATAGTTTCCACTTCCTCTCATGGCAATGATATTCTAACAAGGCAACTAAAACAGTATCTAGTACCAGTACCAGTTCTAAATCTCAACTTAAAAGTTGATTTAGATTTTATCTAAGACTGTCTGATTCAATCTTCTTAGGCACAAGAATGGGGTGTTGACCAGCTATATTTTTCTTTAACAGCAATCTCACTTTTATTTCCTTTGATGATGTTGGGAGTCTATCTGCTTCTTAAAAAGGCTTTAATATTCTCCAGCTGAGCATCATTTTCCTTCTAGAAACATTCTACCACATATAATTAAAATGGGTGGGTGGGTGAGTAGAAATAGATAGTTTGCTGCATTCTGTCAAGATTTTTTTCAGGATAACCTGAACGTTATATTTAAAAATCCATCTAGGCATACAGTGGACACAACTACAGATTAAATTACCCACACTGTTGAATTTAAATCATTATGAACACAATCAATTTTGTCCTCAAAGTGTTTTGCAATCATGTAACCAGGTCACAAAGTCCTATTAAGGATTCTGCTGCCAATCCACGTCACTCGGAAAAGCTCTATTGAAAAAGCTCAACAAGGAAGAAAAATTGCCTTTTCATCTATTTCACCGCCATGGAATTAATACAGAGTTCTTATTAGCATTTGATCAGATTTTGGACAACTTTTCATTCACCTGCATTCCAATCTCCCAGTTTTGGTCTTCCTCATTAATAAACATTCAGCAGATTATATCAGTTGAGCTGCAGTGTGCCTAATTTTACTTAGACTGGTGTTTAGAATTAGAAAGGAGAAACCTTTTTTCAATTATTCATATGCTACCAAGAACTTTCATTTTATCAAGAAGTAACACATATGAAAAATAAATGCTGGAAATCTGAAGATGCAGGAATACCATGTAAATTTAAATGGCAATTTGCAGGGCACTGTATGCTGCACATTTGTATCTAGTCCTTAAAACAACTGCTTGACCCAGACATTGCTGACATTTCAAATGTTGCAAAGACACTGTAAGCTTCATTTGATTGCCAGATCTCATCATTTCCTGCTAATTCTGCTAAAATAGATTTTCCAATCAAGCAGTTTGGAATAATTACACAACCCATATACATACATCTATGTAAGCACCATTAACAAATTAAATAACATTTCCAAACACACACACACACACACACACACACACACACACTTTATATATAAGGTGGTTTGGTGGCTAAAAAAGGGCAACAGTTCAGCGGTTTGAATCCCTAGCGCCGCATAATGGAGTGAGCTCCCATTACTTGTCCCAGCTTCTGCCAATCTAACAGTTCAAAAGCACATAAAAATGCAAGTAGAAAAATAGGGAACAGTTTGGTGGGAAGGTAACAGTGTTCCCTGCGCCTTTGGCATTTAGTCATGCCAGCCAAATGACCACAGAAATGTCTTTGGACAGTGCTGTCTCTTCGGCTTTGAAAAGGAGATGAGCACCGCCTCCTAGAGTCAGGAACGACTAGCACATATATGCAAGGAGAACCTTTACCTTTACCTTATGTATATTTAATTGGACAGATCCTATTTCATGTTTTATGCACTGTATGACAGTCTTCCCTAGGACTGATCATAACATACAAGAGAAGCCTAATTTATTCTGTTTTTGTTTAATAAAGATAGCAAATATCTTATTTTTCTAGTGAGTTCCCTAAGCCTTCTATGACTGAGTTAAGATTACCACTAATAGTATTTTTTTTTTCTGCTGGTGTCCTTGGTCTAATAATGTTATTTATTTGCCCTATGATAGAAGATTATTTAAAGGTGGAATTTCTATCCTATTAGATTAAGAAATTCAGAAGAATTCTACAGGTATTTCTGCATTTAGTACACTGTGGCAAGACAACGATTGCACATCACAAATGATGAGAAGAAATTGTGTCTTTTATGTTCTCTCTGTGGCAATTATTTTTGAAAGAAGATAATCAGGCAAATATATGACCAGGATGTCTGAGGTGACTATCAGTGAGGTTAGTCCATTCTGGTTAGAGGAAGGTAAGCATAAAACATAGAATAATAATAATTTTAAAAAAATCTCTACTAGATTAAAGTCAAAGTTTGTTATGCAGGAATCATGAAACTATTAACTTCCCTTATGAATTGACCAATTTCACCTATCAGCAGTCTCACAAATAAGAAAATTATCCTGCTTCAGAACAGTTTTGCACTTCAATCAGGCAATGAAAGATGAGGATATCAAGCCATTAAAGAGAGAAAAACACATTGGGAACACATTAGTCATAACATATTTACAGGTGCCCTAGACTGATCCATCTGTTCCTTAGTTTGTTGTGTAATACATACTCAAAGATGAAATTTGATGAAGCATAATAGTATGGGTGAGCAGGGCATCTATGTTTCTCTGAGGGTTACCTGAACTCAAGAATAGATGCCAGATTAACAAGGACATGCAGTCTATTTGCCACTCAGAAATGAGTCAAGGATCCTAGCCAGCATATGAGGCGACTCTGCTGTAAATTGTTACCAATCATGCATTGCGCATCTTTTACACCTGGCCCTATTTAGAGTGTTGCAGAAGCTAAAGCTGAAGTAGGAAGGCTGAATAGAGTTTGTTGTGCTGCAAGTGAATTGAATCAAACAAGAATAAGTGATTTGTGGAGAAAAAATAAGTAGAAAGCTGGTGTTTTTAAATTAATAGCTCAGGTAGCAAACTAAGTTATTGTAGAAGTGAGTGATGAGAGCAAGCAATATCCTAATCCCCAAATTGACCTGTCTGCTACCTCCAAATGTTACCCTTGAATCAACACTGTAGTTAAATCCATTCATTCATATACAGTACCTCTTGGCAATAAAACCCAGGCAATAATTTTTGTATGTGAAATGATTTGTAGAGTTTGCAAATAATCTTACCATAATTTTCTTAGAATTTATATAAGAGTGTTAGAGGGGATGCTTAGTAGAGAAACCATTATTTCTCCAATCTGTTGCAGGAAAACAAGAAGAGTTATTGAAGGGCAAAACTAAAGATTTATTATGGGATGCATGTTTGTACTCTTGACAGCATTATGGATAGAGTAAGAAAATACCAGGACCAGCCTGAAATATGTCAATATAGAACTCAAATGAATAGAAAAATAGTAACTGATTCATCATACCAGACACAGATAATAATTTATATGTTAAATTAATCTATCACCAGTATAAGGGAATAAATTCATAGTCTTAAATCTAAATTAATCTGAAATGTATTTATGGATAAATAAGGAAAAAAAGATATAAGCTTATCTTTCAATGCTTTTTGTTGCTGTTGACATCTTGTAACTTTGACTCCAGCAACAAAATATGCTGGGAGATTTAAACTTAGAAGTTTTCCATCTCAGCCGGTGCTGTCCAAAAAGATGGCAGTGAGTTTATAATCAGAATGAAAAAAAAGAGCAAAACAAAACGGCATTGTGAAGAAACTAGCACTGTGCAGCTGATAAATTGAACTTGGGAGAGGTTTACCGAATGATATGTTGGATTGTGTGTTGTGCTGGCTAAAAAAAAACGTGTTTGCTTATTTGCTGAACACTTGACATGAAGGAGAGAGCCTTATAAGTCATCACGTGACCAACCATTGAATAAAGCAATTCAGTCCTAAACATGGTCTCCTTTGAAAAAAGACAGGCACAAGGAAATTTGTGAGAAGAGAGAGTAACAAGTAAGAAGAAAACGAACAGAACTAGGAAAGTTTTTTGATGCAGTATAGTAAAGGTAAATGTTCCCCTTGCACATATGTGCTAGTCATTCCCGACTCTAGAGGGGTGGTGCTTATCTCTTTTTCAAAGCTTAAGAGCCAGTGCTGTCCGAAGACGTCTCCATAGTCATGTGGCCAGCATGACTAAATGCCAAAGGCTCATGGAACGCTGTTACCTTCCCACCAAAGGTGGTTCTTATTTTTTAAATTGCATTTTTACATGCTTTCAAACTGCTAGGTTGGCAGAAGCTGGGACAAGTAACGGGAGCAAGTTACGCGGCACTAGGGATTCAAACCTCCAAACTGCCGACCTTTCTGATCGACAAGCTCAGTTTTCTTAGCCACTGAACCACTGCATCCCTGCAGTTTAGTAGGACAATTAAAAGAGGGGAAGAACAGGTCAGCTCCAGACCCTGCAGAGAGAATAGAATTTAAGGGAGCAATGGCAGGACTTCCAGGTTTCCCAGGCAATGTTTTTCTTACCAGAAGACTATGCTAACTATTATTATGCATGCTTGAGTCATTACTGGAAAGCAAGATAAAAGTACCCGGGGGGGGGGGGGGAGGCTTTGTTCATTAAGACTTATCAGAGAAGATAGCCTGCATTCAGCCATGGCTTCCTTTGGGCTGTTTATATTGCTGTATGGAAACCCAAATACGAATTTTGTGCTAACTTATAAGAGAAGTTGAGACTGGAATTGTTTTGTGTACCATTGGAAAATGTTTCCCTAGGAGGAAGAAAGGCTCCCAGGCTGGCCTCAGAGCAGGAGCCTTAAATGAACAGAGGACTCTAGTAAACAAAACCAAGAAAAGACTCAATGAAGATGTTTGCATTTTAGATTAGCATCTAAGATTGATCTAGGTAATAATAATATTTTGGAATAATATTTTGGAGGAATGGAATAATAATATGTAAATATACTTGTAAATTTTCTAGCACCTTAAAGCTACAGGACATGAAATCAATTTTGAAGGAGCCAGGTTAATCTCCAAAACAGAACACCTCAACAAGAGAATAATTATGGAAGCCATTGAAATAGAGAAACACCCCCACAACATGAATAAACGTGATGATACCTCCCGCCTACCAAACATCTGGAAACCAGCCCTAGCCAACAAACGAACACCACCCACCATCCAGGCCATTACAATACAAAAGAACGAATACACAGCCAGCACCAATCAGCACCAATCTACCAATCATGATACAACCACACAACCAATCATTCCACCTATTGAAACAAAGCCAGCACTCCATCTCCTCCCACCAAGATATACAGAAAGACGGCAGCTCCGGTCGCACTTTAAGCCAAAGACCACAGCCTGAAGATGGTGAGTGCGATCTCGCTGAAATGTTGCAAAGACAATCTCAATCGTACACGGGAAAAGACCCGAATACAACAAAACCAGCATACTTGTAAATGTATATATATATATATATATATGTGTGTGTGTGTGTGTGTGTAAATATACATTTAGAAATAGAGACTCAACTGATGAATATCAGTTCTGAGGATAAATGTAAGAGACAAAAAGTTTTATTGAAAATATTGAGAAAAGGAAAATGCACAGTATTACATCACAGAGGAATATATTAACACAGCTAATGATCACAATTTTGTAAATAATTTTAATTTAGGGCAATTTGGCTTGGGAGTAATTTGTTGCTCAGTTTATTGTTGCAGAAATATTCTTACCTTAACTAATGAAAGCTCTCTCTCTCTTTTTGTGTACGTTTAACAATAGTTGCATATGAACAGTTACAAAGAAGCTATAATTAGGAATCCTCTATTATTTTGCAAGTGATTAAATGGCAGGAAATATTGAGTTTTCCAATACTTTTTCTTCAAAAAGACAAAAGCATGTCTTTGAATATAAATTTGTTTACCATTTCTTATATATCAATTATTATATTAATCACTGTGTCTATGTTACACTTTAAAAATCCCAAATGAGAGTATAGATAATTAACTGGCAACCAGAGGCATTAAATGCATTTTAATGGTATCCTTGAACTAACAATTACAGAGGTAATTTACATCAAGTTTACTGGTGAATTAACTATTAAAAATGAATTGTAACAGGGGCTTTATCAAAAAAAAGGAACTTGGAATTGTATCGGCAGACAGAATGTGCACTTGTATATTTAGATATGCTGTTATGAATGTGTTTGTGAGTTTAAAAGGGAAAGAGAAAGAGAGAGAGAATGAGATTCAGATAAGCATGATAGGATTATTACAAAATCCTAGTAGAGAAAACAATTATCAGATTACTAGAAGGCCTGCGGAGTCTGTTGCCCTATCACTAATTTCTGATAAGAAATTTCAACCCCTTGTAATATTTCATTACCTTTAGACTAAATTTGAAAGTCAAGAGAGTGCCTTAAATTGAGGAGTCCAGGAGTGTGTCCTAACTTCTTTGTATTTCGCCTTCTGCTCTCTCCCAAAAGAGATGCTGTGTAAAGCAAGTTCTTCATTTTGTACTTACTAGAAACATTCCTGCTGGTGGATTACACCCTCTGGCAAACAACAAGAAGGGAGCCCTTATTGCCTGTTAGCAGGAACAGCTAAATTAAGCAAGCTGAATCAAGCAAAATGGGAAGTTCCAACAAACCTGACTGTAAGACAGCTGAGCAAATCAAAAGCCTCAGAACTGATCAGAAGAGGCAACATTCTGCTAAAAATATAGGTGCAGAGAAATATTGTTCCTACATATATTGCCCAGGTCCAGGGGTGGGTTCTGGCAGCTGCTACTGCCGGTTCGCTCAGGGACGCAACGCACACACGCTTGGTGCATGCTACGTGCACATGAGCAGTACTGAAAAATGCTTCTACACATGCACAAAAGCAAAAACCAAGATGGTACCGCCTATGGCACCGCTGAGAAAACAAGTTCAGGGGTGTGGCAGGCCAAGTTACTACCTACTCGGCTGAACTGGTCCGAACCAGTAGGAACCCACCTCTGCCCACGTCTCTTAATATTTGTGCATGTTTATGAATAGCATATACAGGGTGGAAAATACAAGCAAAGGAGTTGTGCTTAAAAAATATTAGATGAAAATAGTTATAGCCACTGCACAGTTGATGCAACTAGAAGCATCGAAACATAAAAGGGCTTTTAATGTGGTTCATTGCAGTTCTCTCCCTTTACCTCTGCTGGGAGGAATATAGAAGAAAATCCTTTTTCCACCTGTCCTTTTGTAAGGATAGACACATTGAAACCACCCAGCAGATATTTTTCTATTGCCTCGATTACAAAGACATTCATAGCATTGTTGTCTGCACTGGCTGATAACTCTGGTGCTAGAATGGGCAGGTAGAAGCAGGTATCACCATCCTGTATTAAGTCCCCATTCATCTTCACCCCTTTTTTTATTCATGTCAGAAGCATCAAATTGTAGAAATACAAAATTCAACACTGAGCGAATAAAACCTATGCCCTAGAAATATCGTGTAAAAAGTATGTAAAATTAAAACTAAATGACATTTTCCCATTTGTATCAGGCCACGTATATAGCATTATCTCTCACCAGTAAGGCCCTTCAAAAGTGATCTGAGACCACTTTTCTGCTCCACTTCCAAAGAATACTTTTCCATATTAGGTTGACTTGAACATTCTGGTTAGTTTGGGACTAGGTTCTTCAATTTGTTTCAGGCTAACTTCAGAGGTTCTTAGGCTATTTTGAAGAGGAAGCCATTTAACTGAGCTGGTGCTTACCACAAGTCTAATAGCTTCTATGTCTCCCCTTACTAGGAAAGTTGAAAGAACATATTGGATATTATGTTAACTTGGCACAAAGAGAGTTGCTGGTTTCAGTCTGGGCAGATTTCCTTTTAAATTAAGGTTTATTTTCCTGCATATCTAGTCTTCTCAAGCTTTCATGTTTTGAAAATGTTCAACATTGCACCAGTCATGTGAAACAACTATCAGTACAAATTAGTCGGGCCTGTAACATCATACCCAATGGTTTTTTTTTAAATAGTGACATAATTCTTACTGTTATGGCCCATTATATTTAGCTACTGATAGTGTATAACACCATCTTATTATGATTTGAAAGACATAATAGTAGAATATATTTTTAATATTAGAATACACAGTAGTACATATAATCGTTAGTTTGGTTTAATATTACATATTGTCATCTTAAAGATAAAATTTCTAGTATTACAGTTTTGAGTTTCATAGTAGCTTCATGATTTTTATGTTCTAAGTGACTGGCTCACAATTTTACAGCTATTCTTGCATAATTTAT
This sequence comes from Natrix helvetica, assembly GCF_964273705.1. Classification (NCBI taxonomy): domain Eukaryota; kingdom Metazoa; phylum Chordata; class Lepidosauria; order Squamata; family Natricidae; genus Natrix; species Natrix helvetica. The sequence continues at coordinate 60,687,721 of NC_138552.1, forward strand.
AGGCATGAGTCATTATTAAATTACAGCTGTTAAGTCTACAGATATTTTTTTTAGTCCATATGTTGTTTCTCTTATGCTGGTCTAAGATTTAAATAAAGCTATTGCTTGATTACTAAAAATGCAAGGAATGTAATAAAAATAGAGAAATCCTAACTAAACAATTTTTACAGATCTCAGGTTAACATTTGAAAGAAGAAATTACTGACCTTATCAAACTTAATTACTTACTGGACAAACATAGAAATAATGCCCTATCATAGAATGGAAAGTTTCAAATAAGGCTTTGACTCATATATGCAGGTTTTATGTGGATAGCAATACTGAAGATTCCAGATGGCAAAAAATTATTGGTATTTACACATTATTTTTTCAAATTTATGTCGATTCTTTTATTATTCTGAATCTAATTTGTTGCATTATATTGTGATTGTAAAGGCAATGTTATAATGCTGTTTTTGAAGCATGGCTCTGATCTTTTACATGTTTGTACACTCTCATCAAATGAAAGGAATGACAGGAAACATTTGTCTAGTGCAGTGATGATGAACCTTTTTCTTACGATGTGCTAAAGTTGTGCATGTGCGCTATCGCGCACACATGCCCAGTCAATCTCCTCACCCCCCTGTGCCTGTGTGCGCAATCCCCTGTGTACGCAACCCCTCACCAGGCACCGGAGGATTTTCTGAAGCCTATGGAGGGCAAAAACGGCTTTCCCCGTCCCCCTGGAGGTCTTCTGGAAGCCGGAAATGGATCATTCCTGAACTTCCAATTGGGCTGTTGGAGCCGTTTTTCACCCTCCCCAGCCTTCGGAGGCTTTACTGAAGCCTGGGGAGAGTGAAAAGCAGCCCCAAATGGCCCAAACGGAAGTTCGGAAACTACAGGTTGGCCCATTTTCACCCTTCCTAGCCTCCGGAGCCTTCCCTGAAGCTTGGGGAGGGCAAAACGGCCCTCCCCTGGCCCTCCAGAAGGGCAAAAAATCAGCTGACACATGTACACGGACCAGAGCTGATGGCTGGCGTGCCACTAATTATGGCTCCACGTGCCACTTGTGACATGCATAGGTTCTCCATCACAGGTCTAGTGGTTTCAATAGCTAAGGGGCTCAGTGGCTAAGACACTGAGTTGTCAATCAGAAAGGTAAGCAGTTTGGCGGTTCAAATTCCTAGTGCCATGTAACAGAGTGAGCTCCCGTTACTTGTCCCAGCTTCTGCCAACCTAGCAGTTTGAAAGCATGTAAAAATGTAAGTAGAAAAATAGGAACCACTTTTGGTGGGAAGGTAACAGCGTTCCATGCGCCTTCAGTGTTTAGTCATGCCAGCCACATGGCCACGGAGGCATCTTCAGACAGCGGTGGCTGTTCGACTTTGAAACGGAGATGAACACTGTCCCCTAGAGTCGGGAATGACTACAACCTATGTGCAAGGGAAATCTTTATCTTTACCTTCAATAGCTAAACAGGATATGTACAGTACAAGTACAGTGCATTATTTGAACACTGAATGGATTACTCCCAATTATATTTTGATCCAGGTCTCATGTACTGTTTTCTCCAAAATGATCCTTGATTCCCTGCTTGAAACTGAGGCCTAATTGAGACATTTCCTCTTGAGAAGGTCACTTCTTTTTATAAACATTTTTTAGATTGTAGTTTAATGTAAATTTAAAACTTTTCACCCATATAATACAAGAGCAGAGTTGGAAGGGACCTTGGAGGTCTTCCAGTGCAACAACTTGCCTAGGCAGGAAACCTTATACCATTCCAGACAAATAACTATCCAACATGTTCTTAAAGACTTCCAGTGTTGGGGCATTCACAACTTCTGGAGGCAAGCTGTTCCACTGATTAATTGTCCTAACTGTCAGGAAGTTTCTTCTGAGTTCTAAGTTGCTTCTCTCCTTGATATGTTTTCTTTTTGTTCAAGCATTGTATTATACCCCAAATTCTTTGCCCGTTGAATCATGCAAAGCTTCACATATCCATTCTCCAAATTCAATTTTTAATAACAATTGATAAACCTTGGCAATAACATATTCATCATTACCATATTGTACAAATTCAATTTTTATAAAATGATGCACCGTGGGTGTTTAACACCTGAGACATGGTCAAAGAAGCAGAAAGGTGGTACAGGGTTTCCTGCCTAGCAGTGGGTTGGACTAGAAGACCGCCAAGGTCCCTTCCAACTTTGTTATTCTGTTCTAAAGTATTTCAAATGTATGTTGGAAATGTAAATGTAAAGGAGGAACTTTTTAACCATCCTTGGTGGATTTGTGATAACGCAAAATAATACTGGGAAAGGATTCATATTTTAATGCAGACAGTTCTTAAACTGAATATAAAAATTAAACCAGAGACCTTTATTTTCAGGTTTAATAGATAAAGAACTTGAAAAAAAAGCTGGAACCTAGTTGTTATATATGTTGACAGTAGCAAGAATGCACAAAAAATGGAAAGATACCCCAATTCCCACAATGGATGAATGGCTGTAAAACTGATGTAACTAGTAGAGATAGCCAAATTAATAGCTCCAATCAAAGAAAAGAATACATACAGCTTTGTTTCTGCTTGGTCAGCTCCACCTCCTTTCTTTGATCCTATTTGTTGAAACAGATGTATGGATTTGTATCATAGCATACTGGCTGAAATTATTAATTCCACCCCCCACGCCCACCTCACAAAGGTTTGAGTTCTTTGCTTATTGAGGAGAGTTAAGAATTGATATGGACCAGGATATTTTACAAAAATTCCAACGTCTTGACTTTTCTTGGGAGGTATTTTTTAATGATGGGCTATGAGCCCCCTTTTAATGTTAAAAGATATTGAAGTTCAATATCAAACTGGTCTGTTACTCAAAAATGCTTTTCTGTGAAGTCAATCTCCAAGTTTCAAACCCGCAAGACCTTTACATCATATAACCATTCCCAAGTTCTGAAAAGAACTAACTTTAGTGTGCTTCAACACTCTTCCCACATCAGTTTTGGAGGATAGTTATAAAAATGTCCATTATGAGCAAAGACTATGTCCCTGCAGACACTGAGATCCTGAAACTACAGCTCAGGGCAGGCTATACTGTATCCTTATAAGGATCCTAGGCTTTACCTTACAACTGATTAACTACCTGGTAAAACAGCCAGGAAATTCTGGTATATTTTATATAAAGTTATTTTACTCTGTCCTTCCACCAATAAATCCACCATCAATTTTTATTTTTATCCCTATTTTATTTGTAACATATTTTACTAAAATTCTGGTCTGCTGCAATATTTTTTTTCCCAATTCGGTTCCATTATTTCTGATTCAATCATTTCTGATTCTTCGAGACTGCCTGTTTCTAAGATCCTACAGTTTTCTTGGATAATGTTTTTCAGAGATAATTTGCCATTGCCTCCTTCCTAGGGCTGAGAGAAAATGACTGGCTCAAGGTCACCCAGCTGACTGGATTCCCAAGGTAACACTAGCTAGAACTCATGGTCTCCCAGTTTCTAGCCAGATGCCTTAACCATTACATCTATCATCCTGCTTGTTATGTCAATTGTATCTTAAATATAAGAACTAGCTACTGATGATAAAGATGAAGAAGGGATAAGGAACTAACTTCGAGATGGAATGGCTACTTAGAAGTTAAGAGGTGAAACACATTTCTCAGAGCTATTTTAAAAATGCTTTTCCTGGCAAACAGATTTCACTTAAATCATAGCTCTCAGGCATAACTGTCAGTGCTGATAAAGTAGCCAGTTTATTGATGCCATGAAAACCAGCTCAAGCATTGACAAAGTAAGACTCTAAAACAAATCACTGCAGGAACAGAGACAATAACATTTCAGTGACAGCCTTATCAGTAAAAGGTTCATTTTTCAAAACATTCTCAGACTGTCACTAGAAGGTCAACAAGGCTAAATTAAAAATGTTTTCATCTCATGATAATATTTCTTGATTCTGTGCTATTCTCTTTGGTAGACACAGTTGGATTCCATGGATCAAGCTAGATAGTTTTTTAGAATTGCATTATTATACCACCAATATTTAATTACACTCATCACTAAGTAGCACTTTAAAAGAAGTGGTAGATTAAAAAGTAATTTTATTATTTGAATGCTGGCATGCACGAACCAATTTCCATTTTACACTGAGATTAAATATAATTGGCAAAAATTGACAGAACATATTAATTAGAAAATATCGCTTATATAGTTTATTATGATACCTGGGGAGCCATTTGCATTCGCAATGGTTGCAAATATGTGTAGCTCAGGTGCAGGATGAGGGTGGAGGTTCATTCTCTGAGCTTGTGGTTGATTTCCGAATGTTTCATTACCAGGCTAGGTAACATCTTCAATGGAGTTTAGGGGATGTCAGTGTTCCTCTGTTTATAAGGGCTTCATGTGATCAGTAGGTCTTGTGATGATGAGGTCACATCAGGTGAGGGTCACATCAGGTCAGAGTCTTGTGATGGATCAAGTGTGGGTTGTATCAAGTGAAGGTCTTGTGATGGGTCAGATGGGGTCACAAGTGAGGGTTTTGTGATGGGCCTTATGATGGGGAGGTCACATCAGTGTCATTGGGAGGTGTTGGTTGGGGAGGGTTGCATGGGTTGGCTGAGGGTTGGTGCTGTATCTGGTTGGCTATATGGTTGAATTGAGTTCTCTGGGGTTCATAGGCTGGTGGTAGGTTGATGTGTCTGTTAATGGAATTGCTTGGAGTGCAGTCTACGATAAACTTGTGAGCATGGTAGATGATAGTGTAGCTGATGATTCTTCTATTGCTCCAATCAAATTGGTGCTATTTGGTATCAGTATAGGTAGAGATTAGGAATTTAGGATCATGGTGATTAATTGCCAGCTGGTGTTCACGGATTTGGGTTTTCAGTTGACATAATGGTTGTCCCACATAAAATCAGTTGCAATTATTTCAGTTGATTTTGTAAATTGCAATGTTTCTTTCATCCTTCTGTATCTTGTCTTTGGTTCTGGACAACTCCTGTTGGAGTGTAGCTTTGGGTTTGTGGGCTATTGTTATTCCTAGAGGTTGAAGAATTCTGGCTGTCATTTCTGACATCCCTTTTGTGTATGATAAGATTCATTTTTGTGTGGTGGTTGGCTATGTGGTGGGTTGTGGTTTGGCTGCTGTGAGTCAGAATACAAAGTTTTTGGAATAACCATTGCAGAAAAAGATGTCGAGCAGCCATTTCACTTCTGTTTTTCTTAGTGCTGTGGTGCTACACTGTGTCCTGGCCTTTTTGAAGAGGGTCTAGAGGCGGCTTCTTTTGTTTTCAGTTCTCCATTGTCTAATCTGTTTATGTCAATGTCAAGGAATGGGAGTCTTTTGTCTGCTTCTTCATCGCATGTAAATTTGATCCTGGGAAATATGTTATTGAGTAGGTGGTGTGTTTCTTTAATTTGGGAGCATTTGTTGATGATGAACATGTCATCAACATAGTGTGTCCAAACTTTTGGTTGTATAGTGGGTTGGGCTATGGATTTGAGTCATTACATAATTGCTACTGCTATAAGACCTTATATTGGTGATACCATTGGGGTACCTTGTACTGTACTTGCTTAGCTTATAGATTTTCCCATTGAACTTGAAATGTATGTTGAGGGATAGATCAAGAAATTTCATGTTTCTCTGGACATGGAGTGTTCTGTGGCAGCAGCATCCTTATGGTTATGGTGTTTAATGAGTAGGTGATGTATGGTACTCAATAACATATTCCCTGGGATTCAGAGGTGGGTTGCAAATCCCGGTGCTACCAGTTCGCTCATGCTCGCATGTGCGCACAATGCTTCTGTGCATGCGCAGAAGCATCTCGGCGGATGGGCAGAGCCTTCTGCCACTGCCACTATCGGTTCATCCTATCCGGGCCGAACTGAGAGCAACCCACCTCTGCCAGGATCAAATTCACAAGCGAAGAAGAAACAGACACAAGTCTCCCATTCCTTGACATTGTGATCACAACACCCATCACAAGACCCTGCCCCTATGTGACTCTCACCTGATATGACCTCACAATCACAAGACCTACTGATGACACAAAGCCCTTAGAAACAGGAACACTCCCATCCCCTAAACTCCGCTGGTAATGAAACATTAGGAAACCAACCCACAAGCTTGGAAAACAAACCTCCACCCTCATCCAATTGTGTCTCACTACTATTTTCTTGATTCATCCCTATCTGGATTTTACTATCTTTATCTTAACATTATATATGTAAGGACACTTCCATGGATCTCAGGGGAAACTTTGCAGTGCGAATAATAGTTTCATGGAGGGGATTTTCATTGTAATCTTAGTAAGAAGGAGGGAAAGATTAAACCCTTTCCCTCTTTTTCTCTCTCTGACCACTTTCCACTCCTCTGCAGGACTGCTGCTTTTTCAACCTTTGTAGAAAACATTTTTAAAGACATGCCTAATTATGTCTTTTTCAATGAAGAACCATTCCAATTACCAATATAAAAAGCATTTAATCAACAGATCTTCGTGAAAAATCTGAGTCCAGAATACAGAAGACCATTTTCAGGCCTACTTCCAGGAACTTCCAGGGCTTGATTCACAAATATGCAGGATGCTCAACACTGTTTTCAAAGCTGCTAAGATTTTGTAGTGAAAACAATATGATCTACAAAAACCAACTCACTCCAGTGGCAAGCAATACTCAAGCTTTTATAAAGAATGCACGTGCATGTATCTGTCATTCATCCCTGCCATTTTCTGTTTGAGCATTCTGGTGATGTTTGTTTCACATTTTGATAATTTAGTTGTAATCTACTGGAAACACTGCCCTTTTTCTTCTTGCCATTGAACAAGGATTTCTTTACATTTCTTCATTTTTCTGTGGTGAAATCCAGGAGACCCTGTTGTGTGTATGATTGGGGTTCCTCTTGGATATGAGCCAGAAGCAGTTAGAAGGAGATTTACACCCCACTTGCCTCCTGGTGAGACATGGGGTATTGGGTAGAAATGGTAGAAGGAGCTTGGCTCTCACTTCATGGGCTAGCACTAGTTTTCCCACTAGATGGTAAGAAAAGAATATGTTGATTGTTCTCCCTGCTTTGAGGTCCCCTGAGAGATTTCTTTGTACATGTAGGAAACCTTTTTCAACTGTTTCAATAACCTGCTAAAACATATTTTTGTTCTGACCTAGGCTTCCTTAAAAAGCAAGAAGCAGAATCTTGGTCCCGGCAAAACCCCTTTTATTTACATGTTTCTGAATTCCTTTCATTCACAGTCAGCAAGGCTTAGCAAATGGTCTTTCAGAGGAATAGTTATCAACATGAACCTTATCTCATTTGGACAGCTGCCAGATAACTAGTTTCCAAATGTATGGCAAGGCAAAACTTGGCACAGAGTCTCTTATAGTCACAAACTTTCCACTCTTGAAATGACCGAATGAACAAATTGTTTCCTTCAAAAGCCTAGTCCCTGTTTGCTCATCTTTTGTTCCCTATGGGAGGAGCCAATCACCTCCAAGGTGTGGCTTTACTCCTAAGTTGGCAGCTGGGAAACAGGTTCCAGCTGTTCCTCTGCCTCACTGATGTCTAGCTCCCTCTTTGCCTCCAATACAGAGCCCTCATCTGAGCTTTCCTCATCTCCCAGGACTGGCCCATGTTCCTCCCCAACCTCCCCACTCTCCAACTCGGCTGCCAGCTCTGCTACAACAATTTCCATCTTTGCAGTCGCAACCACAATAGTTGTGGTAGATAGAACATCTGACATTAGGAACCTGGCAGGCCATTCTAGGGGGAGGGGGATTATAAACTTAAGGGGTTTCCCCTGTTCTGAAGGATTTTAGAAAAAGATTCTTCCTCTTCAATGACATGTCTTGTTTTCTGTAATAGCAGATTAATCCAAAGTGAAATAAATAATTTACAATTTGATTGGGGATGATTAAGACAACTTGGCTTGTGTAATGGAGATCTGGATAAAGGAAGTAGGATCATATGAGCCAATGTTGTCCCTGTGGAATACTTTGTAATATAGCAAGCCAAGGTAGTGTGCTGCTGAAAGGTAATATGGCTATGATCCATAAAAATATTTTCTGCTTACTAGAATAATAGAGAAATAACTTGTCCATATTGAATAGTTATATCTCAGTTGCTGGGTGAAGTTTAGACGGGAAACTCAAGTACCATTTTGCTGCTGGATGGAGTCTCTAACTGAGGAGACAGTCCTTGTTACAGATTTTATATGAAACCACCTTGGTTTATAGTGTTGGGAGATTTCAGTATTCACTTTGGGCATGGTTTGTCTTAGGGGTTCATAGTAGCAATGGTAAATATGGATCTACTTCACTTGATCAGAAAATCAACACTTGATGCAAGTCATATGTTCAACCTGGCTAACTTGCTTGACTAGGGGAAGATTTTCAGAGGAAGAGGATAACTTAAGTTTCCCCATAATCCTAAATCACCACCTGCTTAAGATTGGACTAGTAGCCACACATCAACGTGTAGTGTTTGTGTATGTTGGGATGGTGCACTCTAAAATATCCGTAGATGCAACTGCATGCCAAGTTACCTTGTTGTAATTTTGCCAATGACTATGTTGACATTGCTAGGACAATTGACATAATTATTCTGTAGCATTGCCAACCTACCTCAAAGATGGAGCATGGATGAATTGGTCAAAGCAAAAGTGACAGAAAGCCTGAGCTGAGTCTAAAAGGGTACAACACAAAGACCCTTTGAAAAGTCTTTACATGTAGCAAACAAACTCTCCCCCACCATTTATTACATCCACCAACACATGTGCTGCTGAACTGTTTCAAATTGTGAAATGGCTGGTTTGTAATCTCCACTTCCTTGAGTTCGATTACTAAATCCCCTGAGTCTTGTTTCAACACTGTCAGTGAATTCCTTTATAAGAATGAGTTTGCCCTTGTGGTTCAGAAGAAATTGAAACAAGTGGTCATACTACTGATTACAAGTGATTACTATACTGCAATTTCTATAGGGACATATGGAATTCTTAACTTTATTTCTTCTGCAGCAGTATTCAGACTGTGCTCTATTAAGCTTCTACTTTTTACTGTTTGCTCTTTCTAATACTAGCATTAGCAATATCATGGCTAATCGTTGCTGCAGTTAAAATGGGACATCAAATATGTGCCCCTCATTGTTATGCTTTCTATTTTTCTATTTTTGTTTTTAATTGGGATCATTGATAGTAATGATCAAAACTGACATTTCCAATAAGCTATTTGTGGATAAAAATCTTTCATTTGGTAGCCAGATTAGATGCTTCCCTAAATGTAAAATCAACCATAAAAGTATCTAATGACTGCTTTCATATGGTTAGGGTAGATCAATTTCACTGTTTGAGATCCAAGGATATGGACAAGCTGCTCAGAGAAGTATTTTCTACCATTTCATCTCTGGAACGTTGCCCAGTTTAGCTTCTAGTTTCTAGCTGAGAGGTGATTAGAAACATCTTAATTAGCATCAGAAATACTTTGAAAGAGAGCAAGGTATCAGTCTTCGATCACTGAAAGATTGGCAATTATAGGCCAGCTTTCAACTTTCTGTGACTGAGAGAGTGATGACTTTTCTATTGTGGGCAAGGGTAAGGCTAGTGGATTATCCTGCCTAGGTTCAGGGTGGGCTGCATAGTTCAGAAGGAATGATGGATGATCTTTGTGAACTTTGTTTGGATATTGATAGAGGAAATGTAGCTCTGGTGGATCTTCTCCACCTCTCAGTGACTTTTAATACTGTTAACCATCGTGTCCTTATGAATTAGTCAATCAATTTAAAAATAAAAGGCACTTTGGCATTTGTTCCATTACTATCTCTCGGGCAGATTGCAGATTCAATTGGACAAAGTTGCTTCTCAAAACCAAACCTCCATTATGTCTCTGATACTTTTTAATGCCTATATAAAACTATTGGGAAGATCACTGAGAAACTTGGAACCTAATGTTATCGGTAGGGTGATAATAGCCAAAGATATTGTTCTGGAAGATCTTCAGGTTGGGCTGGAGGAAGAATAATACATTGGAAACAGTGGTGGGTTCTGGCAGAGACTACTGACGGTTTGCTCAGAGGCACACTGTGTGTACGCATGCTTGATGTGCGCTGCACGTTCATGTGCAGTACAACTAAACTTGCTCTGCGCATGCGCAGAAGCAAAAAAACAAGATGGAAGTGCCTACAGTGCCGCCGGGAGAACTGGTTCAGGGGCGTGGCAGGCCTGGGTCGCTGCTAGTTCCAGCAACCCAGGCCACCAAGCTACTACTTGTCCGGCTGAACTGGTCTGAACCAGTAGGAAACCACCACTGATTGGAACTGAACCTTGGTAGGACAAAGGTGCTTGTTGTGGTAGCTGATTGGATTGTGGCAACATGCTTTCCATAGCGCTGCCCTCAAAAATTATCCAGATGCTTCAGTTAGTCCAGAATGAAACAGCACAGTCATTAAGGGAGCATCTCTTTAGGTCTTTGTAATAGAGCTACTCTGCAACACTGGCTTCTAATAGACTTCCAGGTGTGATTCAGCATTCTGGAAATCACCTTTAAAGCCCTACATGTCTAAGTTACCTGAGGGTCTACCTTCTCTGAGGAACATCTGTATGCCCCACACACTTCCAAAGGGAGGGTATGCGTCAGGTTCTGTTAAATATTTTCATCTTAAGGGATTTAGCAAATATACCCTTTTTTGTCCCTCTGGAATGATCTCTCACCTCCCTATTTTTTTTAAATTTTCCATGTTCATATTTCTTACGTTCCATGTTCCCACTATAATTCTAACTTTGCAGCTTTGGGTTTCCTTTTCCAGCATGGCAACGTCATCAACTAGGTGTTTGGAAGGCTTTAATCTGCTTAAGACATTAAGCACCATTACTACTAAATTTCCTCAGCTTTTCCTCAGTAGTATGGTCAGTGCTATCCAAACTGAGGGCCCATCATCCAACAGTTGGTCACCAATCTTACACTTCCTCTCCATGGTATTCTTTGGTCAAATACAGTAGTTTGCTCTTGTTTCTCCCACACAATATGAAATGATCTCCCATTTCCAGCTTCTTCCTATATTGCTGGTGACCAATATAGGTGCCTTGTTGCTATAGTTGGGTGGCTGGGATGACATTCATGCCAGATTGTATACTCTTGGGGTACACACACCACCTTCTTTACTCATTCCTCTCAAGAACCTTCCTGCAGCACAGCAGGATTGAGGTATTGAAGGGGAGATATGAAACTGCTCCTACATATCAGGAAAAAAAACTATACATCTTAATAGGGATGGAAAAAGATTCCTTTGATGTTCACATAACTGCATCCCTATATAAGCAGATGAAAATAAAGTATGTTCTATATGAATGCAAGGATTAGGGATAAATTGGATATTTGCCCCTAATATTCAAACTTAGATTTATTGAACAAACTGGTTATATTAGATCAACACTACAATTTAGGATATCCTTTCATCATGAGCTTCTCATATTTATCTCTCATCAAAACAAAGTTGGTTGGGATAAAAAAAATCAATTCAGCAGTCTAAAATGACTTCATGTGAAATCACAGTTATCAGGAAAAACCAAAGTTGAGTTTATGAGAGTGTAGTACATACATACCAGGCGTGGGTTCCTACCAGTTCTAACCAGTTTGGTAGAAGAGGTTCCAAAAATCTATCGTACCGGTTAGAACCGGTTTGTCACGGAGCGCCTGCCCTACCCCCCTCGCTCGCTTTCCTTGCCCGTTCCATTGCCGCTCACGGGTGGTAGCTTGTGTGGCACTGCTGGTCTCCTAGGACCTCCCTGAATTTGCCTAGGAGGCGTGGTTGCCAGCAAAGCATGGGAGCATTCCGGGAGGGAGCAGATACCCAGGTGGTTTCCTTCGCTCCCCTTGCAAGGGAGTAGTAGGCATTGTTTTTGCATTCCTGCCTCTGCTGGACTTTGCGCTCTTCTCCGCACAAGAGCATGAAGTCCAGTGGAGGCAGGAAGGTTCTCGGCACTCTGGGAAGCCGCAAAAGTGGCTGGGAGAGGTGCATGGCTTGGTTTGGAGCCACGCACCTTTCCCAGCCACTTTTGTGGCTTTCTGCACTCTTCTCTGCACTTCCAGGCGAGCGAGGGAGGATCAGGCAGCCTGAAGCAGGGAAGCGCAGGGAAGAGCGCAAAGTCTAGCAGAGGCAGGAAGGTTCTCGGCATTCCGGGAAGCCACAAGGCTTGGTTTGGAGACACGCGCCTCTCCCAGCCACTTTTGCATCTTCCCGGAGCCCCGAGAACCTTCTTGCCTGTGCTGGACTTCACGCTCTTCTCTGCGCAGGAGCGCAAAGTCCAGGAGAGACAAGAAGGTTCTCAGCGCTCCGGGAAGATGCAAAAGCGGCCTGTAGAGGTGGGCAGCTTGGTTTGGAGCTCTGGGAAGGAGGAGAAGAGTGTTTCCTTCGCTCCCCTTACAAGGGAGTAGTAGGCATCATTTCTGCATTCCTGCCTCCACCAGACTTCGACCTGGAGTTTACCAGCAGTCTTAAAGAGAAATGGATGGTCAGACCTGCGCGACCCCGAGTGACGTGGCTCTCTCCAGGTAAGCACCTGCTCTCCTTCCTGCTGGTTTTTTTGTCACTGAGGGGAAAAAGGAAAGTGGGGCGACCCATTTAGCAAAGTTCAACAGGGGGGAGATAAGTGGCTCTCCTGTTCCTCCACCTCGTAGTGCCCCCTTCCTTTAAAAAAAACAAACTTACCTGGCTAAGAGGTCAGTGCTTCACTTAGGGTAGCTCTGGGGATGATGGGTCTTATGAAGGTGGTAACCAGCTGCCCTCAGGAGGGTGAGAAGAACAGTCTCTTTGCCTTTGCGGTGGTTTGACTGGGAATGGCAAGCCTGGCTGAACTTTTAGGGGAGAAGAGTCTCTGAATAGTTACTCTGAAAAAACATGCATTGAGTTGTATGGTTGCACCTTACTTGAAAAGTACAAGATACAAAGACCTGAAACCAGCTGGGTTTATTCCTAAGTAAGGTTCGGTTTTCTGTGAGTTGTGGAAACTGGGAAGATTTATTCTGAATGCCCCAAATCTTGAGGCTTGAGGAAGTAATTATTATTTCTTTAAAGGTTGAGGGGGAGGAGGAAAATCTTCACTTGATTGAAAGCAAAGATAAGTTAGCAACCCTTGGCAGAGATGAATGTGAGTATGGTATGCTATGTTGGTGGAATAATAATTCACCTTATAAAGCATTCCTGTTTGCTTGGGTAAAACAATACACCTTAGCTCTGGAAAGGGCAAGTCAGCTCAACTTGATTTAAGAAAAAAAGCTTATTGTTGGACTTCTAAATGTTGAAAGATAGTGCCTGCTCCTTCCTTGTGCATACTGAAAACATACTTGAGTAGTTATGTGGATTTAATGTGATATTTTGCAAGGACTGGGAAATCTCTCATGCAGTCTCTGAACAAGAAAAATGTATTTACGTGTTAATGGGGGGAACAGGTGGGCTAATTATAATCTTAAACTATGTTTGGCTTACTATACAGATAATTTAATGAAAAGCCGTGCGCAACAATGTTAAATTTCTGTGGTTTTATCTTCCTTGGTTGGTTTTGGGGAGAGCTATGGAAAGCTAAAACAAATGCTGTGTAACAAGGAAGCATGAAACATTCTTTTTGATTTATTGGAGAATTAAAACCAAACATTATTTCAAAGGAGAGAAGTTTCATATCATGCAACTTTCATCAAAACTATTTCACATGCCCTTAAATCTTGGTGGGCGGGGAGGAGACAATAGTGAACATCTAGGAAGTAGGGGAGTAGTGGCAAATATCTTAGAATAATATTATGATGCAACTATTATAAATTGTTCAGCAATAATTTAACTAAAAGAATTGTGCATACTATCTATAAATTGTTACTTCTTAGCAGGAAGTCCAATATTTTTTTCTTTGCATTTTCACATTTGGCTGAGTTTTTCAGTACTCCGACATACTATTCTTTTTTATTGGGGATATATTTATTGGGTTTCACTAAACATTCAAGAAGGATGTGCTTTTTTCACTAAAACATAGGCAGATTACAGTGTCTTAACCAAGAAGATGTATAAAAATTGGGAACAAAATGTTTTGATTTCAAGCTTATTATGACAGTTCACAGCAGAGTAGCTAAAGAAGGCAAAAGGTCTAATTTTTTATATTTCTATTTTGTTAATCACCCACTTCTTTCTGTCATCCACTCTTCACAAAAACAATTGCTAGCCATTTTTTTCCAGGCCTTATTCCAGGGATAAAAGCATGCTCTTTATTGATAAACCTGTGTGAGATTTATACGAATGAAAGGAATGGAAAAGAAACCTCATATTTGGGGTCCCATCTCTCATTCATAAAACCCAGAATGATGAGATCTAAAATGAACTGACCAACCTCCTGCAATATTTCTGGCTAATGATTAGTTATTTTATATTCTTTTAGGTTTTCCCAAGACTTTAGTCCTTGGCACATGGATGCCACAAGGATGTGTGAAAGGGTAGTGAGTAAACATGAGGTAGCTTTGGAAGTGTTAGGAACCCTGCTTTGCCTTCAAGTAAATGTGACATATGGAACATAACATGCAACAGGATTGCCTACAGAGATTTCAACAGCCCTTAGAATTAAAACAGAGCTGACCTTTTAATCTTTTTCACCTGAGCCATTTTCCTGTTACAAGTTACCTGTCCACTCTCTGGCTATTATTAATTGCTCCTGTTTATTCCCTCTCTCCAAAGGCCATAAGAGCTTCAGCGGCAAGGTTTCATTGCCTCTATTCACTTTTCAGAACAGGGTTCATATTTGTTTTAGGTTTATTTACCATCCTACTCGACAAATACTCTGTCAGGCCTGCAGTTATATTCCTTTTAGGATCTTTGGCTGCCACATTCTCTATTATTTTACTATACTGTTTCAATAGTGGGGTAATTGGGAGGGGGAATAGTAAGGAGTAGAATTGTAGAATGTGTTGTTGTCATAATAAAACATTCCTTTCCAGAAGCCCAAAGTCATATTTTGTCTCCGCACCTCTGCACCTGACCGGAACTAGATGGGTGGAAATGCCAGCATGGCAGAGGAACATTGGACCATGTGATGGATTTGTGGGTGTGGGGAGAAGGTTTTAAACTTTCAGCTGGGTGGAAACCCAGGAAGCTTTCAGATTCGGGTTTCCACAGTTTGTACCAACATGTCTGTCATATTAAATTGGAAGTTTAATGAAAGTTATGCCTTGAATTCTGACTTAAGTCTGGATGATATTTGGAACGCTGATATTAACCTGCCTTTAAAATAAATCACCAGCAACCCCAGCATGGGGTCCTGGCGAGGGGTGCTGATTCCCAATATCAGCGAAAGTGAAAATGAGCCGATTGACAAGACTCTTCTCTGAAAATCTTCAAAGTGCAAAGGAATTTCTGTTTGAAGATTTATAGCGTCTGGAATAAAATGCAACCGGTGGGAGCTGGAAAGGCTAAATCTACATACACATGGCAAGATAATTGGAACCTCCCTGACCAACTTCTGCAGCTAAACGTGAGTGGGGACTCCCCCTCCTTCCCAAACAAAAACACAGCAATAAACTGGAATGGAGATAATTACTCCTTCCATACAGTGGTAAATGAGCTGAGCCAGCAAAAAGAGATTGGCCAGCATCTCTCACTAATCAAGCACCACCAGGTTCGGCTTTCTTCCCAGGTCATGGATGGAAGAGATGCCAATGGGCACCTGCTTGGCCATCAACATGGAAAAATCCTCTAAGCCAGCAGAGGGGGCCTTGGCTCATAAACCCCCCTAGCCAGCCATCGATGGTTGAGCTGCAACCTGTGAATCAAACAACCCCAGAATGGGTTCCCTTCCCAGGTCCTGGATGGGAGAGAGGCCGGTGGGCACCTGCTCTCCCTCAGCAGAAGGCACCATGGCAGATAACTGGGCAGTGGCCAACCCAGGGATTGACACACACACACCCGAGTCCAGTCTCACCTGCAATGTCCCAACAGGTTCTTACCCCACCTTCCTACAGAGAAGAGTTCTCAACAATGAAAGAAGGGATGAATGAGGGGGAAGCTGCAGGGTGGATGTCGGAACAATGTGATGAGGCGGTTCCTAAGTTTAGTGGTATAACTGGGTTCCTTCCCTCATGGGGGCAAATAAAATGCCACCGTTGCTGTCAACTTGGCCACAAAGCATCAGAGTGCTTGGCTCCAGACCCAATGCCACAAATGTGTGCACCAACCGCCATGGCGGTGAAGAGAAGGCCCCAGATGCCACCAGAAAAGAGCAACTGGGCCAACAACCTCAGAGAGAGGATCCCCAACCTAAGGTGATGAAGGGTCCTACCAATGGGGAGGCCTTGGAGGAGGAAAATGCTGAAGATGACCCAATGGTGAGTACACCCATCCATCCCTTCGCCTTCCAAGCCAAGCTCCGAGTACCCAAAATGGGGGTGGAATGGGAAGTTGAAGCAATTGTGGACACTGGCTGCACCCGATGCTTAATCAGCATGTCAATTGTGGAGCAGCTAGGCATATGCACAAGCCCTCTAGCCTGTCCCATTCGGGTTGAGCAGGTAGATGGAATGCTAATTGGAGGGGCCCCGGCCACGCTAATGACGGAACTGGTAAAGTTACAAGTGGGCCACCACTATGAGCTTCTCACATTCATTGTGGCTCCAGAGACGCCGGAATATATTATCTTGGAGCTTGCATGGCTTGAAAGTGGAAACCTACGATAAAGTGGGAAGACGGCGGTAAGAAATTGATGATTGTGTTTGGGCCGCTACCACCGGTGGAGAAAAAGGGCCACCCAGGGATGATTGAACTCAAGAGCCCAGAACCTGCAGCACCTGCAGCAGACACAAAAATCCCAGGGGTCCAACAAGTACCAAAAAACTTATTGGGAGATGTTTTGTCAAGAAAACTGCAGTTCAACAGTAAGAAGGGAGAAGTTGTTCACCCCATCATTTCTTCCTCCCACCAAAAGGCAGCCCAAGTCATTAACCGAAGCCAGGATAAGCTGATGACAGCTATGAAATTGGCGCTCCCAACAGACCAGTGGCTCAACAATAACCAGGATATCCTAACGATGTTAAATGGATTAGCCTGGAAGGGGTCCAAACTGTACGTTCCCGTGGGGTTGAGACTGGAAGTTCTACAGTGAAACCATGAGGCAGAACAAGGAGGCCACTTTGGATTCCTAAAAACCCTCCACTTTGCCAGGTGTCAATTTTGATGGCCAAAGATGGAATCGGAGGTGGAAGATTACGTACAAAACTGTGCTACTGTCCGTAAAAGGATTCCTCCTGTGACACAATAAACCGGCTCATAGATCATGCCATGCCAAAAGATGGTTTGTTGGGCATTTTGTAAGCTCAGGCTTTGTGACTTGTTAACCATGATTTATGACACTGCAAGAAGTGCAAACCCAATTGCTGTGACTCAGTCAGTACAGTGGTGAAAACAAACCATGGCTTAACAGTGTGTGGGCCAGATTTTAGATGACTCTATTATGGCTTATTAGAATGCATGACTGTCACAACCTGGAGTTTGGTTTGAATTTCATGTTACCGCATATTTAAATCACAGTTTTGTTCAAACATTCCCATTTCCTCAATGGATTTTGTTTGTCATGTTTCTCTAACTATCATTCTCCATACGGACAACAGTCCATAATCTGCTGTGTAAGATTTTGCTGCCAGCACCTGAATGACCCTGATGCATCAGCAGCCTCAAGAGGAGCTGAGCCAAGAATCCTGAAGCATCATGAACATAATGAGGTCACTAAGCAGGCTGGCAGTAGGACTGGAAACAATGGGATAGGAAAATTTGCACTGATTTGCCTCAAGCACCTAAACTGGGAAGCATATGCTTGAACAAGAATTTTCCGTCAATCTTTTTTTTTTTAAATTCACTGTAGTGAATGGTGGATTTAGTCTCAGACTTCTTTCACCATCCTGTCCCCCTTTTCCTCTTGTCTGGAGACAGCTGTCTGCTGGTACACAGGACAGTTATGCTTTCATACAGAGGCTTAAAATAGCTTTTGTGGGCCAGGAGGTCAGATTAAGTGAACAAGCACAGCTGCTGTACAACATACGATTCTGAAGTTCTTGTTGCTTCTCTTGTCCTATTAGTAGGCTACCTTCTGCTGTAGATGCATTCAGGCTAATTGGATACCTTCCTTCCTTCTCTACATAGGCTAGTGGGTGTACAAAATTCAACAAACATTATCAAGGTAAATTATAAAGCTTTTTTAAAAAAAAATAGAAGCTTGTTTTTCAGGACAAGAATGCTTCTGAAAAATTGTCAAGCACAGTGTTAAGGTGAAAGGGATAAAATTGTGGAAGCGTTAACACCCTTAGTGCTTAAAACAGCATGAAAGGGAGGAGAAATACTTCAGATTGTACTGCATGCCAATTTAGACAGCTCACCATTCAAAATGATATGTATGACTATTCAGTAAATGTATTCTTACACTAAAAGCAAATATTGTTGTTCTATTCTAATCAATTGACTGATGCTAGTAGTCCCTATTTGCAGACAATTGAAAAGGCATTTACTGAAAGGATCATAATGTTTCAACTATAGTTGAGATGAAACTTCTCCTCCAATTTATGCATGCTAATATAGCAATTTGGAAAAGAGCATTTCATGGAGATGGCATTTTACCATGACAATTAGTATTAGAGATCCCTTTTGCCCTTTTATTAATGTTTTTTTTTTCAAAACTAACAATTGCAATAGAATCCTTTTTCCAGCAACCGGAATACTTGCGAGTCACAGGTGAACATCATAATTTATGAGAAAATAACAACTATATAACAAAAAACAAAAAAGTACCTAAGTATTCTTTTGACAATAACAATCAAGGGACGGTGGTGGAAATAGTGGGTGCACATTAGATCTAGAGAACCCTGAAAGAAGTAGATTATCTAGTCTTGACTATGCTTGTCAAGGATCTGCAGAGCATCTGGGTTGAGAATGATGTGTCCACCTTGATGCTTCTTGATCTTGTGGTGGTATACAGTAGTTCAATTTTTTGAGGCCAACTTCAGAGGCACTATTTTGTGGTGTCTCTATACTCCTTTCTCTGTGGCCAGTTTCAAAGTTGATTACAGGGAGAAGAAGTTATGTTTGTGACTCTCCCTTGTGGGGTGCTCCATGGCTCAGCTACATCTTCCTTTTTGTTTTAACATTGACATAAAACTGCTTGGTGAGTTCACCTGCCAGTTTGAGATCAGGTGTTATCGGTGTGCTGATGTTACTCAATTATAAATCTTCAACCTACATTAACCATTGTCAAAGTCCTGGCCCAGGGCTGGTAGTCCTGACTGGACAGAAGCAGATTCAGATCCAATCATTACAAAACAGAGTGGCATGATCTGAGCACCCCCCCCCCCCAGTTTTAGGGCAATTCCAGTCTTTAGTAAGGTCGCACTTCCCATGTATGACCCCCATGTGAGATTGGTCTGCAATCTATCAGTCTTACAGATCACATCCAGATAGTTGCACCCATTCTTGACCTGAGAAGAACTTGAAACAATTCTCATGTCTTGGCCACCTCATGATGTATGGCACTGTACATGGAACCGCCTTTGGAGACCACTTTGTATGTTAAGTAATGGTTGGTTTTCTAGTCAGATTTATTTTTATCTTTGTTATTTACTATTAAATGCAAGCCATCCAGAATCACTGAGGAGTCAGGTGGCCTCAAAAATCTGATTTCTGTTTTAAATTAATTTACATGCATACACACATGCACAAAATTCAACAGTCCAACATTGTTCCGAGTTTAAGTTTATGAATTATTTTTTAAAAATCAGAAATAGTTTATATTATTTTAGATGCCATTGTCTGCTCAGTAGTTCTGTAAGCGATTCCTTTCAGTATAATTGGGTTGCACAACATCTCAATATCATCCTTACAGATATGGGGCTATGAGAAGTCATGATTCTTGGGTGAATGCAGAACAAGCCAGTTCTTACTTTATATCAGGTTAGTTTGGACAATCTATTCGTATTGGACAATCTCATTAATTCCCTTTTCCAAACTCTAATTTTCAACTGTGGAGGTGTCACTAATTAAAAAAAACTACTGAATCCAACTCATTTTTTATTCTTTATACATGGACCAGCAGCTTCTTTCTGTATGTCCTCTGCAGGCCTGCTTGTCCTTGTGAATGTAAAAAAGGTCTGTTCTTATGTGATAAACTCTATCATTCTCCCAAATCTTTCATTCTCCAGGTGACTTGATGGTAAAGGAGGTATTCTATCCTCCAGCACATTACATTTAAATTGTAAAATAAATTAAAGCCACACGAATCCTTTGTTATCAAGATGCTATATGTGAGAGGTATGAACGATGAAGGAGGTTTGGTCTGCCTTTACTCATTTTTAAGAAAAAGTCTCCATCTATTTTGATAAGCAAACAAGGTAGTTTGAGATTAAATACCTATCCACATTTTTTATTAACCCACAAGAGATGCGCAGCAAATTACTTCTAGCAGAACTTGGTTTAAATCACAGTTCCCTATCATTTT
The DNA here is from genome assembly GCF_964273705.1 of Natrix helvetica. NCBI lineage: Eukaryota > Metazoa > Chordata > Lepidosauria > Squamata > Natricidae > Natrix > Natrix helvetica. Next base: position 60,708,189 of record NC_138552.1, read on the forward strand.
CTAATTATTAGATGGTAAAGCCTATCTCTGTCAGATACTTGCAATATTAAAATATTTCATAAAAATGATTTTGTAGACTAGCAAAATTTATTGCACACAAGTGACATTTTTCAATGTTACTGACACACATATGCTTGCATTTAATAAACAAATATGATCAGTCTTTTTTAAAATATAGAGATATTATAAGCATCTATCAAATGGGTAGATTTAATCATGCAGGAAAAAAGAATTCTCATAGGTCAACAGATTACATGCTGTACAATGGAGATCTGTAGTTAATTTATATTGGCTGTATATAAAAGAAACTTCCTCTCAAACTTTAAAAGGAAATGGGTGGTAGGAGTTCTCCTTGTGAACTTTTCATAAAAAGTATCCAAGATTCAAATTATGTCATCTCCACATATTGCTGGACAGTTACTGCCAATTAGTATGGCGAATGTTAGGACACCTTAACTCAAATTATAACTGTAAGGCAACTGTCTATATTTCTTTGCAAACAACTAGGATTTGTTATGGATTCTTGGGGATGTTCTCTTCCAGTTGAAATAACTACAAGTTGCATTTTTTAAAATAATCCTTATCTAGAAAATAAGACTAAGTTTAAAATAAAACTGGATTGCAACTTTACTTTTGTTGCATAATTAGGAAATTCCATTTTCACGTAAAAAAAATTTTTTAAAGGATTAAAAAGAAAAGGTATTGAACTATTATGAAATATCATGTGGCAGCACTTAGTTGCTTTGGCTGATTTTGCAAAAGCTAAGCAAAGGTGAACCTGGGCATGTCTTGAATGAATCAGGAAAATGTGAGGATTGAAGACTAGGCTAGGAAAGGAGAGAGGAGGAGATTTCTGTTCTCTTCTCACATTTCCTGTAGTGGAGAAGGATAACTCAAGGTTTTTTGCATGTTTTGAAATGATCTTGTACTTGTATTTTAAACCCTGTTTTGTGAAAGGATATGTTCCTTCCAGTATCACATTTGGAGAGCAAGAAACATAGAACAGGATTCAAGTATTTTCAAGATCCACAAACATGAACCAAAATAGGAGGGGCATCACTGGATAAAAGGCAAAGTTGATAGTGTTTGCTGTTCATTATATATTTTGCTGTATTGTATTCCTATAGCCAAGAAATAAGCCCTTGTTGATGGAATCAATTGCAGAGAACTGCTGCAAGAAAATAACTGATTGTGCAAATTGTATCTCCAATTCATTCTCGCTCTATCTTGTCTTGTTTCTTCGTTGTCTTTATATAGTAAATATTTTTAAAGGCATAATGAATAAAAGATTCTCTTGCTTAATAATAATGGGAGGAATGAAGACTTAAGTACACTTAATGATCAAAATTTATGGCACTTAGGTTAATCATTAATAGTCTTTCACACTCAGTGCTGTGAAACTAATTTATTTGAATCCATGCAGATCTGTTTTTAACTCACCATATAAATACATACCCAGTGAATGACATTAAGTTGCAAGTGTCTTTATTCACTATTTCCATCACTGATAAATATAACTAAATAATTGTCTTACTAATCATAATGCTAAATAACAATTCTGGAAAATTACAGTAGATTTTATGGCAGCAGGTCAGGTGCTATTTTAAACAGCATTATCCTACTAACAATTGCATTGTTAATTTATTGGATTAAATAAACCCATTGTGTTTTTCAATAAACCTAAATGAAAAAATGCTACTCTTTTGTTGCTGTTTATCATGAGCAATCATACCAGTTTATATAAATGCCCTCTAGAGACAACATTGCCTTTGACCTTACAGTTTGATAAACAGTTTGATTAACTGTTGTCCTGAATATCATTTGACACTGGAAGAAGCACTTATTATCTCTTCACCCACCTAATTTCCATTATCCTTTATGCCATCAAGCCATTTGTCTGCTAGCCTAGGTATTCTTCCCTTTCCACCCTTCCCGATTCTCATATTTCCCTCTTTTTATTTGATTGATTATGTTCCACTTTAATGACTTTAGAAGAATCTTAACTGAGACATGAATAATCTAATTAAAGGGAAAATTTCACTTTGCTTACATTCGATTCCATTGCTGGATGTGTTTCTTATTAGCGCTTGTAACATTTTTGCTGATACATATGAAAGAAAGGGATCTTATAAATAGCACAGAAAATGCAATTTAAAAAACACACCACTACTTTCCAAACTGATTAACACTTATCATCTTCCTTTCTTCTTGGCTATTGTTTCAAACAAGGTGATATGAATGGAATTAAATATTCACTGTTCAGTTTTCACAATTTGGTCAGAATGAAATGAAAAATACAGATAGGATTCACATTTACATTAAATTCCAAACTATTATATGATGGTGATCTTGGTAAGGTGTAAATGAAAATTCACCCACTGTGGTTTGCATATCTTCACACATGACTCAAATAAATCTCAGTGTAGATTAATATCATGATCCAAACTAGGATTAGTTTAAAAGTACTTCAGTAATTTCTTTGTCAGGAGCTTTACTGAATAAAAACTAAGTCCATCAAATTTCATATTAAATACTCACAATTCACTCTAAGCATTTACTATAAGTATTAAGATCATTGAATGTTTGATTTTCAAGAAAATTCTTTAGATGGAAAATCTTTGTGGCTTCTCTTTTGACCATGTCTCCTTTATAATGTTTTCAACATGAAAAGAACATTCTCCAGAGGTTGCTCTTCTAATAAACCCAGACTAAATTTGGGGAGTGTTTATAATACAAATGAACAGAAATACCAATAAACGTTAGACAAATGCAAGCAACACTAATTTACATCACTGAAATCAAGATTATTATTCAAATATAAAGAAAGAAAATATATTTTAAAATGCTCTATTCCCTTTGGGAACAGCACATTCCCATCCTTTTAACACAAGGACAATCACTCTTTTATTCATCCCCTTATATAATTGCACCCAGTTTTGTGTCTGATAAGTTACATCTTCTTCCTATGTCTTGATGACAGAACTAAGACCTCTGGTGGATTGCTTAGAGATGTGTGGCCTGTTTAAGGTAACCTGTTCATCTTTTGCACCTTGAATGAGTGTAATAACAGGTAGTTTCATTCAACATACAATAATTGGAAGATACTTTCTCTCGTTCCACGATTTAGCCACAATGGGGTCTTGCACTATTGATTTGTTAGACTTTCTGGTGGAGATCAGTAGTAGTAGCCAAGCTACTAACAATACCACACTTCCATAAAGCTCTCCATCCACTTCCTCTGGTGTTTATTATTTTTTCCAAGCATACAACCAACAACAAAGAGAAGGAACTCCCTTACCTTCCTCTCTAATTTTAGGTAATGTTGCAGATTTGACTCAAGAGGTAGAAAAAACAAGTAGAAGCCAATGGAAACAGCAAAGAAGTGGGCTCGAGTCAAGAGAATAGCTCACTAAAGACATCTTCTTCAAATGAACATGGTTAGTGAAGATTTTCTCAAAGAGGCAAAAAGTAACTTGATATTTATTTTGAGACAGATTCTGCATCTTTTTATAGGTTTACTCCTGAGAAACTCCTGGCAAGAATCAGGCATCAAATAACATATTACAACTGTGGACAATCTGGAGGAATGAATGCCAATATATTGTAATCATGGGAAGGCACAGTCAGGCATCTGGAACAAGATTTAATGGACAGTGGAAATCAAATGTAAGTAAACCATTGCCAGATAAGAAAAGTGGACCAGAAACATGATCCATGAAACTGGGACTGATAGAAGATGGGATCAAAGGTACAGGCTTGGAAACACAGTCCTGGAACTGGAATCCAGAAAGATAAGATGGCATTTCTTTAGGAAAAAACCCTTCAGTCCTGCCTGAAAGGTGATGTTCTCCAGATATACAGACTACAATCAAGTAGTACAATTGCTATGATGGCAGGGAACTATGGAAGCCAAAGTACAACACATGTGGAGAGCATAGCAGTAGGCAGGTTTCTGCTGCTGGAGAGGACATTTGAGTAAATAATAACAACACATATTGGACTTAATGCCCAACCCTACTGTTTTCTTCAGGTAAAGTTGGCAACTTTTAAGACTTGTGGACTTCCGTTCCCAGAATTCTCCAACCATGCTTCAGTTCCCAGAATTCTCCAGCCAGCATGGCTGACTGGAGAAATCTGGGAATTGAAGTCCACAAGTCTTAAAGTTGCCAAGTTTGGGAATCCCTGAGGTAAATAATGATGTGAAAGATCCTCATTCCAAAAGGGAGAAAAAGTTTTAATGCTGACTTGCTGCCTGTTTAGAATTACTTACAGATGCTTGAAATTGGCCCTAACAAGCCAGGATTTTCAATAGTGCTCAGAAAGCTGACAGCCTCTTTTTATCATTTAAAATGGGTGTTCACTTGAGCGATGAAATAAAGTGAAACTCAAGCACGTTTTAGAACTGACCTTGTCCTTGCCATGGTTTTAAATAAAGTTGTGAACAGTCTGGAATATGGTAACTACGCAAAGAATAAGAGAGATGGATCAATGAAAAAGTAATATATTGAAAATGTCATGTTTTTAATTATGATTAATTTGGTAGGCCATCATTTTTGGGCTATTTCCCAGCAAAAAAAGAGTAAAAAACCTTCCTCATGATAACGGCTTCATCTTCTCTTATACAAAAAAAATAACATTTTAAAAAAATTATTGGAAACAGCACCCCAGAGCACTACAATTTAGGCATATTTCTACTCAGAAGTTGGCATATCAATATCCCATCCCTGATCCAGCATAATAAAAAGAAACTGAGGGCACAGCTGACATAAAGTATGCAAATGCCATTGGGTTGTTTGACTAAATCAAATCAGCTTGAAGAGAGAATTACCTTAAGCAGACTTTGAGATGAGAGCAGAATATTTATAGAGATTTGCTAGCTGGGACAGCTTTTACACAACTGGCCCTATACATAATTTGCTTTTAAATTTCAGCTACAAGCATTTAAGGAAAAGTTCTGCCTAGCCTTGATAAACCTTTACAGTACTGTAGCCAGTACTGAGTACTGAGTATTCAGAGTACAGTACAGAGAGATGTGGTGGCTCAGTGGCTAAGACACTGAGCTTGTCGATTAGAAAGGTCAGCAGTTAGAATCCTTAGCACTGTGTAACAGAGTGAGCTTCTGTTACAGGTGCCAGAAAAATAGGAACCACCATTGGTGGGAATATAACAGCATTCCTTGTGTTTTCGGCATTTAGTCATGCTGGCCAGATGACCATGGAGATGTCTTCGGACAGCTCTGGCTCTTTGGCTTTGAAACAGAGATAAGCACTGCCCCCTAGAGTTGGAAACAACTAGCACATCTGTGCGATAGGAACCTTTACCTTTTACCCAGTTTTACTAATCATGCACTGCAGACACTTGCTTTTAATCAGACAAGAAAATATTCTGGGTTTGATTTTTTTTGAACAATCTTGCAGAGATTATATACAGTAGAAAGAAGGACTAAGGACTATTGAAGGGCATCATTGTATCAGCAGACGAGATCTGGATTTCAAAGGGAAACCAAGCTGTAACACATAAATACATTGTCATTCTGCCGTTTGATGCCACAGAGAATTTCTGTGTTTTTAATACACACGGAATCCACTGGTTGGTACCCCAATGAATAATTGTTTTCTTTCTTTGTTAAAGATAATATAGGTAACAATGAAAATCCAGGAGTCTGCATGCTCAGTAATTTTCCTGGATAACATATATAAATATAAATATATATATATATATATATATATATATATATATATATATATATATATATATATATATATATATATATGTGTGTGTGTGTGTGTGTGTGTGTGTGTGTGTGTGTGTGTGTGTGTGTGTGTGTGTGTGTGTGTGTGTGTGTGTGTGTGTGTGTGTGTGAGAGAGAGAGAGAGAGATGGTTTTTAAGGTACTAAATAAACATTACAAAACTCATCTTGGATAAATACTTTTGGCATAAATCCTCTTTTCCTTAGGGCTTTTCAGATATTACATTTATAATTGGTTGTAGCTACTCAAAGGTAAGAAGTGAGATCATTTCACTGCTGTGTGGTTATAGAACTGCAGCTTTTTAAAAAAATATTATTGTTTGAATATATACCACCCAGAAAGAGATCTTGGGCCAAAGGCATACAGTATTTTATGAATTCATAAAATAAATTAATTCAGGATATTGATTTTCAAATATAACAAAAGCTACCTTGTGAGACTGGAGTTGAAATCAAAATCTTATAGAAGATTTAATGATTATATTCTTGGTACCATCAATAATATCATCTAACAGGCCCTGGAAGTGTGCCATACAGGAATAGCAATAGCAATAGCACTTAGACTTATATACTGCTTCACAATGCTTTACAGCTCTCTCTAAGCATTTTAAAGAGTCAGCATATTGCCCACAACAATCCGGGTCCTCATTTTACCCACCTCAGAAGGATGGAAGGCTGAATCAACCTTGAGTTGGTGAGAATCGAACTGCTGAACTGCAGTAGTGCATGCTTGCAGTACTGCATTCTAACCACTGTGCCATTATGGCTCATGAAATATGAACAGCCCCTACTTTATTGCTTTCCACAAATCTACAAAGACCTGGTTCTTCGACCAAGCATTGGTGCCTAGATGTCAGTATGGAAGCTCTAGTACGGTTTAAGTGTCTAGTGGTTCTGTTTTTATTGAGATTCAGTGCAGTTTTAATTGTTTTGTTGTTTTAAAGAAATTCTCTATTTTATTTGCGCACTGCCTATAGTTTCTTGGAAAGCTGGATAAATAAATAAATCACAATTTTTACAGATGGAGCTGTGATTCAGTATATCTTATGCTTTTCATTTATGCAACTTAAACACAATATAAGGGCTTACAACAGGAGTCTTCAAGGTTTTTTGCCTGATGTGTACATTGAGAATGATTGCAAAAGAACTCTCGCCTGGTACCTAACCAAACATAAAAGTACTGATTTTCAAGAATGTCCTCTTTTACTTTATCAGTGGGCCCTCCAGGAGATTCCTCTTCTGACCTCTCTGGGTATGCAAACATGTTTCCAAATAAAACACTGATATGCAGCCATCTTCCTTTTAAATTTTGTTTTAAAAGATTATGGGTTAGTGGGGCTCAGAGACAATATTAGAAAGGAAGAACATGCATCTTTCCTTTACAGCTTCCTATTTTCTAATTAAGTGCTGGGAAATTAGGAAATTGTGTTTGCTTGGAGGATGACTGAGATTGGGAGGGAATTTGTGATATTGTCCATTATGTGGAAACGATGGTAAGATGGGGATATCAAAGAAAAAAAGGAATTGCAGAGATAGCAATAAGCTTTTCCCAATGGTGATCTTCTGGGAAACAAGATGATTCACTTGCGATTCCTACTCTGTCACTGACAGTCGTGTGCAAAAACACCAGGTCCATGTTCTCCTGCACTGAAACAAAAATAAAATTTGTGTCCTGGTGGGGTTCCATATGCCTGATGATGGTACGTGGGAGTTTAGGGGATCCACCTATTAGGTCCGTGATGGTGAACTTATGGCACGCAGAGCCCTCTATGTGGACACACGCCCCATTTCCCCAGCTCAGCCAACTGGTTGTTGGGTTTCCGAGGTGTGCATGTACACCAGTCAGCTGGTTGTTGGGTTTCTGAGGTGTGCATGTGCACCAGTCAGCTGGTTGTTGGGTTTCCGAGGTGTGCATATGTGCCAGTCAGCTGGTTGTTGGGTTTCCGAGATGTGCATGTGTGCCAGTCAGCTGGTTGTTGAGTTTCAGAGGTGTGTATGTCCACTAGTCAGCTGGTTGTTGGGTTTCTGTGCCATGCAAGTGTGCTTGCCAGTTGGTCATCGGTTTCCAGCGCTCTGGCACACGTGCGCCTTCCAGTTTGGGCACTCTGTGCCTAAAAGGTTCGCCATCACTGTATTAGGTCTATGGTTATATTCTTGAATCTGAAATAGTTCAATGGCCAAAAGCCATTTTGTAGATGAAACTGCAAATGTATATCAACCTGTTCAAAAATGACTGAAATTAAATTTATCAGGATTCAGCCTCAGAAAATTTTGTGCTGGATTGCACTTTAGAATTTATTTCAATCGGGGAATGATCCAAAGAGTTAAGAAAATGTGAGCTAAGTGGAATTTGATGGACAATAGCACTATTTTCAAAGGGTATTCCCAAAGTAAGCATCATAAAGATAAATGAATGTTAAGATGTTGTTTAAGAAAGAAGAAATCTTTTGTGTAAAGTGGGGGTAGTGGTATGTGAATACAATTTGCCTTTGACTCTGTTTTGAGCGATTGTATGCAAGCTTCATGTTAGATTAATTATTGAGGGAACCATATCTTCCTTTTTGGCATGCATAATAGTCAATGATGGATATTCCAGAGCTGACCTTGAAACAAAGTTGAAAGCATTCAATAAATGCACAGAGGAAAAAAGTGAAATAGGACAAGGGATTAAAACTTAGAAAGAAAAGGTGCAAAAGAGCATTTAAAATACCCTTAATGAAAAAGAAGATCCTTTCTGAAAGTCCAACAGTTATGATGGCTGTATATTGTCTCCACCAGACCTGTAGGAACAAAATACTAGATAGATAGGTTCTGCTTTGATCAAAGTTCTTTTATGAATAATTCCACATAATGGAACAATTTTCCTGAGAAGGTAACGGCCAGAACAGTTTTAATTGCAGGGAAATACATACATTGCCTCCTATTTATAGATGTGGTTCAGAGGTGGTATTCAGCAGGTTCTGACCAATTCTGGAGAACAGGTAGCAGAAATTTTGAGTACTTCTGAGAACCGTCAAATATCACCTCTGACTGGCCCCGCCCCCATCTATTCTCTGCCTCCCGGAGTCTCAGCTGATCAGGAGGGAATGGGGATTTTGCAGTAACCTTCCCTTTTACAGTAGCCTACCAAGCCACACCCACCAAGCCATGCACACAGAACTGGTAGTAAAAAAAATTGAATCCCACCACTGATGTAACACTGAATTCTTTGAAAGATCTATCTGTTCCCCCAATGTTCCTGCATCATGTGTGCAGCTGTAATGGCAGCAGAAGAGACAAAATGGGCAACTAATAAAATTTACAAGTAAGTAGAGAGAAGAATAGCAGGCTGAGAACTGATAGCTCTGATTGTCAAGGTAGGAGAAGGAGGCAGGGAGGAAAGAGAATAAGATGCTCAAATTGACCTGAGATCAAGTGTGTCCCAGGTCATTTAGAAATTGTGAGAAAATAGTCAGGATTTTTTTTTATAGGCAAATAGCCCCGCTTATTAAGAAATTTACAAAATCCTAGTTTTTCAGAGTGGATATGTTGCTGTGATGTCATTGGTAGATCTTTAGAAAGAAAATCTTGAAATTTTATTATTGACGGTGCATTGATTTCTCATTGTTAACTGCCAAAGCAGCTGCTTGCTTGGAATATACACTTTAAAAACATAAACATAAATATATTTTATTTCAATAAAATAAAAGATAAATTGATGTGAAGGCTACTGTTTTAATGTAAAGTGGAGTGCAAAGGATGAAACCTCTGTAATATGCTAAAATAGGAGTCAATTATCACATGTAAATGAAAGATGCTTTGAGTCCTTGGGACTATATCCATGCAATTTGCTTGGGAGCACCAGCTTCCTAGTGTAGCCTACAATCCTCCAATCTTTAAAAGCTGTCTGATCTAAGAGCTAGCAGGGCTGAGGCTGCTTACTTTCCAAGAACAGGCAAAGTTGACTTGATGTTGCCACTTTCTGAATAAAGTAACACAGTTTTTCTAAACCTTAGCAGCTTTAGAATGGGTAGACTTCAATTCCCAGAATTCTTCAGTCAGCCTTGCTGCCAAGGTTGAGAAATAATGGGCAGATTTTGTTTGCCATGGCCAGCATACAAGATGAACCTTTTATTAAAAATAGGTGGGTGGGACACATTCTTTCAGTGTTCACTGTTGTTTCTACCCATTAACCTATAAAACGTAAGAAAACAGGAGCAATAATAAGAGTACATTTGGGGTAGTTTGAAATTAGATTAGAACTTGCCCATTTACATGATTTTACCAGAGTCAGAGAACTGAGTTGATTTATTTCTTATTCTGCTGAAATGCATTTAAACTGCAGCACTGTGGATTTTTTTTTAATTATTTCAACTGTGCAGTACCTTTACGGCAGGGAAATGGCCTCTGATAACCTTGTTGGCAAGAATTCTCCTTTCTCTAATTACAGTGCCTAAACTTTACCTTCCAAAGTTGGTGTCAGTAAAAGTAGCAGAGGGAATGGCTTCTGAATGGAAATGCCATCGGCTGAATGCTTTTTTTCTTTCGGTTTGATGGATTTTCTACTTTTTATGCGGTGAGTTCAAATAATTGCCATGGGCTATTTGTCAGATGACCTGCAGCCAGAGAATCTACATAAACCTTTGTGTGAAAATCTGCAAGAAGTTGGGTGCAGCATTGCTACTGACGTCCCACCTCTTTGTGTGTATTGCATGCACATACAACATACATGTGAAGTATTAGTAGCAACAGCACCAATGTATATTCCGCTTCACAGTGCTTTACAGCTCTCTCTAAGCAGTTTATAGAGTAAGCATATTGGCCCCAACAATCTGGGTCCTCATTTTACCAACCTTGGAAGGATGGAAGGCTGAGTCAACCTTGAGCAGTGAGAATCTAATTGCCGAACTGCTGGCAATTGGCAATCAGCAGAACTAGCTTGCAGTACTGCATTCTAGCCACTTCGCCACCACGACTCTTAGTGCTGCTTTATAAAACCTTAGTAAGATCATACCTGGAATACTGCATCCAATTTTAGTTACCACATTACAAGAAAAGATGTTGAGATGTTTGGAAAAAGTGCAGAGAACAGCAACTAAGATGATTAAAGGCCTGGAGACTAAAATATATGAAGAACCTTTGCAGGATTTGAGTTTGGCTAGTCTAGAGAAAAGAAAGACTAGGGGGGACATAATAGTAATATTCCAGTATTTTGAGGGGCTGCCACAAAGAAGAGGAGATCAATTTATTTTCCAAAGCACCAGAAGGCAAAACAAGAAACTATTTATGCAAACTCATCAAGGAGAGAAGCAACCCGGAGTTGAAGAAGAACTTCCTAATAGTGATTACAATTAACTAGTAGAGCAGGTTTTTAAGAAAAAACTAGACAGCCACCTATCTGAAGTGGTATAGGGCAGTGATGGCGAAACTTTTAGATTCTGAGTGCCCAAACTGCGCATGCACATATGCCCTAACTGAAAAGTGTACATGCGCATGCGTGGACATGAATGAACATGCACATGCACAAACATGTGCATGCACAAACATACATCTGTGTGCAGACATGCATGCGCATGTGGGTGGGAATGCACAGCAGAGACCCAAAGACTAGCTGGCCGGCGGGAGGCAGGGCATCCCAACACCGGCAGCGCAGCAAGCGGTAAGATCTTTTTCTTTCATGAGCTTCTTTTTCATCGTTTGCAGGGAAACAGAAGCTCACGAAAGAAACTCTCCGGAGATCTGACCTGGGACAACGGTGCGCGTGCCAGCAGAGAGGGCTCTGCATGCCACCTCTGGCACGGGTGTCAGAGGTTCACCATCACGGGTATAGGGTCTCCTCTTGAGGACGAGGTCCCTTCCAGCTCTATTCTGAATTGAAAAGAGGTGGAGTTTGATTGTGTATTCCGTTTTACAGATGTCCTTTTTTGTGGATCTCTCTATCCACAGTTCTGCTTTTCAGCTGTCTCCAGATTCCTCCCTGACTCACATTTTTATCCTGAGCCTTCCTTCTGTAGCATTTGGCCTTGTAGCGTGATTAATTTCATCTTTATATTAATATGCTTACATTTTCAATTGCTATGATATCATTAGTAGATTTTTAGAAAGAGAATCTTGAAATTTTATTATTAATGATGCGTGAATTTCTCATTGTCAACTGCTGCAGGCAGGCTTGTTTGGAATATAACTTTAAAAATATAAACATAAATACATTTTATATGAAATGAAGTGTTTTTTTATTAATTGACCTAGACAGAGAGATGTAAATCTCTTTGAAGTTGTTCCCAGTTTATTCCTAATTAAGGAAGCATACAATTACACTGATGTCCCATGAAATTTATTGCAATGTTTTGTTTATTTGTTTTTAATTATATTTTGCTAAGTAGCTTTTAAGCAGGGGTTTTAGCCCCTCCTTTCCTCTAAATGTAAATTATAGATAAATATAGTAATGCAGTGTTACCATAAATATGTAAACAATTGAAAAGCCAGATATAAAACTACATAACCTATGGAATGGCTGTAGGCTTTCTTTGAAGAGGGTGTGATATGTCACAATGAGTGAAACCTGCATATCTAGCTGACCTTGCACATCTACTAAAGCACTGCCTACCTCACTACTAATAAATGCATAATAAATAATGATATTATAGCCAATTGTCATTCTCACATATTGACAGGCACTTTTGAAAATATATTCCCAACTCATTTTTTAAATCACTTATCCAGCATGTCTTCTAATTCTCATCTGTGAATTGGAAAGTAATCCTACAGGTAGTTTTCATCTTACCAACCATTCGTTTAACCACAGTAAAAAGTTAGGACGGGCTTAGAAAAAGGTACTTACAACCTGTCCTCATACCACCATTGTACCTCCTTGCAGTCACAATGATCTTAATTGGGGAACTTGGGAACTTGTTTGCATTTACAATCGGTTGCAGCATCCTTTGGTCACAATTCTATTTGTGATCTTCCTAGCTGGTTTCTAACATGCAGCACCAATTGAGGAAGCTGGATTCACTTAAGAACTGCAGGATTCATTTAACAACCATAGTAAAAATGGCTGCAAAAATCAGGTCCAATGACGACTCACCTCATAACTGCACCAACGTAGGAAGGAAATCCAGTCCCAGTTGTAGCCATAAGTCAAAGAGTACCTATACTCAGCTGATATTATGTTAGCTCAACTTGCATATTATATTTTGAGTGCTCTATCCCTATCACAAAGAGTTAATATTTAAAATCCTGTGGAAATCTTTTAAAAAGGGGGCACCTCCTGTCCTTTGACACAAGGTGCCTGGGGGGAATAAACAGAGTTGTTTGAGATTGTCCTACAAAATCCCCTTTGATCCTTAAATAATTGTAGCCTATTTTCAATAGAGACTAATGGATTTGCCAAAAGAAATGGCTAAGATGTACTTTTCTGAAGCCCAAAGCAATAATAAAATGAAACAAGGCCATTTTCAACAGAAATCAGGCCTATATTGACAGTTGCTGGATGCAGTACAGCAATAATCCACATGTTTATTAACACGGTCAATCACTTGCTTCTTTAGGACCTAAAAGACTGCCATTAGGTTGCTCATACAGAGCAATCTTCTTCAATTAAAGGGACATCTTAGGAACTATAAATTTATAGATTCAATTCCCAATTGCTATGAAGCTATTTCAAAGCTTTTTCTTTGAAAAGAAGCCACTGGGGATCCTAGTTTATAACATGAGCTCAATATTCCATCTTGTATTAAATTCTCCACTGTTTGAATCATTTGTACTCCCTCAGGAGAAAGGGCAAGGAAAGCTGAACAAACAGTACACCGGTGATAATAGTGATTTATTCTTACAATATTTTGTTTGCTGCATGGAGTTTTTCCCCATACTCCCCCTCTTTTTTTCCCCATTCTCATTTTAAATGTTGTGGGAAATAGAGTGAGAGTCAAAAAAGAGAAGGCAGAAAAGAATAGTTATAGCAGATGCTGAGATTCTGTGGAGTAACCTATTAACTCTGGTAGTTCTATAATATCTTTTGGGGCCTTAGTATAATTTAGGTAAGTGTTTTGTCCTTTTATGATAAAAGTTGTGACTGAGAGGGCTGATATGGTTCATCCAACATAGGATTTGTCATTTGTCCTGAGAATCAGAGATTTTAAAAAATTAAGTTGTTTATACTATCATAAATACTTGTGACTGGACACGGTTCTTGCCTAGAAACCAAATAAATCCTGATCCATGTTTACTTCCAATCTGTATATTTCCCATGGATGTGAAAAAGAGAAACCAGGTCTGTAGGAAAATATTAGACAAATGTAATAAATAATAAATCCCTGTTAAAACCTATTCTGGGTAAGATTTGAAATGACTGCCAACTTTTTTATTCCTCAAATAAAGATATACATTTGCAGGTTTATAATCAAAGCCTTACTGTATATAGAAATCCAGAAGAAGAATTCCTGGGACAAACCAAGCAATTTCCAGAGGACCCTTGTCAGGATTGGCCACATTTCAGTTTCTCCTGCATCAAGAATAAACCAAGAAATGGCAGAAGTACCGTGTTTCCATGAAAATAAGTCAGGGTCTTATTTTCTTTTGATCCCCGAAATAAGCTTGGCCTTATTTTGGGGGCAGTCTTATTATTTTTGAGGTGCAGGCAGCGGCGAGCGAGGTCACCTCATGGCTGCTTCTATGTTGCAATATTTTCAGGGAGGGCTTATTTTTAGGGGAGGGCTTATTTTAGCGCATACGCTCAAAAGCCTGATTGGGCTTATTATCCGAGGAGATCTTATTTTCAGGGAAACAAGGTAATTCAATTATTTTGCCTTCAGTGCAGATTTGAATCTTGCACTTCTAAAATTTCACTGAATTACAACCTTTATTCAATTTGTACAAATCTCAGGTGCAATTAGAACTCATGGAATAGTGTTTATTTAATTATTTTGCAAGTATATTTCTCATGCACATATATTCCACACATTTGAAAGTCATCCCGTTACTTTCTCATCCCACAGTTCCTATCACATTACTTTCTCAATTATTCTCCAGGTTTAAAATAAGAAGTATGGAAACAAAACCTCCAACAGAAAAAAAAAACCCTCTTTCATTGACACACACATGGTAGGGCTACCCTATTTGATGATGATGTTTTGTAGCTCAAATCCAGTATCCCTAACACATGGACAATAGAGATTTGAACAACACTGACAGTGGTATGATACTTCTCTTTACTTTTACTGGGCCTTTGAACTACTCTGTCTTTAAACATATAAAGAACTGGACTGGCTTCTCTTTAACTATGAAGGAAAGGAGCTTCCAGTAGGCTTGTCCCAAAGGTACAAGAGGCAACTGGACTTTCTGGTCCAGTGTTTTCAAGAGGCAACTGGACTTTCTGGTTCTTTTTTGAAGATGTTTCGCTTCTCATCCAAGAAGCTCATCCAAGAATGACCTGGATGACTGAGAATTTCCATAGACTTCCAGTAGACTTGTACATATTTCTGTTGCCACCAGAGCAGCTGTTGCTACTGTGATTTCAACAGCCATCAGGGAAAAAGCTTAGTAAGCTCATGGGTTGTAATGGGTAGAGTAGGGCAGGTCTATTATATACAGGTAGTCCTCAACTTACAACAGTTCATTTAATGACCTAAGTTACAACTGCACTGAAAAAAGTGACATGTCCCTTTGTCATAGTTACAACTTTTGCAGCATCCCCGTAACCATGTGATCAAAATTCTTAGCATGTGAATTTTGGTTCATATTTATGACCATTGCTGTGTCCCAAGGTCATGTGATCCCCTTTGACTTTTTGACAAGCAAAGTCAATGGGGAAACCAGATTCACTTAATAGCCATGCTACTAACTTAACAACTGCAGTGATTCACTTAACAACTGTGGCAAGAAAAGTCATAAAATAGGGCAAAACTCACTTCACAAATATCTCACTTAGCAACAGAAATTTTGGGCTCCATTATGGTCATAAGTCAAGGACTACCTGTACTTGTAAAAAGAAAAAGAAAAGAAACCCTGATGAACCACTAGAGTTTTATATCTATCTCTATTACTAGTTTTTAGTCATTGTCCAAATTTTTGCAGATCATATATAGCAGTCCTGGAAGAGAGGTTTGCAGCCCTAAGGGAGGGATGTCCTTAGTTTTAACCTTGGGAGATGTCACCCATGCTGCATGCAATGAGAACTGGGTCAAACCTATGGTTGTTCCTTTCAATTCCTGACATGTAGCATCTAGTCTTCTAGGTGGCCAAGGCTTAAAAGCAGCATTTGTAAAGTTCCCCGCGCTGTTCTCTTCATCATTCACCGGGCAGGTTGTTTGTAAAACACCATGAATTATGTTTTGAATGCAGAGTCATTTCTCACTTTCAAGGTTAAGTCAATACGTATTGTTTGGCTCAGTTGTTCTGCCATTAGGAGAACTCAAAAAGCTCACATTCCATTTATGGCATTTTATTTCCTGTCTCTGCTGTTCCCTTCTTAATTTACAGCAACTTGAACAGTTTGGCATTTGAGATTGAGCGCTATTGCTTTGAAGGCACCGTTCTGATCGATAACTATCATTTGGCTCTGTAGCACTGAATGGGAAGTTGGAAGATACAAATATACCATAGTCTAATTGAAAAAGCATTGGAGTAGAAGAAGAAAAGATGAAATTCATTTACTCTCAGCTGCCACAAAGCAGTAGCCCTTTGTTCTGAAAGAATGCGATTATTCCACCTATATATATTTTAATCTATACAGTATATTAAAAAAAACTTTGAATCTCTTAACATATTGTTTAATACAGCTCTCAAAAAAAAACCTGATGAAAATTTGAAAAATTAGGTTTTGAATGAATTGAGTAATAATCCTTTGGTTAAATAATCTTGCATCAACGTTTATTTAAACTTCATTACAGTCAGTCCTTTATTACTTCTGACTCGAAGTCTTCCTGCCGTTTCTGGCTTCTAGAGTGATTCAGACATTCCAAAGACTATTTC
This sequence comes from Natrix helvetica, assembly GCF_964273705.1. NCBI lineage: Eukaryota > Metazoa > Chordata > Lepidosauria > Squamata > Natricidae > Natrix > Natrix helvetica. Next base: position 60,724,889 of record NC_138552.1, read on the forward strand.
ACTGAAATTCTCTTAGGTCAGTTTTCTACCTGAAAAAAGCTAAGTTTAGAAACTTTTTAACCACAATCTTTGCTATGTACAGACTCCTATTCTCCTCACCTACCAGCTCCCTTTTCAGATTTTTTTGGCCAGCTAGGGGAAGCGTACAAATTGAGTCATAGAATTACAATTACAAGTTGTGGATTACTCACATCTGTTTGAATGCTGCTCTAATTTTCCTTTCTAGGTTAGGTGAAAATAATAAGACCTCCCCCCAAATAAGGCCAAGTGCTTATTTCGGGGGTCAAAAGAAAATAAGACCCTGTCTTATTTTTGGGGAAACGTGGTAGATTTTTCCTGTTCTACTTACAAGGCAATAAAAAGTACAGGGATCCAGAACAAAGCAGTCGCAGAAATAATGAGGAAGTCAATCTTGGTTTCTCCTGCTTGATGTTAATAGCCTGGTTTTATAATTTTGATTTCATGCAAATATAAATTGGTCTTAGAAGCTGAGTAGAAAGTATGTACTCTCTTATCCCTACTGTGCTATGGGATAGCGTGCCAGTGAGGGGGAGACAAAACTTGAAATTATGCCTTTGTACCCTGTACACCCATACACTGGACACACAGGAGATGGTTAATATCGCCACAGTTGCCATCACACGAATAATAATTATGTTGAAAATCACTGTACGACAAGTTAAGAACTGTTTCTAATTATATTTAAAATTGGTATTAAAGCATGAAGACAGACAGTTCATAATGAGACAGAATTAAAAGAAGTTATCACAGGATTCTTATAATGGCAGTGTGAAAACCTAGGGGCCTTGCCTTGAAAAATAATAAATAAAATAAATGAATAAATATAAATAAATAAATGGCAGTGAATGAGGTTAGAGGAGTTACAAGAGAAACGATTGATAGTTAGACAGATTGGAAATTCAGCTACGATAGTTCAGCTATGATATTACAGGTAGTCTTTAATTTACGATCACATAAAACTCCAAAATCTCCATTGCTAAGACAGTTGCCACTTTATGCCCTATTCTGCCAGCTGTTAAGTGAATCACTGCAATTGTTAAGTTAGTAACACAGTTATGCAGTAGCTTCCCATTGATTTTGTTTGTCAGAAAGTCACAAAAGATGATCACACGACACTGCAACCATTATAAATATGTGCCAGTTGCCTAGCATCTGAATTTTGATCACATCACCATGGAGATGTTGCAATGGTTGTCATTTTTCAGCGCTGCTGTAACTTCAAACAGACACACACATACACACACTGTGTCTGTGTGTATGTATGTATGTATGTATGTATGTATATACTGTGTGCATGTATGTATGTATGTATATATGTGTGTGTGTGTGTGTGTGTATGTGTGTGTGTGTGTATATATATATATATATATATATATATATATATATATATATATATATATATATATATATATATATATATATATATATATATATATATATATATATATATATATATATATATATATATATATATATATATATATATATATATATATATATATATATATATATATATATATATATATATATATATATATATATATATATATATATATATATATATATATATATGCTGGTTTTGTTGTATTCGGGTCTTTTCCCGTGTAAGGTTGAGATTGTCTTTGCAACGTTTCGGCAGGATCTCACCTGCCATCTTCAAGCAATGTGGGCTCAAAATGTGGGCTTGCCACACATTGCTTGAAGGTGGCAGGTGAGATCCTGCCGAAACGTTGCAAAGACAATCTCAACCTTACACGGGAAAAGACCCGAATACAACAAAACCAGCATACCTCCACCCGTGAAAATCTACGAAAACACACACACACACACACACACAGACACAGACACACACACACACACATATATATACACACACACACACACACACACACATACATATACTGAATATAGATAGATAGATAGATAGATAGATAGATAGATAGACAGACAGACAGACAGACAGACAGACAGACAGACAGACAGACAGACAGACAAGACAAGACAAGACAAGAAAAGACAAAACAAAACAAAACAAAACAAAACAAAACAAGACACACATACATATGTATATAGTATGTATGTGTAGCTCAGGATTGAACTGTGGAGTCCTTGGTGCCCTCTGAGCTTGCAAACATTTCATTGCTCGACCAGGTGATATCATCCCTTGGAACCAACAGGTGGCTGCACCTAGTGAACCTTGTCAAATCTCAAAAAGGCCAGAATAATTAATACTTGCATGGAGCATCATTTGGGAATTCCAGGACCTTTGGGGAGGTTAGGAAGACAAAAGGTATCCAAGAAAATGTCAATGCTCCTAAGAAAATCTCATTCTGATTGTGCTTGACTCAAGAGAATCTTTACCTACAAATAACTAGGTTCTGGCTATGCTTTTTTTTTTTTTTTTTTTTTACAAATAACCATCGTAAGAGATACATTCAAGGTTATTTCTGATCTGGGGGGTTTGAGATTAGCACATCAAACTCTACTGTACTTTAGAAACTTTAGGATAATACTGGATTAAGTAGCCTATAAAAAGGAATGTGAGATTTTACCATTCTCTGGGAATAAGGTAGCAGCAGCAATTATTTTGGAAAAATATTTGGTGTAGTCTAGTTTCAGTGAATAGGTTGAATTATCTGCTGATTACTAAGGACTATAGAAGGCTCTTAACATCATGAAAAAAATAAGTAGTTGTCCAAGAGGGCAAGACCCTTGCAGGGATCATATCTATATACCTACATATATATCAAATATCAAATGGGGAGAGGCAGCTCTCTTGGGATCAGGGTCTGCTACCTGTTCCCCTGACCAGATTGAGAGCCATAGGTGATATCACTAGGAGAGTGGAAACGTCTCTCCAGATGAAACTGGGGCAATTATTTGTCTTTGTTTAATTTTGCAGAGCAGAGGGTTCGGAGTGGAAATAAGAATAGAAAGCTTCTGGGAACAATTCGCTACTTTTTCCACTTGTAAAAAGAATGCACCAATCCTTCTCATAATTGCTTGACCTTTTACCACCCAAAGAGAAGTATTTTGTGATTTGGGTTCATCTAAAGATGCTTGGAGAGATCCTTAAACTTTGTAATAGGAATGGGTGGCCTCCTAGAGGCTTTCTGCTATCAGCTCCATCTTCAGTTTTGAAAGAAAATAGGACTGTGGTGCTGAAAATTAGCCATTTTGCCCCTGAATTTCAACAACACAATTTTGGATCTAAATGGTGTGTTCAGGGGTTAGTCTGCCCTAAAAGGAAAGAATGTAGAAAACACGATTCAATCCCCCTTCCTTCTTTTAGTACTTCTGCAACACAAGAGGCCATATTTTAGTCTCTCAGAGCCCTAACATTAAGAATTAGGAACTTGTTGAAAGCTATTCCTTAAAAAAAAAAAGATAGGTCAACACTTGAATGAAAGAAAGCTCTTTCTGTAGGCAAGTATCAGTCTCCAAAGCTATTATATGTCTATAACTTCAGGTTTTCTAGGTCAGTGATGTTGCCTAGATACAGTTCTTAAAATATTTAACAGGAAAAAAATATGGCACACAAACCTTGGCACAAGTGCTTCTTTTGTGAGAAATCCATTTTGCTATATTATTAAGCCCTTCTAGTCAGAAGGAAAAAAATAACAAACAAATGAAACCCCCACACCTCTACCAAGATGAATTGAAATTGTGTTTGGTTTGTGTTAGCAGCAGTTTTTATTTAAGGTAAAAAAAATTCTAGAAGAGATAAAAATAACTTTAAACTGTTTTTCCCACCTGACAGGGGAAACGTTTCAGCAAGACAGCATATCGTTCCCTTTCCTTGCCTATATGCTGTCCCAACAGCATGTATTTTAGAAACTTTAGGATGACTTTAGAATTTCTTTAGAAAACTTTAGAATTTCCGGATTTCACAATCATCATTCTGCTAATGATGAAGGTTATCGCCTCAAAATGTTGGAAGGATACCAAGTGAGGCAAAAGACGCCTGTTGCAGAAGAAGTCACACACACCTAGGATTCTGGGGCATTTAGAATTTAATTACATTTCCTTGGATTTTTGCACCCTTATTTGGTTTGCTTTTCGGTTTCTACACAAAATAATGAAGAAGATTGCCTGTTATATATACATGCCTATTGAGGAAAGATTTTTTTTAAAAAAAGATAAAACCAGAGCAACCATGTAAAACACCACATTACTGTGACAGAGGAATGCCCACTTGCTCAGCCCCAAACATAGTTGGACTGTTTGACCATAGAAGATTAATGCAACAAATTAAAATTCATCAAAGCAATTGTTGTCTTGAACATTCTCACAGTCCAATTTCTTCTGCATTTTCCATTCTTCTACTTCCAGATTCTACAATTCTTCCCATCCATCCTTGAGGAAGAAGAGGAATAGTCAACAGAAAATAGACCATTTGAAGTCAAAGGATGCTGGCAAGACCCATGATTCCTTATTCAGTATCTATATGCAAGCTGGATGAATACTCATACAGATTTTCTTTCAAGTTGGAAGGGAGACTATTTAGTACAGCAAACAAGTATATTGTTTATGTATCTTATCAAAGGCTTTTTCAACATCTAATGTAAGATTACAAATTGATCTTTATTTTCATTCAAGTCTATTAGGTCTCTAAATGAGTATATGATTCAGTGGACAATCTTTCAGAATTGATCAGATTAACAGAGTTGGAAGGGACCTTGTAGGTCATCTAGTCCAACCCCCCACCAAAGCAGGAGACCCTATACCATTTCTGACAAATGGCAGTCCAATATCTTCTTGAAAGCCTCCAGTGATGAAGATCCCACAACCCTCCGAAGGCAAGCTGTTCCATTGGTTGATTGTTCTGATTGTTCTCTTTATTTCTAGGATGAACCTCTCCTTGGTCAGTTTCCATCCATTATTTCTTGTCTGGCCTTCAGGTGCTTTGGAAAATAGCTTGACCCCATCCTCTCTATGGCAGCCCCTCAGGTATTGGAACACTACTATCATGTCTCCCCTGGTCCTTCTCTTCACTAGACTAACCATGCTCAGCAGTGGTGGGTTTCAAAATTTTTTAGAACCTATTCTGTAGGTGTGGCCTGTTTTGCAGGAGTGGCTCGATGGTCATATGACTGGGTGGGAGTGGCTTGGCGGTCATGTGACCGAGTAGGAGTGGCTTGGCAGTCATGTGACAGGGTGAGCATGGCCAACTTGTAAAATGTGGTAAAACTTACTTAAAACACTCTTGCTTAGCAACCAAAATGTTGGCTCAGGAACTCTGGCATTTGAAGCACACAAGTCTTAAAGCTGTCAAGTTACAAGACCCTTGCATCCCTAACTCCTTAGAAAAAAACTCCAGGGGTGTTCAAACTTGACAGCTTTAAGACTTGTGGACTTCAACTCCCAGAATTCCTCCTTCCCTCCCTCAGCTGCTATCCCCGGGGTGCCGCCAGGACAAGAGAGGTTTTGAGAGGGACCTTCCCTCCCCCTCCAGAGAGCCCATGCCGGGAGAGAGGAAGCAGGCTGGTTTGAATGTGGGCAAGTGGGCAGTTAAGTGGCCAGTGTGTGCCTCCTTTACTCGTTCGGACAGGCAGAGAAAGGAGGCATGCAATAGTTCTCCTTCGCCCTTGGTGATGGGGGTGCTATCTCTTGCGCCTCCTTTCTCTCATGCCTCCTTTCTTTCTCTATCTGCCTCCTTCACTCATTCAGGCAGGCAGAGAAAGAAAGGAAGCATGTGATAGCCGAGGGGGAAGGAGCTCTCCAAGACCGGCTTCTTTCCTTCCCTCCTGTGGTGTCAATCCGTAGGGGGAGGGCACGGACCGTTCAGCGCTGATGGGGAAATGGAGGCTTCTTTGCCAGCCTCCCAGCTGACAAAACAGACATTTTCACAGTAGCGGCTGAAGCACAGTCCTGGGCATGTCCTGTTGCTGATGGAGCCTCTTTTGCTGGCACAGCAGCCATTGCTGAGAGCATTGCTGGCAGCCGCTTCTTGCCATCACTGCCACGCCAGATTCAGCAAAAGCAGCTCCAGCAGCAACACGACATGCTTGGAGATGGAAGAGCCGGAACTGACTGCCCGAGATTGACGCCACAGGAGGGAAGGAAAGAAGCTGGTGTTCAGAAGAACCTTCCCTCTCCCTCCAGAGAGCCCATGCCAGGAGATAGGAGGGAGGTGGGCTGATTTGAATGTGACAAGCGGCAGTTTGGGGCCGGTGCCTCCTTCGCTTGTTCGGGCAGGCAGAGAAAGAAAGGAGGCATGTGATAAAGCAGCCCCGCCACCAAGGGCGAAGGGGAGCGCCTTGACTATTGTGCCCTTCCTTTCTTTCTCTGCCCGCCCAAACAAGTGAAGGAGGCACTGCCACCCACCCACCTGCATTCAAACCAGGCTGCCTCCTCTCTCCCCACATGGGCTCTCTGAAAGGGGAGGGAAGGTTTCTCCCAAGGCCTGCTTCCCTTACCTTGCGGCACAGTTCCAGGACATTGGTATATTCTTTTTTTCACCGGTATGGGGGCATAGCCTCAACTCCTGCCTTCCTAACATCTCCAGTCCAGCCCCGTGCAATCTCCCTGTCTCCCCACAAACCTGGGGACATTCCTGGCTGCAGTTGGCATTCTCCTAGTGATCCTTCCTGGCTGTACCCCCAGAGCGGTCACAGGGCGGTGGCGCATGGGCTGCTGATTGACCCAGGGCCCACCCGGATGCCCGAAGAGAAAGGATTGGCAGGAGAAAGTCAACTGCTGCTGGCAACAGGGCACAAAGGAACAGCTATCCAGCAGCTGCCGTGTCCTGTTGCAAGCACCCAGGGTGGCCTCGATGTCCCGCCTCCCTGCCACCTTCAGCTCCACACAACCTCCTTGCCAACCCACTGACCACGGAACACTCTGCTGGATGGCCTCTACTTTGTGTCCTGTTGCTGGCTGCAGCCACTTCCAGGCAGCTGCTGCGCCCCCAGAGCAATCACATGGCAGTGGTACATGGGCTGCTGACTGTCCCAGGGCCCACCCAGTTCCTTCTGGAGGGGGCAGGCAGATGGGCAGCATCTCTCCGACCTCCCCGGCTGCCTGCAGCCTCGGAGCCTCAGCTGGGTGGACAAAGAAAGTTGGTGGGCAGGGCAAGCATGGTGTGGACGGGCAGGGTGAATGGGCAAGCGGCATTTGGGGGGGAGAAAACATGGGGGGCAGGCCAGGGGAGAGAGTGTTCCAGTACGGGGCCTCCGGAAGATCAGGTACAGGAAGGCATGCTAAATTTCACCAACAGGTACGCCTGTACCGGTGCGTACTTGCTGAAACCCACCCCTGATGCTCAGTTTCTGTAACCTTTCTTCATATGTTTTAGTCTAATTGTCAAGTGTGACAAGATTCTGTAATCAGAAAACAAATTGTGCAAAGTCTTCCAGTAGATATGGTAATTTAGTGCTTTGACTTGTGCAGCTTTCGGCAGAAGCTTCATTCACTTTGCAAACTATTTCTTCAATTAGTTTTTTGCTAACAATCCTTATAGCTATGATGTAACAAGGGGGTCCCCAATACCTGGGCTGCAGCCCACTACCAGGCCCTTCAGAACCAGGCCATAGAAGCGGTGGGTAAGTGCGCATGCACACATTTACTCAAACATTGAGAAAGCAAATGTGTGTTTGCTCCATAGGGAACTCTGTGTTATAATCCATGTCTATTATAACTAATAGTTAAAAATAAAATAAAATTCTGGCTATTCAGAACATGAATATATTCAAGTATTGGTGGGGAAATAGTTAGGTACTCCATGGCTCTAAAGTTGCCTATTTATGTGATTACAAGATTCCAAGAGTCAATCATCCATTCACAGAATAAAAGAATCCACCAAAAGTATCTTCTGCAACCAAGGACAAGTTAATAATAATAATAATAATAATAATAATAATAATAATAATAATAATAATAATAATAATAATAATAATAATAATAATAATAATAATAATATTTAATGCTTCTAGACCGCCCCCTCTCCCGAAAGGGACTCGGGGCGGTGTACAGTTCATACAAAATATAACAAAATACAATAAAATTAAATATGTACAGTTGACAATTGACATGGAGGAGGTTAAAAAGCAGTTAAAAGAACTGTACAAAGCAGATATAAGATAAATTCAAACCCCTAAAAACAAATACAGTAAATTAAAAAACCCCTAAGATAACCAGATAATAATACATTTGCCAGGAGGAACAGTTGTAATTATGCCAGGCCTGCTAATCGGAACAGGTGGGTCTTCAGTTTTTGCCGGAAGGAGCGGAGGTCAGAAGTGGTTCTAATGTCGGGGGGGAGGTCATTCCAGAGGGTTGGGCCCATCACAGAGAAGGCCCTACTCCTCGGTGTCGCCCGCTGGCATTGCCAGTTGTTCCAGAAACATCAAAATTATCACTTGACAGGGGAATTAACTTTATCTGAAATCTCCAAATCTCTTCCGGGAACCATCTCTAGGAAAGTATACCAATGATTACCAAAACAACTCTAAGGAAGAGCTTCTGTTTGAGGTGGTTAAGGAATGAATGTAGTGGTGGGATTCAAAAATGTTTATTACTGGTTCTGTGGGTGTGCCTTGGTGGGCATGGCAGGAGAAGGATACTATAAAATCTCCATTCCCTCCCCACTCCAGGGGAAGGATACTGCAACATCGCCATTCCCTCCCGATCAATTGGAACTCAGGAGGCAGAGAATAGATGGGGGCGGGGCCAGTCAGAGGTGGTATTTACTGGTTCTCCGAACTAATCAAAATTTCCACTACCCGTTCTCTAGAACTGGTCAGAACCTGCTGAATAGCACCTCTGAATGAATGATATCACTCACCAGAGCTGGAAGTTTCCTACTTGACAAAATGTATAATGAATAAGGCATTTCATCATTCTAGGAAAAGGAAAGCAGTCAGGCCAATATTTTTAAACGCATTTGTAGATATCTAAGGCTGAATAAACATTTTTTTTAAAAGAGAGTTGCTTGAGTTGTTTTGGTGACAGACCAAAAAGGCACACAATCTTAGGTCAGTTTCCTGACTGCCCAGATGGACATTCATCTCCTTAAATTGAAGCTATTAACATCAAGTAGGAGAAACCAAGACTAATTTCCTCATTGTTCCTGCTACCTCTTTGTTCTGAATCCCTATTCTTTGTATTGCCTTGTAAGTAGGACAGGGAAAATAAAGGAACTATAATAAGACCCCATTTTGATATATCTATATGTATATCTATATCACTATTCCTAGAAGTTTATGTAAAGTTTTGGAAGCCTTTTGTTTGTTAAAGTGGGAGATGAAAATGCTCAAAATAAAAATATGTGAAAACTCAGGATCTGCAGCATTTATTTATTACTTACTATTGAATTTTGTATGTTTCCCAATTCATTATACATTCTAGGCTGCTTACATGAAGGACAATTAAATGCATATTAAAACCAGTTATAGAAACCTAAACATTGAGATTTGACTGGAAGTTCTCCAGCTCGACAGACATAGGGGACGTGAGCTCTGTAGAGTATCGCATGAACCTTGTCTGACAAATCAATTCCGAGATCTTTTTAGCTCAGAACCCCACTTGAGGTGGGTCAAGAAGGGGCAGCATCTCTTCAGACTCAGGGGGAGGCAACAGGTCGGAGATTTGCCCTCTGAATTGGAGTAGGGGCAGCAGCATGGCAACATGACTGCACAAGAAGCTGGCTTCCAGCCAAAGCAACTGAACAGGAGTGTGAGGATGAGATGAAAGACCGGTAAGAAAATTTATCTAACTCACAGTCATAAATAAAAAATTGGAAAAGGCAAAGAATCTTGAAATCACAAATAATATTGATGGACAGATTGGGATTTTTGCAAAAGAAAGAAAGAAAGAAAAGGAAAATGGAGGGTTGAAACACAACCCCCCCCTTAAAAAGCCATTTGTTTGAAACAATTCGGACAGAAATGGAGAAAGCACGAAGTGACAAACTCACTGAAACACTAACTTTAAATTCAGTTTTGGACTTGAAAATATTGTGTTTTTAAAGGAGTCTAGGAGTGTGAAGATTTGTTTCATCCAAGTGTCTTTTAACTAACATATTTAAAGCAACTCCAATTAATGAGAGGTGGAATGCAACAAGGGAGAAAGATCAAGAAAAAAGCACCATTTCCTTACTGACAACTGAAAACCTAATCTTGCCTGTGTGGGAAATTTTAATTAACCAACTGCCATAAATCAGAACTTGGAAAAGTAGGAGGGAAGAGAAACATACCCAAGTTTGGCTTCATGCACATTTGTTCCAATTAATATATTTTGAACAATTATAACTAACAAGAGATGGAAAATAGCAAGGAAAAAATAATAACAAAATCAAGAACTGGGAAATACGAAGTCTTTTTTTTCTCTTTTGTCTGCAAAAGATCAAGATGGCTCCAGCTTCTCTTCCACTTTCACAGTAGTTGAATTAACTAAATCTAAGGTGGACCAGAACCTTGAAATAAGATTTGTATAACTAACTGCAATTTTGGAACTGGACATTAAGGAAGAACAAAAGACCAAGATGGCTCCCGTCACTCTTCCCCACAGCAGCTGAAGTAGATAAATCTAAGGTGGACCAGAACTCTGAAATAAGAACTGTGTAGCTAATTATAATTTTGGGACTAGACATTATGGAAAGGTGGGAATTTGAAGAACTACATTATAAACAATATGCATAAATCATTAAAATCAAGCCTAAACAGAATTCTGAATTCAGAGAAGCAAGTATTTAAAGAAGAAGGGAAGGAAGAAGGGGGGAGAGAGAATGAAGGGGTAGATGCAATGGGAAATAAAAAGCAGTGGTATAGGAAAAAATGTAAAGGGATATGTGTCCCCCCAAAAAGGGAATCAAAAACAGACAAAAGATGTTTTGGAGATTGACAGTGACATAAGGAAAATTGAAGTAGGAGGTTATGCCCCAACAAATGGAAATATAAAAGATCTTTTTGACGATGGCTTGGGGAAAATTAAAGAGGGTGGACATGTCAAAACAAAGAAAAGGGAGAAGGCAGGAATAGAGAAGTGGGACAAAAATTTACTAGGAAAAAAATCAGACAATTAGAAATTGTTACATGGGAAAATATAAAGCTAAGATAAGGGATTTATTCCTAAATATGACAATAAAATGGAGTTGCTGATTGAATATGATACTGGAAAGATAATTAAATAAAAGTTAAAGCATATGGAATATGGACAAATATGAAACTGATATGGGGAGATTGTAAAGCAGAAGTTTGTGATTCACTTTTATACATGATAATTAAACTGAGTTGCTAATTGATTGAATATGACAATAGAAGGACAATTAAGCATGGGTTAAAATATACTGTATGGAACATGGACATATATAGAACTTTTAAGATGATGAACAAAGTGAGATATGTACCACTTGTTATGCTATATAGTAGATTAAGGGAATTGTAATGAATATTGAACCTTAAAGATTGCCATTTATAGACAATTAAGGTTAACCTAATCCAAGATATGGAAAAATGGAGAGGGAACATGAAACATACTTACAATAGGAACTATTGAGATTTAAAGACAGAATCACAAAGTGGGGGCATGCAAGAATGTATAAATATAATGATAAGAATAGCTGGGAATTGTAACCAGGTCTACATCTTGGCCAAAATTAGGCCGGGGGTGGTGGTGGTGGTTAAAAGCACAATGACCATATATGTATACTTTTTTGTTCTCTCTTTAAAAAAAGGAGGAAGATATATGTTAAAATTAAATATGTATATTGAAAAGAAATTATAAATACCATCAAAATAAAATGGACACTCGCTCAGAAACTGAAATACACCAAGTAAATGAGATGAAGAGTGTGAAGTAGAGGAGAGAGGTAAGGGAAGAAGAGAGGGGTAGGAGAGAGGGCAGGGGGGAAGAGGAGGAGAGTAAGGAGGAGTGGAAAGGAGGGAGAGGAGAAGGAGAGAGGAAGGGGGAGTAGAGAAGAGAAGGATGACAGAGGGAAGAAAGGAGGTAGAGAGGGAGAGGAGAGAGGGAGAAGAAAGTGATAGATAAGGTACAAATATGGTGTATGGAGAGCAGAAGAGCCAATAATTGTTTATGGGAGTTGATGGTAAGATGAATTGATGTAAACATTTAAAATACAATGCGATGTTGGCTATGTAATAGTATACATGTGATTATATGTTATGAAAATGAAAAAATAAAAACTGTGTGTGTGTGTGAAGAAACCTAAACATTATCTCAACCCTTGATAGCAAACTCCCTTGTCAGTATATTCCCTTCAAGTACAATATCTTCCCCATTCTCAGTTTTATTTGTAAGAACAGTTTTAATGTGCTGACCTTGGAAAGTAGAATGAGAGAGAGATTAACAAAAAAGCATTGTCCAAATCGCTTCATAAAAAAAGGAGGGGGATAATACAATAACCTCCTAGCGAGAATGTATTGAATTGGTAAATTCTACCTGGAACAGATGACCTGAAGATATCAAGGTCCCAAGTCATAAAGGGCTTTATTAGTAATTACTACCTTCAACCACTTGCAATCAGTGCAGCTTCCACAATATTGGTGTTACTTTATATTGGCTCTTCTTGGTCAGCATTCACCTACTGCTTTGTTAATTTGTTTGCTTTATACATTGTCCAGCTCCATCAAGACCTCTTTGCGCCAGTTGTAGCTTCTGAATTACCTTCAAGAGCAATCCCATTTAGAGAAAAGTGGAATAATCCAAGTGAAAGATGATAAGAATGAGTTGTTCCAGGAGGGCTGCAATGAACCAGGGCATTCTGTCTCCAGCTACTGATCTACGGTAGCAGGGATTATGACTCCTGGAGGTCTTTTCCAATTATATACCTGTTCTTTTGAGGTATTCAGTTGAGAGTTAGAGATTAGTTATCTTGGAAACAAGAGGCTTCTGCACAAATAACTCCATCTTGTGGGATATGTGAAAATTTGTTTCAATTCTCATGACTCCAGGTATCGGGTCAAGAATTCTACAGTATTAAAGAACCCAGAATAGAGATGATGGTGCCTCATCCCAAAGTGATTGATGGCCTCTATCAGATTTTTGTAATGTAGATGATATTATGAGGGAAGGACAAAATGACCCTCTCCTCATGCATAAACACATATCTACAGACAATATTCTAGTATTCATCTTAATTAGCAAACCATCACTTGCTTCCATCTAAAAGAATACTTTCTCCAGCATTCTACTCCCTCTCTCTAATTCTAAAAAACCCAAGATGTCTGAAAATCCAGAAATATCAAATAGAATGATCAAGTTAGAAATGTCAAAATATTGTGAAATGATGTTGTTTTTAATTTTATTAATTTGTCAATTTTATACAACTGGCCATCTCATAAACAAGTGATTCTGTGTGGTACCCAACAAGGCTAAAACCAATTAAGAGATGCAGTCTCTTAGAGAACCTAACCAAAATGCCATGTAGAGCTTTAAAAGCCAGAACCAGCACCTTGAATGGAACATAGAAACAGACTGGTAACCAATGCAGCTCACAAAGCAGAGGTGTAATATGTATTCTACATTTTGCACCAATGGAACCTTCTAGATGCTTTTCAAAGGAAGCTTCATGTAGAGTGCATTACAGTAGTCCAATCGGGAGGTGATTAGGCCCTGAGTGAACCTAAGTAGAGCCTCTTGATCTAGGAACAAGTGCAACTGGTGCAACAATCATGCAGAAGCTCTCCTACTCATGACTGCTGCCTGTTCAAAGAACAGGTATCATGAGTCTAAATTGTACATAGAGTCTGTTTGGGGTCTGTCCATCCACATTTTCACAGCCTCCAGAGACTGGGATAAGTTGTCCATAGCATTGCTTAGCTTGCAGTGATGTGTAATTGGGTATAATTGGCAACCTTAGCCCATGGTGATAGATGAACTTGCCCAGTGGCCTCATGTAGTTGGTAAAAAGGAGGGGAGAAAGCAGTGACCCCTGCAGTACCCCACCCAGTAGGGGCCGAGGATAGTTACCTCTCCTCCCCAATCGCCTAAAAAAGAAGCTGTTGGCTGGAAGTGGTTTCTGCATTAACAGAGAAGAGCTCCCCCACTACCCCCAGCCACTTCTCTGCTCCAAACCCATGGTTTTTTAACTTGTTTTGATTTTAATCTTTTTATATTTATAATTGTGGATATTTGTATATTTTATTACACTGTAAGCTGCTGAGAGTCTCCTCAAGCTGAGAATAATGATAGGTGGATAAAAATAACAAATACCACCTGGCTGACTGTGAAATGAACCAAAATCATAAGAATAATAACACTATTAAACATCCACTCTTCCCATCCCAAATCCTTGGGAAAGACTTGATAGGTGGACAAAAATGCCAAATCCAGGCTGACTGTGCAATGAACAATAATAATCACCACTGATTGGAATTTATCCTGGAGAAAGAAACTGAAGCAATGCAACACCATGCCACCCATCCTCAATCCTCTGAGTCAATCCATAAGGCTATTATGTTTGATGATATCAAAAGCCACCAAGAGGTCAAGTAGAGCAACGGTAGATATACAACCACCATCTCACCCGCAACAGAAATCATCCAAAAGACAACTAATACTCCAGTCCCGTCCCACATCCCATACTCTGGTCTAAAATGAATCCAGATAATCTGCTTCATCCAAGGTCTTCAAATTCTGCTGTGCAAGGACAATCTTCATCACCTTCCCCACACAAAGGAAAGGTTAGATACTGGATGAAAATTGTCCAGTACAGTGGAGTCTAGTGATGACTTCTGTTTTGAGTCAGACTCAAAAATAAACTAACAGCTAAATGTCTTATATTTTAATAGGATCTGAGAATATGCATCAAAGTAATAAATAGACTGTATTAAGTAAAGCAGAATAGGATATCCAGCTTAAGTAGGAAAGGGAAGGAAACATTCTTATTCTGCTAAAAAAAAAATAACTACACAATACAGGAAAGAAAGAGATTGAGAGAATCAGATTACTTCCTAAAAAGTTGATTGAGCAGCTATGTGTCCTAGATATGTCAGTCTTCTACTGCGAATGCATTCTGTTTCAAGGACTACCAAGTCAAGTAACATTTAAAGATAAAGAAGTATACAAAAGGAGATATGGGGATTTTACACTATACAGCTGCAATACCTGGAAAGGAAATTGAACAGGAAAACAGGTTGCCTGACAAAAATCTTCCTCTCCTGGTGACATATAAGGTATTTCTATTTAAACCTGGATTTAAGCCACAGTCATTATTTATAAACACATAAATTACTGGCCGCATCTCTGGGTGTCCTTTTAGGGCATATACTTCTTCTTTTTTTGCTAAAATTTGGGATATTGTATAATAATATAATAAGCTTATTTTGGCAGCAGACAGATTATCTGACTATAAACAAGGAATATGGGAGGCCCATGATTAAGGACATAACAGCAATTAATCTGAAATGCAGGAAGACCATAGCAATCAAAACAGGGTTAAAAGTGTTGTTTGTCATGAGAAAATTATACTGGATGCATAATTCTATACAATTTGGAAAAATATTAGAATAAGGCATATATTTTCCATGTAATTGTTTCCTAAACAAAGAAGTCAATTTATTTATAGCTTTCCTAATGAAATGCAACCAACCCATATTTTTGCTGTTTTCTGTCAGTAATATCTACAAAGATGACAAGGAGACTCACCTGGATTTACAACTGTTGTGCACCCACTTGTATTAAGTCTTTCCTTTCTGCAATATAATTGTCGTGCTATTCAGCTGTCAGGCAAAGTTAAGTTATAAGGCTTCACTCTCTGAATAAGAAGCTTTTGGTCTTAAAGAAGAGCTGCTCAATGCAATAAGTATTTGCAACAGACATGTATACCTAAGCATTCACCCAAAACCACACATACACTGTGGATTTGGGATTGTTTTTCAAGCAATGCTCATTACAGGTAAGGTTCAAAAATGTGATGAACATGCTGAGTTCTCTCTGGGAAAAGTCAGCATGCCTTTTGCTTACGTTCTCAAACTTTCTCAGCACTAATTGGAACACTGCAGGAAATGATTCCATGTGTAATCTAGAATTGATATCTGATGAGTGCCCCATGCTGACCAGTGAACATTTGTGTTTTGTTCACATCTCCTGGAATTTCATGCATAAAAAGGTAACAAGCATTCTGATGTTTCCAATCTGTAAATGTTGAGAGATGCTTAAAGTACCATTGATGCTGGAACCCAAACTGATAATAAATTTTATTTGCCAGGACCTTTTCCTTGAGTTTCTCAGAAATATTATTATGCACATTTGGTTATAATGAAATCAAGATTACTTCCATTCATTAAGTTTCCAAGTCAACCTTTAGAATTTCTCACCAGAAGACAAGGTGCAAAGCATCATTATTTCTTGAGTTCCAATCAGCCTTTATGTTTCCAAAAATATATGGTTAGTCATTGTTCCTTTATCTCAAGTCTTATGTATAATCTGATAACTGGATGGCTGCATTCTTCATCAGTTAAAGTTTCCAAATGGTCTTCAAAGCCAGCCCTATATATAGTGAACTGCCGTTGTCCAGTTGGGAGGTAACAAAGGTATGATCAATGATTAACAGTGCCATCTATTTTAGAAAAGGACTTGTATACCAGCCAATGGTAGTCAAAAGCCTTCCTGGCCAAAGC
Source organism: Natrix helvetica (assembly GCF_964273705.1). Lineage (NCBI taxonomy): Eukaryota > Metazoa > Chordata > Lepidosauria > Squamata > Natricidae > Natrix > Natrix helvetica. Next base: position 60,741,490 of record NC_138552.1, read on the forward strand.
CTTCATTTTTTTGCTATCTAAGACTATTCCCAGATTGTGAATGTATTATTTCAGGAAACCATGATCCTACTAAGGGCTATAACTGGAATCTGGAATCCAGATTTGGCTTCTAGTCAGTAGCCATTTCATCTTACTTGGATTGAGCCCAACTATATATATATATAGTTGGGTATAATCTATATATTGTTGATGTCTCTCCAGTACCAGAAGATGGCTTCTTGTAGCAACTTCACGTAGATGTTAAATCAAGAGTAGAGAACACAAAGTCCTATAACATCCAATAATGGAGTGCCCACTAAAATGATACCCCTGTTCCCATTTCTCATAAATGATCTAGAAGCTGAGAAGGGCTGTATTCAACTCCTGCAACAGCAGTCCAAGGAAATAACCAATACAGTTTCCATTACATGACCACGACTGGACCTTAAACTGGTTCTAAGTAATCTAAATAATCTGCTTAATCCAGGGACCTGCCTTATCACTTTTTCAACAACATTCCCTAAAAAGGAAAAGGGGAAGGCAATAGTTAATTAATACAGCCAGATCCAATCACGGCATCTGAAACAAGGGACGAACCATTCTTCTTTCAAGGCAGATGATATCTTTTCCTCCTACAATGAGGTGTTCTGTTACCAAGTAGGCCAAACAATCCATTCCTTCTTTGGCAGCTCGTACTGGCCAGGGGTGAAAGTAGACTATCCAAAGATCCTCTCTGCGTTTCTTGACATCTATATGTCCAAGTAACATTGCCAAATAGAACCCTATCATCCTCTCAGATTGTATTACTGTGACATCCAACCAGGACTGAAACTGAGTCAGAATCCCAGTCAACCATCCATGTTCCATGTTAACTCAGAATTCTAGCACCAATATGTCGGGGGTGGGTGGGTAACCAGGTTAAATAATGCTGGTGCACGATCAGCAATTTTGGAAATGATATTGCAGTGAACTCATCTCTGAATCATCAGGATAATCACAGCCTTTTTCTCTTTGTTCTGAAGGAAGAGAGCATCTACTAATTAGAACTTTCATTGAAAAGCAAGCAGTTTCACAGTTCAATATATTTCAGTTTTAATGAGGCAATGTGAGTGCAAAGAGAATACATTAATTGCAGGCACACATTTGAAGGGGTGTTTTGTGACGTTGCTAAGGTGCTCCTTTGAAGCATTTCAACAAAGCAAATTGGCCTTCTATTTCCTACATTAAGGCTTTGCTTGGTCTGCTAAAGAGCATTTCTCCCAAGGAGGGCACTTACCCAGAGCCCCCATTTATTAAGGTGAGATGGCTGATCAAGGTGGACTAACAAGGTTCCATATCAAGGTGAAGCACCTTGAATTAAGGAGAAACTTTCTGACAGTTAGAACAATTAATCATATATTGGAATGACTTGCCTCCAGAAGTTGTGGATGCTCCAACCCTGAAAGTTTTTAAGAAGAGATTGGGCAACCGTTTGTCTGAAATGCTATAGGTTTTTCTGCCTGAGCACGGGGTTGAACTAGAAGACCCCCAAGGTCACTTCCAACTCAGTTATTCATCAATGAAGTGAATCAGGATTATTTTACATTCCTCTAGAACAGTGTCTCTCATGCTGGCTGGGGATTCTGGGAGTTGAAATCCACACATCCTAAAGTTGCCTAGTTGGAGAAACACTGCTTTAGAACACATGATCTCTGCATAACCATCAACCCATCTAGCTGGATGTAGGTTATGAGCCCTCATTGCTCTTCCACAGATATACATAAGTTCACATTTTATATTGGCCATGTGCCTGGAAATTGTACAAATCACATCAGCTTACAAAGGGAGAGGGCATGCATCATTGGTACCAGAGGTGCGTTGCTGCCAGTTTGGCCAGTGTAGTGTCCTGGCAAATGACGTCAGGAGTTTCCCCAAGTCAGCCAGCAACAGCTACAGCAGTAGCAACAGCCAGGTCGCGTCTGATTGGCTAAGACGCGACCTGGCTAAACACGGGCAATTCTCCGTTCTGTGACTGGCTGTTCTGCCTGACAGCTTTCATATAAATAGCTGTCAGGCAGTCTCAGCCGCTGATTCTCTCCTGTATTTTGACAGCTGTTATTCTTGTGAATAAACCTCGTTGAATTTGCCTCACGGTGTCAGTCTGCGTTCTTGCCAACTTAACAGCCAGGTTTGGCCAAATCGGTAGTGGAAGTCAGGCAGCAACCCAGGCCTACCATGCCCCTGACCGGTTCCCTTGCCACCACTGGGCTGCCGCCATTTTGGATTTTAGTGACTGCATGTGCGTAGTTCACTTTAAATTTACATTGAACAGCGCATGCATGGTGCACAGGTTGCGAACTGGTGGTAAAACCGTCAGCAACCCACCTCTGCCAGGTACTTGCAGTACTTGCTGCAGCAGAAAGATTAATGGGAAAAATATTAAGGATAAATGACTAACTCTCCTTCCTTTTCTTTCTCACTTCTTCCCTTTCATTCTTGCCTTCTCTGAAGTATTTCTCAAACATATACTCTTAAGTCTTTTACAGTCGGCTTGTAGGATATGACCCAACAAGTAGTCACCTTGTTAAAAATTGTATCATTGACTATTAAGTGCTCAGCAAAATACTCACAAGTCTCTGCAGTGTGGGTTGGAAAATACATATACATAAACAGCCACATCGGTTTACGCCACAGTGTCACAACACACCATTAAATAACTCCTCCTTTGCAACATTCATCTCTAACAAGACTTATAGATACTGAATAAATGCTATTGTTATTTGTTTAGTCTGATGGTATCTGGTGACAGCTGAACTGAAATTTATGATTGTTTGACATGTTTTATGGTCTCTTGCTGTTCTACTAGATCTTTATGGACTTGGCTTTGACTCATAAATTCAATGCCAGTAGTTTACTAGTATGTGAAATAATGTAATAAATCTGTTGTATACAGTGATCCGCTGGATGCCTTATGGGTACTTGTGATTAATATTTGGATTTTATTAATAGATTTCTTGTTAAGATATATCTGGATCTGCAGTGAGCCCAAGAAGAGAACTGGACAGTTTAAATGAAGCAAAGTAAAAATAATTATAAACCTAAGAAGAATTAGCTGATCTGTTTCTACAGGAGCTGACTTGTTCTTTTTTGTTCTCTCATTATTTAGGTTTGAGTCAATACTTTAATCCCATTTTTTTTTAAAAAAGGATTTACATTTGCTGTGCTAGGAATAGGAAGCCTATTAGGTTTGCTTTGAATAAAATACTGATGAGTGTTACTATACTCACATGATGTCCACTGTCCAAAGTGATGGAATTGTGGCTGCTGTGTTGAGAACATGTTCATCCCAGAAGAAAAAAAGAAAAACACAGTGCAGGAAACTGCCAATTGCCAATTTTCAGTTATGCTCCCAGTGTGTCTGGAAAGACCGCTATTGCTCAGCCTCTCAATGATTCTAACGCAATGGGGACAGGTCCCTCAGGTCTGTATACATGACCTGCAAGAAGTTGCATTAGCTGCTATTGTACAGCAAAAACAGTTCCTGCTATAGTCACTCTGTAGGCATACCTATAGGCTAGATTTGTATCTCGCACTTGCTTCTCAAAATGTACCCCTTATTTTCCCTCTCACTTTGTTAGACCTTTGCATTCCAGACAAGTTGGAGGGATCATTTTTGTGACTTTCAGAGGCTTCTTGCAAAGATTACCAAAATTGTACCTATTGACAAGGCAAGACAAGTGACATTCAACAGTTTCCCTTTCTGTCCTTTTCTTTTCTGCAACCTTGTGCAGTATCTGTAATTGGTTACATCGGGCATATTGAGTCACACGCCCCGAAGCTGACAATTACAAAGATCCCGCTTCTTCTTTATGCTGATGATGCGGTACTCCTTTCATTGTCAAGGCCAGGACTGAAAAGATTACTTTCTGCATTTGGGTCTTACTGTGCTGAAAACCATTTGGCTATTAACTATGATAAATCGAAAGTACTAGTGTTTACTAGAGCCCAGAAACTGTATAACTGGGATATCAGTGGCAATGCTGTTAAGCAGGTTTTCCATTTTAAGTATCTAGGTATTCAATTTCAGAACACCGGTACCTGGACTAGACATCAAACCCAGGTGCTGAACTCGGCCTCCTGTAGTCACCAGCAATTTTAAGATTCTTTTATACCCAGGGTGGCCAGTTCATTCCTTCTGCCTTACGTATTTACAAAGCCAAAACGCTGGCCCAAACTCTTTACGGCATTCCCATATGGATACGGGGCTTCAAGGATTGCATTGAAAGAACCCAGGCTGCTTTTCTTAGAAAACTTCTGGGTCTTCCCCCTTGCGTTGGTTTTGCCCCGATGTACCTGGAACTGGGCATTCGATTGGTGGAATGTATGGCCTGGATAAACACCTTTAAATTGTGGTTTCGGGTGCTCTTTCTGGCAGTTCCTGGCAGCTACCTCTCCCTGGTGTTCACGGACTCCCATATTTCTTGCTGGGAGAAAGAGCTGCTGAAGAAACTTCATCTGCTAGGTTTCACGGAGGGTGCCTTGGGAAACTACGACCTCAAGGATGCCCAATTTAGGATAGTCCAACGGCTTGTGGACATTGATTTACAATATCTACGAGCCAGAGCCAATAAAACTTGCTCCCCCCTGACTCTCAACCAAATTAATAACTATGGACTGAGGATGACTTCCTATTTTTATACCCTAACCATTCCCAAGTACAGAAGAGCTTTTTCCCTAGCTCACTTCAATGTCTTGCCCTCAGCACTTCTGGATGGTCGTTACAAGAGGCTCCCGATTAACGAGCGGCTGTGCCCTTGTGACAGAGCCGAGGTTGAGACAGCGGAGCATGTCCTTCTATTTTGCCCTATGTATAGCGCGGACAGATCTAGGTTACTGTCTCTTCCTGAAATCGTCCCTTCTGGTCCTGATGGCTGTGATTTGTTTGTGCATTGCCTTGGGGATGTCTCCTAGTACATCACCTCTCAGGTTTCAAGGTTTTTCTTGAGAGCTGTGACCATTAGAGGAGAAAGCTGTAACCTCCCTTAGTTGAGCTTTTGGTGACTGGCTGCTGTGTCTCTTTTGTAGTAATTGACTCAGATTTTTAATTAACACCTAGGAGAGAAGATGCCTATACAAAAAACCTAAATTTTCCTATTTATCTTCGCATGTTGTAGGATAACAAAGTTCCTGTTCTAACCCCACTTAGATTATTATTATTTCCCACTTAGATGCCCAATACCTGCCAGACAATTAGCAATGTAGCTAATCCTCATTAATGTGTAACATTCTCTTCCCGATGCCCAAACTAAACAATTTTAATGGAGGAGGGAGGGGAGAGGATGAAGGGCTGCGGAACCTGTCCCCCACCAACATATTATCGATTCAGCTGCTTACATTTGTTCAGTTATTTTAAAGTTTGAAAGAAGAAGAATCTTGGCCCACATTATTACTGCAGCTTTGGTGTATTACATGAAGAAAACAAAAGAATAGAGAAATGAAGAAACTGGCATGCAGTGTGATAGGAAAGACAATTTAGTAATATTTTTGTTTTGTTCTTTTTCAAGAGCATGTACTTATTAGTGTATTAGTGTATCTAGGACAATGCCTCTCACCTCCCACATTGATTTATGGGACTAATGCCTTCAACCTTCCCCCCATACTGACTTATTCTTACCACCTACAGCACCTTAACCCCTATTGGAACTTTGATAATAACTTACTCGAGGCTAGATTTGCTCCGCCTGCGGGAGGCCCCTCTCTCGCAGGTTTGGCCCTTGGCTCTTTCAAGGGCCCGCCTCGAGGACGGGTTCGTGGACCCCGAGAGGTGTAGGAACCGGAAGCTAAGGGGATTTTTAGTAAAATGTTTTTTATCTTTTTTAGGGGGTTCCAGGGTGGGGGGGAGGGCTATTCAGACCGGGAGGAGAGCCAGTGCCGGACATATAGGTGAGTCCAGGAAGGACGGGGATGCGGTGGAGGGGGGGAATATAAAGGTCACTAAAGCAGAGGGTTGCCCTATTACAACGGTCGCGGGGAGGAGGGGATGCGAGGACAGGATAAGATCTCAAGGTCGGTTGGGAGACCGTGGCTGTTGGTTACGCCCGGTCGCTTGTACCAACCCCTGCAGTCTAGGTGGACAGGTCATACAGAGCCAGGGCCTGCGGCTGATGCTTTGTAACGCAAGGTCTGTCACCAACAAGGCCCCCCTCATTAATGAGTTGATCTCAGAGGGGGAGCTAGACCTTGCAGGAATAACGGAGACCTGGCTGGGCCACGAGGGTGGTTTACCCCTCGTGGAAATGTGCCCACCGGGTTTCCGTGCATTTCATCAGCCTCGGGCCCTGGGTAAGGGTGGAGGGGTGGCGGTGGTTATGCGGGAATGTTTAGAGCCGAGGGAGTTCACTGTTCCTCAGATACCCGGGTGTGAGTCCCTTGGTGTGAACTGGGGCCCAGGGAGGCAGTGGGGCTTGCTGATTGTATACTTGGCTCCTCGCTATGCATCAGCAGCCCTGCCCGAGCTCCTCGAGCTAATCTCAGCGACGGCAGTTGAGACTCCCAGACTTTTGGTCATGGGGGACTTTAACTTGCCGTCGATGGGAGCGGCTTCCGAGGTGGCCCGGGAGTTCATGGCTTCCATGACGGCCATGGACCTGACCCAATTAGTGCAGGGCCCCACTCACAAAGGGGGCCATACACTGGACCTCATTTTTGTATCTGAACAGTGGACGAGTGATCTGGGAATAGGGGATTTAGTTATCACGCCCCTGTCATGGTCAGACCACTCATCCCTCCGGCTGGACTTCCCTGGCGCTATCCCCCACCGCGAGGAGGCGGAACCAGACTCTATAAACTGGTACCGCCCCAGGCACCTGATGGAATCTGATAGATTCCAGACGGAGCTTGGGCCAATTCCTGTAGCCTTGTCCCGCTCCCGCTCCGAGGACCTAGTGATTGCCTGGAATAGGGCGACGACTGGGGCCTTGGACCGGGTTGCGCCTTTGCGACCTCTCCTGCGGCATCGACCCACCCGGGCTCCTTGGTTCACTGAGGAGCTTAGGGTGATGAAGCGCCACAGGAGACGTCTAGAGAGCAGGTGGAGGTCCTCACGCTCCGAATCTGACCGAACACAGGTAAGAGCCTATTTGCGGACTTACCTTGTGGCAATAAGAGCGGCCAAACGTAGACATTGTGCTGCTCTTATTGCGTCCGCGGATAACCGCCCTGCCGCCCTGTTTAGGGTGACTCGCTCCCTTCTATCGCAGAGGGTGCGGGAGACACCCTTACAGGGTAGAGCAGAGGAGTTTGGGGAATATCTTCAGGACAAAATCGATCAGATCCGGAGCGGGTGGACCTCCGTCAGTGGACCAGACGAGCCGCCAACAGCGAGTCTTGAGAGACCACTCTGGGAGGAGTTTGACTCTGTTGCCCCCGAGGATTTGGACAGGTTGCGTGGACGGCTGCGACCCACCACTTGTTTAACGGACCCGTGCCCCTCCTGGCTGGTACTGGCAGCCTGGGAGGTGACACGAGGCTGGCTCCTGGGCCTGGTGAGCGCATCATTGGGTGAGGGTTACTTACCAACCGCCTTGAAAGAGGCGGTGGTGAGACCCTTGCTCAAGAGGCCTTCACTCGACCCAATGGAGCTAGCTAACTATCGTCCAGTCTCCAACCTTCCCTTCGTGGCGAAGGTTGTTGAGAATGTGGTGGCGCAGCAGCTCCCGCGACACCTAGACGAATCCGATTATCTAGACCCACGCCAGTCCGGCTTCCGACCCGGGCACAGCACCGAGACAGCCTTGGTCGCGTTGGTCGATGATCTCTGGAGGGCCAGAGATAGGGGTTGCTCCTCTATCCTGGTCCTATTAGACCTCTCGGCGGCTTTTGATACCATCGACCATGGTATCCTATTGCGCCGGTTGGAGGGGATGGGAGTCGGAGGCACCGTTTTGCGGTGGTTCGGCTCCTACCTCTCTGACCGGAAGCAATGTGTGTTGACAGGGGGACAGAGGTCGTCCCTGAGGCCACTCACTTGTGGGGTGCCACAGGGGTCGGTCCTCTCGCCTCTCCTGTTCAACGCATATGTGAAGCCGCTGGGTGAGATCATCCGTGGTTTTGGGGTTGAATACCACCTCTACGCTGATGATACTCAGCTGTATATTTCAACCCCAAACCACCCCAACGAGGCTGTCGAAGTGATGTCCCGGTGTTTGGAGGCCGTCGGGGTCTGGATGGGGGACAACAGACTCAAACTCAACCCCTCCAAGACCGAGTGGCTGTGGTTGCCGGCACCTCGGTTCAGCCAGCTGACTCCATCGCTGGCCATAGGGGGCGAACAGTTGTCCCCTGTGGAGCGGGCGCGCAATTTGGGTGTCCTCCTTGATGCCCGGCTGTCAATGGAGGACCATGTGACAGCCGTGGCAAGGGGGGCATTCCACCAGGTTCGCCTGGTGCGCCAATTGCGCCCCCTACTGGACCGGAGTGCCCTGCGCACGGTCACTCATGCGCTGGTGACATCTCGCCTGGACTACTGCAATGCTCTCTACATGGGGCTTCCCTTGGGACGCATCCGGAGACTGCAGCTGGTTCAGAACGCAGCCGCGCGGGTTATTATGGGAAGCACTCGTTACTCCCACGTAACACCTCTCCTGCGCGAGCTGCACTGGCTACCTGTAGCCTTTCGGGTGCGTTTCAAGGTATTGATTACCATCTTTAAAGCGCTCCATGGCAGAGGACCTAGTTATCTGCAGGATCGCATCCTACCACACACGTCCCTGCGACCTATCCGCTCACACAGGGAGGGGCTCCTCCTGGTGCCGTCTGCCAGGCAATGCCAGCGGGCGACACCTAGGAGTAGATCCTTCTCTGTGATGGGCCCAACCCTCTGGAACGACCTCCCCCCAGACATTCGAACCACCACCGACCTCCGCTCCTTCCGGCAAAAGTTAAAGACTCACCTATTTCAATCAGCTGGCCTGGCACCGTCTTAGTTTTACCTCCCGGGATTTATTTATTTTAATTGGGTTTTAAGGGTTTATAGGCTTTTAACGTATTATATTTATTATTCGATTACAGTCTCACAACCTCCTTCACCAGTATTAATTTAATTGTTTATGTATGTATTTTAGAATGTATTTTAGTGACTGTACACCGCCCCGAGTCCTTTCCGGGAGAGGGGGCGGTCTATAAGTGTGAATAATAAATAAATAAATAAATAAATTAATCTTTTGTATCCATAAGAGGTTGAGATTGTCTGTAGGTTTATGTCTGATTTTAATTTTGCTTGATGCTACAAACACTACATAATATGAATGTGTCACTATGTCATATGGCACTTAATGGTTAAAATATGAGCGATAGTATACTCACTTGTAAAATAGCCTAAACAACTCACTTTGCATAGAATAGTAATGACATCTTTAAGGAAAACTGGACTTTGGTTGCACTTATAGCATGCTGATTCACATGTGCTACAGCTGATGGTAATATTGTTACCATTAGGAAACTAATGCACATTACTGAGATGTATTTAACTAAGATGGTTAAGGGTCTGGAAACAAAAACATATGAATAACGGTTGCAGGAATTGGGTATGGCCAGTCTAGATAAAAGAAGGACTAGAGCTGACATAATAGCAGTAGTCCTGTATTGGAAGGGCTACCATAAAGAAAGGGGAGTCAACTTATTTTCCAAGGCATCAGAAGGTAAGATAAGAAACAATGGATGGAAACTAATCAAGGAGAGAAGCAACCTGGAATTAAGGAGAAACTTCCTAACAGCAAGGACAATTAACCAGTGGAACAGCTTGCCTTCAGAAGTTGTAGGTGCTTCATCGCTGGAGATTTTTAAGAAAAGACCCATCAACAACCTATCTGAAATGGTTTAGGGTTTCCTGCTTGAGCAGGGGGTTGGACTGGAAGACCTCTAAGGTCCCTTCCAGCTCTATTCTGATTGAGATTGGAGAATTTACTTGCTCCTTCCCATATTTTAAAATATTGTGTGAAAGCTTTAGTTGAACAAAGTTGTGCTGAGTAGAAGAGATTAATTTCTCTGGGTCCATGATGACCATATCATATGGAAGATGACCTGAAATAGAAGTAAATGATAAAAAGTATGAATTATATAACTCAATTTTAAAAAAATAGAAGTGTGTTTGCCCAGGATCTGGGCAAATGTAAAGGATTGTTTTAAGTAGGTAGCTTATGAAAGAATCAAGACTATCTGGGATCAATCTGATCCAAGATTGAATTTCTTATTTGGTAAAGATCATAAGAGCAGTCTTGCTGAGGATCTCACGAGTAAGGGAATGCCATATCTACAGACCCTATACTAATGCTTTCTCTGTGATTCTCCTTACCATAGATACAATATTTGGCTCATCCCTTCCTTGTTATGTTTCTGAAAATCAATGAAAGCATGAACTTGGGGATAAATAAATAACCCACTTGTTGATATACTACAAACCATTCAGAGTTTTTGGAAATGGAACAGCATATAAACAAGTATATTTCTCTATTTCATGGGCACAAAAACCAAAAAAGGCATTGAAGGTTGCAAAACTGTTGGCGATTATAACCTCTTATCACACCATTTTATCTTTTCCCATTTCTTTCAATGGGCCTTTAAAATTTTTGTGTGGGAGTGTGCAAGCACACGTGTGCATTCTAACTTTCTCTTCAAATCAATTCTCAGCTTAATTTTGTCCTGGATTTCTATTTCTGGCAGTTTTGTACATATTTGAACAGTTCTGAGGCATTTTTGCCTAATATCTGAGAAACTATGTGATGGACACTTAAGTTTGTATGATCTGAGAGGACTGGTAATTATTTGCAATTAGATAAATGGCCTTTTCTTACCTTCCGTAATTAGCATTTTTTTTACATGTCACTATCAATAGGGAAATAAAATCAGGCAACAGCTTCAGTTTTCCAGTTTGATGGAATTATGGTACTAAGAATTTTGAACAATTAATGGGTATGTCAAGCAATCAAACAATATATCTTAATGAAATACCTCTTATTCTTTTTAACTCTTCAGAAATTGAAAATGAATTTGCAAAATATCAGTATATAGGCCAATAAAATAAAATCCTATATTTATAAACATTCCCCTTGCCTTTTAGCTTAAATAACAACAGCAACAGCACATAGACGTTTATACCAATCCATAGTGCTTTACAGCACTCTCTGAGTGGTATACAAATATCAGCACATTGCCCCCAACAATCTGGGTTCTTATTTTACTTACTTTGGAAGCAGTGACGTGCGGTGAGGTTTATGGCTGGTGAGGCACTGACACAGTGGTGGGTTTCAATTTTTTTTTAGACTTGTGGACTTCAACTCCCAGAATTCCACAGCCAGGCATGCTCAGTTCTGATTTAAAGCCTCAGCATTTGTTTTTTTTTCCTTTGCGAAAGAAATTTCCTTCTTTTTTTCTTTTTCTTCTCCCTTCCCCTCCTTTCTCCCTCTCTCCCTCCCTCCCCCCTCTCTCAAACACACACACACATACACACACACACACACACACAGAAGTTGGATTGGACTATCTCTCCTACCCCCTGCCCTCTCTCTCACTCACTCTCTCTCTCTCTCTCTCTCTCTCTCTCACACACACACACACAGTTGGATTGTAGGGAAGAGCACCAGCGAGGAGACCACAGGAGGAGGCAGAAGCCAGTCAAAGAGCCATACTGGAGCACACATATTTTTCCCCAGCCCCCGAAGGATCCAGCCCAGCTTCACTGATTACAGATTTGAAAAGGCAATGTGGCTCTGCCTGCAATCAAACTACACCCCAGGGAGAGCACAAGCGAGCCAGAGTCCTTCCCTCCAGCCTTTGCCCAAAGCCCCGCACCAGGAGGATGAAGTTTGAATTCCTCCCCCTCCCTCCGACCCACATGTACCTTTTCCAGCTGTTTCAGAGAGGATTTCAACTCTGCTCTTGCCTCAGGTCCTCTGAAGAAGCCCCGCCCAAACGAGCGCCCTCTACTATGAGGCAGGAGAACTGTGTGCCGCACCTACGTCAAGAATTTTTAGGTTTTTAACCCTTGCTTAACTCTGCTTGAGTGATCATAAAATGCCTAAAGTCAGACTAGATGAGGCATGCAGTTATCCTGCCTCATAGTAAAGGGCACTTTTTTAGAGGCTTTTTTAAACAGTTAAGCAGAGTCATCCATGGTGAGGCAGCAACTAGCTCAGCCTGACCTCAGCTCTCGCCTTTTTCCTTTTACATTTTTTTTTCATGATGACAGTGGTGAGGCTGTGCCTCCCCTGCCTCCCCTGACTGCATATCACTGCTTGGAAGGATGGAAGGCTGAGTCGATCTTGAGCTGATTCAGGATCGAACTCCTGGCTGTGGACAGAGTTAGCCTGCAATACTGCATTCTAACCACTGTGCCAGCATGGCTTACTGATATCCAGCTGTAGGAATAACATCTGTTAAGATGTTATTATTTGCTTAAGTGGATTTCTAGGGCAGCTGTGGCAAATTGAAGAAGACATCTCAGGAAAAGTGGAGCTGACAACCTCAGCAAAGACTAACAAGCCAGTAAACAGACCAGTTCTTTGAAATCTTTCTGGATAAGAAGAAGGGAGATCACCCATATATGCTCCAATCCGCTACCTCTCACACAGAGATTGCAGAATTACAGCAGTTTCAGAAATTTCCTGTTAAGCACCACAAAACTATTAGAATCCTTCAGAATCACAGGAAGTTTTGGGTTTTTGATAGCGATCCAGGCAGCACCAGCTTTTTTGCTAATAAACTTTTAAAATTTGAAGCTTGCCTCAGGCTTAGCATTTATTTGTATTAGCAGCCTCCTTTCCCATTCAGACAATTCTGTGTCACAACCATGTAGCCTGCATGGAAGGAAACCAAATCAGTATATATAACCAAGGCAAGCCATTCCGGATTACAATTCTGAAAGTTAAAGTCAATTTATCTGCAGATACCAGATGGGGATACACTGAAATAATTTATAATTGAATTTCCAACTTATATTGTTCACTTTTTTACTGGTCAGAAATAGTGTCCATTTAGTGTCAATATATGCATGCTTCTATAGCAAAGGGCACTCACCTTGTGGCAAAAGATAATCATGCTGTGAAAATGGGATCTATTTAATGAGGAATGTAGTTATCTTCAATCAGCACAAAGGACATTCTGTCTAAATATAATAGACCTCTCAAAAGCAAAAAAGAAAAGAAAAGAAAAAAAGATTCCGAATGCTTTGTGTCTGCTATGAAAGCCTCAGTTGTTCACAAAAGTACAATTTGCAAGCTGACTGTGTGCTGAAAAAGAATGCTTATGTCCAGTTATCAAGGAGGCTGCTAGAAAAATTATTCTCATATATTTGAACCAAGCCTCATCAACTTGTCTATGACTGCTACTAATTGGAAGTTGGTTAACTTATTGTGTTTTTGTGTGTATGTATGAGAAAGAGAAGATGCTCAAATGAATGAAGCCAATTACAGTAGGCTTTGAGAACATATTTTGCGCTCATTAGCTTTCGTACTTTATGTAATGGCACTATTCTCGAAGAGTATCTGGAAGTTCAGCTGGTACAGAATTCAGCATGGTGGACAGTTATGGGTCCTCCTAGAACAGTGTATGTTACACCTCTATTCCATGAGCTACATTGGTTGCCAGTTTGCTTCTGAGTCCAATTCAAAATGCCCGTTTGGACCTATAAAGGTCTTCTTGGTATAGGACCAAGCTATCTGAGCTACTACCTCTCTCTGGTTACATCAGCCCACCATGTTAGATCTGCCAGAAACAGCATGCTGTAGTTACCATCAGCTAGATACCTACATTGAGTGGGTCCCAGGAGAAGAACCTTCTCTGCTGTGGCATTCACCTTATGGAATTCCACTCCCCCCCCTAAAATTAGAGTAACTAAAAATATTAGAAAACAAATTCTTTTGATATTATGGAAGGCCCACCAGACCTGTTTATATTATTGGAATTGAGGCTCCTAGGAAATGGGGAGATGCTTAGAGAGCTCCATTGTTGGGATGGCTATTTTTATTCCTCCTTCCCCTAGGGTTTATTTATTTATTATATTTTTATCTGATTACATTGTGTCTACTTTTATATTAATATGATTTTTATATTTTTATACCTTTAGTTTTTATATGTGGTTTTACCTATCTGTTCTATACTACCCAGAATCACCTTCCATGAAATGGGTGACTATATAAATTTAACAACTAAGCAAACCATCCAACATTTCTTCTTGTTACAAATAGAATGGCTGTTGAATAAACTTCTCTAATCTGGCCATCCTCCAGATGTGTTGGGTTTAATATACCTAGAGTTCTATCCAGATGTTGACTATGGAAGTTCTGTTGTGACTCTCCAACATATCTGGATGTCAAAAAGTCAGAGAAACACTTATATTTATAAATGGTTTTGAATATAATGCTCAATCTCTGCACAAATCTCTGACTAATATATTATCAGATCAGAAGAATTTCACTATTCTGTAGAAGGATGATATTTCTTAAATTATGATGTTTGGTTCTAACACATCTGGAAGGCCTCAGGATGCTGCAGGCTGAATATTCCCAGATTGCATAATTCTGGATGTCTTTCACTCAAGGTCAAACTGTAATGTTCAGGGTTAAAGAGATTTATTTCTCAAAAGCAGTATACCTTGTCCATGTCTGTTTTTGTTTGAATTAATTGCCCCACCTGAGTTTTAGGATTTCACATGGAATCCTGTTCTAAAAGTTATGCAAGTAATCTTTATTTATTGATCACAATTGAGACTGGCAACTTGGTTATCCAGTAAAGTGGTTGTCTATGGAGATTCTCCGTCATCCAGGTCAAGGTTGTCCCCAACCTTGCTTCTCTTCAAAAGGCAACTGGACTCTGTTTTTCCTTGAAGACATTTCACTTCGCATCCAAGAAGCTTCTTCAGTTCTGACTGACTGGTTTGTATTTATAGGATTTATATTCCTTGCAGTCATCTGGTCATTAGCACTCTTTCTGAGAAACATTGAGGCCACTTGGAGGTTTATCTGTGCCCTCGAGGGTCACTTGAATAGTACAAATGGGTGTGGAACTTTCTTGGAACTGTTGAAAGGACTGGGTTCACAACACAGTTGTGACAGTAAAGCGGTTGCTGAGTGAAACCATGACTTGACTTATGACCTTACTTCAGCTTTTCCTTTCTTTGCAGACCTGTGAAGATCATAAATATGAAGATTAGTTATAAAGGAGACATAAAAATCCTCTTTCTAACTGTGTCCTCTCATTAACAAAAATATTTTTAAGTAGTGATTTTTCTGGCAGTGGATCCACTCTCAATATCTACTCTATCTCTTATGAGAATATAACTTTAAAAAAAAACTAATGGGTGTTAATCCCTCATTTAATATTTACATTCAAAATCGTTTCACTTGCACTAATATTTTATCATTGCTACATCACAAGTCCGATAAATCCCAGTGGAAATACCATTGTCTAAATACAATTAATCAGTGAGGTGGGGGGGGGGGTTAATCCTATTTAGCTTTCATGCTACCATACCTAGCACACTCAGGCCTGGTGAGAACATAAATCCCTGCATATCTTGCCTTTTGTAATATACAGCCATCTCAAACTGTAAAATTTAGTCAGCCTTTCCATCTGTGATGCATATTAAAAGGAAGGTTTGATTGCATGGTTGGAGCTACTGCCTTGAGTTGTTGTAATTTTTTTTTACTTCCTGTGGATACCACAGTACCCACTTCCTGTGGCTTGTAATAGCTAGCAGGAAGACAGCAAAAAGAAATCTAATGATCAACCCAGAATTATGGCAAGTAGGCAGGATTGACTGAGCAATGGATAGGAAGGGGGCAAAGCTAGGCTAGTTGTCATGGTGACAAACAGATAATCACCTCCTTAAAACAGCTGTTAGAGAAGTTAAAAAAAAACCACAGACATGTACAGGAAACCAAATTGCTACCAGCTGAACTTTAGTTAATCAAAAAGAAGCTTTCCTTCATTCAGCTGTAATGGAGAAAGAGAACAATAGTTTGGATGCACTATTCTGCTCTATTCTGGATTTCCTGACCAAACATAAGGAAAAGCTAAAATCCTCCCTGCTCATTCCAAAGATGTAGCATTCAGATCCTACTCTAATGCCTATACTGAGACTGTTTTGCATTTACAGGTGATATATTGCGATATCACAATATAGCAAAGCTTGGAGCATCATAGCTCTCTTCCTATGAGCTTATACTAAACTGGATGTACTGGGAAGTCTTCTCCCACAACGTATGTCTATTTCTATATCTGGAATCTGAATGGGACAACTCGCTACAGCAAACTTGCTACAACCAACTCACCACAATCAATTCACCATGGTCAACTCATCATGGCCAACTTGCCACAGGACAACTTGCCATGGCCAGCTCACCATGGGACAACTCTTTGCAGGACAATTCAACAATTCACTGTAATTCTTTAAAATAATTTTAAAAATATTTCAATTTCTGTCATTCACATTTCATTCTGTCCATCCTTTGGCATCCTTTCTTTAATTATTCTATTCCACTATTTCTTTGATACTAATATAATTCTTGTCTCATGATGAGTTATCCCGCAATAAGTTGGCCATGGCAAGTTGACGACAATGAGTTGGCTGCAATGAGTTGGCCACGGCAAATTGGCTTTGACAAGTTGGCCGTGGTGAGTTAAATATGCCTATTATACACAGGAAGAATAATATCAATGTATGCATACTAGTATGCAAGTTTCAATAGTATTTCATATGTAAGATTTGTAACTTGTACACAGTAGCCAGCATGTGGCCAGCATGACTAAATGCCAAAGGTGCACGAAACGCTGTTACCTTCCCACCAAAGGTGGGTCCTATTTTTTTACTTGCATTTTTACATGCTTTCGAACTGCTAGGTTGGCAGAAGCTGGGACAAGTAATGGGAGCTCACTCGGTTACGCAGCACTAGGGATTCAAACCACCGAACTGCTGACTTTTCTCATCGACAAGCTCAGTGTCTCAGCCACTGAGCCACCCCATCCCTGTTGTCTATGTAACTCCAATTGAGATGTGGCTAACGATATCATGTCATCACCATATGTTAGAATATATACTCTCCAATTCAAAACAGTTGGAATATAAAAATCCTGGTTGTAAACAGTGGGCTCAACTTAATTAAGAAAGACATTAAAAAGAAATGGATCTAATATGTGTACCTGATGTCCTTTAACAGTAGGAAACTTGTTTGTTGAGGCATGATTTATACTTGTTCCCACCATTAAGCTTGTATCTGTACAAAGGGCCTTAAAAGGAAGTGAAGTCTTCAATGAACACTATTTTAGTAATTTCTCCATCCAAAGATTTCTATTTATGGAATCAAATGCAGAAATTAAATCAATAAGTGCAGCATTAAAATACCACCATGACTTGCATGTTTTATTATGAGGTGGGACAGGATAGGATAAAACATAGATGAATAGACTCTCTTTGCTTAAAACCTATCTGCTAATGTGGAATTATGCTTTGCCCAGTCCTCCAGTTCTTCTGAAGTAGAAATTTTCCACATTGTTTTTGCTGAATATCTATTAAACTTATGGTCCTATAATTTCTAGGATCCGCTCAATTGCCTTTCTTAATCAGTGGTGCCATTATACTAAACTTCTCTCCCTGTATTATTTATGTGAGTAAACAAACCAATCACTAAGCCCACCAATCCAAACTATCTTTGAAAAGCTCAGGTGACATAAAATCCACTTGTGGAGCTTTTTTTTAGTGACTGTGTTATGGATTTTAATTCCTATATAATAATAGATGGTCATTTGTGTAAATCAACAATACCTCTGAATTTCAGAGTCTGAAAGAGTTTTCCTGATGTCATATTGTGTTCCATCCCTGAACAACTAAACTTAAAAATCTTCCCATGCAGCAACTGATTCAGGTATCTCAAAATTTCTTGAATCTGTGACTGGTAAAATCATGTTAAGTTCTGTCCAGCTTTTTGTAATATAGTTAGTTTTTTTAAATTAGAAGCACTTTTTTACCTTCTCATCTAAGCATAAGTTTCCAAGGCATGATTGCCTAAAAAATTGCCTACACTTTTCTCATTTTTTTTATAAGCCTGCACAAATTTCTACATTTGGTATCAAAATATAATTTAGGCAGTTAAATCTGCATCTGTATAACTAATACAAATTTAATCTGAAAACAGGTTTATATGCATGCAATACAGTGTCAAAATCTGATTCTGTGGTTCATTCAGTACTTCCTTGATCTTTTCCTATCTCTGATGTCTGCAATGATTTAAAATTTAACATGTCCACCTGCTATCATTTTAATATTTTTGTATACTAAATAAAACATTTTAACACCTGTCTGTCAGCCAAAGACACTGGACTTAAGTCAGATTCAATGAACAATTGTGTAGATACCAGCTGGTAATCATTATAGACGCTAGTAAAAACTAGAAAACAAACAAATGTTTTGCTTAGACATGTATATATAATTCAACTCTGCTGCCTATATTAAGAAAATAAATTGTGTAAGGATATAATAAGTTAAGGTCACTAGGCCCAGCATATGCAATTCTAATCTATATAACAATGCCAATGAATTATGCCCAACACTATTCATTTTGTTGTCAGTGGAGATGATCAAATATGGTTTTTTTTAATCCTTCTGGAAACCCCACTTTTTTAGGGATGTGGTCTTAGTCTGGCATTAAAATTGCTCAACATAATGATTAGTGCATCAGAATAAACAGCATTTACTTCAGTATTTTTCCCAGAAGGAAACAGATATCTATAAAATGATAGAAGATGGTTTATTAGAGGGATATGCCCAGATTATAATTACTCTTAAGGTTTTTAATTTAAGATTTATCTAGTTTGGGGATATGTCAATAGTTGATCACAAGTCACCTGGCCATTCTTAGTCTTCCTTAATAAACATTGTTAGACCTAGTGCTCAACCTTCATCCTTCAAAACAGGTTTGAACCCTGTGTTATACTCTGGTATAGATTATCTGTTTTAATTATAAATCAAGAGCAAACCACAGTAAATCTGGAGAATATTCCAATCAAGAACAAACCTTCCAAGTAGCTGCATTCCAATAGAGGATCTTAACTGGCAAAACTGTAGTTTGTGAATGGGAGGCAATTGTATGTTAGAACTATACACTTTATGAGCGGGGAAAGTTAACCCCTGAATCTCTAACTGGAAGTAAGAATTAATTTGCCAATTGGTTTGAATTCAACTCAAGCATCAAGGAATACAATGTCGCATTTGAGAAGACTCAATACACTAACATTAGACATCATTGGATAAACAAGGTTTATTTGATGGAACTTTAGCTGCTTTTTCTTTTGGCTCTCTTCCCAGTTCCTTTTAATCCAAGTACCTCATTTCAAGTTAGTTTGCAACCACTATCAAATTCCCTTTTGTGTACTTTGTTGCCTATTCTGGACCAAGTTTTTTTTTAATGCAACCTCCCCCTACCCTCATCCTTCTCATTACTGATTAAAGTTCCATGTCCAGATTTGCATTTCTCCCAAAACTGTTCTGATTCTATAATTCCCATTTTATCTATACACAATTTATATTCCCTTAATCTCACAATGGCATATACTTCGGATCCCAGAGGCATGTCTATTTTTTAAAATTACACAATTCCAACTGTCCAGTATCTCTGTCTGAACAAGTAATTGGCAGGACTAGAATGTATTCAATAAAGCTTTCTCTTGCAGGGTAAAAGACTTCATCCTTTCAACAGGCATTTGTACATGTCCTGAGTAGCAATTGAAGCTTCCCAATTAGACTCGTCAGCAATTAATTGTATGTTAGGTAAGAGTGGATTTTTTGAGACCAATGTAAATCAATAAGATTTAAAGGGCATTTCTCTTCCATGTAATTATTATCTTTAGAGGCTACAATTGAAAGCTACAAAGGAGATTGATTTTCAAAAAAAACCATCTTAAAAATAGTTAAGCCATTCTCTGGATTTCTCCTTACATTTATAAATAGAAGTGTCCAGATCTCTGTATGTTATTATATCCTCAATGCTGATTCCATCAAAATATAAATATTCTAGAAAAACAGTACCCTTTTAAGCTAATGTGGCAGGTATTAAACCATTTAAGATATTTAAAAGACCTATGTACTCACACTAAGCTAAAAAGCATATAGTTTTAATAGAAATTGAGTATGACTAATTTGTTTGGCATTATCACTGATTTAGAATAGATTCTTTTGTGACTCTGTAGCTGTAATTATCCTTGGTGACTTACAGAACCCAGTCTAATCACAGAGTCATCTACTTCCCTCTTTCTTGAGTAGTATTCAAAACTGTTTCCAATCAATTTGGTATATTTGCACCATCAGGGGTCCAGTCTGCTTTATTCTCTAAAATTAAAGATTTTTCTTGTTTATTTGCTGCAGATTCATGCATTTGTTTAGTCTCATTTTTCCTATTTTTCTTACAAACTTAAACTGGTTTTCAGTCCAGTCATTTGAGTAGGTTTTTAAAAGATTCATTTCTAACAATGCAGGGCTTGTTTGACTCCCCTTATCATTTTTGATATTTAACTTTTTAATTTTTCTTCTGTCCTTGGCATCCAACTTTTGAGTCTGCTTCATAGCATCTTTAGTCAACCTTACTAATGGAGTTTTGTCCTTTTTGAACTAGATTCCTTTTCAACAGATCATTTTCTTCCAGCATCTCTATCAATGTAGAGTCCATTACTATCTGAAAGAAAATGTTTAATAGGTGATTGCTTTTTACATTTATTAATAACTACACCTCTATTTTATCTGATTAAATATATAAGGAATTAGATTTGTATTTTAAACAAGAAGATTTATACATATTTGTTTGAGACCCGTTCATAAAATTGGGGCTGTACAGGATCTTCCATAAGTGGTGTTGTTTATGCTATTTATCATCTCAACTTCTCCCCTCTGATGCTGCTCCTGATACATTCCCTTTGTAGAAGGCATGGCTTGGCCAAGACCAACTTAGAGACCAAGTCAACAGTGCCTCTTAAAGACCTGAATTCTTTCAAGATCTTTTAAGACCCACTGACCATCTAGCATGGAATGCATGAAAGATAAAATCATCCTTCACTGGCTGTATTGTCCAATGTCATTGTCCTTTCCTTCACTTGGTTTCAAATACTGAGTAATTTTTAATTTTTTTTTCTGGGTTGCTGAAAAATTGCCCTCTGAACTAGGAATACTTCAAGATAATTATAACTTCTACTGATATATCCCATATTCTTAGCTGCTATAACTAATCTTCAATTTACAATAGTTCATTTAGTGAGCGATCAAAGTTACAATGGCACTGAAAAAAGTGACTTATGACCATTTTCCACACTTGTGACCATTGCAGCACCCCCATGATAACATGATTAAAATTTAGACTGACTCATATTTATGACGATTGCAGTGTCCTGGGGTCATGTGATCCCGAAATTTTAGCCCCCTCAGAGAAGGCTCGCAATCTGGGAGTCCTCCTGGATACGCGGCTTAGTTTAGAAGAACACCTGATGGCCGTGACCAGGGGGGCCTTTTACCAGGTTTGCCTGGTACATCAGTTGCGCCCCTTCCTGGATCGGGATGCTCTGTGCACAGTCACTCAGGCCCTCGTCCTTTCTCGCCTGGACTACTGCAATGCTCTCTACATGGGGCTGCCCTTGAAGAGCATCCGGAGGCTTCAGCTGGTCCAGAATGTGATTTATTTAACAACTATGGCAAGAAAGATCATTAAATGGGACAATACTCACTTAATAAATGTCTCACTTAGCAACATAAATCTAAAGCATGGGTTGTCATGGGGGTACCTAGGTGCTCCCATGTTACACCCCTTTTAGGCGGCCTGCACTGGTTGCTGGTTGTTTTCCGGGTGAGATTCAAGGTATTAATTATGACCTTTAAAGCACTCCATGGCTTAGGCCCAGGGTACCTGCGAGACCACCTACTACCACCAGTAGCCTCCCACCGTCCAGTACGATCCCACAGAGTTGGCCTCCTCAGGGTGCCGTCGGCCAGGCAGTGTCGGCTGGTGACCCCCAGGGGGAGAGCCTTCTCTGTGGGAGTGCCTTCCCTCTGGAATGAGCTCCCCCCAGAGCTTCGCATAATCCCTGACCTCCGGTCCTTCCGATGCGCCCTAAAAAGTTGGCTTTTCCAGCAAGCCGGCCTGGCCTGTTAATTTTAATTTTAACTTATTTTAAATGTATTGTTTTTTAAAAAATTCGGTTTGTTTTTTTGGATATGGATTTAATCTTTTTTAACTTTTGGGATGTGTGTTTTTTAATGTTGTACGCCGCCCTGAGTCCTTTTGGAGAAGGGCGGCATATAAATCCAAATAAACCAAACCAAACCTTTTGTGACCGTCTGACAAGCAAAGTCAATGGTAGAGCCAGATTCACTTAACAAATGTGTGACTAACATAACAATTGCACTGATTTATTTAACAACTATGGCAAGAAAGATCATTAAATGGGACAATACTCAATAAATGTCTCACTTAGCAACATAAATCTTGGGCCCGTTTGTGATTGTAAGTCAAAGACTACCTGTACTTTTCTCCTCCTCAATATCTTCTAAACTACTGTGTATCCCCGAAAATAAGACAGGGTCTTATTTTCTTTTGACCACCGAAATAAGCACTTGGCCTTATTTTTGGGGAGATCTTATTATTTTTGAGGTGCAAAATGCAATTAACATGGTCACCTCATGGCTGCTGCTGTATTGCAATATTTTCAGGAAGGGCTTATTTTAACGCATGCACTCAAAAGCCCGATTGGGCTTATTATACGGGGAGGGCTTATTTTGGGGGAAACAGGGTACTTGCAGTTACTTTTAAAGTGCTTTAATTTTAACAGCAATATTTATGCTGCCTGAGTAAGCACTTTACTAAGACAGAGCAGCTAAAACTAGAGTCTCATCCATCTAGAAAAGAGAGAAAGGGGGGAGTGAGAGAGAGAACAAATGAAATATGTAAATTTAGTTGAATTCCAGTTGTCTCTTCAAAATACAAAAATAGATCCATTTATGACAAATTGACTGATTTAGATAAAATCTTGACAGGTACTGATGAAAAGGTGATTAAAAAACTATACGGATATTTATTAGAGGTTAAACTAGAAGAACAAATTAAAGAAACAATGATTGCTTGGGGAAAATTTTTGGTTATGGGCTTGATTTAGAGAAATGGCAAAAATTGTGGTCTCAAAATTACAAAATGACAATGTCAACAGCATATAAAGAAAATGTGTATAAGATGTTTTACAGGTGGCACTTACCCCCGATGAGAATTGCAAGAATGTTTAAGAATAAATCCGAAAAATGTTGGAAATGTCATCAGATACCGGGTTCATTATTACCATATGTGGAGGACATGTGCAGAAGCTAACAAATACTGGACTAAAATCCACACATGGTTGGAAAAAATGACAGAAAAACATATTGACTTTAAACCAGAGATATTTTTATTGAGGATTTTACAGAGAAACATATAGTAGAGAATTGAAATATTTGATTGTAAATGTGTTAACAGCGGCTAGAATTGTATTTGCTAAAAACTGGAAAAATGAGAAAATGCCAACGCAGGAGGAAGTTATTCATAAAATAATGGAATGTGCTGAAATGAGTAAATTGACATCTGAAATTAGAGAACAAGAAGATAAACAATTCTATAAAATATGGGATGTATTTTAAAGTTTTCTCTCCCCCTCCTTATAACGACAAAATATGTTAAATTATTGGATGCACGCCAGTATAGCTATACTTTAATAACACTTAGAAAAATTAATTCATTTCAAATAATTATTTTGAGA
Organism: Natrix helvetica; assembly: GCF_964273705.1. Classification (NCBI taxonomy): domain Eukaryota; kingdom Metazoa; phylum Chordata; class Lepidosauria; order Squamata; family Natricidae; genus Natrix; species Natrix helvetica. The sequence goes on from NC_138552.1 coordinate 60,765,259, forward strand.
ATAAAATGTTTTACTTATTCTACCACAAATTGATGGAATATGTATAATCATTAAGTGTTGTACCTTATGATTCTTGACAAATGTATCTTGTCTTTTTATGTACACTGAGAGCATATGCACCAAAGACAAATTCCTTGTGTGTCCAATTACACTTGGCCAATAAAGAATTCTATTCTATTCTATTCTATTCAAGAACCCTTTATTTTGACATTTGCACTATATTATTAGTATTATTATTATTATTTCTTGGATTTCTAGACCGCCCCCTCTCCCAAAAAGGGACTCGGCATGCACAAATATCAAAGAGAAGAGCTGATCAAATGCACTCTGGATGGACACATTTGCTATACATATCCATCAACCATTAGTTCTGGGTTTCTCATAGCTTTGCCGTGCAATATTAAGGTGATTATGGAATGCATTTCAGCAGCTAAGCCAGTGGAAACCAAAGAAAGTCTCTTTTTTGTGCTTCTTTGCCATACATTTATTTCAGAAACAGGCTGTGTTCCGTAACAATTGAGGGAGTCTACGCTAATTATACAAACCCAGAACTCATTTCTGTGACATGAATCCTGCTCCTTTGTTTCCTCTGAAGATGAATTCACCTTGCTAGAGATATAATACTTGTAGTAACTTAACAGACAAGAGTCTCCCAGATATGGTGACATTTCTGAGCCTTCTGCATTCCAAACTCACATGAACAAAGTAGTAACCACTATAATATGCCTTCTATGGTTTATTTTCTGCCATGTCTCACCAAATTAATAAAGCACATAGGAATGGCTCTGTGTAATCAGGGCTGGGGGTGGGGTCACGGTTTCAAAATAAATTGCAGAGAAACAAATGGGGGATTAGAATTAAACCCCTGCCTTTCCCTACTGAGCAAACTTATTTTGCTATGCATCAAGAACTTGGCCATATAACTTTTGTCCTTAACTTGGATATAAATTTGCAGTTACATTTCCACTCATCAGAGGATTGGTGTTCTTACTTTGAGCAGTTAGGATCAAATGTTTACAGACAACAAGAGTTTTGGCTTCAGCCATCCCAGCTTTAGCAAGCACCAATCATTGTTCTGGAAGAAATGAAACCAAGAGTAATTAGTGTGTGGTTCCTTGCTTGGTTTCTAATTCATCCTTGAAAATGGGAGCAGCAGCCTATTCACTTTTAGTCTGACAGGAATACAGAAGTCTGTTTTGTCTTGCTATAGTAAAAAAAGGGACTGATTAGATCAAAGACATATCTTGTACATTATTCGCATAGTGGCCTATTAAGACACCTGTACAGAAACTCCGTGCGCAATCTGTTGTTCCAAGTTACTGGCAGTATCTCTGCAACCAGAAAGTCATCTGTAGACATTTATAACTGACTATAATACCCTTAATTTCACTGAATTTGCCCAAGTAATGTTATTGTTGCCTAGGTTGATAGGCATCTCAGCATATTTTAATAGCAATAGTCTAAACATTATGGCTGTCCAGAAACAGAATTGAAAACCAAACTGTGATTTGAAGCATGTATAGGTGTGCTGTAGCATTTGTGAAGGCCTTAAACCAATAAAACTCTTTTCCTGGGTTTGCACATCAGTTGGGATGGAAGACAGCCAGACAAACCCAGGAAGAGAAGGATCTATTTTAAGATGTTTTTGACAGGTGTTACAGTTGCATACATGTGTGATCTTAACCACATTTTCTCTTTGAATCCAGATATTTCTAAAGTCTTATTAAATATACACTGTGCAAAAAAAATGTTTTCATTTGTCCATGATCTCTCAGTATGAAATTCTGTTCAATGATCTCAAGTTCAGTGTAAAAGAAGGAACAACCTTTCTCTTCAATATTATGCATAATTCTGTTCATCTCTAACGTGCTGTTCTCCCTTTCTAAGTCAGAAAGAAATATCTGTATCATAACCATTCCTTAGAGTGCAGTTGCTCTTGTTGTTTTTAATCATTTTGGTTACCTTTTTCAAAGTAACCTACTCTAAATCTTTCTTCACCTTACAAGCACAATTGAGTCCAACATTTCTGTTGCTAAGAGAGAGAATTTTAAAATGAATTTTGCCCCAGTTTACAACCTTTTTGTCATGGTTGTTAAGTGGATCACTGAAATTGTTAAATTATTAATGCAGTTGTTAAGTGAATCTGGCTTCCCCATTGACTTTGCTTGTCAGATGGTTGCAAAAGGCGATCACATGACCCTGGGACACTGCAACTGTCATAATAATGAGTCAATTGCCAAGCCTCTGAATTTTGATATGTGACCACAGGGATGCTGTAAAACACAGTCATAAATCACTTTTTTCAGTGCCACTGTAACTTCGAATGGTCAGTAAATGAACTGTTGTAAGTCTAGGCTATATACTGCATTCAGAAACCAATTTAGGACACGGACAATACTTCTTGCCTTCACCTGCCCTCCAACTTCTGCTATGTTTGATTGGTTAATTTGACAAATACTTGATTAACTTTTCAATACAATATAGCAATAGCACTTAGACTTATATACCGCTTCATAGCTTTCTCTAAGCAGTTTACAGAGTCACCATATTGCCCCCAACAATCTGGGTCCTCATTTTACCAACTTCAGAAGGATGGAATACTGAATCATCCTTGAGCTGGTGAAAATCGAATTTTTGGCAGTGGGCAGAGTTAACCTGCAGTACTGCATTCTAACCACTGCTCCTTCAGAGCTCTTGACACAGACTGGAATGTATTGGGCAGCAATCAATAAAGGGACCATTTACTATTTTAAAATAGTGTTTGACTTAGTTAAACTTAGACACGTATTAACATCTTGGGGAAAAGGCAAGTCTCAGAGCAAATATACATATGTTATTTACTTAGCACGCAAACAATTTTGCTTTTAAAGCATTTTACATTTTCTTTCAAGTTTTAGTATCTGAATTTACATTCTGTATTAGCTCAGTTCATCTTAGTAAGTGTGATCTGTTAAGAATTTTTGTTTCATCTTTTTATGACCTCTGTAGGTTGTACCAAACTGTATACAAATCTAGCTTTTCAACAAATCTATATAGGAAATAATACAAAAATAGGAAAACGGAGTGTTATACCTGCTTTATATACCTTTCAGGTAAATTGTACCACCTTGTAGCCTTTCTAGCTCAAGAGGTATTTTACTATAACTGATGCATATTCCAACAAGATATAGCTGGAGGGAAAGTGTATGCAAATTAAGTAAATATACTAATAAAAAATGGATAGATTGTGAAATATAGAAGAGTATCTCCTGCTTCTAAGTGTATCGTATGATCAAAAATTTAATAGGTTTTGAAGTGGTACTTGTATGAGTACACTAGATGCACTCAGCAACGCAGAGCTGTGAAGCTGTATGGAATTGTAGGGGGAAAAGGGAAAACTCCAGGATGTATCCATTGGCAACTCCTTAAAGTAACTGTGTCTTCCTTACTATAAAGTCACAAGGAAAAAATGTGTTTAACCTTAAGAGGTGTTTTGAATGATCTTCTCCTTTGAATCTAGATCATTTCATAGACTTAGTTCATAAAATCAAAACATTGACAAATGCAACCCTTTGGGGAAAATTCTGAACAGTATTGAATAGTAAAATTGTAAACTTTCCACATAAAGCTTATAGAGGTATTCTCCACCAAGGAGCTTGACAACTGCACATATGACATCAGGGCAATTTTCCTTGAAGCATATTTTGGAGCCTGCCAAAATAATTAGTTTATATATTTATGAATTTTTTAAATTATATGATTATTTCATTAAGCAGTTGGTGAATAATTGATAATTGGGACATATTTATAGGTTGAAAGAGGGAATAGTTGAAAGGAACTATATAGAGTTGTTTGGAGTTGGACAGCATATAAATCTAAATAAATGTATGTATTTGATAGTTATAAGGAAAGCTAAAAGTTTACAGAGCTGTGATTATCTCTGCTCTCCTATATGGATGTGAGTCCTGGACTCTGTATCAACAGCACATCAACTAGAGAAATTTCACATGTGTGTTCTTTGCTCCATTCATTTGCTCCATTCATTCATTTTAGACCGTATCTCCAATCTGGAGATGTTGTATCCTATGGAATCTATCAACATTGAGTTCTTGATTATCAGACGCAGTTGTGACACATGGGACACATCATTAGAATGGACAACCACTTAACACAGTTGTGGAAGCAGAGGCTTTCACTAAAAAACACAGCGCTCTCTTAGGTGACAGTGGGGGATGTTACACAAGAAACAAAGGAGGGAGGGGCTGAGGCTCTGCCGGTGGACGGGGGGAGGGAGGATGCGACAACTAGAAGACTCAGATCACAAAAGTGACTTGAAACATTATTGTAAATGTTGTTACAATGTACCTTTATGGAAGTGACAAAAAAACAAATTGATTGAAACATACTGATGATTTTGTGTTAAACTTAAAACTGCTAATATCTATGTAAATGTTGATAATTTTCTATTTTTTTTGTAAAAGTTGCGAGACCTGGGGGGGCTCCTCCCCCCCCCGCACGATGTAGCTGTCAAAATGTTCTATAACCTTTTAACCCCTTTTTCCCGTGTAAAACTTTTAAAATCAATAAAATTTGGACAATTAAAAAAAAGAAACAGAAAAAAAAGAATGGACAACCACTGTATACCTTGCCAGTTACTCTATGATGAACTTGATACTGGAAAGGGATCATGAGATCATCCATACCAGTGCTACCTAGATGTTGTGAAGGAAATCCTACACTAATCTAAGGTAAAGGTAAAGGTTTCCCTCACATATATATGCTAGTTGTTCCCGACTCTAGGGGACAGTGCTCATATCAACACCAAAGAGCCAGCGCTATCCAAAGACATCTCTGTGGTCATGTGGCCAGTATGATTAAACGCCAAAGGCACACAGAACGCTGTTAACTTCCCACAAAGATGGTCCCTATTTTCCTACTTGCATTTTTACATGCTTTTGAACTGCTAGGTTGGCAGAAGCTGGGACAAATAAAGGGAGCTCACTCATTTATGCAGCACTAGGGATTCGAACTGCCGACCTTTCTAATCGACAAGTTCAATGTCTTAGCCACCGAGCCATGCGTCCCTTCTAATGTGACATCTAGCTAAGGGAAATAGATGCTGTAGCTTCTGACAGAAGATGCTGGACAACCCTGTGCTATGAAGTTTACTCCAGCTTCTAAGACAGATGGTACCAAAAACTGATGGAAAACTGAGTAGTGCCAGAGGATCACATCCACAACTGTTGTAATAATGGACTTCCAGTATACCCACTGGAAGATGCTAAACCTCTAGAAGTCTATGCTTCTAGACTGGGATTGCAGAGCCACTTCTATGTTCTCAAATGAATTGCACAATAATGTGTCTTCTTCAAATCCAAAGGACTACTTATTATAGTTATTTAAAAACTGCAATGGCTTTTTGCTGTGTGCAGAGAAGAAGCCTTATAATTCTAGCCATAATATCACATCAAATGCCATCCTGTCTGGACTTCTACAAGTAAATTAATAAAGTTTAGCTCTGGGTGAGGACACAAAAGAACACATTTTTTCACGTAGACCATGTTCTGTTCCCAGCTCTGAACAAACCAATTTACATCCATTTAGACAAATGGACCTAAGGGAGTGCAGGAGGATCACACGTGCATGCACGGGGAGTTACACACACATGCACCAGGATCACGCATGCATGCGCGGAGGGAGGACACATAGAATTATAGGTGTAGGCCCACACGTGCAAGACATACACACCCTGCACTCCCCCCACTTTTGGCATGCAATGGCAAAAAGGTTAGCCATCCCCGTAATAGATGATAAGGTAGACAATCCTGCCTATAATTGTCCATGAAAACATGCTATTGGAATTCTAGAAGCTTTGGAGTTGGAAGCAGACATTATACTGTAAAATGTGTGAAAATTCAAGATTAAATCTCAGAGCCATTAGTGTTCTTAAAATAAACTCATCATTTCTTTTAACAATTAGATTGACATTTAGAAGATTATAAAGCAATGATGTCATGGCACACTGCCAAACTGAAAACATTTGAGAATGTAAATGCCTGAATTTAGGAAATCTAAAAAGGACAGCTGTGGATAAACTAAACTATTTATATATATTTTAGGGAGTAAGCATACTTTTTCATGAATACTGAATTTAACTATACATAGCAGTGAAAACTCTGGTTGCAAAAGAAAAACATTAGAGGCTGAGATTTATTATGAAAATGTGAGCTATTTTGAGCTACTTTGCATCCTACAATAGCGTGGATTCAAAGCAACCCAAGCAGTGCTGGCCCCCTCTTAAAAATGGCAAGTTTTAAGGTCAAAACTACAAATAATAACACTGGTTGAAATTCAAGGTTGCTTATCTTACATGTGAAGCCATCTTCTTGTTTTCCTCGTTTTTAGCGTGCTGTTCATATTGCCCTGCAGTTTTGCAGGTTGCACACCATCTGTTGGATACCTTTATATCCACTGATCCCATAGAGATGATTGAATATTTTCCAGCCTTTATTTTATGCCTAACATTTATTTTATTATCTGGGACTTCTCCTGAATGTGGGGATGTGGGATAAATGCAATGCAAATTGATCTAATTTTGCATTTAAAAAGCAACAGAGAAACTGAAATTTAGTTATTCAAACTCTATGGTTTTCTAATATCACAATAAAAATGTATTTAGGAAAATATCGGTCCACAAATGCCTATATTTCTTGAAAATAATGTCCAAACTCATAAAATTAGGGAAAAGGAAGGAAGGAAGGAAGGAAGGAAGGAAGGAAGGAAGGAAGGAAGGAAGGAAGGAAGGAAGGAAGGAAGACAGAAGCCTAATCTAGCCTTAGAAAGGCATAATTATACTGCAAGTGCAAAATAATATTTCAATCAATGATTTTTAATTTAATTTCTTTCAGCCACTCTATATATATATTCTTAGTCAATACTTCAATTAGTGGGTTTCTTTTGGCAAAGGAATAAGGAAAAGAGGACGTTCAAACAATTTACAATGAATTGTTTGAGACACAATTTTTAGCTTTTTATTCTTTTTTTATTCTTTTAATTAATTTAATTGGATTTTACAGTAGATTACCATCTTCAGTAGATAGGTTGCCAAAAGATTGTTAGCATATTTTTGGTTGGTATGATATAATTAAATTTAAAAATCATAAAGGCACAATGTCCTGTCTTTTTTGGAATGTGCATAAAGAATATCAATCTTTGGATTGGCTTTGCATACAAAAAATGAGTTATGTATAAAAGAAATATGTAGAGATATCTACAAAATTCACACAAAAGAGAGAGAACATCCAAGATAGTGGCAAACTGTCTGCACTCTTCTCTCACACCTCCCACTGTCCTTTGTATACACTGTTATTTCTAACACATCCACCCAGGAAAAGGTGGCATAATGGTCAAACAGTGGCCATGAGTTTTGATTGGTAAGGAAAAGAAGTGAGGGGCAAACATTTAGGGAAACTGAAGAAGAAACATTTGAGGATAATGCAGGGGCTAAACGTAAATTAAAATTAAGAATAACAGAATAACAGAGTTGGAAGGGACATTGGACGTCTTCCTATACTATTTTAGACAAATGGTTGTCCAGGTTCATCTAAAAAAATCTCCATTGTTGGAACACCCGTAACTTTTGGAGAAGAAGAAGTTGGTTTACTATCCTCTGAAAAGAGAGAGAATAAGCTGAAGAGCAAAATAAAGTGGACTCCTGTAGGAATTAAATCAACAGAAATAGATAAGTGTAGGAATGGGAACGCAAAACAGGCATTAGAAATGTTTACATTAGAAACTTGGAGAATGATAAAAGATTTAAAATAAAAAGTGCACAGACAATTCAATAAGACTTCTGGAAATAATAAGAAATCACAACTTTCATTGTTGAAGAATAATGTCATTTTGCATGTTATTTATTTTTGTAATGATGACTTTGTTCAACAACAAAGCAAGTGATCTAGGTCCATTCGATCTAGGGCTGAGACATGCCACAAATATTATCCTGTCCATTGTTGTTGTTGATTTTAATTATCATTTTGATGACAAGTTCTTCAAAACATGCAACAACAATAACAGTAATAATATAATAAACCGTTTGGATTTCTGTTCAGTCTACATTCACACAAATTCAGTAATTTCATACTTTGCATAATTATGCATATGATGTTTTTATACTAGTTATGTTAATTTGCATCATTATGTAATTATGCAAATGATATACATTGACATGCATGACCTAAAAAGCATCCAGGTCCAACTCAAAGTGCTGGTTGTCACCTTTAAAGCTCTTTGTGACAGCAGCTCAAAGCTCTCTTGCCATCCTGTCATATGGTCTTGGAGACATATACACGGTTGTTATTTGGCAGCATAATCTGGAGAAGAAGAGAAAACACACTTTGTCAGAGACAGAAACTTTATCATAAGCAATGGAAGAGCTGCTACATTGCTGCTGGGGCAAGTTATGGGGAGGAAACAGCTGCAGGCTTAAAGATGTAATTTTAGGAAGGACAATACATGACTGATGAACCTGAGGTAAATTCAGATGTTTTGTGCATTGCTGGAAACTGGTGGATTTCTGGATTAATTTTGGAGAAACCACTTAAGAATTGCAGGTTCAGCAACTACCCAAAGAGCAGAAACAGAAGGATGGGTGCTGAGGAGTTTTATACCCAACATAACGACTTTGGTGGGAAGCTGAAGAGAAAGAACATATCTTGCCAGCCTAGGAGAAAATGCAAGCCCACATAATTACTCCCCTTAGTTAATACTTGTTAGATTCGGGCAATGAGAGAACAGACTGCGGACACGTAGTGACTTATCAGCTCTTTATTAGTAGTAGTAGTGATCCAGCTTGCTCTGTGGCCGGAGGGTTCCCCTTTTATAGGAATCGGGTACGCCTCTCGACCAATCAGAACGATACCTGTTTCCCGCCGTAGCGGCGGACCAGAGAGGAGACTTGCTACGATATATGTTAATATCTAACAATACTAAATAGGAAACTAACATTAACAATGCACTCATTTGGTCAATACTGCATACACATATCCAAAAGAGAAATAGTTACCTTTAAAATGCTTTAATAGAGACACATATATCAACTCTGGTTTGTTATTTTTATTGCCCATTATCAGGAAGCAGGAGAGTGGAAGAAAAATCACCTTGGATGCTATTTTTTAAAAATGTATTTGCCTTGTTTTTTTAATAAAAAGAAGTGGGGGAATCACAAAAATGTTCTGTGTATTAGTTTTCAAATCAACACTGGTGAATCCAAAAGCTATTGTTACCATTCCTTGCCTTGGCTCCTTGAAACCCACAACCCTGTCTCTCTCATCAAGAACTGAGTGGTATGTAAACCATAGAGAGAGATGATAGTTAGGTGACAGATAATAGATGAGAGAGAAAGAGAGAGAAATAGAGAGGAGGGAGAGGGAGAGAGATGATTGGCTAAACTGGTTTGGAAACAATAATTTGCTTGCCTTCAACTGCATAATTTAATTCTTTTCAGCTGCATGGCTGTTAGATCAACTGGAAAAGAAACTTTTTTTATTTCTCTTTTACTCTAGAGTACAGCTGCAGAGCACAGCTGTCTGCTTTGCCATTTCTTGAACACAAAGACAACTTACAGTGTTCAGTCTCTCCGGAACTAGCACAATATCACCAGAAAATCCTTATTATGTTGGGTTATGCGTGCCCAGGCAATGCATCCTATCAAATGTAATGGCTCTCCCATTGCAGACATCATCACAGAAGTAAGGATGAAACACTAGCACACATTTTTAATCAAACCATCTACCAAACTAATATGAAGATCAGAACTAAATTATGCCGCAGAAGCTATGCTTCAAGTACTGAAGAAAAATAAATTATTATCACAGTTGGATAATAAATTTGAGGGGAAATTTCAATGCAATCAGTATACCAACATAACATTTAGCAAAGAAGTGTTCTAACTGCTAATGCTTAAAATGTACCAATTGACTTGATATAATGTAAATCTCTGAACCGTTAATAAATTGGATACTGGACATTTATTATGAGAAGGGCATGGTTCCAATGTCCATACATCAGTCCTTTGCTGCAGCACGTGCACCTCTGTTCTTCACCTTTTATTCCAAGGACATCTATTTCTGCTCTTCATCCTTCAAGTGCTAAATGGAATTAATGTACCTCATAATTAACCTCTAATGGCTGTTTTCAGACCCAAACTGCCTCACTTGGGTAACATGTTCCTAAACAGTTTGCAGATATTAGCGACAGAGCGAACAATTGTGTGACTTTAAAAAAAATTTTTTACATATGCAATAAACCATTTTTAGAAAAGAAATGACAACTAACAAAAATGTTTAAGGTATGCTGGTGTATATCTTCAATTAAAACAAGAGAAGGTCTGGAATCAGAGTGTTATATGTCATTGGTTTTCTTATGAAGGAAAGTTTTAAAGTTGATAAGAAGAACTATGACTTTGAAAATGGTGAGATTGAATTTGGCATGGAATTTGGTGTGGAATTATGTACAAATGATGATCATATTACTGATAAGGTGTTTAAACTGTATTGAAAATGGAAATGGAAGATGAACAAGTTAAAAACTGTATGAAAACAGTGGCAAAAATCCTTGGCTATAATATAACTTTGAACCTATGGGAGAATATGCAGAAGAAAGGATTGAAATTCACACTGAATTATAACCTTAAAGTGATTTTTTTCTAAAATGATGTATTGCTGGTATTTGACACAGGATAAACTGAAAATGAATAAATTAAAAAATGAATAGAATTTTAAATATTTGTTGAAAATGTATTCAGTCTATTCAACCCTCTTCCAAATGTGGAGAATTTTGAATGAGCCAACCAGCATAACATCTAGCAAGTTAACACTTAATGAGTGTCTTGCCTGATCTACACAATCGGTCTTCTTCCTGGAGTCCAGATTTCTGCAAACAACATCCAACCAATGTCTCATGCAAAATAATTCAAAAATCGTATGGAAGATTTATCCATCCTTCCTCCTTCCATGCCTGTGGTTCTGTTATTCAAAGAACAGCTCCATATAGACCATGATTAATGGCTCATATAGGCCATAAGAATTTGATATCACTATTCAAAGGATACTTCTCTTCTTCTTGATATAACCACACACACACACACACACACACACACACACACAAACATTTTTGGTAAACTGGACTTCAGAAGGGCTTGTAATTTAATTTGTATGAAAGAGGTTTAAGAATATTTAACTCTCTTAACTGATTGTCATGATGAAAAGCTTGATTATATAGTGAGGTCTTTAGAATTGGATAATACCTCATTGCTCTTTCAAAGATATATGAATCACATTTTAATGATATTCTGGGACAGGTTTTGATTGTGGATGCAGATGATTTTCAGTTTTATTCTGTGGATGCTGTCCCCCACACTAATCAAGACAGAGCAATTACTGAATGCCATTGTGAATTATCTAAGTTAGAAACCTGCCTGTTTTGTACTCAGGAATTTATGTGGCTCCAATTAAAATAGAATCCACTGTGTTGTGGAAGCACCTTGATTTGCAACATCATGCATTATGAAGTATATAGTAAAAGTGGGGATCATGGACCAAGGATCACATCGTATATTTTTAGGAAACATTTCTTGAAAGCTACAATTAGAAAAAAGCAAGTTCCTGCAAATAAGGTATTGTGCACCATGTGGAAGGCAGTTGTCAGACCTGATCTCTTCTGAAACATACATCATCATGATCATGTGGTCAACAATGGATAGAACATGTCTCTCCTTCCATGAGGACTAAAGGTTTAAAATCATGATTGACTCAAAGGTCAGTGTTCATATCCAATTTTCAGCTGAGGGAGCCTTTGTTGTCTGAGAGATGCTTCTCTCAGACAACTCAGGGGCCAGCATGAAAATACAGAATACGGTAACTTGTTTGGCTGGCAGGCTCCAGGACAAGAACCTTCTCTGTCTGGCTCCTGCCCTCTGAAAGATCTTACCCCTGAGGTGAGGTTGGCTCCCACCCTCCTGACATTTTGCAAGAGCCTCATGACTGGCTCTGCCAGATGGCTTGGGGACCCAACAAGACAGCTTCATCCTGGAGGTGGTTAACTAAGACTTAATCTCACCTCTCCACACACACCCCGTGTGTTGGACTCCCTCCTTTTCCATCTGATGTTAATGATTTGCACTTGTAAATGATTTTTATCCAACTTATTCTATGATTGTTATTATGAATGTTTTAATGTCTTCATTTTTAATGCTGTAAGCTGCCCAGAATCATTGGATATGAGATGGGTGGCAAACAAATTTCCTAAATCAATCAATCCCACAGAAGCGGTACCTTTTATCTACTTGCTTGTGCATGCTTTCAACATGCTAGTTTGTCAGGAGCTGGGGCAAGTTATGGGAGCTCATGCTATCATGTGTGTTTGGGTCATAAATCTGGGTTGTTGGCTTTCCAGCTGACAAGCTCCAGCGTCTTTACCGCTGAACCATTGCACCATCCCCATGAGGACTAGAACCTTGCAAAACATGCTAAATTAGCTACTAGACAGAAAAAAATACATGCCAATATATTTTAAATTTAAATTGTATCCCTTGATAAATTAGATTAGCAGGTGATCCAGATTAGATTTATAAACAATAAAACAGATTAGTGCAAAGAATTGGAAAATGGAACTTTACAACATGTGCTTGTATAAGCCAAAGAAAATATTCCTCAAGAGCTGCCAGATGTTTCCGAAAGACCATTGCAGCTGCTCTGAAGACTTTCCCAGGCAATCCCTGGGTGGGTAGCTGTGGCCCCTTTGCTTTGCTTGGAGTCCTAGCAGATGTTTGGAATCATTCTTCAAAGCTGCCATGCAGGATGACTGAGACCAGGATGCAGCTTCTTTCATTCTTTGGGAAGAGATTCTGCTGATGGCCATTGCTTCGTACAGCTCCGTTGCCGAGGCAGCTTATTGATGCCAGCAGAATTTTTCTGATCTTATTGTACTTTATTGAATGGAAAGAAAGCATAACTTGAAAATAAGCAATAAGGGTTCTTTTTCTTTTTCTTTTCATGAAGAAAAAGGGATTCATCGAGAAACTTCAAAATATGTCTCCTACTTGACAGAAGTCCTTTGGGGCATTTGCTCTCAGCTTAATCTACATTGCAAATGTTGCTGCTTGACACACCTCCAATATGCAGGTGACCTTGACTTTGAAATTCAGGATGGCCATAAAGGCTGTTTTGAATAGAGCTAAGATACTAATCACAGAAGTATAAAGACAGCAGCACTCTCTGCCCAGTTCTTGTTTTTTATTTCTTATGATAAATCTTCATTACTGAAGGAATATTTAAAAGCAGCTTTACTAAACCAACTATACCTGCATGATGATCCAAGCAGTGTAAATAATGCCCAGTTATATTCCTTTTGGCAAGGCTTTGAAGCTTTGGAAGTAACAAGGCAATTTGAAATGTCAGAATAGGCATGGTTGGATGCTATTTTTCTACAAAAACTTGACATTCAGTTCTACCCTCCTTTTCTTCAGAATTCGACGATAGAAATTCTGAAATTTAATCTGAGGAAGCAGCTGCTCTCAGTTTGTTTAAATGCTCCGCTTAACAATCATAATGTATAGTAATAAAACGCACAGATGTTCTTGCAGATAGGATTCCATTTATTCTTTAGTATCACATTTAATAGTTTCCCAACAGTGACATGAAACTCTGGGTGTATCTACTCTGCTTAGTTGCCCCATCACCAGAATAGGTACGGCACTGTTTTCAGAGGACAGAAATGAATGCTGCCCTTGATTTAAACCTCATTTACTGTCAACATATTTTTCGGTTTCTGAAGTATGCTTCTCTATAATGTCGCCTGGAGCCTCCTGACCATTTCGGAAAGTACATTTCCGTTTGCTGCAGGTAAGCCCCAGCAACTCATTAGCTGCTTTGCAGAGGAAGGATTGTCCCATCAACTGAGATATTGCTTCCCAAGCTGTCTAACACCTTTAAAGCTGCTTGTTATGATGAATGATATAATATCACAGTCCTTCATTATAAACTGAAGCTTCCTGGTTCTAAATGTAGTAGATAGGTGTGTTCTTTATCAATTACTTTTTAACATTTTCTTGAGTTTCATACTGTTCCCCATGCTTTTAAAAAACATCCAGTGGTACACAATCCCCATCATATTAAAGTTCTATAACTTAATAATCATTTTCATCTCTATTTCCCTTTTAGAAGAAAAAGCACTTTTCTTTTGAGGAAGTGGGGAAGTTCATCTTCTATTATTAGTGGACTCAAAACAGACTTTTCCCCCTCAAACTGAAGGAAGATCTAGAATTTGGGGTGGGGGAGGAAATGTTCACATGCATGACCTTAATTGTTGAATTCCTTGCTGCCTCTTGTAGCTGCTACTCCTCTTTGTCTTCTGTTTCATTTAACTATTGCTTTAGAAATAGATTGTTGGCTGTGACCATGCAGCAGGATTCCTCAGAGCCAGATGCTACTGGAATGATGCTACATTATGAGATAACATTGTCCTCAGATCTTACTTCAAATTATATCGTGTCATTGTCTGATGGCACCCAGCAAGGTTTTCAGGGCCTTCCAAGAGGCCATTGTTAACATGGGAGGATTATCAGTGACCCATTAGGTTATAAATTGTAACACTGTGGCCAGGAGGATAGTAAGACAACCAAGGGGGAAAAAACAAGGAACAATCTCCTCAGAGAGACTTGGTCTTATTTGTAAAAGTAAAGGAACCTAGGCAACCACCCCAGCTGCTCAGTACTCTATTAAGAATGCAGCTGGGAAAGAAAATCCAATTGTTACAAAGTTCATGCATTGCTATCTGTTGTTGTTCCGCAGGGCTTAGGAGGTATGTTAGAATAGTAAGACTTCCCTTTCTTAGTATCAAATAACAGAGTACATTCAATATGCAGCATGTTGTGCCCAATACTTTTTGATTCTCATTTTCCACTGGTGTAAAAATAATCTATGACTTGATTTGCATCCAACCCATCAAATACTAGAGGAACAAAGTTAATGCTTATCTTCAACCAGTGTGGCATAGTAGTTATGATGTCAAAAAAAGAATAAGTGAGGACTGGATTCAAGTCCACCTTTTAATCATGGAAGCTTACTGGATGGATTTGAATTATTCTCTGCTGATGCTACTTCACAGGAGCTTTTTAAGGTGATAAATTGGAGTACAGACCATTCTGGATGCTCAAGCATCCACCTTCAACTTCTGCATCAAATAAAGTAATAAATATAGTCTGCCTATATTTAGCAATAGCAGTAGCACTTAGACTTATATACCACTTCACAGCCCTCTCTAAGCGGTTTACAGAGTCAGCGTATTGCCCCCAACAATCTGGGCCCTCATTTTACCAACCACGGAAGGATAGAAGGCTGAGTCAACCTTGAGCCTGGTGAGATTCGATCTGCCAAACTGCTGGCAGCTGGCAGTCAGCAGAAGTAGCCTGCAATAGTGCAATCTAACCACTGTGCCAATGCAGCTTTTAATTAACTTTAAAACAACTACTGGCACTAGATTACATTTATTTATTAGATTTGTATCTGCCTTTATTATTTTTACATATATTTCAAGGTGGCGAACATATCCAACATACATTCTCCTATTGTCCCTACAACAATCCTGTGAGATGGGTTGGGCAAAGAGAGAGTGATTGTTTTGTTTTCTGTCTTCTAATAATTTACAGTATGACCTTTTAAATGAATTCATGGTCTCTGATTATGAAAAGGGTTATCATGCCCTCTTGAAATCTTTTATTCCCCAGGCTAAACATGTCTAATCATTCCTCATAAATTTATCCTTCCACGTTTTTATCTCTACCATCCCCCAGTATTGTTCACTCCCTTTTATAACTGGTTCTATTAGCTCAATCAATATTCATACAGTGGGAGTTGGTAAAATACACATAGATACAACCCTGAGCCAGGCCTCGCAGATAGCCAAGGAACACAAAGGCAGCTTTATATCTTCATGAAGGCCTCGGGGAAAGGCAAGAAGTTCACATCTATCTAGAATATGTTCCTTTCCCAACCCCACCCCAGAAAAACTGGACTAGTATATTTATGTTAAAATCAGAAAATGTCACCCAAAAGTAGCACTTGAAATAAGTGCAGGCTTATATAAGAAGTGCCAAGCATGAAAACCAGGCCTGTCATTACACTTATCTCTGTATTTTATTGCATTCTACAGATCTGTTTTGAAACTGATGAAAGAATAGCATCCTCATCTAAGCACCAGAAAGCTGCATTTCAGAGCTTTATCGGCCAAGTATCATAATTCATCATTCTTTCTTTCATCAAGCTGTTTTACATAGTCATTGATCAGGAAATCTATCATCCCCATTGATCAGGAAATCGATCATATCTAATAATATGCTCAGAAACAGTTTGCAGATGTCCAGAATTTTCTGCAGCTTTTTATAATGAAAAGAAACAGTGTATGTGGAGTTGAGATTCCATGATCAGTGATTTGACGTACATTTCGATGAGCTGTCAAACTCTCACGCTTTAGTCATTTCCCCAGTATCTATTTAAAGCACATTCTGCAGTCATCCAACCATTGTTGAACCAAAATAGCAATAAATAGGATGAAAAATCTGATCAAAGCATATCAGTGTATCAAACTACTCTTTTTTAAAAATCATAGGTAAAATAAAGGAAACATGTTTAAGATGGTTTAAGTTCTCTGTAATCACTTTTCTTTAGACCAAATAATATTATACTATTATTATGAAATACAGACTCTCTTTAGTTGTGCACACTAAATTCAATAACATGCCTCTGGTTATCTCAATGATCTTTTCAGCCAGTGCAGATGGCAAGAGTAAACTCTGAGCAGACAAGAACTGTTTACCTTTGACTGCAGAATGTTTCGTCTGGAGTACAGCCCTGAGCTCCTTCGTCACTTGCTCTTCCATCTTTTGCTAAATGTCTTGTAAACCGAAACTTATTCTTCTATCATTACAGCCAAGATTTACAAAGCAACTTTGTGGAATATTTGGATTTGGTGTTTTTATGGTTTTTAAATCCTGCCGTGAGCCTTTCTTATTTGAATAGCTTTATAAATATAATGCTGGTTTTGTTGTTATGACTACCCAAAAGGAGTGAACTGTACCAAAAATACACATGGTTTTAAAAGTAGGTTCACAAGAAATATATTATCTATATTACTCCACATGCGTTGTGCTATCCGACAATATTTAGATTGCAACAATAACCTTTCATATATTTCCAGATGTTTGGATTGCTCAAACTGAGTACTGAAAAGCGAATTGAGAAATATGGCGATCAATGAATTCATTCATTAAACTGGGAGATAAGTTACTGCACTTTGACACCCTCTGTAAAACTGAAAAATGTTAGCCTTGTACACACTCTATCTTTCAGAAGATAACTGCAAATTAGAAGAACTGAAAACCTAGCCTAAGCTAGAAATTGCATATCTGAGTACAGTCTCTTCCATTAAAGCACATCACTAAATCTTTGCCAACACAAACAACTTTCACAAAGAACTTGGTGTTAAATCCCTCATTCTGACTTGTTGAGTCTGGAGGGAATTTTACAGCAATACTTTAGATGTGGAAAGCCAAAAGACCTTTTGGTGCATTTAAACATCATTTAAAAAGCAGTCTAAGTAGCAGTTGAAAGAGACTTCAGAAGTCTTAGTAAAAGAAGTTATGGAAGGGGGGAAAGTGTTATCATCTTCTCTTCTACTTAATACTCTAGAAAGCACACATAATGCAATGTCCGTGTGACACCACCCCGTGCGCCCCCCCCCTGTGCATGTGCGTGCAACACCCACAGAGAGGTCTCTGTGTGCCACCTGTGGCACCCATGCCATAGGTTCACCATCCTGGCTCTATGTCAAGGGTTCCCAAACTTTTCAGCATGTGCCTTATTCTGACTTTTAAGAAAACCTCTTACTTCCCCACATCTCACTGAAACCGAACCCACCTCCCACCCCCCCAAAATATTCAACTCATAATTAAAAGTAAAAACACAAATACTTGATATACATTTGTATTTTTAATTAAAAATTCATGAGCAAGTAACAATGTAATTTGTCATAAAAACAGCAGAAATCAAATAAATTTTATATGAAGGATGATACTGCACTTTCCTCGGGGGTTGGGGAAACCCAGGTTTGATACATGGAAGTACACAACACATTTTTCACTTATAGTTGATTCTTTTCATTCTTATCAAGAGTAAAAAGTTGGAAAGAGTTTTCTTGTAATGGTTAAATACATATGGTTACAAACCAGGAGAGTGTGAGTTCTAGTCCTGCCTTGGACTCAGAGCCAATTGATCGATCTTGGGCCAATCACTCTCTCTTAGTCCTAAGAAAAAGACAAGGGCAAACCACTTCTGGAAACCTTGCCAATCAAACTGCAAGGACTTCTCCAGACAATCACCAAGAATCAGGATTAAGGGACGCATTACTACAGTAAGTTGAAAAATCTTTTTCACAGAGATATGTGGAAGAAAATGAAAGAACAGTACATAGTGCACTTCTCCAAATTTTGGTTAAATTGAAAAATATTTTATCCAAAATTTCTCCAAGCTTGAATTTTGAATTTATCTTTTGCATTTGATTCCTATTTTATATCTAATGTTTGATTTTGCAATACCTCTAGCAGTAAAGCAACATTAACAGTGGATGGATAATGTAGTCATTTAGGAATGGAATTGCCAGAAAAGTTGTCTGCTTGCATCAACAGAGGCACAATGTTGAGATCAGAAAAAGTAATACTATTTTTCTATGCTGCACCTGGGAACTCCTTCCATAAAGTTTTGTAAAACCAGTGCTATTGACATGGCCAAGGGTATTCTACCATTAATAAACCACTGCAGAGTTTCTTTCTTCTGAAGAAAGTCAGAGTTACTGTCCACCCAATTTCACTGCCCACAGATTAAGTGGGGAACTTTGAAGGACCATTTATGTCTAGTTTGGTCAGCTATGTTACTAGTGAACATGTTTTAATCCAAGAATGTTGTCTGCAATGTGGACTCCCGTGTGCCTAATGAACAGATGGTGGACAAAGTCCCTGCTGAAAGAGCTGCTCTCCAGGATGACTAGTATTGACAAATCTGATATAATCTGCTATTCATTTATTTTAAATGAGCATTTGTACTCCAAACAACACTGCAGATACAACAGCCCCAGAACACAAATTCAAGAATGGAAGTGTTTAGTGTAGTTCTTTTACTGAACTTGAAAAGTTAAGCCCATTTCTACTTAGATTGGTAAGTACCAGGTAGTCTTATGACTATAGGCTAGTAAGAACACATTCTGGAAGAGAAAAGGACAACTTTCATATTGTTATAACAAAACTACGTGGCTTTGTCCATGAAGTCACAGGGAATTGAGCTCAATTTGAATGACACTTTTTAAGTAATTAGGTGCCTTGAATCAGATTCAGCTCCTAATGACTACATGAACAAATGCTTTCTATCTTGACCTATTTTTTAGCAATAATTGTAAAAGGAGATTCAATCCAGGACATCTATTTCTATTCATATATTATGTTTATTTGAAAAGGGAAAGTACCCTGGAGATTATATAAGACACTGTCTTCTAGTATGTTTGGTGAATGGTTCATTTAGCTAAATATTCCTTGGTAAATAACACCCATGTACTATCTCACAAAGAGGACTCCTATCGATTTACAACACAGAATAGAATAGAATAGAATTATTTATTGGCCAAGTGTGATTGGACACACAAGGAATTTGATTCATATGCTCTCAGTGTACATAAAAGAAAAGATACATTCATCACAAATCCTAAGGTACAACATTTAATGATAGTTATAGGGTAAAAATAAGCAATCAAATCATACTAGGAAACAATCAATATAAATAGTAAGGATGCAAGGAAAAAAGTTACAGTCATAAGTGGGAAGAGATGGGTGATAGGAATGATGAGAAGATTAATAGTAATAGTAATGCAGACTTAGTAAATAGTTTGACAGTATTGAGGGGATTATTTATTTAGAAGAGTGATGGTGTTTGGGAAAAATCTGTTCTTGTGTCTAGTTGTTCTGATGTGCAGTGCTCTATAGCAGTGATGGCTAACCTTTTTGTCCTCATATGCCAAAAGCGCACAGGCGCACATGACAGCGTGCATGCGTGTGCCCATAATGCAATGGGTGTGTGACCCCCCAC
This sequence comes from Natrix helvetica, assembly GCF_964273705.1. Classification (NCBI taxonomy): domain Eukaryota; kingdom Metazoa; phylum Chordata; class Lepidosauria; order Squamata; family Natricidae; genus Natrix; species Natrix helvetica. The sequence goes on from NC_138552.1 coordinate 60,785,424, forward strand.
ATGACCCCCCTCTTGCATGTGCACGCTGTTACAGATATTATGTCTGCCTTGTATGCAGCTTTATTTTTCTCTAGCATTCATCTACATTGTTCATTGATGCATTTCCTGCCTCTCTAGGGTTTACCTCTATCTGCTCCTGTGAGGCACTTCCTGTTCCTGTTGGATGTATACAGTTATTGTCTTGATGGCTTCTATAGTGTTTTAACTGCATTTTGATTAAACAACATGTGCTGCAGAGACCCAAAAATGTGCCTGCGCATGTGTGATAGAGCTCAGCTGGGGCAATGGCTCGTGTGCTGACCACCTATGGAACGCATGCCATAGGTTCGCCATCACGGCTCTATAGCATTGTTTTGAGGGTAGGAGTTGAAACAATTTATAAATAATTCTGTTCTGTTCTATTCTATACTATTCTATACTATTCCTATTCCTATTTCTATTCTATAGAAGAGAACCAATCTAGAAATAAGGAGAAATTTCCTGACAGTTAATTAAAATGGCTTGCCATTTTTAAGTGGAAATTGGACAACCATTTGCTTGAAATGGGATAGGTCTTCTGCTTGAGCAGCCGTTTTGACTAGAAGATTTCCAAGATCCTTTCAAACTTTGTTACTCTATTATTCTATTCAATTGAAGTCCACCCATCTTACATTTACAAGGTTGAAAAACATTGATCTTAAACAACCTGTGTTCCTCTCATCCAGGAACTGTTCTTCCAAGCAAATCCTTCAAGTTTATTATATTCAGATTCTGCCACAAAATTTTTCATAACATATTCACATGCAAATCAACATCTTCATTTGCAAATAAATCCATGGCTTTACATTTATCCATTGGAAAACTGTCAGTATGTTGTTATTAACCTACCAGAATTACCGCTGAAAGAATTTGACTTTGATTTCCTAAATCTTTACAGATTTGTTATGGAACAAAATTTTTATACAAAGTCCCTACTATAGTTATCTAGTCATTCGGGTAGGGGATTAAATCAGATTTGCAAAGCTTGTCTATTCCACATTTGCTCTTAGAATGAGAAACTTGGCAAGTATTATAAAGTCGAATGGGACATGTTTTCTTAAAAACTGAATTATGTTAAAATATTAATGCATCTATCTTTCCTGCTGCTACATAAAATGAATGAGGTATGTTTGAAGCTACAGACAGAATAATATTAATTTAAAAATAAGGGGAAAATAGTACAACTAAGACAACCTGCAGCAAAAAAGGTTTTTAGGGTTATACTTTTCTTAAATGTAATAAATGCTTTAGAGTCTTTTCAGAGAAAATGTCTCAGTTGTTTGAATAAGATGCAAACAAGTACATATATTTTAAAATGAGACAGGTACAGCATTATATTCTTAGAGAGAGACACACAATCTGTTTAAGCATCTTTTTAAGCACTTGTGTAAATTTTCAGAAAAAAAAGATTTCTCAAAATTAATAATGTCCCCTAAAACAAACAGATAAAACAACTGTCAAACTGAATATTTAAAACCCACCAAGATGAACTTCCACTAAATTAAAATTTATAATAGCTGATCTTCAAATATAATAAAATGAGAAACTAGAGGAAAGAGGTAATAGGTCAAAATTGCTGAGTCTAAGCCTGAGAGCCCGAGGGATCCCTCTGCTGATGATGGAATTTATTTATTTATTTATGGGCATAAAGAACTCTAAAAGAACAATGGATGGGTGCTTTAGTAGTTTTCATGAGGTGTGTGTGTGTGTGTGTGTGTGTGTGTGTGTGTGTGTGAGAGAGAGAGAGAGAGAGAGAGAGAGAGAGAGAGAGAGAGAGAGAGAGAGAGATATTCCAACAATTATATGGGATAATCAAATAAACAAGGGGGGAAATAAAACCTTCTCTTAGACAATTCAACTTTTAAAAGATTGCGTAATAGAATAGAATAGAATAGAATAGAATAGAATAGAATAGAATAGAATAGAATAGAATGCTTTATTGGCCAAGTGTGATTGGACACACAAGGAATTTGTCTTTGGTGCATATGCTCTCAGTGTACATAAGAAGAATAAAATACATTCATCAAGTATAAAGGGTACAACACTTAGTGATAGTCAAGGTTACTAATAACAATATAAATTGAAAGATATAAGTATCATGGTTATAGTCACAAGTGGGAAGAGATAGATACTAGGAAGGAAGAGAGCAATAATAGTAAAGAATTTGACAGTGTTGTGGGAATTAGTTGTTAAGCAGAGTGATGGCATTCGGGGGGGGGGAACTGTCCTTGTGTCTAGTTGTTCTGGTGTGCAGTGCCCTATAGCATCATTTTAAGGGTAGAAATTGAAACAATTGATATCCAGGATGTGAGGGGTCTGTAGATATTTTCACAGCCTTCATGCAGTATACAGGTCCTCAGTGGAAGGCAGGTTGGTAACAATTGTTTTTTCTGCAGTTCTAATAATCCGTTGAAGTCTGTGTCTGTCTTGTTTGGTAGCAGAGCAAATACTATAATTCCCTGATTTATAGTATACTATAGTATAGTATAGCCAAATAATATAATTCCATGACAAAACATCAAAGTTCTCTAACAACATTCAAGCCTGGAAACAATCAGCTCGGTGAAGGAGTCTCTCTGAGTGCAGATTAGTAATTTAGAAGGGAGAAAATTAGAGGCACCACCACATGCGATGAATACATGTACCTACAGAGGAGAGACCAAGGAGAGTCTCATTTTCTCCTCCTGGAGTTATGATGCAAGGTGAGGAGGCTTGTCTTTTTTGGAGAAAGAAGTGTATCCTGCACCTGCAAATTCCTTTGGAAGCAGCTGCTAGCCTCTTTATCACTGTGTGAACAGCTCTCACCAAAAGATTGAACAGTTTAATAGTCCAGAATGTGAATATTCCTACTTGTAAAGATAAAGGTTCCCCTTGCACATATGTGCTAGTCGTTCCTGACTCCGAAGATGTCTCTGTGGTCATGTGGCCAGAATGACTAAATGCCGAAGGCACACAGAATGCTGTTACTTTCAGATCCCAAAGGTGCTTCCTATTTTTCTACTTGCATTTTTACATACTTTTGAACTGCTAGGTTGGCAGAAGCTGGGACAAGTAACAGGAGCTCACTCCATTATGCGGCACTAAGGATTCAAACCACCAAACTGCAACCTTTCTGATCGACAAGTTCAGTGTCTTAGCCACTGAGCCACCGCGTCCCTTCTTCCTACTTGTAGAACCCCACCCCCAATAGACAAAAACAACTTTTAGCTGTGAATTATGCAACTCTGTCCACTTTGAAAGGGAATTGTCTAAAGAATATCCTTCATCTGCTCAATATTTTACAATATCTTAAGGTAATATTTAAACATCAGTATTTTTCACTTGTTACACTATCAGTCTAAAATTAGCAGTTACTGCGCCCAGTAGTAGTTGTCAATCTTGCTCTGAGGCTCCTTCATTCTCTCATAGTTAAAAAGCACAATAATCTTTAGAGGAACTTGCCTTAACTTAATGCCTTCTAGAACATAAAACTTGTAGAACTTCAGTTGGGAAGTCTCATTTAGAATAATTGAGGCTATGAAACTTTGAAAGACAACTTTTCCAAAACCAGAATTTCAAAGGTTTTGCCTTCTTAAGCATGCAAAGAATGTAACAGATTCCTCAGTATAATCTGCAGACGTTCTGGCCTCCTGAGATTTGAAACTAAACAGATTCCTTCTTTTAAGGGCAATAAGCTTTCCTCAGCAAATGCAACATTTAAGTACACAATATTCTTTTTGAAAAATGGCTGATACCTGCACTTACATGTTGAACAATTCTGAAAACAAAGTAGTGGAGACTTCAAACATACCCTCAAATACTTATTTTTGGATACACATTTTCAGATCTCCAAAATTATTTCCAGAACCAATATTTTAAATACCAAAAACCCAGCAGGTTTTTTTTTCATTTACAATGAATAGCAATTAGAAAATTAAAAGCAATTCCATGGTAAATCCGATAATATGTTCTCCTGGATTTGTGGCATTACACTATTTAACCATTTTGCAAATGATGGATTCAGCCCCCATTCTTCATTGGGAACAGATGTATCTCAGCCTTGTGATTCATGTGAGACATTATTGGTTTTGTGATGGTCTACTAAACTAGATCAGATGAGTTTATATAGTTGCAGACTCAGCCAAAGAAACATAATAATTTCAGTGCTGTTGAGCTGCAAAATATTCCTCACAGGAGTTTCATTTTTCCAACTAGTTATATTACACAAAGATCACTGAATGCAAAACTCTTCAAGCTGCCACAAAATCATGATTTATTCCTCACCATCTATTTTACTTAAAATAAAATGTGGGCAAATGCAAATTCCACTTTTTACTCCTTGCTCAGAATTGCTGGTTTAAAAAAAAAGCTTTTGGATCTTTAATGCCTCAAAGAATCTTTGTCAATTACAGTTTCCCATCCTGAATTTTACCTAAAGCTCTACCCTTTCACTAATACCTTGGCCCTTAATCCTGAGCTACCTGAAACAGACAATCCAGAGATACAATAAGAACTGAGGTGGGAGTGTTCCTCTGAATGTGAAACACGCACAAGGGAGGAGAATCCACAAACATCTACTCACACTTAACCCCTCTTGATTTCCAAAAGGTAGTGTTAAAAATACTTACTGGAGAGGTGGACTCTCATACCAGTATTGTACTCCATTTTGGAAAAGCCCCTGTCTGAAGGAGATAAATTCACCATGACTCATATTATAACCCCCACAAACTGCGTAAGCCTAATTTATTGTATAGTGCTTGGGACAGACCACATGGATACAAATAATCTTTATGCAGGAATACATTAAATGCTGACCAGTAATAATATCAAATGCCAATCATAACATGGGTTAGATTTCCTGCTTAAAATGCGATAAGCAGAATACTAAAGTAGAGGTTGGCACTTTTTGTAGTTGATTAATTTATACTGCCTGTTGAAAAATACAAGCAAAGTTTTAAAATAACTTGTGAGTCGGCAGTTGCAAATGCCTAAGTAACCCATTAATGGCAATGCATCATTGAACAATGGAGATGAATGCTAGAGAGGAATAAAGCTGCATACAAGGCCGACATAACTTCTGTAACAGAGTAGTCATGTCGGGGGGAGCGGGGGGCGGTGCATTTTTGGTCCCAGGAAGCTTCAGGGAGGCCTGCTAGGCCCAAAATGGGGTGTGGGGGAGGTCGCACATACATGCAGATGGGAGGGTGCAGGGGGCCACCCTGTATTATGGGTGTGGGCACATGCACACGCACTTGTGCTTTCAGCACACGAGGACAAAAAAGTTTGCCATCCCTAGTATGGGCTTTTTTTTTTTAAGTCTATACATTGTATTTGTTAAAATTGGAAGAATATGTTGTTTCATGCCAGTTCCAGAATTAATCCAGATTTTAAAATAGTTATTTTTTCCTATTTAATAACATGAATGTCATTTACATAGAAACTCTATATTGAATATGAACTTTGTGGATACAGCTAACCAAATACAGAGTTATTATAAAAAACCTCATTTTATTTTTTCACTAAAACAAAAGAATAGGAAAGAAAAGGACTAAATATAGGTATTAATGAAAACTGAGGGCGACATTCATTTCCATTCAGAAAGGATTTCAACTGGAACATAATTTTAACATAGGTTTTTTTTGGGGGGGGAACACCTTTCTATTCAAACAAGCAGGACATAAAAAGGAAATGCGCAGCGTTGAACAAAACAGAATGATTTGGTTCATTAAGTAAATCTATGTTTAGAACAAGGTTAACTTCCAAAGTAAATGCAGTAATTTTATCTTATGGGGAAAATCAGTCGTTCATTATTTAAGTTATTTTAGTGCACCTTTATCAGGCTGACTGAAGTTAACTGACACATCTGTTTCAGTCTCTTGGTTGATGTCTTTCTGGGTCTCATCAAAATTGTACCATAGCTTAAAATTACCTTTGCCTGACAACTTACAAGCACATCTATAACACAGTGATGCTATTAATATTAGACATCATATAGGAGCTCAGTATTCAATTATGTATATATGCCCTCAAGCTTTAATTCATTGTAAAAAAGTAACTGATGTGGATTAAATCAGTCAGCAAACAGAAACGTATTCTTCCCATTAATAAAGAATTGAAACAGCACTATGAAATTTTAATATATATTTCAATGCTCTGGGCCTGGATTGGTACCATAAAGAAAACAAGTTACAACTCAATGACATTTCCACTGTTTTCAAGAAAAGATACAGTTCTTGATTCCAGATGGGCAATAGTTTTCTCCTGCAATAAACCATGAACAGTTTCTCGTTGTAAGTCAGAAGTATGTAATGCCTGGGCAAGGCATTGCAACTTGCCTTGAAACATTCTCTATTATGACAGAAAGAATGTTTATTTCATTGAGACACAGAAGCAATTCACACAGCACAGCCCTCCAATTTTCTACTGTAGTGCTTCCAGTAGCTATATGGAAATACCAGAAGAAGCATCCGCAAATGCCCATGGCATGCACACATGGCATATGATTACTGAAGTGCTGGAAAAACAAGACAAAGCAACGTGGCAGCTTTAGGAATGGGAGGGTTGTATTGAAAGTTTGATTGAAATATCACTTAAGAGTTTTGCACAGTCTTGGTAAGTAACATTTTGAAACCAAACTCCACCTATGGCCTGTATGGCCCTCTGATATTTGATGTACTTTGACTTACATTTAGTTTTAAAGGGATAATTTGGCCACACATTTTTGAAGGAGCTCTGGGAGGCATTGTTGGGAAATGATTGGGAAGCTGCAGGAGATGCTAGAACAAGGTTAAAAGAAAAAAAAATGTGCAGCTCTCTTGCAGCTGACTATTATTTATCATTTATGTATTGCCACGAAATGGGAGGGGAGGACAGAAATGTACATAAAAATAGATCTGCTGATGTAAAACTTCATTCCCACCGTTTGAAAAGAAACGTAGCACATGCTATTAGGGTACAAAGCAGGGTGGGTTTCAACATTTTTTAGAACCTCTTCTGTAGGTGTGGCCTGCTTTGTGGGAGTGACTTGCCAGCCATGTGACTGGGTGGGAGTGGCTTGGCAGCCATGTGACTGAGTGGATGTGGCTTGGCAGTCATGTGACTGGGTGGGCATGGCCAACTTGTAAAATGTGGTGAAACTCACTTAACAACGCTCTTGCTTAGCAACCAAAATGTTGGCTCAGAAACTGGCATTTGAAGCACGCAAGTCTTAAAGCTGTCAAGTTACAAGACCCTTGCACCCCTAACCCTTTAGAAAAAAAAACCCAGGGGTGTTCAAACTTGACAGCTTTAAGACTTGTGGACTTCAACTTCCAGAATTCCTCCTCTTGCTCTTCATCTTGATGATGTGCGGATGGGCGGGGGGAGGTAGCTGGAACCGGTTCTAAACGGCACTGTAGATTTGTGGAACCTCTTCTATAGAAGAGGTTAGAACTGACAGGAACCCACCCCTGGTACAAAGACTGTAATCACATGATTTATAAACATGTACATATATAAACGGTTAATGAACCGTTACAATTCTGCTTTCTTGTGATGTTTATCTTTCAGTGGAACTTGAACTAGATAGTTTGGGACTGGAAAGAAAAGGATTGTCTTTTATAAGCATGGATTTATGTTTATCATATGGGTACACTGAAATATTAATCTAGAACAATGTTTGATCCATTTCTGTGGGATAGAAGCAGCCTCTTATCCTTCAGTCTACAGGCAAATGAAGACGAACCTTCTATCTTTATTCAGTTCTAGAAAGAATCTTTTATTTTCTGTGAAAATGTCAAGGAATCAAACTCCTACAAATACAGGGACTAATCAGGCCTAGAATTAATGAAAGTGTATTTCATCTTTGCCCAGCCCAGCCCAGGAATAATCTATCCATTTGTTTCTGGAGCCTGAATCAGATAAAGAGAATTGCATTCTTGCTGCTAGGCCTCTCTCTGTAATGTTTAAAAAGAAACCTCTCATCAGAGCCATGTTTCTCTTTTCTGCTCTTCATTTGAGCAATTGTGCCAGAGACCTAATATGTTATTGTGCTGAAGGTGTTGGGGACTTTAGGAATGGGGAGATCCAAGTTCTAGATTTTCATTAGACATGGGAGCCAAGTGGGTGATCTTGGGCCAGTTAGTCCTGGAGCCATCAAGCTCTATAAAAAAGCAGCTGATAAACAAAAACCTTTGTCACATCATGCATTGATAGCTTCATTGCCACAAATTAGACTAAAGCACACAGTGCAAAAACAGGTAGATTCTACCACCATATGGCACAAACACAAAATAATAACTTGAGAAGGGATACAATCATGTACTTTCCAAGCCTCGAAACCCAGCATTTTTTTTTCCACAAAAATTCTATTCATTGCTAAATATTCATTGCATACATTCTCAATAAGAACTTCTAAGTTGTGCATTTCTAGCTTTTTAGAGAATGGAACCTGTGTAAAAGGAAGGAAATGTCACATCTCCAGAAGTGGTATTCTGCTGGTTCGTCCTGGTTCGGGTGAACCAGTGGTGGTGGCAGTGGGAGGCTCAGGCCACCTGCCCAGACGTCATCACAAATGCGCAGAAGTGCCACGCACGAGTGCTGCCAGTTCTGGTACTAAAGGTAAGAGCATTTCATGCTTGCACATCCCTCTTCCAAATGGCTTCCTGATCCCTCTCTTGACCACGCCATCAGATAATAGTAAGACAGGCTAGAATTCTTCTTTGTGTTGGGCATGACTTGTCCTAGGTGTCTGGTTATTGTTGTTTTAGCAAGTGTTTGTTCAAACTAATTCCATAATGTCTCCCAATCTTCTCTAAATTCACTATTTGCTAGACTAGCCCCTACCTTAAGGAAAAGAAAGTAATCCCTGCAGATTTTATTCCACTAGTTGCTGCCAAGTATAGGGGATGGCATTCATCTCCATTTCAAGGCCATGAGCCACCACTTTCTGAATACATTTCTATAGTGATGTGGCCAGCATGATGTTGTGGAGTGCTGTTTTCTCTCCACTAAAGTGGTACCTATTTATCTAATCACATTCACACGCTTTTGAATTGCTAAGTGGGCAAGAGTAGGTGAAGATGGCGCTCATCCTGCTGCACAATGCTCAGGTCTCTAACCCAGGCTCTCAGGTCTCCAGCCAACATGTTAACCACTTAAGCCATCACACCACCCTAAACTAGCCCCTATCTTGCAACCCTTGATTTCTCTAGCTATATTACACAGCTCAATCACATTATGTTCTGCCCAATAATCTTGGACCCTTAGATCCAGTGATTACGAAGGTCATTCATTCTGGTTATTTTTATTTATTTCTTAGATTTTTAGACCGCCCCTCTCCCAAAAAGGGACTCGGGGCGGTGTACAGTCAATACAATAAAACCAGTCATAAAATTAAATACATTTAAGCTACATTTAAGATACATTTGGAGGGGAGATAGGCTGTACTAAGAAATAAATAATTCTAATCCTAAAAACATCACAATTAAAACCCCAAACCCTAAAATAAAATAAATCCCTGGGAGGTAAAACTAAGAAAGTGCCAGGCCAGCTGATTGAAACAGGTGAGTCTTTAACTTTTGCCGGAAGGAACGGAGGTCGGTGGTAGTTCGAATGTCTGGGGGGAGGTCATTCCAGAGGGTTGGGCCCATCACAGAGAAGGATCTACTCCTAGGTGTCGCCCGCTGGCATTGCCTAGCAGACGGCACCAGGAGGAGCCCCTCCCTGTGTGAGCGGATAGGTCGCAGGGACGTATGTGGAAGGATGCGATCCTGCAGATAACTAGGTCCTCTGCCATGGAGCGCTTTAAAGATGGTGATCAATACCTTGAAACGCACCCGAAAGGCCACAGGTAGCCAGTGCAGCTCGCGCAGGAGAGGTGTTACGTGGGAGTAACGTGTACTTCCCATAATAACCCGCGCGGCTGCGTTCTGAACTAGCTGCAGTCTCCGGATGCGTCCCAAGGGAAGCCCCATGTAGAGGGCATTGCAGTAGTCCAGGCGAGACGTCACCAGCGCATGAGTGACCGTGCGCAGGGCACTCCGGTCCAGTAGGGGGCGCAATTGGCGCACCAGGCGAACCTGGTGGAACGCCCCCCTTGCCACGGCTGCCACATGGTCCTCCATTGACAGCCGGGCATCAAGGAGGACGCCCAAATTGCGCGCCCGCTCCACAGGGGACAGTTGTTCGCCCCCTATGGCCAGCGATGGGGTCAGCTGGCTGAACCGAGGTGCCGGTAACCACAGCCACTCGGTCTTGGAGGGGTTGAGTTTGAGTCTGTTGTCCCCCATCCAGACCCCGACGGCTTCCAAACACCGGGACATCACTTCGACAGCCTCGTTGGGGTGGTTTGGGGTTGAAATATACAGCTGAGTATCATCAGCGTAGAGATGGTACTCAACCCCAAAACCACGGATGATCTCACCCAGCGGCTTCACATATGCGTTGAACAGGAGAGGCGAGAGGACCGACCCCTGCGGCACCCCACAAGTGAGTGGCCTCAGGGACGACCTCTGCCCCCCTGTCAACACACATTGCTTCCGGTCGGAGAGGTAGGAGCCGAACCACCGCAAAACGGTGCCTCCGACTCCCATCCCCTCCAACCGGCGCAATAGGATACCATGGTCGATGGTATCAAAAGCCGCCGAGAGGTCTAATAGGACCAGGATAGAGGAGCAACCTCTATCTCTGGCCCTCCAGAGATCATCAACCAACGCGACCAAGGCTGTCTCAGTGCTGTGCCCGGGTCGGAAGCCGGACTGGCGTGGGTCTAGATAGTCGGATTCGTCTAGGTGTCGTGGGTTGATGGTGATCTGATCATAAGGGCCCCTCTGATTTGAAAACAGACTTGTTAGTTGTTGACTCTAATCCTCTTCTTTTTTCTTTTTACCTTGGCATGATATGTAGTTTTTTCTGACTTTTTTGACTTGATTATCACATAGCTGGAACTTGCAGAGCAATGGAGCTCTGAGGTAACATAACTAGAACCAGGATGGTCCAGTGTGTAAGCTTCATCAAAGTTTTGATTCATAACAGGATGCATTAATGCCATATGTTCTGTCTCAGATTTATGACAAATTGTTTTCTGTTACTTGAAATCACCTTGAGATATATCTGGATCCCAAATGTCACCCGCTGCTATAGAGCCATTATGCTTTCACCCTTTAAAATAAAGTGTGAGCATTTTCAACATTGACAACTACACACTGAAACTATCCTTTTTCTTCTAGCGAGGTAAGCTGTACTGACATATTAAAATTATTCCCTCACCTCTTCCCATTTTTCTTCTTCCTTTTTGACTGAAACAAATTAGTCCAAATAATTTTACCTCTCTCCTAATTGCTGATAATGAATTTCCTATGAAACAAGTTCATGCTCATTACAGCTATGCTTATTGCTTTGCCCATATGTCCCTGTATTAGAAGTTGTTGTTCCCCACCCCTCAGCTATTCAGTTCTATGTGAGAGAAAAGAAGAAGACACTTTCAATGATATTCCTGCAGTGTTATGAAACAGCTGAATACTTGTGAGTGTTCTGTCTTTCTCTGTAGTATAATTATCTCCATAGAGTTTTAGGCACCAGGCTAGAAACTAGAAGATTGTAAGTTCTAGCTGTACCTCAGGCATGAAATCTGTGTGACTTTGGGCCAAACACCATTTCTTAGGCTTGGGCAACAAGACACTTGTCAATGCATGTTACAATCAATGGATCAACATTTGGTTGATCAGAAAAAAGCAAACTCTGCACTTGTAGGAAAATGCTAAGAAGAAGAGAAAGTTGTCCCAAGCTTTCCCATCCATCAGTTGCAATTCAAAGAAAAAGATTGTGAAGTAATGTCATCTATGTCTTCCATGAGGCAAACAGAAAAATAGTAAGTTCAACTCTCATAAGGTACCATTGAACTGGCTCAATCCAGGGGGGAGAGGGGGTGTTTCCTGCCAGCATTACTACCAGTTTGGTGCCTGAAAAACTTTGCGTGCACACGCTCACTTCGCTCAAATGCACGCCAGACACACTCCCCACGCGCATTTGCACTTTAAAAGGTCTGCGCATGCGCACACCATTAAAAAGGGTAAAATTACATTTTTTCAATGAAGATTGTTCTGTGCACATGCAGAACAGAAAATAAAGATGGTGGCACCCAGGATAGAACCGGTTCAGTCATGTGTCCGGCAGAGTTACTACCTATTTGGCCAAACCAGTCCAAATAGGTAGGAACTCACCTCCAGCTCAATCCCAAAGGTACTTTTTCAAGAAACGACTCCTCTTTCAAATTAGCACCCCTGTCTGTCCAAAATGTGGAGTTTTCTCTCTTCAAAAGAATGGCCTTTGTCTTTTAAATTCAGATGGGCTGCTGAAGCTTGTCCTGATGGGTTTGTTTTCCTATAGTTGTCCTCCTTTGAAGACAGCAAAGTCCACATTTTGGACAGAGAGGGTGTCAAAGAAGCCATCTATGTCAAAATTGTACAGTACTCTCTCAACAGAGGAGGAGAAAGAATATGACATCATCTATCTCCAGTCTATAACACAGTCCTTTCAGCAGTTCCAAGAAGGCTCCACACCCATTTGCATTATGCTGAGGACACAGATAAACCTCCAAATGGCCTCAATGGCTCTCTTAAAGAATGAAAATGATGAGCTGTTCTCAAGGAATATTAATGCTTCAGTTGCCCACCATCCAGTCAGAGCTGAAGAAGCTTCTTGGATGAGAAGCGAAACGTCTTCAAAGAAAAACAAGACAGTTCAGATGTCTCTTGAAAAAGTACCTTTGGGACCTTTTGGTGACTATATGGACAAATGCCTGACATTTTCATTTGTCCCAATAATAATCTGTAGGGGTTGATATGGTATGGTCAGTCCAAATTCACAGGGAAGTCATAGATAACTCATAAAACACCACCCAAAGAAAACAGTCAGAGGAACAGAAACACCTTTTTTTCAAAGGAAGGACACTGTTGGAAATTAGAATGTACTGTAGACGTTGCACTATTTTTAGCTGATGGTCAGGTTTTGCACTGTATAAGCAATCTTCATTATAACAGACAACTGAAGGTAGTAGCTGTTTGCTCAGACTCTTCTGACATTAAACCAGATCCATTGATCCTAACAAGAAACTCTCCTTGTCATGACAGTTGTCACTGCAGCTTTTTTGCTGCAAGCTGCAGGTTTCTAAATGCTACTCCAGGTTTTTTTTCCATCAGCTCCATGAGTCATAGTTTTAATGGGAGTTTATGTTACCAATTCAGTGGCACTGGACCTATATTCATACCAATGGAAAGGCTGGGGAAAGGATACTGTAGGTTTTGTGCCATGGGACAAGCAACTGTTTGCCAACTCCTGCTGAAACTTCTGCCATTAATTCCTCTTCTGTTTCAAAAGCTTGTCATAAGACAGAGAACTGACATGGCAAATCACAATATGCTGCCTTTCAATCATCTTCACCACAGAAAGTATAATGAGAAAACAATCACTAATAAACTGAATTCTAAATTGACGAGCTAACTATTCCTTAGATGAGGTCCACCCATCGTTAAACATAAGACAGAAATATTTGTATTGGCAACTATGCGACTTTTCTTTCAGCAAATTTTGATTTCCTGAGATCTGCTTTTTCTAAACAGGCCTATCATTCATAGCAAAAGTTTATGTACTTTGGAAACAAGTGAGGAAGAATGGTGAAAAATGGATGTGATATCCGTCTGATGTTGAGAATAACAACACATTCAAAACATTCGCACCAATGTATGAACTTCAGATGGAGGAAGGAAAGGGAATATGGGTATTTAATACAAAGTGAACAGTCCTGTGTTAACAAAGCTGACAAGACAAAGGACAAATATTTGTTTATGCACCATTTTACATAGCACGACATTGCATTCCAGTCCTACTCTCAACAGAGCTGTGCAAGCCAAATGTTAAATGTAATATTAATACTGTATATTTGCTAGAAAATATGGTGAAAGGATATTTAAAGGCTCTCTAATGTGAAGGGTATATCAATTCTAATCTCTTGCATTAACATTCATTTTGATCATTCTTGTGATACAGGGCTTTTGTTAAAATTTATTTCCATTTTCAGTTACGCTGAAAAGCCTTAAATGAAAGGTTTGCTAAGGTTTGAGCTTTTTATTAATTGTAGTGACGTAAGTTATTATACAATAATACAATACAATACAATAGTAGAGTTGGAAGGGACCTTGGAGGTCTTCTAGTCCAACCCCCTGCCTAGGCAGGAAACCCTATACCGTTTCAGACAAATAGCTATCCAACATCTTCTTAAAGACTTCCAGTGTTGGGGCATTCACAACTTCTGGAGGCAAGCTGTTCCACTGATTAATTGTTCTCACTGTCAGGAAATTTCTCCTCAGTTCTAAGTTGCTTCTCTCCTTGATTAGTTTCCACCCATTGCTTCTTGTTCTACCCTCAGGTGCTTTGGAGAATAGTTTGACTCCCTCTTCTTTGTGGCAACCTCTGAGATATTGGAATAATGCTATCATGTCTCCCCTAGTCCTTCTTTCTCTTAAGCTAAACATACCCAGTTCCTGCAACCGTTCTTCATATGTTTTAGTCTCCAGTCCCCTAATCATCTTTGTTGCTCTTCTCTGCACTCTTTCTAGAGTCTCCACATCTTTTTTACATCGTGGCGACCAGAACTGAATGCAGTATTCCAAGTGTGGCCTTACCAAGGCATTATAAAGTGGTATTAACACTTCACGTGATCTTGATTCTATCCCTCTGTTGATGCAGCCTAGAACTGTGTTGGCTTTTTTGGCAGCTGCTGCACACTGCTGGCTCATATTTAAATGGTTGTCCACTAGGACTCCAAGATCCCTTTCACAGTTACTACTACTGAGTAAGGTATCACCTATACTGTACCTGTGCATTCCGTTTTTGTTGCCTAAATGTAGAACCTTACTCTTTTCACCATTGAATTTCATTTTATTAGATAGTGCCCAATGTTCAAGTTTGTCAAGATCCTTCTGTATCTTAAGCCTATCTTCTGGAGTGTTGGCTATTCCTGCCAGCTTGGTATCATCTGCAAATTTGATGAGTTCCCCATTTATTCCCTCATCCAAATCATTGATGAAGATGTTGAAGATTACTGGGCCTAAAACAGAGCCTTGGGGTACTCCACTGCATACTTCCCTCCATGTAGATGCAGTTCCATTGAGAACTACACGTTGAGTGCGGTTGGTCAGCCAGTTACCAATCCATCTGGTGGTGATGCTGTCTAACCCACATTCTTCTACTTTATCTAGTAGTAGGTTATGGTCTACCTTATCAAAAGCCTTACTGAAGTCCAAGTAAACTATATCAACGGCATTCCTCTGGTCCACTAATTTTGTCACATTATCAAAGAATGCAATAAGATTAGTCTGGCATGATCTGTTTTTGACAAATCCATGTTGGCTTTTGGCTATTACTTTGTTTGCTTCTAGGTGTTCGCAAATTCGTTGCTTGATTATTTTTTCCAGAATCTTTCCTGGTATTGAGGTTAGGCTGATAGGTCTGTAGTTTCCTGGATCTAATTTTTTCCCTTTTTTGAAGATGGGAACCACATCAGCTCTTTTCCAGTCCTCTGGTAGTTCCCCGGTGTTCCAGGATCTCTGAAAGATATAATTCAGTGGTTCTGAGATCTCGTCTGCTAGTTCCTTCAGAACTCTGGGGTGTAATCCATCCGGTCCTGGTGATTTGAACTCATCTAGGGTAGACAGGTGCTCACTTACCATTTTCTTCCCTATTTCAATTTGTGTTCCTAATTTTGTGGTGCTGCTTTTGATAGGTTGGACTGTTTTATCCCTTTGTGTAAAGACAGATGCAAAACATGAGTTAAATAGTTCTGCTTTCTCCCTGTTGCTTGTCACCTTCTTGCCACTTTCTCCTAGCAATGGACCAATTGTTTATTGCTTCTAAAAGATGGATGACACCCCAGTGATAACTTCCACAAATTAGATTGTAGATTGACCATACAGGGAAAAGCTTGCATAAAATGGTTCCAAAAATTTAACCTACATAGGTATGTAGCAGTGACACTGTGTATAGTGACATCATGAGACAAGTGTTGGACACATGTATTTAAGTCATAGGCTTGTTTTGAGATGTCATAAAGCACAGTTCATCATTTATTCCTGCTTGCTTTTGTGTGGCTGCTGTGGAATCGGGGGATGTGATTGGAAATCACATTCCATAATCCTGAAGCAGAGTAGCTATCTCATATATAACAAAGGATAGGACTGCCCCCTCTTTTAATTATCTAACAAGGATGTCCCAAAGTTGCTTTTTTTCTAAAGGCGACTAGACTTTCTTGTTTTTTCTTTGAAGATTTTTCACTTCTCATCCAAGAAGTTTCTTCAGCTCTGACTGGACGGTGGGAAGGACAAACAAGGAGCAAGATATTAGGTACTTTATAACCTATACGCGCAGTTGTATACATATAGAATAATGGATGCTCATTTTCTTCTGTCTGCAGCAGTGTTGACTATATTTTAAGCATTGTTCTGGTTATCTCAAGTACAAATTCAAACAGTGGTTTGTATTTAGCTGTGGTAGGACTTCAAAAAGTATTAATCATCAGAAACTATTAAAAATTTAAAAGACTTTTATATGCTGTGGAATGCAAGAAACAAATAACATAGTGATATATTAATTAATGCCAAATCCAAGTTTAATTTGTTTGACAAACCATCCATATAATACTTTGGGAATTAGTTATATTTCTTATTCCTACAGTGAATAAAAAACATCAGTGGAAGTGTGGAATGTCTTATTAGGCTCTCAAAGTTGACAGAGGAAAAATATCATCTATAGACATTACGAAGCTAGTAATTAGGGGGAAAAAATAAATGCTACATTTCACAGCATACATGAAGTCGCCACTGGTTGCTTCCATTTGTGCATTAACTGCAGCAAAATTCAGTACAGAATTATTTCAAATAATGTTAACACCGAAGACAGAAGTATACCTAGTGAATAGCAAAAACAGTATTTTCCTTATTATCCGCAGAATAATAAAGTTCAGGCAAGCTACTTAGGTGACATAATGAGCTTAGCATCAGCTACCAACTCCTGAAACTTTCTAAATCTTAATTATAATCCCTGGTTCATAATGTAAAAAGAACATGTAATTTTGTGTTGTTGAGTCCATCTGTGATCCAGCATTCCAATTCTAAAGAACCCAAATTTTATCTCTGACTTTTGATATTCAAATGTGTAAGATATATATTTAAATTCAGTAAATACAGATAAGATACAGATATGATTCTGATGTGACAACAAATTTTAAAATATTACATGTTTTTAAAAATCCATTATATACAGTACTCCTACACATTCTTATGCCTGCCTGTTTATAAAATGCTGTAGGAGCAAACATATTAATACATTTTGGCATTTTATTGTTGCATAATCTTTGAAGTTTTTGTATTAGATAGTAATTTTCAATGAAATCTGATTAGATTAATTATTTCTACACTGAATTAATTAGTTTGTCCAGTTTTAATATCTCCATCAGATTCTGTTAAATTCATAATAATATGTGAGAGGCTCGGTGCCGAATTATTATGTACAAATAATTTCTAAATTAGGATATAATATATGGAGCAATCTGGAGGCCCTAGTGTATGCCCAGGGGCCTGCCATAAGTGAAGAGATCCAAATTTACACATGTTTTAAAATAACTCTTGCATTGCATCCATAAAAATGATAATTATGTGTTGGATTGGGTAATGGATAGGCACACACAGCCTTAACGGTAACAACAGCTCTTTATTAAGTACAACAAATGAGAACAATCCAGGGAAGATTAAGTCTGACAGCAGCCCTTTTATAGGGAGCTGTCAGACCCTTTGACCAATAGGATTAGACCTCTGTTCCCACCGGAACAGAGGACCTTGGTGGAAACCACTGTAGTTAGAACAAATATCTAACACTTGGATGGAACAATCCTAGTAGTTTCGTAGTCATGCAGGTAGGCAGTCTTTTGGGTAGCTCTGCCTGACCTGCGCAGTTCAGTAGAAGGGGTTTCCTTGGACAGATCGAACAGACCTGTTTGCTCCGCAGCTCCGCTTGGTGGAAGCTCCTGGAAACTTTCACATGCCACGGTGGGAGCTTCTAGAGCCAGTTCAGTCGGAACTCGCTGCAGGCCTGCAACATAACCAGATAAGTTGTCCGGTACCCTCTGGCTTGAGCTGTCCGTGGAAGGAGTGAGTGTTTGCTCCGTTTTGGTAGGGCTTTGGCTAACTCATGTAGGAGTTATCTCTGGTTGTCTAAGAGTGGAGTTGGAGAGGTGGTCACGAAGTTGGTCAATATGCCTTCTCCAATTCCTACCATCCTCGAGCTCTAGGAGGTAAGAGTGAGGGCCGGTGGGCACAGCTACTGCGCATACAGCAGCTGTCATCTTCCTCGCCCTCTGAGCTCTCGGGTTCCGCAGCCTCGCAATGTATGTGTGTACTTTTTCGCGTGTCTTGTGGAGCATTTTGGCGCTACAGAGTCTCAATAGATTTGACGGCTGATTCGGACCCCCTGGATTCGTCGAAGGTGATCTGCAGAGTGAGGTTAGATTTAGCAAGTAACCTCCTCTGTAGGTTAATATCCTGCATGCTGCAAATTATGCGGTCCAGAATCAGCTCGTCCAGGTCTTGGAATTCGCAGTACGCTACGGTTTTGCGAAGCACCGCAAGGTACTCATTAATCAACTCGCCCTCTTTCTGGTTCCTGATGTTAACCTCATGCCGGCGAACCTGCTTGGATGGCTTGGGGGCATAGTGGGTCCTTAGCGTCTGCTGAAGCATGGACCAAGCGACCGATTGTAGCTGCGTTGGTTCTGACAGGTCTTTGGCAGTCTCGAACACTTTCCGTCCACAGTAACCGAAGAACATGTTCTTCTTGCGGCCTTCAGAAAGGCCCATGAGGTCGTTTGCCTCAAGAAAACAGTCAAATCGTAGCATGTACAAGTCCCAGTGCTCAGTGACTGGGTCATATGGAGCCGGTGGGGCATGCATGGCCATTTTGTGCCAAAACCAAAAATTGATGCTTGAAGCCGTGCTGAGCTCCGGGCTGGATTACTTGCTGGATTTCTATGCTCTTTTTGGTTCGCCTAGTTGCCATCCAATCCCACCCTCATCACCAGTGTTGGATTGGGTAATGCATAGGCACACACAGGCTTAATGGTAACAACAGCTCTTTATTAAGTACAACAAGTGAGAACAATCCAGTGAAGTTTGAGTCTGACAGCAGTCCTTTTATAGGGAGCTGTCAGACCCTTCGACCAATAGGATTAAACCTCTGTTCCCGCTGGAACAGAGGACCTTGGTGGAAACCACTGTAGTTAGAACAAGTATCTAACACCATGTATCCTAATTCTTCCTGATAATGAAGTCGCCAGCTACCTTTCATGTAGGTTTCATACATGAATTAGACAATGCACATAGTTCTCGAATCTCTTTATTTCCTTTCCCAGCTGACTTTTTTTTTTCTGACAGTGGAGTTTATTCTATCTATATTTACCTGCTCCACATTACAAGATGAACTTAAAATGGTGGTGGTGGTGTTGGTGGTGGTGGTGGTGGTGTTGATGATGATGATGATGATGATGATGATGATGATATCTATTCAGTCATGTCCAACTCTTGGTGATTCTGTGGGCCAGGTCTCAGCACATCTTCTGATCTTGTACTATTCTCCATTGCATTCACAAATAAACCTTATTAGTTGGACCTGTCTATTGGAAAGAGCCAGAAAACCTTGGAAGGATATGGCAAAACAGTTGTGGTTCACTGTTAAAATCCATTGCTCGTGGCAAACAATATTTATTAAATTCCTCTTAACGTGACTTTCAGTCTCAGAGCAGACTATAGGGATGTGACCTCAGAAACTGCTTGTAGTCACGTTCTCTTATTCTGGGTCTCACTGCCATGCAGACATGAGAATGTAGAAAGAATACAATTAAAAGGTGTGTGTGTGGGGGGGGGAATTACACTTGATTACTTTGCCATATCTGGCTGATTAAGCAAAATGGAACTTCTCCCATTGAATATGTTCTCTAATTCTTCACAAGGGCAACAATAAAACTGCCAGAAAAGAAACGATCCATTTCTCACAAGCAATAATACTTATCTGCCTTTAACAGTGATTCAAAAATGAGGGTTACTAATGGTCATACTCTGAAAGCTGAAAAAGCAAATGACCAGCAAGCCTTAGTAATGAAAAACATGGACCATCACCCAAAAATAGGCTAGGATTTAAATGTAAAAAAGTCCGAATTAATGACCACAACAGGTTCAACAACCAGACTTAGAATAGACAATGAAAATACTGAAGCGGTAAATAGCTTTTGCCTTTTAGAAACAACTACTGTATGAACAGTAAAAGAGCTAATGGTTAAGAAATAAGCCACTATCACTTAGTAGAAAGGAAGTTGGAAAAGATATTCCGATGCCATGAGGTGGTAATGCACATGTTCATTTTGAGTTCTTATAAATAGATCCTTTATTCTGTTAGCTTAAGTATTACAAAGCATGAATCTCAGTGCTGTGACTCTGAAATGGAGGCAGATAATAAAAACCAGACTGCTCTCCTTCTTTCAGAGGAAGAATGGAAGGGTGTAAGAGGATTCAGACACTAAACAATGTTGTTTATTGAATGTGTTGATATTATCTAAAAGCACAGAATACTAACAGTGTGAAAAGAAACAGGGAAGTCAATTCAATAGTTTATCAAAAGAATTTCATTGTTAGAGTCATATTGTAATTTGCAGTGTTCCTTCTGTCCTTCTTTCCCTGGTAACAACTCAACTGCGCACAATCTTTCTCCTCTAGTTCTTTGGGAGGAACCCAGTGATCATTGTAATTAATGCCAATTAAAGTATGCTTTGTTGCATCTATCTCCAAAACCTAGGTTTCATATTTAAATTGAACATTTTTTTCTCAGAAATGAAAACTGTGCAAGCAGTGTTTTTCCTTGTGACACCATGGAAGCAAAAGCCAGATGGTCTGTCTCAAATTGTCATACTTCAGACATATTGTGTAAAGACTTATTGTAGCTCTGTAGAAAAGACTCTAGTGCTTATAAAGAGAGAGAAAGAAGGAAATGGGAGAAAAAAAACAATCAGCATTAAGGTGGATGGACTGTGAAAATATCTTGAGATACCAGAGGAAGAGCTGCAGACTAACAACAGTCTGACAAAAATATCTTCGCCTGTGAAAGAAATGGGGATGGAGGAAACATCTCAGGAGTATCTATAGTTTTCTGGGGAATAAAGGCAATGGTTGGGAATCTTGCAAAATTATGTTACTGTAACCTTAAAATAAAGGTTAAATTAGTACTCATGATTTTGACTACTTCAAAGCCTGACACGTTCAATGATCTTAGTAATAGGTACACTATTGGAATACCAGAAGGACTAGGCTGAGGATCTTCCTGAAGAAAAATTATCTATTGTATGTGGTCACTGAGGGTTGACACCACATAATTAATCCATCATAGCCTGGACAAGAGAGAAATTCAAATTAAATCCAGAGAAGTAATAGTATAGCCTTTATTGTCATAGTACAAAATGAATACAGCAAAATTGGTTAGGAAAGGGAGAGGTGATGTTTGTAAATAGGAAATGGAATTTTGAATAAGAAATTGCTGTCTTTCATCCACTTTTTGGGGATTTGTCATGTTGCTGATTTGGAAAGAAGGAAATGGGACATAACCTATCCCTAAAAGTTATGCCTATATTTTAATTGCTATAATTCTATTGTAATGAAGTACATATATTAGGATTAGGATTTAACTGCCTTAAATCCTTTGGCAAATTAGCAGTCTAGAAGTAGATAGATAGATGATAGATAGATACTGTAGATAGATAGATAGATAGATAGATAGATAGATAGATAGATAGATGATAGATAGATAGATGCAAACATATTTATGATTGGATTTAGATAATTTATAGATAATTTTGTTTAATTCATATTTTATAAAGTCTAATTCTTCAACTACCATGTTTTTCCAAATTTTGTGATGCTGGCCTCATCTTAAAATTGCATACAGATCTGTTCCTTAGAAGAACGTTGGTTGAAAAAATACATAGAACCATAAAAATAATATATAATATGAATGCTAGATGAAAAATATATTAGAAGATATGTTTTTTTTACAAAAAACAAAATCACAGACTGATGCAGAAAGAAAATGGAATGGGCTTACAATCAACTACAGATGAACTGACATGGATCAAGTATTGACAAGCCCCTTGATAGTTGAGTAGTCGATCTATTGAAATCAATCTATTGAAATCAATGAATTCACTTTGGTGCATCAAAGTATAATCAAGGATGAATCAATGAGTCCTGCTTCTGCAGACATCCAGCAAAACTACCTTTTAACGAAATACTAATACTACTAAACAAAGATACTTACTATAGGCTACCAGCTGAAACTGCTTTACTATAACCTTAGAGCTAATCATATATGATGTTCTATGAGCCTGGAAAACCATCATGTTGTTCTCACCAAGGGAGAGGTCATAACTATCCCCACAGGCATATGAAAATATCTTGGACTGTGGTCTCTGAGCATTTTCATTCCATGTTTCATATACACCCAGCAATACAAGGAACAATTATTCTGAAGGGCTGCAACATTATCTTTACTCTCTTTTATTTTTAAAAAAATCAAAGGGCTTAACTCAAAGAGCATAAAAAGCCATTTTACTATTGAAGATCCTAAATAGCTTTAGCATGTCAAGAACTTCCATTTAATATCTCCCATTTATGAAAAGTTCTAGCATTTCAAATAAGGAAATTCTGACCATTTTGCATTTCTTTCCAGTCATTTTTAACACATTGAATTAGTAAAAAAAAATCGATTTGTAATATTAAGCCTTTTACTCTATAACTGATTGGCCTTGATTCCAACATCATGTTTTCAAAATGCTCTTTAGAAGTGCAGGAACTGTTAATGTATTGATTAATTGCTGTAACTTTTATGTTAATTCAATCTGAACAGCTGGAAGCAGTTTACAAAAATCGAAGTATAGAATGCAAACATCAAAATACAACTAATAAAATCAACATAACCACACTTGATTTT
This sequence comes from Natrix helvetica, assembly GCF_964273705.1. NCBI lineage: Eukaryota > Metazoa > Chordata > Lepidosauria > Squamata > Natricidae > Natrix > Natrix helvetica. Next base: position 60,808,476 of record NC_138552.1, read on the forward strand.
AGCATAGTTGTTAGGTTTTTTCATTTATGTATGTACATATTCTTTATTCCATTCTTTGCCATTTGTGTTTATATTTAAGGCAATTACATTAATAGCATTAGCAATAACATTATTAATAATGTTTGAGAGGTTGGTACCTGCATCTAAGTTTCCCAATAAACAGAAGGGCTTCTGGTGATATGGTGACCAGAGATGGTATTCAGTCAGTTCTCTCCGGTTCAGGTAGTGGCAGTTGAGAGAGGCTCCATCCACCCGCCCCGACATTATGCGTGAACACTGCGCATGCGCAAATGGCAGTGCGCATGCATAGACACAGCATATGCTCACATTTGCAAACTGATGGGGAAGGTACCATATTTTTCGGAGTATAAGACGCACTTTTTTCCCTCAAAAAAGAGGCTGAAAATCTGGGTGCATCTTATACACTGAATACAGCATTTTTTGCCACCTGAAACCCTGCCCCTTTACTAAAATGGCTGTACATAGCTCTTAGGAGGCTTTCAGAGTGCTCCTGGGGGCTGGGAAGGGCAGAAATGAGCAAAAAACAGACCATTTTTTGCTCAATTTCCCTCCCTCCAGCCCCCAGAAGCACTCTATAAGCCTCCTAAAGGCTATGCATGTCCTCTTTTTTTGACAAAAATGGGTCTGTTTTTGCAAAAAAATGGGCCAATTTTTGCTCACTTTTGCCCCCCCCCCCCCCAGAGCACTCTACAAGTCTCCTAAGGGCTATTCATGCCCCTTCTTTTTGAAAAAACGGGCTGTTTTGGGGAGGTCTGCAGAGTGCAAAACCTTTTTTTTATTATTTGCCTCTTCAAAATCTTAGTGTGTCTTATACTCTGGTGCGTCTTATACTCTGAAAAATACGGTAAGTGAATCTGCTGATGGTGACATTCCTAGAAGAGTGGGGTCAATGTTTTTTCAGCCCATTATTTTCTGATTTGCAGCCACAGTAGGAATCTTAAGAGCAGGAATGGGAACAGAGAGCCTCACAAAATAATCTCTTTTATTCTGACTCTTAATTTTGGAGAAAAAAAATATCTCCCAAAATATCAACATTTTGGCATTTTGCCAACTACTTTGGGTGGCATGCTACTGTAGGTCACAAATGAGGTTGTTCACTTTTTATTTCAATTATTTGATGCTGAATTATTTTTGCCTTCCTGTACTTGTGATCTCTCCTTTCTTTGTAGTTGGAAAGCATTCACCAAATTGTTATTGAACAGCTGATCAATACAATGAATGGGTGGATACAATGAATGGGTGAACAATATCCTCTTTTGAGCAGACTGAAGAGGTTTTTTAACCTTCAATACCCAATAGCTTTCTAACGATGTATGTACCAAGAACTTCAGGGGGATCAGTCTCATTAAACATCACAGCAAGGCCCCAGAGTTAGATCCTTTTGTCAGGGTTTTTTGGTCATGTTGATGGGTTATAGCCTTGGGTAGTTAGTTGCCCAACATACTTTTGTTATTTAGGCTTTAAACACTTCAAGTCAAAAAGCTTAGACTGCTAAGCAAAGCATCAAATTTTTGGAGACCTGCTGCCTTACTTGTTTTTACACATGAATGGACCATTCAGTTTGATACCTGGAGTGCAGTTTTATTGAGGATCCCATTGAGTTCCTTTGTTAATAGTCTTCATTAAATGTTGACTGAAAAGCAGATCTCTGATTACAGTTTAAAATGTCCCCTACTATGTAATATACTGATTACTTGATTTTTAAAAAAAAACAAAAATCCACTTTTCCCTTGTAGCCAGGGGAAACAAGTAGTGCAGAAATTTAGAATCCATCAGCCAATCAGAATACTACATTTGTGGCTTACATCATGACTAAATTGTTTTGTCCTTTCTCCCACTATTCCTTTGTTTTATTAATTTGTTTCTTAGATCTATATCCTGCCTTCAGTTCAGGAGCTCAAGGCAACATACTGTATGTAGCTTTCCCTCCTCATATTTTTCTGCAGAAGAACCCTATGTGGAAAAGTTGTCGAATTATGCCAGGCCGGCTAGCCAAAACAGGTGGGTCTTCAGTTTACTGCGGAAGGAGCGGAGATCGGTTGTTGTTCTAATGTCTGGGGGGAGGTCGTTCCAAAGGGTAGGGCCCGCCACAGAGAAGGACCTACTCCTGGGCACCGCCCTCTGACAATCTCTAGAGGACGGCACCCGGAGGAGACCCTCTCTGTGTGAGCGAATGGGTCGCAAGGATGTATGGGGCAGGACACGATCCCGCAGGTAACTAGGCCCTGTGCCATGGAGCGCTTTGAAGATGGTAACTAACACCTTGAAGCGCACCCGGTAGGCCACAGGAAGCCAGTGCAGCTCGCGCAGGAGCGGTGTTATATGGGAGAACCTCGATCTCCCCATAATTACCCGCGCGGCTGCATTCTGGACCAACTGCAGTCTCCGGGTGCACCTCAAGGGGAGCCCCATGTAGAGAGCATTACAGTAGTCCAGGCGAGACGTCACCAGCGCGAGAGTGATTGTGTGCAGGGCCTCCCGGTCCAAAAGGGGTCGCAATTGGCGCACCAGGCGAACCTGGTGGAATGTCCCCCTCGCCACGGCTGCCACATGATCTTCCATAGCCAGCCGGGCATCAAGGAGGACGCCCAAATTGCGTGCCCGTTCCACCGGGGCTAATTGTTCATCCCCGATGGCCAGCGATGGAATGTGCTGGTTGTACCGGGGTGCCGGAAGCCACAGCCACTCTGTCTTGGAGGGGTTGAGCTTGAGCCTGTTGTCACCCATCCAGACCCGCACGGCTTCCAGACAACGGGACATCACTTCAACAGCCTCGTTGGGGTGGTTTGGGGTGGAAAAATACAGCTGAGTGTCATCAGCGTACAGATGATATCTCACCCCAAAACCACAGATGATCTCGCCCAGCGGTTTCATATATGTGTTGAACAGGAGAGGCGAGAGGATCGACCCCTGTGGGACCCCACAAGTGAGGGGCCTCGGGGTCGACCTCTGCTCCCCTGTCAACACACATTGCGTCCGGCCAGAGAGGTAGGAGCAGAACCACCGCAATACGGTGCCCCCGATCCCCAACCCCTCCAGACGGCGCAATAGGATACCATGGTCGATGGTATCGAAAGCTGCCGAGAGGTCTAATAGGACAAGGATGGAGGAACAACCCCCATCCTTTGCCCTCCAGAGATCATCCACCAACGCGACCAAGGCCGTCTCCGTGCTGTGACCGGGTCGGAAGCCGGACTGGCGCGGGTCTAGATAATCATCTTCCTCCAGGTGACGCGGGAACTGCTGAGCCACCACACTCTCAACAACCTTCACTAAAAAAGGAAGGTTGGAGACAGGACGATAATTTGCTAGCTCCATTGGGTCCAGAGAAGGCTTCTTGAGCAGGGGTCTCACCACCGCCTCTTTCAAGGCGGTTGGTAAAAGGCCCTCACCCAACGAAGCGTTCACCAGTCCCAGTAGCCAGCCACGTGAACCCTCCCAGGAAGCCAGTACCAACCAGGAGGGGCATGGGTCCAATAAACATGGTTTAAACCCCGTGGTTTTGGGGTTGAGTATCACCTCTACGCTGATGATACTCAGCTGTATATTTCAACTCCAAACCACCCCAACGAGGCTGTCGAAGTAATGTCCCGGTGTTTGGAGGCCGTCGGGGTCTGGATGGAGGACAACAGACTTAAACTCAACCCCTCCAAGACTGAGTGGCTGTGGCTACCGGCACCTCGATTCAGCCAGCTGATTCCATCGCTGGCCATAGGGGGCGAGCAGTTGCCCCCTGTGGAACGGGCGCGCAATTTGGGCGTCCTCCTTGATGCCCGGCTGTCAATGGATGACCATGTGGCGGCCGTGGCAAGGGGGGCGTTCCACCAGGTTCGCCTGGTGCGCCAATTGCGCCCCCTACTGGACCGGGATGCCCTACGCACGGTCACTCATGCGCTGGTGACGTCCCGCCTGGATTACTGCAACGCTCTCTACATGGGGCTGCCCTTGGGACGCGCCCGGAGACTGCAGTTAGTTCAGAATGCAGCCGCGCGGGCTGTGATGGGGAGTACGAGGTACTCCCACGTAACACCTCTCCTGCGCGAGCTGCATTGGCTACCTGTGGTTTTTCGGGTGCGTTTCAAGGTGCTGATTACCATCTTTAAAGCGCTCCATGGCACGGGACCTAGTTACTTGCGGGATCGCATCCTCCCACATACATCCCTGCGGCCAATACGCTCACACAGGGAGGGACTTCTCCTGGTGCCATCCACTGGACAATGCCGGCGGGCGACACCGAGGAGTAGGGCCTTCTCTGTGATGGGCCCAACCCTCTGGAATGACCTCCCCCCCGACATTAGAACCACTTCTGACCTCCGCTCCTTCCGGCAAAAACTGAAGACCCACCTGTTCCGATTAGCAGGCCTGGCATAATTCAACTGTCCCTCCTGGCAAACGCACTATATCTGGTTATTTTAGGGGTTTTTTAATTCACTGTATTTGTTTTTAGGGGTTTGAACTTATTTTAATCTGCTTTGTACAGTTCTTTTAATGTCATTCTTACCTCCTCCATGTCAACTGTCAATTGTACATACTTAATTTTATTGTATCTGATATATTTTGTATGAACTGTACACCGCCCCGAGTCCCTTTCGGGAGAGGGGGCGGTCTAGAAGCATTAAATTAAATTAAATTAAATTAAATTAAATGTGGTGGCTCGCAGTCGCCCGCGCAACCTGTCCAAATCTTCGGTGACAACAGGGTCAAACTCCTCCCAGCGTGGAATCTCAAGACTAGCCTCGGACGCCCCCCCTGGAGCACTGGAATGGGTCCACCCCCTCCGGACAATTTGTCCCAAACTCATCCAGGGAGTTTCTGTAATTGAGGATGGGCGCAATCCAGGGTTATTACCGGGGTTGGGCTGCTACGAATTTGGCTGGGTTAGGGAGAATCCATAGCTAACATTGTGACTGGTTTGGAGAACCTCCAAATCCCACCCCTGGCTGGCCCCTCCCACCCCACCTTGCTCCTCCCACCCTGCCCCTCCCCTCCCAGGAGTCTCCACATGGCTCGTTTTGGATGCAAGGTAAGTGCAGGGCCCACGTGGAGGCTTGGGGAAGGGAAAGAACAGGCCTCCCAGAAGTTCTGGAAGGCCTACAGAGTCTGGAGAAAGTAGTTTTTACCCTCCCAGAGGCTTGAGGAAAGCCTCGGGAGCCTGGGGAAGGCGAAACACACCACCACCCTGCCGTGGTTCAGGAGGCCAACTAGGCCATGCCCAACATGGCCACGGCCACCCAGCAACCAGGCAGAAAACCCGTTGCTGAAATTTTTGAAGCCCACCCCTGGTTATTACATTTCCAGTCCAAAATTGTAGCTGCCATCCCATTCTGATTTTCATTGCATTTTCTGTATTATTAAGTATGCCCAAATGTATCATTAAAAAGCTATTACATTAGCATTGACATATACTAGGAAATTCCCGCTGAGCCTTAGGATGCCTTTCCTGGTTTATGCCTTCCTCCTGGACATCTAGCATCGCTTCCTGCATATTTAAAAAATATCTGGAATTTTTGACGCCACTGTATAATATTCATGTATGCATAGACATTTAAAATACTGAGTTGCAGAAAAAGCAGCGGACCCTTACAACATTTTTGTTTATAAATGCTAAGGCATTACATTGCATACGTAAGATGGGTGGCAAATAAATTTAATAAATAAATAAATAAATAAAATTGCTTTGAATATGTGCTCTATTTCCAGAAGGATAAATAAAATTTCTCGATTACTAGGAAACGTAGCTCAAGCTTTGAAGTCCTGGACATTTTTGCTTATTTGATTCAGGAGGGAGGACAACTAATAGCAGGGAGTTTTTACACATTTCCTATCACTATAGATGGTCCTTGACTTACAACAGTTCATTGAGTGACCGTTCAAAGTTACAATGGCACTGAAAAAAGTGACTTATGACCATTTTTCAAAGTTACAACCTATGTGTCATGTAGTTCAGCATCAAGAAACCTCAGACAACACAGTTCAGTCTGAAGCGTTTAGCCCTGAAAGCATGAAACCCGGCACAAAGTGATCAACAAGCAAAGAAGCAAAACAAAGTCAGCAATACCTGCAGTTTATCCCTTCCCCTTAAGTATGTGTGTTTATCTCACCCCCTGTCATCCCCACCCCCTGGTGTCCACCCACATTTAGTTCAACAGAAACTTTGTGTGTGCACCCGCCCCACTCCCTGTCTTCCAGTTGCCGGTGTTCAGCTATTTCAGCCACTCTCTGCTTCCCAGCTAATTGCAGGCTATTCACTTCCCAGCTGACTGCAGGTTCGGAGGCATTCCTGGCAGCACACAGCCCAATGGATCAGTGGCTTGGAGTTCACCCAGTGCTCAGCCTTTGCGCTCTTCCGCTGGTCATTCACCAGGTGCTCAGCTGTTCCACCTCTCAGTTGATGGCTCATGTAGCAATGGTGGATCCTCCCCTCCCCGAATGGCAGCCCTGGAATGGCTTGCTCATGGCTGGCGGTTTCAGGGTAGCATTCCCATGATCATGTGACCAAAATTCAGATGCTTGGCAAACTGTTTCATGCTTATGATGATGTGTCCCAGGGTCATGTGATCACCTTTTGCAACCATTTGACAAACAAAAATCAACGGGGAAGCCAGATTCACTTAACAACCATGTTACTACCATGTTACTAATTTAACAACTGAAGTGATTCACTTAACAACTGTGGCAAGAAAGGTTGTAAAATGAGACCAAACTCACTTAATAAATGTCTTTGCTTGTCAGATTTATGTCAGAAGATTGCAAAAGGTGATCACATGACCCCGGGACACTGTAATTGTCCTAAATATGAGTCAGTTGCCAACTATCTGAATTTTGATCATGTGACAATGGGATCATAAGTGTGAAAAATGGTCACAAGCCACGTTTTTCTGTGATGTTGTAACTTTCAGCAGTCACTAAATCAGGGGTGTCAAACTAGCAACTCACAGACCAGATGCGTCACAGCAAGTTTGACATCCGTGCACTAAGTGAATCAAAGGACTACCTGTTATTGGAAATTTATTAAAAGGTTCTTTTTTTAAACAGCAGATAAGAAGTCAGAAATCATAGAGAGTATTCCATTCACTTACATTAGAATAATGTAAACATCAGAAGGGAAGTCTGACATATTCCCAGAGACAATTCTCTGTAAGGCCACACATTTTGCCAGCTTACCTGAAATTTAAAGCTGCCCCCTAACCTAGCATATTAATGAGATCCCTTTAAATTTAAACTAATGCTTTTATCAAACTCTAAAATCATCAATTCAAACTCTGGTAATTTTACTGTGATTTGTTATTCTCCAAGCTGCACAAAACTATTTCATGTATCTGCATTAGATGTTTGGTGCTTGATTTATAATGCAGCCTGGGCTTCCAGTTCTTTTTCATTGCATCGGTGATTCAATCTCTTTGAAGCTTTGCTTTAAAATATTTTTTAAAATTATTTTTTTTCTACATACAACTAGAATAACCTTTTAAGAGAAAAGAAGCATTTTTTCTAAGAACAAACGAAATGCTTCTCACATTTCGTCTGTGGAAAAGAAAATGTATAAATACACTTTGGGCAATAGAGTGTACCTTTTTGGATGAGGCCATTCAACTAGTGTCCATAAACATTAAAGAACAACAGAAGGTGCCCAGACAGCTTCAATCTAAATCTATATATGTTTTAAAAAGTTAAAATTAAAACTCTGGCACGCCGGCTGATTTGCGGCCTTCCGGGGGGACTGGGGAAGGCTATTTTCACCCTCCCCAGGCTTCAGGAAAGCCTCTGGAGACTGGGGAGGGGTCGTGCATGCATGTGCTGTGGGGGTCACATGTGAATGCATAGGTGGGCGGAGAGGATTGAATTGGCACATGTGCATGTGCGATAGCACACACCATAAGAAAAAAGTTTGCCATCACTGATTTAGGGGGAAGGTTGCTGAAAACTAAGTATTTAGCAATCTTAAGAGAGTTCAGTCAAGACATTTGGAAGATCCATGAAAGGGGAAAAAAAGATGGAGAGCCTCTTTCCCAAACCAAGGCGCTGCACATCCCAGCTGGGAATTATGGGATTTGAAGTCTAATGCAATTGCCAGATGGCAGACAGAGAAAGACTCCTGTAACATTATGACTGAAACAAAGTTCTCTTTTTATTGTAGATTTCTGTGTTCGTAGAATACAGGAAATCAGCTATTATCTGCACTGTTTCTACAGCACAGCAGTTCCCCTCCTCAAGGCAACCAACTTCATTCTCAGCAGAATCCTCAAAATGAATGGAACTGTGATTGAAGGAAACCATGGAAATAATTTCCTCCGGACAAACTAAAGTGGGAAGTGATGTGGAAATGATGCTAACTGGGCAGAGATTTTAGCCTAGGTGAGCTTCTTTTGTAGTATACCTCTTAGTAGCTTTAAAGAAAATACTTTAATTTTAAAAAAAATGTTGGGGAAAATGTGTTTCTTTGACAGGGAGACCTTTGCTGCATTTGCAAGGTTTGAAGAAAAATGAAGCAAAATTGTTTCCTATATATTTTTACATTTCATTTTAACCCGTAAGTTAGAAAGTGAAAAACAACAAGGAATAGTTCAGGGAAACCTGAAGGAAAATGATAAGATTGCAGCCAATTTAAAAGAAAGAAATAGCTCGGGCAGGAGTTCTTAACCTTGGCCACTTTAAGACATGTGATCTTTCCAGAATTCCCCAGGAAATTGGGGAAGCAGGCCTGAGGAATTCTGGGAATTGAAGTCCATATGTCTTAAAGGGGTCAAGGTTGAAAAACACAGGGCTAGTGGGTCGTCATTTAGGAAAAGACACCTAGTCGGGCAACTGGTTTATCTAGCCATATTTTATTGGCAATAGTTGGTAATGGTCATCTAGGATCTTAGGCACGAATTTTCCCATTCATTCCAGGAGATGCTGTGGATTGAAACCTCCTTTCAGAGCCCTCCAAAGATAATAAGGCTGCAGTTCTATAGAATGTGTAATCTTTTCATTGACATTTCTTTTAAGACTATAGGGTCTATTCCCAGAATAGACAAATTACAGTTGTGGAAATTATACTTAATATGAATGATTATTTACTAATAATGCCCAATTTTGCATTCAATAACATAGGACCTACTACTAACTTATACATACTAATAAATTCTAATAGGCAAGTTCCAGCTCCAATACCTGTCATGCTCTCAACCTCACCAGTAAATTTACAACAGTTTTCAGGCACAAGGATTAGGTTTTTTTTTTCATGGCTTGATGAGTCTACAGCTCCAGCCAAACTGCATTAAGTAATGCCTCTTCTCTGGTTACTTATAAATGAAGAATAGAGTGTGGTGCAGAGCTGTTTTCTGATGTTGCTGCTTTTGAAATTGCTGGTCTGTTTAAAGGTGTTGTAGATGAGCTATTGGAATGTGTCCCATTATGTTGTTAGGGTGCTCCTCTATAACTGTTTTGTTTTCCATTGAAGTCTCTCACAAAATCTGCAGTTTCAAAGGAATATTCATGTGGTGCCAATTTCAAGTTGTGTTATTTTAACTAATGTAAATAGTAAGCAATTAAAAATGAATTGGAGAACCTAAACAAGACTATCCGTTAAATCCCTATCTGCCAAAAACTTATTTCTCTACTAATCTTGATAGAAAGGAATGGGAATGTCACGCACATTGGCAGTCACAATGCCATATTTAAGTGATGGATTAGGACTGTGATGAGAAACCTATGGCACGCGTGCCACAGGTGGCACATGGAGCCCTCTCTGTGGGCATGCAAGTCGTTGCCCCAGCTCAGTGCTACGGCACATGCGTGTGTGCCTCCCGCCGGCCATCTGATTATTGGGTCACTGCCGTGCATGTGCAGGGGGTAAGGGGGAGTGCAAGGGGGCTGCAGCAACCCCCCACACCCTGTTTTTGGTCCCAGGAGGCATCAGGGAGGCTGCTGGACCCAAAACAGGCCACAGGAGTGGGAGATGCAGTGCCCCCATGGCCCATTTTTGATCCCAGGAGACTTCAGGGAGGCCTGTTGGACCAAAATGGGGCATGGGGGTTCATTGCATGCATGCGCAGGAGGCAGGGGGGCACGTGTATGTGTGTCACATACACATTGCATTATGGGTGTGGGCACGCACATGCACTGTATTGTGCGCGTGGGCGTGCTTTTAGCACACGAGGACAATAAGGTTAGCCATCACTGGACTAGGAGCAGGGAAAGTCATGTGTGGTTCACATTTCACCATAGAAACTCCATGGTTGATTTGGAACATGTGTACAGAGAATGTAAATGGCAGAATTAAAATCATATTTCTTCTGTTCAATTTTCTTTTAAGAAAAAAATCATCCCTTGGTTATTATAATTATTTGGTAGTATTTTTTTTCTTATGTTAATATGTTCTCTATAAACTTGTAGACCTTTTATCCCTAAAGGGAGGCTAAACATCTTGAAGCACAATACATAATGCTACTATTACATTTTTTTAAGAAATAAGCTGTAAATATGCTTATTTCACCATGAATGCTTGAGTTTAAAAGTCAAGTCATTCCAAGATTCATATATGGGACAAATATCTCAACCCAACTTGAAGGTTGTTGGAGGATGGGGAGAATTGAATATTATATGTTAGATCGGGTAATGGAAAGGCACACACAGACTAACGGTAATAACAGCTCTTTATTAACTCAGTAGCAACTATGTACAATCCAGGGAAGATTGAGTCTGACAGCAGCCTTTTTATAGGGAGGTGTCAGACCCTTTGGCCAATGAGACTAAACCTCTGATCCCGCCAGAACAGAGGACCTTGGTGGAAACCATTATAGCTGAAGCTAGTATCTAACACCTCTTCCCTCTTAGATGGAGTAATCCGACTGGTTATGTAGTCACGCAGGTAGGAGGGCTTTTTGGTAGCTCTGCCTGACTTGCGCAGTTCAGTCAGATGGTATTCTTTGGACCTGTTTGCTCCGCAGCTCTGCTTGGTGGAAGCTCCTGGAAACTTTCACAGGCCGCGGCTCTGAGCTTCTAGAGCCGGTTCGCTCGGAGCTTACTACGGGCCTGCAAGACAAGCAGATGAGTTCCCCGGTACCCTCGGGCTTGAGCTGCCTGTGGATGGAGTGAGTTCTTGCTCCATTTGGGTAGGGCTTTGGCTAACTCGTGCAAGAGTTACCTCTCGTTGTCTAAGAGTGGAGTTGGAGAGGTGGCCAATTCCGACCATCCTCATGCTCTACAAGATAAGAGTGAGGCCCGGTGATGGTTATCACTGTGGCAGGAATCCACAGAGTTCCTCCGGCATAGTTGTGGGTGTAAACTGAATCCCCTATGCTAAAGTTCCGAATTTTGCTTGTGGAGTCAGGGGGCGATGCGGCAGAATAGTTTGGGTGCAGCCGCTCCAAGTGGGACCTTAGCTGGCAACCCATGAGAAGCTCAGAGGGGTTTCTCCCTGTAGTGGCACTGGGTGTGATGTGCTGAATTAGCAAATAGTGGTCAACCCATGTTTGCCAATCTCCCGGGCTGATCCTGGATAGGGCCTCTTTTGCAGATCTCACCATTCTCTCCACCTGACCATTGGAGACCAGATGGAATAGCGCGACCAGGGCATGTCTGATTCCCCGTGCTGCTAAGAAGATCTCAAATTGCATGGCCATGAATTGGGGCCCGTTGTCAGAGACCAGGACATTGGGCAGGCCGTGTTTGGAGAAAGTCTCTGTAGTACCTTGATGACCACTTCTGCTGTGGTGGAGGTCATCAGTACTACCTCTAGCCATTTCGAGTAGGCGTCCACAATTATGAGGAACGTCTGGTCATGAACTGGCCAGCAAAATCAATGTGCACCCTAGACCACCGTGCTTGAGGTCATTCCCACTCCTTAGCAGGCGCTCTGGGGGAGCTGGTCTGGACTCCTGGCACGGTATTCAGGTAGCCACCCATTTTTCGATCTCCCTGTCCATGTTAGGCCACTACAGTAACTCCTAGCCAAGGACTTCATCCTGACAATTCCAGGATGCCCTACATGTAAGGCCTCTAATACTGCAATGCACAGTTTGGGTGGAACAATGTCCCGGTCCCCCCACAGTAAACAGCCATTAACAACAGACAATTTGTCACACTTACAATGATACATTTTGAATTCAGACCCAACAGGCCCCTTGGGCCACCGCTCCACACCCAGTTCAAAATTTGTTTGATGGTGGAGTCTTTTGCAGAGTGGCAGGCAACATCACTAGATGAGACACGACCAGTCTCTAAGCAGTCAATGAGAAGAACTGGTGTCTTGGGGGTAGGGTCAGCAAGAAGTTCTGGTAGCAGGCAACGGCTCAGAGCGTCAGCAGGCCCCAAAGTGGAGCCTGGTCAGTTGACAAGGCAGTAGGAGTAGGCAGCTAAGAAAACGGTCCATCTGGTCATCCGTGGTGTTAATGACACAGGAGTAGATCGGTCCACAGCCAGAAAGCCCAGTAGCAGTTTATGGTCCGTAATGAGTTTGAAATCACGGCCATATGGGTACTCATGGAACCTTTTTACTCTGGCCACTACAGCCAAAGCCTCACAATCCAGCTGGCTGTAATTCTGCTCAGCATCGGACAAGGTCCTTGAGTGAAAAGCTATGGGAGCCTCGGTACCATTGGGCATGCGGTGGCTGAGGATGGCTCCAACGCCAAATGGGGTCATCAGGCGTCACAGGTCAGCACCAGTGGCAGGGTCTGACTGTACTGCACCAGGAACGTGTCTGCTGAGAGAAGTCTTTTTACCGTGGCAAATGCAGCAGCCTCAGCTCTGTCGCAGGACCACTTTGTGTTCTTCACCAGGAGATGATGTAAGGGCTCAGCAACGGTGGCTTTCTGTTTAAGAAAGACACTGTAGAAATTAAGGAGCCCTAGGAACGTCTGTAGCTCGGTTTGATTGCGAGGTGTAGGGGTGTCCTGAATTGCTTTAATTTTTTTTCGTGGTCGGGTGAATCCCAGAGCGGTCGATTAGGTACCCTAAGAATTCACCTCTTGGAACGTTAATTTGGCATTTTGCTTTTTTGAGACAGAGGCCTTTGTCTCTAATTCTAGCCAAAACAGTTCATAAATGTTTGAAAAGTTGCGCCTCACTTGCAGCCGATACCAAGGTGTCATCAAAATAGGGGGCGACTCCTGGAATCCCCTGCAAAAGCTGTTCCATGACACTTTGGAACAGTCCAGGGACGATACTAACTCCAAATTGCAGGCTGTGACATTTGAATGCACCCCTGTGTATCACAATGGTTTGGGCCTCCACCATAGCACCATCTACAGGCAATTGTTGGTCTGCCTGCGTCATGTCCAATTTAGCGAATACTTTGCCGGGGCCTAAAGAATGTAGTAGGTGCTGTGCAATGGGTACAGGGTAAGCGCTTTGTTGTAACACTTTATTGATTGTTCATTTGTAGTCCATGCAGATGCAGACAGACCTGTCAGATTTGGCAGATGTCACTGTAAGGGTCTCCCAGCATGCGTGATCAACCAGCTCTAGGATTCCCTGGCCTACGAGCTTGTCAATTTCCAGATCAATTTTGGGGCAGAGAGTGAATGGTACTCTCCTGGGTTTTAGCCTTATGGGGGCTATGTTGGCATCCAAATTAAAAGAGATTGGAGTCCCCACATAGTTACCCAGACTGGTGCTGAAGACGTCCTCGAACTCCTTAAAAATCGCTTCAGCACTCTCGTCTTTCAAGGCATTGATACTGGTCACTTCTAGGCCCAGGGCTTCAAACCAGTCAAGCCCCAGGAGGCTCTGCAGGTCACTGCTGACCACCATCACTGGGAGCTGGCCGCTGTATTTCTTGAATTGCACCTGGAAGGTGCCCTGACCCATGATGCGGACTCCGTTCCCTTGGTAATCGCGGAGGCGGATGTCAGGGGCGCGTAGATGCTGCTTCTTCAGGCTAGTGATAGCCCATTTGAGTGTAGACCATGGCATGATGGTCAGTGATGACCCCGTGTCGATCTCCATCTCGCATGGAGAGCCCTCGATGAGGACTGTGACCTTCAGCTTTTTTGGCTGCCTAGTATGGACTTGGACGATTGAGGTGTGGTAGGTGACCCTTGTGTCACCCTCTGAGTGCCGTGGTGGCTTCTGCCATGCCCCTTGGTTGGGCCTCTGCTGGCAGTTAGCTCAGCTTCTTGGCCAGGTCATTTTGTGTCCTGAGGGCGTTTTGAGTTTGCTGCTCAAAAATGGCTCCTCGAAGACGCGCTGAACTCCGGGCTGGATTACTTGCTGGATTGCTACCTCTTGTTGGTTCGCCTAGTTGCCTTCCAATCCCACCCTCATCACCAGTGTTAGATTGCGTAATGGAAAGGCACACACAGGCTAACAGTAACAACAGCTCTTTATTAACTCAGTAGCAACTATATACAATCCAGCGAAGGTTGAGTCTGACAGCAGCCCTTTTATAGGGAGCTGTCAGACCCTTCGACCAATGAGATTAAACCTCTGTTCCCACCGGAACAGAGGAGCTTGGTGGAAACCATTATAGCTGAAGCTAATATCTAACATTATATATACTATCTGAAGCTCCTAAAAGGAAAATGGGTTACAATTTTAACAAATAAAATTAATTAATGTAACTTGTAATCTGTTGGTAAGATAGTTATCTATGCATCAACAAGGAACAAAAAGAACAAATGTCAATGTGTATGAATAAATGCAAATTTGGAAATAAGGCTATAAAAATCATAACTCAATGCTATAACAAGTGTGCCTGTTCAATCTCCTATCAAGATAATTATCTTCAAGTCTTCAGTTCTACCACCTTGAAGGGTTCTCTAAACTGAACTTGGATCAGTGCAGGATACCTTTCAGAGAGAATGACTTCAGTTCTGTCAATCTTCTAAAGAGAGGACTGTTTTTTCATCAGACAGAGAGACTTTCACCTTTGTAAAGTGAAATAAGTGGCAATTCTGATTATGAGGTATGATTATAGCTTTTTTAAGAACATGTGGGCTGAGAAAAGGTCTCAGTTTGATCACCATGTTTCAAGTTGACATGAATAGGTAGCAGATAATTAAAGACACCTATGCTTGCATCTCTTGAAGTCCTGCCCATCAGAGCAGAAAACATTGAATTGGGAGGGCATCCAATTTGACATAATGTTCAGACAACTTCTCATGTGCAAAATATGCCGGTGTTTGGTAATAGGAAATTACCATATGAAATTCCTTGCAGGACAGGAAACCAATGAAGGGCATTCAGTATATGTGAGCTAATTTTAAATCACCTCCTCAATCCCCTTAAACACTGTATGCTGATGAGATAAAGCCCATAGAGTAAAACTTGTTTCTCCGTTTTTGCAACATCTGATGTTTATTAAGCATTTTCCCTATAGTGAAGCCTTGTTTCTGAGCAATACTTCTGGCAACAAAGCCACTACTTTGGCATCATACTGACCTTCATTTACTAAATTTATTTAATTGTTTCTTGCTGCTGTATATCATCTACCTTGTCACATTATTTTAGCTGAGTCTGAACTGGCACAATAATTTGCTTATCAATCACTTTGTTGTCTTATATTCACCAAGGGTAAGAAGATATTCCACATTTGCAAAGGCTTAATAACTCAGCTCCCACACAGACACAGGTATGCTGCCTAAAATATTGGGGCAGAATCAAGTAAAAAAACAGCTATTTTTAAAAAGTTGTATACTAAAAAGAAGTAGCATACAGTGCAATACAAAACAATGTACCAAAGATAGCATTGCAGGATCCAATTTGGGTCTGTCACCAGCAATAGAATTTTTGTTTGCTCAAGTTTTTGGACTCGGGCTGGAGCCCATCTTTGGGGAATTTTTCTCTAGCAGAATTTTACCATACACAGAATAGCCCAAAGCAAAGACTTTGCTAGAGAGAAGTTCCCTGAAGATGGGCTTCAGCATAAGTGTGAAAGCTCAGAAGACAAAACCTCTGGTCATAGCGACCATCCCAGATTGGATTCTGCATCATTATGCTGGGACATGTACATTCAACTTCATTCGTAAAAAATATATTGCATACTTAATTCAGATGTTTCTTACACTTCATTCAATTCACCTTGAGAAATGATATTAGCAAGAATATCATTAGAATGAATCTATTCTTCATATAATTAATAGCTGTCAATTATATGAATTACAAGTAGAGCAGTGGTGGGTTACGACCGGTGCCTGCCTGGAGCACCGGGTACCGTTCCGATACGGTGCTTCGGAGGGCCTTCCCGCCAGCCTGCGCTCCTTATCGGTATTTGAGGTTTTGGGGGCTTCCACACACATGCACGGAGCGTACGGTGCCTGCGTGATGCTCTTCTGAGCAGCTGGAGCTTTGAGGGAAGTAAATACGCATGCTCACACTGCGTGCGTGTGCACAGGGGCTGCTCGCGTTCATGTGGTGGATGCCTGGCCCCGTTGCACTGTACCAGTTGCACTGGAATCCAGAACACACCACTGATGTAGAGGCAGTTTGACCTAGTGGTTAAGGCAACAGGCTAAAAAGTGGGAGATGGTAGTTCTAATCCCAGTGAGAGTTCTAATCCCACTTTAAGTATGTGAGTCAGTTGGGTGACTGGACTTTCTTAAAACTGAAGACTCTTCTTGAATGAGAAGCAAAACATTTTCAAGGAAAAAACCCAAGAAAGTCCAGCTTTGAACAGCACCTTTGGGACAATCATGACCTCCATAAATATTCAGCCCAATTCATTCCACAAAGTTCTTGTTTTGGGAAAAATAGGAGGAGGAAAGAGTATTAGGTATGTTTGCTGCCTGGAGTTATTCATAAAAATAATGAAGGTGGAAAACAAATAACCTTGTCTCTATCTGTTACTATTACTACTGTTAGATTGGTGGGCGCTGGTCAGAAACCCGGAGGACTGCCTCGTTGTGTGAGAGGCGAGAAGTGAGAAGTGGGAAGATCTGAACGAAGCAGCTATAGGAGGGGTGAGCCGGTTAAAGTATCTCAGAGCAGAGCAGACACAATTGAATTGAATGGCAAACCTAGAACCTAGGTTTGAACCCTTGATGCTATTATCGCACCTCTGACTTTGACTTTGTCACTTGCTTTTAACATCTTTTTAAACATCTTTTTAAATATCTGCTTTTTAAACACCTTTTTAACATCTGCTTTGCCGGCTCCTACACCATTTTGAAACCCTCCTGAGTGAAACCCGGTTAGGCGACTAGCCCATTAACTCACCCTTTCATCTTGGGTCAGGAAAACCGTCTCGACAAACAATGATTTTACATCTATTTCTCCAGCACCTATTACCAACCAATTTTACCCCATGATTCCATTTCTATGTACACGAAGCCGGAATTACTGCGGCTGCGGGAATCCCCTTTCTCGCAGGTTTGGCCTCCAGCCCTTTCGAGGGCCCACCTTGAGGACGGGTTTATTAACCCTGAGAGGTGGAGGAAGCGCAGATTAAGGGTTTTTTAAGTAAAATATTTTTTAAGAATTTGTAGGGACCCCGGGGTTGGGGGGTGGGAGGAGGGGGGGGGAAACAGGTCAGGAGGGATGGTAGAGCCAGGCATCTAGGTGTGGTCGAAGGAGGAGGGAGCGGAGTGGGGGAGGAGAGGGAAGATAGCATTCCTGTGCAGGGCTTTTTGATACCAACGGTCGTGGGGAGGGGCAGGTGCGAGGACAGATCAAGAGCGCGTAGTCGGTTGGGAGACCGGGGTTTTTGGTCATTCCCGGTCGTCTGTACCAACCCCTGCATACTAGGTGGTCAGGATCTACAGACCCAAGGCCTGAGACTGCTGTTATGCAACGCGAGGTCCGTTGTCAATAAGGCCCCCCTCATCCACGATCTAATTTTGGAGGGGGAGCCGGACCTCGCAGGAATAACTGAGACCTGGTTGGGACACGAGGGAGGTTTACCCCTCGTGGAAATGTGCCCGCCAGGTTATCGAGCATTTCACCAGCCTCGGGCACAGGGAAGGGGCGGCGGGGTAGCAGTGATTATCCGGGAAGACTTAGAGCCGAGAGAGTTCACCGTGCCACAGACATCCGGGTGTGAGTCCCTTGTCGTGAGATGGGGCCCAGGGAGGCAGTTGGGCCTGCTGATAGTATACCTGGCTCCTCGCTATACGTCAGCGGCCCTGCCTGAACTCCTCGAGCTGATCTCATCGGTGGCGGTTGAGACCCCCAAACTTTTAGTGATGGGGGATTTTAATCTGCCGTCGATGGGAGAAGCGTCTGAGGGGGTTCGGGAGTTCATGGCTTCCATGACAGCCATGGACCTGACCCAGTTAATTCAGGGCCCTACTCACGAGGGAGGCCACACGCTGGACCTTGTCTTTGTCTCTGGCCAGTGGATGAGTGATCTGGGAATAGGGGATCCAGCCATTATTCCCCTGTCATGGTCGGATCACTCACTTCTCCGGCTGGACTTCCCTGGTGCTACCCCCCGCCGCGAGGAGGCGGAACCGGAAGGTATTAGATGGTTCCGCCCCAAGCGCCTGATGGAACCAGATAGGTGCCAGACGGAGCTTGGGCCACCTCCTGTGGACCTGACCCGCCCCCGAGTGGAGGACCTGGTAGACGCATGGAATAGTGCGACTACCGGGGCCCTAGACCGGGTGGCGCCTTTGCGGCCTCTCCTGCGGCGACGAACCACCCTGGCCCCTTGGTTTACCGAGGAGCTAAGGGTGATGAAACGCCACAAGAGACGCCTAGAGAGTCGTTGGAGATCCTCCCGGTCCGAATTTGACCGAGCACAGGCACGAGCCTATTTGAAGACGTACCTCGTGGCACTAAGAGCGGCCAAACGTCAACATTGCGCCGCTCTTATTGCATCCGCAGATAACCGCCCTGCCGCCCTGTTTCGGGTGACTCGCTCCCTCTTGTTTGAGAGACCGCGGGAAGCCCCTTTACAGGGCAGAGCAGAGGAGTTTGGGAAATATCTACAGGACAAAGTCGCTCAAATCCGGATGGGATGGGCCCCTTTCAGTGGTTCAGTAGAGACGCCCGTGGCGAGTCTTGAGGGACCGCTTTGGGAGGAGTTTGACTCGGTTGCCATCGAGGATTTGGACAGGTTGCGTGGACGTCTGCGACCCACCACCTGTTTATTGGACCCGTGTCCCTCCTGGCTTGTACTGGCATCCTGGGAGGTTACGCGCGACTGGCTCCTGGGCCTAGTGAACGCCTCGTTGGGTGAGGGGTCTCTACCGGCCGCCTTGAAAGAGGCGGTGGTGAGGCCCCTGCTCAAGAAGCCTTCCCTGGACCCAACGGACCTAGTCAATTATCGTCCAGTCTCCAACCTTCCTTTCTTAGCGAACGTTGTAGAGAGTGTGGTGGTACAGCAGTTCCCACGTCACCTGGAGGAAAATGATTATCTAGACCCGCGCCAGTCCGGCTTCCGACCCGGGCACAGCACGGAGACGGCCTTGGTCGCATTGGTTGATGATCTCTGGAGGGCCAGAGATAGGGGTTGTTCCTCTATCCTGGTCCTATTAGATCTCTCGGCGGCGTTCGATACCATCGACCATGGTATCCTGTTGCACCGGCTAGAGGGGTTGGGAGTCAGGGGCACCGTTTTACGGTGGTTTGGCTCCTACCTCTCTGACCGGACGCAACGTGTGTTGGCAGGGGAGCAGAGATCGACCCGGAGGCCACTCACATGTGGAGTGCCACAGGGATCGGTGCTCTCGCCTCTCCTGTTCAACTCATACATGAAACCGCTGGGCGAGATCATCCGTGGTTTTGGGGTGGGATATCATCTGTATGCTGATGATACTCAGCTATACATTTCCACCCTGAACCACCCCAATGAGGCCGTTGAAATGATGTCCCGGTGTTTGGAGGCCGTACGGGTCTGGATGGATGGCAACCGACTAAAACTCAACCCTTCCAAGACGGAGTGGCTGTGGCTTCCGGCCTCCCGGTTCAACCAGGTGCTTCCATCTCTGGCCATCGGGGGCGTGCAACTAGCCCCCATGGAACAGGTGCGCAATTTGGGCGTCCTCCTAGATGCCCGGCTGTCCATGGATGACCATGTAACAGCCGTGGCAAGGGGGGCGTTCCATCAGGTCCGCCTGATGCGCCAATTGCGCCCCTTATTGGACCGGGATGCCCTACGCACAGTCACCCATGCGCTAGTGACGTCTCGCCTGGACTACTGCAATGCTCTCTACATGGGGCTTCCCTTGAGATGCACTCGGAGACTGCAGTTGGTCCAGAATGCGGCCGCGCGGGTGATTATGGGGAGGACTAGATACTCCCCTGTAACACCTCTCCTGCGCGAGCTGCACTGGCTTCCTGTAGTCTACCGAGTGCGTTTCAAGGTTTTGATTATGATCTTTAAAGCGCTTCATGGCACAGGACCTAGTTACATGCAGGATCGCATCCTGCCCCATGCATCCCTACGACCAATCCGCTCACACAGAGAGGGACTTCTCCGGGTGCCGTCCACTATACAGTGTCGGGGGGCGACACCCAGGAGCAGAGCCTTCTCTGTGATGGGCCCAGCCCTGTGGAATGACCTCCCCCGTGACATCAGGATTATTTCCGATCTCCGCTCCTTCCGTGTACAGCTGAAGACCCACCTCTTTCAATTATCTGGCCTGGCTCAACCGTAAATTTTTTCTTATTCCTCCTGACAGTCCTTTTAAATTTTTTAAATTTTAAATTTTGTCATTATAATTGGGGTATTTTAACGGTGATTTTTAACTGTCTAATGTGATGTAACTTGTTACCTCCTCCGTGCATGTATGTCCTTGTATATATGTATATTTATGTGTTTGTATATATGTTTTTATGTTTTATATGTTCTATTGTACGCCGCCCCGAGTCCTATCTGGAAAGGGAGCGGCTAATAAATTCAAATTTATTATTATTATTATTATTATTATTATTATTATTATTATTATTATTATTAGGTAATGGATAGGCACACACAGGCTTAACGGTAACAACAGCTCTTTATTAAGTACAACGTGAGAACAATCCAGCGAAGGTTGAGTCTGACAGCAGCCCTTTTATAGGTAGCTGTCAGACCCTTCCACCAATAGGATTAAACCTCTATTCCCGCTGGAGCAGAGGACCTTGGTGGAAACCACTGTAGTTAGTACAAGTATCTAAGAACTACTTTCTCTTGTTCTTATTAAAGTTGCACTTTATTAAAATCCTGAACAAACAAGGCAAATGTTTATGCAACTTCCAGCTTTGTATATAACACTAAGCCATTTGTGACCTCACATGGTGACGTGTGAGCCAAACTGTCTAAACCAGGGTTATAAATTATAATGTTTATAATGGGATGATGCAGCTATTGATGATTTCAAAATATGGAGTTTAGAGAATGACTTTTTAAAAACCCTTTCTGTCAGGAAATATGAATGGAACTGAAAAACATTTGTAAATATTAGGATGTGGGAATGGGAGCTCTGTTTGTTCTCTCCAAAGTTTTTAATTAAATATTATATATAAATATACATACATACATATACATACATATACATACATACATACATACATACATACATACATACATACATACACATACATCAGTGGTGAGTTTCAAAAATTTTTAGAATCTCTTCTGTAGGTTTGGCTTGCTTTGTGGCAGTGGCTTGCTGGCCATGTGACTGGGTGAGAGTGGCTTGCCAGCCATGTGACTGGGTGGGCATGGCCAACTTGTAAAATGTGGTGAAACTCACTTAACAACACTCTTGCTTAGCAACCAAAATGTTGGCTCAGAAACTCTGACATTTGAAGCACACAAGTCTTAAATCTGTCAAGTTACAAGACCCTTGCATCCCTAACCCTTTAGAAAAAAATACCCAGGGGTGTTCAAACTTGACAGCTTTAAGACTTGTGGACTTCAACTCCCAGAATTCCTCCTCCAGTCATGTTGGCTCAGGAACTCTGGCATTGAAGTGTGCAAGTGTTAAAGCATTCAAGTTACAAGACCCTTGCACTCCTAACCCTTTAGAAAAAAAACCCAGGGGTGTTCAAACTTGACAGCTTTAAGACTTTAAGGTTTAGATAGGACTCTTAGAGGTGGGCGGGGTGATTGGTGAGCCAGCCAATCAGTGAGCGGCCGGCAGGGCAAGCGTGGTGCGGATGGGTGGGGGGACGGAGCTGGAACCGGTTCTAAACAGCACGGTAGATTTGTGGAACCTCTTCTATAGAAGAGGTTAGAACTGGCAGGAACTCACCCCTGACATACATACATACATACATATTCAGTGTGTAAGCCTACTTCCAACAGAGGCCTTCCTTAAAGAAGAAAGATTAAATCATCTAAATAAGAACAAACATTTATTTATTGGTTCTTAATGGAAACATACAAATTTACAGCAAGTGATTTCCAACTCAGGTTTGCAGAAATTTTGTAGAAATCCTTACAGTAAATTTCTGGCAAACTATTTCATCCAACATGTAAAGTTGTATTAGTTAGGTCCCTCATCTTTTCAGGAATACTGTATATCAAAGTACAATGCACTATCATATCCATTGGTGATGCAATACCAATGGATATGATAATTGGGAGATTAAAGGATTTGAAATTCAATTTTTTGGAAAGGGTTTTTTTAGTCACAATCTTGTTTCAGAAGGATTGCATCCACCAAAATTTTATAAGACCATCTTTATATTTGACCCCACACATTATTAACTTGAGTAATACAGAGATTTGGTGAGTTGATATCAATGAACTCCTGCCTGTTGCTTGCCCCAAAGAAGTCTCCAATTTTTGGTCCATTTTTACTTTAAGATGTAGACTCAAAGTCGCCTTATCAGAGGAGAAATTCAGCAGATTCTGACAAGTTCTGGAGAAACAGTAGCGGAAATTTTGAGTAGTTCGGAGAACCAGCAAATACCACCTCTGGCTGGTCCCAGAGTGGGGTGGGAATAGAGGTTTTGCAATATCCTTTTCCCAGGAATGGGACAGGAATGGAGATTTTGCAGTATCCTTCCTCTGCTATGCCCACCAAGCCATGCCCATAGAACCGGTAGGAAAGAAATTTGAATGTCACCACTGCACCTTATGTATTACTTCATAGGGCATCTAATCCAAAGGAATGGAAGGGAGAAGGAGGCAAGTAATTGCAATTTGAAAGGGGGCAAATCCATTACATGATCTGAATTTTACTCATGATTCTTGATACCCTAAATCCAATATTTAGAAATAAGGTCTTAGATAATGCTAATTCTGTAGTTAGACAAACTAAAAATAATGTTATGTAATAACATATTTTTTCAAAGTCTCATTTTTTTCAAATTTCTCAGATACACTTGAAAATATACTATAGCCGTAATACTCAACATTAAAGATAATTAGGCTTTAATTATACATGCCACTCTTTCTAATTTCTTGTAAAATATGTTAATAACTTCTTTAATTAAACTACTGGGGAATTTCAAGGTAGGCAGTGCATAATTATGCAGCCTGGAGTGTGACCAGCTTGACAAGGTTAATACTGTATTTGGATTAATGTTTTTTTTTTTAATTAAGAAACTGTCAGCACTCATCTATATATTTATAAATATTAACTTTATTTAGTCTGCTTACAACTACGTTTTCCTTAAACTGTGAATGTCGTATGTATGGAAGGGGAGAAAGGGCATCTCAGGCACCCTAACCTCACTATTAAATATGTTCTTTCCTTGTTAGTAGTAGTTGTTTTGATAAATAAGTGATGAGAAGCATAACTAGGCTTACTTCCTAGTGAAATTACTGTAAAATATTTATTGATTTAAGAAAATGTATATGGCTGCCCAACTCACTTTCAGTGACTCCAGATAGCTTATACAGTGGTGGGTTCCGGATCCCGTCACAACCGGTGTGCTGCGATGGGGCCATGCGCATGCCACTGCCCTGTGATGCCCTAGCTGCTTGGTGAGGTTGTGCAGGCGCCGTACACCGTGTGTGCGTGCGCAATTGGGCTGTTTCCCTCAAATAGAGGTAAGGAACACGGGTGGGTGGGCAAACCGAAACATCATTCCGGTATTGTGGCCGCTGATCCCAGCGGCCACCAGTACACCCGTACAGGGCCATACCGTCCAGAACCCACCACTGGGCTTATAAAGAAGTTGATCTTACAATGAAACCTAGATAAGTCTCCTCAGAAGTAAACCCTATTGCGTTTTCAAGGAAGTATGTCTAGGATATGTTTCTCTGTTCTTAGCATTTTCATTTATATGTCTCTCGCTTCTCATATTCACAATTATTTGCTAAAATTCTCTAGATAATAATTGAAAATAGCTAAATGCAAGTGAGCTTAATGTGTTTGTTTTCACCAGAAAATTTTTAAATAAATTATTCATATTTCAACTATTTTCTCTGTTCAACCTGTATTCTTACTGAGAAAATGATATAGGAACATTTAGTGCTTGGCAGTACTTATTACTTAGAGTGACAGCCTGGTACACAATTCAAGTAAGCTAGAATATTTAATTCAACTCACTTCCTCTATAGTTAAAAGAATATGTACTGTGCAGATCAGGGACGTGCGGTCAAGGAGGCAGGGGAGGCAGAGCCTCACCGCTCTCATCATGAAAATTAAAAAAGGGAAAAGGCGCTGAGGAGCCTTCTGCACACGTGGTCCGGGAATGGGACCATGTGTGCAGGAGGCTCCTCTAGCCTCAGCCTCCCTCCTGAACATGTGGTCCCATTCCCTGCCTTCGTGAGTCAACATGAAGGGGACCGTGGCTCGCGCTGATGACGTCACCAGCCTCACCAGCCATAAACCTCACCACACATCACTGGTGCAGATATAATATAGGTGATGGATTGTCTTTGATGCATTTCTTCATTCTGTGCTAACTGAACCATTGTAGATAATACAAGAATACAACCTGCAATACCTAATTTCTTTGTTAAGAGAAAAATATCTCTGTATAAACTCTCTATTGTAGAATGTTAACTATATTGCCTCTTATGTTCTGCAAAATCCAATAAAGGCTCCTAAAACTGACATCAAAACAGGCTTCCAAAAATGGTTCCTTAAATTCCCAGTCAAAATATATTGTGCAGGTTTTTCATTTTCTCTAGCTTAACATTTCTTTAAGAAGAAAATGGCAGGAAAAAGTAGTGGGAAAACAAAGACAACTTCAGACTAAATTACACTGCACGAACCCCCATAAATTCTATTGTGGTGATTGCTGAATAAATACCCAGCCTGAAAGTTCTCAGACAGGAAACGAGCATCAACAACAAAATTTAAAAGGTTTCCCAATTATTTACAACTGTAATAATAATTAGTTGAAAAATGTAGGGATGTACCGCATCATCATTGTTAATTATGAGCAAGGAGTACAGTAGTGGCAATGACTCCCTATAAATTTTACAACGCTTTTAATCTATTCAGTGGAAGTAAATCAAGTAGAATCTGAAAGTCCCTCAGCTACGAACTTTCAATCTATCTGAAGAGAATCCTGACATGTATTTTGAAATCTCTGACAATTTAAATTTTACTGGGTTGTGAAATGGATTATTTGGAAAAAGAAAGCATCTATAATCTTGGTTCTGAAATTAAGCCATTCTATTTTGTGGGATTTACTTTCAGACACATATTTACAGAATAGAGCTGCACATAAAGCCATAGGGAAAGAAAATAAATGGGCTTGCAAAGATCATTCGCATGTATGTTGGTTTAGCAAGATTAATGAATTCTAACAGCTGGGATCCTGCAACTTTATGAACTATTTAAACTGGGGTTGCCATATGTCTCTTTGAGTTCTTATTATATTTTACTCCTGGAACTGCATGTGTGTGGGGGGAAATAATAGCTTCACATTTAAAAGAACAAAGTAAACCAGAGAAAGATTCTGGAAACTTTAAATGAAATCTAATGGGCAGGTCATATCAAGTCTGTAAAAAGCTATTCCTTTTCCTTTTAGCTTTCTAAAAGAAGAAGAAGAAGAAATGGCAAAAGAAATATATTTTGAAATACTGTAGTGCTATGTGGCTATGTGTGGAAGTTCATGTAGCCCTACCTTACCTACGCACAAACAAACCTACACGTACATAGCCACAGACTTAATGAGGCTAATAACAGGGCCTTCATACAATTTTAATGTGAATGAGGCAAATCTGAGAATATAGAGTTGATGTTTGCCATTTGTTTTTTGATGGTTCTAAAACTAAATTCCCGCGCGTTACTATTAGTTGCAAATATGAATCCCACACGCGTTCTAAATTTCAGTTGATAAATCCAGTCTTCATACATTTTCCTGGAATGTAATTTCAGTGAGTTCTACACACAAGTTTAGTTTTCTAAAAATATTTTAGATTCTAATAATTGAAGGCAAATAAGGTTTTCATGCCCGACCTTTATTTGTGTGTTTACTTACTTACTGCATTTCTATAATAGTGACTCAGTAAGGACTCAGAAGTTGAATATAAATGTCACTACCAACCCAGCAAAAGAAGCATGAACTATTGACTATTCCTATATATCTTTTTCAGCCAGTAAGAGCTTTGCAGAAGAGCTCTGTATTCACAGAGGGTGCTATTCAGGTCTCTAAAATTAATTGTTCCATCAACCTGGTATTTATCTAGAAAACCTCCTCCTTTCCCTGATTTTGCTTGGTGGCACTCAAGAATGTAGGATACACATTAGTGGTGAAATTCAAAATTTTTATTACCTGTTCTGTGGCTTGCTGGGCGTGGCTTGGACAGGGAAATGATGGTGCAAAATCTGCATTCCCACCCCATTCCAGGGGAATGATACTGCAAAATTTCCATTCCCACCTCACTCTGGGGCCAGCCAGAGGTGGCATTTGGCGGTTCTCCGAACTACTCAAAATTTCTGCTTCTGGGTCTCCGAACTACTCAAAATTTCCGCTA
This sequence comes from Natrix helvetica, assembly GCF_964273705.1. Taxonomy (NCBI): domain Eukaryota; kingdom Metazoa; phylum Chordata; class Lepidosauria; order Squamata; family Natricidae; genus Natrix; species Natrix helvetica. The sequence goes on from NC_138552.1 coordinate 60,835,231, forward strand.
CCAGTTCTCCAGAACCTGCTGGATTTCACCCCGATACACATTCTAAAGAACTAAATGGACCAGTTTAAATGAAGTTAGCAGTCCTGGCACCAACCTATAAATGGTTTTATAGATTAAGACTGCCACTTTGAATTATGCTCAGATTATTGGCCAGCACAATAGCCACAAAACTGGTGTTATATGACATTGGCAGCTGTCACCTACCAATAAGCAGATTGCCATATTTCGCACCAGCTACACCTTCCAAGTTGTCTTCAGAGACAGCCCCCTTCCCCATGAGAATGTTGAAAAATTACATGGTGATTCGTGTATGAAGTCTAACTGGTGAGAAGTTGTGCTTTTAGAGTGGCCATACAGCTCTTTTAAGTTTCTATGAAGACAGTACTTGTGGCTGACATTTGGAAGACTACAATGATTGTTCCCGTATACAAAATTAAGATTAACAAGTGTAATTGAAAAAAATGACAATTGAATTAGTTTGTTAAATGTGCCTGTGAAAATGCTTGACAGAAGTGACAAGGCACAACATTTTGGGAGAGCAGTGTCAATTTATACTAGGCACGAAGTATGCCTATCATTTCTTTTTCTCTTCAGCAACAAGAATTGTATGTGTGTGAGAGAGAAACCTTATGATATGTCTAAGGAGATGTTTGTTTACAAAGCAAATTGTAAGCTTGAATCATGAAATATTTTGTCTTTAGGTTTTTAAAAAAAATAGTTTTGGAGTTAAAGAGTTAAAGGTTGCTCAATGTAGACAGAACAATCTATGTGAGAACAAAGCAAGTATGAGAATAAATGGAAAATAAATGAAGAGGGAAATCTTAGGTAAAATTAGATTATGTTAGCCAGGAATCCATATGTGCATTACTGTTGTTTAAAGGTATTTGTTGTGATTTGCAGTAAATATAAGAAAAAAAAATACATAGGTAGTTGTCAGGTTAAGAATGAGTTCCATTCCTAACTTTGGCTTTAACCCAAATCTGTATTTAAGGTGGATCTCATACTTTCAAATGGGCCTCATTTTGCTGGGGGTTGTGGGTGGTTTCTCCTTCCTTGAGCTGGTGAACTGCTGGAGCTTTCGGGAACTGCTGAAAACAGATTGCTCAGCTTCAGTTGTTCCTGAGGGCATTGAGCAGCTTCCATATTTTGTCAGCTGGCAGGGAGAGTCCCATCTGCCATTTTTAATAATGGAATTCATCCTTAACTTGGCTACCACCTGTGCCTGGTGTCAAGGCATTGTTTTTAAGTCAAATATTCTTAACCTAGGAACTGCCCGTAGTATTATGTAACAGATATATGAATCATGTTTTGCAGAAATGGCTAAAAATAGAGCAAGTAGATGAATTTATGTCATTCGGTAGGATGTGAACTAGAGCTGGGAAAATGCAGAAATTTTAAGAGATGCAAATGTTGGTAGGAGGGTTTTAGGCAGCATGTGACCTATGACAATCAATGAGTGTTTGTTGCAAGAAGCAGAAAAGGCTGTGCATAAGTCCACTTTGCAATATGGGAGACAATTAGGTCTCTCGGGAGAAAAAAAAATCAGGATGAATGATTGTTGAACAAATGTGGACTTACTACAAAAGTGAATGCCTAGTAGGGGTGGGGGGGGAAGAAAATTTAGAAAAATCACCCTTCAATAGTTCCACCATAGAGAAAGGATGAATGAAGATCAGATTACATAATAAATATATGAAGGAAAAGTGAATGGGTTAGGAGGAGAAAGAATGAGAAAGTCATGGCTGGTTGGAGTTATTAAGATCCTTAAAAAGAGAGAGGTGGGAACATTGAAAAACATAGGCAGAAGCATGTGGCAGTATAAAATTGAACACAATGGGGGGGAAAAGCAGAAATGCAAGTTGGAAGCAAACTCCAAATGGGGAGGAACTTGCTGAGGTACCCAACTTTCACCTTTTGACAAAAGCAGGTAACTCCTCTTAAGGTCAATTAAATGTCTTCTTTGATCATGACAATTCACCTCATTCTTAAAATAGTCTCATGCATTTTCCAGGCCTGAATGGAAGCTGGAAAAAACAGGATCTATTTTAATTCACAGTAGGTCATGTAGTCCTCAATTTACAGTCATTTGTTTAGCAACAGTTCAAAGTTACAGTGGAACGGAGAAAAGTGATTTACCACAACCATTGCAGCATAACTGTCTGGCAGACACAGACTTCAGAGGATAATCAGAACTGCAGAAAAAACAATTGCTACCAACCTGCCTTCTATTGAGGACCTGCACACTGCACGAGTCAAAATGAGGGCCGTGAAAATATTTACAGACCTCTTGCATCCTGGACATAAATTGTTTCAATTTCCAACCTCAAAATGACGCTATAGAGCACTGCATACCAAAACAACTAGACACAAGAATAGTTTTTCTTGAACGCCATGACTCTGCGCAACAAATAATCCCCTCACCACTGCCAAACCATTCACTAAGGAGGCATTACTATTACTATTAGTCTTCGCATTGTTCCTATCACCCATCTCCTCCCACTTATGACTGCAGGACTGTAACTTTGTTGCTTGTATCCTTATGATTTATATTGATTGTTTCCTGATTGCTTATTTGTACCCTATGATTATCATTAAGTGTTATACCTTTTGATCCTTGACAAATGTATCTTGTCTTTTTCTGTACACTGAGAGCATATGCACCAAAGACAAATTCCTTGTGTGTCCAATCACACTTGGCCAATAAAGAATTCTATTCTATTCTATTTCATTCCATTCCATTCTATTCTATTCTATTCCAATGGCCACATGCTCAGAATTTGGGCACTCAGCAACTAGCATGTAGTTATAATGGTTGCAACATCCCAGTAGTGTGTGATTGCCATTTGTGACCTTCCCAGCCAGCGTCCAACAAGCCAAGTCAATGGGGAAGCAGGATTTACATAATGACTGCATGATCTAATTAACAAGTATAGTAATTTACTCAATAACCATAGCAAAAAAGGTCATAAAACAACCACCTTGCTTAACAATGGAAATTTATGGTCCTGATTGTAGTCATACACTGAGGACTATTTGTACATTCATACCAGTGGTGGGTTGCAAATCCCGTTCCAACTGGTACAGTTGGAACGGAGCCGGCAGCATCCTCATGGACATGCGCAGTGCGCTCATGCGTTCAACCGCCTCCGTGACGCTCCAAATACTCTGCAGAGCGTCACGCGGGTGCTGTATGCGCCATGTGCCTGCGCGGAAGCGCAGAAGCCTTTAAACTCCGGTAAGGAGCTCGGGCGGGCGGGCAGGCAGGCCCTCCGGAGCACCGTACCGGAACGGTATCCAGTGCTCCGGGCTGGCTCCAGTACGCCCATACCGGGGCATACTGCCTGCAACCCACCACTGATTCATACCTCCTGAAAGTCTAAGTAGTTCTTCCAAATAATTTTCAAAGCATGCAGAGTCCTAAAATACTGAGCTAGCTGCAGAAGTACCAGTAAAAACAAAAACAAAATCAGAATCACTTTATGGCAAACAATTCTGCTTGGAGACCCTGTTGCACTTATTAGCTGACAAATGCTATCATTTTTAAGTTCTTACCATCTCACCTTAAGCATATTCTGCCAGCTAAAATTTAACTTACGGTCTCTAGAGCAATTTTTATGATGGGCCATTTCAACAATGGAATATGCTGATTTCTTGTGTTGACTTTATGCATTGATTAGGTGTGGGAGTTTAAATGAGCAAGTAAAAATGGCACTTTGGGGGGAAATGTTAAACTGCAGAGTGGGAAACATTGTAAAAACCTTTCTTTATTTATGCAGTCATTTGCATTCTGCTTAGTCACTTTCTTAGTTGGGAGCCAAGAGTCATATAATTGAACATCGTTTTTATGTTATTGCTAGCTATAAAGTGCTGCTCAGAAAAATACACCACTCAATAATTCTTAATTGAAGATACCAATGAACTTGATGGCAACATCACACTGGTTAGGGTGAGTATTCAGGAGTGAATTACTGCATTATCGCCTTGCTGGACAAGAAGATTTGTATCACAAAGCACTTGAGGAAAGGAAAGCATAGGTGCCTTGCGAAGGCTTAGAGAAATGCCCTTTGCTTCAGAAAGGTTTGTGAAAAAGCAATAATATGTTTCTAAAAGCCTGTTACAATTACTGAACAATTTCAGAATTTCCCAAACACTTTTATCCAAGGTATTTTTACATCTTTATTCATATTTATATTCCAAAGATTTGTGTTTGTTTGACAGAGATTTTTTTAAATTAAATTCACAATGTTCTCTGCAGACCACAAAGGAAAGATCATTGCCATTAGATTGTTCTATTGGTCTGAAATGTTTAATGATGGTATACATATAGTAGATAATTGGGAATATATTAATTGCAATTCTAAATATTGCGAAAGTATAGAAATATTTTATTGGATTCAACCAATCCTAACAGTGGAATTTGCCAAATGTAATCTCTGGTTTTCTTTTCTTTTTTTAGATCCTAGTGGGATCTTGGTATCTGAACACATTATATTCTGTGAAAGTTTCCTTTCTTTTACTCATTATTTGGCAATATTTTGTACTGATTTGGTTTACCTTCAGCAAAATATCCATCTAACCAAATCTGGTTGTAGTCTCATAACACTCGTTCTCCCATCATTGAGGGATATAGTAGTGAAAGAGGAATTCTTCATATATTCTTGACTACAGCAGGAATCTGACCTGGGCAATGATTATAAAATAGATGTTATATACTTTACAAAAAGGATAGTTGTTTATAGGAAATACATGATAGAGCTAGATAAAGCAGAACACATGCTCTGTGAATGCTTGGGGAGAAAGGCAGAAGAAAGTGACTTCAGAGGTGCAATCTCTTATATATAGCCAACTGCCCAATTATGGTAAGTAGGTTGTGCAATATTGAAAAAGACAGTGCCACTAGATTTGGTCCTCCAACAACTATACCTCTATAAATCTGGCATTTGAGAAGGGATTGTAAGCAATATGTGATTGGTTTTTTATAAAAAGGAAAATATAGAGAGATAAATGACAATAACTGAGCCAAATTTGTATAAGATGACATACACTGAAAAACCATGCAGTTGGCACAGTATAGGAAAATTAAGGAATGAAAATTAAGACAAAAATGGAAAGAGGAGAAAGCTAGCTTAGTGTGGTTAAGAGGTCAGGCTCCCTGGGAAACTATAAATTCTAGTCCCACCTTAGTCACAAGCCAGCTTGGAGATAATGTGCCAGTCATTTTTCTCAACCCTAGGAAGCAATGACAAGCCAATTCTGAAAACAGCTGCCAAGAAGACTGCAGGTGGCAGTCATCAGGAGTCAAATTTGAACTGAAGGAATTTGAATTTTGAATAGGGATAGAATAGTGCACAAATCTAGGTAGTTTCCCCACCCCACCTCCCACCACTGCCAAAAAGAATAAATGAACAAAAAAATTCAGAAAAGAGAAAATGCATTTTTATGGTTATAAAAAAATAATTATAGCTAGCATCTGATCTAATGATGCACAGAATAAATGCTGGCCTTCCAGAACAAAGAACAAAATAGGGAGTTTCACAGGAATTGCAAAATAGCATAGAAAATAAATAGTGCCTTACTTTATATAGCAGAGGCCACATTGTATGATTCTGGTATTAAACCAAGTGCATTCTTCATATCAGGGGAAGCTCAGTCATGTGCTTTGGATACTAAAACTGCAGATTTCACACTGTGTTACAGAATTTATGACCCAGTATTTGTAATCTTAATAATCACTATTTTCTCAGCAACAAGACATTAGAATAACCCTAGCTATATTCTTATTATGCTAATCTATAGCATGCATGGTCCACTCCATTCCCTTATAGTTCAAAAAGAAATTATTCCTTGGCTTCTCTTCAGATCTGGATGGGATGAATATTCTGTGGGGTCTTAATTGCAGTGGGGGGAGGGCATACAGCTAAAAACTTTAAAAGTTACTGGTGACTAGATCAATCAAAGAGATTTCATTTTTGAAAGGATGAAGCTTGATATATTTCTGTTTGCCCTGTAACATGTCTCATAATTAAGAAATGCATGAGGCAAAGGAAAATCAAATATGCTCTAAAACAGAACAAATCTGAGCTCTGGTAAACAAGTTAGAGAAACATGAATATATAAGTCTTCCCTAATGAAAACTTAATATCAGAATATAATCTCTTTCTTTTCTTAAAGGAATAAAGATTTGATCTCCCAGATAACTGCTTTCATAATGGAAAAACAAAATTCGTAAGTGTGTGTTAACCTGGAAGAATAAAAAATAGCCACAGAGAATTAAAAAATTCACATCCTAGAGCAGGAAGAAATTTGTGCAATCCCATCCATATTTCTCTGGGAAATTAGTCATATTGAACTCAATGAAATTTGTTGCTGTGCCTACTTTGCATTACAAAAAGAAAAATGTATTTGAGACCGCTAGGAGAAGTAGTTACATGTCATACTGTAATATTTTTTGCTGTAGCTAAAAAGAATAGACCCTCCTGGTTTGAAAAAAATATTAGCCAATAGACCACAAGTCCTACTTATTCTGCGTTTAAATGAATCCTCCTGAATCTTTGCAGATGACAATACATTAAGAACAGTCATTGACAGTCATTTAAGCCTCAAAAGATAACCAAGTTCACTGTTGCAATGGAATGAACAGATCCAGAGCAAGAGATATAATTAAGAGAAGTAATATGAATAAGACTCTCATCAGGGTGTTCTTTCATTGCTAGAGTTTACAGTTCTTTTAACATTTGGGGGAAAAACCATCACCAGTTATGTTCAATTCACATGGTATGATAGATTTGCTATTCAGTTTGTTTAGGAATTGTTTTCTTCAGATTACATGGGAAAGCTGAAATCAGCAGTATTCCAGCATGGCAACAGAGTTATTTTTCTCTGACATGAAATGATAAAGTTGGCAATGCCAACTTTAAAGTTGCGTAATGGTTGCTTTAGGGTTGGCTGTCCTATCTAGAATGAAGCATGCATGGTTGTCACCCTTGTCTCAACCATATCTCATTATCAGGATCATTCAGTTATGCCAAAGGTGCTTTTTCAAAAGGCAACTGGCCTTCCTTGATTTTTTTCCCCTTGAAGACATTTCACTTCTCACCCAAGAAGGTTCTTCACTTCTGAACGTCTTTAAAGAAAAAACAGTTTGAAGAACTGAAGAAGAGTCTTGGATGAGAAGTGAAATATTTCAAGGAAAAAGAAAGGAAGTCCAGTTGCCTTTTGAAAAAGCACCTATGGCAGGGGTGTCCAAACTTGGGAACTTTAAGACTTGTGGACTTCAACTCCCAGAATTCCCCAGCCAGCATGGAGAAGAAGAAGAAACCCAGCATGGCTGGCTGGGGAATTCTGGGAGTTGAAGTCCACAATTCTGGGAGTTGAAGTCCACAAGTCTTAAAGTTCCCAAGTTTGGACACCCCTGACGTATGGGATAACAATGTCCTGAATGATTGATAATCCCCATAGACATTTACAATCATTCAGTTACTGATAAAGAGAAGTGCATTCCTCTCACAATAAACACATGGCAATTATTATTTATGGTTCTGAGTACTGTCATACATTAGCATAAATCTAGGATTTTCTGTACCCCAAATTGTAATCTTTATAAACACTACATTGCTGGTAAAGCAGTGGTGGGATTCAGCCAGTTCGCACCACTTTGGGAAAACCGGTTGCTAACTTTCTGAGCAGTTTGGTGAACTGGTTGTTGGAAGAAATCATTAGGGCAGAGAACCGGTGGTTAAATTATTTGAATCCCACCACTGTGGTAAGAGCTACATTTCTCTTCTACACAAACCACTGCCACATTCCTGAAACTTTTTAGAATGACAATACTTACAATTCCCTGCTGCTAGTCCTACATTTGCAAGCACTTTACCTCTGGGCATAAAGTTTTCATTATTAACTGTCCAAGCTAAAAATCTATTTTCCATGAATATGCAAAATCCATTTGTATAGTTATTTCTAAAGCAGCAGTAATCATATTAAAGGGATATCTCAATATTTCTGGAAGTACAGATTAGTGTAATTTATATTCCATCTGACTTCCAGAAATTCTGGGCAGATTACACATTGAAAAGGGCAGAGATGACAGAAATAACAAATCCAGATGGGAACAAAGAAAAAGAAGAAAAAGAACATCAGTCACCCTCTCAAAGGTCTTGAGTGAAGATATGAGTCTTCAGCATCCTTTCAAATACTAGTATGGTGGAAGCCATTTGAATCACAGGGAAAACTTTATCTCACAGGGCAAGCATGGTGACAGAGAAGGCACATTTCCAAAGTCTTGTTTAATCAAGGATCCTGAAACATGTCAAGCCTGCCAGCTTAGATCAGTCATGCAGATACTATGGGAGACAGGCAGTTCCTCAAGAAACCCATGTAGGACTTTGTAGGCAGGGATGGGCTGCTGCGAGTTCGCACAGGTTTGGGAGAACCTCTAGCTAAGAATCTGCCCAGTTTGGAGAACCCTCAAATCCCACCCCTGGCTGGCCCTGCCCATCCTGCCTCTCCCCTCCCACCCCACCTTGCCCCTCCCAGGAGTCCCCATGTGGCCTGTTTGGGATGCCAAGTACTGTATTTTTTGGAGTATAAGACGCACCGGAGTATAAGATGCACCAAGATTTTGAAAAGGCAAATTAAAAAAAAACATTTTTGAACTCTGCAGACCTCCCAAAAACGGGCCCCTTTTTGTCAAAATAAGGGCATGCATAGCCTTTAGGAGGCTTATAGAGTGCTCCTGGGGGCGAGGGGGGCAAAAATGAGCAAAAAATGGACCATTTTTCACTCATTTTTGCCTTCCTCAGCCCCTCTGGCAGCCTCCTAAAGGCTATGCATGGCCATTTTTGCAAAGGGGGCAAGGTTTCAGGAAGCCAAAAATGCTGTATTCAGTGTATAAGATGCACCCAGATTTACCCCCTTTTTTGAGGGAAAAAGGTGTGTCTTATACTCCAAAAAATACGGTAAGTACAGGGCCTGCGCAGAGGCTTTGGGAGGGCAAAAAATAGGCTTTCTTGAAGTTCCAGAAGGTCTCCGGAGTCTGGGGGAGGCTGTTTTTGCCCTCCCAGAGGCTCAAAAAAAGCCACCGGAGCCTGAAGAGGGTGACAATGCCACCCCCCCTGCCATGGTGAAGGAGGCCAACTAGGCCACACCCATCAGAGGTGGGTTTCTGCTGGTTCACCCTGGATCAGGTAAACTGGTAGTGGAGGTGGTGGGAGGCTCTGCCCACCCACCCGGATACCTCTGCGCATGCACGGAAGCTTTTGCACATGCACAGAAGCATTGCACACACAAGCTAACCAGTAGTAAAATAAATTGAAACCCACCACTGATGCCCACCATGGCCCACCCAGCAACCAGGCAGAGAACCCATTGCTAAAATTTTTTGAAGCCCACCCCTATGGGAGAGAGCAGCCCCTTGGATCACAACCAGAAGCAAACTGGAAACCAGTGTGTGTCCATCACTGCTCACACCACTGCATTCTGGATCAGTTGAAGTTTCCAGATGGTCTTTAAGTGCTACCCCTCCCAAAACATGAAAGTATAAATATTTTGGGACTATGAAATGACCATGTAGGTTATGGTACCACAAGAAATTATGACTCCTGAGAAATCTCTTATATTAATTTTCACAAATGAAATTCTTCAGTTTTCATACACTTCCACCTTTTGATTACTTTTCAGGAGAGAAAAGTTGTCTTCCTTTTGGTATTTTCTGTCCACTATTTGCTAATGTCTGAAAAATGGGCAAGAGCTTTAGAACTGCTGAGGTAAGCCACGCCCCATTTCTATGTTAAACTATAGCAGCTGAACGTGGAGAGGCCCACTGGACGGCCCATTTATTTCTGAAGGAGTTTGTTTGCTGTGTGTAATCTGAAAATTGGTGCAAGATTATTTGGCCTGACTTTTTTCTGCATTGCTGAAAACAGGCTGCTACAGCTACCTGTTGTGGCCCAGCCAGTGCCGCTGTCACCAGACTCCGAGAGTGATACTCCATGCGAGTCAGCTACAGAAGGGATGTGCGATCCTGGACAGGATTCGGAGGCTGAGCAGGAATCCGAGAGTCTGGTCGGCCACCAGGTGGCGCCAGAGGCATGGAGCAGCGGTGAGAGCGAGAGGAGGAGGACTCCCGTTGCCCTGCCTTGGAGCAGCGGAGAGGATAGTGACTCAGGACTTAGTAGGGCGTTTCGGGATGCTCGTTTCCGGCGCGCCCACAAACGCCAGGAGCGTGGGCGTAATTATAGGCAGTAAAGAGCTCTCAGGTGCTGTTGGGAGACGCCCTTTTTAGGTTATAAAAGGGTTGACTCTGGACAGGCTCTGCGTAGCAATCAACAAAGGACTTTGGACAGCAACTCTAGTCTGAGATCCTGGCAAGCTGGATTGCTGCTTTTGTGTGTTCTGTCTTTGTGAGTTCTGTCTTGGTGGCTTGCTGCCACAAAGCCTCTTGTCTGTTGGTGTAATAAACCTTGTTCCCTTGTACTGTTCCGGAGTGTGTGTACTGTGTGGGCAACGGAGGAAGGGGGGGGTCAGAACAGATTGATTGCTACCCCAAACGTATCTCCATTCAGCTATGATGGAGCAACTTCAGGCGGAGAATGCTCTCTTCGCACAGCAACTTGCCTTGCTAACAGCGCAGGTTGCACAGCTGTCTGCTCCTGCCAACCCCCCACCCCCCCAGCAGCAACGAAGGAAATGCCCAGTGGCCATGCCGGATAAGTTTGATGGCAGTCCGAAACTTTTCCCGGCGTTCCTGGGCCAATGCCGGTTGTTCATTGCCTTGAGAGCGGAGGACTTTCCCACCGACCAGACGAAGGTGGGCTTTGTGATAAGCTTGCTCTCAGGCACAGCAGCACGGTGGGCTACGCCTTTGCTGACTCAGCCGAGCCCCCTGCTGGATGACTTCCAGGGTTTTTGCACTCATCTTCGGCTGACGTTTGAAGACCCCATCAAAGGAGAAACAGCCACCAGACTCCTGAAAGAGTTGCACCAAGGGCGTGGTTCTTTACTGGACTACATTACCGAGTTTCGGCTGCTCAGTCAGGACTCTGAGTGGAATGAGCCAGCCCTTATGGATGCTTTTCAGGATGGCCTGTCAGAGGACCTGCAGGATGAGCTGGTGAGAGTGGACAGGCCTCCAACGTTTGACGCGTTGGTTCATCTATGCCTCCGGATTGACGGCCGGCTGCAGAGGCGGAGGCCTCGCCGAGTGTCCCGGGAGGTGCTGAGAGTGCCAGTTCCACGAGAGACTCCTGTCCCACGAGAGGAGCCCATGGAGTTGGGTGCAGCCAGACCCCGCTTGTCACGCACGGAGATGGAGAGACGGCGTGCAGGGGGGTTGTGTTTTTACTGTGGGGATCCGGGACATCTGGCTACGGGTTGCCCCAAGAAGGGAGGTAGAGGGGCTGCACGGTCTACGGCCCCCCCTCAACGACGAACCTCCGTCTCGGGAAACGGGGAAAGCCCGATCTGAGGGAGACTTCGGGTCGGGCACAGGCCGGAACAGAGGCGGAGGGGCCTCCACGACATCTGATTCTTGCAGCGCACATTCTCTTGTCGGGTAGTCCGCAGGGAATACCAGCCCATGCCTTGGTCGATTCCGGGGCTACCACGAATTTTATGGATGCAGCGTTTGTCACGAAATATCACGTCCCTCTGTGCCCGGTAGACCCTCCGATGCGAGTGGAGACCATTGACGGCCGGGTGCTTCTGTCTGGGCCCATCAAGAACGCCACGCAGCCTTTGTGCCTGATCCTCGGGGAGCATGAGGAGGCCATTCAATTTTACGTGGCTTCGGGTCTGCATTTCCCCGTGGTGTTGGGCTTGGCTTGGCTGCGGGCGCACGATCCCCAGATCTACTGGTCGCAGAACCGCATCTCGTTCCCGTCCTTGCAATGCGTGGACCATACCCGTCATGTTTGCGCGGCTCAGGTGCCCAGTTCGGCCGAGGTGACAGTGCCGCCGGATTTAGCGGAGTTCGCGGACGTGTTTAGCGAGCAGGAGGCGGATCAACTGCCACCGCACCGGCCTTACGACTGTCCCATTGACCTGGTACCTGATGCGAAACTCCCGACGGGCCGCCTATACTCCATGTCTGAACCGGAGTTGGCCGCATTGCGGGACTTCCTTGACAAGAACCTTGCCCGGGGTTTTATCCGGCCTTCGTCTTCGCCCTTGTCTGCCCCGGTTTTGTTCGTCAAAAAGAAGACCGGGGATCTAAGACTTTGTTGCGATTACCGGCGCTTGAACGCCATCACGATCCGTAATCGCTACCCGTTGCCTCTGATTCCCGAGTTGTTGGAGCGGCTCCGGGAGGCCGTGGTGTTTACAAAACTGGACTTACGTGGAGCTTACAATCTGGTCCGAGTCAGGGCGGGGGACGAATGGAAGACAGCCTTTGGCACCCGATACGGACATTTTGAGTATACGGTCATGCCGTTCGGGTTGACCAATGCCCCAGCTGTCTTCCAACATTTTATGAACGATATCTTTCGGGACCTTTTGGATCAGTTTGTCGTCATCTACCTGGACGACATCTTGATCTACTCTACGTCCCGGACGGATCATCAACAGCACTTGCGTCAGGTCTTGCAGCGCCTTCGAAAGCATCGCTTGTTTGCCAAGCTGGAGAAGTGTCAGTTCTGGCAGACCACCATCGAGTTCCTGGGGCACCGTATATCCCCTGAAGGAATTGCGATGGAGCCAGGCAAGGTGGAGGCATTACGAAGTTGGCAATCTCCTCGACGGATGAAAGACATTCAGAGACTCCTCGGGTTTGCCAACTATTACCGGTCCTTCATCCCCGGCTTTGCTTTCTTGACCGCGCCCCTCACTCGACTCCTGCAAAAGAAAGTGCCGTTTCACTGGGGGTCCACGGAACAACAAGCGTTCGTGGCCTTGAAGCGCGCTTTTACAAAGGAGCCGATCTTGAAACACCCTGATCCCCATCGCCCCTTTGTAGTCGAGGCGGATGCGTCCGACATCGCGGTGGGGGCGGTGTTATTGCAGGCTCACGCCCCTGATGGCACCCTTTTCCCTTGCGCCTATTACTCTCGGAAACTCAATCCTTCCGAGCGCAATTATACCATCTGGGAGAAAGAGTTGCTGGCTATCAAGGCGGCGTTCGAAGCCTGGCGACATCACCTGGAGGGGGCCAGGCATCAGGTCGAAGTCCGGACAGACCATCGGAATCTGGAGTTTTTGACAACAGCGCGGAAGCTCAATCAGCGCCAGATCCGGTGGTCTCTGTTTTTTGCCCGGTTCCACTTCAAGGTCACGTATATCCCCAGTGCCTTGAACCAGAGGGCGGATGCCCTATCCAGAAAGCCGGAGTACTCAGACCCTGCTGACTCCCTGCCCCCCCGGACGGTCCTACCCGTCGAGTCCTTCGCTGCAATCCAGGAACCCGTGGATTTACGGTCGTTGATACGGAATGCGCAGCGAAACGACGAGTGGGTGGAACAACGGCGGGCAGAGGTAGGGCCGACATCCCCGTGGACCTTTGACGAGGACCTTTTGAGGTATCGGGATCGGCTCTACGTGCCTGCAGGACCGCTCCGTGGATTGGTTCTCTCCCAATGTCATGACACTCCGGCAGCGGGACACTTTGGCCTGTTCAAAACTTTGCACCTGGTTTCCCGTATGTTTTGGTGGCCTCGCCTGCGACACGACGTGCAGACGTACGTTACGTCATGTGTGCAGTGTCGACAGGCCAAATCAGCGACGGGAGCTCCTCCAGGCTTGCTACAGCCATTGCCGACCCCGGACAGACCCTGGGGAGCCGTGTCCATGGACTTCTTGACGGAACTGCCTCCGTCGTCCGGTTTCACTACGGTCCTAGTGGTGGTGGACATGCTCACCAAGATGGCGCATTTCATCCCCTGCCGGAGATTGCCGACAGCCCGCGCCACCGCCCGCATGTTCATCCAGCACGTGTTCCGGCTGCACGGCCTACCTGACCGGGTCGTCTCCGATCGTGGTACACAATTCACGGCCCAGTTCTGGAAAGGGCTGATGGCCGCTCTTGACGTTCAAGTTTGTCTGTCCTCGGCGCACCATCCCGAAACCGATGGAGGGACGGAGAAGGTGATTGGGATTCTGGAACAATATCTGCGCTGCTTCGTGAACCAGCAGCAGAACAATTGGGCGGAGTACCTCGCCGTGGCGGAGTTTGCGTTCAACAACTCGCAGCACTCCTCCACACGGACGACGCCTTTCATGGCGAACGTCGGGTACCACCCTCGTTTTTTCCCTCTCACCCCCGTGGACTCTCCGGTCCCCGCAGCGCAGGATTTCCTCTCTGAGCTTCAGGCGGTTCACCAGATGGTGCGCCGCTACGTGAATCAGGCGAAGGAGGATTACAAGCGGGTGGCGGACAGGTCTCGCCGTGCTGTGCCGGAATTGGCCGTGGGTGATCGCGTGTGGTTGTCCACGCGGCATCTTCCGTCCCACCGGCCTACGAGGAAGTTGGACCACCGGTATCTGGGGCCGTTCCCTGTGGAGGCCGTTATCAATCCGGTGGCCTATCGCCTGACCCTCCCGCGCTCGATGCGAGTACACCCGGTGTTCCATCGCTCGCTCCTGATCCCTGAGCGGTCGGATTGTCCTCTCCGACGTCCCTCTTCACCCCTGCCATCGTCGCCTGACGTGCACGCACGGCCATCGCACAGAGTGACCCGGATCCGTGACTCGAGATGGCTCAAGGGTCGGTTCCAGTATTTGGTCGACTGGGCGGACGAGGACTCGGACGGGGGGTCCTGGACCGATGCGACGGCTGTGCATGCTCCAGCTTTGGTGCGGGCCTATCATGGACAATTTCCCTCTCGACCGCATCCCGAGCGTCAGGCCCGGGGGAAGGGCCCTGCGGTGAGGGATAGTGTTGTGGCCCAGCCAGTGCCGCTGTCACCAGACTCCGAGAGTGATACTCCATGCGAGTCAGCTACAGAAGGGATGTGCGATCCTGGACAGGATTCGGAGGCTGAGCAGGAATCCGAGAGTCTGGTCGGCCACCAGGTGGCGCCAGAGGCATGGAGCAGCGGTGAGAGCGAGAGGAGGAGGACTCCCGTTGCCCTGCCTTGGAGCAGCGGAGAGGATAGTGACTCAGGACTTAGTAGGGCGTTTCGGGATGCTCGTTTCCGGCGCGCCCACAAACGCCAGGAGCGTGGGCGTAATTATAGGCAGTAAAGAGCTCTCAGGTGCTGTTGGGAGACGCCCTTTTTAGGTTATAAAAGGGTTGACTCTGGACAGGCTCTGCGTAGCAATCAACAAAGGACTTTGGACAGCAACTCTAGTCTGAGATCCTGGCAAGCTGGATTGCTGCTTTTGTGTGTTCTGTCTTTGTGAGTTCTGTCTTGGTGGCTTGCTGCCACAAAGCCTCTTGTCTGTTGGTGTAATAAACCTTGTTCCCTTGTACTGTTCCGGAGTGTGTGTACTGTGTGGGCAACGGAGGAAGGGGGGGGTCAGAACAGCTACCCTATACCAGCACATTTCAGTATTGCTGACATAACTGAGTCTCCAAGGGTGGCTTAGTGAACACTGTTAAATGCCTAGCGATAGCAGAAGAGGACAGTTTTGTAAAGACATTGCTCTGCTTTGTTTCGTTTCCTTTGCCAAATGATTAATTTCATTCACCAGTTTCAGAATCTGATCTTGCATAAAGAAAGCTCACATTAGCATTTTTCATTTTTCATTAATCACTGGGGCAAGTTTATTCCCATCAGTACATTTATTTTCAGAAGCGGGACACGAGATATGAATCTAGACTTCATTTTGTAACAGAAACCTGCTCTGTGAAATGGATTTGTTAACAGCTCTTTGTATAACCCATGATATACAAATGATGTGCAAATATTTGCAAGGTTTCCTTCAGTGGTAGTCATGCTACTTGATAGTTAGCATCATTCTCCTTCTTGGGTTGGACTTGACATGATGCTGTTCACTTCTTCAAATGGAGAGGTGGAATTTCATAAAGAAAGCAATATGGTGCAGACAAGATGCTAAACATGGATACTAATATGCCAGTAAAAACCTTGATGTCTTGTTTTAAAAGTAAAAAAAAAAGGTGTCCATCACAAAGCCAAGCCTCGCCTCTAATATAATACTTATTTTTAGTGTTGCCTTTGGACATCAAGCAATCCCAATGGGTTCAGTAAGTGCTAGTTAGTTTTTCAGATTAAAAGCGCTTTCAGATGTTATATGCCTAACATGATAGTTGGTACATAGTCGCTTGTGGGAGTAATTTGCACCTCAAGGATTTCAAACTCCCCCAGCCCAGAAACACTGCCTTCCCCATCCATCTTTTTAGAAGAGGCATTTTGGTATATCAATATGGCTACTAAACTTTCGTTTGTACTCTCTCTAGAGCTTTTCTTGTAGTAATATGTCCTTATTGCTTTCTAGAAGTAGTAAAGGAGTAGTAAAGTCAATGATCACTCAGTGATTTGGTAGCATACACAATACAACAAAATAAAATCCTGAGAATTAAAAATGGGTATAAAATAACTAAAAAATGAAGATACAATTGCTAAATCACCAAAGGGTGAGAGATAAGTAACGCTACCCTATTTTATACATAGAATAAGGGGAATAATTTGGGATTCACAAGTTTTTATCTCTGGACTTAGCCCCCAATCAAAATATTATTTATTATTATCATCTTAGACCTGAAATCTTATTAATAATTAGATTAATTATTTAAATTAAATATTTAAATGGAAATGCAACTTGAGTACACACTCAATGACTGCTGAATATGTAATGTTGGTCTGCCAATCTGCCAGGAGGAATAAGATATATAGTTCACCTCTGCCTAGTATAAGAGATGTGATTAAGGTGATTTGTAGATCCTTGGAGAATCCATAATATCGTAATGCATGGCTTGTATCTTCTATTGCAAGAGAACCACAACAGCAAAATGTTGCTTTCTATGTATAATTATCCTCAATGGGAAACTGTGTCTTCGCTATGTTAGCTGACTAGAAATTCTCAGCTGGAAAAACTGTACTTGATAAAGAACAAAAAGTAAAAGTGAGTGGGAGAGAAAAGAGCTTGTAATTAGACAGAACATTAAGAAACGCTTGCAACATCTGGTCATTTTCCCCTACCATTGTATTTATATTCCTTGTTTGGGTATTGTCATCTATTGTAGGAGCAGGAATACTGTCTATGCATGGCAACCACATTTACTAATTGTAGAGGGCATAAGATTGAGGATTAGATGGAACCACTTCATGCAGATGAATGGCGTTAGAATTTCCTGCAGGATCGGGATAGAGATTCTTTGTTCTTAAAATTGTATTAAGGGTATGTTATGCATACATTATTGTTTCACTATCAACTTCACCTCAAAATGGCAGAAAATGCAAAACTCAGAGATTTGGGGGGTACCTCCAACCATCCTTCCAACCCTACTCTATAAAGATTCCTTTACACTCTTTTATTCTGTTTTCTAGTGGCACAATTTCTTTTTGTCTGACACGTTGCAAATGGCCATACTTCTCATATTAAATATCATGGGTTATTTTAAAAGGTGGCCTTTCCCAAAACACTTTTAAAAGCAGTTATCACCATGTAGAAGAAGACATCTGTAAGCAGTGAGATTACAAACTGTTGGATATGGTTTAAATTTCAAGTCAGATGTTCAATTCAACATACCAAACATTTTATTTATTAAATTTATATGTCATCCCTTTCACTGATAGATGATTCTGGATGGCTGCATATCAAACATAATTTTAAAGTATACCAATATTCACCTGGGCAGATAGATCTCAGGGAACGAAGGCAAATGGGACCAGAATTCCATCACTGAGTGATACGGTTGTGAAGCATGACATCATGTGCCTTCATTGCTTAGTGATGGAAATCCCATAGTCCTGATTGCTGTTCTAACTCCAGGACCACATGGGTTGTTAAGTAGGAAAAGGCAGAACGCTGGTAGGCATGTGGGTCCCATGAGATTAGGGGGTGCTGTGGGCAGATACTCCAGATCTCAAAGGTATGAAGTATGGGAGTATGAAAGGGGGTGATGAGGTATGGAAAGATGCTATGGAGCAGGGGCAGGTAAAGAAGGAGCAGAAGCGGGTACAACTTCCAACTTTCTCCCAGTTTCCCATTGATTTGCTTATGAGAAGTCAGAAAGAAATGTTAGAAATGGTTACCTGGCTATGGCTCATTAAATTAAATTAATTAAATGCCAACTGGACACTGAGAGTCCAGCTCATTATCACATGAACATGGGGACACTGTGAGAGCTGCAACTTTGTGATCTGGTCTTAAGTCCTCTCATTCAGTACTGTCTTATGAGGAATTGTAACTTAAAGACTACCTGTATAGGAATTGAATGAAAAGTAAATTTCCTCACAGTTGCTGGAATGGAATGGAATGGAATGGAATGGAATGGAATGGAATGGAATGGAATAGAATAGAATAGAATAGAATAGAATAGAATAGAATAGAATAGAATCTATGATGTGCTCTTTAGCACCTTTGTCAGCAAATAACTCTGAGAAAAGGTTATGTCTCTATTGTTCATGAAAAAAAGAATTCTGCAGCAAATGTTCACCTACAAGCTTTAAGCAATGTGCTGTGATTGACTTTTTGATTGTCAAAGAAGTCCCTCCATTTGAAATTCACTGCTGAATGCAGGTTGTTTATGGTGATTACTGTAGTGATGTGAATACTTTACAACACTGGGTAAAAAAGGGCCAATGACTTAAAGAATATAAAGTGTAAAGAGTTAAGAAGATAAAGCTGATTTATGTGATCAAGAACAAATTGGCAACCTGTGCCAGCAACCAATGAGCTTCACGGGAAAAACCTTGATGAACTGATTTAAGAACAATCAGCAGATCACTCCAAGGAAATCAAGCTTGGCATTTCACAGGAATGTGTAGTTCACGTTATTGTTGTTCTTCATTAATGGAAGGTTTGTGCAAGATAGGTTCCTTACATGCAGACAATAGACATAAAAGCTTAAAGAGTTGAAATCTGCCAGTAATTGTCATGAATGAAGATGAGAAATTTCTTCACAGCATTTCGTCCCCCAACAAAATTTGAGTTCATCATTATCACCCAGAAATGGGCATCAGTGTATGGGATATTTTATAAAACTTCACATTTGTTATGTGTGTGCAGGGATGGGGGTGGGGTAGAGGGAAGGAATCAAAATCCAGGCTTTGTCAGGAAAACTTATGGTTGCCAGTTTTTAGGTGGCAAATAATATTATTCATATTTACTTTTCTTTAATTTGGCACCACTAGTTGTTCAGAGTCACTCAGCTTGGTCTAGTAGTTTAGGCATCGAACTAGCAACTAGGAGAGTTCAGGCATTCAGCAGGAATGAACACTGACTTCAAGGTACCCCCCCCCCTTCTCCACAAAAGATCAATTCAGATGTCAAACCTTTGAAACAATGATTACACAGATTCAGTAGCACCAGAAGAACTTTTTGCTATAATATGACAATGTTAGGCCTCACAGCTCATGAGCCAGGGAGAAGACAATTGCAAAGGTGGATCTCACCACCTTACCCCAAACTGATGTACAGCCCAGGCTTGGCACTCTGACACTTCCACCCCTATCCCAAATCGATGCAAATATCTTTGTGGACATTTGTCTGCCTCAGATAAAGAAGGAGAAAGAACTTAATTTAACAATCAAAGTTCTTTCATGGTAGCTTTATGAAGCTTGTCTATTGTTGGCTGAAATGTGTAGAAAATTGTATTGATTGTGTGGAGAAGTAAATATAATAGTAAGATAACGCATTTCAAATGCTATTTCTCCAAAGCCCCTATTTAAACTACAAACAGGAAGGTGGAGGCATTATTACCCATTCAATCCTTGTACTTTCTATTTTTGAACACTCTTGAAGTTTTCAGTTTTCTGAACATTATGGTAAAAGGAAGGAAGAAGAAACGAAAATGATATTAACTATTGATATTATTAGACATAAAACAAAATGGAAATATTCCAGTGTAGAAAAAGTATTAAGTTCCTCCAGCTCTCATAAACAAACAAGGTGAGAGAAAGAATATAGAAGCATAAAAAGAGTGATTCCAGGGGAAAAGAAAAGGAAACATCTTGAATTCTTTCAATACTAACAGATGCAAAAGAGCAGGACTATACTTGAGATTCTGTTAAACTGATATATTACTACTCATCCCTATGCACAGGAATTTATTCAACTAATGGTAAGCACTACTTTGGTGCTAGATAAGGGTCAAAAGAATTCAAGAGGAGTTGGGTTTAATCTGTTTATGGCTATGTAAAGATTCTTGGCTGATTCCTTTTTTTACTCCACCCTCAGGTTCTGCCATTTTCTCCTACAATACTGAATATTGACAACAAAATCTCTTTGCAATCTTCCTCTTTTGAATTAAAATGGAAGAATAAACCAAATGATAATACTTCTTTCTTTACTGAATTTAAATTTAGCCATACTGTATAAAATATGACAATAATATTACATTTGCCTACATTGTAATTAGAATGCCAATGTGCTTTCGGCTGTGGGTGTACAATTGTGCAATACTGTATGAACTTAGCATTCTAAGAGAAGAATTTGAATTTCATCATGCTTACAGATGCTCTTGTTTGGAAACCTGTTTGTTTAATTTATTCACTGCTAATATAACTTTGAAAGAAAAAAAATAATATGCACGGATATGTCTGGATTATAAAACTTGATGTTATTTTTTTTATTACAAACTCAATTATATAGGAAGCCTGCTCAATTCTGCATCTAGAAAATTTAGGTGGTATCTTGAATGTGGATTGATATATTCATTTTTTTCTCATTATTATGTAATGTTACAATCTTATGCACTTTTGATTAAGTGACTCACTGTAGTCAATGCCCAAAACATTGACTTGGTGTGATAGCTCCCTCAAGCATTGGCTTGGATGATGAAAAAGATATGATTCCAGTCGAAGGAGGAGCTGATGTCGCGATAACACGACGTGTGGTCTTGGAGCTCCAAGATCGCAGTCGATATTTCTGCTGCTGGATGGTCCTTTTGGACCTAAACCACCCCACAGAGACGGTGATAGAGAAGGGCACGCCCTGCTGATTTCAGGGACACCGCAAAGTCCCTGATTGATCCAGGAGAAGCTCTTTTTTCTGACGACAGAGATGCAGCCCTAAAGCTACTGAAGTTGGACAGCTCCAGAACAGAAGGAAAGCCAAATTGGTGAGGAAATTTTATTATTAGAAAAGAGACTACCTCAAAAACAAATCAAAGTTAAATCCAAATTGAAGACAGAGGAGAATAAGCGGCAAAATTAAGCCATATTAAACTCAGTGTGTTATCTTTTTCAATCTTTCTTTTTACAGATGGAATCTTTGCAATTGTTTCCTACTTTTTAAACTGAACGGCTTATTTTTTCTTCTACTACTTTCTATTCTTTGCTCTACTTATGAATTAAAAGTTCCTTTCTCATTTTTTTTTACAACGCTTGATGGGACTGTTTTTCTTTCCATCTAAAAACTTTTTTTCTTTTTTAAGTTTGGAATATAAAGAGGATATAAAGAGGAATAAAAAGAGGGCTGTAACAGCAGAGGAAAAGAAGTAACACTGCCACTTAGAGGCTGGGGACTTGGAAACATTATTTTTTTCTCTCTTTGATCATTTGATTTACACTTCAAGGCTTTTCAGTTTGTTTATTGAGAGTGATAGAATGAAGGGCACAGGTTGTTATACAGGTGCTCCTCGGGAGTGCTATCAGCAGATGGACTGGAGTGAAGGCAAAGCCCTGACTTGAAAGATTATAATGAACTTGCTCGAAATCTCATAAAAAGCCTTGAACGCTATAGTGGCAGTGTTTATAAGTTGGAAGAATGGCGCAACATGAAAAAGAAATCATAACATTGCAAATGATTATGTTTGAAATCCAAATTTACTAGTAGTAACAGAGAAAATTGAGAAAAGAATGGAAAATATAGAACGCAAAACAGTAAAAGTTGATGGAAAAACTGAGGATGTTTATCAAATGAAGAATGTGGAGGACAGAGTTCTAAAAATTGAAGAAAAAAATTAGGAAAGAAACAAGAAAGAATGATACTGACAGTAAATCGAGTGTGGTTGGAAATGGAAAGAGTGGAACATGGAAAAGGGAGATGGATGGCCTGGAACTTTTCCCCAGATTGCAAAATATAGAAGAAGAGAGAAAAATTGATGGAAGTAAGGAGAGAAATCTTGACAGAAGCATCAGTGATAACCAAAGATAAGCTGATGGAAGGAGCAGATGGAGGGTTTCAAGTCTTCATAAAATACTAAATGAGCAACAAGATGTGAAGAGAAATCCATACAAGATTTATTAAGAAAGTAACCAGAATATTAAGGCTACAAATGGCAAAAGACATAAGACTGCACCACTACTGGAAAGATACAGGTTGATGTAATGAAAGATTATAATAAAAAGTAAGTTAAACTTAGTTTAACTTGGAGTGTTATGTATAAATGGAGTGATAATAGTTATAGTATAATAAATGATTAATACTGATAATAACATATATACATATCAGTTTGATAATATGAAATTTTATATAAACTGTAAGTGGAGACTATGAGAGGTGGTTTAAAAGTTTTTGTTATTGAATACAACTAACTTCTATTTAGAACATGTTATACAGATGTAATGTTATTGGATGATTTTAGGAGGATATAATGGAATGCCATGATATAGTTTTACTTTAATTTACCTAAAAGGATGCAAAAAGAATTATAGTCAAATGAAGGTTTAACAATTATAAGAATCTTTTATATATATTTTGGATTGATGATATGAGAATCTGTTTAAATTATAAGAGGGGACTATTGTAAGAAAACACAAAGCTTTGAATGTGATTGAGATGAGTAAATTGACATCTGAAATCAGAGATTAAATAGATAAATAATGTTATTGGATATGGGATATATTTTATTTGTGGTTAGATAAAAACATGGAAATGAAAGCTATTAGAGCAAATACAAGAATAACTGTACAATAATAGTAATGTATATAAATATACTTGATTTAAAAATATGGGATTTGATATGAATTGTAAGTGATGACTACGGAAGGGATGCACAGGAAACTTGTAACCAACTGACACACTTTCTGTAATTTGAAACAGAAGATGGTTTTGTTTTTTGTTTTGTCTGTTTGTGTTTGTTTAAAAATAAAAAAAAATTAAAGAAAAAGATATGATTCCAGGGATATCTGAGAGTAACTAAGGGGAATGCCATGGAGACATGAAAGGCTCTGTGGTGGAATTGGATGGTCGAGTTGAAGTCATTGGGAGAATCTGAGAAGGAGTGTCCAGATAAAGGGCTGGCCATGCAGACTGGAGGATAGGTACAGCTGCAGCAGGGATGACCAGCTGGTGGCACAGGCCAGAGAAGAGACTCAGCTGTAGTTACTCAGTGTAGAAGAGAAAGAATTCATCCAGCCATGCTGGAACCATATTTGGGGTATGCCATGCTAGCTGAGGAATTCTGGGAATTGAAGTCCACAGGTCTTAAAATTGGGAAGGGTGGAGACCCCTGGACTACAAAGTAACTCTTCAGCATCAGAAAAGAACAAGACTAAATGCAGAATGGACACATTAGTTTTTTTAAAAAGATTGAAATGGATGGATTTACCTTGGGATTTTGGAGAATAAAGATCTCAGAAATTTAGGGGTAGTTTAGAACGTTGATTACTACATCATTTTTATGCTGCCCTCCCTCCTAGTCACATGACCCAGAATAGAGCAGCTATTAAAGAGCTGGAAGGAACTCCTGAGACCATGCTCTAGATATATTCCCTAAATGATTATACTTTAATTCTCTTATTAAATAAAAACATAAAACTAAACATGTTTAATCACAACTTTCATTAATTCTGTGGAACAGTAGAATATTATTACTACAATTAACACTTTTGACATCATATGGTAGAGGATGGAAATCTTGCCAACCTTTTTCATTGAAGAAACCAAAATAAGATTTGTTTGTTTTCTTATTTATAAAAAATGGTCTTCATGTATTTTCTTCTTTTTCCTGTATATCAAAATGATACAGCTTCCTTGTATGGTTGCTGGCACCATGCCATGCCTTGAATGCCAGATCTCTATTGCAACTATTACCATGGAAGTGTGTACACGTACTTTCTCTTCCAAGTGAGTGCTTTTCCCTCAGACCTTTTTTTGCAGAAATGTCTTTTCTATAGCTGCCTGTGACAATACCTCTCATTCAGGCTGAATGCACTATAGGACTAACAAACTGACAGCAATAAAGAGATTTTATGGACTGTTTTACACAATCATATTTAAAAAAAATAAACCTGTTTTCTGGCAATAGAAGCAAGTGTTATTTCTCCTCCTGGTATTTAAAAATAAGATTATCATTTGAAATTTCTTATGAGGAATGCATAAGTAAACGTGTGACACAACTCTGGCAATTACCTGTTTGACCATAACCATGGGAAACTAGAAATGTTGCTCAGCCCATCACAGCTTTCCTCAGCAGT
Source organism: Natrix helvetica (assembly GCF_964273705.1). Taxonomy (NCBI): domain Eukaryota; kingdom Metazoa; phylum Chordata; class Lepidosauria; order Squamata; family Natricidae; genus Natrix; species Natrix helvetica. Next base: position 60,859,710 of record NC_138552.1, read on the forward strand.
CAGAAGCTGACCAGAGACTGTTTTGCCACTCAGTTCCTGACTCCTTGTGTGTCCGGTACATTTCATAAAAATGGGTCATTGGTTGAAATTTGGTTCATTGAAGTATACAAATGATGACACTAATAGCAACATGAGTACTTAAATGCAGAGGGCTGACTAGCAGGACTGTGCAACAATGAAAAAAGGTGGCTGCAATGATGCAACACACACACACACACACACACAGAGAGAGAGAGAGAGAGAGAGAGAGAGAGAGAGAGAGAGAGAGAGAGAGAGAGAGAGAGAGAGAGAGAGAGAGAGAGAGAGAGAGAGAGAGCTGGCTGGAGAAGGCAATCTCTGTGAAAGATTATTGCAGAAAGTTTGAACAATGAGAAAATTTTCCTGTCTAGAAATCCCTCTATCCTAATTTCTACACAGCAGATGAAACATTTTATGTCCATTTTGACCAATGAAAAATATGTTGTATGAATTCAAATAGAAAGTTCACTCTTTTCAAATAGCAAGATCCCAACAGCATCCCGACATATACTGTATTATTATTATTAAGCAAAAACAAAACTATAAAAAAATTAGCACAGGAAGTTAAATATTACATTCCCAAAATAAATTGGTGAATCCATTGTTTAAATACAAAGAGTGTTTGAGTGGCATAATTTATTTTCAGGCTGGATTATGAATGGTAGAGTTACAAGAGTCCTTCTCACATATTGTTAACATATTTGTGCTCAAAATGTTTGACTCTTTTCATAAGTTAGTATCCAAATAATATCATGCCCTCAATCTGTGAGTAATGTTCATTCCAGATTAATTCAGGAAATGAAAAAACAGATTAAAAACACAACGTGAAACACAATTTGAATGTATTATAAATAACTGCTAATTTAATCTTCTCCAACCAGACACCTTGCAGAAATGCTAATTTGAGAGTTCTTTAGTCAGCATAGGCAATGTCCATTCTGGGAGTTGCAACCTCAAATGAACTGAAGGGCATCAGATTGGAGAAGTTTGCCTTAATGTAAATGAAAAACTGTCAAGTCCTCGAGGCTACAACGCCATTGACTATCATTGCCAGCCCCTGATTGGTTGAGATGCGAGCAGCCAGCTGGCGGGAGAATGCAGTCATTCTATTGGTTCAGCGTCTGACAGCTCTAGTATAAAAGGGCTGTCAGCTGTCAAATGTTGCTGTTTGCTGGTTCAAGGTTTGCCTTACATTTTGCTGTGTTAAACTGTTAATAAAAGTTGTGTTAGCTTCAATCTGCCTTGCCTCAGTTCCTGCCTGCCTCGGTTTCCCTACAGAACAAAAATAATGAATGATGAAAATAAAGCATGCTTCCATCCCATGCCTGCTGTAAAGAGCTCATCTAATTCTGCCCAGATGTTCTGCCAATTCCAAAAGTTCCCAACTCTCTTTTCCATCGTGCTGACATATATGCCAATCCAAAACCCTTGAGGATTAACAGTCCTCAATCAACTGTTTTCCTATAATCTTATTTACAAGGAATAATGAAATTGGAGCAGGGTGCTTAATTGTTTCCTGCTGTTAATGTGGATGCCAAAGAGAGATAGGGCATAAACAGAACATTTGAAAGTCGGCGTGAAGATCATTTATTTTATTTTATTACTATTTGTCCTTTCCAAAACACAGGGTCATTTTATAAAGATTCCTCCTTGTAGTTGTTGTCAATGGATTTAAACTAACATACAGGGTTCTTTTTCCTCCAACACTATTTAAATTGGTGTCATGTTTTGCCGAGAAAGCATATTGTGCTGATTAGGAAAATGCTGCTTTTGAATCTGACGGAGTTATTTTACCAAGGACACATTATTTACTCTTTGGCCAAAATCTCATTGAGAATTTATGTGCTCAAGTCCATTTATTTTAGTAGATTTAGTTCTATGTTGGATAGTGACATTTCAATGATTAGCTCAGTCCATCTGGAATATATAAAGTCCTGGAAAAATGAAAATATAAAGTGTACAATCCTATCTTCCTATATAAATAGAACTTATCTTAATGAACCTATCTTAATGAATGTGAATCAACCATTATGTTTACAGTGGAATGAGCCAAATAAATCAATGCAAACTAAATACTGGGAATTCAGGACTGCTGGAAATGAATACCCTTCCTTCCTTCCTTTCTTCCTCCCTCCCTCCTTTCCCTTCTCTTCCCTTCCTCCCTCTTGCTTTGTCTCTCCACTTTTTGTAGATAAGTCATCAAAGTCACTTCCACCAGATGTTGGCAATGACCACCAAGTTAGGTGGTTGTTAAAAGGGTATGGGACAGCAGTGTCAATAGTTGTAATACCTACTAAATTACAGGCAGGATGCTTTTAAGTGAGCTGCTAAGGGTGGCATAGAAGAAGTTATCATTCACATTTCTTGGTTGTGAAGTTCTAGGACATACCAGGTTGATCTCTATGCACTTAATTAAGTTGGCATTCCAATAGATCTCTACTAATGTTATTTTTTTAACAATGTTATCTGGATGTATTACCAGTACAGATGAAACACAGAATTCCAACATCACATCACTACTACAACTACAACTACAATTACTAATACTAATAGTAGTTGTAAATTAAAAGGAAGCAATATCGAAGTACCAAGTGATTTCTTCAGTATTCAACAGTCCATGGTAGTAGTAAATCCCTCTGAAAGATAGGAATATTACAAATTCCCCATTCTTAATGAAGTTACCTTCATCATAATGTCTCTTACATTATCCACCTTAACAACTAGCTTACTTTTCTTGATATATTATAAATCACTTTCTCTGATTACATATTGAACAGAGAAAAAAGCAATAGAAACATTCACAATTCCACGGTTTTTAAAATTCTATGAGTATTTGTCATTTCATGCTGTATCAACCACACCAATTAAAATTCAGGATAAGTTATTCAAATTGGATATTATTGTCATTAATATTTTCTATGTGTACTTTCTTACATCCATTTATTTTCTCTGAGTATTTTTTTTACTGAAAATATAGATAGGTGTAGCTAATTAAACTATCACTTCCTATTTCATGATAAAATTCAGCATAATATATGCAAAGCACTCAGTCTTTATTCCATACAATGCTCTCTTCTCTTGATATATGTAAATTATTGTTTCTTGCTATAATGAGTTGTTTGAATTTTATTTATAAAGGTATGCATACAAATTTTGTACCTTGCAAGAATAGGGAATCTATCAGCTGAAGTTGTCCTTCTGTCTCAGACCTGACCAAATATCTCTAACTGCTCTTGAATAGATTTTTATGCAAGGTCCTACAGCAGTGTTTCTCAATCTTGGCAACTTGAAGATGCCCGGACTTCAACTCCCAGAATTCCCCAGCCAGCATTCGCTGGCTGGGGAATTCTGGGAGTTGAAGTCCGGACATCTTCAAGTTGCCAAGATTGAGAAACACTGTCCTACAGTGTTAAAAGACCAAAGCAAGGAATTCCTTGCAAATATTATATGACAATTTCAGAATAAATAATGGTGATAAGAAAACCAGTAATTAAAACTTCTATCTTACTTCCATGATCAATTAGTAAAACTGACGTTGGAGCGATTAGAGGAGGCTTTTCAAAGAGAATGAAGTGGTAATTATCCTTCAATTTAAAGTTGCAGAATAGAGACAGTGCCATTGAATCTAGTTCATCTGAAAAGCATTAAGAGCTGCAAAAATAATCATTCTAATTAGTTCTTTCAAAAACAATTACTAAATGATAGTTTCTTATGAATAAACTTATCAGAAAGGAATTTTTAGATAATGTAGGCTTTTGCTAAGTATTTTGTGAAAATATGTCTTACCTCATGTCCATCAGGGACGTGCGGTCAGGGGAGGCAGGGAAGGCAGAGACTCACCTCTTTTCATGAAATAATAGTATATAATATTATATACTATATATATATATAATATTATATACTATTATATACATCTGTCCGGCCGTGCCCAGGAGGCAGAAATGTTGTCGGCGCTGCCGGATGACGAGGGCACTTCATCATCCGGCAGCGCCGACAACATTTCTGCCTCCACCCTCCGCAGCCCCCGGACGCGCCCGGATGGAGGTAGCCAGAATGGTGCCGAGGCAGTCCAGCGGATGAGCGACCGAGGATCCTCGGTCGCTTGCCCGCCGGACTGCCTCGGCGCCATTCTGGCTACCTCCATCCGGGCACACCCGGGAGCTGTGGAGGGTGGAGGCAGAAATGTCGGCACTGCCGGATGACAAAGGCAGGAAAGTGCAGCCGCCTGAATGGGAAAGCAACGAAAGGGGCTGCGCTTTCACCCCGCTCAAGCCTTGCCGCCTGCATGGGAAGCCGCCTGAATGGGAAAGCAACGAAAGGGGCAGCGAGGGCGGGCGGGAAAGCAATGAAAGGGGCAGTGAGGGCGGGCGGTGGCTGCAGGCGGCAAGGCTTGAGCGGGGTGAAAGCGCAGCCCCTTTCGTTGCTTTCCCATTCACCCCGCTCAAACCTTGCCCGAGGGAGCTGGGGATCGGGCTTTGGGTTGGTGGGAGACCTTGAAGGAGTGGGGGGGGGAGGGACTGGCACCAGTGGAGGAAGCAATGCTACACGGATCAGTGCACTCCACGGTCCCCTTAATGTTCACTCAGGAAGGCGGAGAATGGGACCACGTGTGCTGGAGGCTGAGGCTGCCTCAGCCTCCTGCACATGTGGTCCCATTCCCCGCCTTCCTGATGACGTCACCAGCCTCACCAGCCATAACCCTCACCGCACGTCACTGATTCCATTGATATTGGACAGCAATTAGGTTTGAATCACTAGGGTTTAAATTTCAGTTCAAACATTCAACTCAACATACAAAACATTTTATTTATTAAGTTTATATGCCACCTCTCTCACCGATGGATGATACTAGATGCATATCAAAAATAATGTTTAAAGTATACCAAATAACACCCCTCCAAAATGTATAATATTTGAAATGTGATGTGAATGTATAAACTGAACCAATTCAAGTTGAAAACCACTTCAGACAAAATAGTATTTTACATATGTGCAAAGAATCGGTTTGTTCTCTTAACAAAATCAAGCCTTTTAATCAGATTTCAATTCAGTTGGGCACATCAGATTGATATATTAGAGGATATATCAAGGCTTCATTTATAAACAAAGTTGAGAAACTTTTCATATTTTTTTAAACATTATGCTATATTGGGAATAATAAATAATATAAAATAATTTGTAGACTTTTCAGAAACAGAAATATGTGTTACAATATAGTTACAGTATAAATGTCATTTATTGCTCATATACTGAAAAAAAATCATTCTAAACCAACAATGTTGAACAGTAATTAGGCTGGTCGGGATTCTGTCTATCAGCAAGACAACTCTTGAATGAGACAAAATTTGATAAAGTAGGAAAACCAACAAAATAAAAACTATTTTCTAAACTAGACTGAATTAAGCATAGATTGCAGAAAGAAAAAAATGCCTAAATGCATCTCTTGAAGAAAATCTTGATGCTGTTTAATCGAGTATAAAAAAAGATCTAGCAATAAAATACTACACGTTTGTGTACGTACATACATACATACATCAGAGGTGGGTTGCTACCAGTTTGCACCGGTTCAGGTGAATCAGTAGTCGCAATTGGGACTGAGTTGCCAAACCAGTAGAGACGGCAGGCCATGCCCCAAACCGGTTTCCCGGTCGCCCATGCTGTTGCCAGCATGGGGGGGTTTGGACATTTTGTAATGTTCTGCGCATGCACAGAACAATGAACAGGCAACTGCGCATGCACAAGCAACATGCGGATGACACGTGCGTGAAGTGAACCGGCAGTAACACCAGCAGCAACCCACCCCATAATCTTCTTCACGGAATTCTGTTTCTAGCGTTGATTAAATTGTGTACCTTCCTTCAAATCTATTCTGACAGCTCCACAACTTTGATGCCCAGAACTGGACACATTACTTGAAGTAGGTGCTAACAAAATATCGTGTTTCCCCCAAAATAAGAGAGTGTCTTTTTTTTTTACCCCTGAAATAAGCACTTGGCCTCATTTTTGGGGAGGTCTTATTATTTTTGAGGTACAGGAGGCGGCAAGCATGGTAACTTCATGGCTGCTGCTGTGTTGCTATATTTTTGGGAAGGGCTTATTTTAGCGCATGCACTCAAAAGCCTGATTGGGTTTATTATCTGAGGAGGTCTTATTTTCAGGGAAACGGGGTAGTATAAACCTGAACAAGTGTCTCCTGTGTTTTAGAAAGTATACTGCTGTTGCAGCCTAAAATTGTATTTACTCTTTTTGCAACAACACTGCCTTTTGTCTCATATTCAGTTTGAAATGAATTGCAATTCAAAGACCTTTTTCACGCCAAGTACTCACATCTTACTATGTCTTCTCATAATAGGCTGGGATGTCCATCTATTGAGGAACGTTGAATGCCAAAAAGAAAAGTCTAAATATGGGTAGAAATGGAGAGTGGGAGATTAAGTGCATATTAAAACTGGTGATCTATAAAATGTGATTTATTGGAGAAAGGGATGAATTTCCTCTCTTAAATTCGCAGGAAGTTGATACAGAGTAGATTTACACTCATCCACATATCTCTACTTGGAATAAAATTAGAAAAAGCCACACTATCTCAATGTAGAAGAAAATGGAGTATAGAATAGTCATTGTTTGAATATTGGCAGTTATCCAGGCATGAAACCAATTGTAACTGGGTTTTTCCAATTTTGTGTTCTCCAGTCAGGAGTAGATTTTTATCAAGTGGTTGCTAAAGTACAGCTCTCATCCAGCCTCATGATTGTAGCCAAATTAATTCACTAAAAGGATCATAGGGAGAGATTCTCAACTATTGATAGTTAAACAACAATGCAGTCTGAATACAAATGTTAGCCCCTGTCAATTAAGTCTTACATTGCCAAAATTTTCTCCTGAAAGTAGTCTATTTTATGTCCTGCTTCTAGATTATTACGTTAATTTAGATGCATTTTATTAATCCTCAATTTAATTAATGTCTTAGCGATCTCGTTGAATAATTATCAGCCCCTAAAATGTGAAAATTAATTTCAGAATGTGGAATGTTGGTATTAGCTTGAAAAGGATTGAAAAATGTTCTTCCCATGTTTTGATATGTCTAATCTCCAAATAAAATTTCTGTATACTTTTGATCCATTTTTGCTTCTAAATTTGGTTTGAACATTCTTCAGTTTTGAACTTAAATCTTTCAAGGTTAGACAATTCCCAAGTATAGGGCTGTTGGCATACATGACAAGGAAACTAGCCAGGCCATTAAAACTACAGCAATGGCACCATCGAAGGGACAAGTTCATTCATTCTCTCCTATTGAGCAGAGTTTAAGACAGATAACATAATTGAAGCACTCAAGAATTATAGCAGATATTTTGAGGTGGAATAAATCATTTGCACTCTGGGGAGGAAAATGACTATCTGCCATCTCCATTTTTAAAAATAACTTTAATAGCATGGCATGCCCCTATTACCGTTCCAGGCCTTTTTGACTAAAAATTACTCATTTTAAGACACTTTTGCAGGTGTCCATTGCAATTTCCAATAAAACTTTTTGACAAAACCATGCCAAGGGGTATGACTCACTCATAGATTCAATTACGAATAATTTTGTATTTTCATACTATTAGAATAAAATAGTAATACTACTAAAAATAGTACAGTATTAGTATCGGCTATCAGAGGAACTGTCTCTCCCCAATGAAATTGACCTGCTAATCCCCTGCTGGCAGATGGGGCATGCCATGGACTCCATTCATTGAGGGATTTCAGCTGGTGTTGTCCAGGAGAAGAACCTTCTCTGGCATGACTCCTGCCCTTTGGAATATTGTAACCTCTGAGGTGAGATCCACACCCCTCCTTCTGAACTTCCATAAGGGCCTGAAGACCTGGCTTTCCCAGTTGGCCTGTCATCCCAACAGAGTGCCTAACACTGAAGACAGCTGAACAGGTTAAGACAAGACCCCAACTCCCACCATATGGAGCCTGCTTTCTTCCTCCCATCTTTTTAATTGTAAATTATTACTATTATTATGAGTATTTATTGCTTCAGTGTTTTATTGGTTTTTAATATTTTTATTCCACCCAGAGTTGCCTTTAGGCCACTAAAAGTTTTGATTTTCTAACTTCCCAAATTATGGCAAAAACTTCTAGGGAGCTAAGGAGCTCTGTTGACAACATCTTTCCTATATATAAATACTGACACTGTTGATGAAAAAAAGTGGGCCTAAATGCCATTGTCTCCTTACACACGAATGGTTTTGTTTTGAGAACAAAGCATAAAAGTAAGGTGACCAACCATCCTCCTTTAGGGAGGACAGTCCTTCTTTTGTAAGTTCTGTCCTCCCTCGAAAAGTGTCCTCCTACATGTCCTCCTTTTCGATATTTGAAGACTAATCTGTTGCGCGTTATGTGACGTATTTGTATTTGACATGACAATTCATGAAGACTTGGTATAGTGTGGTATAAGACGCGATTATGAGACGCATGCGCTCCGCACGGGAGACCTTGAGAGAGAGCATTGCGTGCAAGTGGATTTGTTTACTTCTTACCGAAACACAACACAGCACATACGCACGCAGTAGACTCACGGCACATCGGCAATTGAATGACTCATGGTAATTATTTCTTTCTCAGTGAATATTCAATTATACAGAGGTAAGTACAATTCACATTTTATTAAACAGTTTTTAATGGTGTTTTTTTTTACTTTTTTTTTGCGGATAACCGCCCTGCCGCCCTGTTTAGGGTGACCCGCTCCCTCTTGGTGCAAGAGACGCGGGGGGCACCCTTACAGGGAAGAGCAGAGGAGTTTGGAGAATATCTGCAGAACAAAGTCGCTCAGATCCGAAGCGGATGGGCCCCCTCCAGCGGTCTGGACGGGCCGTCAACAGCGAGTCTTGTGAGTCCACTCTGGGAGGAGTTTGACTCTGTTGCCCCCGAGGATTTGGACAGGCTGCGTGGACGGCTGCGACCCACCACATGTTCATTGGACCCGTGTCCCTCCTGGCTGGTACTGGCATCCTGGGAGGTGACACGAGGCTGGCTTCTGGGCCTGGTGAATGCCTCGTTGGGGGAGGGATCCTTGCCAACTGCCTTGAAAGAGGCGGTGGTGAGGCCCTTACTCAAGAGGCCTTCGCTTGACCCAATGGAGCTAGCTAACTATCGTCCAGTCTCCAACCTTCCCTTTCTGGCGAAGGTTGTTGAGAATGTGGTGGCGCAGCAATTTCCATGTCACCTCGATGAATCCGACTATCTAGACCCACGCCAATCCGGCTTCCGACCCGGGCACAGCACAGAGACAGCCTTGGTCGCGTTGGTTGATGATCTCTGGAGGGCCAGAGATAGAGGTTATTCCTCTATCCTGGTCCTATTAGATCTCTCAGCGGCCTTCAATACCATCGACCATGGTATCCTACTGCGCCGGCTGGAGGGATGGGAGTCAGAGGCACCGTTTTGCGGTGGTTCGGCTCCTACCTCTCCGGCCGGATGCAATATGTGTTGACAGGGGGGCAGAGATCGACCCTGAGACCACTCTCTTGTGGAGTGCCACAGGGGTCGGTCCTCTCGCCCCTCCTGTTCAATGCATATGTGAAGCCGCTGGGCGAGATCATCCGTGGTTTTGGGGTTGAATACCATCTGTACGCTGACGATACCCAGCTGTACATTTCAACCCCAAGCCACCCCAACGAGGCTGTCGAAGTGATGTCCCCATGTTTGGAAGCCGTCGGGGTCTGGATGGGGGACAACAGACTCAAACTCAACCCCTCCAAGACTGAGTGGCTGTGGCTATCGGCACCTCGGTTCAGCCAGCTGATTCCATCGCTGGCCATAGGGGACGAGCAATTGCCCCCTGTGGAACGGGCGCGCAATTTGGGCGTCCTCCTAGATGCCTGGCTGTCAATGGATGACCATGTGGCAGCCGTGGCAAGGGGGGCGTTCCACCAGGTTCGCCTGGTGCGCCAATGGCGCCCCCTACTGGACCGGGATGCCCTACGCACAGTCACTCATGCGCTGGTGACGTCTCGCCTAGACTACTGTAACGCTCTCTACATGGGGCTTCCCTTGGGACGCGCCCGGAGACTGCAGCTAGTCCAGAACGCGGCCGCGCGGGTTGTCATGGGGAGTTCCAGATACTCCCACGTAACACCACTCCTGCGTGAGCTGCACTGGCTGCCTGTGGTTTTTCGGGTGCGTTTCAAGGTTTTGATTACCATCTTTAAAGCGCTCCATGGCACAGGACCTAGTTACTTGCGGGATCGCATCCTCCCACATACATCCCTGCGGCCAATCCGCTCTCACAGGGAGGGGCTTCTCCAGGTGCCGTCCACTAGGCAATGCCAGCGGGTGGCGCCAAGGAGTAGGGCCTTCTCTGTGATGGGCCCAACCCTCTGGAATGACCTCCCCCCCCGATATCAGAACCACCACGGACCTTCCGACAAAAATTGAAGACTCACCTGTTTCGATTAGCTGGCCTGGCATAATTTTAATTATTACAACTGTTACCTCCTGGAAATACACTCTCAACTGGTATTTTAATGGGTATGGTTTTAAATCTAATTGATTTTAGGGCTTTCAGAACCATATTTATGTTCTTCTGTACAGTTCTTTTAATCTTTTAACCTCCTCCATATGTATATTTATATCTATATCTATATTTATATTTGTATTTATTATTTGTTATTTGTTGCGTGGACTGTACACCGCCTGAGTCCTTTTTTGGGAGAGGGGGCGGTCTAGAAATGCGAAGAATAAATAAATAAATAAATACTTTATCGCAAGTATATTGAACAGATATTGAATCTTGTGTTGAATTTTTATCTAAAGAAATGCTAGACATTAAAATAGACGACAATTGTCTCTTTGAAGAAATCAGAAGACTGAATGTATATTTAAATTCTGAAAAATTAATACAATGGGAAAATCAACATGTTGAAATTGATAAAAGATGGGTGGATATTTTCAGCCATTTCAAAAATTAACATATTCCATGTGAACATTTATTTATACTTGTTCAATTTACATTGTGCTGCCCTGGAACTAATGCAGCAGTTGAAAGAGTTTTTTTCAATTGCCAATGATTTTTCGACAAGTGAGAAATCGAGATTGAATGTTGATACTCTAGCTGCAGCACTTGTCATAAAATTCAATATGAAGGATATTTCTTGTTCAGATATTTCCAATATATTGTTAGAAGATGATACATTGACAAAAAAATTAATTCAATGGAAAAGTACTCATTTAAATAATAATTAACAGTCATGTAAGCATAATTACAATATAAAATGTTGCAAATGTTTTTATTATGCATATATCATATTTTAGTGTATTATTGTTGCAATGAATAAAATATTTCTATTTATTTACGATATATTTTTTCCAATTTATTTGTCCTCCTTTTCATTGTAAAAAAGTTGGTCACCTTAGCATTTTGGACAATAGAACGTGTTTTGTCCTCCTTTTCATTGTAAAAAAGTTGGTCACCTTAATAAAAGGGACTGATTTCTCAGTATTAAATTTTATATTATCTTCAAGCTATGTGGATTGCATTTGTGGAGAACACTGTAGATATGGGTCAGTTGTTATCAAAATACTGTATGAACCAACAATCTCAGTCAACTTCATTCCACCTCAGCTCACAATCTAAGATTAGCAGGCTGCCCTAATAGCCCTATTTCTTCTCCAGATTTTTGTTGAGCATTTGGATCTTGAAAGACATGTTACCCCCATTTGTTACCTTGCCCAAAAGGTAAGGGTGTTGGGATTTTAATGTAATGTAGATATAGATGGTTTCATACATTCCTAAATCTGTGCAGTTGGATTTTATCTCTAGCATTGCCTATTATAGTCTGTCCTTCTGAGATCCCTTAAAATACCTATCATTACTGAAGAAACTAAATCTTTTGTATGGAGACCTGGTATAAGAAATTAGGTCACTGGCTTCTCCTCTTGCCAGCTTGCTTTTTATTAAAAGAAATAAGTTGGTTGGCTGCATTAGGAGAAGCAGGGCAGGCAACTTTTCTATCACTGGTGTGGGCTTGCTTCTCAATCCATAGAGTGAGGCACTGTGGACAGGAGGGTCTGGAGAAGTAACAAATAATATTGAGAACATAAGTTTAAAGTCTAGTTTAAATTAGACTTTAAATTTACCTAATGGTAACTTAAAATTGAACTTAAAATATCTGAATTGTAACTTGCTGCTGGTGCCCCTTGAAATAGCAATACCATCCATGGAAAGAAAAGATGTGAACAAGTTCATTCAAATAATTAAGGATTAAGGTAGAAGCATTAATCACTTTCTACAACTACCTTCTCCTTTGTAACAAATATTGTGCACTTGCATCCGCTATGCAAATACCACGATGCTTATCTTTCAAAGCTAAATATCTTTAAATATCAATATCAGATACCAATTCATTGTAATTATTGTTACATGTGTGGGAAGAATTTATAAATTTTATAACTGTGTTAGAAATATTGTAGCGGGAATCATGTGTGAACGAACCCAGTTTTCCCAAAAAAGGTTAACCATCTTCAAAATCCTTTAAACTCACAGAAAACATAAGAATTAATTAAACCCTTATTTCAAATTTTAAACATAAACAAGCAAACACCCAAAACTTAAATTAACGCAATGTAAACGTAATTATAATGCTCACAGTCCAAACGAAGATAAACCAATCCACATCATTTGATTTAATCAATCCCTTCTCTGGGGTCAACACATACACACACACACACACAGCCCTCTAGTGTCACCTAGCATCAGGACGTATATACTTCCATACCCAAGACAAGCTCCCTTACAAAACCATCCCTCTCTACCCCATTTCTGTTCAGCTACCCCCATAGACAAACCTCTGCTTAAACAATTCTCTTTCCTCACAGCTAGCTGGATTTCATTTTTATGTATTCTTACATAACCTCGGCTTAAGTTGAAACCCCTAATTATTCTTCGGACATATGGTAGAATAAATGTGTACAGGAGTTAGTGCTTTATCTTTAAGGACATCTTAAAAGTTTATCTGAAGATTAATTCAGCTTTTTCCATTCTTGTGGTACTTTGTTCGAAGCTGAATGTGAGAGAGCATTGGAATATCAGCATTTCTGGAGGGCACAGCATTGGCTAAGATTACATAAACTACCAAAAAGCAGTAGACTTGCTTGCTACAATGTGCTATATTGCACAGCCTTTGCTGTTCCGTTCTCAGAGTTAATCAAAACCTTATGATGCATTACCATGAAAAGTCTTTATCCTAATCATGATTTTTAAAAAAGATGATAAATGCACCTATCAGGTATTTGACTAATACTTTGGAAACTGTAAAGTGCAACTATTCATTTGGAAAATATGCAACATCTGTGAATTTTGGGAAAGAAAACGTTATTTCTTCTTTAGAAGAACGGGTTCTCAGCAGTAGTTAAGCTTTTAAAAGTTATACTACAGATTCAATAAAGCTTTGGTTAATATTCTAAAAGCTTTTTTATATACATATAGTTGTTTTCTTGATTTAGCATTATTATGTCAACGCACCACATGTATAAACTGTAAAAATTAGTTTAATACAGAAATTAGACTGTTTGGTAATAGAAAGACTGAATGTGCAATATGTCAGACAAATGGAATTGCCTCCATCAGCCTTTAGAAAATGCCGACCAAACCTTTTCTATAATCTTGTGCAACCCTTACAGGTCATGAATGAGGCACTTGAAGTTTGTCAATAGATTATATATATATATATAATATAATCAGTGGTTAAGACTCCTGCCTAAGATATATACAGCCCGGGTTCTAATCCCAGTAAGGGTATGGCTAGCTGATGAGAGCTAATTAGCTTGAAATAGATTTATACTAGTCTCCCTTTATTTATTTATCAGTACAAATACAACACACATATATATATGTCTGAAATATATATATCTATGTCATATATATCTATGTCAGATATATATATATCTGCTGAATTTATACAGAATCAAAACTTATTTTAGGATTTTCAAGAATTCTATGTATATGGATCCATTTAAATGTTAGATCCGTGATGGCGCACCTATGGCATACATGCCACAGTTGGCACAGAGACCCCTCTCTGCGGGCACGTAAGCCGTCACCCCAGCTCAGCTCCACCATACATGCGCACGCACCTCCTGCCAGTCAGCTGATTTTCGGTCTCTGCGACACATGGGGGTGTGAGGGTGGTGCTCCCCCCACAGTCCATTTTTACTCCTGGGGGGCCTACTAGGTCCAAAATGGGGCATGGGGGTGAGGTGTTCCCCCCGTGGCCCATTTTTACTTCCATGAGGTGCAGGGAGGCCTACTAGGCTCAAAATGGGCAGTGGGGGGGTCACATGCATATGCACAGGGTGGAGGGGCACATGCATGCGCAGGGGTGGGGCATGATGACAAAAAAGTTAGCCATCACTGTGTTAGATCATGGCCCTCCTAAAAACTAGAGAAGAAACCAGGGAGTCTTCTATAGTCATATAACATGTTCTCACTGCTTATGGAAGTCATCTATCATTTGGGTTTGAACAATACAAAAAAATATATTACTGTAATTAATCCAAGAAGTTAAATATGCATAATATGTCAAGTCACAAAATGTGGTGAACTTAGTTTGGATTCCTGGGTGAGGGTGTGTGCATTCCAGAGAAATAAGATACAGTGAACTTCTTAATCGTAGGGTTTTCTTTGCGGGGGGGGCACGCTCTGAGAATGTTTCCCAGATATAAATTATAAATAAAGAATTGTGACATTCATTTGATAATGTTAGCTGATGGGAAAATAAAAGGCTCCCTAAATTAGCCTTTTCCTCTGCTGAGTCTGTTTGACAGGGGAAACCATTCAGACCTCTTATATGTCCAAAGCTCTAAGGAAGTGTAAGCTGCATTTCCTCTCCTCTTGTTCAAGGACTGTAGAACTTCATAAGGAGAACTGAATTAAGGTCTTCTCTCCTTTGACTTTATCTCTAGATGCATGCTGCCTTCCAATCCCAGAGGCAAACTCTTGCTTATCTCCTGTCCTACATTCATAACTCCCCTGTTTTACATTTTCTTCTCTTTCATACATTCACCACTCTGTTTTCTGTCCCTCCCACTTTCCTTATTTTTTTATCCTTTCTTGCTTCCTCTTTCTTACCTTTCCTAGCGCAATTAGCTACTTGGCACTTGATGAGATAGGAAATGCACAGCATCTGTTGTTTACATCATCTGAACCTTCACCTGCAACCTGCCTGGTCTTGTTCCCATATCCGTGAGGTAGTAAACAGCACATAAAGTAATGGTCCCTGGCCATTGTTCTCATGTGTGTGATGGAGACACATCATTTAACATGATGTTGGCATCAGCATCACCACAAGCAACAGCCATAAAACTGACTTTATAAGGAAAGGACAAAAACAAGAGAAATGAGAAACTTATTTTACTGCTGATCTCTATAGCTGCAAACCTATTCTTATCCTAAACTAAGATCTGCAAATGAGACTATTTTTCGAGCATGTTCAACACAGACATTCTGACAAATGACAACCAGAAATAAACCTTTTCAGTAGTATTCCTATGGTAGCATTTTGAAGTAAGCCCAATTGACTCCTGCTTTCAGCCTTAACCAAGATCTTAATTTATCGGGTTTCAAATCTATTTGGCTGATAACTTTTGTGTGGTCATATTTCTGCCAATGCTTTAGTGTAACTCCTTGAGAAAGCATTGCTTTAATGCAATGAGGTCACTGGTGGTTCATGGTCAAATGCCAGCATAGTGGCATAGACTAAATTACAGTGGCAATGAGTGTGACAATGGAAGTTCTGAAAGAGCAGGTTGGGGATAGATCATCTTGGAGAAACTTTTCAATCTTTTTCATTTCACAGCACACACATTTCATAGGCAGGGCTTCTGGGTCATGATGTCATGAATTCCTGGAGATTCAGGAGGAAAAATGGAGGCAGTCTGCCCAGCCATGAAATGCTCTAATCTTCGCTACCAGTTTGGAACTGGGAACCTTCTGCGCATGTTCAAAGCATCTTTGATGATGTCTGGGTGTGTGGGCGGAGCCTCCCGCTGCCACCACTAGCAGTTCACCCGAACCAGGGTGAAAGGGCAGAATACCACCTCTGAGTCTGCCCCTGGTGATGTCACGGAGGTGGGATTCTGACTGTGCATAGCACTTCATCACATTTATTCTAGCTTGCTGATGCAGTACACTATCGACCTTGTGTGTGGTATACAAACCTGCCACGGCACAATGGTTAAAAACTGCTGTTCTAATAAAAGATAATATTTGTAGCTCACAGTGGCTATGAGAGGTCCTTGGTACTCTTCAAGCACAGATGATGTTACCTAGTTTGGATAATGAAACCTCCTCGAGAAAACAAGCAAGCTCAGAGAGCACCAAGGACCCCTCAACTACTGATCTAGAAGATGACAGTTCAGACTCTGGTATCTTCATCAGACTGTTACCTGAGAGGAAGAGTTCAGAGAAAGAAATGCAGAGAAAGAAGAGAATATCAGAGAAAATAGGAAATTCAAAAGGAGAAAAGGAAAAGAATCAGAAAGCCTACAAGGTGTTCTACTTATTTTTGATTCTGGCTCTTTCCATGATCTTGTTTTACTAGCATCTAAGGCATGGGGGTCAAACTCACATCATCATGATGTTGTCACATGATGTATCAGGACATTTTTCTCCTTTGATAAACCGGGCATGGGCGAGGCCAGCATGTGATGCATCCAGCCTACAAGCCGGGAGTTTGACAGCTCTGAATCTAAGGGTAGTGATCTTGTTTTACTACCATCTAAAGCATGAACTTTCTAACAAATTACTGTTGGGGTAATATAATATTGATAGAAAATAATTGCTCCCTTAGTTTATTCTTACTTGTATGTGGACATTAGCTTTGCTGCCTTTTTTTTGTTGATGCTGTTTTTTGTTATTCACTTATTTTAGTAAATACTTAAACGCACTACTGAAAGGAAATTAAGCAAAGAATAAAAACCAAAAAGACAAGTAAACATTTATAACTGTATAAAATTAAAATTAAATTTAAAGGTAACATTAGATCATTGCACATTAAAGTTTCTTGAATGATTTAAAAATTCAAAACCATTATTAAGATTAAATAAATGTTCAATAACAAATTAAAGAATTCAGTATACAGTGATATGAAATATAATTTAGAATGGGCAATTTTAAAAATGATATCAAATTTTAAAATTCTATCTTTCAATTATTCAAATAGAAGGTAAGATGTGAAAGCCTCATTTTAAGTGGCTTTAATATACTGTAAGTATACTTTTAATTATTATTAAAATTATTAATAATTATTATTACTTTGTAGGAATATAAAGTCTAGTACTGTATAACAGAAAAAATATTTCTGTGATTTTGATTTGCCATAAATCAGGGACAGCAACATTTTTGTGACCCCTAATTGTTGAGCCACCAAAGCAAAATAAATGTAAATTGCAGTATAATTCAAAGAAACACAAATTTGAAAAGGGTGTGAAATGACATGGTATGACATGACATTACAAGATTGTTCAAACCTAACTATATGAAATGCTGCACTGGAACTTGAAATATCCTGGTTTTTCTACATTGCCTGCCTAAGCTGCTTGAGAACCAATTGATACATGGGATGTTAATGTATAAGATTAGTTTTAAAAATGCATATACACAAACTTTTGGATTTTTTTAAAAGAAGAAAGCACTTCTATTAGTTTTTGGAGCTCATTGGAATTTGCATTTAAGCAAATAACTTGAGAACTGCATTGTGTGAGTAGTGGACTTTAACACACATGTTAAGTAAAAATGTTAAATAAATACAACAATCCTACATTTTTATCAAAGATTTTGTTTCAAATAAGAATAGGTATTGATATCTGGCACACAGCCTCCATCAGTTTCATTAAACTCATTCGCTCTCACAGAGAGGGACTTCTCCTGGTGCCGTCCACTAAGCAGTGCCAAAGGGCGGCGCCCAGGAGTAGGGCCTTCTCTGTGATGGGCTCAGCCCTCTGGAATGACCTCCCCCCGGATATTAGGATTACCACCGACCTCCGCTCCTTCCGTTCAAAACTCAAGACCCACCTTTTTCAACTAGCAGGTCTGGCTCAACCATAGTTCCATTTTATTCCCCCTGGCAATTTTTAAACTTATAATCTCTATTGGGGTTTTAATTTAACTTATTTTAATATTTATATGTTATTATAATATCGTATTGTGTTTTATACCTCCTCTGTACAATGTGTACAATGTGTAATTTTTATAATATGTGTTTTATTTATTGTACGCCACCCCGAGTCCCTTTGTGGAGAGGGAGCAGCTAACAAATTTAATAAAATAAATAATAAATAAATAAATAATTGAATACCTTGATTTCATTGACCATTTATTTCAACAGTAAATGCCTATGCTGTCCCTCTGGGCAGTTTAGTGTTCTTTTTTTAAAAACCCAACCTTAGAAATCCCATTTGCTCAGATAAATGTTCTTCTTCTAATAAATTCACCATCAGTGCAATAAAACAAGTGCAGCATGCAACGATGTTGAGTTATGATAAGTGCCCATAGTTACAATTTAAGGAGAGCTTATCTGAATGACGGTAGTGGAAGAATCAAATGCAATAAAGTCACTTAAAATACTTAGGCAACAAAATAAAATTATTACAGTTAAATAAAAATATAAGCACCCAAGCAAATAGATCATAGAACAAATCAATCCAGTGCTGTCACTTGAAGCGCAAATGAACAAGTTTAAATTGTTATATTATGGACATCTAGCTCCTTTGAGAAGTCTATAACTTATTTTATTTATTTCATTTATTATTAAATGTATTTGCTCAGTTCTAGGTAGCTCTTACACATGATTACAATGTGATAAGATATAAAACTATCAAAACAATTATAACTTGAAAAACAAATTAAAATTACAAAATGCTGGAAATGGTAGAAGGTAAGGGGACAAGAAGGCAATCAATAATAAGGTAGATGGTCTCAATTCCTACAATAATGGGTTCATCACTGGAAGACCTGAAGAGTCAGATTGGGGACAGATCATTCTGGAAAAGGTCTATCTACATAATCACTAAGAGTTAACACCAACTTTGGCACATTAACCATCAGTGTGGTATGATTACTAGATCCAACCTCAAAAATTGCAGTTTCTTTTATTTCTGTTATTTAATGGCCTTGCAAACAGGCCCCAACACTTTCTTACTATATATTTATTATTTTATTTTTAATCTGCCTAATAATTAGAATACTTTGTATAGATTACAAACTTGTAAAATAGATTTTTAAAAAGAAACTAATAAATAAAATACTTCAATATATTAAAACTGGTACACAAGGAACACAGAAATATCTTTACGATTAGAAAAGCTGCTAAGGGTAAAGTCTTTCTCAAATCAAGCTCAAGTTTTGCTGATCTCATAGTCAGGTAATTTTCTTGTGACAATATAGAAAGTCTAGCTTACAATTAGATTGATGACCTAGTATCCTCACCTGGTCTGTTCCTACTTAGTTATAACTGCTGTTACAAACAATATTACACCAGCAAGTATTCAGCAGGTTCTGATCAGTTCTGGAGAACTGGTAGGGGAAATTTTGAGTAGTTTGGAGAACCGATAAATACCACCCCTGGCTAGCCCCGCTCCCATCAATTTTCTGCCTCCCGAGATCCAGCTGATTGGGAGGGAATGGGGATTTTGCAGTACCCTTGGAGTGGGGTGGAAATGGAGATTTTACAGTATCCTTTTCCTGCCATGCTCACCAAGCCACGCTACGCCCACCAAGCCACATCCACAGAACCGGTAGTAAAAAAATTTGAATCCCACCACTGCAGCAATCACAATAAAAAATAATGTATCAAAAACTAACATTCTTGAAAGAAGATTACTATCTTGTTATGTATGAAAATTACAATAAAAGTGCTGGACATTTCATACTAGCAATAGCAATAGTACTTACACTTATATACTGCTTCACAATGTTTTTACAGCCCTCTCTAAGCAGTTTACAGAGTCAGCATATTGCCCCCAACAATCTGGGTCTTCATTTTACCCACCTCGGAAGGATGGAAGGCTATGTCAACGATGAGCTGGTGAGATTTGAACTGCCGAACTGCCACTAGTAGTCAGCTGAAGTAGCCTGCAGTACTGCACTCTAACCATTGCGCCGCCTCGGCTCATACACCATTCTTTCTATACTTGGAAGATGCATATCCACTTCTTTGATCTCATTTGATAAGGACACTCTAAAGAGAACCTCCAAAGATGATTGAAGAGCCTGGTCAGAAATTGTATATATAAAAGCTTTGGCATCATGGAATCCCCTTTCAAGATCAACATGTAATGAATCTTTCACTATCTGAAACAGCTCTGCTTCAAAATTTGTTCAGTAGAGGTATAGCACAAATCTTTTTGCCATTGTCACTTCTACAGAATGGATTGTGTAATAAACTTATCCTGGGTCTGATTGGATTCAACCTGAGCCTTTTTTCCCCACTTACATTCCGGACTTCACTCTGTTTATTTCATGGCCCTCGGTTCCAGATATATAAAAAATTAATCTAGCTTTATTGAGAAGGAGAGAATGCTTGACACAATCTTGCCAGGTGAAGTTTGCGTCACATTCTGTGATTAGAACCACAAAAAGATCATCTGGCTAATTGACCTCTTAAAGAAACATCTAAAATTACTTTTATGAATGTCTGTGCAATTTATAAGTGGTGGTATAATGGTCAGTGAGTTCTAGTCCCTCAGCCCAACTCAACTCATGGATTATTGTTGTGGGGAAAATAGAAAGAAAGAGTACTGTGTATGCCCATCACTTTGAGTTACTTATAAAATAAAGGTGAGATAAAAATCAAATAAATAAACAAATTTATATTTTTATTGCAAAACTAGTACGATAAGAGAAAGAATGGATGTCTAACTTCCAAACTCTAACAATAAAGGAATTTGGTAATGATACAGCTTTTACTGAGAAGCACTGGCTGTATAACAAACACCAGGTGGTATTCACTTGATTCAGATTGGTTCCGGCATACCAGTAGTGGAAATTTTGAGTAGTTCAGAGAACCAGCAAATGCCACCTCTGGGTCCGCCCTCCCACCCCTGTCGTTCCCTGTCCTATATTCCCTTGTTTTTTAGCTCAGCTGATTTGCACGGCAGAGCAGATTGCTGCGCCTCAGCTGAGCTTAAAAAACCATCTCATCTCGCCAGTACTGACACCAAGGGTGGTCTTTGAGTGCTGTGCATGCCTGCAAAGCACACATGCATACTCTCAGAGAACCTGTAAGAAAAGATTTGGAATCCCACCACTGACAAACACACAATACCAACCACTCCTTTACATAAGGCTTCTTATCAAGGCTGCAAGGGATGGAGGATTATCTGAACAGTTGTACTAGCATTGTTTACTGCAGTGGCATCTCTCATTCTGCCACTGAATCAAGATCTATCTTACATTCGGTCATGATGGAGAGGAGGAGCTGACGTTGTAACGACACGACGTGCGATCTTGGAGTTCCAAGATCGCAGTCGATACTTTTGCCCCAGGATGGTCCTTTTGGACCTAAACTGTCCCGAAGAGACAGTGACAGGGAAGAGTATGTCCTGCTGATCTCAGGGTCACCGCAAAGTCCCTGATTGATCTTGGAGAATCTCTTTTTGTCGGTGACAGAACAGCAGCCATTGAAGCTGCTGAAGTTGGGACAGCTCCGAAACGGGAGGAAAACAGAAAGAAAAAGTGTGTCCATCTGGTGAGGAAATCTTATTATTATAAAAGAGACTACCTAAAAAAAATTAAAGCTAAATTAAATTTGAAAACAGAAGAGAACAAGTGGAGAAATTAAGCTACATTAGGCTGTGTGTTATCCTTTTTTAAAAATTTTCTTTTATACATGAACTTTTGCAAATGTTTCCAATTGTTTAAATTGAACGGATTAGTTTTTCTTCTACTACTTTTTATATTCTTTTTTTTATATACCTATGGATTAAAATCTTTTTTCCTTACTTTTATAATGCTGGATTGGATGGGTTTTTTAACTCTATTTAAGAATTTTGTTTTTCTTTAAGCCTGGAATATAAAGAAGATATAAAAGGAATGCAAAGAGGGCTATAATAACAGAGGGAAAGGAAGTAACACTGCCACTTGGAGGCTGGAGGCTTGGAAAGCTTGGAAATATTGTCTATTCTTTTTTCTCTTTGATCATTTGATTTTGCATTTCAAGGTTCCTCAGCTTGTTTACAGAGAGTGATAGTGAGAAGAGCATGAGTTGTTTATACAGGTGCTTTTCGGGAGCTTCATTGGCAGCTGGAGTGGAGTGAAAACAAAGCCTTGTCTTGAAATATTATAAATGAACTTGCTTTAAATTTAATAAAAAGTTTTTAATGCCAGAGTGGCAGTATTTACAATTTGGAAGAATGGCGAACATGAAAAAGAAATCTTAACATTCCAAAAATTGTGTTTGAAATTTGAAAATTATTAGAAGTAACAAAGAAAATTGAGAAGAGATTGGAGAACATAGATCCTAGAACAGTAAAATTTGATGGAAAAATTGAGGATGTTCATCAAATGAAGAAAGTGGAGGTCAGAGTTCTAAAAACTAAAGGAAAAAATAAACAAAGAGACAAGAAAATTGTTGATACTGGCAGTGAACTGAGAGTGGTTGGAAATGGAAAGAATGGAATATAGAAAGGGGAGATAGATGGGCTGGAGCACTACTCAAATCTCAAAATATAGAAAAAGAAAAAAGAGAAGAATTGATGGAACTAATAAATAATTCATTAATAATGATAATAATGCATATATATACACATACATATACACATACACACACACATACATATATACAGTGTGTGTGTGTCTGTATGTATGTATGTGTGTGTATGTATATATATAGATTTGTTTTCGTATATATATATATATATATGTGTGTGTGTGTGTGTGTGTGTGTGTGTGTGTGTGTTGTATTTGTGCTGATAAATAAATAAAGGGAGACTAGTATGGATCCATTTCAAGCTATTTAGCTCTCATCAGCTAGCCATACCCTTACTGGGATTCGAACCAGGGCTGTATTGCATACCAGGCCGATGTAATTGCCACTAAGCCACAGGCTCTCTTCCTTATCAGCAAGGCCAGGGAAATAGGTATGTATTTGTGTTACAACCCCTGGTATGCCCAAATATGGGAGGGAGCTCACTACTCCCTGTTTCTGTCCTTCGGCTCATCACAGAAAACCATCCAGACAGAAAACCATATTTTTATTTTTAATGTTGCCTTTTTTATATATATATTTGTGTTGTATTTGTACTGATAAATAAATAAAGGGAGACTAGTATAGATCTATTTCGAGCTAATTAGCTCTCATCAGCTAGCCATACCCTTACTGGGATTTCAACCTGGGCTGTATTATATCTTAGGCAGGAGTCTTAGACACTAAGCCACAGGCTCGCCTCCTTAGTGGCTAAGACTCCTGCCTAAGATATAATACAGCCCAGGTTCAAATCCCAGTAAGGGTATGGCTAGCTGATGAGAGCTAATTAGCTCGAAATAGATCTATACTAGTCTCCCTTTATTTATTTATCAGTACAAATACAACACAAATATATATATTAAAAAAGGCAACATTAAAAATAAAAATATGGTTTTCTGCCTGCATGGTCTTCTGTGATGAGCCGAAGGACAGAAAGAGGGAGTAGTGATCTTCCTCCCATATTTAGGCATACCAGGGGTTGTAACACAAATACATACCTATTTCCCTTGCTCAACTGATAAGGAGGCGAGCCTGTGGCTTAGTGGCTAAGACTCCTGCCTAAGATATAATACAGCCCAGGTTCAAATCCCAGTAAGGGTATGGCTAGCTGATGAGAGCTAATTAGCTCGAAATAGATCTATACTAGTCTCCCTTTATTTATTTATCAGTACAAATACAACACATATATATATATCTACGAAAACAAATCTACGAAAACATTATATATACATACATACATACATACATACATACATACATACATACATACATGCATACATACAGTATATATATATATATATATATATATATATATATATATATATATATATATATATATATATATATATATACACATACACATACATACATACATATATATATATATATATATATATATATATATATATATATATATATATATATATATATATATATATATATATATATATTGGTTTGATAAGAGGAAATTTGATATAAATTGCAAATGGTGACTATGAAAGGAGGTTTAGAAAGTCTGTTAATAAATATAACCAATTTTTAATTAGAACATGTTATAAAGATGTAATGTAATTAAGTCACATTTAGTTAAATTTGGAGCATTATGTATAAAATGAAGTGATAATGGATACAGGTAAATAATTGAGTGATAATGATAATAGTGCATATAGATATACATAGGTTTGATAAGAAGA
The DNA here is from genome assembly GCF_964273705.1 of Natrix helvetica. Taxonomy (NCBI): domain Eukaryota; kingdom Metazoa; phylum Chordata; class Lepidosauria; order Squamata; family Natricidae; genus Natrix; species Natrix helvetica. Next base: position 60,884,149 of record NC_138552.1, read on the forward strand.
AATTTGATATAAATTGCAAATGGTGATTACGAAAGGAGGTTTAGAAACTTAAATATAACCAATTTTTATATAGAACATGTTATAAAAATGTAATGTTACTGGATGATATTGGGAAGAGCTATTGGAATGCCATTATGTGGTTTTGCTTTAAATCTGGAATATTTTATATAAAAGGATGTAAAAACAATTATAGTAAAATGAAAGTTGAGGTATGGTAATAGTAATATATATAAATATACTTGATTTAAAATATATGATTTGACATGAATTGTAGGTGATGACTGTGGAAGGGATGCACAGAAGTTTTTGTAACCAATTGACATACTTTCTACAATTTATAATGGAAGATGGTTTTGTGGTTTTGTGTGTGTGTGTGTTTTGTCTGTTTGTGTTTATTCAAAAATTTAAAAATCTTTAAAAAAAGATCTATCTTACATTCGGTCATGATGCAAGGCTTCCTTCTTATCCAAGAGCTCTTCAAATGACATATATTTAAAAATTACACATTGCATCCTACAATTCTTAAATTATTCTGCTAGCTTATCCTTCATAACCTACAGCTGCTTGAATGTTTTTGTGCATTTTTTCCTGCACATTTCCTAAGACAAATGTTAAGAGAAACAGCAGATTAGATTAAATGAAAAAGCTATAATAGGTCTTTGGGTTAGAATAAAATTTAGCTGGGCAGGAAATGTGAAGTTGCTTAGTATTTGTTTGTTTGTAAGCTGAGACTTGAAGACAAAGAAATAGTTCACCGTAATGGTGCATCATCAATTAATTTCACTGAAGCTCCCAGGGGGAATACGTGACATTCACAGTAATGGTGGGTAACTTTATAATGACCACATAATCTTATAATGAATGCTCATTGCTCAACAAAAATGCAGCTCTACAACTAATCTCCATAACTCTCCTGACTAACAACTCTCGTTCTTGTATTTTTACATAAATTTCATTAATTGCTTATTTGCTCAGGTTAATGAATATTTTTTGTTGTATTATATTGGGTTGGTGGCTTGTAAGCCACACAAACTGTGGATAAGATGGCATGTTTTCAAGTTTCTTCATTATCTCTGAAGCCCTTTGTTCCAAAAGGCAACTGACTGAGAGTAGCTCAGATATATGAAGGGTACTAATCTGGGTAGGTAGTTTCAATTATTGTTATTATTATATAAGAACATTGGCTGCTTTAAGTACCATGGGAATTTTTCTTATGATGCCAGTCTGTTGTTAGATACCTAGGATTTATGCTAAACATGAAGGTAGTAGATTCAAGGTTGAATAGTATTATGCTTCCTTATCTCTCCCTCCTTCCACAGTAAAGTACTGGATCAGCTTGTAAGAATAACAATTAGAGCCTTGACACCTCTCATACATCAAAGCTGCTATGTTGCATTCTATGGTTATGTTCACACCATGAACGTTACCAGAGTTTCCCTTAAAGTTATCTTATTTCAATATCTGTTGTAAAACCATTCTCTCTACTGTATTTAGATCTGCTATAAATCATAGCAGCATCTCAGAGTCTGCTTGAACAAGTCCCTGCAGTTTTCTTGGCAAGATTTTTTATTGCTCAAGTGGTTTCCTCTTTCTTAACAACTGAGAGTGTGTGACTGGCCCAATGTCACTCACCTGGCTTTGTTCCCAAGACAGGACTAGAACTCATAGTCATCTGGTTTCTAGCTTTAACCATTACACTAAACTGGCTCTCACTTTTAATATATAGATATATATGTATGTATGCCATTGGTGGGTTCCTAGCCAGTTTACTACCCATTCACTGAGAGGGTGTTTTGCATGCGTGCTGCTCACTTTGCTCGCATGTGCAGTAGACTGAAAACTGTTCTGCATATGCACAGAAACATCCCAGCGACAGCAGAAGAGGCCAGGGAACCAGTTTGGGGGCATGGCAGGCCTGGGTCGCTGCCAGTTCCAGTGACCCAGGCTTTCATATCACTACCAGTTCGACCAAACCAGTCCGAACTGGTAGGAACCCACCACTGATTATTGTATGCTCAAATTTTCTTTGACCTACATTTTATAAAAAGCCCATGTAATACTTGCTTTTGACTTGTCTGGTTACAATAAACTAGGGACTCATGGTCACCTGCTAGTTTTGGAAATAATAAATTGGTTATTTTTATTTCCTCCAGTTATATTTTTCCAGGTGAGTTTTCCGCCACAATTTACTGTACATATTATTTCAGAAACAAATATGCTTCATTAAAAAAGGAGAAGAAAAGAGAACACATATTTGCATAACATTTGCATAGGTTAATTTATAAGCATAGAGTAATCGTTTCCCTTCTGGCATCTAACTGAAATAGAAACACAATATTTCCCACCATATGGAGAAGGCTGACATGTGACCACTTAGTCTCCTGACCAAAGGCTAAGGTCCCATTCTCTTTTTGGTGACTTTGTTTCATTTCATAACTGAATTGCCTAGACCTTGAATCTTCAAAGAGAAAGGTGTCCTCTATTCTATCACCAATTAAACTGCATGGATATCCACAATAAAGTAAGGTATGTGACTAAGCTATACAAGCTAAAAATAAGAAATGTTTTGCAATAGGGCAAATGTCTGTAGCTCAGGTGTAGAATGAGGGTGAAGGTTCATCCTCTGGGCTTGTAGGTTGGTTTCCGAATGCTTCGTTACCAAGCTAGGATAATTTCCTTATCACAAGATCTATCAAAAGACTCACTGATGATTCACAGCTGACCCAACACAAGACCTTCACTTGATACACCCACACCTGAAGCCCTTATAAACAGAAGAACACTGACGTTGACATTCCCAAAACTCAAGATGTTACCTAGCCTGGTAACGAAACATTTGGAAATCAACCGACAAGCTCAAAGAATGAACATTCACCTACATAATAAACGTTTGTTTATTGTTTCAATTTAGAATATGCTGTAGAATAAAACAGTCACAATTATGATAATATATGTTCAGTGAATATTAATTTATTTTACTGAAGTTAAAAATCATACATATTAGCAAGAATATATTAGTCAGATTTTCAAAACTAATAGAAAATGTCTCAATAGCTCAATCAATACTCTAACCTACTTATATTTCAGTCTTCCATATTCCCAAGGATATGATGGATTTTGCCGTTCATGACTATGCAAATTATGAAACTGTCAGATGTGATATACAAGTATCTGTTGACATGTTCAACTGTGATCTTATTTGGGGGGAAATGTAACAAACATTATTCGGGTAGTCCTCAATTTGTGACCGAACACTTAGTGACTGTTTGAAGTTACAATAGATCTCCTGGGGGGGGGGGTGTACTATGATCCAGATTCAAAGTTTCAATGATCAGCACCCACTCCATGCAGTCACATGACCACACTTCATGTGTTTGACAACTGAGTTACATTTAAGGTCATTTTCAGCATCTCACAGTCACATGACTGCATTTTATGATGATTTTGTCAAAACTGGATTTACTTCCAGTTTTTGGGGGGGCAAACCCCAGTAACCCATTGGTTTCCTTAATGATCATGGTGTTCACTTAACAGTCACTATAAAATGGTCATAAAATTGGATTGATCACACATGTGACCTAATTTACAATTGTCATGAGTTATTATCTTGGTGGGCAGACTCCAATGATTGTTACCTGAAGACTACTTATTTATAAAACAGAGCTTTGCACTTTGAAGATAGTAACACTTGATCTGTAGTCTCTTTGTGTTCAAAATATTAGCTTAGAGTCAACAGAATAAAGCCTCTATCTTGGTCAATAATTCCTGGAGAGAATCTGGTACTGGTACACAGCCTTTGCCTTGCCTGTGATGAGGAGAAGGATGCTATTGTGTCATCAGTGCTAGTCTGGTTGGTAGGGAGAGAACTAAGCTTGATTTTTTTCCATAGGTATCAAAATGCAAATGTCTTCATGCAGCCTGATTCCAAAGAAAGGTTTTAGTGCCCTATGGTTGGAATATGTATGCTTAAGGGTTTTGTTTCAAATATGGAACAACATACATTTGTGGGGGGGGGGGGGAGGTTTCGTAATATTTACAAAATCCTATATAGCACTATTTTGAAACTTCCAGACTATACCAAGTGTTGTGAATCAAGCATTGTCTTCCTCTTACAACTTTGACTTTTCTTATTTGAACGATGGCTTAGATTGAATAGATGATCTGAGGAGTGGAGTGTTGGTATGAAACAGCAGACATTTAAAGAGCACAGAGGCGTAGAGAAAGCCACTCTGTACCTAACTGCAAAAACATACAAAGGAAGAGACCTGTGATTGGACTGAACACTCTGCTAAGTTGGTAAACATTTCTAGTTGCCTGCTTCTGTAACATATACATGTAACAAATAATAATAATTTATTAATATAATAAATATTATTTGTTGTTTTATTTTATAAATAATAAAATTTTAATAAATAATAATAACTTCTTCCCAGCTAGAGGTGTCTTTAGATACACATCATGACACTGTTTTATTAGTGATAAGAATTATGTAATTTGCAATTAGTCACATTGAGACGCCATGTACCGTCTTGCAAGAAATGCATTTCATTTGTACAGTAATATAATAATTTAGGTGATATCTTTACCACCCTGCTCTTTTTCATTTAAGTTGAATTTTCCTTTCCTTTTTTTCCTTTTGGGTTTCAGCTTTAAAGCAGGGTAGTGGAACAGAGGGTTAGATGGATAGAGGGGGGTTCTTCTACCTTTTCCTATTCCCTGGCATTTCAAATCACATGTTTAAAAACACTTTATGTCATAAGATCTTGTTGTTTATTGGAGAAAGTAATACTTCTAGTAATGCTTTTGGGACCTGATAAAAATCCAGTAAATCTCAGAAAAAAGAATTATTAAAAAAAGTCATGGCAAATAAGAATCATAAATTGTGTGAAAACTGAGGAGTAATGCACTATGCCCAAATGTCTTGATAAACAAATATAAAAAGTGGTTATATATTGATGGCCCTCTTGATGTTCCAACTAAGATTATAGTTTTCTCTGAGAATCTCTGTGTTTCTTTTGTTTCCATTCCAAGAGCTCAGAAGTGGAATGGTGCAGTGATCCCTAAAGGTGACAAAATTCAAGATCTAGTAATCATGGATTTTTCATAGGGGTTCTCTTCTTAAGGTGTTTTCAAAGATCTCATTGATAAACTTCTAAACATTGGGCAGCATTTTGAGGAAAGCTCATTTAGGAATGAGATTGATTGTAGTTACTAAACTGATAAGCCAAAACTTTTTCCCTTTCCAAACACAACAGCATGGTGTGTATGTGTAGTGTGAGTAAAGTGGGGCTTGATATCCTTCCCCGGGTGGTTTGTGAGTTTGAAGTCTGACCATACCTACCTAAATATGTTAGAAAATGTGTGGGAAAACATGTTGAAATGTATTTTGAATTGCCAAAATCACATAATTATTCAGCCAGTAGATGGCAGTGTTTAGGTTCATCCATGGTTATAATCTATGGTTCCTTTATGTTCTGAGGAAATTTTCCTGTGATAGTTAAAAGAAAGCTGAAACCGTTAAGCAGCAAGGCACATGGTGACTGTACACTGTACACTTCATTTGATTTGTATGGCTATGTAACCATCTTCTGTTACCAATCTGTATGACCATATAATAATACTCTAATACCATTTCTGTAGAATAAAACAGAATTTCCATAGAATGAAACAGAATTTTCTAACAAAACATAATGTAGGAGCTAAACAAAATTACTCGATCACCTGAGAACACTTAATGGTGGACAGAGGGCATTCAGTGCTGTCTGCAATATTGTACGCACTTCTGTTTATACTTCTCTGTTTGTTATGGTTGGCTTGCTACACAACCCCTGCTCACAACCAGCCATCAGCAATGGGAGGGGGGAGGGAAGGTGTTGGAATGCAAGGGGGTATTGGGGAGAGTAAAGGAATGCAGGTTTGCCAGCTCGAAGCCTGAGACAGATTCCACACCTCAAGGTCATCAGCTGGGAAAGTCCAAGGTGGGGAGACCATTCCCAAAACAACGAGAATGTGACTGGTTGGCTAGACAAATGGACAATGGGAGAACTGGAGAAAAGGAAAAGGTTTCCTATACTGCCTGGGTGCGAAATTGTTAGAACTGGCTTTTCCACTTCTGTACCCACATGAAATTTTTAGTAAGATTATACTCTTGGTAAAAAGATGTCCCAGAAGTCTCCTCTGCTATCTCAACCAGGGGGATGTTGACAGTCAAATTTTCCATTTTAAACTACATGTGAAACTTCCTAGCTGTACAGCATGATGCGCAATATAGTGTCTGTGGATTCAAGACACCCCAAAATTCACTTCAGTCCTTCACAAATAAAGCTGATAACTATCAGAAGGTTTTAGCAATGCAACTGTAACTTTGCAAGACTTTATTGGTTTGTGTGAGATTTTATGACGGACCACATGAGATTTTAATCTTACAATAATCTTGCCTGTTGATGCTGTCAGTATGTAAGAGTTATATAAAGGAAGGGATGTCAGTCTCTGCTATATACTCTTTAAAAAATGTGTAAAATGAAGCTGCAACAAGGCTAAAGCAATCCTGTAAACTGCTACCAAGAAGAAAGGGTATACAGTATATTACTAATTGTTCTTAAGCATTTATTTACTTATTTGTTTGTTTGCTCATTTTAGAATTCTGATTATTTGCTTATACGCCAAGACATTTAAGGAATATAACTAATATATATTTTACTATTGGGTGCTGAAATTAAGAAAAAGAAAAGCCGAGATCTCTTTAATTCTTTTATATTGTTCCTGCATGCTTACTCAAGAATATTTTTAATGCTAGTTTGAAATATTTGTGTTAGGGTTGTTTTTGAAGGAGTAAGACATATTGCTTTGGATTTGCATTTCTTCAAGTTGGGCCCCTACTGAGAAATATTATTAAGGTGGCAGCTTCTACAGTCAATGCAAAGAGAAATAGAAGCAGCACAGACATTTGTAAAGCTGTCCTGCATCAGATAAAATATACACTAAACAGCCCTCAATTTATGATGTTTCCCAATGCCATTAGTACTAATTACTGCTCCTTTAATGCATACCAAACTATGCAGCATTAAATAATTTGATGCTCAAAGATAATAAGATGAAAAAGATAATCTATATACAAAAGCAGACTCATACATGCCAAAGGCAGAGGTGATATTCAGCAGATTCTGACCAGTTCTGGAGATCTGGTAGTGGAAATTTTGAGTAGTTCAGAGAACCGGTAAATACCACCTCTGCTGGTCTGTCCGTCCCCAGCAATCTATTTGCTGCCTCCTGAGTCCCAGCTGATCAGGTGGAATGAAGATTTTACAGTAACATTCCCCTGCCACTTCCACCAAGCCACACCCACCAAGCCATGCCCATGGAACTGGTAGTAAAAAAATTTTGAATCCCACCACTGGCCAAAGGTTTGTCAGCCAAGATTCCTACCACCAAAATGGGCATGGATATACTGTACACTAGCAGCCATGATGATATGGAGATTCTTTCAGATTTCTCATGGATATGTATTTATACTGTGTTTCCCAGAAAATAAGACAGGGTCTTATTTTCTTTTGACACACACACACCCCCAAAAAATATGGCCTGGCCTTATTATCAGGAGAGGAGCTTATTATTTTGGGGATGCAGGAGGCAGTGAGTATGGTCACCTCATGGCTGCTGTGTTGTGCTGCTGCAACAGCACAACACAGCTGTTCGCCTCTGAGGCTGTGCCCGCATCCTCCCTGTCAGGGGAAAAACACCCTGGAGAAAAATAAGGTTTATGGACCAGGCTGATTCCCAGCAGCATATCATTAAGATGTCAACAAAAGAAAATAAAAGTCTTTGAGAAGTATATTCTAATTAATAAACAAACTTTAATACGAAAATAATAAAAGTAAATAAAACAGAAAGTTAACTAAATGTTACATTTTGAAAATAAATGTTCCGTCTGCCAGCATGCTTGGCAGTCGGACAAAGAACAAAAGGAAAGCTCTGGAATGTGTGAGGCATGCGCAGTACATCACTGTCAGATAAGAACATGACCTGCGCAATAAATCTTTCTCAGTTTAACTCTTCAGTATCAGTTTCAGTCAGTTCATGTCTAGCAAACTTTTTAACATCGTGACACTCCCGTCCCTGCGCCAGGCTCTTTGGGAGGCCGCTCGCAAGAGAGCAGCTAACCAGCAAGCCTCCTCTCCAGCCGGGCAGAGCATATCCCAAAGGCGCCAAGGCACAGAAGAAGTCATCCTCAGGGCGGCAGCCCTGGCTCTGCAGGGAGAGCTGGACCAGGCCGTGATGAGGACTGGGAGGTGCACAGGCACTCGCACAACCGGTATGGTGCAATGGGACCGGGAGCCCACCACATGAATGCGTGCAGCGCACACATGCATACTTACTGCCCATGACACTCCGCGACACCTCCACGACACTCCAGATGCTTGGCGGAGCATCGCGCAGACGCTGTATGCTACGTGCACGTGCGCGGAAGCCCCAAAAACTTCAAATACTGGTAAGGAGTGCGTGCGGGCGGGGGGGGCCCTCCGGAGTACCGTACCGGAACGGTACCTGGTGCTCCCGGCAGGCTCCGGTACACTCGTACCGGGGCATACTGGTCGTAACCCACCACTCAGGTAGAGGTACCGCAGACAAACAGACAGATGAGATATGTGCAGAAAATTTGAATGTAATTAATAAACGTCACTATATTATACCGGTAGTTCTTGGAGAAAAGCTTCAGTGTGGACTAGATCCTAGTGCTGTGCATCAACTGATCTTGTAGAATTCTATATGCTGTCATTTCTGAGCAGGAGAAGAATAGATTTCATCTTTTCTTCCGTAGTATTTTTTACTGAGGCTTGGAAATGCCATTTGCTTATGTATGTGTTAATTATTGATTGCTTAATAATTCTACTTCTAGGCAGAGGAAAACAATTCTGTGATAGAGGGTTTGACACAATATTTTCACATAGACTATTGCTATATTCTGAAGAAGCTACGCGGATGACAAGCAAAATGTCTTCAAGGAAAAACGAAGTCCATTTGCCTTTTGAAAAAGCACCTTTGGGATCACTTTTTATAGATTTCCATTTAACTTTTTGGGCAACTTATGGTAGTGATTTGCCTTTGCCTTCTTCTGGGCTATCTTTTCAACTTCCCATAATTCCTTATACAGTGGTACCTCAATATCATTGTTAATTGGTTTCAGGAGGTGCAATGAGTACTAAAAAAATATGAGTACCAAACAAGCCACATGACTTAACACATGACCCTTTATTTCATCCAGGAAGGAGTTCCATTTGTCTCTATTCCTATGTCAGTGACCTACCCATCATGTCTGACTTCCTGTCCGCACTCTAAAGCCATCCCCCATTTTCTTTTGCAGTGACATTCCCAGTGTGACTGACTTCCTGTCCATTCTCCATGGCTGTTCTCCTCTTCCTATCGCAAGGTGTCAAGTATCAAACAAATTAAAAGTACCTGGAGAACATTTTCATATCAAAATGCATTAAGTACCAAATCAGATGAATTTTGAAGCACTTGATTACCAAGGTACCACCGTACTTTTGGAATTTCCTAATAGTTTCCTTTGTTAGTATTAGTCAGGTTGGGCCTATTTCACTTTCCTAATTCAACTGGCTGCTACCATTTAGCTAAACTGATGAGAGGGTCTAACAAACAAATCCATGCTGGAAATGAATCAGACAAAAATCTAAACAATAAAATAAATAAATATTTAAAAGCTGCCAATATTGAGTTTTGAGTGTTTTAATGCTTTCCCCTTTAGGCTTTTGTTTTGATTTTTTGTACTATACACTGCTTTGATTGTTTTAGTAAAGCAACATAAAATATTAATAATGCATAAAGAATAAATCATTATCATAATATTTTTTTACAAATCTGTTGCATGGCAATGCCTGGAATAGTGCCTATACTACATTTTAGAGCAGTACTGCAGAGGGAAAATATACAAAAAGAACATAATAATGATCAAGAGGAAAGTGTTTGCAGCTTTTTAGCTTAGAGAAAAAGTCAAGCTGATAGCTTTGTGAGTTTATGTGTGTATTAAATTAAATAAACTGAGGAATTTTCTCTTTTTCATAATTTCAAAAGTCAGTCATTTAACAGAGTTTCAGGATTTCTTTTTACAGTGAAAACTATTCTGATTAAATATAATAATACAATAATTTCACTATTACTGTGAATGACATCTATTTTCTTTTAGAGGGGTGGTGAGGCATCAATCAGGTGTTCTAGGCAGCGGGGATTGCCGCTGCAATCGCTGGCCATCGCTGCTGCCGCTGCTCCTTCATGGTGCTCAGTGGCGAACGGGCCATGGTGGCGGTTAACGAGCTGCAGCAGTGGCATTGAGCGGGCCATGACGAATGGGTGGTGAATGCAGAGGCAGATTTTTTTTTCTTGTTTTCCTGCTCTAAAGCTAATGTGCATCTTATAGTCCGGAGCGTCTTATAGTCCAAAAAATGCAGTAAGTGCCTGTGGAGTGTTCTTCTCCACTATGAAGATATAGAGAGAGTTAAAGAAGTACAGAGACCCCTGATAACTATTTCTATAACTATTAGCCCTGGTATTTAGTATACAAATAATCAGAAAACCAGTACTTTCAATCCTGAACTCTAACATTATTATTCCATACTAGTATGGCAATCACATTGCTGCAATGTTTTCTCACTATTCTAATATTAAACAAATCCTCTTGATACACCTATCACATAGCTCTTCAAACAGTTCATAACTCGGAGATAAGGCAAAACCATCTGGATCTTATCTCCTGCCAAAAATCCCCTATTCCAAATATTGCCCTCCCAATATGGAATACTTGGCATCAACTAAAGGCCAAGTATTTTTAAATTTTTAGAGGCTAAAAATAACTTTCATTTCTCATCTTAAAAAATTGCAATCTTCACAGAACCGGTGTATGAAAATTGTCTGGGGCTTTTTTAAAAATTTGGCAAGCACATTTATCTTACAAAAACAATGTACTAGGAAGGCCAAGACATTTACCATCAGAGTATTTTTGGTTTCCTAGGAAGCATTTATGACTCTGCTTGATTTTATGGCTATAGTCAATGATTTTGCTAGCTGTGGATTATCCAACATATTACAAAGGCACCTGATTGGGAATGGGAGTTGTAGAAATAAAAATAATAAATGCCAAGTGCTTGTCAATCATTTCAGTGACTTTGTATTCTTTGAGCAAAACAGCAGAAAAACAAATACATTGCTTCCAGAGTAAAATGTTGTTTCTATTTTTATCTGTGTATTTTCACAAGTTATGTTATAATTGTTTAAGTGAAAGCTAAAATTCAGGTCAGGAATGGTTTATCCACCTAGGTTTGCTGCATACTGTTGTTTCGTAATGTTAAAGAAAGAACAACCAAGGGATTAAGATAGAGAAAAGAACTAAACATAGAAAACAATTTAATTGCTGTTTAGTATATCTCAGAGAGGGCTTATTTATATAACTGGACTTTGTTATATTCCAGCTTGAATAAATATCCCCAAGTCTCCTTAAATTGAACTGGAATCAAATCAGTTCATTTCCTGAGCAATCCAAGAAGTGCCAAAAATTAAGATTGTCCCTTCTTACAGGCCACTCATTATCTCTGCTGCCTCTACCATGCCATTCCTTGTCATTAGGGCAGTGCTTCTCAAATAGTGGGGCGGGCCCCCCCAGGGGGGGCGCGAGGCTCCGTAAAGGGGGGCTCAGCTCAAATTATTTTATATATTTTTGTTTTGCAGGTTAAAGTTTTTTTTAATATTGTGTTCCTTTAAATCCTGTGCTCCTTTAAATCTTTTCTGCTACAGTTAATAAAGCTATTCTTTGTTGTAAATTGATCCACATTTCTTTCTTTTTTTATTCTCTTATACGTTAATAAGGTGTTATGCAGAGGTGTACTTATAACAATTTTATAGACAAATGATACTATTTACAGTCGCGCGGGGGGCGCGAAATGTTTTCTTCTTCCTAGGGGGGACATGACAGAAAATAATTGAGAAGCACTGCATTAGGGGAATCTTATGGGGCTTTTAATGGATGAGATAAAAACAAACCTAGTTAAAAGGAAGAACTACTATCATTGGTCCTGCTTCTTAGTCAGCAAATGAGAGTTTGGGGGTATTCTATGTTAAGATGGGAAAGGCTGTAGAACAGGGCTGGGGAACTATGGGCCTTGTATGACTTGTGGACTTCAAGTCCAAGAATTCCTCAGCCAGCATGGTAGTTGAAGTCCACAAGTCACAAAGGGGCCATAGTTCCCCATAGTTCCCCATAGTTCCCCATCTGTGCCTTAGAAGAAAGATCAAACAGCTGGTGACAAAGTCTAGAATGGGATTGCAAATGAACTATGAAACGATTGGAGAAGGTGATGGTTAAAAATTTGCATTTTCTTAAACATTGGTTAAGTTCATTTTGAGTAGTTCAGAGAACCAGTAAATACCACCTCTGTTCATCAAAAACTGCCACATAATTAATCTCTTTAAGAGCAACACAAAAATCATGGAACGTATAACCTTTTGCAATGTGGCATTCTTCAGATTCTGGAGAGCACATTTCTCTGAATACCCAATCATATGTATTCTGGAAATTATGGAAATTGCAGTCCCAATATGTCTGAAGGGACCCTTTATAATGTATGTAATGTATTTCAACAACATATTGTTTCATTGCATTTTCCTTATGAAAATATGAAAGATAGCAATGCAACTAACGTTCCTTTTTCTTTGGTTTGAAGATTGATTCAGCATGAAAGAAAACCTAATATTGTTAAAAGCTCTGATTGCTCCCTCTTCACTCTTCCATCTCCTGTTCATCTTATAAATATGGAAACAGATCAAAGGTTGATGTGAATGAAAAGAGATTTTATCCTAGCTACATATGTCAACTGTGCCATAGCTAACTAATTCCTTTAAAACATTGTGTCAGCCAAGTGCAAGTACAGGTATATATCACCTGATGCCTGACCTGGAAATCAATTTTCCATCTTTTAATAGCATTCAAAATTACCCTAACTAAGGAAGCACGTCATTTCAATTTATGAAACAGATAGCCTTTTGCCATTCATTCCACTTGAAAGACTTCTCTTCCATTAACATTTCTCTGACCTCTCTGATAAATTGTGTCCCCAACCCAATCACAGAATAGGATCAGATAATGTCCATTGCTTCATTTGAGCTCAGTTGAAAAGTATCATTTTTCTTTATTTTGGAATCTTTAACTGGAGAATATCATGTGAAATAAGAATATGACACCATTTTTGTAAAAAATTTGTTCGGTCTTATTTCTACATGAAGGTTTTTTTTTAAAATCCACATGGATTTTAGCATTTAAATGTAAGTTGAAATATGTCTTTTTAGACATGCTTCCTTTTAAATCTGTTTTAAAATATATTTCTAGATTCAAGGCCAGGACTGTTGTAACTCGTGGATCATTAAATTCTCCATTAGTCAGAGACATACAGGTAAGATTGGTTCATTGTAGAGTTCACATAAATAACATTCCTTTAAAAATTATTAGTTAGAAATTATGTTTAAGACATATTTCTTCTTAAACTTAGTATAAGACAGCATGTGTATAACTTTTCATTGAAATAATATCTGCATATGAGCAACCTGTATAGCCACAATAACCAGGATTGATGTCCTTTACTCTGTGAAAGTAGAATAAGAAATTACTATTATCTTAATTCAAACTGTTGAGGTTTCAAAATCTGACTTCACTAAATAAGATTTTTTTACTTCACCAAACCACATCCTCAAAATTCTTGATTACCACAGTCATTGCTCATTGGACTTATGAAAGATCTTGTTAATTAAGTTCCTTGGCAGAAATAATATCAAGTCTTCTGTAAATTTTTGTAGTAGATTTTTTTTAAGAATATAAACTATTTTCTTCTCTCTGCATTCTATGTCAATTTACTTTTTTCTAATTAAGTTGAAATAAGCAGCCCAGCAAATAGAAATCTGAGGGAAACCAAAACATTGAACTAACTCTTGGCATTCTATTTTAATTAATTGTATATACTTGATAGAATAAAAAAACAATATTAATTCATTTTATATTTCAAATATTGAAACATAGTTTAGGTGAAGTCTCTTCCTTCTCATGTGAGAGCTTAGGGAAATGTTCCCTATTACTACGACTTTTAAAAAGACTCCAGCATTTCCTAAATTACAGAGGTCAAAGATACAACCATATTTTTTCACATATCAGAATCAGAAAGAGCATTACATTTCTAGTTAACAAGGGTTTATATAAAATTTGGGGAAATTATTATTATAATAAAAGAAGATGAGCCTTTCAGATTTTTCAAAACTTTGCACATATATTAGTAAGACTAAATTATGGGAACTGACTAATCTAAATAAACTGGAAATAATTCAAACCACATTTCTTTGAAGTTATTAGCTCTACAGTCTGGAGTGTGATGAGTAAATTAAGGATAAAATCAGTGTTACCTTTTATTGTTGCCACAGGTAGGTTATATTTTCAGTTGAGATTACATAATATGCTGGATAATTGCCTTTACACTCTGTAAACAGAAAAGGGTTGTTGCCTCAAGACAATTATTTTTATCCTTCTGACCCCCATTATATATATTTATATAAACAGAGACCTTGAAGAAAACCACAGTGCAGCCTTCCAATTATTCTTCATTTTCTTCATTCATAATGACCCTATGAACCAGTGAGTTATGTAGGTCAATTGATTGATTCAATGTAAGCTGCCTGTTCAGCAAGGTACTGCATGTGTGTGTAGGTGAGAAAGTAGAACAACGTTCTGAAGATAAACACATCTGTTCAGGCAGTGCCACCTAAATATAGATATTCACTGTCATTATTTTACCTGGTACAAATTGTTCCATTTAAAATCAAATGAATTTTGAATACTCTTATAAGTTGTCATTATTATTCTTGTGTAAATAGGCAACAGAGATGCTTTTAAGAGGTTATGTTTGACTGTCCCTTAGTGTCAAATTTCCATTATGCCTGATTACAGAAGCTAAATTATAGCTGCATACCAATGAATAGAACCTGGCACAAAGGTAAACCCTGTTTTAATTCCACTGCTACCTTCATAAAATGTATACATTTTGTTAGCACTAACAGAAATCAAATTCTGATTGGAAAATATAGAATGTTACTTCCTAGATTTTAATGACTACCAAGTCCCTTGTTAGCCTCATGGACCAGATCGGGAACTTAACTCCACAGGAAGGCTAAAACTCCTTTTACTGAAATAAGTTTTGTGTAGTGATTAAGACATCAGACTAGAAATTGGGAGATAGTGAGTTTTAGTCTTGCCTCAAAGCCAGCTGGGTGAGTTGGACATATTACTCTACTTCAGCCCTAGGAAGCTGGCAACAACAAATCACTTCTGAAAACCCTTGCCAAAAATACTGCAGGGATTAATCCAACCAGTATCTAGGGATCAATGCAAAAGGCACACAAATGAACAAAAAACCCACACAATCCAGAATACAGCAAATCTCACTATACTTTATCTTCCTTCCTTCTTATACCCCAGTGAATCAGGAAGGAGTTTGCTTGAGTAACTTCCAAATATTATCAAGCTTTCGGTGACTTATTTTGCTTATTTCTGTCAAGGGTATCTCTCTTACTCTCCACACCAGAGCTTTTCAAACTGGGTAACTTTAAGACATGTGGACTTCAATTCTCAGAATTTCCCATTCAGCTCTAATCTCTTAAAGGGTATTATCCAATGAAAATAATCTGAATATAGATGGGCATTAAACCCATATGCTAATTTAGTAAAGGCCTGAGAAGACTACTTTCTTTCTCTCTTTCTCATATACAAAAACAAAAACACACACATTTTTAAAATTAATATTGGGTAAGGAAATGAAATAGAACTTTTTTCCTGCCTTGTTTAATGGGTAAAAAGAAAGAAAGATTACCTTAGAAATTCAGAATATTTGGATATGACTGTACAAATACATTTGTGCACAAATCTACCACCAACTGAGAAGTTTAGGAGTAGGAGCCAAATAAGTCCCTTCACAGGGTAAAAATAGGTTTCCTTATACTTCCTGTCAGCCTAATGAGAAAAAAAATGAATTGCAGCAAATTAATATGAAACAGGAATAATTCAAGCGATCATTTTTTTCCTCCTCATCTATTTTTTCTTATAAAGTACATTATAACAAAATCTGGAGATTCTGGAGATGTGCCAAAAAGTATACTATCGACTGGAGGCTACTCCCTCCCCAGAAATTATGTCTTGTAAATTAATAGCATATAAAAAGTGATGGGAACATGAAACAGAGGAACTATTTTGATATCTTAAAAATGGTCAGCAAATATTTTGTTGTGGTAGTGCTTGTTCTTGTACAAGTGATAATCATATGAAATCTTCCATTTCAAAATTTCCTTAAGAAGTGAAACAAGTCTCTCTTCTAAATAAGACAACCATCTCTAGATCTACTACGAAATGCACTTTGACGTGGTGACATGGAAATGTAGCTGTAATACTAGAAGTCATTTGATTAGCTGGTTGATGTTTCATCAAGTTGGTGTTGACTCTAAGTTACCACATACCTGGACCTGCCCCATTCTGACTCCTCAGGTCTCGGTATTAGAATTCATAGTACATATGAATGCACACTAGTATATATTAGCACTACTATTAATACATCAATTTTTCAAAAAAGACCCTGCTAAATGTGTGTTTATAAGGAGCTGCAAAATTCTTCACAAGTATTTTGGAATCCCATCAGAAATTTCATAAACTCTATAGATCCCTTTTGTGGAAGTCAAATGTCTAATCTAGCCATGGGAACAGACCCCAGTGATACAAGAGGGGAGGTGCTAAGACAAGCTGGCTGATGCCAAGTCTGACCATGTCAGTAATCATATGGGCAATGAGACAGCTGGACTATATCCACAATGTCTGGGGAAAAGATGACACACTACTTAGAACAACTAAGCATAACTTTAAAATCTTTCGGCTGTGAGCTGGAGATGAGACAAAGGTTCACTTGCTTCTTTCTGCCATATCTTCATGCATATGTTAGAACATATTCATGTCACATACAGGAAAATATGATAAAGGACCTTACATTTCTCCTTTGGGAATTGGTATTTTTATATAAGTATTTTTGCCACTGTACTTTTACCAGCTCTCTATTTGAATAAATATTTGCTCGGATTCTATTCTGACTATGTGCTAAAGATAATGCAATATTCTAAATCCTACCTGAGTTTGTTTTCTTTCTTTTCATTCACTCTTCAGGAGATCTGTTAGTGCAAGACACATCACTTCAGTTCCAACCATTTGTGTCACATATACTACAACCTAATTAAATAATATGTTGGATCCTGTTTAGAGATTGGAGATTGGATTACAATGCCTATCATTCCCATTGACAGTACTGACAGTACTGGAATGAATAGAGTTATAGTCAACATATTGGGAGGTTGGGCTCATTGAGGGGGAAAGTCAAGCTAAAGGCAGACAGGATCTTTCAGGGTAGATATTATAATGATTAAGGTGATTTTTACTGATGCAAAAGCCAAATTGGTGAATTAGAATAAAACAAAATGAGATTTGATAATGTAACTTTTTCTACCTCCAGTTTCTAAATTACTGTTCCTTCAACCTGGATTTTGGATTTGCTTATTCACTAGATCAACATAGCATAACAAAATCTGGAACTGAAGCCACATGGTAGAGTAACCTTAAACAGGTTAGGAGATGGAGTTCCAAATGTTGTAGAAATCTAATTTAGTAAACTAAACAGAATAATGCCTGAAGACAGAATTGGAAACCATTTATTTTCTCCCATGTATGTTGTCTCATTACAATAATTAAATTATTGATTTATTTCTATATTATAACTGAAACATAATATCTATATATTCTGTACCTTCCGTTTGATATTTTATTACTTACTTCTATCACTTAAATAGAAATGTTCTGTAATGTTTAACATTTCTGTAATATGCCAGATGTTAAGTACCACATCTTAGTGGCTTTCACATCATCACTTCATTTCATAGCAATTAATTTTTTAGCTCCTGTCAAAAAAACTCCAAATTGCTTTATATGGTACATTCTATAAATACTTATTAACATCATAAAGTGTTCTAAATGGCATTATGGGCAATCATAATTTAATAATATATTCAGCCTTATTCCAAATTTATTTTTAAGTATAACAACATATATTTCAGAAAGTTTTCTGTGTGTACACCCAACATTATCCCATACTTGAAACTCTCATGTCTGTTGTCTTAAGCATGCACAGAAAATACAATGAATGGTGTTGGAAGGTGTTTTAAGATCATTTAGTCACTTCTCTCATGCACTATTTAAAGAACATTCAGCTTTAATGAGCACAGTAAACAGTAGGTGAGGAAATTCAGGATGTGTGAATATGTCTCAGTGATTTTGAAACTTGGCAACTTTAAGATGTGTGGACTTCAACTCCTAGAAATCTCCAGCTAGTATCCAATTCATTTGAACCACCAATTTCTGTGAAAACATAAGCTTTCAATTTGGATTGTAGTGGAATTTAATATTTCAACTATTCATCCACTCTCCAATGGATTGTGTTATGTATTTTTAATATTATAAGCTGCTTGGAGGCACTATGTGTGAATATAAATTTGTTTAATTAATAAGTCATTGAAAAGGATCTGTAAACTGGATTCCTAACAGAGTATTTATGATACATCCATTCAGTGTCCAGTGAGTTTCTGGGATCACCTGATTTTTATTCACCAGTATTACACCAGTAAATCATGCCACAAAATATAACTTAATTTTAAACATAATCTATATTTCCAATAATGCCTCTGAATCACAGGCCACAGATACATTTTGGGGCAGATGGACAATGGTGGGTGTCTGTAGTCTGGCAGTCTCTGGAATTATGCCTACTGGACTGATAAAGACAAAGATGAGCAAAGTAGTAGAAACGAAGTACACCTAGATACAGATTCCAGGAAGCTGGGGGAAGAGTGGAGAACAAGTTCTCTACTGTGGCTGTTGATTCTTGAGTGTAAATGACAACCCTCCTGCTGAAGACTTTTTGTGAGAATTCTTGTTGTTAATACTGTATGTATGTGCATATGTACATATGCATGTATGTACGTATGTATGTATGTTGGTCAATTCAAGGCACCTTAACATCCTGCTTTCTTTTTACCCACAACAATAACCCACCTATGTACTATATTAAGCTCAGACAAAGTGACTGACCCAACCCAGCCATCTTTCATGCTTCGAGTGGAACTAGAGAGCACAGTCTTCCAGTTTTTAGCTTGGTGCCATAACCACTAGATCAAACTGGCTCACACACATGAGAAATATATTTGGGGTGATGTTCTATGAAGTTTGGTATTTCAATTTATAAGAGATCTGCATTCCTTTATATCTTAATTCTTTCTTTCTGCAGATCTTTCTGCAGTTTCAACATGGCTTTAATTCTTTCATTGTTTTATTCAAGAGCCAAACAATCCAAAACATCCACTTCGTGGGATTACACCTGATTTATGTGAAAACTGTGTGCATACTGGAACACTGTTCCAAGTGCTTTCCATATGGATATTAAGCAGTGGTGGGTTCCGGATCCCATCGCAACCGGTATGCTGTGACGAGGCCAGGCGTCCACCACGTGCCAGCACACTATGCGCGCATGTGCACCCACTGCCCATGACACTTCAGCTGCTCAGTGGAGCGTTGCACAAACTCCTTATGTTCCATGTGCGTGTGCAAATGGCCCAGTTGGGACAAATATAAGTAAGGAGGGCAGGGGGGCCCTCCAGAGCATCGTACTGGAAAGGTACCTGTAACCCACCACTGATATTAAAGTACAGCACTTGCAAAAAGTAATGTAGAAACAACTGACAATTATTAGCAAAACCAGCCAGCAATATCTTATTAAAATATTAACAGAAATCTAAGCAGTGCAGAACTTTTCCACTGAATGCACAAAATTGAGAAATATAATGTCAGAACTAATCTTTGAGTGTTTAGAGAATATGAAGAAATATGTTCTGTGGTAAAGACTGGCTTTAAAAAATCTTTTGCCAGGATATTACAGGCTGACTAGACGCCTTTAATAGCACAGTCTCTCTCAATGGAATTAACTCTTTCCTGTATTTCAAACAAGGGTGATGGCATGTATATTCGGCACACATTTTTTTAAAAAAACAGATAAAGTTTTGATTGTACCATGCAATCATCATCTTCACTTTTTGATCACTCTTTGTGAACATCCTTGTTCCAAGCTAAGGCCTCTTTCAACAGGGGCTTCTCCATTTTTTCCCCTCTGAAAACAATGTAGCTGCACATAGACAAAATAAGGTAAAGGTAAAGGTTCCTCTCGCACAAGTGTGCTAGTCGTTCCCAACACTAGGGGCCGGTGCTCATCTCTGTTTCAAAGCCGAAGAGCCAGCGCTGTCCAATGACGTCTCCAGGGTCATGTGGCCAGCATGTCTAAATGCTGAAGGTGCACGGAATTCTATTACCTCCCACCAAAGTGATCCCTATTTTTCTACTTGCATTTAAATATGCTTTAGAACTGCTAGGTTGGTAGAAGCTGGGACAAGTAACAGGAGCTCAATCAGAGCTAGGGATTCGAACCTCCGAACTGCCGATCTTTCTGATCAACAAGCTTAGCATCTAGCCACTGAGCCACCATAGAGTATTATTCTGTTCACTCCACAGAAGAAGAAGAAAGTGTGCATTAGGACTTCCAGGTGTAGTTTTTCCTACAATTTTCTTTGGTTGAAAAAACTAGCCTTTGAGGGCACTCTTGCGGTATAATCCTTCAGAGCAGACAGGAGAAGGCAAAAAAACTGAATTCATTTTCATTTATTTTTATAAATTGTAATTGCGAGTTAATATAGCCAAAATCACCATTACTCCTCATGTTTCATTAAAAATAATTTAAAGGCATTCAACTTTGATGAATTTGTGCAATCTTAGGACCACAGCCTGTGCACCTCTGAAGGTACTATAGGTGCAAAGTAGAAAATCAAAGGGACAAATCTGTTTTAAAGTTTTCTCAGGTCATTTAACTAAAGCAATATTTTTAACTTTTATGCTTAATATGACAGTGGTTCTTTGTCCTGAATAAATGGCTTTTCAAGGTGAAGGGCAAACTATCTTTTTTCCTATTTCCTGGCATGAAGCCACGGGAAAAAAACTTGTGATATGACTTAAAAAACAGCCTTGTATATTACACTGGAGCAGCACTCAGGAGATTTCTTGTGCCACTTTCTATCTTTCTAAAAACTTAGTGCTTGTCATTTTTTAATAGGAGAGATGGATTTGGGGGGATTTATTTCCAGTCATTTCAGATTGGTGGGCCACAGCACGTCATGGCAGCATAAACTTATTACAATAATTTTAAAAGGGATGTCAGGGAGTTGTGTTTTTGTTGAAGGGAGAGTCAAATTGCAATAGACCATTATAAATTTTCTGTTGTAACACTAGTGGCTTTCAGACCCTCAATCACATAAAGCTTTAGAATCAGAGTAGAGCTGGAAGAGACCTTGGATGTCTTCTAGTCCAGTCCCCTGCTCAAGCAGGAGATCCTATACCATTTCAGACAAGTGACTGTCCAGTCTCTTCTTAAAAACATCCAGTGATGATCATTATCATTTTTATATTTATATTATTTTATTATCATTATCAGTGATGATTATCAGATTTCCAATCAAATTTGAATAAAAATTATGAGATTCTTGATGAGATTTGCTTACCTTTGCACAATATTAGGATGTCTATTATCATCTATCTATCTATCTATCTATCTATCTATCTATCTATCTATCTATCTATCATCTATCTATCTATCATCTATCTATCTATCTTAATCAGTAAAGATTTATACTATAAGCTTTCAAGTAAACAGTATTCAAAATCAGGAGTAGCATAGCACAGAATATCAGCTTTTGGAGACCATCAATCAGAGAATGATGCTGTACTCATATTCTTCTTTAATAGTTTCCCAAAGCATCTGGCTGACCCCCCAAGAGAACAGCAAGCAGGACTAGAAAAAAAAACTTAGGACTTATCATATATTTGTATAACTGCTTCCTATAGGATCATTTTCTTCTATGATAGTCTATAAACTATCACTGTTCCTGATGACTTATTATCAATGGTTGGTTTACTACTTAGACCCAAAAGGACCTATTACCTATTAGAGGCATCTCCAACTAGGAGAGATGACAACTAATCATGGTTATAGCTCAGCTCCTCAATTCATATGGTGCAACTGCAACATATAGTAACCTTGCATTGCAAAGCACATGTGGCTTATGTGAACTTCACCAACAACTCCATTTATTAATGCCAGAATGGATCCAGAAATAAAAATATAAGGAAATCAATACTTCTGATGGACCTTCCAAATTTTTAGAGGGGAAAAAGAATGTTGATTCTTTTGTGTTAGGTGAGTTGGTACTAATACAGCTAATAAGGCTGTATGCTTAATTATATGTCATATGGTAATATAATCATATTATTACCCATAATAATGCATCTGGTGTCTGATGCATGGCTCAGAAATCATTCAGGCACTTTGAAAATTGAGTCTTATCAGACTCTAACTAAAATATTTACCAACAAAACGTGTTCATCTCTTCAGAATAATTGTATTTTAAAGTCAGGTTGGTTGTTGACAATGAAAGTACTGTTTTCTATATTTTCACAACTTGTTCGTATTTTGCAAGGAAAAAATGCACATTAACACAGAAATAAATTCCACTGAATCTAAATTAAATACATAATTAAACAAAACAAAAAAGAAAACATATAAGTTTTTCATACATGTATACATGCATACTAGGGTTTAGACAAGAGGTTTAATAGAAAAAATTATCATGTTTTATTATTATTGCCCATACAACTCTAAATCTTGGTAAATTCATCTTGTTCCATCTTGAGGAATTCAATCATGAGTTGCAAGTGATATCAAGTCTTCAGGTCAGTGAGTAATTGGCACCATACATTTATCTTTCCAATAAAGTCTGTTAGCAATAAGTAAGTCACAGAAAAAATGTTTCCAGAATTTAACCTCCAATTTCTGTGTAATAAATATACAGTTCAAACTAACATAGATGTCTGAAAATCTTAAACTTTCTTTCCAAGTCAAATATATATTACACAAATACTTTGAACAAGCCAACTTCTGTTTTGATGAAATATAATTTTTCAGCATGATCATTTTATACGTTTCTTTACTGTACAAATGCAATAGAGTCTAATAGATTCAAGATATATTGTTGTTGAATAAACCATTGATTAAGTTCTGCTGAAATTTTTATTCAGATATTAAGTTAGTTTCATACTGTTCAATGAAAATAGCAATCTCCTATTCCTTGTCTCACTTTGCCTATAAAATTTCCATATGAAATTGGTTTAACAATAACAAATATTTATAAAAACTAATTGTGGACTTCTTTGGCATGTACAATTTAATTATCAATAATTTAGATGTCATTGAAACTGAAAATACTACAAATCCAAACTGAGATATCAGTAAATGTTCTGACTGAATCTCAAATGATATTTATTCTTTAATGTTTAAAGATACAAAAACATTGTCCCCCACACGGTAGGGGTTTTGGAGCAAGCGATGTTGACCATCTTGCTTCTGGTAGGCTTCTGCCACAACTACTAGAGCCTTCTTCGTATTCTCCCATCCTTTCTTTAGCATGTCCATCCATTCACTCAAAGACATGAAGGAAGGAGGTTCTCTAGGCAATTCAGGCATGGCAACAACTTCCATGCCACTGGTAATCTGGAACCCCGCTAATCCTCTGCTGCTGTGGACCACATCGTTGTACGCCACTTCGGCGAAGGGTAGCAAGTCCGACCAGTTGTCATGCTGATAGTCCACAAAACACCTGATGTATTGTTCCACCACCTGGCATTGACTTCCTCTGCTGCGCCGTTCATGCTGGGATGAACCTCTGAGCTCAGTTCTTGTGTGGACCCAATGGATCTCAGGACCTCTCTCCAGAACTTGGCTGTGAACTGGACTCCGCGGTCTGAAATGATCCTCTTGGGTACTCCGTGCAGGCGATAAATGTGTTTCACAAACATTTTCGCTAATTCGTTTGCGGATGGCAATCCTGAGCAAGCAATGAAGTGTGCCTGCTTAGAAAACAAATCAATAACAGTCCAAATTACTTTATGCCCACTGCTGTCTGGGAGTTCCACAATGAAGTCCATTGCGACCTCTTCCCATGGCCGTTTAGGGCTCTCTGCTGCAGGTGCTGTAGGTTCTGGGCTCTTGGATTCAATCATCCACGGCTGGCCTTTTCCCTCCTCCGAGGCCTCCCCCTTGGTAGGACTCTTCGCCACCTGAAGTTGGGGATCCTCTTCCAGAGGTCGGTTGGGCATTTCCCCCTCTGAGGCCTCCCCCTTAGTTGGACTCTTTGTCACCTTCAGTTGGGGATCCTCCTCCGGAGATTGTTTGCCCTTTTTCTCTTCCGAGGCCTCCCCCTTGGTAGGACACTTTGTCACCTTAAGTTGGGGATCCTCTTCCAGAGGTCGTTTAGGCTTTTCCCCCTCCGAGGCCTCCCCCTTAGTTGGACTCTTTGTCACCTTAAGTTGGGGATCCTCCTCCGGAGATTGTCTGCCCTTTTCCTCTTCCGACCTAGCTACCTGCAGGATCGCATCCTGCCCCATACATCCCTATGACCAATCCGCTCTCACAGAGAGGGACTTCTCCGGGTGCCGTCCACTAAACAATGCCAGAGGGCGACACCCAGGAGTAGGGCCTTCTCTGTGATGGGCCCAGCCCTTTGGAATGACCTCCCCCTCGACATTAGGATTACCACCGACCTCCGGTCCTTCCGTTCAAAACTCAAGACCCACCTTTTTCAATTATCTGGCCTGGCTCAATCATAATTCCATCTTATTCCTCCTGACAGTCTTTTTAAATTAGTAATTTTAAACTGGGGTATTTTAATTCCTAATTTCATTATTATTATTTTATGTATTGTAATGGTTGTTACCTCCTCCGTGTAATGTAATATATATATATATGTGTTTTTATTTATTGTACGCCGCCCCGAGTCCCTTGTGGAGAGGGAGCGGCTAACAAATCAATCAAATAAATAAATAATAAATAATAAATAAATAAATAAATAAATAAATAAATAAATAATAAATAAATAAATAAATAAATAAATAAATAAATAAATAATAAATAAATAAATAAATAAATAAATAAATAATAAATAAATAAATAAATAATAAATAAATAATAAATAATGTAGGAATTCTGAAATGTGCCTGAATTCTGAAAATTGCCTGAATATTATTTATGAATCAGGCTCATTCTGCCAGTGTACATATATGCCTACAGTATTTACCCATCCTGTTATTTTGTTTTAGGATAAGCAAGATTAGGCAGAGTACAGAAAAGGAGTTCCATAATGAGATTCTATTACTTCACCATATAACTTATTAAAATCAACAAACATACAATAAACTTTTAAAAGATTCCACAATGGTCCAAAATAACTCTTTGTTGTGGAAAAATAACTCTTATTCTTCTCCCCTTGTACAAGAGAAAGGATGAATAAAATAGCTATGTATGTAGAAAGAAAGCTGTCTTTGCTTAAAAGAGGGATTTAAAATGAAGAAGAGCTGATGTTACTAGCTGCAGGAATTGTAAAACAGTATTTATTCCCCTAGAAGTTAGATGGGCAACTAACATCTGTTGGAATATAAACAAAGCTGTTATACTTGGCCAGTCAATAATCCCATTAAAAGGAACCTGAACCTTGGATAAGCACCCACGTCTTTCCATTTTTAATTATTTAGTAGCAGAATGAGTCTATTTAACCCACCATCAAGGCTTACATCGAATGAGAAGTCAGTCGATTGGTTTACGGCTACAGATAAGCCAAATCAATTCAGTGGTACACATGATTAATCTCAATGAATTTCAGAAGGAGAGTCTCATGTGAATTACGGAGTTTTGCAAGAGAAACCCAAAAAATTGCTTAGAATGACTAAACAGGCACCTCACCAATTTTTTACACTGAAAGCTAACATTAAATGTGCACAGACTAATTACCACCAACATAGATTGGTGTCATTCTTAATTCATTAATCATTGATCCTTAAATGATGGGGAACACTTCCTCACCGCTTTATCTCTGTATTCCGAATGTCATGTTCCCAGTGACACAATGCTTTGTTGTATAGCATACCTTCATCCTGAAAATGAGCTTTCGGTTACTGTTGTATCCCTAAATCCTGTTATATGAGTGTAGCACATATTATATACTGGATTTCCACTATGGATCTCCTCAATATGAGAGATGCTGTGCTGAATCAGGTTGTTGCTTTATTTAACTCTTCTCTCTTTCCCAAAAGTAATTTGCTACATTCCTGATTCCTGTAAATATAGCAACACCACAAGAATCCAAGTGTACAGAAGCACCAAAGAATAATCTTTATGTATGGCATGTTTGTACTCATAATTATTCGGAACTGAATGTATCTTTGTAATGTATGCTCAATAAATCCATCCTGAATTGTCTTCTTTTGCTTGAGAATTTAGGACTAAAGATTTATACATTCCAATGACCTTTGTGTTTCCACACTTTTCTTTTTTTCCAATTATCCAAGCCTGTTAAATGAAAATGTAACTTTTTTTCAGTACAGTATTTATCTGAAAGTTTAACATGCAGGAAGAGATCTGTTGCAAAGGGGGGGGGGACACAAACCCATTATCAAGATTAGCTTCTGAGTAGAACTTCATTCAATAACAATATGAACTTCTAATAAGAAGGTAAATTACCTTTTCCTATGCATGACTAAACCCCAAAATGCTTGGGAACTGTAGTTGGGGGGGGGGGGGGAATGATATAGTTTCCTCAGAGGCAAACTGTGCCTCGCAGGCCTGAAGCTTTTGAAAAAGCTCTCTAATTTCTTCCCAGCCAGCAGCAATGGCAGTTGACAAGTGATAGTGTTAGTAGAATAAGTACAGGTGAAACTCAAAAAATTAGAATATCGTGCAAAAGTTCATTTATTTCAGTAATGCAACTTAAAAGGTGAAACTAATATATGAGATAGACTCATTACATCCAAAGCAAGATAGTTCAAGCCATGATTTGTTATAATTGTGATGATTATGGCGTACAGCTCATAAAAAATTGTACATAGAACAATATCGGACCTCTGAAAAGTATAAGCATGCATATGTACTCCGTACTTGGTTTGGGCCCCTTTTTCAGCAATTACTGCCTCAATACGGTGTGGCATGGAAGCTATCAGCCTGTGGCCTTCAGCTCTTCAGCATTGTTCGGTCAATCAAGCACAGTAATCCCACGGTCATTGAACCAGGTTTTGGTGCTTTTGGCAGGAGATTTTGGAGCACTTCATGCTTCCTTCCGCAGACGAGCTTTATGGGGATGCTGACTTCATTGTCCAGCAGGACTTGGCACCTGCCCGCACGGCCCCAACCAAGTACAGAGTACATATGCATGGTTATACTTTTCAGAGGTCCGATATTGTTCTTGTACAATCCTTGTTTTATTGCTTGCATGTAATATTCTAATTTTCTGAGATGGTGGATTTGGGGTTTTCATGAGCTGTAAGCCATAATCATCACAATTAAGACAAATCACGGATTGCACTATCTTGCTTTGCATGTAATGAGCCTTATCTCATATATTAGTTTCACCTTTTAAGTTGCATTACTGAAATAAATGATCTTTTGCACAATATTCTAATTTTTCAAGTTTCACCTGTAAATGGGAGGTATACTAGGAGAGCTGGGAAACAATTTGTCTAAATAACTCTCATGATTTGAAAATTTTGCTGCAGACCCTAAGTTTTCTTTTGGAGGGTTTCCATGATGTACAGTAATGTTCAGTTTCCATGAAAATGAAAGTTAAACTAAGTAAAGCTTGAGGCCTCTTACATCTGTTTGATTTTTTTTAATGAAACTTGTATCTGAAAATAATTGTTATTTAATATGCATATTAATATTCCAGGCAATAGGCCAGAAGGAAATCTAATCATGATGAAACTTGGAATATATCCATATTTCACACTGAAAACATATAGGAGGTATGTACAGTGATTAAATGAATTAATCTAGATTTAATGCATCATTTTATACATGATTGGATGTTGTAGCCTTTGTGGCTAAAAAAAAGCCCTCTATAATCCTCCCAAAAAGACTTTCAGTTATCTTGTTCATATTTTTTCATGGATAACGCATACTAGATTATTGAGTAATGTCACATTTTACACCGAAGGTAGAGCCATTGTATAAATTGCTTCCTCTGATGTAAAATGCTAGAATTACAGTCAGAAGAAAATGCTGCTTAAATTGATCATGCTTTCTAGTTTTCCTAGTAAGGGAAATGTTTCCTCCATGCCATCCAAAACTTTGCCTTTTGTTATCTTTCTTTTTTTATTCTAAACACAGAGAGAAGCACAGAAAGAGAAGAAGAGTAATTTGAGCTCCATTCACACCAATATTTGCTGTTACTAGGCACCAACTCTCAAATACTATTGAGCATCTTTTAGACATTATTGTCTGTTTAAAAGATACCTCTAACAATTATAAATGTCTAGAGAAGGAAGATGGTAGAAAATATCTTTATCGATCAAAAACCGCTGACAGCTACATGAAGAAATATCAAAATAGTATATTTAATAAATAAATAAATATCCTCATATTGAAGCCACATAAATGATTGTCAAACTTGGATCAGATATATGAGAGCCTTGAGTTACAGATTCCTGTGGGCCTAATAATGCTTTGTGCACAAAGCTGCATAGGCAGAGATAGTCCACATTGTCAGCTTTGGTGGTGGTGGGGAAAGCCGATTAGAGGGAAAATATGCAGCCTAGACTAAGTCTCCCTCAAGGCAGCTTTCCCCAACTAGATATCCCACTGTATCGATTGAATTTATAATGCCTGAGAATACCAGAAGTTGTAATCCAACACACCTTGTTGGTTTTGTGGTTGTGCAACAACAACAAATAATAATAATTTTTTTTCAGATTCTGTCTATAAAATGGAAATATTGCTGTCCCTGCAGAATTGCTATAAATTATTATGCAACAGGGATTATAAATCAAGATCAAACTAAGTGTAATATAAAGTATATTAACACAATTAATACACAGTTTTAGCTTGTACATTAGTAAATAAGATGTCTCAGAATTATAATGAAGGGAACATTTGTTTCCCTTTGAACTATGATTTCTCAAAAATTGCTTCTCAGGAACTGCTATTTGCTTTTTAAGTGTAGCTTCAGATAACAACAAAGAGACTATTTTGAGATACAATATTTTTATGGGACAATGCCAGATAAAAGGATAAACATCCATGCCACATCCACTTTAAAAAAAATAAAGGTAAAGATAGAAAGGGGAGAGAGAGAAAAAGAGAGAGAATGAACGAATAATGTACATCTTTGGGGAAAGGGGCAGAATAAGGTTGATGTTTGTTCTTTGCGAGATTGAATGCTGATTTTTTTTAAAAAAAATGATTCATTGTGCCAGCATTACCCAAGAGTAGACTGTCAATAAGAGGAATCTAACAATAAAATGTAGTGTATATACAATGTGGTTTTACCCAGCACTATTGTTCATTTTTCTCTGCCAGTTGCCAGTATAACAATATATTATGGAAGAGAGTAATGCAGAAGATAGAACATAATAAATCAATGTAAAAATATATGAAATTACAAACAGAATTCATCCCAGTACAGATAACACTAATATGTCTGGAGCATAACATAACTACGGGAGCTTTAAAATACAGCTTCTATTTTTGTTCCTTTGTTCATTCATATTAAAAGGATATAATAAAAATGTTAGGGTGCAGGTGCTTTATGGCTCATTCTTACTTAACTTCAAGAAAAGTAACACTAATTACGGAAACATTACCTGGATTCAATGGATATTAAACTGAGATTAAATCCAGATAAAACAGAAGAGAGATTTATACTCCCTATGAAAGATCGGGTTCATAATTTGGGAGGTCTCCTTAATCTTGTGCTGTCCTTGAATCTCCAGATGGCTATGGCATTTGACAATTATACTTAATGATTCACATGTGACCATTTCTGAATTGGCCTGACCTGGCAATAGTCATCCATCCCTTACTTATACTATGAGCAGATGATTACAATGTGCTCTACATGAGGTTCTCCTTACAGTGCATTTGGAAACTTTAATTGGCACAAGATGCACAGTTCATCTGTTTATTTCAGTAGGATATGGTGACACCATCATGCTTGCGTAAAAGATCTGCACTGATTGATAAGCTCAGTTTTGTACTTCTAGATTTGATGTAGCTATTTGAGCATTTCCTGGACATAAGAACCTGTGTATACTTTAAGATATTCAGTAGAGGAGAACTTTTTTTAAATAGAGACAGATGCTCTCTTGCAAGCTCACTTGCCTGGAAAGAATTAGCCAAGCTTACAACAAGGTCCACATTGATGAAATTATTGAGATACCATTTAATGTCCTCAAAATGCAGTACCCAAAATATACATTACAGACAACATCTTGTTGTAATACCCCATACTGAATGAAGAAGAAGAATGCTGAGTGCATATGACAATCACATGGGCTAATTCAACTTGGCCTGGTTGAACTCAGGCTAATTCAACCTGGCCCGGCCTTCAGACTGAAAGAAGGAGAAACCACCGAGAACCTGATTGGTGAGCAATGGTTAGAATATCTTTCAGTGACTAAATCATTTCATGAATTATTCTGCATGAAGAATTTTTTTCCTATTCACTTTTGAAAGTGAGAAGCAAATCTAATTAAATAGACCTACCTACCCAATTTAGGTTAGGCTGACACTATGATGTGCTGATTAAGATTCATCCCTTTAAAAAGAAGACATGACTTGATTAGGACACGAATGTCATTGCAGATACTGTATATAAATATGTTCTGTGTAAGATTTCATCTTGTGGACATTTTAAACTTTGGTTAATGTTTGTGCATAATGAGAAACAAAGGTTATACATATACCATTTTTAATAAATATCCATATTATTCAATTGATCTTGAATTTCTGCTAATAAGGAAAATCACATAATCTTTGACAGAGAGATCTCTCATTATATTATATATAAAATCTTCATTTTCTCAATTATTTTTTTTCAAGAAAAAAGATAACATAGCTGGTGACTGGCAATTAAAAGAAAAATGTTTTCTATTCATTTCAGCAGTTCTTCTGATAACTCCTGTCATTTTAGCTATTATTTTTGCTTCTATAAATTACTTAATCTTCTTTTCTATTCAGACCCAATACATAAAAAAAAAAAGTTCTGACTCCAGAAGTCAGAGATTGTTTCATGAGGCGATATATCCATCTTTGGATTTTCATGGAACAATAAAGATGTCTCTGAAATTCATTAGTACTTTGAGGCATATAAATCTATAAATCAGGATAGCAGTATGTTCTTTTTCTCCTTATAGGTACTAGATCTTTGCTCCACTCTTTGGTACTTCTCCTTCTGCCAGCATAAACTAAATAATTACTAGTCTTGGGACAATATGAAATGAAGAGAGACATGTAATTCTCCACTGTTAAAATTATAAATTCAAAAATTAGTGTTTTCATTCTCCAGCTATTATGAAATGTTAATTGTCCAGCCAAATTTTGTTCCTCTCCTCTCCCCTTATCTCTTCTCTTTCCCATTCCCATCCTCTCTTCCCCATTTCCAAATTCAGATTTATGCATGCATTTATTGTAAAAGAAAGACAAGATAAAATACACATGAATATAAGCATTTTACTTGTTAGATAGGGTGAAAGGATGAGGCAGACTCAGGTTTCAGCAACAAACAGCTATTAAGTGACAACTATGTACAATCCAGCAAAGACTCTGTCTGGCAGCAGCCCTTTTATAGGGAGCTGTCAGACTTCTAGACCAATCACATTCAAGTATTGTTCCCGCTGGAACAGAGGACCTGAGTGGAAGCTACCATACTATCTGTCAGTATGTAACACCCCTCCCCTCTTAGTTGGGCTCGTCCAGCTTGTAACGTACTCACGCAGGTAGGCAGGTTTACTGGTGGCTTGCCCAGACCTGCGCAGTTCAGTTGGTGCTGGATCTTCGGTCAGGTTGGATGGACCTGTTGTCTCTCTGGCTTCACCTGGTGAAAGCTCCTGGAACTTTCCACAGGTCACGGCTGGAGTTTCTGGAGCTGGTTCACTCGGAACTCGCTGTGGCTCTGCAACTTCACCAGATAACTACCCCGGTACCTTCGGGCTAGAGAAGTCTATGGAAGGAGTGAGTTCATGCTCCTTTTGGATAGGGCTTTGGCTAACTCGTGCAGGATTTACCTCTGGTTGCCTAAAATTGGATTGGGAGAGGCGCCCTCGGAGTTGGTCAATGTGCTGCCTCCACATTCTACTGTCCTTGAGCTCCAATTGATATGAGCGAGGTCCAGTAATTCCTGTAACCGTGGCAGGAATCTAGACCCCCCCCCCCAGTATAGTTGTGGCATAAACTCAATCCCCTATGCTAAAGTGTCTAAGTTTTGCCAGTCGAATCTGGGTGTGTTGCAGCAGAGTAGTTTGGGTGTAGCTGGTCTAAGGTCGATCTTAGCCGACAACCCATTAGAAACTCGGCGGGGCTTCTCCCAGTGGTAGAACTTGGCGTGAGTGCTGATAAAAGAGGAATTGATCAACCTGTGTTTGTCAATCTCCCAGCCCCATCCTAGATAGGGCTTCTTTAGCAGATCACACCATTCTCTCTGCCTGTCCATTATTGGCTGGATGGAATGGAGCAACCAGGACATGCCTAATTCCCTACAAAGCTAAGTAAGTCTTGAATTGCATGGCCGTAAATTGGGGCCCATTGTCAGAGACTAGGACATCGGGCAGGCTGAGAGTAGAGAAAAGTCTCTGTAGTGCCTTGATGACCGCTTCTGGCATGGTAGTGGCCATGAGGACTATCTCTAATCATTTTGAGTAGGTGTCCACAACTACCATGTATACTTGGCCGTGAACCGGGGCTGGCAAAGTCAATTTGCACCCTAGACCAGTGTGACTGAGTTCACTCCCACTCCTTAGCGGGCACCTCTGGGGGAGCTGGTCTGGACTCCTGGCACGGCGTGCAGGTAGCCACCCATTCCTCAATCTCCCTATCCATGTTAGGCCACCATATATAACTCCTGGCCAAAGATTTCATCCAGACAATTCCCCGATGCCCTACGTGCACAGCCTCCAATACTGCAACCTGCAGTTTGGTTGGAACAATGACCCGGTCCCCCTACAGTAGACAACCATTGACAACAGATAGTTCGTCCCTTTTAGTAAAAAAACTTTTTAAATTCTGGCCCAACCGGCCCCTTGGGCCACCCCCTCCACACCCAGTTCAAAACCTGTGCAAGAGTTCGGTCTTTTGCTGAGTGGTGGGCCACCTCGCTGGAGGAGACAGGGCCAGAGTCAAGGCAGTCTATGAGCAGGACCGGTGTCTCAAGGGTTGGATCAGCAAGCAGTTCTGATAGAGGGCACTGGCTGAGGGTGTTAGCATGCCCCAAAGTGGTGCCCGGTCAATGAACGAGATGGTAGCTGTAGGCCATGAGGAAAATAATCCAACAAGTCATTTGCGGAGACAGCGATGCCGGGGTAGGCCGGTCCTCAGCCAAAAAGCCCAACAGCAGTTTATGGTCCGTGATGATTTCAAAGTCACTGTGATACAAGTACTCAAGGAGCCACTTAACACCAGCTACTGCAGCCAGAGCCTCACGGTCCAGTTGGCTGTAGTTCCGCTCGGCAGCTGACAGGGTTCTTGAGTAGTATGTGATGAGTGCCTCAGTTCCATTTGGCATGCAGTGTCTGAGCACGGCCCCGACGCCAAACAGGGAAGCGTCACAAGTCAGCACAAGTGGCAGAGTGTGGTTGTACTGGACCAGGAACGTGTCCGCTGACAGCAGTTTTTTCACCATGGCAAATGCGGCAGCTTCAGCACTGCCCCAGGTCCATTTCACCTTCTTGCTGAGGAGCCAATGCAAAGGCTCAGCAACCGTAGCTTTCTGTTTGAGAAAGACACTGTAGAAGTTAAGGAGTCCGTGAAATACCTGGAGCTCAGTCTTATTGTGAGGTGTGGGGGCGTCCTGGATCGCTTTAATTTTTTTGTTTGTAGGATGAATCCCAGAGCCGTCTATCAGGTACCAATCACATTCAAATATTGTTCCCGCCAGAACAGAGGACCTGAGTGGAAACTACCATACTGTCTTTCAGTATGTAACATTACTACTATATGTATTGGTCTGGATACGGAATGTGGGATGCAACAAATAGTAGCTGCCGTTATTTTTTGATGACAGTGATCCATATCTTTCCACTAATAAATTATTTTATTGAGTAATATTATAACATGTGAATATTCTGGACAACAACATTATAATCCTACATTGGCATTTTTTTCCACTTTTATTTATACAGTTTCACTATTAAAATCTAATATACAGTTACTAGTTTATTTTCCTTCTGGCAATTATATACCTATGCAGTGCATAGCAATTAAAAAGTCAGTACAAAATATATGTTTTCAATTGGAAAAGCATGATTTCTATTTTTAATCATGTTCTTTTTTCCCATGTGAAGAGATGTCTGCATGAAAAACTGTTCAGAGACTTTCAAAAATCCAGAAATTTTAAATCTTTAGATAGTTATAGTGCAATATCATATGCATACAACCTAATATAGGGAGCCACAGAGATAACACTGAAGAAAAACTGCAGAAATAGTTATAAAAACATATAAGCTCAGGGAACAGGGAAGTCATTAGCAACAAACACAGACTGGTTCTGCCCTGTCTCTAGAGCATAAGAAGGAAGGAAGGGAAAATATCAATTTTCAAGGTTCTGTTATAATAGCTTGCCTCAATAAACTATAATTCTAGTCAAATTATGAGGTCTTGTTGACAACTGTGCACATTCCAAAATGCACCCAAGAAACACTGGAATGATGAAGCTGTAGCAGACATGTTCCAATGAAACTACCTCACTTCTATGTCTATGGAGATTTTCAGTCATCCAAATCACGGCTGTCGCAAATGTGCTTTTTTGAAAAGCAAGTGGACTTTGTTTTTCTTTGAGGAAGACATTTCTCCTCTCATCCAAGAAGCTTCTTCAGTTCTGACTGTAGCTTCTTGGATGAAAAGCGAAATATCTTCCTCAAAGGAAAAACAAAGTCCAGTTTCTTTCTTTAAAAAAGCACCTTTGAGGCTACTTCACTTCTAGTTCTAAGAACTCAGTCCCTACAGCCCCTCTCATTGGCTGTAAGAGATGAAGATCATGCAACAAAACAAGCTGAAAGATGTTGGCTTGGAGAAGATCAATATAACCCTATATCATTGTCTACATGATATCTGTAATATTAGAATTTATAGTGTGATTATGCCTCTTTCACAGGTGTAATGCTACTTCATTGTAAAAAAGGAGGAACCAAACTCTGCATGAAAATCATATATTGGGCAAGACCTATTTCTATTCTTCAGTGATAATCTTTCCATTTTTTACATTTGCAATCCCTCAACAAATAGAACAATATTGCTATAAATGTATAATATTATATTGCAGTCCACAGAAGCAGAGTAATCTATCTTACTGATTGGGCATGATTCTAATATAAAATTTCTGTTAATTTATCATTTCTAATTCCAATCACTTTTGTTTTTTAGCAGAAAGAAAGGAATTGGTTCAATAGCTTAGTTCTAGAGCCAAATTTCCTATTATAGTTTTTTTTAAGAGGTACCTTTCAGTCACTTGGTTTAGAAGCTTGGAAGCAAAATGAAAGATGCAAGTCTGAATTTTTAAGTTAATGTTACCACAAAAAACTACAAACCAGTAAATTGTGTCCTATTCTAAAGTTGTACAATATGTATCAGTATATAGTTTATTAAGGAAGTGACATAGGTTAAACCTTTATGAAGTCTTGTTTTTAAATAATTCAACATTAATGGTCCTTGAAATAAATAAAAAGCTTTCAATATCCATATACTATTCAACATCAAGCACTTTCCCAGTATTTTAATCACTGAGACATTTACCAGAAAGCTAAACTATCTAAACAATCTGAGAAGAAAGTTATTCTAGTTTTTCCAGCAAGAAATGCCAAATTCAGAATACATAAAAAAATTGTAACTACATTTCTTTAAGTTAATACAAATCCCCACTGTGCTACAACTTTGTCATCATTGTCTTATCTCAATCTTGGGTATATTTTATGTTTATCCCCAAAGATATGTGGATGGTATAAAAAACAAAACATTCACTTTTCATTTTAAAAGTAATTCTGGTTTAAGAGAACAGATAATATGCTGTGATTGGGTTTTTGTTTTGTTTTTGCAATATCTCTTTTTAACATAGGAGTTATTTACATTTCCTATTTAGAATTCAGATGCATTTAAAAGCATGTTTCTAGTTTATTTCCCTAAACATAGAGCTCTTATTTTATTATAGTATGGTAAAAGCAATGTTGAATATTGCTGCTCTGAGAAATTATGGAACAAACTCGAAGAATTCCTTCTGCATGAACCCAGAAAGCACTTCCAAAAGATTAAAGCCAAAGACGGTGCATTAGATTTTAAGCCTAAGAAGAGCATCACAAAAACATAATAGCTCACTCATGAGATCAATGGACCAAACTTCTTTTTAGTTTTTCAAGTTTTTCACCCCCTCAGGATTGTTTTGAAATTTTCATATATGGACTGTTAACAAAAAGCATTTGAAATCTGGGCCCGTCTATCTTGTCAGAATAGATCTCTTCCCACACAATGCAGTGACCTGTTCAAATATATAGTGGCATCTGGTCATATTTATTAGTCGATAGTACCTAGAATAGAGCTTGTTAAGGTGACAGCTTCAGAATCAGCAGGTGCTGGTCTTTCCATTCTCTGAACACCCAGCTTTGTGACAATCAAGGGCAGACAGAGTTGAAAACAAACTTTGAGCAAAAGAAGGAAGCCTCATTCACTGCCTACCCATTCAGCAAATGTCTCTTCCCTGTGCCACTTCAGCCATAATTACCTTTGTGTTGCTCGTCTTTCAAAGTGATAAATGAACACAGAAGATACATTTCCATAAAATGTCTTTTCTCGCACACAATACTGAAAAGCATTTGACCTTCCAGAAGGACAATAACTTACATAGAAACATGATTTAGAAGTTCCCAAATTTTCTCACGGTGAGCATTTCCACAGGCACAGCATGGGCAAGTAATGTTCATTCCATGCTAGATTTAAGGATTTTTTTTAAAAAAAGTCACCATTTAAAAGGGACAAAGAGGCTTTGTAGCTGATAAATTTAGCTTTTTTGCAACAGGTTGAAAAAGCAAAAGTCATTAAATCAATCAAAGGACCCTTGCTCAATTGCTTTCAGCCCAGTGCCAGTAGGAATAGAAGGGGATGTTGTCTTTCCAAAAAAACTGGGACTTTTTAAGTACAAAGACAGTCCTAAATTCAAGACACTAAAAGTTACCCAAACTCCTTTGCAATTCACTTTTAAAGTAAGCTTGACCCTAAATTTCTAATTAGGGTGAGATGGCTCTCAAGATTATTTTCTTCCTCCCATTCTTTGCAAATAGAATTATTAAACTTATTCTAATTGTTGTAGGAAGTTAGTACTCACCCTTCTCCTAGAAGAATGAAATATTTTAGGAAATCTTAAAAATGCAAAATATTATGTTTCCCTAGATGAGAAAAAGAGAAACATGTTCTCTGAAGCTCCCTGCCCCTCTTCTTCAGCTCCAGGCTGATGGGATTAAAACATGGCCCTCAGGACATGATAGTATTAGTCCTCTACCCATCTCACCACATGGCACCTGGGAAGATTACATCACCCAGCAAGGCTCAACCAAGCCTGGGACACAGACAGCCTACAGAGTTAGCTGAGGCCCGCACCCGCTGGGAGTCTGACAACCAATCAGAATACATTTCTTACACTGGAACAGGAAGCTCTAAGGTGGGGCCCAGGAGAAGGTATAAATATATATCTCTCTCCACTCCATGTGTCTTTTTGCCCATGACCTCAAACCATGTGGTCCTGTCCACCATTAAACCATCTTTCCAAAGAGCCACCATGTTTCCAGTGTCTTTCTCCCCACTTGGAACTGAACCCAGATGGACATTTCTTCCAACATTGTGTACAAATAAGATCTGCTGCAGTATGATAAGAAACAGCATAGATGTAAGAATATTAAATAACATTACAAAGTTAGCAAACTCAGTGAGATTAATTGAGTGGCTACCTGCAGAGAGAGCCTGTGTGAAATTAGCAGCTCTTCCTCCCATAGATGCCTCGCATCTAAATATATAGCATATATTCAAACAAACCAGCTCTCCTTTTGTGTTGCAAATATCCAAGGCAACAGCTCCAAGGAGGGTACAATTTTCTCTCTATCCTCAGTTTGGCTTTTCAAACCTTTCTCCAAGGTTGGATTTTCTCCTTCTTGGCTTCAGTAACCCAGCCCGCATCTCTTCTTGTCTCTTCAAGACTTGATCTTTCCTTTCTTCACTAGTGATGATTCTCTCTGCCATTGCCAAGCCCTGCCAATGGATACCCATCCCAAGGACATTCATAGGAAAGGGTCAAATAGGTCACGATTGTGGCCCCCATAGTGCAGTTGAAGCTCTGGTTGTTTCTTTATGTGGATTGCATATAAGTGACACTCCTATTTTCAATTCCTTTGCATTCCCAGGCTTCTTTTCCCTTGTTATGGTCCCTCCTATGTTCAAAGAAAGAAAAGGCTACCCCAGCTTTGTCTGCATTTATCTCCTTAAAATGATTCTTGGCTTGGTTTTTCTTTTTCTGTTTTTTTCTCTCTCCCCAGTCATGACATCAGACTAAACGTTTCCTGTTGCACATTTTTGTGCCCCTAAGAGACTCTCTCTCTCTCTCTCTCTCTCTCTCTCTCTCTCTCTCTCTCTCTCTCTCTCTCTCTCTCTCTGTCTCTCTCTCTCACACACACACACACACACACTCACTCTCTCTCACACACACACACACAGAGTGGGGAGAGAGGGAGGGGGGAAAACCTCCCTACTTTTTATACTTTTTCTATCTCTTGTATTTTGTCTTAATTTCTATCCTTCATGTGCTCTTTCTGGAGCTTCATATTTCCGTTGATCCCCTTGCTACAAACCCAGATCTTGATATACGTTTTACTCTTGGCAGGCTCCTATCAGTTTGTGTAAATGTCATCTGTTTTAATTTCCTATCTAATTTCTATCACAATTTTGTAGATTCGCTTAACTTTCTTACAGTAAGAAAATTGTACAATCCTCAAAGTTACAACGCCAGGTATTCTTGGTTTTGGAAGAAAAATGAATATAAAAAGCCTACTAGACTCTGGAAGGTCACTCAGTAAATCACAGTAGTCAGACATTCTGTTATAGAATAGAGTATTATAGAATGGTTCTATAAAATGTGGCTATTATGCACATAGGTATTTATACTACATATCAAAATGTGTTAATTTCAACATTCAAGTATAGCCTTTTAAAATCAACCCTCCTCCAATGGTTTAGATCACTCTCAATCTATCCACATCAGACTTTGACTAATCACAGGGCAGATTTATTGCATGAATCATCCATTCCACTGATCATACAAAAGAAAAGAAACTCGTATATTTATATCCGGGGTATTAACATGACATGAGTTACAGAAAGAACAATCCAGTAAAGACAGATATTTATATATTGACAAAAACTCCTTCAATAGTTTGTGTTTCAGATTCTCAAATGAGTTCAACATATGAAATATGCATGGCAGTAGATCACTACACCTGATTAACAATTTGATATTCTATGGCTTTTCCCCAATCTTGTTCTGTCAATCAATATATTGAACATATCCATGTTTACAATACCACAAACCTCGGATTTCATTGGAAGAAAGGTGTTTGATTGCAAACAAACATCATAAAAATTGTTGGTTTTTATGAAATCTTTGATCCACAATTTAACTGGAAACCATGTTTGGTTTTAGGTCCTAATATTTGTTTTAGTTTTGGCTATTTGCTGTCCTCTTCATTCAACAAGGCAATGCACCCTTCTTTCCACATGGATAAGCAGGCATTATAATTCAGCTTGACATCTCTTCCATTTACTCTTCACACTCCCACATACATGTTAGATTAATTTTTTGGGTGACATTGATTTTTTCTGTATAGTTGTTGGAATCTTCATCATGTCTAGATAACAGTTTGCTTTAGATTTCACCTAATATTATGCATTGTTTCGAAATGACTTCTCCCATTAATTGAAATCAAAACTGGAATCTGATAATACCTATACATTTGGGGTGATGAAGTAAAATGTCTGAAATGAAGAGAGAGAGAGAAAATATCTAAGAATATTTCATTAGGCTTAATGTCAATGTAGTGATTAATCCATTCTGATAATGGATGTCAAGCTGGTTGAAGGATTCATCAGGTCTGCTTGTGTTTTAGGCTGATGTTTCCTCTTCGCATTGGGTAACCAGGCCGAAGCCACACTGGCCTGATTTTTTCTCTTTGCATTAGGTAGACTGGGCCAAAGCTATGATTTTTCTCTTTGCATTAGGTAGACTGGGCCAAAGCTATGATCTTTCCTCTTCATATTGAATACACCAGGATGGCCCCACGGGCCAGATCCAACCACATTGTGGGCTGGATACGACCCATGGGCCTTGAGTTTGAAACCCCTGATCTAGGGGATTACTGGCTATCTGATGTCCCTAAGTATTTACAATTAAAGTCACTGCTTCTTTCATTGAGAAATGAAGGCTGAGCATTCTTCTTCAATACACTCCAAGTACAGCTTTCTTTTTCTGTCAAATCTTCATGATCTTGCCTTTGTCTCATCCCAGACCACTCCTGAGATGCCTTAAGGTTATCCCTAGTTCTTTCAGTTTTAAAGCAGTGTCATCTCTCCTCAGTTCTTCCCAATACCGTTTGGCTTCTTTGTGCTGTTGCAAGAATGTCATATTTCCTCTAGTCACTGAGAATTGCCCTTCATGGCTGTTTTGACTTGAACTGCAGAAGAGACTGGGCATCTGGCTTCTCCAGAGGAATCTGCCCATCTGATGTGTAACTACTGGCTTTCCAAAGCACTTGTCAAGTCTTATCAACCTAGATTTTAGAGCTCTTGAAAGGATGTTAGTCTCAAGTACACAGAAGGTCAAATTAGACTGAGAAAGAAACCCAGCTATTTCCAGCTCTCTCTGTGGCTCATTCTGTCACCATTGGATGCATTTCTGGTCTTCTGCTGCTTCTACATCTAGACAAAAGTTTTAATGTAGCAATTTTTTTATTTTTGTTTATTTTAAAAATATTTTTTATTTCTAAGGAGTTGCACACAGGTGGTACAACTGTGACTGTGACTATGAAATGTTTCCAGTTCTACTCATAAGAGACCTATTCTATTCTAGGCCTATTTTGAACAGTGCTTCATGATTACTTTTGTCAATAGATATGTGCAGTATGTGTGCACCATTTTGTCTACTTCATTCCAGCTTTGGTAGCAGTAGATGCCACAGTGATAATTGATGTCACTACGTGTGGAACAATTGCAAACATATGTTGTCTTTTTGACCATCTATCAGCTATGACTGTAAGCCACCTAGAGTCACCTCTAGGGGAGATGGGCAGCATATAAATTTAATAAATAAATAAAAATACAATAAATATTTCCAGCTGCTACCAGCTAAACACCAGAACTGGATTTCTTGGTTATCCCAGCAACGACATTCCTTGTATTAATTAAATGAGGATGAAGCTTGATCATTACCAGCAATTTGTTCTAACACCCCTGTTAGAACATGTCTATAACTGTCAGGTGGAGCTTTGTTTTGTTTTTAAACTTTGGCCTAGGACTCTTCTAGGAGACCACCGGAGCCATGCTTAGAAATAAGGTGATCCAGAGACGAATTACTACTTGCCAGCTCTTCATTCCATCACTGTTGTCAGTTCTGCTTTTAGTGAGCTGCTTTCAGTTCACCATTTCTTTCCCAGAAGTCCTCTCAAGGGATAAATATCTCAAATTATCAGAGAATATCATTATTTAAAGGTCTGCCAAAGTCTCTGCTTGCAATCCTCAAGGAGTATTTATAAAAACAACAAACTCACGATCATTTTGCATTGTTTTCGATCAACAACTGGCTGCTAATCTCTTTAATTAAACACTCACAGAAGACTGGAGACTGCATATTATCCCACCAGTGATTCATCCACTATTGTTGGTTAAAATACAGCATGAAATTCGTACATCAAGGGAACAAAGATTTTAGAAAGAAAAATGGTGCCCTTGATTTATAAGAGACATTGGAACAGAAATTTATATTTTCCTAAAACATTAAGTTCGATGCTCTATTCTTTATTCTATCCAATGAATGAAGAAACAAATGTTTGAATTTAAAGAGGCACAGCAATAACATTTGGCATCATAAGGATACTGCAATATAGGACATATTTAGGCTCCATTTTAATTTTAATCAACTAACTCGTTATGCCAATGACACCCCAAGAGAACTTTCTAAATTTTACAGAGCCATACAATAATAGCAATGGAGTTGCTTTGCTTTCAGGATTCAACGTGAAGCCACTGACTAGGCTCCAAAATATTATTCATATGTACCCATGATTTACAGAATACTGTTGTTGCACCTAAAGCTTTTGTGTTATATCAGACAGCATTCTGCAAGATCCCTAACTTTTGTGAGTCATTTTCCACACAACATGGAAGAGTGAAGAAGGCAGCAATTTCAACAGGCTCTTTTTATTGCATTCATCAGGTTGGATACTTATAATTGACTTGGCCAAATCTGCATCAGAAACTGCACAGAAAGATATACAAGAATTCAGGCATACATTACACAGAAATATAGTTAAGCATCCTGATTCTACTAGACTTGCAGGAACATGAATAAAAGCATCAAATGAAATCCAACTATCATTCATTTTCCCCTCCATCTCCCCCACAAAAGGGAAAAAAGAGAACATTCACTACTCAAACTACTACTGACAGATATTTCCATTTATAAAAAGAGCTTACATCTCAGGAATTTGCATTTTAAAAGCCTGCCTCCGAGAAATGTCTATAACTTTAAAAAATGTAGAAAAGAAGCACCCCAAAAGAAGATAGGTCTCTCTCTCTCTCTTTGGTTTCTCATAGCTGATTCTGTTTGACAGAAGGATAGCAGGTAGAACTGTATAAGTATTATATCAACCAGTGTGACAAATGCCTCACTATTGAAACGCATAATACACACCACCATCCTTCTACTGGTCTTTTCCCTCAATTTCTTTTTCCTTCTTGCTTTTATTATGGATTATTTTTTAGGTCATCACAGCTTCTATGCAACACTCAAACATAATTGTATTAATTCAAGTTCTAGAAGTGGTTCTAGTGGGCCCCTGATGATTCATTTACTGAATGTCAGCAAAAGGCTATTTTATAAGCAGTTGTTACTAGGATGTGCTGCTTGATCTCCAGATTTTTTGGATTAATGGGTGAGTGGCAAAATAGTAGGAAATTGTTGCTTGTTTAAAAGTTACATTATATATATATGTATATAGGAGGAGGAGAGCCTGTGGCTTAGTGGCAATTACATCGGCCTAATATGCAATACAGTCCTGGTTCTAATCCCAGTAAGGGTATGGCTAGCTGATGAGAGCTAAATAGCTTGAAATGGATCCATACTAGTCTCCCTTTAGAATATATATATGTCTGATATATATATCATACACCTGTGATCAAGTTTGCAAGCATTGTTCTAAGCATTGTTTCTTTGGAGTTCTGCCAAACTGGAGATAATTAATAGTTTTTCTAAGTAGCAAATACAGCCTATTATTATGAAACTTTCTAATTCCTTTCTCTTAAGCTTGCTATGCTATATGATAGTAAGTTCCTCATATTTTAGGGATATACTCTACTTATTGTATTCTACAGTATAATACACTACTGAGCAGAAATCGATTTGAAGGAAACACTACATTTTTAAAGGATATTATTGTAGTGCATCATGAAAAGAATGAGGTGGGTTG
This sequence comes from Natrix helvetica, assembly GCF_964273705.1. Lineage (NCBI taxonomy): Eukaryota > Metazoa > Chordata > Lepidosauria > Squamata > Natricidae > Natrix > Natrix helvetica. The sequence goes on from NC_138552.1 coordinate 60,928,166, forward strand.
ATCCCATGGAGAAAACCGTTTTAGAGAATTGTTATTTTCAGGCATGAAGCAGAAAGGCAAAGAAATAAACTTTTGAGGCAACTACATGGACGAAAGATGAGAGATCGTGATACACACATACACACACACATACATACATACACATGCAAAGAGTTTCCTTCCTAACTTGTGTACACGTCAATCCTGCTCTATTAGCATTCCAACTCAAGCATCTGCAAAAAGGCAGCTTTCTATGGGCCATCATGGAGAATGCTTTTTCAGTGATACCACATGTGATCTCTAGTGAGAAGAAGCTGTTCACTGGTCCTTTAGTGATACTTTGTACACAAAAATGTTTGACCTCAACAAGGCTTCTACAACAAGTATTAAGACAAGAGCAGAAGAAGACATAAATATTCAACAGCTGTTTAGTTTAAAGGTAAAAAGTGCTGAACAAGAAAACTGCTGATTCATGGAAAGGGTAAGTGGGGAAAGCATTGTATTTAAACTTCTGAAGGTATAAGAAATACCCTGTTTCCCTGAAAATAAGACCTCCCTGGATAATAAGCCCAATTGGGCTTTTGAGCACATACACTAAAATAACGCCCCCCCCCAAAAAAATAAACCCTTCCCGAAAACACTGCAACACAGCATCAGCCATGAGGTGACCTCAGTTGCCGCTTCCTGCACCTCAAAAATATTAAGACCTCTGAAAATAAGGCCAAGCGTTTATTTCGGGGATCAAAAGTGCTAAGTCCTTGACTTGTGACCGGTCTTAAAGTCCTCGACTTACGACCGGCTGCAAGTCCTCGACTTATGACTAACAGCCAGCAACAAGTTCAGCCGCGCCTGATTGGCTAAAGCGCGGCTGGCTGAGCGCAGGCAGTCTAAGCAATACTATTGGTCGCCCTGCTTGACAGCTCCTATATAAAATAGCTGTCAAGCAGGCAAGGTGCTGAATTCCTCTGTACATAGTTAATTGTGGTTTTACTGAATAAACGAAGCTATTCTCTTACCTCAGCTGCCTCAAGCCTCTTCTGTTAATACCGAACTTAACAAAAAGAAAATAAGATCACGTCTTATTTTGGGGGAAAACACTGTGGATATTGTCTTCCTGTTGACATTAAACAATCAAGTGTTTTATCTAGCTTCATTCCTGTAATAAATTTTCTTGCTTACCCAAGCCATGTCTGACAGACTTCTGTAAAGTTCATACTAAGGAGGTAAATTGAGCTATGTCAAATCAGGCAGTCTATGACTAATTGTCAAACCCTGATACGGGGAACTTGATACCAAAAGTATTATTCCAATAATATGAATGGGGTCTGAAAAAACCACGGCTGAAAAAACCTCAAGCCATTCTTTGCCTCTGAAGAAATACTGCCGGAATTCGACAAGTTTTCAATTGCTATTTTTTTTTAAAGCATTCATTACTTTCTCCTATAATATAATAATACCAATTCTCTGAGGAGTGAGACAGTTAAGGATTGCAATTATTTCTGGTCTTGATTTCTTATGGAAAGAGAGTGAAATGTAATATTTATGGTAATGCTCATAAAATACAAATATTTATAAGACACATTATGGTATTCCAGTTTATACACACACACTCACACAAATACACAGAGGATTGAGCATAATAAACTAAACACTTTATACTTTCAAATTCAGCCAGCTCCCTGTGACAATTTTTCAGAGTAACAACTCCAACATGTTTACAGTACCCAAATTTAGCTATCTATGTGCATGTCCAGCCCTTCAAAGATTCTAGATTGCAATTGCAATTATTTTGATTATATAGCAATAGCACTTAGACTTATCTACCACTTCATACTGCTTTACAGCCCTCTCTAAGTGGTTTACAGAATCAGCATACGGCCCCTACAATTTGGGTCCTCATTTTACCGATTCCAGAAGGATGGAAGCCTGAGTCAACCTTGAGCCAGTCAGGATCGAACAGTCAGCAAAATTAGCCTGCATTCTAACCACTGAGTCACCATGGCTCACCCTCAATTATAACATTAGGAAACAATGGCATCCTCTCCTTTTTGAAATTGCCCAATAGTTCTTAGTCCTAACCAAATATCCTATAGTCAATTCTTAAGGAAAGCTAGGACTTACAACATTGTCTTTATTAGTAAAGAATGTTTGCAATTCTGGCTAATGAATCTTCTTGTCAGCTTCTCCTTTCCCCAAATCTAAAAAAAAAAAGGCTGTTCCTGGAGTACCATCTTCTGTTAGGGATTATTTGCAGATAATCAAACAGAGAGGATTGGCTGCTATTTTCTGAGAGTCAAGGAGCTTAAATGAACAAATTTATTTCTTTATTTCTTAGATTTTTAGACCGCCCCCCTCCCAAAAAGGGACTCGGGATTCTACCACAGCTGGGATTTTCCTTCTGGCTTTTGGAATTGCAATAACCTTCAAAAATGGGGCAGGTGATTTTTTTTTCACTAGTAGAGAATGGAAGCTAACCAGTTTGAATACAATTTTTCAGTTGGAAGTTCAAAGCAAGTAGCCAGGCATCAGAGGGATATAAATTTAGCAGCCTGCAATGTGAAACAATGGCTTTTGTGTAATCTGAGCTAAAATGGATTGCTATGCTGCCAGTCCATTTCTCCTGAGAACATTTATAAATTTAACAGGTATTACAAGCACACCATGCTTCTCCCAAGATCTTGCAGCTGAGGGAATTTTAAGTAAATTTCAGCTGTTTCTCAAAGGTTTTCAGATATATAGCTGATTTGAGCTGCAATATGTCTTAGGTTTATGTTGGAATGAGTATATGTATACACAATATTTTTTTAGATTTTTCTGTCAACTGTTCTGTACTTATTTTACTCCCAAAATGAGAGAAATAAATTCACTAACGTCATAAAAGCTGTGAAGAATAAAGACAGTATAATTTTAGACTCACTGCAGAAACACAATCTTCCCAACAGCAAGCAGCATAAATAGCTGAAACTCTGCAACAGATTAGGTCAAGAACAGTTTTTTGTTAACCTCAGGTTGAAATTAGTTTATATTACATTTGAATTTTTCTTCCATTTGATTTGACTTAATTCATGTTGTTTGAACTCATTTTGGAGAAGGTCAAAGAAAATGTCAAATAGAACTTCATAATACTAATCTTCTCTACTAAAAAAAAGAATTTTAGGTCATAGAATCATTTTTGAATCATAGAGAAAACCAAGCACAAGTGGTTAAGGTGTTTGATTATCTCCTGCATAAAAAAAAATTACAAGAGAATGTGTAGGCACAAACGCACCTGTATGCATACACACACACAAACAACACACACAATACCAGGCATTTTTATTTTGCACAGTTAAAAAGTAAAGGTTCCTCTCAGATATATGTGCTATAGTCAGTGATGGGTTTCATAAAATTTTAGAACCTCTTCTGTAGGTGTGGCCTGCTTTGTGGGAGTGGCTTGCCAGCCATGTGACTGAGTGGGAGTGGCTTGGCAGTCATGTGACTGGGTGGGCGTGGCCAACTTGTAAAATGTGGTGAATCTCACTTAACAACACTCTTGCTTAGCAACCAAAATGTTGGCTCAGAAACTCTGGCATTTGAAGCACGCAATTCTTAAAGCTGTCAAATTACAAGACCCTTGCACCCCTAACCCTTTAGAAAAAAAACCCAGGGGTGTTCAAACTTGACAGCTTTAAGACTTTAAGGTTTAGATAGGACTCTTAGAGGCGGGCAGGGTGATTGGTGAGCCAGCCAATCAGTGAGCGGTGGGCGGGGCAAGCATGGTGCGGACGGGTGGGGAGAGGAAGCTGGAACCGGTTCTAAACAGCACAGTAGATTTGTGGAACCTCTTCTATAGAAGAGGTTAGAACTGGCAGGAACCCACCCCTGGTGCTAGTCATTCTCGACTCTAGAGGGTGGTGCTCATCTCCGTTTCAAAGCTGAAGAGCCAGTGTTGTCTGAAGATGTCTCTGTGGTCATGTGGTCAGCATGACTAAATCCCGAGGGCACACAGAACAGTTACCTTCCCACCAAAGTGGTTCCTATTTTTCTACTTGCATTTTTTAGATGCTTTCGAACTGCTAGATTGGCAGAAGCTGGGACAAGAAACTGGAGCTTACTCCATTATGCGGCGCTAGGGATTCGAACTGCCAAATTGCCGACCTTTCTGGTCGATAAGCTCAGCATCTTAGCCACTGAGCCACCTTTTATTTTGCAGAGAAATACATCCCAAAAATTCTTTGCAATAAAAGAAAAAAAAACCCACAATATTTGGTAACACCTTTCTGACCTCTGACCCCAATAACATGTGTACACCATTGTTTACTTTTATAGGAATGTAAATGGATTATAAATGGACTGTGCCAAATACAAGTAAAAGCATACAAACATATTCACATGGACACTCATGCAAACGCACCCATACAAAAATAAACTTGTACCTCTTGCAGTGATTATGGGTGCATCAACATTGCCTGAGAAGAGAGGCTGGATCTAACAATCTTGGTGTTGTTAAGACTGCTGGGAAATGAAGAGCAAAGCTCACTCCAAACCATATTGCCGATGTACTCCCGCTACAATCACTGCACCCTCCATCAATTTCCTGAAGGACCTGTGGTGCCTTCATTACATACATATCATGTTTTTTTAAAGTTATTCTTTTAACTATATGCTATCAAGAGCAGCGATCCCCAATCCCCAGTCCTGCCACAGCCTGTTCGGAATCAAGCCATGGAAGTGGTGGGCGAGTGTGTGCATGTGCACACCCAACAGAAGCTGCATTTGTGAAAGTGGCATGTGCATACAAAGCCACCCCCTTCCCCCTACCCCTTCTGCCATCGCCATCTCTGCCTGTCTACTGCATTGGAAAGGTGGAGCATCTACTGCGTAAGGCAACAAAACAAACAAATAAGTATTGATCTCTGTCTGCAAATTTCAGAGTAGCCATATTCTGGTTGTAGCACTGAGGAGACAAAACCCCGCCTGCTAAAAAATCCATTCTCTATATAAGGCTTAATATTACGGAAACAATAGTGATGAGCTACTATAGCTTATGGGAATCAGGAAGAAAGAAAGACTTGGGCTGTCTCAAACTTTTTGTGTGAGGAGGAGGCAGCAATGGACTACACATGTCTATCCAATGTGTCATCCAATGGGCTCTCTTTGCAGTACATTTTCAGTCCTTCTGTGATTCAGCCAATCTGAGGTGGAACACAGAGAAGCAACAGCAATAGTTGCTGTATAATAGCATCCTTGGCCTACATCCCACTGCATTTAGAAGGTTGAGCACAATAAGCTTAGTTGAGCTTGATGATGACCACTAAGCCATCAACCTGATCTAGCATAAATGCCATGCTTAAGCATTTCAGAAACACTCATTGGGTTACTATACAACTGCTGGCACAAGCCTTTAGAAAAATGAGTTCTACTACCATTGTCGTAATTAGAGCGAGGCTGCTTCTTAACTCTTGCTTTAGCACCATCCCAATACTCCTCTCATTAATATTAGGCTTTTTAAATAAATGACGGTGTTATGACCTAAGGAACATTAATTTTTCCAGTGGCATCCAGAGGGAGAAACAGATCAAAAAATTACAGGCCTGGTAGCCCAATTTTCATCTCATGGATAAAAACAAATCACTGTGTTCTTCGTGAAAAACGAATCCTGCCACATCCATCCAAGCTTTCTGAGTGAATTACAAAGTAAATTTGTGAGTGATTATATCACTCACTCAGTCAAACTTTATTTCAGTCAAAGACCGGCATAGAATGAAACAATGAACAAACTGTTTAAAAGTTTAAAAAAAAGGAGGACCAAATATAAAATACAAGCTAAATGAATAATACAGAACATTATTTTCACTATAATTATCACTGTAAACTACATCTCTAAAATCATAAGACAATTATTTATCTTGGTGATTATGTTAATAAAGTACATATTGCAAAAAAGAAAGTTAGATAAATTTGCAGCAGTTCCCCAAACTCCTTTTATATAAATACTATCTCAGCTTTTTAAAATGCATATATGATCTTGTGACTTTCCATTTGAAAGGCACAACAACAACCCTTTGGGGTAACTTAGGCTGAGAGATTGCAACTCAGCCAAAGACACTCATGGCCAAACAGAACATGAACATGTGTCTCCCCAGTCATAACTGTAGACTCTGTACAATGCTGGGTGTCTTTTGCTGGAAAAAAATTAATTTAGCAGAAATCTAACTAGAGAAGGTGCTCCTGATCCTACGTATGTAGATGCTAAAAGAATACTGATTAATTAAATCATAGATTCTCCTTAAAATGTTCATAAATTTCTTGCATACAGAGTACAGCCCTCTCTGTGGGCACGCGTGCTGTTGCCAGCTGCTCTTTCTGATCTTCGCACATGCCAGAGTCCCAGAAACCCAAAGAACAGCAGGTCTTCAAGTTTCCAGCGCTCTAGCACGTGCAAAGACCAGCTGGCCAGTGCGCATGCACATGCCAGAAACCTGAAGACCAGGTGGCATGCACACTGGCCAGCTGGTCTTCCAGCTTCCGGGACTCCAGCATGGGCATGCATGCTCCAGTTTGGGCACTCGGTGCTGAAAAGGTTCGCTATCACTGGTCTAAAACCATTATGGCGACCCTATGGCAAGCTTGCCAGATGTGGCAAGCAGCGCCCTCTCTGATGGTATGCCAGCCAGCAGCCCAATTCAGCTCCACCGTGCATGCATGCATGCCTTCCACCAGCCAGCTTCGAGTCTCTGTCCGCATGCACATAGGAGGCACATGCAGGGGGGTCCCACATGCATGCACAGGGGGGTGGGGCACATGCACGGGAGGTGCACTCATTGCATTTGGGGGGGGTTGGGTGCATGCACACGCTAGCTTGCGTGTGCTTTGGGCACTTGGTCCGGACAAGGTTAGCCATCACTTTTATAGATCAATTACATTGTATATGTGATAAAAGCAAGTTATATTAAGAAATACATCGTTCTTGAAGAAAGGAGATCACCAAGAAAGAGAAACAGTGATGCTTATGGTAGGAGGAGGTCAAGGAGAGGAAAACTGCCAAAACAATGTTGCCATCAAAACAGAAGCCCCACTTCTTTCTATATGTGTCCTTGTGACGCACACACCCCAAAGGAGGCAGAGTTTCCTCTGCAACACTATTTTTATCAAAATGATGAAAGAAGAAAGTTTGTGCAGATGCCCATGCAGAAGAACAATAAGTCCTTCCTTCTCTTAAATACAGAAAGTAAATTAACTAACAATAGTCCAAGTGAAAAAATGACACAGGGACATATTTGAAAAATCTTCCTTCATAAACCTTTTGCCCTCTCCTCAAGTAATCGAAAGGATTCATAGATGTGCATAGATGATGGGATTTCTAATATCACCATCCTTCACAGAATCATTCGCCCCCTTGAATTTTACTTTTTTGCTGTTAAGAAATACTTTTGCTGTTAAGGAATTTCTCCTTCCTTACAAAACATCAAGTCAATACAACGAAACAATCTCCCAGTATTAACGTTTTACTAAGTCATTTTAGTTGATATGTTATTACTTCACACTCTTCTGTCATCACACCCATTAGCAATTTCTTACCCGTTGATAATAATGGCAATGTTATGAAGCTCATAACAACAACTAGAGAGTTGATTTATCCCTCTTTGTTCATGATCTCTGACAAATATGCCGGGGTTATGAAAATTGCAGTCCTAGCCATCTGCCACTTTTCCAATTCAGATGGAAAGAAGTTAGAAAGGAAGCTTTATAAATGGCAGAGTACACATGCACCCACAGCATTATCAAAATAATATACCTAAGGGTAATGGCCTGAAAATAAGCAAATATGTTTTTTACACAATATTAACAAAAACGTTGGCCTATAGTGGCAGCATAAGAATCAGAAATAGATGTTGGAAGAGACACTTGGATGCAATCAAAAACTGCAGTCCTGCAGCTGCTGTTTCTTTCTCCCATTGTGTTAGCTATAACGTACAGTGAGTGCTCAGACAACAGGATGCACAAGGAATTTAGTTTTTGCATTTCACAATATTAATTCAGCCTTCAGATACGGATACAGCAGATATGGACACATATACTGATAAATTCACATTTTTTGAATTGTATTTATTTGGTAAAAATGAATTAAAAGGCATCGAGAAATGCATGTATTGGCAAAACACATCTAAAAAGATGCTTTTCTATCCATTTTTTTTAAAGAAAACTCTAAGCACAGTCAGAATCTCCAGCATGTATTTGGTACTACTGAGAGAAAGAAGAGACAAGAGCTTGTTTGCAACAGTTTTGAGCATCTTTTCTAGTTCAAATCCTACCTATGGCTAGGCAGGCTATGTATGTGATGAAATGCTCATGTTTTGTAGCAGTACCCATGCTTTTTTATGGGTTTCCTATCATTTATTGGATAATTCCAAGTTAAATTTAGAATAAAACTGAAAGCATTGAGCCAGTTTCTTCTTATTAACAGGAGATGAGACATTCTAACAGAGAGAGAAAGACAGAGACAGAGACATATATTTAATCGAAGTGATTCCTAGTCTTGCTAGTGAATGTCTAAACATAATTGTTCCAAGACTCCAAGTGTGAAAGGATTAATGAGGTCAGCACATATGTAATTTGATCCAATTCATATTTTATTTGAGTTCCTGTTCTTTCAATCACAATGTGGGTAGACAATTTAGTCATAACAGTTCCTTGGGCCTTCCCAATATATGTAATTAAATTTGTACAAAAAATAAAATATGAAGAATGAAAAAAATAAAGAAAAGAAATAACGAGGAGAAAAGTGCAAAGAATGAAAGGAAAAATATTATTATCCAATGAATTATTTAAAAAAACATGGATACTACAAAGCTTGAAACCATCTTAACCCACAACACAAAGGCCAATCCCTATTTTTGGCTTAAACAACAATTCTGATGTTATAGGAAGGGTGCTATCAAAAAAGGAAAGATGTCTCAGTGTAGGGTGGCAAAAAAAATATCAAAAGGAGTTGGGTAGTACTTTTTTTCAAAAATAAAACATTATATTAAAGGTCCTAAGCTTTTGTGAGCTGCAGCTCATTTCATCAAATCCATGGCTAGAGCAGTGGTTCTCAACCTTCCCAATGCCATGACCCTTTAATACATTCCCCATGTTGTGATGACCCCCAACCATAAAATTGGTGTCTTGGTTCCTAAGACCATCGAAAATATGTGTTTTCCGATGGTCTTAGGCAACCCCTGTGAAAGGGTCGTTCGACCCCCAAAGGGGTCCCGACCCACAGGTTGAGAACCACTGGGCCAGAGCAAAGTAAGATTTGAATTAGAAAAGATGCTCAAATCTGTTGCAGAAATCCAGACCTTGCCTCTTCTTCACCCTTTGTCGCTTTCTCAGTAATATCAAATGCATGCTGGACCATTCCTGTGCTTAACAGTTTTCTTTATATATAAAAATGTACAGAAAAAGCATCTAATTTTAGCTGGGTTTTGCCTCAATACTTGTAGTTCTCAATGCATTTTAGCAACATTTCCATTCTGAAATGCTAACAAGATGCTTAATGTTCTAAGCTTCAGTTTTAACATTCAGATGGTGCTGTCTAATCTATGCTGCATTGTGCTCACAGTTATCTAGAAATTTGCAGTCAGTGCCAAAAAATTGTAATTGTAATAGTCAGCACCACAATAATTCTGTGTAATCAAAGCACAGAAGTAAATTGCAAAGCAATAGCAAGTATCCTGACCCGTCATCCTTTCTGTTCATCTCTCTTTTTGGCCCCATTTCAGTTGGGCAGTTTTTAGCATTTCAGTTATTTTTTTTCTAAAGCAATTCTGTCTTTTAGACTTTTAACACCCTTCTAAAGCCTTCAAAAAAACAAGTTTTTTTTTCTTTAAGAAAATGTATCCTAGGTAACAGCATACGGCATGAAGACAAGATTTCTGGAATTCTATTTCTACTTTCTTTTTCACCTCTGACATAATTAGCCATTCCAAACTTATAAAATTAAAGGAATAACCTATTTGCTATGAATCTTTTTAAGATTATTGCATTACATATATTACCCGTAAGAAATTCATGTCTGCAAAACGTTCAAGCATTTTAGGTATTCTCACATTCTTAAATATCAAAGGCATTGTCATCGTTGTTGTATCTATCTGTCTATAGGCGTAAAAGTAGGGGGGGAACCTATACTCATTAACTAATAATTAATCTTATTGCCCTATAACTGAGCATAGAGACATGTCAAACAATTAAGACATTTTTATCATCATATCAACTAATAGCTGAGCGTTGCACTCCATCCTTCATTGGATCTGTGCCCGATCAAATTACTTCCACCATCTTCTGACATAGAAAAGAATTACCAATGTTCCCTCTCCTGGGCTCCTTGTAAATGCATATGTGAAAATTGGTTCATTATTTTGCAAAAATGATTCAGAAGTAATTTAGGGGCAATGTGTTCAAATGGGAGGTTAATACAAACAAATGTATTGTGAGCTCTAGAATGCTTTCTCCAAAGTCATGACAGCAATTTATTTTGCTTTCCAAATTTTTATAATGTATAATGCTATATACAGTAGAAACAATTTTGCTTTTGGAGCCTTTTTTCCTAACCATGCCAACCAAGTTGTTTTTAACCAAGCCAGAATAAGGAAACCTAGGAGCAGGGATATGGAACGAGGCAAGAATCCTTCACCCATGGGATTCCTGAAGAACCATTTGTTGGACTGAGGAGGTATTTCCTCATTCAAGGATAAAGTGCCACTGGCACCATAGGCTGCAATCATCAACTCCCAGTGAAGACCAGAGGTGGTGTTTAGCCAGTTCCAACAGGTTCTGGAGAACCAGTAGCAGAAATTTTGATTAGTTCGGAGAACCAGCAAATAAGCTGGCCCTACCCCCACTGCCTCCCAGCCTCCCATCCTCCCAGCTAATCTTCTTTTGTTACCCTGAACAGGAGAACAGAGCTGGAAAGTAGATTAGTGGAGTGGGGAGGAAATGGGGATTTTGCAGTCTCCTTCCCCTGCCACGCCCCAAAAGCCACACCCACAGAACCGGTAGTAAAAAAAAATTGAATCCCACCACTGGTGAAGACATTATGCAATGGGGGAAAAGTCATGATGCCATACTAGATTGCAGATCTTCTTAGATTCATATATAGGCTCGGAGAGGTGAAAATGAAATGCAGTGTTCTAACACATTAAGCAGAAGTGCTGAAGGAAGGGACTTCTGAGGAGCTTGACATGCCAGCAATAAATCTTCAGTATACTTCTTTCCAAAAGGAAACAAAATCCTGTAGCGTTGGCCATGGAACTCTGTCACTGCTCACATGAAATGTTAGTAGTACTTTATAAGGTCTTGATAAGACCACACTTGGAATACTGCAAGCTATTTTGATCACCATGATATAAGAAAGATGTTGATACTCCGGAAAGAGTGCAGAGGAGCTCAACAAAAGTGATTAGGGCACTGGAGGCTAGAACATATGAACAACGGTTGCAGGAATTGAGCATATCTAGTCTAATGAAAAGAAGATATTGTTAGTTTGTTTATTAGTTTGTTAGATTGTTAGTTTCCTTCTAGCTTAACTGTACTATATGAGGACCCAAATTGTTGGGGGCAATATGCTGACTCTGTAAACCATTTAGGGAGGGCTGTAAAGTACTGTAAAGCACTATATAAGTCTAAGTGCTGTTGCTATTGCTATATCCTGCACTCTGTGATAAAGATTCTGTGATAAACACTACCTTCTTCTTTTGTGTAATACCATTCAGGTACTATCACAGTACTATCATGTCCCCATTTATTTATGTATTCTTAAAGCTAAAAAAATACCCATTTCTCTCCATCTCTCTTTATAAAAATTAGTTCCAAAGTCCTGATAATATTATCTTACTTTGCATCCATACCGCCTCATCTGCATTCTGTTTAAAGGGCAGAGCTTGGAACTGAACATAGGGTAGAATCTGGTCAGTACAGAATAGAAAATAAAAATAAAGTTGCCTTGGGGTGAGATGGGTGGCAAACAAATACATATTATAATATCTTTCTGAACATAAATTTGCATTAACTAAAGCTGTATTTTGGCAGCCATGTCACAATGCTAATTCATATTCAGCTTGTGAACGACAATTTCAAGATTCACCCATTCTCTGTTTCATTTTGACTTAGTTCTTTGTTGCACATATCAAAGTCTTCATGTGATGCAACCTGGACAGCAGAAAATCATTTCTGAATTTTTCTGTATTTCAAACATTTACATATTATGTTGGTTTAGCATTTTATTTTTCTTTGCCATTAAATTCTATTTTTATGGGTTTGTTTGTCATCATACACATGCAATTGAATATAGTTCCCAGATGATTAACTTTTAGTCTGCTACTTTTGAAAAGTCTGGCAAACAAAGCAAAACCACTAAATGATAATGTTTGATTATGAATCACCCATAGTTGTGAAAGAACAAAAGGATGTAGTCATCACCAGATGGGGAGCTTCTCTATATACATTTCTGATTGAGCTGAGACTCCCACAGTAAGGAGGAGTTTGTATTCACATTGACAGAAAATACAATGTGTGAAAGTTTAATATTCCAGTACTTGTAATAATAGCCTGTAGCTTACCATCTATTGATTCCAGCCTGTATCTTGCTGCAGTGCAGATAAAATTGACATCTCTTCCTGTATAAACCCCAATCCCATTGCTATGCAAGTACCACAGAGAAATGTCACCAATGCTGCTAGCTGGTACCCTCACAGTGAATTCTTTTCCAGGGCAATCATTCCCACCAGGGAGAAACTGGCTCCAACCCTATCATCCTTACAGATAACTTCGTTTTTCCATCAGACCTGGGGATCCCATGGAAGTGTGGCTGATATAAGTGTAGACTTCATTCTTTCAAAAAAAAGTTATTATAGGTTTTTTTAAATAAATTGTTTAATTTGCTTTATTTGTATTGTTTAGGATTTATTTTAATTGTACATATTGCCCAGATTAGCATGGAGGTGAGTTGGAAGGCAAGGTATATAAATCAATCTGTATGCAAAATTAGAGACTGTTAGGGTGTGAATTCCACCCTGAATTTAGGAGGTGTGAATCTTGGCATCCCTTGTAGCATACTTTTGAAATAAGCGAAAATAAACCCGATCTTGCTTCTAATAAATAGATCTAATAAAAACATTTTTAACATAAAAGAAAATAAAAATACAAAACTTGCTAACTGAATTAATTACATTTTGGCAAAGCTATGTGCCTGTCTCCTTCGGCAGGCGAACAGAAGATCAGAAGAGAAAATTAAGGAAGGAATGTGAAGGAGCAGGCGCACTAAATCACTTGCAGATAAGAACTGTGACCTGCGCAATAAATCTTCAGCACAGCTAGCAAACCAATTAACGCAGTGACAGAGACAGCCCTAGCATTAGGACTTCAAGCAAAAGTTCAGATGGGGATTACTACTCATAAATTCACTGCATTGAAGGTATGCAGATCACTAGGGTAGTTGCAAACTCAGAGGTGGGGGCACTTTGTGTGCCTCACCTTAAGATATCATAAAAATGACTTTGGTGTCTACTGACCCAGGCAACTGCTATTGCCATTATGATGTCTTTCTCTGACACTTTGGTGTGACATTTATAAATTGACAACCAGGCGGGAGATTGGCTGAAGGGTAAGGTGCAGCACTGCTATTACAAAGGAACATACAAGATGGAGACAAATCAGGTAAATGGAAATTGACCACCCCTTCTGGTTCAAAGAGTGGAGCCTTTTGAATCCACTCTTATACAAGAGAGCATCTCTGTCTCAAGCTTACTCAAAAAATTTAAAATATCACAGATTGGAAGGCAGTTATTGACTTGTTAGAAAAGCTATTGAAAAAAATTGTTTTTCAACATGCTTAGTTTTAAAATGTTAAATGAGGAGCACTAACAAGAGTGTAAAAATGCTGATTACATATACTAGTATTTTTTTTTTAACCTCAGCAGCTTTAAGATGCATGGACTCAACTCCCAGAATACTTTAGCTACCAAGCTCAGGTTGAGAAACACTGATATATGCAATGTGTGTGTATGTATGTATATATATATATAAATGGTGATTATTTTAATACACCTATACTGTTCCACATTCTGATTAACCTGGCATGATCTTTTAAATTTGGAACAGGTTGTGGGACAGGCTTCAGCAACCACATTCACAAAATGGCTGCCGTAGCAGAAAGGAACACAGGGCTGCTAAATAGTCATCAGAAGTAAATTTCACAACTGCCTAACCTTTGCATGTTCTAAAAAGACTCTGAGGCCCATTTCCCACTTTTGGAACTGCAATTATATTAGAGCAAGGCACTTTTCTTTCAACTAGAAAAATTAAAAGCTGTAAAATTGCTTTAAATAATTGCTAAATAAAATAATTTATAATACTGAAATTTAATCTCCTAAAATATAAATATTGGATGGAGCTGGGAATTTGGAACAGCTTAGCCTACAAGGATTTTTTTTACATACATTGTAGTGATTTTTCATAAGCCAATGAGTCTACTAGCAAGAATTCCTCTTAAAAAAGAGGAAAATACAAACTGATTTGGGATTGAGATAACTTCCATGTGTAGATTCATAACTATAGCATCATCAACTGAACAGTTCATTCATAGCTGTCTCTGAAATTTAGGCATGAGTGTTCTATTATCTGTGTTACATCAAAAATGCTGAAATAATTGAAGTACATTTAGGTGTTTTGTTTTTCAATCTTTCATCTCCTGCCTTCAAGACTTTTTTTTTCCTGTCTGGCTTCTTAATCATAGATCGGCAATCACCTCTATCTTCTCTTTAGCATTTTGCCCTGGGATGTTTTCATCGTGTTCATTTGGGTGCCTTAGCAAGTACTCCCCTCAGCTTTCTTCTGAAAGCCACTGAAGATTGCTTGTAAAAAGATCTGTAAAGAAAGAAAGAAAGAACAAGTGTGTCATCCCACTCACTTTCCCAGAGATAGCACATCTAAAAATATACCATAGAAAATTATATCTCCTTACCTGACAAAATGAAATCTTCTTTTTGGAAGAGGATCTAGGCCTTGAGGTTCCTGTGAAAGACAATTTGTGCTAAGCTCTTTATATAAAATACTCAGGTAAGCCTGTAGCTCAAGATAACAGATGTGTTATATCTCCATTTAACAAAAACAAACAAACAACTGAGTGCCAGAGACTCAGCAGGTGCATTTCCCAGTACATTCCAGCCCAGTAGAATTTTTTTTTAAATTATTCTATAATTCTGCTGTTCTCTTGACCTTTTAGGCCAATCATGTTGGGCCTCAATGTAGGAGAAATTTTAGATATTGATGGCCACATTTGACTTTTCTATTATATAAGCATGCTTTTTTGGTCTGTTCTGTGATTACATGGAAAATTTGCTATGGAAAGAATGGTCTTCATCAAGTATAGGCATTTCCATTGGGCACAGCTTTCACTCTGTTTCACATCTTGCCGCATCTCTCATAACCCATGTTGATGTTGACCTGTGAACATTTTTACTTCTGCTGGTATCAAAATGCTAAGAACAGGCAGGAATTCCATGAACAATAGGTCTCCCTCCAGCTGATCAAAAGGATAATTCAAAAATAGGGTTCAAACAATGCCCTGCTCCTGATGTGCTACATAGTTCTTGCAGTCACAATCTCACTTAAGCCGAGCCAAGGTCAAAATAACAGATTGGTCCAGAGCCAATCTATGAATGACACAAACTGAATAACTAGAATAACTTTTCCAGGTTCTAAAAGGGCTTTTATATACCAATATTTTGGGATATATTCAGAGATACACCAATTATGAAATATACCAATATACAAAATACCTGTTTCTTGTGGTTTTTTTCCTATATACAATATATTAAGTAAAATATATTAATCAGTAATTGCATGTTGCAGTTTGCCAAAGATGTTCAAATACATACTTATTTAAAACTTAATATTTCCCCCTTAAAAAATTAAACTATGTTTCCTTTTCAGCAATCTTTTGGCACTTCTCCTGTCATCTAGGAGATCTCAAAGATTATTTCTTTGTTTGTTTATTATTACATTTGTAAGACCATCCAGTTCCATGGTGATTCTAGTCATAATTCTAGTCTCTCTGGTAACACTATGCTGCTAACTAGGGCATACAAAACCTTTGCCAGACCTATACTTGAATACTGCTCACCTGCCTGGAACCCACACTGCATTTTGGACATTAAAACATTAGAGAGGGTCCAGAGGTATTTTGCAAGGAGAGTACTCAACTCCTCTGCTCGTAATAAAATTCCTTATACCACCAGGCTTGAAATTTTAGGCCTGGGTAACCTTTTAACTACACCATCTACATTCTGACCTGAGTTTAGTGCACAAGACAATCTGCCACAATGTCCTACCTGTTAATGACTACTTTTTCTTCAACTATAAAGTAGTAAACATGTGGAACATCCTACCTCAGTGATGGCGAACCTATGGCACGCATGCCACAGGTGGCACGTGGAGCCATTTGTCAGGGCACGCAAGGCACTGAGTTCACCCTTTTTAAAGCCATTTTCCACCCTCTCCAGGCTCCAGAGGCTTTATAGGAGCCTGGGGAGGGCGAAAAGAGCCTCCACCGTCCACCGCCCCCCCCCCCCCCCCCGAAGGCCCTCCAGAGGCTTCATGAGCTTCCCTGAAGCCTCCAGAGAGCAAAAAACCAGCCCTATGGGCAAACCGGAAGTCAGGAACGGACTTCCGGTTTGCTTGGAGGTTCATTTTGACTGCTCTGGAGGCTTCAGGGAAGCATCCTGAAGGTCCCTGGAGCCTTCGGAGTGCTCAAAACGACCTTCCAAGCAAACCCAAAGACACTTCCGGTTTGCTTGGAGGGTCATTTTGACTGCTTCGGAGGCTTCAGCGAAGCCTCCTGAAGGTCCCTGAAGCCTCCGGAGGGCTTCCGGAGGGGCGGGGGAGGCTGTTTTTGCCCTCCTCAGGCTCCTATAAAGCCTCTGGAGCCTGGGGAGGGCAAAAAAAGCATGCAAAAAAAGGGGTGTCACGACTGTAGTGTGCGCATGCGCACTGTGGGTGTCGCACATTGCATTATGAGTGCGACATGCCTGCACACGACTCCCCTGTGCTCCCCCCATTTATGGCACGTGAGCCAAAAAAGGTTCACCATCGCTGCCCTACCTGATCCTCTTGGTGGTTCCTCTAATCTCCATACCTTTTACCTTAAGCTGTCTATCATGGACCTTATGCATTTCTTAAAAGGTCCCTAAGAGGGCATGCACAAGCGCACCAGCGTGCCTACCCTCTCTGTCCTACTATCCCATTTATATGTACTCTTTTTATGTCTTTATGGTTATGTTTTGCCTATTTATATCCATTTATTTGTGCCATTTTTATGTGTTTTCACGCTTATTTCCTTGTGCTTGTTGACAAATACATAAATACATAAATATAAATAAATGAATAAATAATCTTAAATTAGCAACAACAAAACTAGTGTGACATATGGGCAGATGTCAACATATAGCATTTTCCACTGAGGGCCTGCCACCCATCCTAACCAAGGCCTAGGAAAGTTTTAAGACCTCATTTGAAAAAGGCCAAATACAAGTTCCTACAAATCATTTTGGATATGCTGTTCCCACAGGGCAGACCTTGTGATGATGAAGGCCCATTTCCTGGATCCTGGTTGGTGGCATTCTTAATGGACTTGACCCAAAGCATACCAGCTATCTCAGATTAAATAGTATGGATAGACACCCCCAAGGTTTGACTATTTGTAAAATGAAGAGGTAGTCATAACTTTCATCAATTCCAACATGGGGCAGAATAGAAATGCTGGTGCAAAATTGGAATTAAGCAGTTCAGCCTACTGCCAGTCACCATTTTATCCATAGCCTCCATTCTGTAGATTGACCACTTCATTGACTTTGATCTCTTTTTGTTATTTCTGAACCCTCACCTCATTCTGAATATTAATCTTCCTGGCCTCATTAACCTTCTTGACCCTGTCCTTAGAGATTTTGAATCCCCCCCCCCCGATATTCTCCTTATGTTATATGCCTCTCTTTCCATTTTTAGGAAACCTATAATTTCACCTATAACGTCTGCTCTGTTGTGTGGCTTTAGTATCAAGGTAGTTTATTCGAATCCAGTAAATCATGGCTGAACATATGCAAGAGTGGACTTTCTCTTCAATATCCTCTGAAAGCACTCATTAAAGACAAATGAGCAGAAAGCCCTAGAGCCTGTTTTTTTCACAAGTCTAATCTTTAGGAACATGCCAAATTCATGAAACACTGTTTCCTCATAAATATTAATAGCATCAACATTTCCTTTTGTGAAATGCATTGCAGTTTGATGTTGTGCTTTAATTTAAAATGCGTCCAAGGATTCCTGTACTATAACTTCTCTAAGTATGGAATCTGAAGCATCGTCCATCTTTTTTGCTACAAAAACTTAGCAGACAGGCAGTAGCTCCCACAAGACTAAACTCTAAGCTCAAACAAAATAAAAATCGCTATGAGGTTGCAATACATCTTGTCCAGGTAGAAATGGAGTGTGAAATAAGACTGCATTGCTAAAATGCTTGACTGGGGGTTCGACTGCTCAGCAGTTAAAGACGCTGAACTTGTCAGCTGGAAACCTGACAGCCTGGGTTTGAGACCTGAGCACCATGCAACAGGGTGAGTTATCATTAATTATCCTAGTTCCTGTCCACTTAGCAATTCCAAAGCATGCAAATGCAAGTAGATAAATAGGTACCACTTCAGTGGGAAGCACTCCTTATGCCTCATGTATAGTCATGCTGGCCACATGACCATGAAAGTGTCTTTGGACAATGCTGGCTCCCTCAGCTAAGAAACGGAGATGAGCACTGTCGCTAGAGTTGGACCCAACTGGAAATTTACTTTTGCTAAAATTCTTAGCGAGATGTCAACCACATTGAACATAGTTGGATTCCCTGTAATTCTGAATGGCTCTGCATTGAGCTAAGCCATAAAAACACTATATTAGTGTATTTTTAAAAGACCAATTTTTATTGCTTTAGTTAAGTTGCAAGAGCGGATTTCATTAATGTATTTATTGTTCTATTACACTGTTGGAAAAAACATATCAGAGAAAAGACATTATTGTTATAAACATATATTCACCTTCAAGATAGATAGATGGACAGATGGATAGATGATAGATGGTAGAAGGAAGATAATCTATCAGACGGGCAGGTGAGGATGGAGATTAGATAGATAGATAGATAGATAGATAGATAGATAGATAGATAGATAGATAGATAGATGATAGATAGATAGATAGATGATAGATAGATAGATAGATAGATAGATAGATAGATGATAGATAGATGATAGATAGATAGATAGATAGATAGATAGATAGATAGATAGATGATAGATAGATAGATAGATAGATAGATAGATAGATAGATAGATAGACAGACAGACAGACTTCCGGTTCCAGCGGCTGACGGCGACGGGCAAGCTTTGCTCGCCCCACGCTTTCCCGGTGGGCTCCCCACTCCTTGGGGGGCACAGGACGCCCCGTAGAGGCTCCTGCCGGAGGAGCGGCACCACGGGGGATCCCCTGGATCGGCGGCGGCCGGGGGGCCCTGCCTCGCTCTAGGCACTGGGGAGCATGATGGGGAGACGCTCCGGCGTCTTCGCTGCGAGGCTGACGGAAGAATAAACAAGGAGGACACGGCTGCGGTGTGGTGAGGCGAAAACTCCCTTCCATTCCCCTTACTAAGTTGGAGAAATTGCCAGCAGTTTAAACCTCCTTTTTCGGCTTGACTTGGAGAGGCGCGGCTGGAGGGAAGGGGATTCCCCCCCCCTCAGACGAGCGGCTTGAAACAATTTTGCTCTCAGCCCCAGGGGAAGGAGGAGGCGGAGAGCCAACTAATGATGTCACGCCCTTATTAAAAGTGAATTTCTGGACTTAACTCCATAATGCAATGATGATCTGGAAACTTTGGAAACTTTAAAAACTTTGTTATGCCTCTAAACCCGAAGCTGGCAGGGCAAGATGGCACACTTCCGTTGTCTTTATGAACTGTGAAACTTGACTCCACCTTTAAAACTTCAAGCGGTCTTTGTCTCCGTGCTACTCAGACAAATCTCTTGTTGATTGCTACCTTTTGGACTCCCTGGAGTGAAAAATTTTACTCTATTGCCAGGGTGATTAGAAAAATCCTCTTCTGCCTGGACCTTCTGTCTCCTGGACTCTCCTGGCTGTTCTACCTCTCTGACTGATCACTCTCTGTACTGACTGAACTCTTTATTCCACAAACAATGCCTCCTAAAAAACCACCTCCTGGAAAGCCTGGCTTTGCTGCCTCTGCCCCGACATCTGCAACTTCCAGTCCTAGTACACAATCAACAATAACAGCTTTGATGCAACCTAAAACTACAGAGACTGAGTTTCAACAAATGTTTCAGCAACTTCTACAGGGACAAGAGGAAATAAAAAGACAACTAAAAGAGATGAAAGAAGAAATTAAAGAGAACCAGGCCCAAATTAATAAAAACTCACAGAGACTGGATCTTTTGGAGGGTGGGACGGCTGAGATGAGGGAGGGGATGGAAGGGGTGCAGAAGGGCAACAAAGAACTTGACACCCAACAGATGAAAATAGAATTTGAGAGAATGTCCTTTTATCTTAGATTTCAAAATGTGGTGGAGACAGATGATGAAGATATAAGGGACATTATGACAAGTATTTTGGCTGAATACATTCAGAAAGAGAAACAACAGATGAGGTGGGAAATAGACCTGGTTTATAGAGTGAACTCAGCTTATGCTAGAACACACAACGTACCCAGGGAGGTTCACATTAAATTTCTTAGAAAAAGCACAAGAGATGAAATTCTGAGTGCACAAAGGGGGCAAGCTTTGACATACCAGAATAGGGAAATAACCATTCTGAAACAGATCCCCAAGAAAGTGAGGGGAAAAAGAAAAAGCTATTCGCAATTAGCGAAGATATTATACCAGAAGGGGGTGTGGTTCAGATGGTTGATGCCTGAAGGTATGCTAATATTCTGGGAGGAGACAAGAGTTAGAATTAATACACCCATAGAGGCGCAGGCCTTTATGGAAAAAAATTAAGCACTCCTAGAAAAACCAGATGATCTTACAACAGACATACAGGACACGGGAGGGGCCGGAGCTCTGGTGGCGGGGGGAGAAGGGGCAATACCGAGGAAGCTCAGATCACAAAAATGAACAAGAAAATCTGTTTGACATAAACTGATCGAAATTATTAATTGAATTCATATGCTGACTATATGTTACTATGTAGTAATGAATTTTGTCTAAATGTATATTATGAGTATGGAGGGAGGGGGCACCTACCGCACATCGCAACTGCCAAAATTTGTACCTTTCCACTACCTTTTTCCTTGTAAATTTTTAAAAAACCAATAAAACTTTGTTTAAAAAAAAAGATAGATGATAGATAGATAGATAGATAGATAGATAGATAGATAGATAGATGATAGATAGATAGATAGATATGTATTTGTGTTACAACCCCTGGTATGTCCAAATATATATATAACAGTGATGATGATGATGATGATGATGATGATGATGATGATGATGATGATGATGATAATGCTCAATATTGTGTTCCCAAGAAAATTTTGAACAAATCTTTTACAAATGGAACCCACTTCCTAATAGGCCAGACACTTGGTACAACTGAAAGGTGTTTATAATGGGGGATTCAAGTTCAAAATAAATTATTTTTAACAATCTTCCTCGGTGCGTACAAAGTATTACCTCTAGATATATTTTTAATCAATGCTGCAATTATATCCATTTATTTGTGAGATTAAGCAATTACAAACATTTCTAGCTCTTTCTGGAAGATTTGTTTTCTAATATAATTAATCCCCTCCTTTTTAAATGTGTTAAGAGAGCAACTCTTTCCATACTTAAAAGGCAGATAAAACTGACTGTTGACAGTGAGCATGGATAAAAACTGCAAGTTATTACTGCATTTATCTTTCCATTTTTGTATAATTATTCTCTTAGCTTGTCCCCATGTTCACAATGTCCATAATTCTTTAAGCTTTATTGATCAACACTATAAGCAAAGATAAAGTTTCATTGCCTAGGACATAATATAGGAGAACATTTACGTTTATTTAAATTTATATCTTATTTCAATTTATATATTGCCCAGAAGTACAGAAAGATTATGATGGGCTAGACATCAGCGGCTAGTGATTTGGGTGTAGAAAATAGCAAATAGTAGATGGGGACTCTGAAGACATAATGTATTTTCTTGTAAAATGACAGCAGAGACGATCTCCATGATTTTGCTGTATTGAAATCTGGGATTAGGCCTGATCCTCTAAGGTTAGGGATTGCAATTCTCATTTAAATTACCAATACTTTAAAGAGCTGCCTTTTGCTAGAGAACAGTGAACACTTCAGAAATAATTCAGAAGAAGCAGATGGTTTTTCATCACATCCACAGCATGGTTGTCCCCAGAGGGAGTAAGGGGGAACAAGAAAGAAAACCAATGTGACAATGTTGCAGTATATTTATTTGAGTTAGCTATCAGGTCACACAAGTACATTTGCATGATGGTATCTCAAGTATGTCATCTTTTGGCATCTTTGCAATTTGCTGACATCAGTGATCCATATCTTGAATTTCAGTCTTATTTTATGCATTATTATTTGAAGCTCTGTCTCAATCTGAAATTGGGGGGGGGGGATGCTATTCCTTTCAATAACATCTTTTTTTAAAAAAAAATGTTAAATATTTAAATCCTCATCAAGCACATGCTCTGCATTGAATTTACTTGTTCTATAATGGATTGAAATTGCTTTCTCTACTGTGTAACCCAAATAACAGTTGCAAATAATAAAGCCCATTGTTTCATTTTAAGCAAATATTCTTGGATGCCTCGAGGACAATAGCCATGGTTCCATAATGGAATCATTAATATTCCTTTAATCAGGAGAGCTAATCACCAATTTTAATTATAAATACACTGGTGGGAACCTGTGTGAATAAAGAAGACAGCATGGTGAAGGGAATAATGAGGAAAAGGGGAAACAAAAATATGGAAATAAGAGTTGGTTGATAAAAAAAGAGACAGAAGTTTGTCCATTCCTAATGTACCACTAAAATTACTCTTTAGTTATTCTATGTATTGTATACCTGTTGGCCCATTAGATCTTGGCTGCAAAAATCCAGATAGCTATTAGAGAAATAGAAAACTATGATTTTTGCTGCCACACCATGTTGATGAGCAAAATAAAAGGTTCTAAGGTCTGCTCAGAACTTCAGTGCCCCATGCCATTTATAAATCTTGGTTTACAGTGGGTTTTTCAATAACATGTCTGGTATATGCAGTAGAGGCAAACAGCTAGCAAATCTTTATAGGATTCTTGTACTTCTGCTTTTTCTTCATATTTTCAATCAATTTTATTGCTTCATATTGATGATGGCAAGGGGCTAGTGATGAATAACCCTATTAATTGCTCCTTGAATTGCTTCTTTTAATTTCCCCAGAGTTGATCTCAGTTTCTGCAAGGAAAAGAGAGAATATTTAATTGCCATTTTTTCTCTTTTAGATGTTTTCTTTTCAATTTGTAATATAAGTCACCCACTCACACAACATATGAAAAATATATGTTTTAAATGGGACATACATAATTCATACATTTTTATAAGAAATGTAATATTAATTGTAGGGTAGAACATCCAGTTGAATACTATTTTTAGATAATTGCAGGGGAGTAATCAGAACCTATTGAATAGCTGAACAACAAGGAGACATGCTAGTGGTTAAATAGACAGAAAGCCAGATAGCCATAACCCTGTTAGTCTTTCATAACATATCGAAGTCCAGGATCTTCTGTTAGGCGTTTTGACCAGGAGGCTAAGCCAGCTCTGCTAGTTGGTTTGTGCTGTTCTTGTCTTCATTGATTCTGAACATGCTGTTCTTGTCTTCATTGATTCTGGACATGTTCAGTGGTGGAATTCACTTACCTTTGCTACTTGTTTGCAAATGTGAGCACGTTCACATGTGCAGAAGGTCGTGTATTACATAGGGGCAGGGGGCAGAGTCTCCAGCAGCCGTCACTACCGGTTCACCAGAACCAGTAAGAACTGGCCCAATACCATGTCTGGACGTGTTGTATTATTGTTGTAAGTGTTCACTTTGTAAATTACCATATTTTTCAGACTATAAGACACACTGGTGTATAAGATTTTGAAGAGGTAAGTAAGAAAAAATGTTTTTGTCTTCCCCGGCCCCCAGGACCAGTCTGCAGGCTTCAGCAGGGCTGGGGTAAGGCAAAAATGCCTACATTTATCACCAAAATGGGGGTATTTTCCCTTCCCCCAGCCCTGCTGAAACCTGCAGAGTGCTTCTGGGGGGGTGGGATAAGAAAAAAATGTTTTGGTGAAAAATGCCCCGGTTTTTTCCCCATTTTTCACAAAAATGGAATGCAGGGGCGGGGCTTCGGGAGCCCAAAAAATGGCTGTATTCGGTATATAAGACGCACCAACATTTCCACACTCTTTTTGGGGGGAGGAGATGCATCTTATACTCCAAAAAATACAGTATCTTGTTGGAGTTCTTTTTGTAGTTTTAACTTTCTGTGTGCCTCCTAGAATCGCTATTGTGACAGCTTTAAAAATTGTTGAAATGAATGAATAAGGACATAAGACATACAAAAGAAAACCCTACAAGGATACCCATAACAAACTAAGGTGCATCTCAGTAAGCATCTGCATTTCAAGGGAACATTAACATTTCAAAAATACAAGATACTTTTAAGAGGAAAAGAATCTACTAAGGACAAAATCTACTAACGGGTAAAGTCCTAGACACTTTTCAAATTAAGTTCCTTGGAACCCTAGAGAGGCTGGGAAATGAGTTTACTTACAGGCAGTCAATGTACTAACACTAGAGCTTTGCCTGTTGATTAGGAGTTCTTAGATATTCTATTTTTATTTTTAACTAATATGTTCTGTGGGCTGGAAAAAGTTTCAAGGTTGTATAGATTGTTACAGAAAAGTGTCTCTCTATTGGGACAGATCAGAACATATATGGAAGAGGAACAGAACAGGATGTCCTGGAAGAACATCTAACTTGGAGCTTGATGGATGGAATTGCAAACAGAATACTGTCATCTTGGAGTATTTTACTGGAGATGCCACTTGGTCCATAAGAACCCTGGGTCAGGTTTTTTTTTTCAAAAGATGTGAGAGCTTTTCAAGAGTAGCCCTCTGATCTGCCAAGCAGCTTTTAAAACAAACTGGATGTCCCTTCTCCTGCCTTGCTAACAATAAGCCAAACTCCATCCTAATCATACAACTCAGCTCAAACGGAAAACTTTCTTTGGAGTATATTTTCTTCTGTTAGAAAATATCTTCAAGATAGTCTTTTCCATTCCAATAAAGGGAAAAACATAACAGTTTAAGGTAGTACCAGGATCATTAGTATGTCTAAACCAGTCTTTCAAATCTACCACTTAGTATGTATGTAAGGTCGACACCTCCATCATCTAGAATCATCATGCTAAACATGTTGGCTAAAAATGATGAGAGTGGTAGATAAGCATACATCTAGAGGGCATCAGATGCAGAATGTTACTCTTAAGAAGCCTTGTAAAGTATTTTTAAGCCGAGAAAGAAAGGCCTTAGAACATTTAACCAGCTTCAAGGATTTTATATATACTGTCAGTCATCATAAATTAGATTTCTTGGTCTAATGAAAAAAAATTACATTTGGATTAGGTGACTCTTCTCATTTTCATATAATCCAGGGTTCATTGGCTGTTTATAGAAGTCTTGTTCAGTGAAACTGAACACAAAGTTTTGTACTGACATAAAGTACAGTTCTGTTGCTAAATTTTGCCATTGTTCAATGGTCTATATGTTATCCTCATTTAGTGACCACAACTGGGATCAGCAACTCAGTGTTATGTGTAGTGGTTGCTAAGTGGAACTGCCACTGGCTTATGAAATTATATCACCTTTCCTTTGCTTTACAGGAGCTACTAAGATTGCAAATGTGAAGATTGGCTGTAAAGCTACTTTTTAATCAGCATCATAATTGTGAATAGCCACTAAATAAGGTTGTTGCTAAACAAAGACTGCCTATATGTTTGTTGAACTTCATTAGATCTTTGGAGTTTGGATATTGTATGTGGTAAACTAGACAGAGAAGGAAAAGGACAGAAAACAATTATATTCAAAACAGAGGATGGTACAAGATGTTCCATGTGTTATAACTCAAAATCAAGTTAACTACAATATTGTAATTAAATAATTTTAAAAAAAATATTCTACGAAGTATGTGATTCTGCTGTACAAATAATTTTCTACTCCCTAAATTATTTTCTAAGAAGATATTTTATTAAATTCCTAAGTTCCCACACTACAAATTCAGAAAAAAACAAAATTAAATTTAAAAATTAAAGTTGTTTAACTTAATTTAAGAAATACTAATGTAAAAAATATAGAAAGCCCTCTGTTGAATTCATTTAATAAAAATTTCATTTCATATTGTGGCCCATGTGCAAATTGTCTCAATAAATTCCCTTACTAAGTTCCTGAGGTACTCTAGCCAAATGGAATACAGGAAAAATGCACTAGGGGCTAAGCATACAAATCCTTAACTCCTGTTCCTTAAGCATCTAATGTCTGCTAAGCATCAGAAATTTTAGACTCCTTTTAAAATTTATTTTAAAGAACTGGATCACAGTCAGAAGACTGAGATCTAAATCCCTGCACACATGTAGAGCCTATTTGTAATTTTGACCTATTGCTATCTCACAATCTAATCAATTTCAAAACATTCTTATGAGGGAGAATTTCCTCTGAAATGAGGAAGGCTTCTGATAAATCATTTTGAGTTTCTGGAGAAATGTTGGAATAAAGTTATAATAAATCCATAATAATAGCTATGACAAAAGTCATAAAGCCTAACTATATGCTTTTGACACATGTAAGTAGTCATTAGAAGGATGTACAGAAGGATGTATATGTAATGTTTTGTGAGAAGCATTACCTTTATGTCATTGTGTATATTTTAATGTTTGAGATAATTTACTCAAGTCTGTTAGTTTCCCAAAGAACCTATAATGTATTCACATTATGGAATTCCAAGACTCCTGAGGTTAAAAACCAGAGATTTAATACATGTGGAAATTACAATACACTGCATTTTTAACATGGATACAATTAATTTGGTTAGAGAAAACCAGTGTTGTGCAACAGTTAAGGCACAAGGCTAGAAACTAAGAGACCTTGAGTTCTAATCTTGACTATGTCACAAGCCAGCTGGATGACTTTGGGCCATTAACACTCTTGCAGTCCTAGGAAGAAGGAAATGGCAAACCATTTCCAAATATGTTGCAAAAACCTGCAGGGACTAATCAGGGCAATTGCCAGAGGTCAAAACTGACTGACTAACTCTCTCTCCCTCCCTCCATATATCTATCTCTCTCTCTCTCTCTCTCTCTCTCTCTCTCTCTCTCTCTCTCTCTCTCTCTCTCTCTCTCTCTCTCTCTCTCTCTCTCTCTCACACACACACACACACACACACACACACACACACATTAGAGATATATGCCATATAGCCAGGGGTGGGTTCCTGCCAGCTTTACTGTCAGTTCGCTCGTGCGTGCACTAGATGCGCACTGTACACACATGCACAATTCAATTAAAATTGTTCTGCACATGCAGAACAAAAACAAAATGGTAGCAGTGACTGGGGAACTGGTTCAGGGGCGTGGCAGCCTAGATCACGGCCGATTCCAGCGACCCAGGCCACCATACGACTACCAGTTTAGCGGCCGAACCGGTAAGAACCCACCACTGCATATAGCATAGATGAGGAGAAGGAGGAGGAGGAGGAGGAGGAGGAGGAGGAGGAGGAGGAGGAGGAGGAGGAGGAGGAGGAGGAGGAGGAGGAGGAGGATATCCAGAAGTGGTGTTCAGCAGGTTCTGACCAATTCTTCAGAACCGGTAGTGGAAATTTTGAGTAGTTCAGAAAACCGGTAAATACCACCACTGACTGGCCCCTCCCCCATCTATTCTCTGCCTCCCGAGTCCCAGTTGATCGGTAGGAAATGGGGATTTTGCAGTAACCTTCCCCTGGAATAAGGTGGGAATGGAGATTTTACAGTATCCTTTCCCTGCCACGCCTACCAAGCCGCACCCACTAAGCCACACTCACAGAACTAGTAGTAAAAAAATTTGAATCCCACCACTGATGGTATTCGTTCCATCATGTCCATTTCTTGGCAATTCTATGGACCACGTCTCTCCACATTTTCTGAACTTGTATGGCTTTTTTCAGTTTTATGTTCTGGCTAGTGTAAGTTTTGATACCATTCTTTTGGTGTCCTCATTTCTTTTTATCACTATTACAAGCACAATTGCCTTTTCCAGTGAGTTAGATCGTATGACATGGCCTAAATAATTAAGACACAATTTTTTATTTTTCTTTCCAGAGATATGTCTGGTTTTATGTGCTGTATTCCTTCTTTGTCACCTTTGCTGTCTAAGCAATGCACAGAAGTATTCTCCAACATCAATGCTTGAACAAGTTGTTTTTCCTCCTATCTAGTTTTTTTCATGGTCCAACTTTTGCAAGCATAAGTAACTATGGGAAACACAAAATTGCAGATTAATCTGCATTTAGTTGCCAGACTGATATCCTTGCTTTACATATGGATTAATTTCAACAATTGATTTACTAGGTTCTAGACACATCAATGTTCCAGGTGTGTAATGTCTGAAACATTAAAGTAGCATTTTGAAATTGTCTTTAAATTATGATTATTCGTTCCAGAGTTCATCTGCATCTACTCACCATGCTAAGAAGACTCTAAAATTAGTAAATTAGTAAAATTGCTAAATTCTTTGAACTTTCCTAACTCATTTCTAATGTCTATGGGTTTACAGTGCCACCTACAGGTTAGATTTGGTTTTTACAGTTTCAAATAAAAATAATATGAAGCTACTTGAATTAATTATCCTTAGATGGTGTGTGATGGTGATAAAGAGTATATATGTAAGAGGACTTATTCCAACAAAAAATCAGTGATTTGAGTAGGATTCACTGCATAAGTACCTATATAAATTTTCTGTTTAATAACATTTTTGTGCTATCAAATCAGTGTCAACTCTTACAAATCACCTAGTTAGATTTTCTTCATGAGAAACTGTCCCTAATGTGATCTTTTAGTTCTTCCAGTGGTGCAACCATCACCTCTGTAAGCTAAGTCCATCCACCTTGCTGCTTCTCGTCCACTTCCCTTTTCTTCCATCTTTCCCTCACGGATTCACTGATGACTGACACCTGACCCGTGACAAGACCCATCACAAGACCCTCACTCGACACAGCCACACCTGAAGCCCTCAGAAATAGAAGAACACTGACACTGACACTCCCTAAACTCTGTTGAAGATGTTAGGTTGGATTGATTAAATAAAAGTATTATTTATATTAAACGTTGTCCTACAGAAATGAGGAGCAAGAATCCCTTGATAAATTTACCACCCAGGAAGCCCTTTATACCTAATAAGCAAGTCTAAAATTAGACAAGCTAGATTGGATTGGCTCCTTATCCATGGGATGAGAGAAAATAAAATTATTTTTTCTGTGATGTAAAGGAAACCACTCTCTCATGCTAGAGTGCATGCAGAAATACTCAGATATTTTGACACTGCTCGTTACCAACAGAATAACATATTTATAGCTCAAGATTGAACTCTTGATGCTCTCTGAGTTTGGTTTTGGTTTTTTTAAAAAAAATATATGTGAAGAAGATTATGTAAATGAGGTGACAGGCTTTTGAATCAAGAAGAATTTAAACTCTAATAAGTATACCAAGTAAAGTATCTTCCCAAACAAACTGATGAATTATAGGTGACATCCCGCTATCTGCACAATTTATTTTCATTGTTGCAACAGAAGCTCCTGCCTCCACACTTTCTTAATCTTATAAGGCTATTTGACATCTAATATGTAGTTGCATTATTCTCCCATCTTACATTTTGTGGTCTTTACTGAAATTTGGCTGAATGGAAGTATAGGAGAAAAATTGGATTTTGCACTGAATACTTTGGCACTCCATTCCACTCCATTGCTTATATCCACTAGATTCAGGTTGTATTTACATAGATATAATCATACACTCAGTCACAGAAATGCTACTTAAACACATATTTTGGTAATATTCAATTTAAAACATGCCATTCTATACTTATATTGGGTGAGATACATTTGCGGCATAATCTTTGATTCAAATTTCTAATCAGATAGTTCTACTAATCTAATCTTAAATTATTCCATTAATCAGTCTGATGGACAATTATATTTTCCATGTCCCAATCATAATACATTTGTACTCCTTCCTCTATCCTTAGAAAAAAATGCTCTGGTTTAATTAATCCAATTGTTTAAGATTAGAAGATTTTTCATCCATATAAGATTGTCATCATGTACTTAAAATCAACAGCATTGTGTATCCCCATAATTTCTTAAACAACATAGGGGCACTTTCATTCTGATCATCTGCCACTTTACATTATAATTTCTTCTTGATCATGCAATCTTTGAGTTTCATACAGTTAGGGCACAGTTGGGCATCATAGATTGGGAAGTTGTTTCTTCTCAATTCTGATTTTCTTTACAGATATTTAGTTTATTTTAGTGGACACACCCTTTTAGTGATCTAGTTTAAGGCTGCTGAATAAGAGTGTATCAATATTGCTTATAAAATGTTAGCTGCCACTGACAATATTGTAATTGTATTTGTATTTGCTGCAGAAAAAACAGAAGCTTCTTTCTATATCTTTGGTACTCTTTTTCTGCAGTTTTTGTCCTTCCTTCCTTCCTTTAGTAGTTTTGACTTTTTTGTGAAACTGTTTATAAAATTTATTTAACAAATAAATGCTAGTTACCACTCATTTATACGTATATCATTATGTTTGTACCAAAGTGCAAAGTACCAGGCAGATAGCAATATTTTGTCACAGGTACCCACCAAAAAACTTTCAGACAGAGTCACTATTAAGGATCACATACCAAAATAGAATAGAACTGAACTTCGGCTGTTCCAAAGCCAGTGTTGTTTTATATTAATTGAGCCATATACTTTTTTCTCCCTTGAGAGGTATGCATTTAGCCCAGGAAGGAAAAACAAAAACCTCTTCTAGACTGTGAGCCTCATGCAGTGGCTCAGAAATCTTAACAAGGCTAATAAATTTAGTGCATCTAGCTTCTGGCTATTACTCTTTCCAGGTTGAATGATGATGGATCACCAGGCTTTGCGCAGTAGAAAAGGATATAAACTCTAAGTGCATCCCTTTTGGAAAGAGCCAACTTCTGGCAACATGGTCTTGTTACTAGGCTTGCCGTGTAATGGGTGGAATTTGGAAACATTTTTTGAAAGTTAGAGAACATCCAGTTGCTTTCCACAAAATGTGAGATCTTCCAGCCAAATCATTGGTCTGGAAAATTGTGGACCCAGAGGCCAAATCAGACATTCTCTGTTCCTATGTTACTGATTGCACTGCTAGTAATGTCAGCTTTAATTAGACCCCCTAGCATCTTGTTTGGCATCTGGCCACTACTTTCTTCAGCAAGGTGGATTAAAAAGGATTTGCAGCTGAAATTTGGAATTGAAAGCTGTGCTTTAAAATTGGGAGGTGGATCAGCTACTTGTTCTCAAAGAAGTAAGATTCAGCAAAAATGTAAAGCAGATACAGTAATTACTGGAACTTGCAATATCCCTTCATTTTGTTACCCATCAACATTCAGGCTGCAGAGGACCATTATTTTTATGCTTTGTTTTCCTATCTAAGAGAACAGAAGCTCAGGTATGTCAGCATACTGCATATATTTGCTGTTTATGTTAATTCCATTGTGCAAGGTGTAGATTTAAAAAGGGAATATAATTAAATTCTATAGTTATATGGAATCTGACAGATGATTGGCTCCTGGCAGAATTAACATGCTTTAAAAGGCTGCGCCTCACTACATGATACAGTTTGCAATGTGAACCTACAGAGCTGCTGGAATTTGAAGACTTCCAGTTACATTGGCATATAATAGAACTAGGATGACAATCTCTGTTGTAGTTTCCATCACTAGCAACAGATTTGCTAAATCCACTTTCAGAGATGTTCCATAAGTTTCCATCCATAAAACAGATCTTTAACTTTTGAGTAGCGATTCTGTAGGAATGAAAGTAGTCCATGTGAACTAATAGACAAGCCAATCTATAGGTTTTAGGTTTTGATATTATGGATTTTATGGTTTATAGTTTTATTATTTTTGTGAGCCATGCTGAAACTAACATAAACAGCCATGGAAATCTTTTAAACAAATGAATACAATCTAAAGGAAAATGTGAAGCCTATAGTTGCTGCTCATCCATTTGCATAGAAAGTAGACATGAAATTAGCAGGACTGGAGTGAGAAGTATTGTCTGTGCTACACAGATGAAGTTGGCTCATTGTGTAGTTAAGAATGTCAAGGTTGTTACAGGAAAAACAGAATATAATTCATTTTGCCAGACCACTTTGAACTTACATTTAGCAGAGTCACTACAATGCAAATGCAAATTGGTGTACATGTGGAAAAAAGTGTTTTTTAAATATATATATATATAAGTCCTCATTGTCTTTCAATATTCCATGTCCTGGTCCATAAAAGTTTGCTGGGGAAAGAGTAGGGGGCTAGGAGGATCAAGGAGAAAAATTATCTTCCTCTTTAGCAAACAGAGCTCATGGGCCTAAGATTATTTTTTAAAAGAAGACAACAGAGAATACGGAAGAACAGAAATATTACTAGTGAGAATCTAAGACGCGCAAATTAAGACTGATAATTATTCTGTTCCTTTCATGGGACAACAACAAAGAGAAGAAAGGACAAAAAACATTTTGACCTGATAAGTTAGTATAACCTCCTGTTAATGATGGGGATTCCAAGCTAATAGTTTACAGCCAAATTACTATTCATTCATTGCTCATTAAAAATGATAAATACCAAGTCTCTTTGAGACAAAGCAAAAAGGCAGTATATTAATTAGATACCTT
This sequence comes from Natrix helvetica, assembly GCF_964273705.1. Taxonomy (NCBI): domain Eukaryota; kingdom Metazoa; phylum Chordata; class Lepidosauria; order Squamata; family Natricidae; genus Natrix; species Natrix helvetica. Next base: position 60,961,181 of record NC_138552.1, read on the forward strand.
TTTTGATTGATAAATGATAAGTAGTTACTTGTAGCAATATTTACCACATACCTGGTAAAATGTGGTATTGTGATAGTACAAATCCTTAAATGATTTTTTTTTTAATTTTAAAGTTGCCCTTCTTAACAGTGACTTCATCCATTCTAACAGTAAAATAAAATGGCCGAATTGCTTTATTTTACTTGTTCCAGCTATCACAAACTATAGAAAACTCTTCTGGATTTTAGAACTTTGGAATTGGGCTATAATACAGAGCACCTCGTCAAAGCAACTTCACCTCAGTAAGGTGAATCTCAGTGTCTTCACAGAGCAATGGATCTTGTCAAGGCCACTTCAGCATTTAAAGACTGTATAGCAGCTACCCCTTCCATTATGTCAAACATAAAAATGCATATGCCAATCAGCAGCATAGAGCAGTGAAACTAGCATAAAATTGCCTCAGTAATGTACCACTGAAACTGACAAAAAAAAACCTCTCACATGATTTATCAGGGGCTTACTGGGGTAGTCAATTATATCAAAATAGTAGACGTGATTTGTTGATCAAAAACTTGCCCTTTTTACCTGGGTGAAATCTGTGCAATGCCCATTAAAAGGGGCAATTGCCTTGTCACACCCCCATTTTTCAGACCCCAGGGGGAACTTTCCAACTTTTTACCAAAAGCATGTTTACTGTATCATTTTAATATAGATTGGAGGGGTGTCTCCTTACAATCCACATGGTCATTTTTTCAGTTCATATATTGACAATCCTTATTATCTTACATAAAGATATATAAATGTATACCTTCACTGTTGGAATCACCTCTGATAACATGCCAGTTATGCTGTTGCCCAGTGGGATGCCCTGCTTTCATTTGACAGTTTTTTTCTCATAAATGAATGTATTGGCCTTTATATTGGACTGTTCTTGAAGATAGTGCAAAAACACTGAACATGTTTACAAAGCCTGCTTGAACAGGCCAATAAAGTTCTAATAGATGTATTTGCACAATACATTAAGCTTGGTTCATGTTAATACTAGTTAGTTGGTTCGCAACTTAATATATTGTATAAACGCTCCTAATCTATGGTTCAATGTTATGCTGTAAACTCAGAAAATGGGGTCAATTCAATAGCAAATTAAATATGTTGTGTGAATGCAGACAGAAAGCAGCTACGAGAGTTCTAAGGCGAGAGACTTTCCATTACTATTTCAGTCTGCTTTCAAATTCAAATCCTTATGCTGTTTCTAACCTTCAATGTCTTAGATGGTTTGTGACCAGAATATTTTCTAAATCTTATTCACATTTGTTTCTAAAAGGAAGCCTAAAGGCCTGATAGAATCATATTCTATCAACCAGCATCAGATCACCTTTGCTCTTCTTTTGAAGCTCATCTTCTCTGTTGAAGCAGTTGCAAAACAGAACAATATTCCCAAGAGAGAGATGGCTCATCCTGGCACCACTTATAATCCTGACTTTATTGTACTTTCTGCTAATAGCTCAAATTGAAATTGATTTCAAAGGGTATGAGTTTGTTTTGTGTGTTTTAATCACATTTTGTGCTATATTTATTCTCTATAAACTGCTATGATTCTTTTTTTTTGTAAAAGGCAGGGTGCAAATGAAGTGCAGCTGGTACTACTACCGCCACCGTTTCTGTTGCCGTTATTTTACCATTATGATAATCCCAGGTGATTAATCATTTGGAAAAGAGAACAGAAGTGCACAAATGTTTAGTAACATTATATTTTGTCACTGGGTGTAGGTTGGACAACATTTGTTAAATAAGAAATAAAGTAAGTAAGGTAGGCAGATAAACAAACAAACAAGCAAACAAATATCCCACAGTTTAAATAGGAATGCTAGGCTATATCCTATGAGAAAAAGGTGTAAACAGCTGTGCTTCAAAACTTGCATAAAGACTGTATCTGTTCTTTTGATGTAATATTGTGTCATTTCAAACACTAGAATCTAACACTTGTGGCAATGTGGGATACCATTAGAATTTAGGCTGATAGACTTCTGATTTCTAATAGTGGTTATTTGATTTTCCTTTGCCCTTCTTTTCTGCTCAGCTCTGGGTTCTGTTTTTTCCTGTTCTGCTGCTGCTGCCGCCACCATTGCTCTCTAGGCAGAAGTAAGAATTCACAAGAAGCAAGATTCTTACCGGAGCTCTTTCCTGTTGTGCTCAAACCATTGGGCTACCCTAGTAGAACTTGCACAGGAAGAGTGAGGTTGAGTTCTGATTGTTACAGTGCTGAGTTGTAGCCCTGTTGGATCAACCTCTGAGCTTTCCTCTCCACTTTGCTTAGACCAAGGGTGTCCAAAGTTGGGAACTTTAAGACTTGTGGACTTCAACTCCCAGAATTCCCCAGCCAGCTATGCTATGCTGGCTGGGGAATTCTGGGAGTTGAAGTCCACAAGTCTTAAAGTTCCCAACTTTGGACACCCCTGGCTTAGACAAACCAATAGCCAGCTTATCTGGGGAACAAATTTTGACAGCAATCCCGATTTGAGTGTTCAGTCCATTAGGTTTCCACAAGCATAGCCGAAGCTCTTCAAATGGTGCCTACGTCTTTCCTCTCCCTTTTCTTCAGACAAGCTGGCAACCTTCTTGTCCAGGAAGATTAGAGATGAGCTTTGACAGCTGTGCTGTTTTGCATTGCAAGCTGCCCCCCTCCATTTATGATAGGACTCAGTTTCTTAGAACTCAGAGCCAATATGCGGAGTGCACCAAGTTGGGGAAGGGCTGATATTTTCCCTCATATAAAGATCCCATGGATATTATCTCAATGGCACACCGAAAGCTACTCCATACATAAATTAACTGTCCATCAACTTCAGAATAATCTAACCTGACTTAAATGCAGTTTTCCAGGCTCTCAGCCTAGGGAAAAACTTTTCCATCTACTGTTTCTTCACCCTTTTAATTGAAGAGCCTAGTTCTGCCAGAGCACTGTTCACATTGCACAGTGGTTTCAGTGTATAAAATGAGACTTATTTCCTGCAAAGTGTAATTAGAATGAAAGCTTTCCATTCACTATATGAAACCTGATCTGAAGAATGGCAGTACTGTTCTATGTTCAAAAGGGGATCCATGACCAGTTGTACTTGTTTAGACACATCAGTGTAAGTCGAATCTGAACTTTAAAGATAGTCATCAACTTACAACAGTTCATTCAGTGACCGTTCAAAATTACCACGGAACTGAAGAAAGTCATTTATGGCTGTTTTTCACACTTACAAATCTTGGCGCATCCCCATGGTCATGTGATCAAAATTCCAATCCTTGGCAACTGATTCATATTTATTATGTTGCAGTATCCGAGGGTCATGTGATCACCTTTTGCAACCTTCTGACAAGCAAAGACTATGGGAAAACCAGATTCACTAACAACCGTGTTACTTACGTAACAGCAGCAGTAATTCACTTAACAATTGTCTCGTTTAGCCACATAAATTGGCTAAATTGTGATCCTAAGTCGAGGATTACCTCTATTTATTTAAAACATTTATATAGCTTCCAATAAGCAGTGCGGAGGCCTAGAGGTGGAGCTCTTGTCTCACAATTAGGAGGCTGTGAGTTCGATCCTAGGTAGGGGCAGATATTTCTCTCTTGAGGCACAATATCTGCTGCGAACTCTGCATTGGCAGAGTTGTATACGTATGTATGTATGTATGTATGTATGTATGTATGTATGTATGTATCTTCCAATCTTATACCAAGCTCTGTGCAGCTCCCAACCAGCAGTTAAAAGAGATCGTTGTACGATTGATATATACATATATCTATTAAAACCACAAATAGTAATGAAAGCTGGCACCATAATAATGCTCACACAGATGAGCCACAACACTCCACTTTTTAAAATCTTCTTTGAATTTTACTGCAGAGCCGTTACAACAAGCCAATGCAGGGGAGAAAATCGCAACCTAGTACAGGAGTTCTTTCATTCTGACAGCATAAGGAATCTGACTCAAAGTGGAGAATTTCAGCCAGCACACTTTCCTTTCAAACCAATTTGGCACCTCTTTCTTTTTCTGCCAGTTCAGTAACTTTTAGTCACCATGGCTTATTAAAAAAAAAAGTAACAGCAGTTTTAAAAGCAATTTGGAGGAGGAGAGTTATGGCATGGGAAACACTCATTTCTATTCCTCCATGCAGGCTTGCCGCATGATAGAGCTCCCAATCATATACTTTACTTTGGGATGTTCTGATCAGCTCATTATAGCCACATCCAGTCTGACTAAAATATAGAATGGGAAGAATATAACTTTCAGGGGGTTGGGGGTTTCAAGCTACTGGATTTGTTGTCTTCTAGTCCCCTTAGAATAAGCTTTGTGTGTCAGGTAGTTTGTTAGTTGTGCAGTTAGCATCTGGCATTCGAGCCCTTTGATTGAGATACGTGTTATATTCAGCCATAATTTCTTGCCTGCTGTATTTCCATGGCCTTTATTGTCTTGTGCAGAAATTGAAACAGAGCTGCCTGCTGTTTAGTGAAGGAAAAACTGGCAGCCATCTTTGTTGTGCCAATTAATATTGCTTGGGTTAATGGCAATGTGACAATAATTCTGCTGGGTTTTGGAAAATTGGCATATAGTTGTCTACTCGTTTTACCATTTAACTTGAATTATTGATTCACTTGAGGAGAAAAAATGTCTGAGGAAGATAGAAATCAGTGTGCCATTGGTCCAGCTAGGACACAGTTATCTCCGGTTCATTCCATTCAGTATATTCCAGTTGTCTAGAACTTCCAATTCATTATTTTCTGTGTGACCTGACACAGTTTATTGTGGGTTCAACTGTGGCCTATCTGGAAATATAGCAATCCTGTCCTTTTCATTGGAAGCACTGTGGCTCTGGGGAGCTTGAAGATGATCCAATTTCTCACTGGAAGGAACTCATGTTTCACCCCAACTCCTGGTTTCTCTCTTTCTCCTTCTTTGAAGTTTATCTGCCATGATATTTTCCTCAGTATTTCAAGATAGATGGAAGTGAAGATGTCTATGGATTGGCTTCAAACTCTTTTTGAGTGGCTGCAAAATGGGAATCAGAGCAAGAATGAATGTGAAAGTGGCATGCTACTTGTTACAGATTTTTCCCAAGACTACCTGTGGATATGGTGGTGGTTCTTGTATGGTTTTGGTTATTACCTGGTTATTATTGCAGCAAGCCTTACGAACGTTTTCCTCTGCTAATCCATACATAAAATAAACCATATCCGGCAGCTGATATGCTAATTCTCCACCCACCCCAATATATTATCACTTGCCTATAGAGAGATGATATGTATTTGTACGTATGTATATCCTGTTAGTTCCAATATTTACTAAAATAAATATTAACTAACAGGTTATACATACAAATAAGTAGCAATGTTGGTCTAAAAATTCTTCTTTTATATAATAATTTTTATTGTTTTTTGTCTTTTCATCACATATTACAATCTTTATATCAACAATTTGTACAATGCTACATCGTCGTATCTGTATATGTTTTCCTCTCTTTACCATTTATTACATCATTATGTCATCTTATCTATACATTTTTATGATCTTTTACATATTTACCTACTTTTATATACAGTTCTATATTTATTTATGTATATTGTTTTCGGCTTAATTGTTTTTCTTATTTTCCAACCATTCATACCACTTATTCCAAATTTCGTAATATTCCAATTCTTCTTTGTCCTTTAATTTTAGGGTTAATTTGTCCATCTCTGCACAGTCCAAGGTTTTTTTTTATCACTAATTCATCCGGCAGTATATTATTTTGCTTCCAGCATTGGGCAAAAGCTATTCTAGCTGTGGTTAATATATGTGTTAATAGATATTTAATTTTTTTTGTGTAGTTCCCTTTAATTATTCCTAGTAAGAAGGTTTCGGGTTTATACTTTATTTGTTCCCCCGTAATTTCTTGTGCCCACTTCCAAATTCTTTTCCAATATTTTTGCGATATTCTTATTCTTCTACTTCTACTTCTCCTCCTCCTCCTCCTCCTTCCTCGTCCTCCTCCTTGTCCTCCTCCTCCTCTTCCTCCTCTTTTATCAACTCAAGTGTCAAGGGAGATACCAAACAAAATAGTATGTCAAACAAAAAAACTATCACCTCATAATAGCAAATGTTTGGTGATGGATGCCTTTTGTTAATAAGTATAATGAATATTAGAAAAAAATATGTTAGCCTGCCAGAACCCTATCAAAATTTAGTGTCTAATAATCAGCTAAGATTATTTTAAAATCTGTATTATGTTCTTTCAATGAACAAAGATAATATCCGTGACCTGAAACTTAAATAAGGATGCTTATAGAGACAACATCACCTCGTGCTATTGATCAAAAGCTCATGTTTTTTGTTCTTTGGAATGGATATTCTGCTGGAAGAAAAATGATGGAACAACAGAGGCCTTTAAAGTTAGAAGATAACATTGTCAGGATACCCCATAAAAATCCATGATTGTGACAAGGTGGCTACATAACAAAATCTATGTCTGGAAGAACTGTCATATTATTACTGATAGTTCAGATAAGTAATATATGTAATCCTTCCCTGAAATGTACCACTGTCAGCTGGACAGATGAAAGTGTAAGTACTAGATAAATCAACAAGTTTTCTATTGCATTTGCTAGTACATAGATGTGTCTATAAATTTAGATGCAAGAAATGCTATCATAAACAGTGATGGGATGCCAGTTGTTTTTGAAATAGGATTTAACTTGAACATTCAAAGAAATTTCAATGTTCAGTGTAATTTCTTTTTTTTTTTAGGCAGCAAATTATGTTTCTGATATTCAAACTGAATTAAATGGTGTGATACTCCTTTGGAGGATGGTTCTGTCATACAAATATAATTTGAAATATACAGGTAGTCCTGGAATTAGGACTATAATTGAACCCAAAATTTCTGTTGCTAAGAGAGAGAGTTATTAAGTGAATATTGCCCTATTTTACAACCTTTAATCACTGAAATTGTTAATTTAATAACATTGTTGTTAAGTAAATCTGGCTTCTCGATTGATTTTGCTTGTCAGAAGGTTGCAAAAGGTGACTATATAGCCCTGGGACATTGCAACGGTCATAAATATGAGTTCGTTTCCAAGCATCTTAATTTTGATCGTGTGATCATGGGGATGAGTAAGTGTGAAAAATGGTCATGTCACTTTTTTGAGTGCCGTTGTAACTTCAAATGGTCACTAAATGAACTGTTGTAAATCAAGGATTATCTGTAATCAGTAAGTAAATAAATTTATTGTTGTAACCACAGGTCATAATATAGGAATGCCATAAAATACAATAAAATAACAAAATAACCATGTAATTATGGAATGGAGCGGAAATATTATATGTAAAATGGTTATCACAAAGTAAAGCCAAAGTTACAACTAAAACAGCAGAGCAAAAGTAGCAACTTGGTTGCTGGCAGTTGGAAACACATCTGCAAGGGAATAGTTCAATTTTTCATAGTCAGAACTGTTGAGTTCATCTACCATTATTAACTTGCCTCTGATCTCAATGCAAATGGTGCACTGGAGAACCTAATGGAGAATGTCCTCCATTTACCAACACCACAAGTACTGAGGCTGCAGTTCAACAAGGAGCTTTAAAAGCCTCTTTGAGATATGCAAAGGGCTGTAGGCAAAGGATGCTAAGCACTTTTCAGTGAAGCACTGGATATGTTAACCAAGTACAAGGAAAGGCTTCTATATATATTTTTTATAATACTGACATCAAGATGAAACTTTGGATGCTTGTACTACAATGGCATCTTTATAAGCATCCCTTTGAAAAATCCAATTTCTAATATTTTCTCTATTCCAAGATCTAAGTCCTCCCAAAGATGGTAGGGAAGACATTTGTAGAATGAGTGATGAATGTTTAGTCGATTAATTTTCAGCTGTGTAATGGAGAAAGCAGAGATGGAAATCTTGAGGGTCTTCTCATTTTTTATAGCATCCCAGCAATGTAAGATGTAACTTAACTGCAATGGAAGGTATCCCTGCATCCTTAAATAGGCAGCAAAGGTGCCCTAGGGAAAGACCAAAACCTTCCTTATAAACTTGTTTTGGACTGCTTCCAATTGGGCAATTACTTTCTTGTCCCATCCCCAAATCTCAACCCCTTACAGCATCTGGACTCTTACCTTATTTTGGAATATTTTAAGAATGGGCTAACAATTGCCCCCCTTTAGAATTTAAAAAAAAACAGAATAGCCTCCCCTGTATTCTGCGGAGTTGCCAAGACAGTAGATAAGTGTGATTCCATAAAAAGGATTCATGAAAGGTGATGCCAAGGCATTCTAAAAGGGGCTCCATTTGTTGGACATTAATTGTCCATCTGTGTCTAATATTACTTTTGCTCAAAACTACCACCTTTGTTTTATTATAATTTATCTTCAGTTTTTTCCCCTTTCACAGTAAGGAGATAGTCTGGCCATTAATCTTCTAAGGTCAATCTCAGTAAAGGAAATAATAGCCATGTCATCAGCCTACATTAACAATACAATTTTCTGTCCATTGTGTGAGGGGAATAAAAAAAAACTTCATAATTTAAAATATGTCAGAGATGTATTTTTTAAAAAATCTGGCTCTCACCGGAGAAAAATGAATATGTAATATGCATTGACATACCGCTACAATATAAGCAAAGATACCAACAACAATAGAGTTCAAATGTTCATGTTTGCACATACCTGTCACAATTCCTTGATGCATGGTTCCCATTTGTATTTCAAGCATGTAAGGATAGAGACAGGATCTGTAGCCAGATTAATGGGAATAGTGGTTTGGCATAGTCAGAAAGCATGCATATTTAGGAGAAGCATTATAATTCTCTGTATCAGGAAGCATCTAGAAGCACTTTTTCCAAGTAACATTTTTTATTCAAAAGCTTCCATGAGCTTTATATGAAGCTCATAAAAGTTTGTGCCACTGCAGACTTGCTTAAAGCTTCAACATCTGACAAACAAATATACTTGAATCTATATGCAACCTTCATTAATTTCAACACAACTTCTGATAATAACAAGAGTTAGACTCTGGGACGTTCTGAGAAGATTCTCTATAGGCAAAAGACTATTGTTCCTCATTCATAAGCTTTACAATAAAAATAGGCTTAGAGTGAGATATAATTGGGAAGGGGACCTTTCTGACTTTATCCAGACTGTTAAGTCTGTTAAGTGGGTATGTAGGATGTATTTTAACATTGTTGCCTTTTAATATACTGTACATATAATCCTCTATTTAAAATCTTCAGACAGTTGATGTCCATATTCCTAAATTTGCCAATAAACATCTCCCAGTTTTGCTAAACACTGATGGTGCAGCTCTTCCTTGTCTTCAATGAGGCACGAAGTGGGCAGTAGGAACCTTAGCACTATAATGAGGAACAATTAATAAGAAATCATGAGTCATGGTGGTGCAGGAGTTAGAATGCAATATTGCAGGCTAATTCTGCTGACTACCAACTGCCAGCAGTTTGGCAATTCAGTTCTCACTGGTTGACTCTGTTATATTCCTTTCCTCCCCGACATACGACCGGGGATTCCCTCTGTTGTCAGCCAGCAACAGCCATGCTGCGCCTTAGCCAATCAGGCGCGGCATGGCTGAAGGCGGGCTGATCTGCTTCCCTGATTGGTTCCTCGGCCTGACAGCTCTTCGTATAAATAGCTGTCAGGCAGAGGAACGGGCGATTCTCTCCTGTATTACTTCTCGTTGTTATTTCAAATAAAATAGTGTTGGACGTTCCTCAGTGTGTCAAGCCTCGTCTTTCCCCACTCTTCTTCACTGGCGATGAAGGTGGGATCCTCCTGAGGCGACAAACCTGACGGAACCCAACCTCTTCACACAGCCGCTTGAGTTTAGCTCCCCGAGCCGCACAACTTCAAGCCGCTATGTCTTCGCTTCCTCCGTTCGCTCCCTTCGGAACCGATGGAGAAGGATGGACGGGATTTTTGGAGCGCTTCGAGTGCTTCCTGCGAGCCAACGGGAAAAGGGGTATCCCGATGAAGGAAAAGTGCAGCTTCTTCCTCAGTAGCTGCGGAACCCCGATGTTCAACGCCGCTCGGGCGTTGGCAGCCCCTTTACCAGTCCACGATCTCGACTGGGATACGCTGATGGCCAAGCTGAAGGGACATTACGCCCCGACCCCATCGAAAATTGCCCGGCGGTACGCATTCCGTCAGTGCGTCCAGAAGCCGCACGAAGACGTCAGCCAGTTCCTCCAGTCCTTGCGGACCACAGCTATACCCTGCGAGTTCCTGGACTTGGAGGACAACCTGGTGGAACAATTTGTCAGCGGAGTCAAGGACCTCTGGCTGAAGAGGCGTCTCCTGGCTCGGCCAGAAATCACCTTGGCCGAGGCGGTCGCTGAGGCGCGGGCGGTGGAGTTGTCCAAACAATCCACCGCTGAGATGGACCGCCACCAGTTTTCATCTCTCCCAGCGCGCACCTGCCTCATTGATCAGCTGGTGCCCATGCCGAGCCCGGCTGAAGAAGAGGAAGAGCTCGTGGCTCGCCTGGCAGAACTGCAGAGACGCCGCAATCCGCGACCTCCGCGCCAGACTTCGTCAGCCTGCCTTGGCTGCGGGGGCAGCCACGACCGGTCAACCTGCCCATTCCGGGCGTCCATCTGCCGCCGGTGTTCAAAAAAGGGGCACTTGGCCCAAGTTTGCCGGGCTGTGCTGCCTCCACCACCACCCCAAGGAGCCACAGGCCAGCAGATGACAGCAGGACCGCAGCAGCCCCGCCGCCAGCCGCGCACGAGAGCCAGCTGCTACGCCGTGGAGCCAGGCCCAGCAGCCGCCCCTGCTGAGGCGATCTACCAGGCCTCCGCAGGTGCGGACAGAATCAAGGCGTCAGTCCTCATTGAGGGCGCGCCTTGCGAAATGGAGGTGGACTCCGGCTCGTCCCGCTCCATAATTGCCTGGGCTGACTTTAACAAACTTTGCCCCGGCGTCCTTAAAGGCCAATTGACTGCCAGCCCCGTGGCCCTAAGGGACTATCAGGGGTCACTTATCCCAACCCTAGGCTGCTATACGGTCAGGGTTGAATACGGGGGGTTTTCGGGTTGCCTGCCAGTCCTGGTAGTTGAGAAGCCCCTCCCTGCATTGCTGGGGCTGGATTGGTTCCCCGCCCTTGGTCTCTCAGTGCAGGGGGTGCACTCCATCTCAGACACGCCCCCTGATGTAGCTGCTGTCATCTCCGCCTACGCGGACGTCTTTGACGGCCAGCTGGGACTATACAAAGGCACCCCCATCTCTCTTAACTTGGATCCCCAGGTTGCTCCCATTAGGCTGAAGGCCCGCAGGGTGCCTTTTGCCTTAAGGGCCAAAGTTGATGAGGAGATGGACCGTTTGCTTGCGCAGGGCGTGTTGGAGCCTGTTGACTACTCACGTTGGGAGACCCCAATAGTGGTCCCTGTGAAGGCCGATGGCTCCATACGCCTCTGCGCCGATTTTAAATCCACCATCAATTTGGCCCTTCAGGCAAACCCCTATCCAGTCCCTGTCGTACAGCACCTGCTCCACTCCCTGGGGCAGGGCTGTATTTTCGCGAAACTGGATATGGCGCAGGCCTACCAGCAGCTCCCGGTGGATGACGAAGCGGCGGCTGCGCAGACTATCGTCACCCACCGAGGGGCTTTCCGTTGCCGCCGCCTCCAATTCGGCGTTTCCGTGGCCCCGGGGATCTTCCAGAGCCTCATGGAGCGATTGCTCCCTGGGCTCCCTGGCGTTGTACCCTATTTCCACGATGTCCTGATCGCTGCATCCAGCCGCTCAGGACTCCTCAAAGTACTGGGGAAGGTCCTCGACCGTTTTAGGGGCACGGGTCTCAAATTGAAGCGCAGCAAATGCTCATTTGCTGTGCCTAAAGTGGACTTCCTCGGCTTCTCCATAGACGCCCATGGAATCCACCCCACCCCTGCGAAAGTCGCAGCCATTAAGAACGCCCCCACCCCCGCCTCTAAGGCGGAGCTGCAGTCGTTCTTAGGGCTTTTAAATTTCTACGGGCCATTTCTGCCGCACAAGGCGTCACTGCATCCAGCCGCTCAGGACTCCTCGAAGTACTGGGGAAGGTCCTCGACCGTTTTAGGGGCGCGGGTCTCAAATTGAAGCGCAGCAAATGCTCATTTGCTGTGCCTAAAGTGGACTTCCTCGGCTTCTCCATAGACGCCCATGGAATCCACCCCACCCCTGCGAAAGTCGCAGCCATTAAGAACGCCCCCACCCCCGCCTCTAAGGCGGAGCTGCAGTCGTTCTTAGGGCTTTTAAATTTCTACGCGCCATTTCTGCCGCACAAGGCGTCACTAGCCGAGCCGCTGCATCGGTTGCTCGACCGATCGGCGGCCTGGCGCTGGGGCAGCCGCGAAGCGCATGCGTTCGCGGCTGTCAAAGACATGCTGACGTCAGAGGCAGTCCTAGTCCAATATAGTGACAGGATGCCCCTGACTCTAGCGTGTGACGCCTCCCCCGTGGGTTTGGGGGCTGTCCTGAGCCACGTCCTCCCCAACGGCTCGGAAGCCCCCATAGCTTTTTATTCCCGGACACTCTCTCCAGCGGAGAGAAACTACAGCCAGATCGACAAGGAGGCTCTGGCTGCCGTGTCCAGGGTTAAAAAGTTCCACGAGTACCTCTACGGACAGCATTTCACGCTCTTCACTGACCACAAGCCGCTCCTTGGGCTTCTGGCTGGTGACCGTCCGACCCCCCCCATTCTGTCACCCCGGATGACACGCTGGGTGGAGTTCCTAGCGGCATACTCGTATGCCCTGGTCTACCGCCCTGGCAAGCAGCTGGGGCACGCTGATGCCCTCAGCCGCTGCCCCTTGCCCGTCTCCGACCCTCAGACAGTGCCTTGCCTGTCTGTTTTGGCCATTGCAGACCTCGCCTTGCCGCTCTCTGCGGGCGATGTGGCGGCAGCGTCTCTGGCCGACCCCACCCTCTCCCAGGTGATGACCTGGGTTCTGCGGGGGTGGCCTGGGGGGCCGGTGTCCGACGACCACCGCCCCTACAAGGCCAGGCAGCTAGAGCTGTCCCTTCACAGTGGGTGCCTCCTGTGGGGGGACAGGGTGATCATTCCGCCCACGCTGCGCGAACAGGTGCTGTCTCGCCTCCATGAGGGCCACCCTGGCATAGCGCGTATGAAGGCGCTGGCGCGCAGCTATGTTTGGTGGCCCCGTCTGGACGACGAGATAGCTACCTGGGTCGCCAGGTGCTCGACCTGCCAGGTCTCCCGTCCAGCGCCTCCGGCGGCCCCGCCGCGGGAGTGGGAGATTCCTCGCGGCCCATGGTCACGCCTCCACCTGGATTACGCTGGGCCCTTCCGAGGCCAGGTTTTCCTGGTCGTGGCGGACGCTTACTCGCGCTGGGTGGAGCTCATCCTCATGACCTCCACCACAGCCGAGGCCACTGTCCGAGCATTAACGCGCCTGTTTGCCACCCACGGTTTGCCAGACGTCGTTGTGTCGGACAATGGGCCTCAGTTTGCGTCCACCGTGTTCCAGGAATTCCTGGCCACCCAGGGCATCCGGCACGCCCCAGTCGCTCCCTATCATCCGGCCAGCAATGGCCGGGCGGAACGCGCTGTCCGCTCGGCCAAGGACGCCCTTGGACGAATGGACAAGGGCGACTGGCCCACGAGGGTGGCTGCTTACCTCCTGGTTCAGCATTCCACCCCGTGTCCACTGTCAGGGAAAACCCCTGCTGAGCTGCTGATGGGCCGGCGCCTGCGGACCACCTTAGATAGGTTGCACCCAACCTATTCTGAGGCACAGCCGAGCAACCTGGGACTCCCTCCCCGTTCCTTCCGTGAGGGCGATCCAGTCTGGGCAAGGGCTTTCTCCGGGGATCTTAAGTGGGTGCCTGCCACCGTCACTTCTGTAACCGGCCCCTGCTCTTACAGGGTCCGGACCGCCGCCGGTGCAGACTGGCGCCGCCACGTGGATCAGCTAAGGCGTCGCCAACCTTCGGATCCACACAACAACCCTGCAGGGTCGGCCTCTGCCATTCCACCACAGGCCCTGGGGTTGGCGCCGCACCCGATTCCCCCGCCGTGGCCGTTGCCCAGGCCGCAAGAAGTTCCAACAGAGACTGCTCCAGGCGCCTTCCGCCTTCCACAGCTTTTCAGCGTCCCAGCTCCCGTTGGGCTACCAGTTCCGCCATTGCACCCGATATTGGCCTTCCCTCAATCAGGCCAGCCTTTCCCTAATGTCAATTCAAAATTCCCTGACTCAAGCCCACCAGCGGCCGCGCCACCCCGGCCCTGCCTACCTGCTCCTGAGTCTCCGCCTCCACCTCCGACTGAGATGGTCCTTCAAGATGGCGCCCGGAGCTCCACTCCCTTCAGGGAGGAGCTCCCACGGACACCACCTCCTCCTCCGACGATCTGCCCAGTTCTGAGGCGTTCTGGGCGTGTCCGACGCCACCCAGCCTATCTTGGCGACTACGCATGCTCCACTGTTACGCATGCATCCTCGCTAGGGGGGAAGGAGTGTTATATTCCTTTCCTCCCCGACATACGACCGGGGATTCCCTCTGTTGTCAGCCAGCAACAGCCATGCTGCGCCTTAGCCAATCAGGCGCGGCATGGCTGAAGGCGGGCTGATCTGCTTCCCTGATTGGTTCCTCGGCCTGACAGCTCTTCGTATAAATAGCTGTCAGGCAGAGGAACGGGCGATTCTCTCCTGTATTACTTCTCGTTGTTATTTCAAATAAAATAGTGTTGGACGTTCCTCAGTGTGTCAAGCCTCGTCTTTCCCCACTCTTCTTCAGACTCAGCGTTCCATCCTTCTGAGACCAGTAAAATGAAGACCTAGATTGTTGAGGCCAATAGGCTGTCTCTCCAAATGCTTAGACAGGGCTGTAAAGCACTGTGAAGCAGTATATAAGTCTAAGTACTATTGCTATATAATCCAGATGTCTGCATGAAACAAAATAATTGCAATTGCAGTCTAGAGTCTTTGAAGGGCACAGCCAGACATGCACATAGACAGCTGAATTTGGGTGCTATAAACATGTTCGAGTTGTTTTGTGAGTTTTTACAACAAAAGACAAAGGCACAAATGGCCATTGTTTCCCATGAATTAGAGCAAGTTAAATGTTTTAAATATTTTGGCATAGTATTACAGACCTCTAGGAAATTAAGCAGCCCAAGTAAATTATGCCACTTTTACGACCAAAATGGTTCACAACCAATAACTAAATTTTATAAGCAATGGAGGCAAATTACATCGCAGCAGCTGTTTTTGGTAAAAACAGTTGCCCAACTCTTATATAGCAATAGCACTTAGACTTTTGTGTTTTTCTCTTTTTCTTGATAGTTAATTGTTCTATTAAATTGTTTCTCTTTTTTAAAAAAAATACTGTAAAGATTGATTAAAGACCATAATAAAGATGTTTAACTTAAACAAAAGAAGAATAAAAAATAAAGAAAGGAAAGGGTTTGTGGAGAATGAAAGGGTAGAATAAGGAGAGAAAAGAGAAGAAAAGTATACATGTCCTACATAAGATGACAATTCATTCAGACACTAGATAAGGTATGGTAGTAAGCCAAAAGTTACTATACAATAACTGTACAGTTACTATAATCATAGAAATCCAGAGGGGGGAAATCACTTAACTATCCGCTTTTAAATCCTCTTTCAAAGTCTTTATCAAAAAAGTGGTTCAAGCACAGGATCGTTTAAAAAAGCTAGTAATGAAATTTATAACAATAAAGATAATATTGATCTTCAGATGGAATTAAATATCTGAAAAAGCACAATTGTTGGCTGCAAGCCCCATTTTTAAAAGCCTGAGACAAGGCGTGTATTTGAAACTTTTTTTTATTTCTCTTTGTGAGCTGATACAGCCTCACTTCTTCATCCTTGGCTCTTTCAGAATATTTGTAAATAGTGAAGTGGACTGTTTCAAGTTCTCAATATAATAGATTAAAAATAACTCCTGCCACTCACATATTGATTTGAAAACTGTTGCATAATAATTCTGGGGAAAAATATTATTTTTTAATACAAAAATGATGTCATGGGTAATCCAGAACAAAAGGGGGTTCCCTAAAAGGTCCATAGGAATGCTAAGTATTATCAATAAATGGATATAATATACAAAGTTTAAAGGCTGGGTGGAAAAAGGAACCATTTATGTGCCTAAATAATGGGAAAATGATTAACCTCATTCTGAAAAGAATGAAAAGTCTCATTCTGAACTCAATCTCATTCAAACACAAAATATTTTTTTCAATGTATTAGGCCCCATTTGTCTAAGTCATTTTGCAGGAAGAGGTGGGCAGCAGATAAATGTAATAAAGAAATTAACTAATTAAATGATTTGTATTTTTACAAAAAAAAAGGAATAAATAAGTCATTGTGTTGTTGGAGAGGGAACAATTATGATACTTCAATTAAACACGTGGTTTTTTTGCCATTTCCGGAAGTCATTATGTTCTGGGAAGAAACAATTTCATATATTTATTTGATTCTAAAACAAAGTTGAGAATTTTGGGATGCTCGCCTTTGAACTACATAGCCAAACCCCCACAGTTTCAACCTCAAACTGTCTACCATGGACCTCACCCCATTCCTAAGAGGTCTGTAAAGGGGGCTTGCATAAGCATATCAGTGTGCCTACCATCCCTGACTGACTTATTATCCCCATTTATCTGTATTTACTTCCTGTGTTCATGTTTATGTTCATACTTATACCTGCTATCTTGTACATGTTTGACAAACAAATAAATAAATAAATGATAATAGAAAATGTCTTCAGACAATGCCGGCTCCTTCGGCTAAGAAACAGAGATGAGCACAGCCTTCTAGAATCGGATAGCACTGGACAGGGAAAACTTTATCTTTACCTAATTATATGTTTTCTCTGCTTTTTTTCTTCCTTACTTCTGTCATGTTTTCTTTCTGAACTACTAAATAAACATATGTGTGTATGCGTCAAAGGTGGGTTCTGGCCGACATTACTGCTGGTTTGGTTATGTGTGCGCATGCACAATTCAATGGAAATTGTTCTGTGCATGTGCAGAACTCCCAAAAAAGATAGCAGGGGCAACGGCGGCAACCGGGGAACTGGTTCAGGGCATGGCCAGCCTGGGTTGCTGCTGGTTCTGTGACCCAGGCCAGCATACCACTACTGGTTCGGCCGAACCAGGCCAAACTGGTAGGAACCCATCTCTGGTATGTGTGTATGTATATACATACATTTCTGCACTTTATAGATCATCTAAATACATAAAAATTCTATATTGTTTACAAATATTAATAGTACTGTAAACAATAAAAATAACCATGTGCAGTTGCAATAATTCATTAAAATATATATGAATTTATATCTGGCCAGAAGCCCTACACTACTATTATGCATTTCCCTGTGCTCGTTATTGAAGTTTGTGTATCAAAGATTCAAACAAGTTTTGATACCTTTGCAAGTTTTTTTAACAAACATTTATATTGTCTGGCAGGATATTTGCAGAGTATTTACAAATTCAACTATAGTCTGTTACTTGAAAGTATCTGACATCTTCCAGAGCAGGCTTTCAGCAGGCTTTTCATTAGCAGGGAGGTGAAGAGTGCACTTGAATCTAATATTCTGTTTGCTGTATATTTTTCTTTAATTAATTTCATGCTGACTTTAAAATAAGACATGAAAATAGTCATGTACGTTCCTCTTCGCCTTCGCCTGTTGGGTTAGCTTGCTTCTGTGGAGAATGAGGAAGAAAATAAGTAGGAGAAATCTCTCTATTGCAATGTTGTTCTGTATAGTTAGCTTTTTGTATTTTGTATTACCTGTGTTTCCCCGAAAATAAGACAGGGTCTTATTTTCTTTTGACCCCTCGAAATAAGCACTTGGCCTTATTTTCAGGGAGGTCTTATTATTTGTGAAGTGCAGGAGGTGGCGAGCATGGTCACCTCATGGCGGATGCTGTGTTGCAATATTTTCAGGGAGGGCTTATTTTTGGGGAAGAGCTTATTTTAGTGCATGTACTCAAAAGCCCGATTAGGCATATTATCTGGGGAGGTCCTATTTTCAGGGAAACAGGATAGACACATATTGTTCTGAAATTAAACAAGTACTTGCCAGCATTTTATTTTTGTATTACTAAATATTACTTAATTTAAAAATTGTGAATCCAAAAATGCATTTAAAATTTCATACACACAGATACACATACATTTCATAAACACACATACACACACACACACACACACAAAGATTTCTGCAGATTATTTCCATGTACATACATATATACATTCACCCACCATTGAATGACATTGTCATTCATCACCACCCCTGGATTGCTTGTGTTTGAATGTGTCTACACAGTGTGAGGGCTCAGGAATTAATCCAACTGCCAACATACTCTCTTTGTTTGCTGGCATACCAAGTCTCAGAGTTGGCTTGGAAGTCACTAATTAAGTGTAAAACTAATCCTTCAGATGAAAATCCTTTGTTGACATTTTCCCTTGGACCCTGTAATGTTTGATGAATAATTTTAATATTCTTTTCATTCTAAAAACTGACTTGTTACATAGAAAATGAATTAATATTTTAGAAGTTTGACTGCTGAATGCTCAGAAAGCAGTAGCGTGATGCCAACACTGCACCAAAACTCTCATTTTTAATATCAAGACTAGTTGGAGTGGAATGTGTGATTCATCTGAAGCTACACAGGATTTGAAAAGTGAGATGTGAGAGAAGATATTTACAGTACTATATCTGTAAATGTCATGTTAAATGAAAATACAATGGCTGTGATGGATGGGCTATGATAATCTATATTACCCTGGCATACTGAAGTTCACTTATCTTAATAAAAATGTATGGTTTTCATTGTACCAGTTTGTACTTTATAAATATGGAGATCTCCAATACTATTATATTGCAGTACTATCATACTGTGGCTACTATATTACTTTGCAAGTCCAGAGGTGCCATAAATCCCTTTTTAAATGATTGTGCTCTGGGAAGAATATTCTACTCTCATTTTTCTTTTCCCTAATGAAGCTCAGACAGGGAACCGAATTTCTTAGGTATCTAAACTAAATAAATGGCAACTCCCAACTTTGATATGAAATTCAGTCTTTCCCATCCTAATGTCTTCTAAATGTACTGAACAATCATTTCCAGCCAGACATACCTTTGGGAGTTATAGTGCAACACATTCAAAAGGTGTGTAGAGTTAGATAACGTACCTGAAATGTAGATTTGTCTAAGGGTATATAAATAATCCTCAATTCACTTCATTTCCTCCTATTTCTTAATTGAAGCAGCATTGATTTCTAAAGTGTTTTCAGCAAGCTCAAAAATTCATCCCCACAAAGGCAGAAAAAGATCTCTATATTTGAAAGAACTCATTTTCCTCAATACCATGCAAAACTGATAACCCAGCTAATTATATAAAATAATCATTTACTAATTATTTTCAAAAGAAAGAAATGACCAAGGCAGAAGAAGCAATAATGCCTTCCCCCAAAACATTCCCAGTGATTCCTTGGCATACTCTGGATTTTTTAAAAACAAGGAAAAAATTTCCTGCTGGTTGCCAAATTGGAAGCTGTGGTAACAGTGAGAGACCAAGGTGGGGAAAAATAAAATAATACACTAAAGTACTATTTTAGGAGAAATGAAGAATAGGTGACCTTTGTCACGATGTTAAAAAGTTTGCTAAGCCTGAACTGCCTAAACTGACACTCAAGAGTTAAACTAAGAAAGCTTTATTGCGCAGGTCATAAAACAAAAAAGGTTCTTATCTGAAAGTGATTTATTGCGCACGCGTTACACATTCCAAATTCCTCTCTTCTTTGTTCGGCAGCCAACTTTGGCAAACGTAGCTTTCATTATCAAAATGTAACCAATTAGTTATTTTCTGTTTCATTTACTTTTTATTATTTTATTATTAAAGTTTGTTTATTAATTAGAATACTTTAAAGACTTATTTTTCTCAATATCTCAAAAGATATGCGGAAGGGAAACAGCCACGGTCCATTGATCTCCAACAGGGTGTTTTTTCCCCTGACAACTTGGTAGCAGAGGATGGTTTTTTGATGATACAAGCTGAGATGACTACAATTTATGGCTGTATTTTCCCTTCATGCTATCTAAAGATAACCGACTAAGCCTAATTAGCAATGTCGAAGAGAAAGAAAAGAAAAAAAAAACACGGACATGGAAAGCGCTCGAAAGAATCCATTCCCTCAGACACAGAGGAGCAAGATTCTTCAGGTGCCGAGCCAGATGTGGGGGAAGGAGTTACAGAAGGCAAGATCTACGGACTGAGGTCAGTAAATGTCCCTCATTATCAAG
Source organism: Natrix helvetica (assembly GCF_964273705.1). NCBI lineage: Eukaryota > Metazoa > Chordata > Lepidosauria > Squamata > Natricidae > Natrix > Natrix helvetica. Next base: position 60,981,470 of record NC_138552.1, read on the forward strand.
ATACAATTAATGAACGGCAAAAGTCTAAACGGCAACTGCCGGCAGAGGAAAAATCCTCCCACGCAGAAAGCAAAGTTTATGAAATCTCCCCAGATGAGCAAGAAATGCAAAGCTATCTATATCAAATAGAACGTTTAGAAAGATATGTTAGGGAGGCGAGAGTGTGTTTTAACGAAATAAAGCGAAGTAGGAGAAGCTCCCCCACTCCCAAAATGTCTGAGGACGCCATCTTGTCTTCTTCAAAACAACAGCCTAAGACACACCCCACAGAGTTCATTGGTCAATTAGAACAAAGAGACATGTACACGTCACCGAGGTCACGTGGTCCCTTTGAGCCCATTGAACTTCCGCATATGTATAGAGGGCTGCAGTCAAGAAGTGAAGCTGCACTGCCATCTGCTGGCGGAGAAAAATCATTACAGCAAAAGATGATGAGGTTTAAAGAATTAGCTATGAGTTTTACAGAAGCCCAAACTTTGCCCTCAAAGGTTAAGTCTTCAACACCCCCTGGCGGTGCGGAATTCTCCCTAGATGGAAAAAGGCAAAGCCAAAGGCAAATTCGAGGAAGCCAATTTGATGTTGCCACGCAAAGGCCAATGATGCAACCCCAGCATCCCCTGGTTCAACAACCAGCTTTGCAACCAGAGCAACAAATCATTCCTCAGCAGGTATTCACAGTCACCCCCTTGACTGGTGAGTCCAAATTAAAGGAGTCAGGAGAGAATTATAAAGCCTGGGTCAGTGAAATTGCGCTCTTGCTTCGAAGAGAAGGCACATATTCCATGGTTTTTAATCCTCCTCCTCCACCGTGGACGCCTGCAATAAGAAACCTCGAAAACAGAGCAATCACGACTTTACTCATGTCAATGGAAATTGAGATCCAAGGTATCTTTCCACCTGATGCAACTGCCCAAGAAATATGGGCTATTTTGGAAGATTGCTACAGGCCCGTTTCAATTGAATCTTCATGTTTGCTCATGTCCGAGTTCCATGGTTCGAAGTTGAAACCTGGTGAACGAATTGGTGGACATTTGACCAAACTGAAAAGAATGAGAAGTGAATTGAGACAAAATGGCCATGTAATCGATGATATCCAAATGATTAGCATCATCATTAACTCATTGAATTATGAATGGAAAGATGCTGTTGCAAAGATTAACTACTTGCCTATTGCTCAACGCACAGTTAACCACGTTTGCAGACTTTTAGTGGAAGATGAAGCTATCAGGTTAGCTACCCCACATCTGCAACGGTCTCCAGCACCAAAGGCTCCAGCCAGACGTCCCTTCCCAGGAAGAGGCTACGCTCCAAGGATGCCAAAATGCTACACCTGCAACCGTGTGGGACATGACACCCGGGATTGTCCCCAACGAGTTCCAGCTCCCGCTACGTACCAGCCCAGAGGAACAGATTCCAGAGGCAGAGGTAGAGGCGGAAGACAAGGTCGTCGTGGTCCAAGGCGTGATTCACAAGCTCCACTTGCAACACTGGCCATAACCAACGTTCCACAACCTGATCCAAAGTTCGACAGAGGTCTTTTGTGGACTTTAGATAGTGGAGCAGCTGTGCACGTTACCCACAGAAGGGAACTTTTCACAGAGATGGGCGAACCAGAGCCCGAGTATCGAGAACTGTATTCCTTCACCAACCACACTTGCAAGGTTATGGGAAAAGGAACTGTTTACATTGAAGAGCTCGATACACACATCCCTGATGTTTATTACATACCTTCAGCAACCAGTAATTTGCTTAGTCAAAGTCACTTGTCTAGAGATTTAAAGTTCCAGGTTCACCACCTCGAAAAAGCAAGTTACTTAGTTAAAGATGGTGATATTGTTGCTGAAACCATGCTGATTGGTGGTGTTTATTACTTAAAGCCAAAGCCTAAAGGGCAAGCACAGGCAAGTATGCAAACTCCAAAAAGGCACAACGTGAACCCAGAGAGAGTTGTCCCAGAGAGAGAAAGCGTTACTGTGCCAAAGGCTCCTAAAGCCAACAAACAGAGAAAACAGAAACAGATTGCTCAGAGCAAGCCTGAGGGTCCTCATGAAACTGTTAATGTTGAGAATTCACTAACTGGTAAACCTTTGCATTCCAGGTGTATTCACAAGTGGCACAGAAGATTGGGGCATGCCAGTTTCCGTGTTCTTAGAAAGATGCCGGAGTTCGCAAAAGGTTTGGATCTAAAGGGGTGTAAGGTGTTTTTGGATTGTGTGGTTTGCAAAAAGGCTAAATCCAAGGCGGCTGCAATTCCAAAACACGCTACACGCCGGTCAACACGCATTTTTGATTTGGTACACACTGACATAGTGGGTCCTTTCCCACCAACACTTGGTGGCAGAAAGTATTTTTTAACAATTGTAGATAATCATTCTAGATATGGATTTGTATATCCTATGAGAGAGAAATCTGAGACCTTTCAGATCTTTAAAGACTTTGCAGCATTTGTTTCTACACAATACCAAGTTCGCATCGCCAGAATCCAGAGTGACCGTGGTGCAGAATTCATGTCTCAGCGTTTCCAGGACTGGATGCGTAAGAATGGAATTCTTCATCAGACATCTGCTCCATATACACCGGCTCATAACGGAGTCGTAGAAAGAAGACAAGGGGTTCTACAAACCATGATGCGTTGTCTTCTAGAAGATGCCAATCTCAGTAACGCATACTGGGGTGAAGCAATCAAATATGCAAATTACATTGTCAACCGTACTTGGAGCAGTGTAATCAATCAAACTCCTTTCTACATGCTGTATGGCTACAAGCCTGATCTCAGGAACCTCCACATTTTTGGTTCATATGCTATGGTGAACACTCCTATAACTCAAGGACCAAAGAGACTAAGATTTATGGGTATTGATGATAATTCAAAATGGTACAAATTCATTGATACTAAACATGTGATTGTCATTTCACAATCTGCTAATTTTGAGGAAGATATTGACTGGTCCAGGATTCATTCCAATGATCCTGAAGTTTATTTTCCTAGAGATGGTGTTCCAGATGCCACGCAGCCTGATGACAATTCGCAGGCAGATATTCCTTCTACCAGTTCTTCACAACCTGATGTTCCGTCTTCTCAAGCCGCGGATGCTGATGCTAGCGACAAACGTGAGGACGAGGATGATGATGATGAAGAAGAAGAAGACTGGTCTGTTGTTCCTAGACGCTCCAAGAGGGCCACAAAAGGAATCCCTCCACAACGTTATTCATGGCAACTGACAAAATCACCATTACCTTTGATTTGCAACGTTACTCTTCCTCCAGAGACATTCACACAAATCAAACAGCTTCCTGATTCAGAACAAGACAAATGGTATGATGCAATGCAGGATGAAATGGACAGTTTGAAGAAACTTAATGTATTCACACCTGCAAAACCTCCAGCAAACAAGAAAGTCATTGGCACCCGATGGGTCTACAGAATCAAGAAGAAACCGAATGGTGAGTCTTTATACAAAGCCAGACTTGTAGCTCAGGGTTTCGCTCAACGTTATCCTGAGGACTACACAAACACTTACTCACCAACAGTCAGAACTGAAAGTGTAAAAATTGCTTTAACCACTGCAACTATTCTTGGTTTAGAAGTTTTTCAATTTGATGTGGACACAGCTTATCTACATGCAGACCTAGATGAAGAGATCTACGTGAGAAGCCCTCCAGGATTCCGAAAGCAAGAAGGGGATACCTGGTTCCTGAACAAAAGTCTTTATGGTCTGAAACAGTCAGGTTTAATGTGGTATTTATGTCTTACTGACAAACTAAATTCAATGGGCTTTATTAAGTCCGAAACTGATGAATGCGTGTTCACAAAAAGATCTAACAATGCATATGAGATAATTCTTGTTTATGTTGTTGATATTGTTTATATTGGTCCAAATAAGAAAATGAGTGAGATTTTTGCCAAAAGTTTGCAGAGATACTTCACACTAAAATCTTTAGGACACATTAGCACTTATTTAGGTGTTCAAATTGAAAAGACACAGAAGGGGTTTAGTCTTTCACAAGAGGAGAAAATTGACCACATTCTACATCATTGCAACATGAAAGATGCTAGCACAACAAAGACACCCATGCAAACAGATTTTCACAACTTAACACATGAACCAAGTCCTGAGTTCGAGGATCAAACACTCTATCGTTCAGTCATTGGTTCACTATTATACATTAGTAGTTGGACCAGACCTGACATCGCACTTAGTGTTAATCTTTTATCACGACACGTAGGTAAGGCAACACAATTTCATTGGTCATGCATTAAGAAGTTGTTGAAATACCTAAAACACACTAAGCACATGAAGTTATTGCTAGAACCAACACACACTGATCAACCAAAGCTGATTTGTTTTGCCGACGCCGACTGGGCGAGCGACAAGAAGTCACGCAAAAGCACTTCTGGTTACATGATGTTCCTTGGCTTTGTGTGTCAGGACTACAATTATGTTCAGTCTTTTACATGCAAGAGACATCATTTCAAATTTTTGTTTGGGTGATAAAATTTTTCAGCGGGGTGTTAAAATCTGCTGTTAGATGTATTCAGAATTAAAATTAAGGGGGAATCAGTGTATTTTAAGACTATTTGTTGTACTGAATGTTTTATGCTCCATAGTAGCTATAGCAACATCAACACAAACTGTTCCTTGTTTAAGCAGACTGATTCGTACCTTTGGCATGGCAACCTTGTATGTAGTTCTATTTCTAAGTTTGTAAAAACCAGGCTACATACAGTATTAGCAGTCATTCTACATGCAATCCCGTACTTGAGAGATACAGATTTAGGATTTAGCAAAAGCATTGCTCTAGGATCTGAATCTAGGACATACCATCACATTGCTCAGCTACTGAAACATGTAGCAGAATAAAAACTGAGTCTTTCAGTTTATATTTTTAAAAATGGGGAAAATATCATCTACTACTTCTTTTTCCAAAAAAGGCATAGCCAATTAAAGGCCAATCCATTACATGCCAGTATGTTGGAGCATAATGTAAGCAAAGTGGGGGGGAATAGCACTTAATGACTGCAGAAGCAGCAATGTGTAAACCACGCACAAAAAGTCTGTGACACTGATGATGAGATGCTTCAACCAAGACTGTATCTCTCTACTTTCATGGTAAGTGCTCTAGGAAGAGGCACTGAGATGACAGATGGGAAACTCTAGTGAAAGTTTACTTTTAACAAAAAGGTGCTTTCAGAACAAATAGATGAATACTGTACATACATATTCCTAACATTTTTTTCCTTAGATTCCACCAAGTAAATCCAGATATAATCAGGCTGCTATTAGGTAAGGTCTTTGCCCTGTATTCAGAATCCTCTCTGAACCAGAGTGATCTCTTGTTGTTATCTTTGTCTAGTAGATCAGCTGACTGATCTCCACCATCAGGGCATCTGAAATCCCAGTGCAAGCAATATTTTCCATCCTTTGCAATGAACCAGGTCAGAAAACAGCCTCCACAATTCCAATCAATATTCCAACCAATATTGATTCTATTGGTGATAGTAACAATCTCAAAAGCCTGACCAAGTTTTTTCTCCTTTCCTCTTCTTCTACTGTAGTGAATTAAGAACCAGTCAATCTAAACTTCTTTTCCAAGTATGCTGTTTCCCAGGCTTAAGATATGTTTTTGTTTAGGTAGTAATTGTTGTTTTTCTTAATTTCCCCAAGGTCATCTCCATGACTTTATATAATACTTCCACCTAAAATGTTTAAGCAAAGCTTGTTAAGTGGGTCATTTTTCCATTGCTAGCATTCCTCATCACCTAATTCTTCACTGACGTGCTTAAGAATGCTACTTCCTGTTTCTTCTAGAGGTTCAGCTGCCATCACACCATGTTGAGACACTATTTTGTTTTTATAATTAAAAAAATGGAGCAAATATGGCTTAGCAGCTTGGTAGCTCTCTCTCTCTCATAACAATCACTAGGATTTCTTTATAAATCACTATAGGATAGTGGGAAATGCAGTACTGACTAAGTGATGGCTTGTATTCTCATATTAGTTATGGGGAATGCTGAACAACTCAAGGTTAATGGAAATGCAGATGTTAATAGAGTTTTCTTCAAAAACTATTTTGAGGAACTGGGCAGTAGAGAGGGCCAAGTAGAAGTGCTCTGACAATACTGTTCCAATCCAACAATCAAGTGTGTCAAGATAAAGGACCCTTCACAGAGAATGGTCCAAAGTTACATTCAATATTAAAAGAAGTTTATTTTCAACACCCAAACAGAATTGGAGAACACTGTAACTTATATCAATGCCAACAGAGGCCCTTAAGCACATAATTAAAATTTTCTGAATATCACACACATACCGTGCTAGCATTTAACCATGGCAATTTTGTGAAACATGCCAGAATGACTGGATTCCCTATGCAATTTCACCAATAATTTGATTGGTGGCCTCCATTTTGCAGTGCAAATTCAAGGAGACCTAACTATAACCTTAAGTGTGTTTTATTCTCCTATGGGTCTTTTCCATGTAATTTCCCAGGAAACATAAATAGGGCACACTCAAAAGGTTCAGAGCCTCCTAAGGTTTCCAATGGGCTATGAATCTTTTGAAGATCTTCATTTTGCAGTGCGAATTCAAGGAGACCTAATCCTAACCCTAAGTGGGATTTTTATCCTATGGGTTTTCTCCATGTAATTTGCCAGGAAACATAGATAGCAAAAAGTTAATGGCCTCCAAAGGTTTCCAACAGGCTACAAATATGTTGGTGACCCCTATTTGGCAGTGCCAATTCAAAGAGACCTAACCCTAACCCTTAGTGGGTTTTTCTCCCTATCGTTTTTTTCTCATGTAATTTCCCAGGAGACATAGTTACGGCACACTTGAAAAGTTAAAACCCTCGTAAGCTAATCAATGGAGTACGAATCTGTTGGCAACCTCCAATTTGAAGTGCGAATTCAAGGAGACCTAACCCTAAATCTAAGTGGAATTTTTTCCCTATGGGTTTTTCCCATCTAACATCCCAGGAAACATATATAAGGCACACTTGAAAAGTTAAAACGCTCCTAAGCTAACACATGGGCTACAAATCTGTTGGCCACCTCCATTTTGCTGTGCAAAATCAAGGAGACCTAACCCTAACCCTAAGTGGGATTTTCCCCCTTTGGGTTTTTCCCATGTAATTTCCCAGGTAGATAGTGCACACTTGAAAAGTGCACAGCCTCCTAAGGTTTCCAATGGGCTATGAATCCATTGGTGACCTCCATTTTGCAGTGTGAATTCAAGGAGATCTAACCCTAACTGTAAGTGGAATTTTTCCCCTATGGGTTTTTCCCATGTAGTTTCCCAGGAAACATAGATAGGACCCACTCGAAAGGTTTGCAGCCCTCCCAGGATTTCCAATGGCCTATGAATCCATTGGTGGTCTCTATTTTGCAGTGCATATTCAAGGAGACCTAACCTTAATCCTAAATTTGTTTTTTCCCCTATGGGTTTTTCCCATGTAATTTCCCTAAAAACATAGATACTCAAAACATCTATATGGCATCAAGTTGCTCTTTATGCTTACTTAAGCATCCCTTCGCGTAATGTAACTAAGATGGGTACAATTGACATTGATGGCAAGAGAAATGATTACAGGCACTGACTACATGGGAATAAATGCCTCAATAGATGGTAGCTCTTGGTTAATTAGAACCCTCTTAGAGCTTTCCAGAAATTATTGTGGTAGGAGGATTCCTTGTTTAAACAGCAGTAGGAGCTCCTGATAGGATTACCTGTGCTGATAATTGGGAGAGTGGAAATGTGAAGAGGTATTTCACAATGTGGATGATGGTTGAGTGAAACTCTGCAAGCAGAAGGAAAATCAGCTCCCCTAAGTGAAGGATTTCAGAAATAAAATTTGAAAGAAGGCAATGGCAATTCATATCTTCCTTAGATATTTATGTAGATGTGGCTGATACATTTAGAGAGGTTTGGGTGCCAGGTAATGAAAGGCACTCCTGAATAAGACAATGTAGAAAAAAATGGATGTGTAAAATTATATACATCAAAGGAAGAAATACAAAATAATGTGTCAAGCTACCAAACCACTCCACCTATTCCACTACAAGCAATGATTTGCTTTAGATCTTAACAAATAAGAATAGCACCATGAAAAAATAAAGCTAAATGGACAGGTTTCAGGAAAGGAAATGGTGCTGTGATCAGATAACTAACATAAAATGGATAGTGAAGTGAACAAGCTATTATAAAAAGGTTTCTTCTGGATTTACTGCTAGGCTGCTTCAGATCTGAAGGCAAGGAGCTACATAAGATGTAGTTGGGAAAAGGCACAGTTATGTTCTGAGGTTATAGGCAGATGAAACAGTGATGTCCTTACAAACTCTGATTTTCCTTTTGAATCCAAAACTTCACAGATTTATACAAACTAACTAGATTTCGGAGTCCTACAGGTTTAGAAATTGCAGTTAATAAGCCATTTTCACAAAATAATTCCTGGATAATCACACTGCCCAGTTTCAAATATAAACATGCAGATGTTCTTGTGAGTCAAGGAATGCAAAAAAATAGGGAAAGGAGGGACCAATTAAACCAGTTTAGAAATGTCTTGAAGTAAGAAAAGAAAAGAAAAGAAAAGAAAAGAAAAGAAAAGACAATACAATACAATACAATAGCAGAGTTGGGAGGGACCTTGGAGGTCTTCTAGTCCAACCCCCTACCTAGGCAAGAAACCCTATACCATTCCAGACAAATTTATTTATTTTTATTTATTATTCACACTTATAGACCGCCCCCTCTCCCGGAGAGGACTCGGGGCGGTGTACAGTCACTAAAATACGTTGTAAAATATATACATAAACAATTAAATTAATACTGGTGAAGGAGGTTGTGAGACTGTAATAGAATAATAAATATAATACGTTAAAAGCCTATACAACATCTTCTTAAAGACTTCCAGTGTTGGAGCATTCACAATTTCTGGAGGCAAGCTGTTCCACTGCTTAATTGTTCTAACTGTCAGGAAATTTCTCCTCAGTTCTAAATTGCTTCTCTCCCTGATTAGTTTCCACCCATTGCTTCTTGTTCTGCCCTCAGGTGCTTTGGAGAATAGTTTGACTCCCTCTCCTTTGTGGCAACCCCTGAGATATTGGAACACTGCTATCATGTCTCCCCTAGTCCTTCTTTCTATTAAACTAGACATACCCAGTTCCTGCAACCGTTCTTCATACGTTTTAGTCTCCAGTCCCCTAATCATCTTTGTTACTCTTCTCTGCACTCTTTCTAGAGTCTCCACATCTTTTCTACATCGTGGCGACCAAAACTGAATGCAGTATTCCAAGTGTGGCCTTACCAAGGCATTATAAAGTCGTATTAACACTTCACGTGATCTTAGTTCTATCCCTCTGTTTATGCAGCCTGTGTTGGCTTTTTTGGCAGCTGCTGCACACTGCTGGCTCATATTTAAATGTTGTTCACTTGGACTCCAAGATCCCTTTCACAGTTACTACTATTGAGCAAGCTACTACCTATACTGTACCTGTGCATTTTGCTTTTGTTGCCTAAATGTAATACCTTACTCTTTTCACCATTGAATTTCATTTTATTAGATAGTGCCCAATGTTCAAGTTTGTCAAGATCCTTATGTATCTTTAGCCTATCTTCTGGAGTGTTGGCTATTCCTGTCAGCTTGGTGTCATCTGCAAATTTGAAAGTGATGAATATTTTCTTAAATAATGATATATTTCTAATTGACTAAGTAAATATGTTTTTTATTTTAATTTATATTTCATACTGTGGTCTTTACCATTTATACTCATACATAACTTGATTTTAAATAATGATATGTAGTTTTTAAATGACAAGCTATTTAAATAACTATAACTAAATTCATGCTATTTTGATAATTTGTACTTAAGTTATTTAATGTTACCAAGCTTGTAATTTTCTTGTCTGTTTTATGGTTTTCTATTCTTTTTATTAAAATGTTCAATAAAAAGAGGATGTATAATATCTAGATGTATCAGCTTGATGATGGATATTAAATGTTTCATATGAGAATCTGAATAGTTCTGTTCCAACCAGATTATGGCAATATTTTAATTTTTTTTAAAAAAAAATAATAATCTCTTCAGTTTAAGATACAAATCTGTAAATTGATACCATTGAACTTTAAGATGCTCAATTTTGAATAGACAAAAGATTGCACTAGTGGAAAATAATAATCTGCTGTAAAACTGAATTTAGAAACTTATTAGTCAAGACACAAAATGTCACTGCAGCTTTCAGAAAGACTTGAGATCAATAATACATCAATGTGACTATTAGACTCCCCTGTTCCATCTGACTCTGTGTGTGTGTGTGTGACGTTTTATAAAGCAAAGCATCAGTGCTGGGCATTTGAATTTAGCAGGTGCCTGTGTTATGGAAATACATGAATACATAAGCAGAGTACTTAAAGAAGACTGACTCATTAAGCAATTGAGGTCTTACAAAAATATAAAGCATTCATCATTCAGTTAGATTTAGAGAATGGCTTTAGTCTGCTAGTAAATAGTCACTGTATTTGAAGTAAAAGCTAGATTTATTAACAAATGCCTCAGACAAAAATCCTCTTCAGAGAAGTCAAAACATTGTGCTCATGCTGGAGCCCATCATCAGGGAATTTCTCTCTCTCTCTGGAATATGTGCATTGTATTTATATGACACCATGCTGTGAGCAGCTTTTAGATATCAATTAGGGTGTTGATGACTGACTATTAAGTTGTTGATTATTATTTCCTTGTGTTGCTGCACCCTCAGATCCCAAATACCTCATGCACTGGTGGTAGATCAGCACTCCTGTTATCTGACAAGGGACCCGTTTCCCTGGCTTCAATCATTTATTAGGCTATTCTTGTCCCTGCTTGGCCAACAATCATAGTAGCTATGAAATTGAATGCATGCATTCAGTTTCTCTAGCTATTTCCCCTCCTGCTAGGCCCAAAAAGAACACATGGACATGGTCTCAATCATGCAGTTATAGCCACAATCATGATTTTTCAGTCTATGTACCCCTTGCAAACAACCCCAGAATAGAAAAGTCTTACTTCTTGGATACATATTGAAGAAAGTGAAGCAGAAGGAGGAAGAGATAAAGGGGAGGAAGGAAGTTATTTTAATGTCAGTTTTGTTATTTTGCAATTTGAGACGCATCCAGATTTATATGGTGAGGAGGAAAACTAAGAACTAAATATAAGATCCTCCAAGATACAAATGAAAGAGATGGACTGAAATTACCTGATTTTAAATTGAATTGTGCAGCCTCCTATTTGGTTTGGATGAAGGAATAACTAAGAAATAAGAATCATTTTTATTTAGGACTTCTAGTTAATATCATGGTGAGGTCACTCCCCTGCCGAGTTCTCCACATCGGTGGGGTCCAAAAGGAGCCAAAGCTGCCCTGTAAGGGCGGTGAAGCAAAGAAGGATGCCCTTTGAGGTCGCAGAGAGTCACAACTCTCCTGCCTAACCTGGGGTTTTCTTTCCCTCTCAGTCACAACAAAGAGAAGAGGCAGCCTAAAGATGGCTGCCACATAGCTGGGACAGCCGAGGAACAACTAAGACGGATGCTGGAGCGAAGTAGGTGAACAATGACTGGAACTGGGGGAGAGGATTCCTTTCTACTTAAAACCTAACCCCAACGAATAATTTAGAATCACTTGCTCAGAACTATTTGCTAAAGTAGCAATTAAGCATTTTGAGAAAAATACCAAACCATAAGGAAAAGAATTAAAGAGAGAAAAATAGCAAACTTCTAAAAATACAGGAATTGGACTGTTAAACTGGGAAAGCATGGTAATGGGAAGGCCTTTTAAAATGCTGGAATTATTTACTTCAAAAAACATATTCTGCTTTTATAATTGAATTGCAATTTAAACTATTAAAATCAGACTGTCTAGTGGCAACACCGAAATTTAAGTTGAGAGTGCCGCCTGCTGACGAAAGGAAAATATACAAGCCTGGGAATACTTATTTGAAGGACTATGAAAATATTTACAGGACTATATTTAACTACTCCATGACTACTGGATTTAAATATGAGAACAAGGAAGATATTCAATTAAAGTGACCCCTGAATATTATGCTAGAAGATTGAACCTATAAAGGGGACTTAAACAGATCTGTGGCTAACTCCCTGGACTATCTAAATGAAACTGATTGATTATTTATGAGATACAAAGAATTGTGATTATTGTACTTCTTGAAGGGCAACTTTAGGACTGAATAAATGGTCCTTGGAGTATTGATCAAAAGTGGGATTTATTAAAAGAAAATGAGTGGAACAATGAATGACATGGTGATTGTTCAAAGCATAAAGGACATTATGGAGAAAGGATACAAGGAGATTATGCAATAAATGGAAAATATTATATGAGGGACAATGAGTAAAGATCAAGACACCCAGAAAAGAGAGGAGCTAGCAGAAGGAATGGAGGATAGGAGAGAACTGAGGAATCAGTGAATAAAAAAGAAGACAAGGAGGAGTCAATAATAAAAATAACAATGACTGATGAATTAAACCAGGGGGGAAATATTTTAAGAGAGTTAAAAAGAGAATTGTTGATACAGGAAGATATGGAAGATTTGAAAGGAAGATAGGGGTTCTGGTATCTATTTTGAAAGCTAGGCAGTGGAAGAGGGTAGAGATGGGGAGAAACACCTAGACTGAATAGTCATAATGCAGATCCAAGAGAAGAATAAGGGAGGAAAATAAAAAGAAAGAATAAGAATCAAAGCACCTTTTTTAGAATGGTGGCATGATTAGAAGGTAGAAATAAGAGAATGGAGGAATATTTATATTTATATTTATATTTATATTTATATTATGTTATATTACACACACATACACACACACACTTTTATATAATGAAAAAAGCAATAATAAAATGGGAAAACTAAACATTGAATGATGGTATTATTAAGTAAATTCAAATAATACTGGGATTGGCATTGGAATAATATATTGAAACATTGAACAGTTAAACAATGAAAGAACATATCATAATGTAAACATGTGTGTCAGTATCAGAATTATATAGATTTGATGAATGTAAAGAATATGATTAGAATAATTCTGTATGTTTAAATAATATTGTGATTGTATTAGAACTGGGCATTGAAATATTTTTTTAAAAAACATTTTTATTTATTTTTGGACAAAGACAAACAAACATAAAAATGAAAAAACCATCTTCCATTACAAATTGTAGAAAGTGTGTCAGTTGGTTACAGTATTTCCATGCTACTCTTCCATAGTCATAAACTGCTTTTCATATCAAATCACATATTTTAAATTCACCTATATTCATGTATATCACGATTATTATATCTCAACCTTAATTTGACTATAATTGTTTTTACATCCTTTTATATATAATATTCAAAATCTAGAATAGGATTATATGATAACATTCTATTAAATCATCCTAAAATCATCCAATCTCAATACATCTTTAGAACATATTCTAGATAAAACTTTTAAACCTCCTCTCATAATCTCCATGTGTTGTTTATATAAAACTTTCATATTATTAAACTAATATATCTATATGTATTGTTATCATTATCAATCACTATAGCTATTGTCACTTCATTTTATACATACTACTAGTAAACTAAATTTAGCTTAGTTTTTATTATACATTTTCATTACATCAACCTGTATCTTTCCAGTAATAGTGCAATCTTATATCTGTTGCCATTTGTAGCATTAATGTTCTAGTTACTTTCTTTCTAAATCTTGTATAAACTTCTCTTCGCAACATGTTGTTCCTTTCGTATCTCATAAAAGCTTGAAACCCAACATCTGTTCTTTCCATCAGCTTATCTTTGGTTATCACTGGTGCTTCTGTCAAGATTTCTCTCCTTATCTCTGTTAATTTTTTCTCTCTTCTTCTTTTGTGCTTTGAAGTCTGGAGTAGAGTTCCAATCCATCCATCTCCCCTTTCCATATTCCACTCTTCCCATTACCAACCACACTCACTTTGTTGTCAGTATCCACAGTTTTCTTATCTCTTTGCTCATTTTTTTCTTCCATTTTTTGAACTCTGTCTTCCACATTCTTCATTTAATAAACATCCTCAATTTTTCCATCAAATTTTTCTGTTTTGTATTCCATATAATCCAATCAATTTTCAATTCTCTCTGTCACAATTAATAGATTTTGAATTTCAAACATAATCATTTGCAATGTTACAGTTCCTTTTTCCTGAGCCGTTCTTTCAATTTTGCAGGCACTGCCACTATAGGGTTCAAGGCTATTTTAATAAACTTCAAACAGGTTCATTTATTATCTTTCAAGTCAAAATGTTGTCTTCCCTCCAATAGCTAGTAGAACTCCCAAAAAGCACCTGTATAAACAACTTGTGCTCTTCCTACTATCACTATCAGTAAACAAACTGAAAGAACCTTGAATCTCAAGTGATCAAAGAGAAAGAAGAAAAAACAATGTATCCACCCTCCAGCCTCTAAGTGGCAGTGTAACTGCTTTTCCTCCATTGTTACAACCCTCTTTATAATCCTTCTAATTATCTTCTTCATATTCCAAGCTTAAGAAAGAAAAAAACCCTTAAATGGAGATCAAAAACAATCCAATCAAGCATTATTTTAAAAAAGGAAAATTTTAATCCAGATTTAAGCAAAAGTGAAAAAGAAGAAGAAAGAATTAATCCATTCAGTTTTAAAAATAGGGAGCCTTTGCAAAAATTCCATCCGTGAAAAAAAAAATAGAAACAGGATAACACACTAGATTTAATGTAGATTAATTTCGCTGCTTACAGTCTTCTGTCTTCAATTTTAATTTAACTTAATTTGGGGGGGGGGTAGTCTCTTTTTCTAATAATAAAATTTCCGCACCAATTCAACACACTTTCTCTTTCCGCTTTCTTCCCATTCCGGAGTTGTCCCAACTTCAGCAGCTTCATTAGTTGCATTTCTGTCGCCAAAAGAAAAGACTATTCCTAGATCTTTCAAGGATTTTGCAGTGTCCCTGAGATCAGCAGGAGGTGCCCTTCTCAATCACCGCCTTTATTGGATGGTTTAGGTCCGAATGGACCATCCAGAGGCAGAAATATTGACTGTGATCTCAGAGCACCAAGATCGCACGTCATGCCGTCGCGACGTCAGCTCTCTTCTCTGTGCATTGAAATATTGAATAATGAAATAATGAAGGATTGTATCTTAATACAAATAGATGCAAAAAGTGAAATATGGGAAGTAAGTTAAAAATGAGCAGGAAGCAAAGCACCAAAATGGGCAAGAGATGTTGAAGAGAAAGAAAATATCTTTTAATATAAGGGTGACATGATTGAAAATCAGAATAGAGACAAAAATAAAAGAAAGAGGGAATATTAGTATATACATTTTTACAGAAATAAAATAAAAACAATAACAAAAGGGAAGTTTAGAAATTGAATGGCGGTATTATTATGTATGTTTAAACAATATACTCTGAAAAATATATCAATTTTAAAGTAATATATCATTGGTACATGACACCAAAGAAACTCTCTAAGATGAAAAAGACATCTTAGATATGAAAAACATGAAGGGACCTTTTTCATGCTTGGTGGATTTGTGAAAAAGCAAAAAACCTACTGATACAAATCTATATCATGATGCAAACAGTTTTAAAAATTAACATTCAAAAGAAACCAAACCTTTTCTTATTATGGCACTCAAGTAAAAAAGCCCATGGACATTGATTTTATATATGTTAACTGTAGTGAGGTTATTATATGCACAAAGATGGAAAGCTACAGAAAGATGGAAGAAGGATTGTGAGGTGGGCTGAGTTTGCACGAATGGCTAAACTGACTTATTTGTTTAAGAAGGGAACCGTTATAAAATACTAGAAATCTTTTACAGTCTTTTTGTTGAAAATGGATAAGAATTAACTGCTAATTTTGGGATTTGTTTATTTAAAAGTTTTATTTATGGAAGATGAGAAGTGTGAAATACAATATGGTAGGACCGCGATGGCAATCTCTCCGGGTACACCAGCTGTCACCCGTTGTTCTTCCAGGTTCCGGCACACACATGCATGCCAGCCAGCTGGTCTTCGTGTGCATGGGAGTGCTGGCCAGCTGGTCTTCGTGTATGCATGCATGCCGGAAACCGGAAGACCAGCTCAGCTTCCCAGTGTGTGCATGCGCACTGGGCATCTGCTCTTCTAGTTTCCAGTGCTCCTTTGCATGCACGTGCACTCACAGCCAACATTGTGGTAGACAGTATTGTTACATTTGTGACAGCTGGAAAGATGTTCTGAAGTCACTTCTTTAGAAACTTTTCTATGTTTTGCTTTTTACTCACTCTTCACTTTTTCATTTACTCTTTTAACATCTTCTTTTCTTTTTCTGTTTATTCTATGTTTCTGTAGTTATTTTAAACATCTTTGTAAAATCTTCTTTTAATAATTATTTTAAAAATAAAAGAAACGAAAAGAAATTCAGTCCGACTTTGTATCTTCAAGTCCAGTTTCATAGTCCTTTCATAGCTACTTGGAGTTATAGGACGATCATAAATATTAAAACATTGAGCCAAATCAGTGGTCAGCTTGTAGAAAATCCTAGATTTTTTTCAGCTTTACCCAAGTCAGAGTGAGAAGCATTTTCAGTGCATAGTCCTTCATTCGCTTAAGCAAAAGGTAATATCCATTTCTTCACAGAACTGAAGCTGTAAGAGTTGAAGCAGACAAAGAAAAAACAGTTCTCCAGCTAAAGGAATCAGCCTCATAAACAACCACCATTGGGCTTAACGCCACCAAGTGTCATATCAGATATATATGAAAGGATGGAAGAATCCTTGGCCATAAATCCTTGAAAATATATTGAAGAATCCCTTATATAATTCCACTAAGTAGACAATCAACTGTTGTATATGACTGAATTGTTGTCTTCACTAAAGATTTTAATCTAGCTGAAGCATGACTATTAGCCTGCTGCCAAGTCAGGCTCAAAAATTGACCTAAAACTGTGAAGTATAGTTTACTGTAATTTATTGCCAAATCCTGTTGAAAAAGTCTGACAGCTTGATTAACCCCTTTCTGATTCAGAATAGCTTGGGTTTAAATAACTGCATGAATTTTTGTGGCGCATTGGAGAGCTAACTTTGAGGATCTGATCAAGCAAGTGACTGTCAGCTATGAAATCCATCACTTATGAAAGGGTTAGTGTTGGGGGGAAGAATAATGCTATGGGCAAGAATGAAAGATGCTTAACTGACCAGTTTAAAGACAGACTATCAGATGAAATGCAGGATGAGCTCCTCCATCAAGACATCCAAAAACAGGTGTCAGCATTAATTAACAACTGTCTGTATTCATGGAAGACTTGAAGAACCGGGTATGGGAAGAAAGCAAACATACCTCGATTCTTTCATTCTCTCCTTCCTCTCCCTATCCACACAAGATAGACTTTAACAACCTACACAGTTACAAAGTAGCAGAGACTGAGAAAAATTATACCAATGCACATATGGGAAACCTGACTCCACACATGAATGCCCTACCAAGGCATAACAAAATGCCATTGTGAACAAAAAAGAATTTCTCATGAGTAGAAGATGTATTGTTAGGTAATGAAACAGTCCCAATCCTTGAGACTCAGAAACTGAGACAATCAGTATGGCCCAGACATCTGGGGTTATACAACAATATTTAGTTGTCCCTATTACCTTAGTAAGCCCGTGTGGCATAGGATACAACTGTAAGCCACAATAGATTTTGGCATCACAGATAAGTTCAGTAAATTACCCACAAAAATAGGCTTTGCCCATTTGAAATTTGATGGTTTGCACTTATACTCAGGACCCATTGCAGAGTGTTCAGACATTTTACAATTCACCATTAGCCAATATCAGGAAACCTGCCATTTTATTACACTGTCTGTCAGGCGTGCCTCCATCAATAACAAGAAAGAAAACTCTCAATTCCATTGTTTGTGGAAATTAAGATACTTTTACTAGTTATGAAAAGATAGCAGCGAAAGAAAAGCAAGATCTGACCCCAGGGTCTGCAGGGGCCCATTCCCCCCTTGGTGGGGCTTGGATGGCTGCTGCTGCTGCTGCTGGGGCTCTCCCATCCCTATCAGCTCCGCTGTCAGCCCCCGGGGTCTCTCGGTGTTAGCCAGATCTTCCGCACGTCTCTCTTCTTGCTCAGCAAATTCATCTTCCCTCTCAGCACAACTTTCGCAGTAATGGCATTTCTCCCATGCCTCTTGAAGAAGTTTCAAAGCATGAGTCATTATGAGGTCCTCTTGCTCAGCCTCCTGCCAGGTAGCCTCAGGTCACCAGCGTCGGCTGGTGGTAACTCCGGCAGGAATCTCCTCAGGATCACTCCTCTGTCAACCATCTGGGATGGACAGATCTTTTCTCCAAATCCAGTTCAGCCATCTGTTCCATTTCCAGGGGATAGGTGGATCTGGTAGCCCCCATGTCCTCCTGGTCACTCCCTGGATTGGACATTGTTGGAGGATGCTTAGGTTTATTTTTCTTTATGTGCACTCCCCTTGGAAGGTGTTCGCTCCGGGATGAGTGTGAAAGGTAGATCTTGCTTAATGTCAGGCATGCCTCCATCAATAACCAACAAAGAAAACTCAATTCCATTGTTTGTGGAAATTAAGATACTTTTACTAGTTATGAAAAGATAGCAGTGAAAGAAAAGCAAGATCTGAACCCAAAAGGCACAAACAAGTACATATCAAATAATTACCCAGCCCCCTCCCTCCAATGACCCCACCCCAGTGTCCAATCGTCAACTCCCTAAGGTGTCATGTGGATTGCATCTTCAAAAGGCATCGTCAGGTTGGTATGTGAGACGGTTGGCCTTGACCAGACTCAAACACCGGCCACCAGCATGTGCAGAAGATGGTGATAACAAAACTCCCTTTTCTATTTCTCCTCCAGTACCATATAATTCCCATCCCAAATACCATGCCCCCACCCTCCCCGTTTCTATGGCAGCTGATAGCAAGCAAGTGAAGCAGAGACTGACACTGTATTCAAAAGTCCAGGTAATGGATTAGCTACAGATGCACAATCTATATATTCATTAGATCCATGATAACATCATCTTTGACTCCTCAGATTGCAAAGCTTATAGATTGCAAAAACTCCATTCTCTTCATTCAGCAAGTGCACTCTCCAATTTAGCCTGTTGAGTATATGGATAATTCTGATAGGTTTGCAGGGGCACAATGGCTCAGCAGTTAAAGACACTGAGTTGGTTAGCTGGGAAGCTGACAAGTGCCATTCCTGCTCCAGCTGCTGCCCACCTAGTAGTTCAAAAGCATGCAAATGCAAGTAGATAAATAAGTACCACTTCAGTGGGAAGGTAACAATGTTCGGTGCACCTTTGGCTGGCCACATAACCATGGAAATAGTCTTTGGACAACGCTTGCTCCTTCAGCCTAGAAACATAGATGAAACTGCCCCTTACGGTCAGACATGACTGATAGGGAATCCTTTACCTTGATGTGTTTGCAAAGGAAGAATCACAGAACCATCCTGTCAGTTTTATGACTGAAAAATCAATCTTATTGATTCACACAAAATGTCACTACCTAATGTCAAATACAATTTGGCCTGTCTAAAGACATTGAATGATAAGAACCTATAGAAAAGTTTGAACTCCCTTATGCCAGTATTTCTATTTTTCAAGAATACCCTTATATGTAGTCCATGAGTATCAGCTCCTGAATTTTGTAACCATTAGAGATTACTACCTTCAGACAATTATTTCTGAACTCTTAGAAGAGTTGAAGAAAACAATCATTTTACCAAATTGGGGCATACAATTTGAAGGGAGTGGTGGTACAATAAAATGCTTTTGATTGTAAATATTGGAAGAAAGAATAAAAATCTACATCTTTTGACCTCCAGCTGGCAAAAGTAACTTCTAAAGATTCACAAATTTCATTTTCCATTTTTTTCTGGACAATACTTTGATTATCTATTTAAACAATTTGCTTTTCTCTAAAGCTCCTGACTTTCATGCCACTCAAGTTCAAACAGTTCTTCAATACTTTCCTGTCAGCCCCACTGGAGACCAGACCATGAAATCAACTTCTCAGGAAGGCTAAAAGTATCTTTATTGATATTGGCTGTAATAACAGAAACCTGCAAATCTGATTGTGCTGTTTCTCCTCTTCCTCCTCCTGGTTCAGTGAAGTAGAGATGTCTACCTAAGCTTCTTCTGAAGGTTATATGGCTATTCTGGACTTTAAAAAAATACTTTAGTTCCTTTTGCCTGGGTAAAAAGCTTCTGCATATCTCTATCAAGGTCATCTTCTCTACTCTCTATACCTCATGACTACAGTCTCTAGGCCAAGGGCGTCAAACTGGCAGCGAGTTTGACACCTGTGCTCTAGGCTAATTTATAAAACTATGTTGTTGATCACTATGTGTGGAACTATTTGGAATTCATAAGAACCCAGCATCTAAGGTAGTTTATAAGAACTTCTCTACATTTTCAGTCATGTGCAAATTTGGAAGGAGTTTGACCATTTTGACTATAGAATTTGTCCTAATTTTGCTGTTCTGACCACACAATTGAAAAGAATTCAAATGAGATTCTGAAGCCCAACAAGCCTTTTTTTCAGTTCAAACAAGCATTCATTTCTTGGTTTAGCTTTCAGCATACAAATCCCATTCCAGTACATTCTTTGAAAACTTATACTAATGCAACCTAAAATTACATTTTTTTCTCTTTATGTGCACTGAGAGCATATGCACCAAAGACAAATTCCTTGTGTGTCCAATCACACTTGGCCAATAAAGAATTCTACCTATCTATTTATTTGCCCTTTTTGCAACCATATTACACTTTAGGCCAGGGGTGTCCAAACTTGGGAACTTTAAGACTTGTGGACTTCAACTCCCAGAATTCCCCAGCCAGCTGGCTGGGGAATTCTGGGAGTTGAAGTCCACAAGTCTTAAAGTTCCCAAGTTTGGACACCCCTGCTTTAGGCCATCTCAATTCAAACAGAAAGTGATTGCTAATACATTTATCTTCCACTTGCAGCAGAGATATCATTAAACAGCAAAACAGTTGATATCATTAAACAGCAAAATGCCACCTTTGTGAATACCAAGTTATTAAATACTATAATAGATTATGTTATAAATAAATAAAGCCCTATTTGCAGACACGTATTATATATATATTCGTAGATTTTCATGGGTGTAGGTATGCTAGTCTTGTTGTATTCGGGTCTTTTACACCACGTGTGTATGTGTGTGTGTTGTATTTGTGCTGATAAGTAAATAAAGGGAGACTAGTATAGATCTATTTCAAGCTATTTAGCTCTCATCAGCTAAATCATCATATATATATATATATATATATATATATATATATATATATATATATATATATATATATATATATATATATATACACATACATACATACATACATACATACACATACACATACACATACACATACACATACACATACACACATATATATATATATGAGAGATGCGGTGACTCAGTGGCTAAAATGCTGAGTTTTTCAATCAGAAAAGTTGGCAGTTCGATGGTTCAAATTCCTAGCGCCATATAATGGAGTGAACTCTTGTTACTTGTCCCAGCTTCTGCCAATCTAGCAGTTCTAAAGCACATAAAAATGCAAGTAGAAAAACAGGAACCACCTTTGGTGGGAAAGTAATAGCGTTCCATGCGCCTTCAGCATTTAGTCATGCCAGCCACATGACCACGGAGACAACTTCAGACCACACTGGCTCTCACCTTTGAAACGGAGATGAGCACTGCCCCGTAGAGTCGGGAACGACTAGCATATATGTGCAAGGGGAAACTTTACCTATGCTATATGATTTTCCTATGCTATATGCTTTACCTATGCTATATTTATTTATTTATTTTATATTTGGTGCTTCTAGACCGCCCCCTCTCCCAGAAGGGACTCGGGGCGGTGTACAGTCCATAGAGAATATCACAAAATACAATAAAAAGTTAAATATGTACAGTTTGGAGGAGGTTAAAATGCAATTAAAAGAACTGTACAAAGCTAATATAAATATAAGTTTTAAATCCCTAAAACAGCCACAACAAATTAAAAAACCCCTAAGATAACCAGATAATAATACATTTGCCAGGAGGGACAGTTGTAATTATGCCAGGCCTGCTAATCGGAACAGGTGAGTCTTCAATTTTTGCCGGAAGGAGCGGAGGTCAGAAGTGGTTCTAATGTCGGGGGGGAGGTCATTCCAGAGGGTTGGGCCCATCACAGAGAAGGCCCTACTCCTTGGTGTCGCCCGTTGGCATTGCCTAGTGGACGGCACCAGGAGAAGTCCCTCCCTGTGTGAGCGAATTGGCCGCAGGGATGTATGTGGGAGGATGCGATCCCGCAAGTAACTAGGTCCCGTGCCATGGAGCGCTTTAAAGATGGTAATCAGCACCTTGAAACGCACCCGAAAAACCACAGGTAGCCAGTGCAGCTCGCGCAGGAGAGGTGTTACGTGGGAGTACCTCGTACTCCCCATCACAGCCCGCGCGGCTGCGTTCTGAACTAACTGTAGTCTCCGGGCGCGTCCCAAGGGCAGCCCCATGTAGAGAGCATTGCAGTAATCCAGGCGGGACATCACCAGCACATGAGTGACCGTGCGTAGGGCATCCCGGTCCAGTAGTGGGCGCAATTGGCGCACCAGGCGAACCTTTTTCTTTGTTTTGTATTTTATCTTTATTGATAAAAGAATAATTATAAATGTAAAAAAGAACTAGCAGCTGCAATTCCACATTTTTGTGTATCTAATGTCATTAATAATAAGATTGTATCATAGTTATAGACTATTCATGGTCTTTTGCAGTCACCCTCCAGTGAAAATTCTGTGTGATTTGTTGAAATTTGTAATCTGTAAATTCAGCTATCCTCTTATTTTCAAGACTATTCGTTCCAGTTCCAGTCTCTGCTGGAACTGCAAGGAAATTCCATTAGAAAACCACAAAAATTAATCTTATTCTGCCCTCCTGTGGTCAATCCTGATATCACGATGCCTCAGACATGCCGATAAATTCTGCCACTACAAGGAGGAAATTAAACGTTGTCATTTTATAAACATTTAATATATAAAATTGGATAAATATAAAAAGCTATTCTAGTGATTTAGCACAACTCCTGTATAAGAACAACAAGCAAATAAAAATCTTAATTTTAAAAAGCGGTTTTAATGTGGATCAAAAATAGGGTTCCCTCACATGATTAACATTTAAATGTCATTTTAATACATTTTTTCTTTATATTATGTCTTCCAAAACATATTATTCATTTTCTTGACCCCTAACTAATCTGTTTTGGAAAGAATGCACTGATTTTATCCAGTCGTTGTCATTTATTAATATAGATTTTTTAAAAATAAACATTTTCTTTTCCCCTTGAATAATGATGCCATTATAAAAATTATAACATTTATTTATGTTGAGAATTACAGGTAACCTGTTTACATGATTTTCTCTGGAGTTTTCATTTTCACATGAAACTTTCACATGAAAACTGAAGTCACACTATAATTTTTTATGATTTTTTTTTTCAAAATTAAGACTTAAAACTATTTTCTAGGTTTGTAAGCTATCAACTAGCCAAAAAGGGTAGATTTGCACAACTCCAAAAATAGTTAACCACATTTAGCATCTGCTAGATCTTAAGATGGCTGGGTTAAGCATGTGGTAATGGATAAAACTAGTGAATGTGGGAACTTGATATGCATTTTCCACATACTGGCCTAATATCTTATTACACTATTAACAAAATTTCCTTCCTCTTCCAAATAAACAGACACAACTGATCTTTTCCTGGCCAACTTTTTTTTTCTACCTTCAAGGCAACTGTGTGGAGAAGTCACTTCAATTTTCTTGGCAACATTTTTGGAAATAGTTTGTGATTGCCTTCATTTTAGGACTGAGAGAGAGCCATTGACCCAGTCATCAGCTGGCTTCATGGCTAGGCTAGGCTAGGATAAGAGTTAATATTCTTAGTTTCTAGACAATGCTTTTAACCATCAAACTACTTCTCTTAACTAAATAAGCCAAAATATCTAAGAACAGAATTTTCCTTATCTTCTAACAAACATCTCATAGCATAGGAATTTGTGGGAACAGGCAAAGGATGAAATAAGTGCTGTGCTCCTTTTGCATGTGAGTGGTGCCATTGTACTTATCTGTATCAGGGGAGAAATCTGCAACGTGACATTGTGATCCTTGTTTCATCATTTTAATGCAACCACCAGATTCTGTGGAAACCTCTGCTCCATTGTCTCATTTGCCAACCTGTGGTGCTTTGCACACACAGAAAGGCAGCTTTCTAAGGCTTCCTTTTTGGTGACTTTCAGATATTTGCATTTCTATGAACTATTTGCCATGACTTCGATAATTTATGATAAAGCAAGCAATGTATACCGTGCATCTCATTCGTTGGTATCCTTAATTAAATTAGACACATTTTGACAGATTTAATCAGTGTCCAAGCCAGGACATGTCTGATACCTAATGAAGCTTGTTTAGAAGAAAACACCTGCAAAAAATTGTACACAAAAGTGCTTTTTCAAGAGGCAACAGGACTTTTTCTTTGAAGATGTTTTGCTTCTCATCCAAGAAGCTTCTTCAGCTCTGACTCCGATTCTGAATCTGAAAATTGTACACATATCTTCCTGAGCTCTCTAGATAAGGAAAAGTCCTGGGTGAGCAGAGATAAGGAGTGGAATATTTTGAATACCATCTCAGGCTTCTAATTAATTAGTGGGTTTAAGGAATTTCTTTATTTACTCTCAATCTCCATGACTAACCTGAAGTCCATTATTTTCTGTGTTTGCCATCTGCAATTCCTCAGCATTTTCAATCCATTTCTTTCTCCTCGCTGTGAAAAAATAATCCTGTTCTACTTTTCTATGTACTAAGACTTTGCAATTGAATTAATGACCATGCACACCAGTATACTATCACAGAAAAGTGTAGAGTTACAAAATAGGTTATTCAGTAACAATGCACACACTTTTCAGGCGTTTTTTAACTGCTGCACAAGCAGAAATTTGGTCAATTTCTGTATTTCCATCATTAAACAGAAGCAGACACACCCTTTCCATAGTGTAGAGTTAAAAGCATACTATATCGGCTTCCAGTTCCGGTTCCGGTTCGCGACGGGCAAGTTTTTGCTCGCCCCGCGCACTCCTGGTGGGCTCCCCCTTGACCCGGGGGGCACAGGACGCCCTGGAGGGACTCCTGCCGAGGGGGCGGTGTAGCGGGGGACCCCCTGTGTCGGTGGCAGCCGGGGGGCTCCCCGCATCGCCCTAGGCATCGGGAGGCAAGAGGGGAGGCGCCGCGGCGTCTTCGCGATGAGGCAGCTGGACGAGAATCAAGATTTGAAGGACGCAGTTGCTGTGCGGTGAGGTGGAAATTCCCTCCCATTCCCTTTCTTGACTGAAGGGGAAAAAAAGATTGTCAGCCTTTTGGAACAAACTTTCAACTTGTTTTTGGGAAGTGTGATTGGAGGGAGGGGGATTTCCCCCCCCCTTGGACAAGCGGCTTTAAACTGTTTTGCTCTCTGCCCCCAGAGGAGGGGGGGAGCCCTACAACGAAATCACGGTCATAGCAAAGGCAGTTTTTTTTTCTGCAATTGTGAAAATGAGGTGATGATCTGTTTCTTTATGAAAATTTTGAAAACTTTTGGCTTGTTGCCTTCTGATCCCGGAGCTGGCAGGGCAAGATGGCACACTTCCGTCGTCTTCACAGACATTGAAATTTGACTCCACCCACAGAAACTGCTGGCATCTTGTCTTTGTCTCCGTAACACTCAGATAAATCTCTTGCTACATTTTACCCTGGGCTTGGAACAAAGGACTTTATTGCTATATCGCCAGGAGCTGAATTGAGAAAAGGTCCTTATCTGCTTGGACTCCCTGCCTCGTAACCTCTCTTGGCAGTCTACCTCCCTAATTATTCCTTCTCTGTACTGACATTGTTCTCTCTTTGCTTACTACAATGCCACCTAAAAGACCACCACTGGGGAAACCAGGCTTTGCTGTCTCCGCCCCAACATCTTCAACGTCCAGCCCCAGTGGACAACAGACTTTAACTTCTTTGTTCCAGCCTAAGCCTCCTGAGGTGGGCTTTCAACAGATGTTTCAACAACTCTTAAAGGGGCAAGAGGACTTAAAAAACCAACTGAAAGAAATGAACCAGCAGCTTAGAGAGAACCAAGACCGGGCGATCCAAAACTCACAGAGATTGGAACTTTTGGAGGAGGGGACGGCTGAGATGAGGGGGGAGGTGAAAGGGGTGCAGAAAGGGAACCAAGAACTTGAGAACCACAAGATAAAAATGGAATTTGAAAGGATGTCCTTTTTTCTTAGATTTCAAAATGTAATTGAGGCTGATGATGAAGACCTAAGGGATATCATGACAAATTTATTGGCTGAATATATTAAAAAAGACAAACAACAGATGGGGTGGGACATGGACCTGGTTTATAGAGTAAATTCAGCTTATGCCAGAACACACAACGTTCCAAGGGAGGTACACATTAAATTCCTTAGAAAGACCACAAGAGATGAGATTCTGAGTGCACAAAGGGGGCAAGCACTAAAACACAAGGATAGAGAAATAGCCATTCTGAAACAGATCCCAAAGAAAGTGAGAGATAAAAGAAAAAACTATTCGCTGTTAGCGAAGAAATTATACCAGAAAGGGGTGTGGTTTAGATGGCTGATGCCAGAAGGTATGCTAATATTCTGGGAGGACACGAGAGTTGGAATTAACACAACCATAGAGGCTCAGGCCTTCATGGAAAAAAATAAAGTCCTCCTAGATAAACCTGATGACATTGCACAGACATACAGGACACAGGAGGTGCTGGAGCTCTGCTGGAGGGGGGGGAGAAGGGGCAACATCGAGAAAACTCAGATCACAAAAATGAATTAGAAAATCTGTTTGATATAAAATGATTGAAATTATTTGAAGATAAAGTTTATATGCTGACAAAATATTATTAAGTAGTAATAATCTAATGTATTAATAAATGAAAGTGATGAGAATGGGGGGGGGGCATTTCCTGCATAATGTAACTGCCAAAATTTGTAACCTATTCCACTACCCCTTTCCTTGATTATTTTTTTAAAAACCAATAAAATTTTGTTTAAAAAAAAAAAGCATACTATATCAGCAAATTTGAATGTATATTTATAGTGAACACTGGATGACTTTGGGTGAATGAATCTTTTTCAGCCCGAACTAAACTAGCTGTTTTGAGAGAGAAAAACTGAAGGGAATGCTCCTGAAGGAAAAGTGGAACATCAATCTAATAAACCATTCATAATAAACTGCTAAAGCTAACTCTTTATTTATGGAACATTTATGTGATTTTCATCCCAATGTAATAAAAAAATTAAGCAGCTGTGTTTTAAAGTTCCATAATATACTCTATGACTGAATCTTGTATGAGTGAAATCTTGAATTGTTTCAAATCTAGCATAACCTTCTTTGGGCCACCTCCATATTGGATTTTTTCAACCCAAAACACGGAGCCCAGAGTGTTCTGGAACTCAACCATTTCAGATCAGGGCAGGAATAAAATGATTGTTTCATTTTAAATAAAGGAAAAGTGACGGAGTAATTTAATGGAGAAAGGCCCTTCCAACTTTGCCACTGCTGTTTTCCCTGTCACTGTCGATGAACTAGCTGATCTGTTTTTTCCTTGTTACAAGGGTCTCCCTCTAACCCTTTTCCTACCAGCCGTCACCTCCCCCTATTCTCAGCACTTCTGCCTCCCTATTTTAATTTATTGTTCAATTTCTATGGCTACCTATCTTGGTCTATGCCTATACTCAGCTGCCATCAACATTTTGGCTTTTTTTCTTACATCCCTTCTATCCCTAACAACAGTTTTGATACATGCACAGAACAAGACAGCCCCCAAATTATTCTAGATGCAGATCAAAGCATCCAATTTCAATTCAGGCCTGACACACCCAGTATAAAGTCTTTGGCACATGAGTACATCTTTCTTTTAATCTGAAATCTGAATGGTATTTTGATTTACCTGCACATCTATAATAGCTAAATCCTACTGAGTAGGTAGATGTTTTGAGGTCTGAGGATGTTGGGGCATTCAAAATCTGAGAGAAAGTTTGTCTAATTACAAAATGGTCACCATTAGAAGTTTGGCAAGCCTCTAAATGCCCATTAACAGAGGATGAATGAAAGAGGCTGCTCCCTTCCCTCCTAGTAAAACCCTTTTGTACTGATGTTGTCAACATGTAAAGATTCTTTGGTTCAGTTATGTTTTTTAGAATATATTCTGTTTTTTCCCCACAGATCGTGTTTGTGGGTATTGCATCAGTCTCAGCAAAGAAAACAGCATTTTGAGAAGCAAAAGGAAAATATCCAGACATATAAAATGCTATTTTCAAAGCAACTTCTGTTCATTGCTGCTTTAACAATCAGCATGAAAAAAAGATTAAAATTGAAAAACATTTGATTACTTCCAGCACACCTCACGCTTTCTTTTCTAATATAGTAACATTACAACTTAGAAACAGCTTTTGGAAAGTTTCCGGTGGCCGCATCCATCGCTTTTAGCAGCCGAATATAGTCCTGAGTCTCAGACTGTACTAATTTATGTTACATAATAGAAAAATGAGAAAAAAGAATAATTAAGCTTAAACTTTATTGATTTATGGGCAAAATGTATAATTGTCTTCCACACGAAATATTAATTAATTGGTAGTATAGACAGAACAAGTGTGGACTCTATTCAACAGACTAAGGACAACATTTTTCTTCTCATTCGGAGTCTTAGCCTGGAGGCCAGCCCATCTGACGTCCTCCAAGTACATGGAGATGCACATGATACACTGACTGAGCCCCATCCGGACCTTCATTCACAACCATTCGGTATCCTCTAGTCAGGCCTAATTGAGCTGCACATTTCTTGCCCACAATGATTAAATGGCCAAGAAGCTGAAAAAGAAAAGAAAAGCACATCACTTTAAGACAAAAAAAAAAAAGGGGGGGGTGTGTGTGGAAACAAAGTCCATAGAATTGCCAAACCAAAACCAAATTCAGTATCAAAAGTATATGTCTACAGTACAGTTTTGGCATCAGTCACTGTTTACCTCACCAAAAGTGGGGAACGTACAATATAAAAGGTCGAAAGCAGATTGCATATTCAGCCATTTCTCAAATGTTCCTTTCAGCAGATTTGCTTATTGTTACACTGAAGATTAGCTCAGAAAAATGACAGCAAAAAAAGGAGGGGGGGAGGGGTGAAACCCAGTTCTTCCTTCTTTTAACCTGGCATAAAAATGTTTAGGGAAGATGCAACCTATGCTCTCAGGGGAGCGTTCCCTCATACTTTATTGGAGGTTTTATAACTAACTTTTTAAAAACCACTCAAGGAGAAACTTGAGGAAAGTAACCATTAACCATTGCTGCTACTGTATAGGAAGTGCTTATCCTAAGAATACATTGAAAATGTAACAATACATAACTGTGATTGCACTGTAACTATTTTTTACATAGATTCTAAATATTTATAACTAAATATAACATGCAATGCAAATTAACCTTGTTTAGAATATAGTACCCAATCCAAATAAATCTTGTGTAGAAACTTAATAGTGATGGCACTGGTTTTCAGATAGTTACTATACAAGGCAATGAAAGATGTCCAGCTACAATTTCTACAACTATAAGAACTGTCCAGATATTACTGTATTCCAGTAGTTTGAACACTATGGTGAAATTGATTAATCTTCTTGTAGCAAGAATTGCTATTCAAGTTTTGGGTTCTCATGACAATTTAAATGTTATCTCAGAAACTGAGAGATTTAAAAATGAAAAAAAAAAGGCTGATTTATTGGGGAAAATCATCTAGCCTTGAAAATGTACTTCCCCTTATGCTAACTAACAATCTGAATTGGTCTCTCCACATGTCATCCTCTGTGAAGTGTACAAACTAGCGTATGCATTTCCTATGTGGGATAAGGAGAGCACAACTTTCTCCTTCTGTCCTGGCCACTCTTTAGAGGCACAATTGGGAGCATTTTAACAAACTGCATCACTGTTTCGTTTAGTGGTAGCAGTGCCTCAGATAAAAAGTCCTTACAGAGATTGGTAAGGACATCTGAGATTATAGAAAGTCCGCTTTTGGTTATTCGGGACATTACTTATAAGCGCTATGTGTTTAGAGCTCAAAGCATTGTTAGAGACTCCGCACACCCACTTCACGGTCTGTTTCGGTTGCTCCCCTCTGGGAGGAGGTTTCAAAATATTTCTAGCAGGACTACTAGATTCTGTAACAGCTTTGTTCCCTATGCCATCCATCCAATAAAACTCACAAGATTCGTTTTTCTTGCTCTGTGTGTGTGTGTGTGTGTGTGTGTGTGTGTGTGTGTGCCCATACACACACATATCCGAACTAGACTGTGTTGTTTCTCTGGGTCGTTTGTATAATACATAATTTTTGTCATGTTTATGTAGTGTATATTGGAGGCAATTTTTGAGAGCTATATGCAACGAAATCTCATTTTTACCTATGCTGATTACTGTACATTTAAAGTAACAATGAAGTTATTATTCTAAAAAAAAAACAATCTAATCATTGAACTAAAACTCTGAGCTTTTGCTGGTTTAGCAAACCTACCAAAACTTTACTCATCCTTCTTCAGATCTCTCAAATTTAGATCCAAGTTAACCTCTTATTATTGAAAAGCTGGCCGCTATTTAATAGAAAGTCTTTTTGCAATACTTACACCTGCATCGGTATCTTCTGCTTGAGATATCTGAGCAATATGCTTCTTGGGGATCACTAGGAAATGAGTTGGGGCTTGTGGAGAAATATCATGAAACGCAAGGCACTGAATAGAAAAAGGCACCATTTTAGTAATAGCTTTTATAAAATGAATCAGTAAGCATGTGAACCAAAAACAAGTTTTTAACTGGAACCCTTTGTATAAAATATTACCCTATGCTGTCCTGCTCTCTTCATAACACAATAATATTTTAAAATATAATTAACAATTTAAGCAAAACTTGATTAGGAGTTATGGACATGAAGACTATGAGAAATGGACTGTGAGATGCATTTGTTCAATTATAATCACATCTTTTTAAAAAAATATAGCTCTATTGGGATCCTTAAAAATATTCATTCATACTTTTCTTTTGTAGTTAGGGTTAGGAAC
Organism: Natrix helvetica; assembly: GCF_964273705.1. NCBI lineage: Eukaryota > Metazoa > Chordata > Lepidosauria > Squamata > Natricidae > Natrix > Natrix helvetica. The sequence continues at coordinate 61,012,652 of NC_138552.1, forward strand.
TGCAAATCAGGTTTTATTTTATTTAATCCCTGGATTCAGAGGGACGTATGAAAAAACTGGATTTGATTCTAATAGTTCCTCATTTGCATCTAACCCTGGCAAGAATATGCTCTGGCATATCTTTTTTTTAGTATGTCCCCATGGTGTCTCTTTCATGTTTTTCCTCAGCACAGCAGTGAAACAACTTTGCATAGTTTTTAAATATACAAGACATGTTTTCTCCCTTGGTCAGAGCCAGTCCAAGAGTACCCTAAAGGTGCACAAAATCTATACCAGCCATTACTTTGAAGAGCAGCCAAATTATCTGTTTATTTATAATGCACCTTTCCTCCTGAACTGCAAAGTAGTACATAGTTCCCAGTTCTAGTTATGCATTTGGGATGAAACGAAAATACCATGAGCTCATAGGAGAAAAAAAATATTCCTGCAATCGATAGTTGTATGTGAATTTATACAAATACCATGCAGGGACAAGGGCCCAATGATTGAAATGTACTCTAGATAATTGAGAACACAGTGCAATGGTTAGGATTATGCTAAAAGAATTTTAATCTTAAAGATAGAAAACGTTAAGATTCAGGGGTGGTCATTAGTTGCAGGTAACATATCCTCCTTGCTCGTTCTTTTGGGGGCGGGGTGGAACCGGGGGGGGTGGGGAAGAGGCACGAAAAATAGAGCCTCCAGGTGCAAAGACAGTCTACCTCGCTTTGCTTGGCACTCCACCCACAGGCCACGAGATAGCAATCCCGAGGCAATGCGGCCACTAAGTCATGCGAATGCCGGTCCAGCGTGGCATTGCAGCCGAAAAAGGCAAATGGACCTGGCTAAATAAGACTTATGGCCCCAGCCATGCAAGTGCGGACTCGCCCCTTGAGCGGAGGAGAAGGCTCCGAAGTCGCCCCCGTTTCCCCACCTTCTCATCCTCGAAGATGATCTTGGCGGGGATCTCTTTACGGATGATTTTTCCGAATATGGTGTCCCCGCCCGGCTGAGCCGCCTGAGCCCTGCAAACCTCATCGGCCATCTCTCTCTGCACGAGAAGCGCCCGCCTCCATCTCCGTCAGGCCTTCTATAGCGCGGCCACACACCCTCGAATTGACCAATAGCGAGCGTAGGATGGCAAACAAGCGGCAAGACTGACCTATTAAAGCACTATGCGGGTAGAACTACCCATCTTACCGGTCGATTCCTCTGCCCGTCATTTTTATTCCGCCTTCTCGTCTTTTCCCGAGGAACGGCAAAGTGCAGAGGCGCAATCGCATGATGCGGCAATAATGCACCTCATGAGTTCAGCGTTTCTCATAAATTATTAACAGGCTTTATAAATGTGGTCTTTTCCTTTCAGGCATTTGTTCACCCTCTGTAGTAATCCATTTTATTATTTTAATATTTCTCTAAGTAGCATCGCCTCAGACAATGCTACTATTTCCGTGACATGTGAATTTGAATAAAAGGAAAATATTAACAATTTTCTCCGTTAACACAATTTTTGTGCCGGGTAGAGTGTTTCTGAATCTTCCAGCAATTTAAAAATATGTGGACTTCAACTCCCAAAACTCCCCAGCATTCTGCGTCCAACTGCCGGTTTGGCTAGAGAATTCTGGGATTTGAAGTCACTACATCTTAAAAGTGGCTGAAGTGGAGCAACTTTAGCTTAGCCAGAACGCCGATGCTTCTTATTCCGTTTCCTTTCCTGCAAATTTATCCCCGTTTTACTTTTCTTGTAGTGCTGCTCTATAGGTATAGCTCTCGAGTCATCTTTTATCTCCTCCTCCCATTTTGGACGCAGGACACCCGCTGATTGGTCGCTGTCGTGGAGGCAATGTTCTCATAGAACCAATAACGTGCACGGATTGGCGTGGCTTCGTTTGTGCCGAAAACCTCTATAATAGGGGGTCCTCCAAGAGCAGCGGTCCCAGCGATGCGAAGGGCAGAGGTTAGTTGACGCCTCGCTGTATCTTCGCAGGCAAGATACTGCTTTGGGGCTACAGAAGGTGATGTTTGTGTAAGGTTTTGTTGTTGGGCTGAGAACATTATTTGAGCCATATAAAAATGTGTTGGAAGAAATGTCCATCTGGGATCAGTTCCAAGTGGGGGAAAGAGACACTGGAAACATGGAGGCTGCTTGGAAAGATGGGTTTAATGGTGGACAGGACCACATGGCTTGAGGTCCTAGGCAAAAAGGGGATCACATGCTTTGAAGATGTTGATGAAGAAAAAAGAAGGGGGGGAAGGGGGCTTGCTGGGAGTTCCTAAGTTTTTATACTCTCTGTTTGGCCCCACCTCTCTCTTTCCTGTTCCTGTGTAAGAAATGTTTTCTGATTGGTTGTCAGACTCTGCGGGAGAGGGGAGGGGAGGGGAGGAGATGTCTTAGCTAACTTTGTAGGTTGTGTGTCTTTTTTAAGTCCCAAGCTTTGTGGTGAGTTTCTGTTGCAGATGGGTCTGCCTGAAGGAGATATATCTTTGTTATGTAGAATAGACTGGCTAAGGCCTTTTAATGGCCCATTGACAAAGGTGGGATGAGCTATTAAGAGTGAGTCTGTTTCCTGCCTAAAAGCATATTTCTCTGGCTCCTCATTGACAAAGGTGGGGGGAATGAGTTTCTGTCTCCCTTTTAGGGGGAAATATTCTGCCATTTTAATATTTCCTAAAATATTTCATTTTCTAGGAGACGGGTGGGTGCTAATTTCCTACATATGTATTATTTAGTTGGAGAAAAATATGGTACAGATGAATGTGTAAGAGATGTATTCCCCCTTTTTCTTGATTTTCTTACTTCACTGCCTGATCACATTATTACTACGGGTATGTTTGCTTATCCTTGTCAGAAGCATCAAAATTAAAATAAGGCACACGATAAGTCCTAAAATTTAAAATATAAAATACAAGATTAAAATATGTACAAGTTAAACAGATCTTGCCCAGAAGCTAATTGTGTTATGACCTATTGAGTTTCAAAATATGTGTACAATATATGAATCCTTGAAAACTCCCTTGAATTTTTTTACCTGCCGGATAATCTGGTCTTAAAAGTTAGGTTGTGATAAGGCCAGTGATTATACCATGATGTTCAAATGATAGTAAGTTGTTTTATTTCTTTAGAATTACTTTTTGCTTTCTTATGATTTACTTGGGATATACTGAATTAGACTACAATTTCCTATCATCTAAAATGCTGTAGGACCCTATTGTATACCACTCTACATCTCGGTTCACACAACACACTAACCCAGAATCTAATACAGTATGTTACAGTTCAGTATAATGTATTAGCCCTACATTTCTCACAATCTTTGATAAGGCACCTACTTTGTTTTTTCCCTCTTTAAATGGCATGTGTGTCTTCAGGTCAAGGTTGATTCCTGGCAACTGCCTGGCATCCCTGTAGTTTTCTTGGCAAGATTTACACCAATTATTTGTCACTGTCTATCTTAAGCTGACAGAGAGCGACTGGCCCAAGTTCACCAACTGGTTTCATGCCTGAGTTGAACTAGAATTCAGTTTCCTGGTTTCTAGCCTAATGGCTAAACCACTGTGCCGGACTGGTTCTCATTTAAAAGGGTACATAGCTTATACATTCAATGAGATGAAATGTCTATTGCTTCACTACCATAAAAGCTGCTATCACCACTTTCGTTTCATCTCCAAAACTCATGTATTCTGAATAGTTATGGGACAAGCAGAAATACAGTAGGCGATACCTGTTTTAAATTGGAAAGATACATCTATAGAATTCCTGTTAATGGTGCATGTTTTAAAAATGTTACGTTTTGTAAAATAAGGTGTAAATATATATTTTTTACTCTGGGGTTTACTTAGTTTTCTTTGATATCTCAGTTCATAAGGATATTTTTATTTCTTCCTATAAAACAGTATTCATTCCAATTAAGTATTTTGAGTGGCATGAGTGTATTTTGGTCTTTCTGCCAACCACTTAGTATTTTTATGGGAATTTTTTCCCATTCACTCATCAAATTAAAGAGGTTGCAAATGTTTATATATTTCTTTCCTGTCTGTCAAAATTAGGAAACAGTAACTTTTCTAAAAATTCCTCTTCCACCTATTTCCTCTATAAACTAAAAACTGGGGTTTGCAAAAATAAGTGTTATAAGAATTCTTACCGCTAATAATGTGATTTCTGTATATTAAAAACAATACCATTACTGATATCTCTATTTTAATTAAGCCAGTAGTGTAACTGGCTTATTTAAGCAGTTACCTTGGCTTAATTTAAGCAGTAAATTTCAGCATTTTTGAAGTACTGTGTCAAATTTCCCTTAGTTTGATTTGTTCATGTATTAATTGCTCAGTGCTTTCCTCCAAATAATAACTTTCACAGTTCTATCATCAAAAGATTAGATAACATCACCTTCTCTTTCAAAGTTTATTTCTATGTTACCCAACTCAAATATGTGGCAACTCTTAAAGTTAAAGCAGAAAGACATTACAAAAATTAACCAAAACCATAACAAAAACACTTTAAAAACATTAAAAGACTAAAAACTATGAAAAACCATAAAAAGACGTAGCAGTAATCTGCAAGCATGTAGTTCAATGTGCTAACAATGTAACCATCTACCAGGCTCCACAATGCCACTACCAGATCCCAAGTTCAAATGGCAAAGCCAAATCTTCAGACCATTCCAGAAGACCAATAAGGTCAAGGCTAATCTGGCCTTGTAAAACTAAAAACTAGCATTCTTAAATTTTAAAGTATTATTGTGTCAGACATATAGCTGGAATATCTGTGAAATGTCTTCTTTAACAACTTTTCTGTCACTTTCTAGAGGCTTGCCTATCTACCTATCATACATCTTTTATGCTGAGTTTCACATACCATTATCTATGTTAAGAGGCCGGAATGTGGGTTGCTTGTTACATCAGCATTTGCAGTAGCTGCTATTTCTAGGAATCATTTTCATTTCATTCTCCTATGACCAAATGCTTTTTCTTGGAGAATTTCTATATTTTGTTTTCCCGATATATCTACTTCAAATTTAACTGAGCAAATGGTGCTTTCTTCATAATATAATAATCTAAAACTTTTAACATTCTATTGTATTTACAGGTCTTGAAAGTTTTCAAGGTTTTACATAGGACAAGGCAAAATGTGTTCAAAGGTGACACCAGAAGCTTAGATGGTAAGAATGGTTTTTTTTTTTTGGTAAAACAAGTTTTACTAAAGGAACAAATGCTTAATCCTTTCCCCAGTAGAAGGCTACTTAAAAACATAGTGTTTAAAAACATAGTTTTAAGGTATGATTATTACTTCTAGCACATAGTTGTATTTGAGCCTCCATGCTGCTTTTTTAAGGTATACATTCTGTATATGCACATTATTGGAAAAGGGGTTGAACACTAGACCTTTTTAAACCTTAAAAGAAAGTTGCAGCAGGGCTGATGGAGCAAGAATTTAATCTTTTTCTTCCCTGCAACCTCAGAGGGACTGGAAAAAAATCAGACTTCTGCAGGTAGATTCCATATTAAGAAGTGAGAAAAGCAAAGTTGCTCACTTTTTTCATCCATATGTATCGGGTGAAATTCAACCACTTCGACCTGGCTCGGGAGAGGTGGTAGGGACAATTTTAATTGGTTTGCAGAGCCGATACAAATCGCCCCTGGTTGGCCCCACCCATGCCCTCTACCATGCTGGCTGGGGAATTCTGGGAGTTGAAGTTCAGAAGTCTTAAGTTGCCAGTTTTGGAGCCCCCTGACTTAAAGGAAAGACCCAAAATATTGGTGACAATTTTGAGCCGACTCAGCTATAGTCTACCTTTGGAGACACAATTCCCTAATTTCCCTATGTATATAATGTGTATGTGTATATACATATACATATTAATCACAGATAAGAGCCTTATCAAACAGAAAAACAAACTCCATCCAGCTATCAGCTTTTGTCTACTTTATTAGGCACACAGAAACTCCCATTAACCCTGAGATTACAAGGATGTTGGGACATGTAGTTTAATAACAAATGGGAAAACACCAGGTTGGGGAAAGCAAGTAGATAGATCAGGGGTGAAATTCAAAAAGAAGATATACCAATTTTTATACACAAAACAATAAGAGATACACAAATACTTTCATAAGAGCAATAAGAGTCTTATTGCTTTTATGTAAATATTTGTGTACCTCTTATTGTTTTGTGTATAATAATTTGTATATCTTTTTGTGGGTCATTAGGGCAAAGAAGTGACGTCGATTTGGCCACACCCGCCCACCCAGTCACATGACCACTAAGCCATGCCCACCAAGCCACACCCAAAGAGCCGGCAGGGAAAATTTTTGAATTTCATCCATGATATGTATACCTCTAGATGAAAACATGTTTCATCACTCAGCGTATTTATATGCTCCAATCCTTGATTTCTCATTCTTGCTATGGATACATTAAAAAATTTCCTGAAATTTTAAAATAATATAAAGCTTTCTGAACCTTTCATCAAGGTTTTATGCTTCATGAGTTCAATATTTTATTTTGCTCCCAATTTGAGATACAATATTAAGTTATTCTGCTTTCTAAATAAAGGAGGGCACACACTCGTGCATTGAGATAAATTAGTTGAATGCAAATAAGAAAAGAAAGATGAACACAAATGAAAATTTATTACAGTCAAAAGACCCAAGAACAAGCTTAATAAAAAAGAAAACAACATATGGGGAACATATTCATAAAACAGTTTTTTAATGCACCTAATCCTGGCAGATGAAAATTTGGCTACATTAGGCTTAAATTTATTTAAGAGAAAATTACATGGTTTGAAAAGCCTAGTTGAAAAAAACAAAGGTGAAATAAAGGTTTGCCTCAGATCATACAGTATACAATTCTACTTTCGACTTACTACAAAGATAAAATCTTGGTACAAGAAGTATTCTCTGGAATCTGCCTATACGAAAATTGATTAAAAACTTTCTTGTATGTGGGTTAAATATGAGATCATACAATAACCGGGTGAACTCTTTTACTTACTTTAGTTTTACTACTCAAGTCCTATGAGCTTATAACCTAGAGCCCTTGTCTAACAAACACAAAGCTGAAATATGCCCCATTAAAAATAGGCAATCTGGAGAGAGGCCAATTTGGCTAATTTTATGGCTTATAATTTTAAACTTGGAACTAAATAGATCAGGGGTGGCGAACAAGTTCGACAGAGCCAAAATTTTAAACTGTGAGAGTCAGAGAGCCACACCACGCAGTGACCTGCCAAAACAGACCCGGAAGCAATGTTCCCTCTAATTTTTTTTCGATGTGAGCAGAAAAGTATAGTGTTTGAGCGGCACATTTTCATGCCTGAGCACCCGAATTTTTTTCACAGATGTCACCTAAGACAACAACGAAATCTGTATTATTTGAAACTCAAAGTTATGTTTCTTCAAGGTACCCGCTTAATTCAAAGTGTTATATAATATCAGTATCACTTAACAACGCTCCTGCTTAGCAACCAAAATGTTGGCTCAGAAACTCTGGCATTTGAAGCACGCAACTCTTAAAGCTGTCAAGTTACAAGACCCTTGCACCCCTAACCCTTTAGGGAAAAAAACCCCCAGGGGTCTTCAAACCTGACAGCTTTAACACTTGTGGACTTCAACTCCCAGAATTCCTCCTCCAGTCATGTTGCAGCGACGTCATCTGCGTGGATCTGCTCCATCTTTGCTTTCTTCATTGTGGGCAGGGCTTCTGCTGAAGATGCCGACGAGTACGAGTTGCCACCAGAATAACTGCTGCTATTACCTCCTCCTCCTCCTCCAACAGAATCACCAGATTTGTTCCTGAGCTCAGCGCTGGGTTACCTCTGCCCCCTCCCCCTCCTCCGTGCTTTTGAGGAGCCATGAGGCTTTTTTTCCCCTGCTGCCCCCCCCCCCCCCGCCTTCCTACTTGCTCCTGCAGCCTCATGGCTCCTCAAAAGCACGGCGGAGGAGGAGGAGGGGGCAGGGGTAACCCAGCGCTGACTGAGCTCAGCTGCTCCGAGCGGAGGGGAGGCGCCGCTGCCACGCGCGGAGATGCCGGCTGGAGCTTTGGCAGCTTCATCTCAGCCACAGCGCCGGGCGGCAAATCCGGCAGTGCTGCCTGTTAGAGGAGGATGAGGAGGAGGTGGCAGCAGTTCTTCCGGTGGCGGTGGGGGCTTTGGGGCTTCACAACTAGCCTCAGTCGCCCCGTGCTCCTCAAAGCAAGTCTGGGGAAGTCCTTTGCAGGCGGCCCGTTCTAGCTGCCTGCAAAGGACCTCCCCAGCTTCCGAAAGGGAGCGCGCGATCCGAGCCACAGTATACTAAATAATGATAAGAGGCAAAGAGCCTCATTTATTTTGGCCGGGAGCCGCATGCGGCTCGCGAGCCGCGTGTTCGCCACCCCTGAAATAGATCATTAAGCTAAGAAAGTAATCCTGAAATGGAATAGAACACAGATGGTATAGCTGCAGCACAGGATGTCCTCGCTTCCAATAGGTTTTATCCTGTCTCAAAAAGGACTATGGCATTTTGTATAGCTGGGTAATATTAAAACAGATCTATCTCAACAAGTGGACTGTTTAGAATAGCACAAATACACAGCAACAAAGAACCACCAAGACCACTCCCATCAACACTGACAGGGCAAGCCACTAGAATATAAAACGAGAGCAAACTTCACTCCCTGTAGCATGATCATGTTCTCTAGTTGAGGCAATGAAACATCTTCAGGAAAACAACCAAGCTTAGAGGGCACCAGAAACCTTCTTATTCTATTCGTGTTATGCCACATTTGAAGAATAGGAGCTTATGTACATTTAAATATCTCCGTGCTGGAATCTTATTTTATCCAAGATAATTATGCTGCTTTTTGATATATCAAGTAAGCTTTCTTTAAATACTGTTAAATGTTTTATGTTCAACTTACTCAAAAGTGTTGCAAAGGAATAGTTGGTTTTGTAAATATAACATGCACTTGGAACTTCAGTGACAGTTTGTAATATCGTATCTTGCAACTTAACTGTTGTGGAAACAGACTAGATCTTTTTTAAATATCTTCAGATTAGCACGTAAGATTGTGGTAACATACCGTGGAAATAATTTTTATATAAGTATCTATTTTATATGTAACAAAACTGAATAAATACATTTTTTAAATGCCTGTTCTCTCTTTTTATCTAGCTGCAAGACTTAAGATAAATGAAGAATTCAAAAGTAATAAAAATGAGACTTCTCCTGAAAAAATAGCTGAGGTATTTGCATAGAAATTGGTTTCTGTTATTGAATACAATCCTGCGTTGCAGCTTAAGTTAGTTTAACTATTACAAAATATACTAATTCTAACTATGTATTAACTGTATGGAGCAGATTAGGACAGAACAAGGATAGCGATTACAAGCAAACAATTGTGCATGTCTCTGTACAATTTATTTTGTTTATTTGTTTGTTTGTCAAACATGTACAAGGTAACAAGCATAGGTATGAACATAAACATGAACAAAGGAAGTAAATACAGATAAATGGAGAGAGTAGGACAGGGGCATTAGGCATGCTAGTGTACTTATGCATGCCGCCTTTATGGACCGCTTAAGAATGGGGTGAGGTCCACGGTAGACAGTTTGAGATTGAAGCTGAGAGGGTTTGAGGCTGTAACAACGGAGTCGGGTAGAGCATTGCAGGCATTGACCACTCTGTTGCTGAAGTCATATGCTGAAGAAGTCATATGCTGAAGAAGTCGTTGACAGGCAAGACGTTATAGCAGACAATTTTGTGTACTATGCTTAGATCAAACCGCAGGCGGCACAGTTCCAGATTGTCCAAGCCCAAAATTTCAACCCTGGTGTCATAGGGAATTATATTGTGAGTAGAGGAGTGGAGTACTCTTCTTGTAAAATATCTCTGAACCCACTCAATCGTGTTAATGTCCGATATACAGTGTGGGTTCCAGACGGACAAGCTGTATTCAAGAATTGGTCTTGCAAATATTTTATATGCCCTAGTTAGCAATACAGTGTTACTGGAGAAAAAGCTTCACAAAATTAGGTTAACAACTCTTAATGCCTTTTTGGCAATGCTGTTATAGTGAGCTCTGGGGCTTAGATCGTTTGAGATGACTCATAGGTACTCCTAGGTCCTTGACAGAGTGAGGATCATCTATGATATCATTTATGCCCAATTACCATTCTGCCCAGAACTGTGTTGGCTTTTTTGGCAGCTGCTGCACACTGCTGGCTCATATTTAAATGGTTGTCCACTAGGACTCCAAGATCCCTCTCACAGTTACTACTATTGAGCAAGGTACCACCTATACTGTACCTGTGCATTTCGTTTTTGTTGCCTTAATGTAGAACCTTACTCTTTTCACCATTGAATTTCATTTTATTAGATAGTGCCCAATGTTCAAGTTTGTCAAGATCCTTCTGTATCTTAAGCCTGTCGTCTGGAGTGTTGGCTATTCCTGCCAGCTTGGTGTCATCTGCAAATTTGATGAGTTCCCCATTTATTCCCTCATCCAAATCATTGATGAAGATGTTGAAGAGTACTGGGCCTAAAACAGAGCCTTGGGGTACTCCATTGCATACTTCATGGATTATTATTTTTTCAATCAGTAACTCAGATATTTTTACAAGCTGATTCATGCAGATAATTATTTAGATTTGGAGAAATAGACTGTCAAATTATTCATGAACCTGATGAAATGATAAAATTATACTGATCTGAAACCAAAATAAACTGTAATTACTATATGTGTATCAAGTGGTATATTTCTGCTTTATGTTCTAATAAAGTGTGAAACCTTTTTAGTGCTATCCAGTTGATAGATCTCTGACTACTTTGAAGTCGGGTGATAGCATTGTAAGGATTTCTAGTAGTAGGTGCAATATAAACAAATGAAATTTTCAAACATGAAAATTTAATATTAATATTGGAAGAATAAAAATGTTTCAAAGAGGAAAAAATATTAAACAAACTAATAGTTTCAGGCATTCTTTAGTTATTTATAAAGAAAATATATTGAAAAGTTCACTTTTGCTCTGTTTTGCAAGGAAATGCATGGTTTTTATGATTAAATCTTCATCCCATGAATATGCCTTGCTAGTTCTGGGGGGAAAATCCATATTCTATTAAATCATTTGTAATATAAATATAGTAATGTCAGTATCAAAGATAAGTGTCCTTTGAAACTCAGTTATGAAACGTACAATGAACTTGTAACATTTCATGGATGATTGGAAAGCAAAATATATTGGTGAATAATTATTAATTCTGTTTCCCAACTCCATCCAGCTTATAAAATTAGCTTCAGATGTGGAAGTTATACTTAAAACATGTGTCCTACAAGGTGTTTATGTGGATGCCAACAAAATAAGTAAGTCAACTTTTATTAATCTGTTTAATAGTGAGTACAAGATACACGAAACTAAAACTTGGCACAGTGTATTTTATTTATTAGCTATAAATATAGGATGGGTGGATGGATGCATGGATGGATGATGGGGTACATGTGATAATTATACAATATCAGAATATAATTAGATTTAATTAATATATTAATTAAATAGAAATTCTATAGATTTCTATATATTCTGTTTACGGCGGTTTGATTTTAGTTTCAAGTAGTTCTTTAATGAATAGTGGAATATTGACGAAATATCAGTAAGTTATGAAAGCCTTATAGTTAACTATCAAATTATCTGTTTGCCTAATTCCAACTGAATCTGTTTTTAATAGAAACTTTCTATTTTGAATAATTAAATATATTAACAAATGTTAATGTTTCCATTAATATATATTTGTAATATTGTATCTAAGAGTTGATTAGATAATGCATACCTGAAAAGCTCCCATCCAATAAAATGCATATGTTTTCTCTATTTTTCTATCCTGTTGAATGTGGGAACTGCAACTTAAAATATAAAATGTTATGATTAATTCAAACGGGTTAAACCACTTTTAATCCCAAATATGTATGGATTCAGTTTGCATCAAAACCTTAACTAGAATTCCACATATGAAGGTACCATAATTTTCTGTTAGCATTTTTATCCCTTTCCTAATGACCAGTAGCATGGAAATTTGCCTTTTTGAAAGCTGCTATGCATTGCCTGAACATCTTTTTATATATCCACTTCATTATTGACACCAAGGGCAATACGAGTCCTACTTGGAAAGGGAGCGGCTAATAAATCCAAATTATTATTAATTATTATTATTATGTCAACACCTCAGTCATCCCTTAGGCTTCCATGGCTGAGACTGGATGCAAACAGAGATTTCCAGTTTTAATTTGATACCTTAACCACCATGCCACATTTGTTCCATTATACTGAATATTCATTGGGGGGAGGGGGTGTTGACTGAAGAATAATAAATAATTGAGCATTACATTCATCAAATCTTTGTTAGCTACAGTAGTCACAGGGGTTTGTAACTCAGTAATAAAACTTTTCTTTGTGGCAGGAAGTCACAGGTTCAGTCTCTGCACATGTAAGGGGGATAAAGATCCTCTCAAAGCTCAGTTGTTGATTATCACACAACATTATACAATAGTGTAGAAATGGTCTGCCATTTTTTTCTTCTTGGATTGATTTACTAACAATACCAGAGTTGGAAGGGACCTTGGAGGTCTTCTAGTCCAACCCCCTGCCTAGGCAGGAAACCCTATACCGTTTCACTTATTTAACTTATTTAACTTCTTATTTAACTGGAACAATTCCTGCCTCAAACTCAGGAAACCCACCACCAATTGAAATAAATAATACTTGGCTGGGTGAATGAATCTTTTATCTTAGTACAGAGTCTTTTACGATGACCTGACTATGGCAAAAAGGTAAAGAATATTGAATGGTCTTTGCAAAGGCAGAATATTTAAATATACTGTATGTATTTGTAATTAGTTTATAATTTTACAAATCCCCATTTATTGAAAATACTGCTGTTAATTCTACAGTCTCCATTATTATTAGAGTACTAGAAAGGCAGTGTTGCCCTTGTTTAAACAATAGTGTTTAAAATCTAATAATAATGTCTTTTTCTTCCAGAGCTTTTACCAAGAAAGGAGGTGTTTCGAGACAATGCCCCATACTGTGACACACCGAAGCAAAACACATGAATATAATATTTTTTTTGGATTAATTAACAATGTTATTTAATTTCTTTTAAAATAAAATTGCTTTCCTATAATACTGGCGAAATAAAATGTTCAACATGAAAAATGTCAACTATTTGTAGTGAAGCTGCAAATAAAAAAAATTAGGTTTTTTTATGAAAAGCAAAAAAGATTACTTTTGTTATTTCAAGAAATGTATTTAAATTTATTTTCTGGTTTAAAAGAATGCCATCACTTGCATTATCAAATTAGTGTAAGACTTTCATAACTTTTAATCTCTCCAATAGATATGATTCATTCTTCTTATGTACTGCAAGTTTATATTTTTCTATCAATCCCCAAAATATGTAATAATCTATTTTAGAATTAAAAAGAAAATGTTTTCAAATCTAAAGGTTCCAGAAAACAGGGTACAGAGTTTTATACAATTAATGTAAATTATAAACTTTTTTAAATTTAGGGATAGATCAGCCAGGATTGGGTGTTGTTCTCTTCTTCTGCCTGGAGACTGAGCCTGTCATCTTTTTTGGTGACATCCATGTTACTGGTTTCCTCCCAGTTTCGGCTCAGTCTTCGGCAGTCAAGACGTGTTTAATTTTAAAAGGCAAATGGATTCTCAGCACGGATTCCTGGATCTTCATTTTGTGAGGCAGGAAAAAATTCATTTTATATTGCAAGGTGATCAGGTCAGCTAACCGGTTCGCTTGTTAGATGCTTCTCTGGCTATTCCATTGCCAAGGTCCCTGCCATTCCCGTGAAGCAGTGGAGAGGGGCTGAAATTTGAAGCCCGCTCCTTGTTACCGAGCCAAGGCCCCTTGCGTAGCTGCTTTATAGCAGGGGGACTCAGTCACTGTCTGGCTTTGCCCAGGCACACTGAAGGCTCATGTGATCGGCGTAGACTATTAGACCCAAGTCGTGGCGGCAGCAGTTCATTGTGGATCAGTCTGCTTGATGACGTGATTTTCAGTTAGCCAACAGCCTCCAGAGCCGTGCAGGGACATTAGGGACTCTCCATTAGGAACTCTAATTCCAAGGCAGCAGAAAAAGACACCAAAGGAAGGCAAAAGGCATTGGAAAAGGAGATGGCCCAGGTTGAGAAGGCAGCTAGACTCCAAAGGCACGGGAGTTCCCCCCTGACAGGAACTATTTGTTCCCACCCTTTTGAAGGCAGACAGTTAGAGGCTTGCAATCCTGCAAGACTCTTGCAACCAGCCTGCTCCCTCTCCTGTTCACCAGAGAGAGCTAGTGAGCTGATTTCTTCAAGGCAAAGACAGCTCTGAGGATTTTGGTATAGTTGTTCCCAGTTTCTCTGTATCAGAAATGGAGACTCAGGGCTCTCACTTGGGACTAAGACCCGTACCCGAGGAAACTTTTACCCCCACTGCAGCGGGACTCCGCCCAGGGAAAGATCATGGGCCAGAAATATCTGACCATCTCACTAGGATCATTTCACAAGCAATCACTCAAGGCATCGCTGCAGGCTTGCAGCAAAGCAGTCAGCCGGCACAAGCCGCACCATTTTATCAAGCTCAGAGGTTGTCCCCTATGACTCAAGGCTCTTGGATGGTCCCTTCACAGGTACCCTCCCAGGCCCAATCTATGCAAAGTGAGTAAGAGAATCAGGGCCTTGCCCTCTGAAGACAAAGGGGTGGTTCCAGAACCATCTCCCTTCAATGGCCTTTTCTGGCCTGAGCTCTTCAAGACTTTATGACACAAGGCCAAGGCAACTACAAACTTGGGGACAGAGTCAGTGCCAGAATCAGCCCCAGAGCCAAGGGAAACTGGTTACTTGGTCTTTTCTGAACCGACCATAGGGGCAGAAGTCATCCCATCCCCCCACCTATTCCTGGACGTCATCGAGCGACAGTGGGGTAACCCAGGGACAGGGCCCTACACGACTGGGATGGAAAGGAGGCTTTACAATGTAGCTCCAGAATTGTATGAATTGCTACAACTACCTTTAGTGGATGGGCCAGTGGCAGCCTTAACATCAGCCACCCCCTTGCCATTGATGCGATGGAGAGCCTGAAACCTGAGGACAAGAGAGTTGAACAAGCCCTCCGCAAAACCCATCTGGCTTTGGCCTAGGCTGTGAAAGCTGCCACAGCAGCGTCATTTTTTAACCGCACATCCCTGATCTGGCTCTGCCAAATGCAAGCCAGGGCACCACCCGATGATGTCAGGTTCCACCAGGACACCAGCAAGTTGGTGGCTGCAGCTGAATACTCAGCAGTTTCCACCCTGAATGCGACCAAGTTCTATCGCGCCCTCAGTCACTGCCAGACGCATGCTATGGCTTAAGCACTGGCAGACAGATAACAGAAATAAATGGAAGTTGGCTTCTGCTCCTTTCAAGGGCAATAAGTTATTTGGAGAGGCCCTGGACCTCCTCCTGGTTGAAGGGAAGGGAAGGGGAAAGGGTCTGCCCACTCTGTACCGGAGAGTGAACTGTTGCCCTATTTTAGAGTCCTTTTGGTCCTCAGAGGTGGGGCTTGATTACCAGCAACCCCAAAGGCCTTTTTCCAGCAGACAGGACAGACAGACAGACCGATAGACCTGGATTCAGGAATCGACCAGCTCCTCAGGGCAAGCAGCCGTTTTGAGGCTCAGGAAGCTTCCCTTACTACTGCTCCCGGTGATTGCAAGTGCGACCTTCCCGTTGGTGGTCACCTCAGCTCCTTCGCTCACCAGTGGGAAGCCCACAGCAGACCACTGGGTCTTAAATACAGTATGGCTGGGCCTCGCTCTAGAGTTTCCCTCTATTATTTCGACCTGCCCCATTTCACGGGACCCAACTAAAAGAGGTCTGATGGAATCAGCCATCCAGCATCTGCTGGACATTCAGGCCATTCATCTGGTCCTCCAGGACCAACAGAGGCAGGGGTTTTATTTCAACCTGTGTAGTTCCGAAAAATTTGGGAGGATGGAGAGTATTCTAGAGCCCAAGAGGCTCAACTAGTATGTTACGTACAAGCAATTCAAGATACACTTCCTCCATTCAATACTAGAGTGCATCAGGGAGGTTGACTTCCTAACATCAATTGACTTGACAGAGGGATGCCTCCATATACCAATCTTGCCCACTCACCAGAAATTTCTGATTTCATTATGCAGGTCGGCACTGCCAATACAAGGCCATGCCATTCGGCCAGTCATCGGCACCCAGGGCCTTTACAAAGCTCTTAGCAGCTTTGGCGGCTCACGTCCAAGCACTTCCAGTAAGGATCCAGTGCTACTTGGAAGACATCCTCATCCAGTCTCCCATGGAGGCTCAAGCGAAGGCGGACTTCAACATCACGATCCGAGTATTCCAGGAGCATGGATTCCTGATCAACATCGAAAAGAGCCATCTGTTGCCAATCAACCTCCTGCTTCACCTGAGAGCGGTCATAGACATGGTAAAATGCAAGGTATCCCTCTCCCCAGACAGACAACTCAGTCTTAAGACACTGACATATCACATGTGGCAGGAACAGTCAGCTTCCCTGGCACTCCTATCACAGCTCATGGGCAAGATGGTATCTTGCATATCTATTGTCCCATGGGCTCACTTACACATCAGAACTCTCGAGTGGTTCCTCCTGCCGTACCAACAGGCAGGAGCCATTCACCATTCAGAGTTCGAGTGCCACCAAAAGTGCTGAAGTCCCTAGAATGGTGGACATACCCAGCCATCAGCACAGGATGCCTATTAAAGACTCCCACGCATCTAACTATCATGATGGATGCCTGTTTGGCTGGGAAGCACACTTCCAATCTTTGATAGCCCAAGGTCAATGGACTCAGGCAGACCTGAGCCACAATATCAACTGGCTAGAATGGAAGGCTGTGCACCTGGCACTCAAGAAGCATGAGGTTTTGTTGAGATATACATTAGATATATTACATGCGTATGAAATAAAATACTGTTTAGAATAAAAGTAAATCGTAAGTTATGATTCAATTAACAATAACAGCTTATAGCCATAATAGTTAAACCCTTTTAGATGTAGGTCTGATTAAATTGAAGGAAATATCCAAGCAAGTATATAGTATTTATAATCTTAGCTTAATTATAACCTTAATTAGATTTTGCATCCTAATTTTTCAGTACCTTTTAAAATATGACTTCTACAGGGATTCATTGCCTTTGTGCTATTGCTCCTGAAAATGCCAGATTGGTGTTAGCTTTAATGATGTAACTGTAATTATTGGCTGTGTATCATATTAGATTTGTACATAAGGAATTTAATTTCTAGTACTGGCAGTTCTTTACACTTCCTTTGCAAAAATGGAAAAATATTAACACTGGAAAACTAAAAATAAGGCCAACTAACTTTCATAGGAAACTTTCACAGACTTTCCTTGCATGAAACAGCTTTTTCCAAATATTTCCTAAGGTTTAGCTTGGAAACAGCTCTGTTACAATGAATGAGAAATGCATAATCATGAATGCAATTAAATACAGAATCTTTTCTATCAGTTATGACTACAATAAATCTCTGTTATAAACTTGAATTGTACATACCTTATGTGGTTTTTTTTTACAAACCTTGTTTCTTAGTAGGAAGTGTTCAGATACAACTGACCACTGGGATACAATTTAGGTATATAGTATAATCTCCGATGTTATGCTTTCTACCCTATTACGGGAAAGTTTCAGACTAACAAAATTTCAGGTGTTATGGTATAATGTAACATGTTGTAGTTAAAGTATTGGATGTATATGTTTCAGCTATAAACCATTAATTCATTTTTGAATTTGAAAGATGTGAAGTTGGGAAGAACTATTCTAGTTCCTGCCTTTTCAAGATGATTCATCTTATACAGATGGTAGTATATCATCCTTGACTGTACTTTGAGAAAATAAATTTTAAATATCAATTTAAACTAAGGCAATCTGGGAACTTGATAAATATAAAGAAAAGCTAAAGCCCAAAATTCTTAAAAGTATCTTCATGCTAAAATGGCCTGGCCTTTTTTTATGCTTAGGAATTACTGTGTTTTCCGCACTATAAGAGGCACTTCCCCCCCCCCTCCAAAAAGTGGGTGGAAATGTCTGTGCATCTTATAGAGCAAATATTGTGGCGAGGGAAGGGGGAATTGTGCGGCCTCCTGTCACCACTCCACCATTCACCATCACCAGGGAATGATGGAGCCTGAGCAGCTGATCGGTGGTTGGACATTCCAGAATACTGCCAGCTGTTCTAGGTGGTGGGGATTGCCACCATCGCCGATCACCAATTGCCACCACCAAATGCCGGAAGCGATAGGTGGTGAGGATTGGAACAGTTGATTGGCGATATTCCGGGAGGCCACCCCAACTGCCAATCAGCTGCAGGGCAGCAAAGGCTCCAGCATTCGCCAGTGGCTGCAGAGCTAGCTCAGTTGACCAGTGGTGGACACAACAGAGCAGAGCCCTGATGAGCCACGTAGTGGGGTTGCCATATCGTGCTGAAGCTGACCACGCTGTTTGCTGTTGGCTGCAAGGACATTAGCCAGTGTGTCTTATGGTCTAGTGTGTCTTATATTGCAAAAAATACAGTATATTCTTATGAAGTTTTACTGTTCAGACTTTCTATCTGATTCAGTATTATCTGTAGAACTGTTTTCTGTCAGAAACTGTGTTCACACATCATGATACTTCATCCAGGTATGATACTTTTCAAGATAGCTTTACTGCAGTAGCTTAATGGTAGCTTTATTTTATCTCCTCCAACAAAGCCTACATTGGAAGGCATAATCACCTGCAGTGGCTCCAGATAGAAATGCTAAGTATAATAAAGTAATCAAGAAATCATTCTACAATTCAATATATTTTTAGCACATAGAGCAAATTTAATAAGACAGCACTTTTTCCCCCCTCACTGGCCTATATGTAGCCTCAGGTCAATTCAGAAGATTCAGATGTGGTACATCAAATCTGAGGAAAGAGATAAAAGGAATTATGTCCTTCACTTGCCAGAGATTTCCCGGGGCAAGTAACTGCTGTCAGTCTCTTACTTGTCCCATGTTGGCTGTTTGCTAAAACAGATCCAGTAGATTAGCTCTCATACAATTAAAAAGCAGGAAGAAAAAAATAATGTCTGAACTGAGAATATTTGAAAAGAAATAATGAGGATTATACTTCTAGGAAGGACCTTATAAGGCAGAGGTCGCCAACATTTCTGGCTTTGTGGACCGCGGTGGCAGATGAGGAGAGGGCATGGTTCCACGCAAGCAGCGGGCGAGCACTGCTGGCACAAATTGAGGTCAGAGACCCCTGCTATAAGGGTTTTGCTTTTATTGTCCTAACAATTGGCCAATCGAAATATATTTAATTTGCAATTATGTACTAGGCAGGGCAGTCAGTGTGATAATATATGTTACTGCCCCATTTTTATCCTTGTAACAATCCTATGAAGTAGTCTGCACTGGGAATTGTGATTGCCCCTAACTCACCCAGAGAGCTACATGGACAGGCATGAACGTGACTCTGTCAAACTCTCAAGATTTCCATGCTGATGTTGGAAATGTAAAGGAAGGTTTACTTTTGTAACCAATGATCTCTAGTCCGGTCTAGTACATCTGTTCTGGAGATGTTGCTTCAAAACAGGCTGTTAACCAAAGAAAACAGTGTTCTGGCATGAAAGCAAAACAAATGACATGAATGAGAATGAGAACACTAATGCTCAAGAGAACAGGAAAGCAAGACCAAAACAACGGATACGAAATAAAGCTTGGTCATCATGTTCCCCTTTTTCTCTCTCAAAAGAATGGTTGCCCCTCTCCTGCCCTTTCCTCCTACACTGTAGAAAATGTGTAATTTGGTGTAAACTTCCTCTCACTTGAAATTTGTAAGTGGAAGATAGTTTCTTGTGTTCTTCAGTTGTTTATTCCTCAACAGCAGACTTAGCAAGACGTTTCACTAGAAATGAAGTATCACTCATAATTCTCAGAACATTTTTTCTTAATGTACTTCTTTTTTACCGCAACATTTTAAGATATTCTGGGCAAGATGTTCTCTGTGTCCCCATATTCCTGACTCCCTTTTGTCCACCACATTCTTCTTTCTCAGTTGCTTTTCCAGCTCCACATTCTCTTTTCGTTTACTCCCTTTCCCTTACCACACATAGGACTGCTCTCCCCATCCCATTTCTCAGTTAAATTCACACAACCATATAGCCCTCCTTTCATCGAGAGCAGGTACCAGTGAGGTTGCCCCAAAGCTGGTGAGGTACGGATATATAGGAATTTGCCACAGGTCTGCAATGCTTCATGTATATCATGGCACTATTTTAAGTTTTGTTCATTCCAAAACTTCTGACAAAACTGCTTCCATCCATTCTAAAAAAATATTGAAAGGACTTCAAGGCTACATAATGTAAGATTATGTAAAAACCATTATATTTGCTTTGCTACGGTGACTGTGATTGATTTTTTATTTATGTTCTGCCTTTCTTTTGCACACTTCCAGGTGGCAAACCTTATAGTATAATTGGGGTGGGAATGTATGATCAGATCAAAGATGTCTGACCATTATCAAAATATATAATTAGGATGAACTTTCTATTAGATCACTTAATCAGCAATACAATGTGAAACCATCTGCTACTATACCTTTATCTCCACCACAAAGTGATATATGCATGCCTAGCTACAAAGAATGTTTTTATGGCCAGTATTGGCCTAATTCAAATTTTACACTGTTGAAATACTTATCCATGCCATAATCTCACAGAATCAACTTTGATAATAAAACCTGATTATATTGATTAAGGCTACATGTTACAAAAACTATGAATGGTCTATGGCAGTGATGGCGAACCTATGGCACGCGTACCACAGGTGGCACGCGGAGCCATTTGTCAGGGCACACGAGGCGCTGCCCTGTCAGCTGGCCAGCGCGCATGCGTGCGCTGGCCAGCTGACTTCACTTTTTAAAGCCATTTTTGCCCTCCCCAGGCTTTATAGGAGCCTGGGGAGGGCGAAAAGAGCCTCCCCTGCCCCCCCCGGAGGCCTTCCTGAGGCTTCAGGAACCGTCCGGAGGCTTCCCTGAAGCCTTCTGAATGCTTAAAATGACCCTCCGAGCAAACCGGAAGTTTCCTTCTGGTTTCCTTGGAGGGTTGTTTTGAGCGCTCCGAATGCGTCAGGGAAGCCTCCGGACGGTCCCTGAAGCCTTTGGAACGCTTAAAACGACCCTCTGAGCAATCCAGAAATGACTTCCGGTTTGCTCGGGGGGTCGTTTTAAACGCTCCGAATGCTTTAGGGAAGCCTCCGGATGGTCCCTGAAGCCTCTGGAGGGCCTCTGGGGGGGCGTGGGAGGCTCTTTTCACCCTCCCCAGGCTCCTATAAAGCCTCTGGAGCCTGGGGAGGGCGAAAAAAGCATGTAAAAATGGGGGGGTCGCACCTGTTGTGCGCGCATGCACACTGGGGGGTCGTGCATTGCATTATGGGTGTGACACGCCCGCACACGACCCCCCTGCACTCCCCCCCACTTGTGGCACGCGAGCCAAAAAAGGTTCGCCATCGCTGGTCTATGGTTTTTTTTAGAGTGTATCAAAGTGTTGTTCACACCAATGCATTGGGCATATTCACTCGTGTTTATGATATGTCATATCTACACCTATCTTATATCTACACCTATCTCTACATATATATACATACTATTGTCTTTTTTTCAAGATGCTGGAAGTCACAGTGAAGTAGATAAACCTCCTTTTAAAAGCAAGATGTATTTAAAGCAAGAGGTTGAAACGCCTACAGTTTATGGTGAGGGTGGCAGCAATTTATTTATAGCCCATCAAAGCAACCCCTCTAATACCTGGAAGCCTCCCCTTGGTGTGACTCGCTCCTGGCCGCTGGTAAGGGATTTCAAAGTTGCTTCTTGGGGCTTTAGAGGCAGGACGCCATTACAGCGGCCATCTGGAGGCCTTATTTCCTGCGGGCCGCATGAGCTGGGGCAGAGGCTATTATGAAGCCTCGTGTCAGCGTTCCAAATACCATGCATGAAATCAATCAGAGACCAAGGCAGAATCATCCTTAAAGTTCCAATTTAATCATACAGGCATGTTGGCATGTCTGTGGAATTCCAACTCTGATTCTCTTCCTGGAATTCCACCCAGTTGAAAGTTCATGATCTATCCCCACACCCCATAATCCATCACATGTTCCAATCATCATCTTCCACGCTGGCATCTACTCCACTCTGCTTCCGGTCAGGTGTCGAGGTGCGGAGACAAAAGATGACCTTGAGCTTCTAAAAAAAGGATGACAACAATACATTCCACAATCCTACTCCTTTCTATTCCCCCTCCCAACTACTATACTATTGAAACAGCATAGGAAAATAATAGAAAGTGTGGCAGGCCAAAGATCCTAAAAGAAACATAACTACAGGCCTGACAGGCGGCCTCTCCTCAGAAGAAAACCGTTTCCTGAAAAAATAATAACATAAAGGTTAACATAATAAAAATTAACCACCTCTTCCTCCCCCCAGGGGACCCTTTGACTTCTTGGGAAACTTCTCATGGAATTGCTTTACTAACTTCTCCATTTTTAGGTTCTCACTGTTCACCCAAGTAGCTTCAGACCAAGGGTAACCCTTACAGTGCACTAAGTACTGTAAGCGACCCCTATTCAGCCTGGAGTCTAGGATTTTTTCCACCTCAGATTGTGTTTCCCCTCCTATCACTGCAGGAAGAGAGTGAGCTTGGGTGGATGCTCTTATGCTAGACCCAATTACTGGTTTCAACAGCTACAATGAAATTCTGGGTCAATTTTCCCTAGACTTCTGGGTAGACTGAGTTGAACTGTAACTGGGTTAACTATCTTCACTATTGGGAATGGACCTAGAAATTTTGGACCAAATTCTTTGCTAGGCATTCCTAATCTTATGTATTTGGTAGACACAAAAACTTTGTCCCCCACATGGAAGGGGTTTTGGAGCGAGCGATGTTGATCAGCTTGCTTCTTGTAGGCTTCTGCCGCAACTGCTAGAGCCTTCTTTGTATTCTCCCATCTGTTCTTTAGCATGTCCATCCATTCATTCAAAGACATGGAGGAAGGAGGTTCTCTAGGCAACTCAGGCATGGCAACAAATTCCATGCCACTGGTAATCTGGAAAACCATTAATCCTGTGCTGCTGTGGACCGCATCGTTGTACGCCACTTCGGCGAAGGGTAGCAAGTCCGACCAGTTGTATTGCTGATAGTCCACAAAACACCGGATGTATTGTTCCACCACCACATTGGCTCTCTCTGCTGCGCAGTTCCTGCTGGGATGAACCTCTAAGCTCAGTTCTTGTGTGGACCCAATGGATCTCAGGACCTCTCTCCAGAACTTGGCTGTGAACTGGACTCCGTGGTCTGAAATGATCCTCTTGGGTACTCCGTGCAGGCGATAAATGTGTTTTACAAACATTTTCGCTAATTTCTTTGCGGATGGCAATCCTGAGCAAGCAATGAAGTGTGCCTGCTTAGAAACCAAATCAATAACTGTCCAGATTACTTTATTCCCACTGCTGTCTGGGAGTTCCACGATGAAGTCCATTGTGACCTCTTCCCATGGTCGGTTAGGGCTCTCTGCTGCAGGTGCTGCAGGTTCTGGGCTCTTGGATTCAATCATCCACGGCTGGCCCTTTTCCTCCTCCGAGGCCTCCCCCTTAGTAGGACTCTTCATCACCTGAAGTTGGGGATCCTCTTCCAGAGGTTGTTTGGGCTTTTCCCCCTCCGAGGCCTCCCCCTTGGTAGGACTCTGTCACCTGAAGTTGGGGCTCCTCCTCCGGAGATTGTTTGCCCTTTTCCTCCTCTGAGGCTTCCCCCTTGGTAGGACACTTCATCACCTTAAGTTGGGGATCCTCTTCCAGAGGTTGTTGGCCCAGATGACTCTTCTGTGGTGGCATCTGAGGCCCTCTCTTTACCACCATGGTGATTGGTACACACGTTTGTTCTTCGGCAATTCCCTCCTCCGAGGCCTCCCCCTTGGTAGGACTTTTTGTCACCTTAAGTTGGGGATCCTCTTCCAGAGGTCGTTTGGGCTTTTCCTCTTCAGAGGCCTCCCCCTTGGTAGGACTGTTTGTCACCTTAAGTTGGGGATCCTCCTCCGGAGGTTGTTTGCCCTTTTCCTCCTCCGAGGCCTTCCCCTTGGTAGGATACTTCGTCACCTTAAGTTGGGGATCCTCTTCCATAGGTTGTTGGCCCAGATGACTCTTTTCTGGTGGAATCTGGGGCCTTCTTTGGTGCGCACGTTTGTGGCATTGGGGCTGGAGCCAAGCACTCTGACGCTCTGTGGCCAAGTTGACAGCAATGGTGGCATTTTATTGGCCCCCATGAGGAAAAGAACCTAGTTACATCTCTAAACTTCGGAACCTCCTCATCACATTGGACTGCTCTCCACCTTGCAGCTTCCCCCTTGGTAAACCATTCTTCCCTTGTGGATATTGCTTCTCTGTAGGAAGGTGGGGTAAGAAACTTTTGGGGCATTGCAGGTACACATTTTCCCGCCATCCATCCTGCAGGCCCCCCTTTGGTAATACCTTCTTCCCTTTTGGAGATTGCTTCTCTGTAGGAAGGTGGGGTAAGAATCTTTTGGGGCATTGCAGGGGAGACTGGAACCAGTGGGGAGGTCAAGGCCCTCAGTTGGCCACTGCCCAGTTTTCTGCCATGGTGCCATCTGCTGAGGGAGGGCAGGTGCCCACTGGCATTCATCCCATCCATGACCTGGGGTTAAGACCCATCCCGGGATTGCCTGCTTCACAGGTTTCGGTTAAACCAATGATGGCTGGCTAGGGGGGTTTATGTGCCAAGGACCCTCCTGCTGGCTTGGAGGAGCTATGGGCCAAGTAGGTGCCCTCTGCTGGCTTGGAGGATTTTCCCATGTTGATGGCAAAGGAGGTGCCCAGTGGCATCTTATCCATCCATACTCTGGGAAGAAAACCCAATCTGGTGGTGCTTCATTCACTGGTTGCAGCCCAATTTGTAGCTGGCAAGCGAAAGATGCTGGCCAAATCCCTTCTTGCTGTCTGGGTTGAAATTCCCATTTTGATAGGGAATCTGTCTCCCACTCAGTTGCTGGGTAATAAGTCATTTCATTTCTCGCTGTCTGGAAGGAGTCAAAATCTCCACTCCAGGTTTTTTTCCAAGCCTTGCTTCCAACCTGGGGGGAAGGAGGGGGAGCATGCGCTCACGTTTAGTTGTCCGAAATGGTCCGGGAAGCCCATCAGAGATGACTGCGTGGGGATGGCTGGGATCTCCTTTCATCAGATCTTCTGGACATTCTCTAACCGGGTGTAGAAAAAGTCTTTCCAGCCCCCTCTGTTCCATCCCCCTCAGGCTGTGTTTCTTGCCAGATGCAATAAATTTTGAAGCAGAAATTCCTTTGCCTTTGAAGATTTGCAGAGAATCGTCTCATCTCAGCTTCTTATCTCCAAAAGCTTACTTATAATTGTTCGCTGATATTTTACGCTGTCCCGGTCAGCGTTGGGAATTCAGCACCCCTTTCCAGCTCCCCCCCATGTGATGGGTGGTGGTGCTGGTGCCTTATTTTAAAGTGAGAGTTGGAATAATGTCAGCGTTCCAAATACCATGCATGAAATCAATCAGAGACCAAGGCAGAATCATCCTTAAAGTTCCAATTTAATCATACAGGCATGTTGGCATGCCTGTGGAATTCCAACAATGATTCTCTTCCTGGAATTCCACCCAGTTGAAAGTTCATGATCTATCCCCACACCCCATAATCCATGACATGTTCCTATCATCATCTTCCACGCTGGCATCTACACCCCTCTGCTTCCGGTCAGGTGTCGAGGTGCAGAGACAAAAGATGACCTTGAGCTTCTATAAAAGAATGACAACAATACATTCCACAATCCTACTCCTTTCTATTCCCCCTTCCCAACTACTACACTAATGAAACAGCATAGGAAAATAATAGAAAGTGTGGCAGGATAAAGATCCTAAAAGAAACATAACTACAGGCCTGACACCTCGTTTTCATTCCTGGCTTCCTGGGTGGCCATTCTTTCTACAGCGGCAGAGATGGCAAGGCCTTGCAGGCCCAGATTGACGCCAGGAGGCCCGGAGAGGCGCAGAACAATGAGGACTGCATGGCGGCTGCATGGCGCGCCGCATGGCACTGTTGGCAACTGCGCGGCTTGCAAAAGGAGCCAGAAATGTCTACCAGAGGCTGATTTCATCGCGTGGAGGCCGTGAGTGATTGGGGAAAGCTGTTTTTTGGTCGCTGCTGTTTCTGGTGGGCTGAGCCTGTTGGAGCCCTGACCTGGTGCCATGGTAGATGCAGAGGAGAGGCCAGATTCCTCCCCTCATTGTTCCCTGAGAAGGGGACCTCCAGTGGGGCCCGAGTGAGGCCTACAGCCTCTGTGAGACTGTGAAAAACTGCAGCAGCTGGAAAATCCTCCAAGGCCTTGCAGAAGGATGAGGAAAGGAGGCACAGGGCCCTGGAAAAGCACCTCCATATACCCATCTTCCCTGACCATTGTAAGTATCTCAGGTTCTCCTATTTAGGTAGCCACTATCAGTATAAGGCTCTACCGTTTGGCTTGGCGTCTTGGAGTTCCTCCAAGATGGATTGGATAGGGGGCTCTCAACATGGCACTCTCAGGATTGGTGGCGGCCCTCTCCACGATTATTCGGGGAGAGGGGCTCCTTCCATTTCCCAGGTCCCGTTAATTAAGATATTTTTTAAGGGTGCAGGGAAGTCTGAGGCGCTTTTCATTTCCTTTTATCCGTCTTCCCTGGGGAAGAGAGTGTCCTCCTCGGCTAAAGGGAGATGGATCAAGCTGGCCATCACATCGGCCTATGAGGTTCAGCACCTTCTGGTGCCCCAGGGTATCACAGCACACTCCACCAGGAGTGTGGCTACCTCGGCGGCCTGGGCCACACAGGCGCCTATCGTGGAGATTTGCAGGGCGGCTACGTGGGCGTCCCTGTCTCCCCTTATCAGGCACTACAGGTTAGATGCTTTTGCATCGGTTGATGCGGCGTTTGGTCATAGGGTGTTACAACAGGTGGTAGTGCATGAGGAGCCCAAGACCAATAGTGCCTCCCCCCCCCCCCCCCGAGGGACATTAACTTGAGTATGTCCCAATCCTGGCTAATCCTACAAAAGTCCTCCGGAAAATGACAGTTGGTCTTACCTGAACTGTTGTTTTAGGAGGTTTTGCAGGATTAGCCAGGTTCCTGCCCAAGCGTTTGTCCAGGGGTTGGGGAGTTCAGGGTGTAGGGTGTGCTCCCCTATGACTTGTTTTCAGGTGTTTTGCAGTGGGCTTGACTCATTGAAACTGGGAACCAGAAGCAAGGAGCACAGATGTGTGGCTTTAAATTAACTCTGTCTCGAGGCCAATTGGACATAATAATACCCAATCCTGGCTAATCCTGCAAAATCTCCTAAAACAACAGTTCAGGTAAGACCAACTGTCATTTTGTACAAATGCTGAAGACCCTCTCAAGCCCATTCATGCAATTTTCTTGCAGGTGAGCTGTATGATATTTAAGAATCCATAAGTTCAGAGAACAAGTTTGCTGTTCTAATACAAAACTAGCCAATGTCTAGTTTGACAGAATACCAAGAGCATTCAGAGAGACAAATATGTTTAAGTATTTACTTCCTCAATACTGAGCAACGCCAATTTTTTTTTTGTAAATAAGTCATACTTTTTTTTTTGACAGAGAGCTTTCTATCATGCCTTCAGGATGTAAACTACGTAACCCAGGTTTGTATAATTTGTTATGCCATCTGACCTTTCCTCACTTTTCCCAAGGTTTGTATGAGGCGAAGCTGAATTCCAGCCAAGTTGGCTGATATTTAGACTGATGAAAAACCAGCTAACAGAGAAAAACAACTAAAGGAAATGGGAGATGTTATAATTGCTCCCTGTATCTAGAGAAATGCATCCACCTTTTGATTCCCAGTGAATCGGGTTTGGAAGAATAGTTGGCTTGCTTTTAGGCTGGACTAAAATGGATGAAGCTGAGAAGAAAAAAGCAAGCTTTTGGGAAATAATAGTTCCTAAAAGATCAGTTCCTTCAATTTAATGTTTGGTGTGTATTTATGCCTAATAAACTTCTCCATAGCTTTCTACCATAAAGTTACTGAAATGTCCACCGACTTGTTTGATTAGAGAAAAGACAAAACTTATGTTTATTGATGATTGGAACCTCAGTGTGAATTCTGCATAAAATTGAATAAAAATAACCTTATGATTCATGGTTTTGATTATTAGATAGGATATATAATAGAAAGAAAAGAGATATAACTTTGAAGAGAGAGGTCAATTTATAATTATACTTGTATTGAAGCCACTTCTTTATACCTTTTTCCTTTCTTTTGTATTTTACTGCTATTCTTTTTCTTTTGGCACATTTAGTTTTTTTCTTTCATCTTTCCCTTTTTATTTTTTTGTATTTTAGTTCATATTAGTCTTATTCTTCTGTTTAAAGTTTTCAATAAAATTAGATATGTATATGGACATGTATATCCCTAAGGAACCATTAAAAAAGTAATTAATTAAATGACTACATCTGGTCTGCCTGGTACAACTTCCATATACAGTGGTGGGTTCCTGCCGGATCGCACCGGATCGCGCGCTCCCTTTCGGTGCTAAATCTGGAAGTACGGTCTTGCCCCGCCCCTGGCGACGCAACGACGCTTGCCTGCGCTCCACCAGCTTGGCTGGGAACGGAGACGTTTCCTCAGCGGAGCGGAGCGCCTGAAAGGGATGCAGGCTCAGCCTGCCAGGCTGCCACCACTCCACTGAAGACATTGCTGAGCAGAGAAACGTCTCCGTTCCCAGCCGAGCTGGTGGAGCGCAGGCAAGCGTCGTCGCGTCGCCAGGGGCGGGGCAAGACCGTACTTCCGGGTTTAGCACCGAAAGGGAGCGCGCAATCCGGTGCGATCCGGCAGGAACCCACATAAGAGTGGTGTGCTACAGCAGTTCATACCAGTTTTTGAGAGAGCCAATTATTACATTTTCAGGAATTCTGAGAGCTGGTTGAAAGCAAGGTAAAATGCCCAAATTTGTTATAAAATGAGTCAGATGAATCAATAGGATTGGAAATATTTCCTTTATTCAAACTGGGAATATTACTAGAAATTTAAAAAGCTTAGTGTTGTTTTTGTTTAAAAGTGGCAAAGGTTTTTAAGCAAATTTTACTTGACCATTGCTTTAATTCAGGGGTGAAATGTTACCATTTCACCATGTCACACGAACCAGTAGTAAAAATGCTACCGGTTCGCCCAAACCGATAGTAAAAAAATGCTACTGGTTCTAGCGAACTGGTATTTCTGATGATCAGCTTTGACGCGTGATTTATATTATCTGGAATCGTCAAATTTCCTGCTTTCTAGCTAATCTAAATCACATGTCACAGCAGATTTCCCCCCTCGCTGTTCTACTTACCTTTGCAGGTGCACTTGGTAGCAGGCTCCACCCACCCTCCCGGATGTCATCACATCCCATTTTATGCTCTGCACATGCATGGACGGTCCTGCACATGCGTGGAGGTGGTGCATGCGAATGAAGCGAGCCAGTAGCGAAGGTAAGTTGATTTCATCCCCATGTATCTAAATATACATCTCATTTCTATTATTACTGTAACCATAAACTATGGAAGAAATGAAGGGAAAAATTAAAGATTATAGTATCTGATTCCTAGGCAACCATATCCTGCTATGTTGCTATGTTCAGAATTTAAGGTTGTGAGATAATAATAGAAAGGGAATATAGGAAGAAAAGAGACAGAAGAATAGAAATGTATAAAAAATATAATATCAAAAAATAGATTTTTTTAATGTAATGTCATTTTGACCCTGAATTAAATGAGAGTAATTATAAAATAAACTGTACAGAAATTAGTCAAGCTATGTATTTCAAGCAATACAGAGAGACTGACTGACTGTTCTTTGTAGTACAAAGTTAAACAAGAATTCTTAGTGCAAATTTGAGTTCGTACTCATTATTTAATCATGTATAGTAAAATATTAAAAGTGTGAATACAGGTGATACAGAAGTTTGGATATTCTTCATGTCTATTTTATTATTTTACTATTTTATTATTATTTAGGCCCCCAAAGTTTGGATATTCTTCATGTCCATTTTATTATTTTACTATTTTATTATTATTTAGACCCCAAAAGTTTGACCTATAATCAGAAAGAGGAAGACTTTTCCACAAGTGAACATATGTGCTGATCTTTCTAACATCTCTGATTGTGATCCTTCTTCTCTCTACACTCAACAATCATGTGCTCTTCCTCCCACCAACTGCCTGAGCATCCATAAGTGAAGATAATTCACACTTATAAAACACAGGAAGACTTTAAAAAATCTTAAACACTTCTAACTAGAAGCTTTAACTGTGAAAAACACTATTAATAAATAGAACTGTTGAGGCAATATCTCAAGGACGAAGAAAATTATCTGTAGTATAGATATAACAAATCATTACAAATGACCAAGTGATAAATGTAATAAACTCACACTGGAGTGACTGTCCACAATTCGATAGTATAGTGTAGTTTACAAAACAACAATCTTCAAGAGAAATTTGTCAAAAAATATTACCTTTAATCTCATCACAAAAATCATGCTTAAAATATGTAAAAGAAAACCCAAGAAACCCACAAACTCATTTTGGAACAGCACTTTGTACTGATAAAACAAAAACTGAACAATTTAATCACCACCTTTAAAACATATATTGGGGGGTTGCGCAATCACCAAACCGGTAGTTAAAGCAGGAGGAGCCCATCGCTGCCCCTAGTCCTTCTTTGCATTAAACTAGTCATACCCAGTTCCTGCAACTGTTCTTCATATGTTTTAGCCTCCAGTCCCCTAATCATCTTTGTTGCTCTTCTCTGCATTCTTTCTAGAGTCTCCACATCTTTTCTACATTGTGGTGACCAAAACTTATTTATTTATTTATTTATTTATTTATTTAGATTTCTAGACCGCCCCCTCTCCCCGAAGGGACTCGGGGCGGTGTACAGGTATAAATTTAAAACACCATACAAACAATAGTATACATAGCTAAAATTAGATTAAATAGCCCCTGTACGAATTTATAAAAATTAAAAACTTAGACCATAAAACCAATCATAAAAATTTAAAAATAAAACTGAGGTGGGAAAGCTGGAATTAGGCCAGGCCGGCTAGCTGAAACAGGTGGGTTTTGAGTTTCTGACGGAAGGAGCGGAGGTCCGTAGTCATTCTAATGTCAGGGGGAAGGTCATTCCAGAGGGTCGGGCCCATCACAGAGAAGGCCCTTCCCCTAGGCATCGCCCGCTGGCACAGCCTAGTGGACGGCACCCGGAGGAGTCCCTCTCTGTGTGAGCGAATCGGCCGAAGGGATGTATGGAGCAGGATACGATCCCGCAAATAACTAGGTCCTGTGCCATGGAGCGCCTTGAAGATGATGGTCAACACCTTGAAACGCACCTGAAAAGCCACAGGCAGCCAGTGTAGCCCGCGCAGGAGAGGTGTTACGTGGGAGTAGCTAAAGACTCCCGAAATTGCCCGCACGGCCGCATTCTGAACCAGCTGCAGCCTTCGGGTGCATCTCAAGGGGAGCCCCATGTAGAGAGCGTTGCAGTAGTCTAGCCGGGACGTCACAAGCGCATGAGTGACTGTGCGAAGGGCGCTCCGGTCCAATAGGGGACGCAATTGGCACACCAGGTGAACCTGGTGGAACGCCCCCCTGGCCACGGCTGTCACATGGTCGTCCATGGACAGCCGGGCATCCAGAAGGATGCCCAAATTGCATACCCGATCCACAGGGGCCAGATGTTCGCCCCCAATGGCCAGTGATGGAATAAGCTGGTTGAACCGGGGCGCCGGTAGCCACAGCCACTCAGTCTTGGACGCATGTTTATGTAGCCTAGAACTGAATGCATGTTTATGTAGCCTAGAACTGTGTTGGTTTTTTTGGCAGCTGCTGCACACTGCTGGCTCATATTTAAATGGTTGTCCACTAGGACTCTAAGATCCCTCTCACAATCACCACTGTGAGATACCATATACACTATACCTATGTATTTTGTTTTTCTTACCTAAATGTAGAACCTTACTTTTTTCACCATTGAATTTCATTTTGTTAGATAGCACCAGAGGTGGGTTGCTCCTGGTTCGGCCTGGTTCGGCTGAACTGGTAGTGGAATTTAGAACTGGATGGCAGAACCGGCAGCAACCCAGGCTGGCCACGCCCATGAACTGGTTCCCCAGTCGTCGTTGCCCTTCCCAGCATGTTGTTTAGTAGTGCACGTGCATGCGCAGTTCACTGTAAATTATTCTGCACATACATGAAGCACGTGCGAAGCAAACCGGTAGTAAAAACCGGAGCAACCCACCCCTGGATACTGCCCAATGTTCAAGTCTCTTAAAAAGTGATATAGTATTATACTGTATAAGTTGATCAGTAGTCTTTTTTCAATCAGGGAATGATTATATGTACCTTGGAGGATCTAAGTCAGCAATACTGATTTATGTGCTTTAGCCACTGACTAAAATGTTATCAATTTTTGGTCCAAAACTATCATAGCCGCCTGTTTTCAAAGACTCAACAAGATAGTTCTAGTCTTTTTATCTTTCTTAAAATGCAGTATCAGTGGAATAAAATTGGTCTTTTAAAATCCTGCTATATTCCAAATCCAACTAATCAAAAATAGCCAACATCATTCAGTAGAATGGGAATTGAAATCCACAAATATTGAGAAGATTACAGATTGCCTGCTCCGAGATTAAGTACTGGACTATATAGCATACTGGAAGGGCCAATTTATATTGAAGCTAGACATCAATTTTTTTTTTTTCTGAACAGCAAAGGATATTGCTGGAAGACGGCCACAATTAATCTATACCCTTCATTATAATGGTAAAGAAAATATGTACTTCAGTACTAAGAGACAAATGCTGGAAAGCTTCAGACACGTATCCAATTAGCTGATTAGTTTTGATTCCTTGAAACCAACAATGCTTGGGTCAGCAATTGGCAGACATGATTTAACCTCTATGTTCCTACATGTGGATTTATTTTTCCTAAAGTAATTCTGAAAGCATGCATATGACTAAAACATATGAGCATGCTGTTAAAGTGGCTTTGTACGGTGGTTATGTGGTAGAGAAAGTATTTTTACATAATGACAAATTGTACTGGAGGATAAGGCGTAATATAAGAAGGCTATCCTCTTCAAAGTTCCTATAGTTCGGCCCTCCTAAGGTTGGCACCATCCTGATGTGTTGGGTATTACTCAAAGAAATCCCCGTTATTACTCCTAACATATCTGGAAAGTACTTTCTGGAGAAACATTGACCCAGGGTTTGCGCTCTGAAACTTTTTTTCTTTTCAACTTTATGCTCAAACTAAACATGATGAGGGAAAGATACAATTCCCTTTTACTGACATGAATTTAAGGTTATCTATGTTGGTGACAATGTTCCAAGGTGCGCGGCTGCGCGGCCGCGCAGGTGGCAAGAAAACACCGCGCAGCAGTTTTCAACTGCCGCGCAGTGATTTCTATTGCCACAGGCTCTGGAAGCTGGGGAGGTCCTTTGCAGGCAGCTAGAACGGGCCGCCTGCAAAGGACTTCCCCGGACTTGCTTTGAGGAGCACAGGGCGACTGAGGGTAGTTGTGAAGCCCCAAAGCCCCCACCGCCACCGGAATAACTGCTGCCACCTCCTCCTCCTCTAACAGCACTGCCGGATTTGGCGCCCGGCGCTGCGGCTGACTTAAAACCAGCAAAGCTCCAGCCAGCATCCCTGCGCGTGGCAGCGGCGCCTCCCCTCCTCCTCCTCCTCCTCCATGCTTTTGAGGAGCCATGAGGCTGCAGTAGCCAGTAGGAAGGCGGGGGGAGTGGGGGAAAAAAGCCTCCTGGCTCCTCAAAAGCACGACAGAGGAGGAGGAGGGGGCAGGGGTAACGCGGCGCTGAGCTCAGGTGCAAATCTGGTGGTGCTGTTGGAGGAGGAGGAGGTAGCAGCAGTTATTCTGGTGCCAGCTCGTCGGCATCTTCAGCAGAAGCCCTGCCCACGATGAAGAAAGCAAAGATGGAGCAGATCCACGCAGATGATGTCGCTGCAACATGACTGGAGGAATTCTGGGAGTCGAAGTCCACAAGTCTTAAAGCTGTCAGGTTTGAAGACCTCTGCGTTTTTTTTCTAGGGGTGGAAGGGTCTTGTAACTTGACAGCTTTAAGACTTCCATGCTTCAAATGCCAGAGTTCCTGAGCCAACAGGACTGGAGGAGGAGTTCTGGGAGTTGAAGTCCAAAAGTCTTAAAGCTGTCAGGTTTGAAGACCCCTGGGTTTTTTTTTCCCTAAAGGATTAGGGGTGCAAGGATCTTGTAACTTGACAGCTTTAAGACTTGCATGCTTCAATGCCAGAGTTCCTGAGCCAACAGGACTGGAGGAGGAATTCTGGGAGTTGAAGTCCACAAGTCTTAAAGCTGTCAAGTTTGAACAGCCCTGGGTTTTTTTCCCCTAAAGGATTAGGGGTACAAGGGTCTTGTAACTTGACAGCTTTAAGACTTGCGTGCTTCAAATGCCAGAGTTCCTGAGCCAACATTTTGGTTGCTAAGCAGGAGCGTTGTTAAGTGATACTGACATTATATAACACTTTTAATTAAGCGAGTACCTTGAAGAAACATAACTTTGAGTTTCAAATAATACTGATTTCGTTGTTGTCTTAGGTGACATCTGTGAAAAAAATTCAGGAGCTCAGGCATGAAAATGTGCCGCTCAAACACTATACTTTTCTGCTCACATTGGAAAAAAATTAGAGGGAACATTGGTTGGTGAGGGTCTATAAGTCTTTCTGTCCACTGATTACTTCTTACATGTCTCCATGTGGACTTTGAAAACAGAGGCAGGAGGAACATTAATTGAAAGGGAGGAGATGGTGAGATCTGTCTATTGAATATGATTTTCCCTCTAAATGCTTTTTCCTTGTGTTTCCATAATTTCCAAATATGAGGTTGGAGTAAAATACTGAGCCCTACCAGACAGAACTTGTTGTGTTTATAAACTGGAACTAACGGCCTCGTCTGTCTAACCAGAGAGCCAGTTTGGTGTACTGTAGTGGACATGCTGAGGTAGAAGGAGGAATCTATGAGTTCTAGGCCTCCCCTAGCCATGAAAGTCAGCTTTTGGGATAGCTACTCTCTCTCAGACCAAGCCATCTTACATGGCTATTGCTGTGGGGAGATAGGAGGCATGAGTATGAAGCATGTTTGCTGCCTTGAGATACATAAAAAGGTGGGATAAAAAAAATCTAATAGTAATATTGAGAGTGATCCCAACCCATTTTTCCACTCTCTGTGTCAGAAAGAGCACATGGTAAGAAATTAGGGGGGGGGGGGTTCAACCAAAAAGGGAAGAATAAGGTCAAAGCTGTGAGGGTGTACCACTTCAAAAATAGAGACATATGAAGAAAGCTTCCTTTTTTAAGATTTTTGAGCAACTGAATAATTTTGCTGTTTGCAAATAGAACCAGCAAGTCACAGTCCTTGAGTCAGTATCCTTTGTGTGATCAGACTTAATCTCTCTTTTAAAAGACTTGATTGTACAGATAGGTAAGAAAACTGTTGAAATAAGCACTGGCATATCTGTGCTGGGTTTTTCCAGTCAGAAAGGGATAAGAACGCAATCCAAAGGTTCTGGCTGTGAGTGACCCAGGATTCAGATCAGGTAGTGTAGCCTAAAGTAAAATGACTATGATATCTGTTGAAATCTGACATTGCATACTGTCTCCCTAGATATATTTGAATCACAGCCATTCCTAGCCTGATTCATCTTGTACCCATTGTAGCACTTACTAGTTTAGATCCAAGGGCTGCCTTGAATAGCTCTTTCAATCTAACATCTTGATAGATCTAATTTACTGCTTTTGACTTGGGTGAGCAATATAGTCTCACTTTGTCTCTTATAAAATAGAGAAATTAAAGCGTGTGATAAAAAAAATTAAAATTGGTGGAATTTTATGATGATTAAAATCAAATTGGGATACCAGAAATGATATTTTTATCGTTTCAACATTAATAACTGTGATAATGTAATAATCCTGGCAGCTTTCTGTGTATCTACCATTAGAAATTGTATTTGGAAAGGTGAGGATTCTATCGTTTTCTTTATGAGAATCCTACTTCTTTAATCTCTTAATATATAAACACATATGCTTGGAAGTCAAATGGGACATTTCTTAAAGTCCAGTCCCCAGGTCCTCTTGTTAAATCTAGGCTATAAGCATTTTTATTCTTGCTGTCCTTGGAACACTAAAAACATGCTGACAATATCATTGAATTAATCAGGCTTATTTTCAGCTGGCTCATAAGAAATTTCAGAAATGCCTTGCTGATTAACATGGATCCCTGCGTAGTAAGAGCGATCACTCCCTCTTCAAATTACAAGATAATAAAATAAATTCCTAGTACCTCAGTATGGTTTCAGCTTACAGGTGAATGTATTTGCTTTATCATTTTGCAAAAGGCATTTTTCCTCATACTTCTAAATCTTAGTTGCATGTAAGCTATGGTTTTGGAAAAAAAGATAAACTGTTTAGAGAGCCTGCAGGCAGGATACCCGACTTTTAACGGAAGAAAGAAAGATATTGATGGCTAGGAGAAATGAGGTGATGATTACCACAAATGGAAAAACGTCTATCCATAAATTCTGAAGAGCTTCAGCATCACAAATAAACAGGTTGCCTTTTCTACAATTTGAGATACTCAGCTAATGAGCCAGAAATAAATTGGATCAGCTGCCAAACAGAGACTGTGTGAAATCATGCAAATGTGGAATTCCTTTTGAAATGATACAAAGACCCCATGAGGAAGTGCCCTTTATTATTTTAGGAGTGCAAAAGGATTACATTGGCTTACTAAAAACTCCCTGTCTTTTCAGGAAATATTAGACTCTACACAATTGTTGCAAAATGGTAACGCTCATGGCCCAAATGGTTTTTCAGTAGAACAGTATGAGACATTTGCAGGTTTGTTGGGTTTTATACTTTTGGAGGCATATAATGAATCTTTTAGGAGTGATAAATTGCCATCATTTTATGAGGCACATATTAGACCAATTTTAAAACCAGATAAAGATCCAAACTTTTTTTGCTAATTAAGGACCTACCGCATCAATTAATGTAGATACTAGGATCTTAACTACTATACTGGCTAGATAGTTGCAGGACGTCTTAACAAATGTAATTTATTCTTCCCAATTGGGGTTTGTTAAAAATCATTAAGCATCAAACAATTTACAGTTATTAACTAATATATTCAATATAGCCAAGCATAGAATGGATTCTGCGGTACAAGAACCTTTAGATGAAGAAACCCTTTTGATTTGATTTGGATCAAATTCCTAGAGCAAGTGATTATTAGATATGGTTTTCGGTTGAGATTTATTACTTGCAACTCTGTGCCAGAACTATAACAAATGGTGTGATTTCTGACTCTTGGATTACAATGTGACACTCAGCAGGGCTGCCCACTTTCACCCTGGCTATATAATTTCATCCTTGAGCCTTGGCCACAGTGGTAGGATAGACATTAAGAGTATTACATTG
This sequence comes from Natrix helvetica, assembly GCF_964273705.1. Lineage (NCBI taxonomy): Eukaryota > Metazoa > Chordata > Lepidosauria > Squamata > Natricidae > Natrix > Natrix helvetica. The sequence goes on from NC_138552.1 coordinate 61,050,242, forward strand.
GCAGAATGTGAGTATAAATTACTTTTGCATGCTGATATTTTGGCAATTCCAGACCAGCATCTTATCAAGTATCCTAATTTTATAAAAGTAGTACAATATGTTGGAAAGCATTATTTGGCTAAATCTTACCTATGGTACTTTCTTTGATTTCTAATATATTAATACAGTTAGGCAAAGAGTTGGCTGTTCCCACTGATTATATAGAAAATCTTGAGCCAAGAAGAGAGAATTAAAGAGATCAAAACTGGTGGAATATTGTTAGGGATGTAACCCTAGGCTTGGCTTTGCAATGTATATTAAGCTATGATTATGTTACTGTTACTTTAAATGCTTAAGATATATAATTGGTTTGTTACCTCAAGCAGCTATAAGAGGGAGCCAGAATGGCTGTTAGCTCTCTCTCTGTTTTGTTAGAAGCTGGTTGGTGTATGATGAGGTACTGTGGTTTGCAACGGTTAGCTGTTTTGTGGGTTAAACTGAGCATATTGATAACTGACTTACTGAACCGTGTATGACTTGGACTGTTAACTGGACTCTGAATGCTTCTATATTTCTACATAGTAAACACTTATATTTTTATACTATTCAGTGTCTCTGTATGCTGGTTTGTGCGTGTTATTCCATATCACTCTCATTGCGCTTCTCTGCATACTCGTTCTTCTAATGGGGACCTTAATTACTTAACAAATATAATCAGTGACTCAGAATGCTTTTTTGTTGAATAAATGAAAATGATAGACTGCCACAGAAACCAATTTTAGCCCTTCCTGCACATGGCTGAAAGCTATCAAACAGCAGAATTTGCACTGACAATTTTGGTAAAAGACAGCCTAAATGGGTAAAAGAGACATCACACGATGCTGCTGTTGTTCCAATAGATTTTTTTTAAAACAGTATATAAGTATAGTAAGTGCAGTAGTCTTTAATTTGAATAGAACTATGGAGTAAAGTGGAGAGGGAATTGCTCCACACATCTTTGCTCCACACATTTTTCAACTTAAATCACTTCCCCTAGGCCTATTATGTTGCTGTTTAGATCATGGAGGAAAACACAAGTATGAGTACATTTATGCAATCTAGGTCATGTGTACTTAATTACTGTGTTATTTTAGCAAATCAACATTTGTTGTTGCTGCTTTCTTTCTTTTTTCTTCTTTTTTTTGCAAATTCAGTATATAAGAGCTTTCTATATTTTGTGGAATTAAATTCATCTGGAAAAATTTCATGCAAAGAAAACTATCTGCCAGTTCCATTTCATTCAATTGTTTTCGTTGCAGTGAAGAAGAAGAAAAATCTATTTCAACATTTTGATGAGTTACACATGATAGCTAAAAGAAATCCACACTTATTCCAAGATTATACTTCAGTTCGTTAGTGGACCTCCCCCCCTGCCAATTTTGCAATATTGCATCGAGGAAAGTGGGAAAACTCAAGGGTCATTGGGCAAGAATGATGGAACATTGACTTCCTGGTGTTATTGCACCTCAGAAATTGTGAAAAACAATCTCTTTTCTCTCCTTACAACACAATCAATGCCTACATAAGTCTTCAGTGAAAATACAGTATCTTAACGTTAATTATGGGTCTAAATGTTTTGCAAAATGAAGATGATAACTATCTGAAATTTTAGGTATGATAATCTTTACTTTCAATAGGAGAGAGATACTCTTTACATCACTTGACAGCCAAGTGATGGTTAAGCAGGAGGTATATGGAATGAATCCAAAAGAATGTTCATCAAAGTATCAGAAGACATCAGGAGAACAGAGAACTGAAATACTGCTAGAGGAGGAAACCTGAGCTCTACGCTAAAGCGACAAGTTATCACAAGTACAAGAGGAAAGAGGAATATTTTTCTGCTTAAATGAATTTGGTTTTGCAGTTTAGCTGGCTGATATATTACAACTCCCGGTCTCCAATTTTTGCCTGCTCGAAGTCTATGACTCCACAGTAATGACTTTATATTTCTTTCTATCTGCTTACAAAGATCAACTACACTGGCAATTGAATCTTATATTGACCCCAGAGACTTAAGAACAACTGCAACTGCAAACATTACATTGACATTTATAGCATTGTTTTCCAATGAAAAGGAATAGCCAGGAATTCAAGAGGAACAGACAAAAAGACGAATGCTTCACTAGCATATAGTAGATGAAGTAGGTACCTTCCTGTGTCTAATGATAGGACTGGTCCTATCTGCATTTATTAACTGAATGAACAAAGTGCAGCCCAACTTTACTACAATGTGTGCAGTTGAAGTGCAAAACTTTATGTGATTATTTGAATCTTGGCCGAAGTCCCTTCTTCAATTCTAGATGCCTCAATTAACAAACTACAGGAATGTGCACAATTAGCTTTTGTCATGCCAAGAAAACGTTTTCTATAGCTTTATTTTCATCATCATGGAAGAACAGAAGGAGGAAGAAACAGCAGAATGAATATAAAAATTTATGTTATAAAGTTGTATGAAATATGAGCAAGTTGGAAAAATGCAACCAAACTTATGCAATCCATCTAAGCTCTAATCTTTAAATGGCATAGCAAAGAATAGCCCTTTTTCCTTTAGGTACACACAAATGTTTAGATACTATGTTCTGTGAGAGCACTGCATGTTAGAAAGAAGAATAGCTTATATGGTTGTAAAAACTGTTAGAATCCATTTATTTGCAAATCTCTCCCTGTTGCACCCAACTGCCAACTACTTGTGAATTTAGAAAGAATTATAAGGTATACAACAGATAGCAATATAAAGTATAATGTATACTTAAAGTTACCAAAATTGAGAAACACTATAACATATACAGTATATAGCAAATATATTAAAGATAGCAAAGAGGTAGGTAGGTAGGTAGGTAGGTAGGTAGGTAGGTGGCTGGGTGGGTGGGTGGGTGGGTAGGGTAGGGTGATAGATAGATAGATAGATAGGGTCTATCTAACCAGCAACCATACACAAAAACCTTTGCAATTAATGATTCTTGGATAAAGAAATATACAACTTCAAATCATAAGCAACATGTAGTCTTCAAAAAGAAAAGAATCAGTATCTTCCCATTTATTTATTTCCTCATAACAAAACTGGCAGTAAATCAAATTTATATCAGGATTTTCTGGTTACTTGATGATGAAGTAAAAAGAACACAGTACAAAGTTAAAGAATTTTTAAAAATTAAGTGTTTTGCCATGGTCACAATCAAATGTCATTGAATTTGTTAATTTATTTCATATTTTATATAATTTTTTTCCTTTTGGCTACATTCAGAGCCAGTTGCATGTGAAAAGGTATATATTAAAATATGATTCTGCTCATAAACAAACATGAAATGAATGTGAATAAGGATGTAACTTTATATACCCTTAGTTGGAAGTAGGCCCTATTGAGCTCACTAGGACTTTTGAGAAGACACACATTGGATTGCACTATCCATTCAGAATTTAACATCTGAATCTACTCATGCCCATCTTTCACCATCAGGTTTTTTCATCAACAAATATTTTCCTTTTTTTTTTTTTGTAATCAGTCGTTGATAATTCTAGGAAAAGCTGCAAAGTTGTGGAATATTACAATGTATACATGCGTCCAATGGGACAGACATACATTGCAGAGGTGATATTCAGCAGGTTCTGACCAGTTCTGGAAAACCGGTAGCGGACATTTTGAGTAGTTCAGAGAACTGGTAAATACCACCTCTGATTGGCCCCGCCCCCATCTATTCTCTGCTTCCCGAGTCCCAGCTGATCGGAAGGAAATGAGGATTTTGCAGTAATCTTTCCCTGGAGTGAGGTGGGAATGGAGATTTTACAGTATCCTTCCCCTGCCACACCCACCAAGCAATGCCATGCCCACCAAGCAATGCCATGCCCACCAAGCAATGCCATGCCCACCAAGCCACGCCCACAGAACCAGTAGTAAAAAATTTGAATCCCACCACTGATACACTGGCATACTGTAAGAAAATCACATTTATATTACAACATATATTGCAACCACACCTGAGCCCAAAATTTATGTTTGCTAAGCAAAGAGAGTTGTTAAGTGAGTTTGCCCCAAAACTCACTCCCAAAAAAAGTTATGACTTTTCTCAGTTGCTAAGTGAATCACTGCAGTTGTTAAGTTAATAATATGGTTGTTAAGTGATCTGACTTCCTCATTGACTTTGCTTGTCAGATCACAAAAGGTGATCACACCAGTTGCCAAGTGTCCAAACTTTGATTACATGACAATGGAGATGCTAAGTCACTTTTTTCAGTGCTGTTGTAACTTCCAATGGTCATTAAATGAATTGCTGTAAGATGACTATTTTTTCAATCAGAATAGAGCTGGAAGGGGCCTTCTAGTCCAATACCGTTTCAGACAAATAACTGTCCAGTCTCTTATTTAAAACCTCCAGGGATGAAGCACCCACAACTTATGATGACAATCTGTTCTATTAGTTAATTGTCTTTACTCTTATGACGTTTCTCCAGAGTTTCAGGTTGCTTCTCTCCTCGATTAGTTTCCATCCATTGTTTCTTGTCCTGCCCTCTGGTGCTTTGGAAAATAAGTTGACCCTCCTCTTCTTTGTGGCAACCTCTCAGATACTGGAATACTGCTATCATGTCCCCTCTAGTCCTTCTTTTCTCTAGACTAGCCAAACCCAAATCCTGCAACTGTTCTTCATATATTTTAGTCTCCAGGCCTTTCATCATCTTAGTTGGTCTTCTTTGCAGTTTTTCCAAAGTCTCAACATCTTTTTTGTAATGTGCTGACTAAAACTGGATGTAGTATTCTAGATGTGACCTTACGAAGGCTTTATAAATCTATGCATTTATAAATCTACCTGTAATGGATTTCACATAGACTCCGTCAACCAATTCTTCCCTGTTTTTAGCCATTATATCACCCTGCAATCATGATTAAAGTACATATGTGCAAAATTGTATTTACTGATTAATGTATTGATCGATTAATGAACTTTTAATGGCTACCCACCCCATAGAAGTGACTCTGAACAAATACAACAATTAAATATATTTTACTTAGCTTTGTAGAAATAATTCCAGAAAATTCCACAGTGTTCTTTTTATGGTTATGATTATGTTTTTGGAGAGATTGGTTAGCAGTTAAAAAATAAGTCGCCTAAACCAGAAGAGGTTCAAGATGTCTGGAAAAGATAAAACAGATCCGTTTGGGAACAGACAAACCCTAGAAAACATCGAACTGTTTCTGATTTGGAAAACATATTTCTGAAAATTGTCAATTTTTTTCTTCAGAATGATCCATTACACAAACAATACATTTTGCACACTTCTAGTTAGAAGCGTTAGAAAACGTCTGTTGTAAAATGCAAATATGCTATCCTTTCATCTCTACAACTTGCAAGAGAACTTTAGATTCAGGTGAAAATCTTTTTGTCATAATAACTGCTCAGAATTCTTAACAAACTACAGATCAAATGAACACAAAATAACAGTGAGAAACACTACCCATCAATATTTTTTTCCTGTTGTGTGATGTTACAGTTGAGAATTTTTTTTGTTGCACCAAGTTGTTTTGAAGCTCACAAGAGTAGTACAATGATTGGATGGATTCTTCAAAACTTTCCTAATAGTCAACTGGTAGTGACCACTGATTTGCTTTTAGCATCCCCTGTGTGTTCTCAGAATTGTGAAGTCTGCAGAAACAAAGGCAAGTCAACTTTGAGCTACATTGTGAGGGATTCAGTAATAGAAATGAAGAATATAGATAATGCATTTGAGAGACCCATTTGTGTCATGTTGGTGCAGCGAACCTTGAAACTACAGTATGGGTGTAAAAATAAGACTTTAGCTATTTGCTTTTCATAATTTCTCCTTTGTTATATGGCTTATTTAAAGATGGATTTGAAAAAAACAGAGGAGAAGAATAATTGGGGTTTATGGGACTGATGCAGAAATTACAGGGCCTTTCCCCTCTTTCCCTTTTAAATAGCAGAGTTTCTGCAAAGACTCTTTCTAGCTAAGGGAGATGGTGGAAAAAGTGCTTTGCGTGACTCAGAGAGGTAAGTACCATAGCTTCAGTTGAGGCAAATTGTTCCTATCCTGCACTAGCTCAGAAGATCATTATGAATAAAGAAAAGAGCAAACTCTCCACATTCTAAAGAAAACAGGAAATTACTAATCCAACTATTACCTCCCTCATCTCAATGTTTCAAAATCAGAGATATTTCTCATCTGCAGTCCCCAAATTGCCACTCTGTATATGGCAGTCCAGGGTTTTGTGCATTGCTTGTCAATTTGCTTGCACAGAAAGGGACCCATGCATTTTGCTAAGTGGAAATTACAAAATTAAAGAAATATCCGTAGATCAAAAATGACAGCAGTGTTTTGGACCCGAGTAATCAAAAAAGCAAGTGGCAACCAAATCATTAAAGAATTGAATAACATTAGGGCCAATATTTATTTGCCAGTCAGCTTCTAGCACTATACATCCATTAACTAAATGTAACTTTGATAAATTAATCAGATTTAAGTACAGCTGTAGGAATAAAAATGAAATGTGGGCAGCCTTGATTGGCTGGTGTTTACACAAGCATCCCTGTGGCTGTGACTTTAGAATTTCCATTTTGGATGTGCCACCGTCAAAATGACAAAAACCAGGCTGACTTTTTTGGGAATTGTATAACGGGTTTTGGGAGACCTTAAAAGGGGTGTAGAGGCTGTGTACAACCTTGGATCGGCACAATGTTCCCTGGAGCATTAAGTCCTTATAAAGATTAAAACAATCCAAATGTGTTGTTTTCCACCTGGCATGCTACTGACAGAGCAACTGCAAGTATGCAGCACTTCTGTTATGATGGTGTTTCAAGCCATTTGATTTGCATCCTGTTCCTCTTCCCCCTTGCAGAGTCTTGCATTATAACCATGGGTTTGAGGAAAATGAACATCCTTTCTTCATGGTCCTTTGCAAGCAAGTTCTCTTGGGACTCACCTCTTTGCCAGGACAAATGGTAAAGAGTCATCACAGCTTGGAATCGTATAGAAGTTCACTAATATTCTATCTTTCTATATGGGGAATGCATCAGGAAGCCGCACTGAGTGCTACCACAAAAATGTCAGTGTATCTCTCTCCTACACACACCTACACACACACACACACACACACACACACACACACACACACACAGAGTGGTCTCTCTCTTGGGTGCTTTGTTTAAGCAATATTTTTTAATGTCGACTGTTTTGTTTACATTTTTAGCTTTTTAGTATTTTGTAATGCACCCAGAATCTACTGGATTGGGTGGGTATAATAAATGTAATTAAATAATAAAAATAAAATTATCTCAAACAATGATGATAAATAATCCCTGGGGATGGGCTGTCATAGATCCATGTATTTATCTTCAGAATATATACATCCCATTCTTTAATCAATGTACAAATATCCCTTAATTCCTAACTTCAGGATAATGCACTAATTCACACACACACAAAATTTTCTGATGGAAGAGGGAAAACCAACTAAAGGACTAGTTCTTGATGTTAAGTTTCTGTTTCAAATTAATTTAATACACTAGTTTAGGCAAACCTGAGGAACTGCTGCTGGCTACTTCACAGTTGAGAAACTGTCAAGGGTATGATCGTTTTCCTAAGACATTTAAATATATATATTAGGGAACACTTGAAAAGATTGGGCATTTATCTCCTTACACTTGATCAGTTGTGGTTTTTTTGTTATTCTTCTAAGAATATCAGATATGGGTATTGTGAAGCCCCAGCACAGTGCATCAGAGAAAACATGGTCCATGTATAGGATTGACTATTTCAATTTTTATTAAAAGGCATAATCTGCAGCTCACAAATGCTGATACCTTTTAATAAAAGTTATTCAAAAAAGATACCACCAGATTTCTGCTTTTTGCCATCATAGACTAACATGGTTTTCTTACATTGTGACCGTTTTACCTAACTAGACAAAAGAAGAAATGTTAAAAGGAAAGTGTTCATTCATGAAATTGTACAAAATATTAGTAGGTCTGTCATAGAAAACCATAACTTTTTTTCTAGAAGTCTAGTGGTTAAGGTGCTGGCTGCCCTAGAAATCAGAAAACGATGAGTTTTAATCCTGCTTTAGGCACGAAAATTGACCTTGGGCTACTCTCTCTCTGTCCAACCAACTTCACAGGGTTGTTGTGGAAAAAATAAGAGACGTAGGAGTATTTATGCCACCTTAATTTAACTATAAAATAATAAAGGCAGGATAAAAATTAAAAAATAAACAAAATATTTTATATAATTAGTGTAGCTTCCAAGCATAGCACCTATGGGTACTAATATACTTGGCATTTGTAAAGCTCCATATCCTACTTGATGATTTTTATATTAGATTTTTAATAAAACATTAAATTAAAAGATAGCACCTCGCAAAGCATTCATTTTAATTTGCAAGAATGCCTGGGGGGTCCCAGAAAAACAAGTGTCCCATCTGTGCAGAAAAAAGGGCACAAAATGAACGTTGAGATATTAGGTAATGCTGAATGTATGACTTTATATTGCATTCTGACAATTGAGTGTTTTATGGTAAATCACCTTCCTCCTCAGATCAAAGCCCCTCCCGTTTTTAATGTGTTTTCATTTTGCAGTCACCATCTTGACTTTTTGAGCCCTAACCTAATTGTTAAAGAAACTATTCATTCAGCGGTTTGTTTTTAGCAATTTAACAATTTAAAATTTATTTTAGAAATATAAAGTACCTGGCTATTTCTCCTGCTTCTAACACTTATCTCTATTCTGTCGTTTGATTTCATCTTAGGAACAAAAGCTTGAGGTTTTATTCGCGCGACGGACGGGCGGACGGACCTAGGAGTAGATATTTGCCCCAATCCGCTATGAGGTGTAAAAGCCCCTATGGGTCGTATTAAAAGGTCAAGACCGGACCGCTACCGCCGGTATTGTCTCCATATGGGCGCTAAGCGGCGCTTCATTGTCCTCGGCGCAGCAGTGCACACTCGAAATCATTGAAGCGGATTGAAATTTCAGCGAGCCGGGTAGGAAGCGTAGCCGAAGGCATTCGGCCATATAGGAACTTCAAGTGAATTACACTGCAGGCGGACGTGGAGAATTCAGATTGGCGACCGAAACATGAACCCGCCTATTTTAAATGTGTGTGCTCTGCGCGTATTTGTTCAAACGAGTTTAGATCAAAAATGCTTCATGTGTGTTTGAAAGAAAGTGTTTGTCCACAAATGTTATATTTGTCACATGTGACGATTCGGCAATTTTTATTTTCCTCCTAAAGAGTGTCAAATTGACACTGAAAACATAGGTATTTGGAGTTATGGGGGTTGTAATTTTAAAAGACTTACCATTTGGGAGGGTTGGTGCTTTGTGGTAAGCCATGGTTTGCTTAATTGTTGAATAAACCACAGTTCTTTTTCATTCAGTACACCAAGAGTTGTACTGAGTTATAGTTTGCAAACTTCAGAAGCCACATTTTCCGAAAATGCTCTGATTTACTGAATTAATACAGCTGACTGCATTTGCACAATACAGTACCCTGAACAATAAACTCAACAAACCATAGAATTCAAACAATGCATGGAGAAGCAAACTGGACAATTAATTCACAAAAATAATATCAGAATCAAATATGTTGATTAAATTTACATTTTAGGCCTGCTAAAATGAGATAGTGTGTGAAACCACATGTCTTAACATGTATGAAATAATAGGCCTTTCACATTACATATATTTGGGCATGGTATGTTATGTGCAAATTACTGGGGCTAGGATTAAACGTGCGAACACAGTAATTATGGATTTCCTTGATATGTAAACCAGCTTTGGTATTATATGTGGAAATATTTTAGTGAAATAGGGTAAGGAAAACAAAACTTATCATTCCCTCATTTTGGTCCATAATGTGTATATATAAGCTATTTTATTCTCTTTTAATATAAACATTGCCTTCTATGAGGCCCACTTCAAAATTCTGCCTTATTTTCTCTTGGAAAAGAGTGGTCATGTTTAGGTATATGAAAGAAATAACTTCATTCTGACCATTGTATCTCAATATTTTTTTGCATACATATCGATTAGCTAGAATACAACATTCTAGGCTGTAAACTATTATTTATAATCAAATTGTGCAGTTCCATGCCCACAAAAACATCCTTTCTGTAGCCTTTGGAACTTGCTCTCATCATGATTGCTTCATACTGGCAGTAGAGTTCAGTTGCTCAAGAGGAATTTGCACTCATTTGTGTATGAAAAGAGAAATTTGTCTGATTGATTTGTATAAAGGTTTGCAACAGGAATAGTTTTGCAACAGTGTCTGCAGACATTCATGAAGATCTGGATCCAATGGCACAACTCTAGAGTGAAGGATACATAGGTACAGAAAAGGTCAGTGGTGTCATACACGCAGGCTGGATGTGTCACTTGCTGGCCATGCCCATGCCCAGTTTAGCGAAGAGGAAAAAAAGTTGTGCTATGTCACATGATGATGCTGTGACAATGTGAGTTTAACACCCCCGGAATAGGAGATACCTGGCTCAATAGTAATAACTAGAGATCTAAGTATCATGTTAGACCACCACTTAAATATGAGTCAGCACTGTGCTACAGTTGACAAAAAGGCCAGCCCAATCAACAGGGGGATAACATCAAGAACACAAAAGTGGTAATACCACTTTATACAGCATAATGAGTCCACACTTGGAGCATTATGTGCAGTTCTGGTCACTGATACAAGAAATGCTGAGACTCTAAAAAGTGTGTAGTGAAGAACAACAAAGATAAGGGGTCTGGAGGCTATATTGTATGATGAACGATTGAGGGAGCTATACCTAGCCTATTGAAGAGAAGGATTGGGGGGATGGGACATAACTGTCTTTCAGTACTTGAGGAACTGTCACAGAGAAAAGGGGATTGTCTTATTCTCCAAAGCATCAGGGAACAAGACAAGAAGTAATGTGAAAGCTTGTTAATGAGAGATGTAACCTAGACGTATGGAGAAATTTCCTGAGAGTTGGAACAATTAATTTAATAACATGCTGTCATAATTGTGGGTGCTCCATCACTGGAGGTTTTCAAAAATAAACTGAGCAACCATTTGACCGGGATGGAATATGGTCTCCTGCCTTAAGCACAGGGTCAGACTAGAAGACCGAGGTTCCTTCCAGTGCTGTGATTCTATGTTCTACTGTCCTATCTTCTAGCAATCCATCCACTCCTTGTCTAAGAGATTGCTCAGCTGTCACTTTTTCTTCCAAGCATACACACACATTGAAACTACTGCTGATTCCCCTGGCAAGATGTAATTACGGTAGCTAGCGTTAGGCTTTACCTATTCCAGTCTCATATTTTCTGTAAATAAATAATCCCTCAGTTCTAGTTACAAAACCTGCTTCACTAATTGTTGTGAGGTCAGAGTACACATTCAGTATTATAAATACGTATTTATTGCTATTTGCATGAGATCATGCATGCTACATAATTTGCCTCCTCCTCAAACTCTTCTACAGAGATCCAGGGTGGGTTGACTATGTACTAGGAAGAAAGCTCAGGAAGGGGAAGTAAAAAAGAGCCAGCCTAAAAATAGAGAAGACATTAGAGTCTGAGGATAGTTGCACATTCTCAGACTACACTCAATATACTGTTATCGTTTATACTTTTATAAGCACTGGGATCTACCTGAAGCGCCCCCCCCCCAATCACTTAGGTAGAATAGGATTAGACTAATTGACAATGCTTGAAATTATCAGTCAGGTGCTTTGTAGCAGTTTCAGAGAAGGGACCAACAATGTTTGATTTGCACCATTGGAAAACTATATATTTAATCATAATTAAAGAGTTGCTACTTTCCAGAGCAAAACTGACCTTTACAAGGTCTGCCTTTGTAAGCTTTGATTAGCATTCCTTGCCAGGATTCCCTCTTCAAACTACAATTCCCAGAATTCTTTTGGCAGAGGGAAAGCTATGACAACCATAAACACATTGAAATTTGTCAGGCAGACGTCATCTAACTTCCTCTAAGCTCGCTGTCATTTAACAGCACTCTGGTTGATTTTCCCCGCGTGCCTACGTCTCCTGAGATGTCTACGGTTGATCGTTCGCGCCAAACATTTTCTTCTTGCTTTGTAATACAGCAACTGTAACAAAACCGGCTTCATTTCGTCTCAAGTGTCGCCCGCGTTTCTGGGAAGCGGGTGGAAGGAAGTCTTTACAACTTCACTGCCGTCAAATGAACGCGATGATTTTAGGTTCTTGCATTGAAATTATCACTCCGACCGAATCTCTTGCACTGAAACCTAGCAGACGAAGCGTGGAAAAATGGGTTTATGACGGTCAAGCTCTCTTTTGCCGAAAGGATCAGTCGTTTAAAAAGATTAAAACTTTTTAACGTTGTATTGACGGATACAGTTATACCTAGTTTCTCTTTAAGCACCCAAACCACCTTTGTATTAACATATATACGAATGTTTCTTTTCAATCATTCACATCTTGCTTACTGGCTTGGCTTGTCAAGCAAGCTGTAGATTGGACTGCCATTTGTCAGAAATGGTGTAGGGTCTCCTGCTTCGGGGCGGGGGGGGGGTTGGACTAGATGACCTATAAGGTAGCTTCCATCTCTGTTAATCTGTTAAATTCCCACCTCGTCTGAAATATGGGGGGGGGGGGGAGAGAAAGAGAGAGAGATGTGTGTGTGTGTGTGTGTGTGTGTCCGTTTGTTAACTGGCTTTCTCCTCGCAACCACTTTGCTTCGTCTCTTCGCTTTTTGCCCCGCCTTCCTCATAAGGAAAGCTAAAGTTAACCCTTTATTTGCACAACTCTGAAGCCGCCCTCTCCTACCGCATCCCGGGCCACTCGCTCTGTGGCACCGGTCGGACTAAGGAGGTTTCTCCGTCCTCCTGCCCGGCCTGGGCGCTCCAAGGAAAGCAAGCCAGCCACCGCCAGTGCATCCATCCGTTCGCCGTTCTTTGTCCGGGATTCGCCGGCTTCGCTCGAGCAGCCCGAGCCGAACCGGTTGAAGAGCAGCGGAGCGGGAAACGGCGCTGCACCGCCAAGCGACAGGAAGAAGCGGAGGGCGGTACGGCCGTGGAGTCGCCTCCCCTTACTCCCCGCGCCTGCCTTCCAAGCCCCGCGTAGAGACTCCTCGTAGCAGCCGCCTCTTCGCCGTCCACCGATCAGGAGGAGGACTCGCTCTTTCCGAGCTGCAGAAGGCGAGAAACTGCCCAGGCGGCGCCGCCGGTGCCGAAAGCAGAAGCGAAACAAAAGAGGGCGAGAGCGAGGTGAGTGGCAGGCGGAGAGCGGGCTGGAAGCTTAGCTTTCTCTGCGGCTCGGGCTTCACTGCTCCCGGGGGGTGGGCGGCGGTGAGGCCAGGTAAACGCGTTCTTCTCTCCCCGACATCTCGTGCTCGAGCCTCCCGCCTCACCTTTTGCAGCCGTAAGAAGCCACCGATGGACGGGCGCACTCGCGGTCCTTCCAGCTAAAGGCGATCGGGGACAGCGCCGGGTGGTTACCGAAGGGGGTGGCGGCGGCGGCGTGGTTTTGAGGCTCGGCACGTGAAAACAGAAAGTGTTGTTCGGAGGAGGAAGAAAACCAGCCCTGGCCGATCGCCTCACGATAAAGTGCGAAGGCCTTCCGCATGTCTGTATGTAACTGCACCAGTGTTCGTGTGTGTGTAACTCACGCGTCTAGGATCCACGCTGGGGCCGATTTATGTTTTCCCGTGTGTTTCCATTGATTTAATAAATGCGGGGTGTTTTTTTTTCTTTTTGCCCCGGGGCGCTGCTCTCCTTTTCAAAGGAAACGAGCGGCGCTGAATGAGAAATACGGTAGCCTGGCATGAAGTCTTGAAAAAGCATCGAACCAACCACCGCAGGGAAAACGCTAGAAATAATACTAATAAAAAAGGGTTTGGTTGATGGGGGTGGGGGGATGCACTGCTGCTCAACCGGCCAGCCATAGGGATGGAAGCCAGAGGAGGGGGGTGGGGTGTCTCGCAGTGGCAAAGAAGAGGAAATATTTCCCTCTCTGCCATTTTTGCAGAAAGCAAAGCCTACGAATAGGTGGTTAAAATGTAAACCTTTGGACATTTAGCTAAAGATGAGCAGTGGCCTGGATGGTTTTCTAATGATGACTTCAAGGACTGAGAGCTTTTCTTGTGGCTCTCCTACATAGAATGTGTTATATCATCGGTACAGGAACTAAATTAATATTTTGACATTTTCTTATGGATTTAAAGCAAGTGAGAACACAGGGCATATACTTCTTACACACACACACACACACACACACACACACACACAGTGTGTAATGGCATCGATACTTTTTCCATGTATGTATGTATGTATGTATGTATGTAGTGTGTAATGGCATCAATGCCCTTAATAGGAATTTCAGTCTGGTAAATTGGAAGAAAGTGAGAATCTTTGGATACTGTGATGTTTATATTTGGTGGGAAGGTACATCCACCCTTCTTGATACTTTTAGGAGGATATTTTAAAAATTGCTTCTTTTGCCTGAGTGTATTAGCACAGAGGAAAAAGCGAGCTAGATGGTGCTTTTAACAGGTTGTTCAGCACTACAGTAGTAATTTTTGGCCTCAAGGACCAATGGTAGCTTTACTTTTTTTTCTGTTATAAGAGAGGGTGCGGTACCTGCTCTGTAATGCCGCACTGCTAGCAGCAGATAAGCAACCAGGGCTTCTATGCATGTACGAAATCATATTTCTCCCCTCTTTCAGAGTCTTATCAGAAGAACAGAGAAATGTTGCTTTGGGCATAATACTTTAAATTTCCTAATATTTTTTTTTACAAACCTCTGCATAAAATTCAATACTGAATTAGGCCATAATGTGCAATATGTTTTTTTATGTTCAAATATAATTGTCTTTCTGGTCAAGTTTCATCTCTTCAGCCATCCTTATTTGTAATAGTCTAGTACTTAAGTACCTTTATCAGTGTTAAAATTTATTAAAACTAATAAACTTTAGTTTTACAATATGCTGCCTTTCTATGAATGGCTTTGCCTAATACTGTTGATTTCATTGTGATATAGTCGATTTTAATTTGACAGTGGCCCCTTTGCTAGAAGGTTTTGAGATTTAAATGGTTTGAAATCAGTGTCCTCATTTAAAAATAAGCATATTTATGTCATGATAGAGCGACTGCTGAAAGTCCGCCCTTGGCCATTGAAGCATGCTGAGTGACTCTGGGCTAGTTTCTCTTTCTCAGTTCAACCTACTTTCCAAGGGTGGTTGTATGGAAAAATTGGAAGAATTGCATTGAGTTTCTGAAGTAAACTGGATTATAAATCCAATAAATAAATAAATTTATTTGTATTAAAGATAATTAAATAAGATGCACTCATTGCTCTAGTTAAAGCAAATAGCAGCTGTGGTATTTTAAACTCAAAATTATTTCTAAATGGGGAATGCATATTTTAATGAAGGGATTTTTTAATTATGGAAAAATGTGGATGATTGATTTCAGGATTCATTGAGTACTGATGATATATTGATTAAATAGTTATGAGCACTTAGTTAGGAAGAAATGTTGACTATATCACAGCATGGTGCATGCTTATTTTTTCTGTCCATTATATTGATTGGGATATTTTGTTCCCCAGTGTTTGCTTAGAAATTGAATGAGAAATATATTGCATTTATATATGAAATATGCATACTGTGTACAGTCAGGCAAGAAAAATGATTCTTTGATATGGATTTTGGGTGGATTACTCTAGTTTTATGTTGGAATAAAACACAATGGAAGAAGGCAGTGCCATTTTCATACTGCTCCCTTCACCAAAAAAAAGGATATTTCTGTACAATTAGCATGAGTTGAGCTTGTGACTTTGCTGTTTTTACATGGTAACAGGACCTAATCTTTCTGTAATAAGAATAAATGATGATTCTTCAAATTAATATTTTTCCAGGAGAGATAGAATGCTAGAGGATGCTAGATAAATTCTTAATATGGCCTAAGTCCTGAGGAAGAACATTGGAGATATAAAAGCCTTCTCTGTTAATTGCACTCCAACAAAGTTGCCTTTAAATGTTAATAATGCATTATACATTTGTTGATAAATGGAGGTAGGGACATCCTCAGCTTTTTCTATTGTTGATTCATTTCTCATTGTGCTCTCGTTTTACCTTTTGGCCCTATGTTAGGCATAAAATTCCTTGAGGTGTCTATTGATGACAATGTAAAAGTAACTCATGCTATTTTTCAGGGATGGCATGTTCTGATTTATCTCTAAGGCGAGCACAAGATCCCACATGAGTAGAACATTTATTCCCAGCTTGGTAGCTTTGTTAGCATAGTCCTCCAGGTAGCTCAGTTTAAACTTAACCTTAATCTTGGTTTAATTTCAACTTAAATGACATGATGTACTTACCCCTACATTTTCACCTCTCACCTTTATTCTGATCTGTTCCATTGAAACCATCCATCTCAATAATATTTAATCTCTAACTGAACTGCCTACGTCTAGTATTACCACCATAAAGTTTTTACTTATGCCAGCTACTACACACTAAAAGTCATTTCTGTTTTTACTTCCTCTCTTCTAAGCAGATTTTTTTTATTTTAACTGACTTTGGACCATTGTTTCTCTGCAAAGTACCATAATGGTACTATATATTAATAACCAAACTAGAATTTAATCACAGATTTGATTTACTAATATAGTTCTCATCTAAGAAATAGCAATTGATATGTTAATGGCCATTTCTTTATAAATGCCTCTATAAACGTTTATGTTTTGTTTACTTTTTTGTAATTGTAAACTAAGACATTTTTGCTAGCTTCAGTTTCATTTCCATGATTTACTAGGTTTGAACATTATTAATAGAGTTGATATTTTTCAGAACTTGCAGTATTTCTTCTACTTTTTCCCCCTTTAGTCTATGTCTGCCTTTAAAAAAAGCTTACATCGCCACTTCCTCTTTGCTAGAACATGCAAAGTTGAAGTGTTATAAATCTCAAGTTGTGAAATACTTGCATTTGAATTGTTCAATTAATAGTCAGTTTAATAGAAATGTTTTATTCTTTAAAAAACATTTCAATAAATCATTACAAGACTGGGTTCATACAATATACACACCTGTTTAAGCAGGGCATTGGTCCTTACCTGAGACCCCTCTTCTCATAGGGTGGAGGTAGCATCCAGGCTGGATTGACCTTCATCCACTCATTGCAAGGACTGAGCCTGACAGTTAATTGAAACCACGCCCCCGTCACTAGGCAAAGCCCTGTTCCGACGAAGGAAGTCAGACTTGACGCATCATCGCTTCCCGAGATCCAGTCCGTCAAATGTCAATCGTCTGATACAGTCCACCAAATGTCAATCATTTGATGCAGGTAAGTACTATAGTGAATTCTAAAACAACAGTCAGGCGCAAAAGAAAGGTACATAATAACCAACCGCAACGAGATAAAAAACTATAACAAGGAAAAGTTAAACGAAGGAACCAGTCCTGCCCTGGGTGGGGCTGGATGCTACCTCCACCCTATGAGAAGAGGCATCTCAGGTAAGGACCAACGCCCTTTCTCCATAGTGGTGGAGGTAGCATCTAGGCTGGGACGTACCAAAGCAGTATCCGTCCCTCGGGTAGGCTTATGACTGGTTCTGCCGAGTGCCAGTCCTGTGAACCGACTGAAGCACCCGCTGGCCAAAAGCTGCATCCGCAGATGCAAAAATGTCCAACTTACAATTTTTGATGAAGGGGGATGGGGTAGTCCATGTCGCTACCCTGCAAATCTCCGCCAAGGAAGCCTGGGCCGCACAGGCCGCCAAAGCAGCAGCACTCCTTGTAGAATGTGCAGTCAATCCGCTTGGAATTGGAACAGAGTGGGATTGGTATGGTGTAGCTATACAGGCCCGCAACCACCTGCCTATGGTGGCGGACGAGACCTTTCTGTCCAGAGATGACGGTTGGAAAGATACAAAAAGTGACTCTGAGGATCGAAAGGGCCGAGTTCTTTTCAAATAGATCTTTAGAGCCCTCCTCATGTGCAAGGTGTGCCACTTGTGTTCCAAAGGGTGAGCAGGATGGGGACAGAAATTGGGTAACACAAGTTCCTGTGCTCGGTGAAAACAGGAGCACACCTTGGGAATGATGAAGAGATCCAGCCATAGCACCATCCGGTCCGGATGGAAAATACAGGTCTTCTCTGATTGAGAGCACTTGTAGTTCAGAGATCCTCCTGACGGAGGTAATGGCCACCAGAAAGGATATCTTCAGAGTCAAGAACCTAAGGGAAGTTTCTCGAAGGAGTTCAAATGGGGCTGAAGTAAGAGCATCCAGGACCCTGGGTAAATCCTATGAAGGATATCTGTGCACCGCTGGCAGTTTAAGGCTGGAAGCCCCCTTAAAGAAATGACATACGGTGGGTTGTTGGGACAGTGAAGGGGAACTCACACAGGTCAAAACGGATGATTGACGCCAGATGGTGTTAATGGCTAAACCCTTATCTAAACCGTCCTGTAGAAATTACATGATGTGCGGGTTGGTGGCCCTAATAGGGTCCAAGGTCTTACCATCACACCAGGAACAGAAGGACTGCCAAGTGGAATCATAGATTCGTTCAGTGGATGGGCCTTGCGTGGCCTGTTTCATCTGGATGACCCTGGAGGAGAAATTGTCCCCCCTCAGGATGCTCTGCTCAAGCGCCAGGCGGTCAACTGGAACCACTGAGGATCGGAAGCAGCTTTCTTGGAAGCAGCTTTCCTGTAAATGCGTTCTAACACCGCCTCCTTCTGCTTCTCATAACGAGAAGCAGGTTTAGAGAATTTCTTAGACTTGCCGGCTTTTGCTGAGGTCTTTAATGGCTTCTTGCGCCCCTGGTAGTGCCAGAGGAGGCAGTGGGGGGGGGAGCTCCCACTTGTTCCACCACCACCTGGGCAATGCTAGCCTCGGCCGTAGTCTCCCTGCTAAAGTCCGTTGCTTCAGAGGATATGGTGGCTCCCATTTTGACAGCAGAAAAGGGCGCGCAAATACAAAAATGGCGCTTTGTGCCTTTTTTCCAACGGTCATGGTCACTGAAGCAAGTTGTTTCTCTTAACTGTGCTCTACAAGCTGAATTTCCCGCTTTTGAAGGGTCAGGTCATTCCGCGGTAGCTGAAAGATGCTCAAGTGACTACCAATCAATCAAAGCTACCGTGGTTCGCCACTCTACTGCAAGCAGGAGTGGCAGAGCATTTCCCGGCATGATAGAATGTCCAGAACTCACAAGGGAAGCTGATAGGTCCGGAGCACAAGTGGAGAAGGACCGGTGGCGAAGGCAGGGGCGTGCGGTGGCGGCGGGCTTGAAAGACGCGAACCTCGCAGGCAATATAGCAATTCAAGCCACTCTCGCTTTTTCAAGCCACAAAAGAGCACTTTAAACCGCCTTCGCCTGATAATGCCATCATGCCCTGAAAGGGCTCAAAGACCAAGTCAAATCAAGACGATCTCCGTACTCACAAAGGCAATACCACAACTATTCCTCTCAGCCTAGGAACAAGGCGATGATGCATCCATCCTCATTGAGGGACTGAGTTGGAACTGGGCTTTGCCTAGTGACAGGGGCGTGGTTTCAATTAACTGTCAGGCTCGGTCCTCGCAATGAGTGGATGAAGGTCAACCTAGCCTGGATGCTACCTCCACCACTATGGAGAAATATTAATTTCTATGTTTTAAAGTGGTGTGCATATGCATATACAGATACACATACACCCATAGATACATGCAAAACATTTTATATTTTTAAAATATCATTACAAATCTTTCAGTTTTATTCAGAAGTAAATTCTGCCGTGTGTAGTTGTGTTTTACAAGGACTACAAGCAGTATAAGGATCAGAATTATTCATTTGCTTCTCCCTCCCAACTATTTTCTCTTGCGAGGTATGAATTCAAAATTACTGTCTGGATCTTAAAAAACAATTGTTGATTCCTATATTATATTTTCCACATGTACTACTGTAACTAATGAAAAAATCCTGGGATTTCCAGATTTTCATTTTCAGTCTGAAACCCTGTAACCCTAAAGTGCAATGATATTTATCAAAACTGTGGCTGGATATGAAATTCTGAAAAGGAAGCTCATAACTGCTTCATTAGGACATACATAGGCAAAGTTGGTGTCTTGTCATGACATAAAGGCAGCAAAACAGAATTTTCAGCGTTTTGCCGTGATATTTTTACCTGGTATCAGGAGAAGAAGCTCTTTGACCTCAGTAGAGAGAGAGAAAAGTGGACTAAACAATCAATAGAAAAACAGGAAGTAGATTCAAAATTATTTGTCTGTGTGTATGTGTGTTTGCAAATTGTTATGCCTTTTAGCTGCTAGTTTTATAGTTAAATTATTTGATAACAGGGCTGTGAACACAGTGTATGTATTATAGCTACTTAACATTTTTAAAAATAAATGCCCTGTTAGGTCTAGAAATTCTGTAATGGAAAATGGATTGTGAAGATCAGTCAATTAATCTCTGTCTTGTACATGAAAGTCTGGTTGTGATAGAGATTACCAATTACTGTATTCTTTACATCATTTTTAAAGATGTGAGTTTTGCACTGTCCTCCTTTTCATTATTTCCTTCTTGATTTGTTATTAAAATGCATTCCCAATCATTTGGAAACTAGATCAGTAATATGGCATCTTCATTTATTTATATTAGAATTTTAAACAAGATCTGTAATAGCGTTTCAAGTAGTTATGGCCTGCTTTTTAATAAAAGAATTTATGATTAGAAATGAGGTATGAAGTTGAGAAGAAATAATGTTTCACTTCTGTATAAGTATTCTCAGTAATTATTTTTGGCAGCTGATCTTTTTTACTTTGTGTTTTCTTTCCATGAAATAGTACTTATTCTGAATTTGTTTCAACTAATCATGTGACAATAAAGCAAATTACTTTCTGGTTTGATCTACTATGTCAGTCAGTTTTCAGGATTATTACAAAGGTACATTCATGCTGGTTTCCCAGTGACTTTGTCGGAAGGTCGCAAAAGCTGTTCACATAACCCCAGGGACACTTCAACCATCATAAATATGAACCAGTTGCCAAGCATCCGAATGCTGATCATATGGGGATGCTGCAATGGTCGTA
This sequence comes from Natrix helvetica, assembly GCF_964273705.1. NCBI lineage: Eukaryota > Metazoa > Chordata > Lepidosauria > Squamata > Natricidae > Natrix > Natrix helvetica. Next base: position 61,071,303 of record NC_138552.1, read on the forward strand.
AGTGTGAAAAATGGTCACAAGTTACTTTTTCAATGCCGTGATAACTTTGAATGGTCACTAAGTGAATTGTTGTAAATCAAGGACTACCGAAGCAAGAAGAATAAAAAAGAAACTCGTCCTTAATACTTCATGGTCTTTACTGGAAAGGTATGATGGAAATGTCGTTGTACAGGAAGACTTTGGAGATACTGTCATCCCCAGGAGCAGACAGTGCTTCTTTTTCATCACACAGTAGTTGATTGTGAAGAGACAAAGATCCTGAGCCAAACAAAACACCTGCAGTAAGCAAGATAATAACATTTCATTGTCTGCTGCTTCTCTTCCTCAGATGGCTTTTGGTTCTGATATAGCCTCTGTGAAAAATGAATGGACGTGTTACTTTTGTTTGTAGAGTTGTAGGATGATTAGCAGTAGAAGGCACCTGCAACTAGTCTCTACTTTTGCCAATATAAAGTCTTCAAACTGAGCCTTATTCCTGGTGCCCATGTTTTTCATTGGCATCTTATCGGGTTTTTTCCTCCCCAGCTTTCAAAATTACTGCTCTTAGATTTTCCAGTGGTGACTCATCCAAGTATTTACACAGGTAGAACTTGCTTAATTTTTCCCTAAGAGTTAGCTGGGATTTTTACTTGGATATTTGATGTCATTTACAAATGGCTGATATGTTCAAATGGAACTGTAACTAGGGTGCACCTAGAAGGAGACTCCTTTTGTCTTCAAGGCATGGCAGGGTAATTATCTTTTTTAAGGCAGTTGCTGCTGTGTAAGTTCTTGATAATCTACTGTGCTTCCAACATGATGAAACAGCATTTGTTGGTGCATTACCTTATAATCGCAGGAGTGGAAGGAGTTTGAAAGGCTGAGTGTGATCCATTTGTATTTATAGGTCAAAGTATGCTCTGATTGAGAAAGAAGTGGGGTCTTCTAGGTTTCAGTTTTCGTTAAAATAAAAAACGAGTGCTGATGAATTCATGTACGGGTAGTCTTTGACATACGACCACAATTGAGCCCAAACATTTATGTTGCTAAGTGAGAAATTTGTTAAGTGAGTTTTGCCCCATTTTACAATTTTTCTTGCCACGTTTGTTAAGTGAATTGGCCTTCCCCATTGACTTTGCTTGTCAGAAAGTTGCAAAAGGGGATCACATGACCCCGGGACAATGACCATCATAAATATGAACCAGTTGTCAAGCATCCAAATATAAATCATATGACCATGGGGAGGCTGCAGTGGTCATAAGTGTGAAAAGAGGTCATAAGTCACTTTTTCAGTGCCATTGTAACTTTGAATGGTCAATTAAGTGTAAGTCGAGAGGACTACCTGTAGTATTATTATTCAAGACTTTAAATGTCAAAAGGACTTTGTTTTTATTTAAGATTGTTTATCTTGAAAATTGGGCTTAGAATGCTGTTAATATTAAAACTGGACAGTTATGAATTTCCAGCCTTCAAATGCCTTCTCCTGTCCGAGGTCAAAGATAAAAATTGAGGAAAAATGTAACAAAACTAGTTTTATAGCTTAACAGGTTGTTTAACTTGCATGTTAAGTGGCTACAGTGGAGGGTAAAAATTCAGTACAGTGCAGAAACTATGATCACGAAAACAGAAAGTTGTAAAATGCATTTTGAAAGAACTATATCATATTCGCATGACCTGCATGTGATTGGATAGCTTGCTCTATCTCCAGCTGCCACTTAGTTTGTTAAAGGTTATGGTTTCATCCACCTACAACTCTTCATCTTACCACAAACCAGTGAAGGAAACATAAAGAGTTAATATTTTTCTTTAAAAGGCAACAGCCGATGGAGAAAGCTGCTAAATTCTGCCCTCTATAAGGAGAACAGCCTACATCTTTAGCCCAGTGGTGGGTTCTTGATCCCGTTGCAACCGGTACGCTGAGTTGCAACCGGTACGCTGAGACGGGACGGGCGTCTACTACATGCACATGCGCTGTGTGCGCATGCACACCCACCACCTGTGATGCTCCACCTGTGATGCTCCAGCTGCTGGGTCAAATGCCGGTAAGGAGGGCGGATGGGCCCTCCGGAGCACCATACCAGAATGGTACCTGGTGCTCCCAGCAAGCACCAGTACATCCGTACCGGGGCATACTGCCCATAAACCACCACTGCTTTGGCCTTCCCTTAAGGAGAAGTATGGTGTCTGCCTGTTGCTTTTTGATATTTTGTTTATCTCCTACATTGTATGTCAGACAGCTGTCTTTGCACCCGCAACCCAGTCTTACTAAGTGAACAACCCAGATGATATGGATTTAGCATAATAACATCAGTGTGTGTGTGTGTGTGTGTGTGAGAGAGAGAGAGAGAGAGAGAGAGAGAGAGAGAGAGAGAGAGAATTTCTTCAAATCAGTTTCAACTGCTGGCAGCTGCCTTGACAGGTCCATGCAATTTTCAATAATGGGTTACCATTATCTGAGAAGGGATGACTGACCAAGGTTATTGGGACCCAAGCTGGCTTTGTTTCTAAGGTAAGAACTCATGACCCTGGTTTCTAGCTTGGCCCCGTTAACCATTACACCAAAATGTCTTTCAACTTTAGTTATATTCTAGATAATTTCTCCAGAGGCCTGTTTCTTTTCCACTGGTCAGAGCTCAAGTTGAATCTAGCAATTAATCTCTTGAGTGTGCAGGGTTTCTTATTGCTTTTTGTAGTAATATATGAGCCATTTTCTGGAAACTTGAATTAATTTTTCTAGGCTGTCATATGATTCTGCTTCAACTTGTTAATAAGCTAGACCAGGGGTGTCAAACTGGCCATCCATGGCCCGGACGCATCACGTGCTGGCCAGTTTGACACCCTGGTCTAGCTTATTAACACCCCAGCTCCGTGAAGCGGAAAAACGCCTGGAAACATCACTTGACAGCCACATGACACGGCAAATTTGACACCCATGAGCTGGACATCATGCAAGGCACCCCTCTGTATTCCTTCCTATTAGGAGTACAGATAATCCTTGACTTTCAACAGTTAATTTAGTGAAGGTTCAAAGACACTGAAAAAAATGGCTTATGACCATTTTCCACACTTATGACCGTTGCAGCATCCCCATGGTCATGCGACCAAAATTCAGATGCTTGGCAACTGGTTCATATTTATAATGGTTGCTGTGTCCCAGGGTTATGTGATCCCCTATTACGACAGTGACAAGCAAAGTCAATGGTAAAGCCAGATTCATTTAACAACCATCTATACTAACTTAACAATTCACTTAACAACTGTGGCAAGAAAGCTCGTAAAGTGGGGCAAAATTCACTTAACCGTCTCTCAGCAGCAGGAATTTGGGGCTCAATTATGGTCATAAATTGAGGACTATCAATATGTGCACTGTAGGACTTCTGTATGATGGAATAATGCTTTTGACTGGACATTTTTTAGATTCAAAAAAATTAGATTCCAATTTTTTCAGGATTTCATTAATTTTTAGCACATTGGCTGTTTTTTTTTATTTTTACAAGTTTTTCATTTAGTGTTTTATCAAATAGGTCATTTTTGGATTCTTCTCTGCTGATTTGATTCAATTTACCCATGTTTACTTACTACTTTTCTATCTCTGTGCATTTAATGAAACAAGCTCTTGTCCTACAAAAATTCTGTCTGCTGTAACTGAGTAGTCTCTATGGTACACTGATATTTATAGCTCTGTTGTTGACCACTGGCTTCCATGAACTAATGTTATTTTTCTGGAGGGATACCTCGCTCAGAATTACCATTTAGTACTTGTACTGAATGTTATGGTATATCTTCACAATAGAGTAATTGCAATAGTACTTTAAGGCACAAGTAGGGGCAAAATATTTAATTCTCTGCAGCTATTTTACAGCAGAACAATAACTTACTTGTTTAAGACAGGATCCAAAAACAGCAAGTCATTTGTTTGCCGAATAGCTGAAGGTCACACATGGATTCTAAACATACTAAAGCATTATATGTTTACCATTTAAAAATATTTTTTCTTGGAGGATAAATTTATTTTCTCTCATGCTACCCCCAGATTCAGTTTCTGTAGCATACAAAATCTGTAAAGCTAAAATCTTCAGAAAGAAAGTAAGCGGTGATATATATGCGACATGTTAACATTCTAATGCACCCATTTTAATGTATGTATATGGTGATTTAGGTATATATTAAATGAGATCATAAAACATATTCCCAGATGTTCATTGATATTTTAGATACTGTTGTATTAAAGAAATGTTGTCATGGGGCCATTGGGTTTTGAAGGTTTGAGCCAGTGCTTGGAACTATTTAGTGGAGTTAACATTCTGTTGTATAGATAGTCCTCGAGTTACAACCACAAATGAGCCCAAAAGTTATGTTGCTTTGTACGGTCACTAAAGAAACTTGTAACTCAAGAACTATCTGTATTTGTGACAAAGAAGAAAACATTTGATCCATAAGCCTTCATTCTCTACTGATAATAAGTCAGTACTATTTATCAGAATATTAGTCTTATCCCCTAATTTGATTTCTATATCCTGAGTGTTAAATTCTATTCTATTGTTTTCAGGATGTTCTCTAATCTATCAAGATTATTTTTATTTTATGTCTGGCAGAGTGTTAATGTCTCACCCAATCGTTACCATCTTTAGATTTCCTAAGCATTGCCTTCATCTCATTTATAAATAATTGATAAAAATGTTGATGAGTAGAACTCCTGGACTGAACTTGAACCTTATATTACTCCCACTATTACCCCTCTTCTGTTTGATGAGAAATCATTGATAAACTCTTGTTGAATATAATTTGTAAGGTATCTGTAAGCAGACTAATCCCAGCTTCTACAGGATTTGGGAAAAATGCATTTAGTTAGAGGTGCAGGGATGTGCCAGTCTCATATCCATGTGTACTTTGATTTCTTTGAAAATGAAATGCTGTACAACTCTACTAAATACCTACCAAGTTGTCATTTCATCCACCCCATAATTAAATTTCTTAAGACCCAGAACTTTATGGGCTACTTTGCCAAATGCTTTGCTTAAATCAACACATATTTATTGCATTTCCATAATTTACTAAAGAAGTATGAGATAAGTCTGGCAAGATTGAAAAATGCCTGCTGATTTCTGATAATTGTTCCCAATTTATTTAATCTCTTTACAATATAACCTGCTTTACAATCTTCCTAGATATCAATATCAAAATGACTCATCTGAATTTCTTGAGATCCTTTTCTTCCTATGATTGAAAATTATGGACATTTGTTTCCTGTTCATCTGATAATTCACCAGGTCTCCAGATTGTTAAAAAATGATGAATATAAGACTAGTCAGGCCATCATCAAATTCATTAGGGTGCCATTCATCTAGAACCAGATATTTAAATTTGTCCAAAGGAAATAGATATTTATTTATAGATATTTATCATATTTTTGTCAATGTTAAATTTCAAGACTTCCTTTTATTCTGGTCTTCATATTGGCTTTTTAACAGTAATTTTATTAAAGCTTATAAAAACAAAGATAAAACAAATTATAAAAGATAAAGATAATTAATTAAATTGAATACAAATTAAAGAAAATATAAACAGAAAAGAAAAAGAAAAGTGAAAGGTAGAAAAATGCGGAAAAAAGATATGAGATGACTTCCTCCGTCCCCCAGAGAAGTATGAACAATTTAGATAACATTTCACTAAAACTTTAATTTAAAAATTGCTTCTTCCCATATCTTATCCCTTAGCAATAGTCAAATTGCAAAAAACACATCATTCAGACCTAATCATCTAAAAGTTCACTAAGAACTACCTCCAAATATTAACATAATTTAATTTTTTTAAAAAATCAATTTTATAATCTAAATTTACCACTTTTTCTATTTAAAAAATAGACCAAAAGAAATGTCTTTCCAGTCTTCATAATGGCTTAATTGAACCCATACCTTTCTGTTTGAGGAGATTGAGCCAATTAAGACTGAAGTAACTATATCTTAAGTATACTTAATGGACAATTAATATAATTTTGTAGTGTTTTGTCATTAGTAGATTCTATAATGCTTTCATGGCTGAGTTTGAATTACTAAATGTGAAAGTGTGTAACTTCCACAAAAAACCGTGCTTGTGCTGTCTCATCTTTCTTGGTAAGAGAGAGAAACAATAAAAGAAAATAGAGTCCTATTTTTGAAATGTGTTTTAAAAAGAACTTAGTTCAGCCTTTTAAAAAAGTCCCCAGTAGTTTAATTGGAATATATATGAAATTGGCCCTATGCCTTTCTGATCATAATCCAAGCACCTGACTTTTCCTCATTTCATTTTTTGAAATAGGCAAAAAAAATATTTTGTAATCCATTTTTTTAACACTGTCATTTTCAGAGTTATTTGGATCTCTATTTGAAAAGCTCTCCTAATTATGTACCTGTGTCGAAAACATCTGTTGGTTCTTGTCTGCAGCATGTCTCCTTTAATAAATCCCCATTCCAAAAGCATATAACCCATTGTCTGAGCTCCTGTTCTTTCTCTCCCCTGAGAATTAATGTGTACAAGTCACTATGGGAAGCCTTATCTATGCTTTGCAGATTATAGGTTCTAGAGGTAAGTGCTCTGTTTGGGCAATGAAAGCATGTGTAAGTGCTTGATTTATTAAATACCACACAATCCCCTTGCTGAATGATGAGACTGCTCAGCTAACATTTGCAGTGTTTGCCAAAACTTTTTCAAACTGACATTTAAAAGTTAGAAGCTTTTATGGTGTCAGCTTCTCTAGGAGAGCTCCCGGTTTTTACTGAGTATCCATAAAGTGTTCACCCCAGCTATTCTTCCAGTCTGAACATGTACAGAATCTGTGATATAGTCTGCACGAAAGAGATTATTTTGGCCAGAAGTATTTAATTTATTCAAGCATGATGTTTCACATGAATAGTATCAGACTATTCTTTTATTGGTTATGGTCTTTCTTGATAATCACTGTACAATGATTTGGTGCTTATATCCAAGGCCAGTCAAAGATTTTTTTGCTATATGTTCTGCCTAAAGGTCCCTCGTAGTGTTACAGGGAATGCTTGAATAAAAATTGCATGTCATATATGAGCACACATTTTGAGATTTCAGTTCCTAGTTAGTATCATTGTAAGGCTTCTCAAGTGTAAGCATGTAAGCAATTTTTTTTTGCACATTTGGCCCCACCAGTTGTATAGCAAGGCACGCTATGCAATTTTCGGGTGGGATCAGAGATGGTATTCAACAGGTTCTGATCAGTTCTGGAGAACTGGTAGCAGAAATTTTGAGTACTTCGGAGACCCGGTAAATACCACCTCTGAACTGCCCCCCCCCCCCCATCTATTCTCTGCCTCCCTAGTCCCCGCTGATCTGGAGGAAATGGGGATTTTGCAGTAAACTTCCCCTGGAGTGGGGAGGGAATATGTGTGTTTAAAGAGTTGCCAAAGGAGGCCTCAGTCATATATGACATATGAAGACCGATACAGTCTTTTTCTCACAAACCCCGTTTCTTAATATTCCCTATCTGCTAAAGACAAAATCCTGAAAGGGAAGCTGGTCACAACACAAACTGTAATCTCCTTTCCTTCGTATTTAAATATTAATATCACTGTGATTCAAATTTTGATAAAAGCTCATGACAGAACATAAATCATTAATAATTAATTACTGTAGTTAATAACAGTTAACAGTAAATATGACATGATTAATATTAATTATATAATTACATTAATGACTGAGCATGATGTTGCTTTAGTATAAGGCCAGATAATTCACTGCTATGTCCCAGTGGTTCTGTTAGTGCTAAAAATAAACCATTTAATTTACTTAAATATTACTGACTAATATGTCCGATGCAAATACCGGAAGGTTCCGTGTTTGCTTAATGATTTGATTTTATCCATTTATTTCCAGTATTTCTATCCTGTGTTTCATCTGGAAAGGCTAAACCGATAACTACAGGTAGTCCCCAGCTTACAACAGTTCATTTAGTGACTATTCAAAGTTACAATGGCACTGAAAAAATTGACTTACGACCGTTTTTCACACTTATGACCAATGCAGCATCCCATGGTCAAGTGACCAAAATTAAGAGGCTTGGCAACTGACTCATATTTATGTCGGTTGCAGTGTTCCGGGGAGGGTCACAAGATCCCCTTTTGCGACCTTCTGACAAGCAGTGTCAACGGGGAAGCCAGATTCACTTTACAATCATGTTACTAACTTATCAACTGCAGTGATTCACTTAACAACTGTGGCAAGAAAGGTTGTAAAACGGGGCAAACAGAAACTTTGGGCTCAATTGTGGTCGTAAGTTAAGGACTATGGACCTATGCAACCCTCATATTTAAAATCTAAAAAAGCAAGACATAGTGATAAATGAGGTTGGGAATGGAAAGGAAAACAAGTGTCAGGCCTGATTTATTACTGTTATACGGTTCTCATTGTGAATGATATAATACAACTGAAATGCTATGATACGGTTGGCTAATCTGGGTCTCTTTTCGTGGCCAGAGAGCAAAGCAACTCATGGAGTAGAGCAGAACAACATCACTGTCTCAGATGATATGTCTCACTTTTCTCCCCTTCACCTCCTGTCATACTACAGACTGATAATATGGCTACTGAATAATCTACTGCAGGGGTGTCCAAACTTGGCAACTTTAAGACTTGTGGACTTCAACTCCCAGAATTCCCCAGCCAGCTAAAGTTGCCAAGTTTGGACACCCCTGATCTACTGAAATCCTTATGAAATAAGCCTATTTCATCAGCAGGATTTATAGTAACTTGACTTTTCTCTTACTCTGGTGCAGTCTGGTGGAATGGCTGCTGAACTTTCTTTCCAAGTAAACTAGTAAACTATCAGTCTTATATCATAGCTGTATTAATTTCATTTCATAAAGTGAATCATTATCAGTAAGCAAGCACAGAGAGAACACGGAAAAGCCCACCTTTTCGCCACTTTGATCTCCATCATCGGATTGAAAGATACTTAATCTGAAGTGATTTGGGAAGCAGCAAAATTACTAAATCATGTAGGATTATTTTGCAATTTCTATCATGCAGTGTAATTAGATAATTGGTCTTAATTCTCCATGAAATACTTGGATTAGAATCCAAAAATTGGAATAGCCAATGTAAGAAAAGTGTAATTTTTAGAGCTGATAAATGTTTTTGTTCAGGTTCACAGAAGTATGCCCCAGATTTAATTAGTTTTTTATCACTTTTTAAATTTTCAGTTTTTCAGATTTAGTCTGTGTTTATAATAATTATTAGGCTTTTACTCTGTTTTGTAATTTGCTCTATTGAGAAAGAGCATATTTTGTGGTTTTGAATGTCTGTGTGTAATAAAAATAAAATGAAATGGGTGAGCAATTACATTTTATTTCGGATGGTTACAATGATCAAGAAGTGAATAAGAAATAGGAAAAATCCACTGCAGCCACCTGAGTCTGATTCAGCAGCTAACAAACAGCTTCAGTTATGCTTGCAAGATGCTACCTGAGAGAGTATTAATTCTAGTACAGATAGTCCTCAAATTATCACCCCAATGGATCCCGGAATCTTGATTCTAAGTTGTTGCGGTCATGGCACCAATGTGACTGGACTTGATTTTATGCTTTACAATGATTGTAAAGTAAGTCATTGTGGTCATTAAGCAAATCCAATGGGCATTTTTGGCATTCTGCTGGAAAAAAGCAAAAAAGCAAAAAAAAATGACACATGATCACAGAATTCTGCAACTGGTCATAAATGTAATCGCTCAAAATGCCATTTACATGACTTGGAAAGTGGGACAGCAGTCATAAGTTTGAGGAGGGCTCATAAGCTCATCATATCTTCAAGCGATGATTAAGTGACCAGTTGTAAATTGAGGACTAAGTGTATTGAAATTCATTATGAATAGAAGGGCATCCTGGAATGGAACAAGACATTGAAGCCTTAAACAGGGCCATTAGAAAGAAAGCATGAATGCAGTTTGTTCTGTAGATTGTGGATTATTCACTCAATTTTATTTTCAAGATGCTAATAAGGGCAACGACTGGCCACCAAATGATAGCTGTACCACTCTCCCACTGTGGATCTTCTATGAATAAAGGAGTCAGTCGTCTCCTGTATATAAAAACTTTGCATATTGCATTCCTTCATTGAAAATGAGCGATACAAACTAGGTATTTATTCAGTGGCTTGTTGTGATGTTAGTCATCTTTTAACAAAACATCTAATTATTCTCATTACCTGTTTTTTAACCTAAGAAGATAAAATTATACCCTGCCTTCAGTTTTTTGTTTTCCATATAAATTCACTAAACATGCTAGTTGACATTATTTCAAGTTTTCCTTGACTATTTTGACATCTGTCTATACATTTGGCATTTGTCTTCCCAAATATGGTCTCATTCTACTTACCGTAGTAGCATATTAAACATAACTTTAGGTAAGGCATTAGGTTGAGTATTTGCACATTCTCTTTTTAATGCATATTTATTCATCCATCTTCTCCAATCACAGTCTTGCTGCATCTTTGTTGATGTACAACCATTAGCACATTAATTGCCTCTTCGGCAGTTCTAAGGAGGATAGCAGTTTGCCATCTGTGCTTGATATTTTCCTGTTTGATATCCGAATCCAACCTATTAGGCAAATCTGTCACTCTCAACATCCTCTAGTAGCTTCCTGAGGTGCTTCTTTCGATATTACTGTTTTATATTTCTGTCCTTTCTAAAGAGGCTTGTTCAATGTTGCTTGTTCTGAAGTTATTACAGGCAGTCTTCCCTTACTTACCATTCATTTAGCAATCCTTCAAAGTTATTACAATGCTTAAAAATAACATTATGGCCCTTTTATAAACAATTAACAATATTTGCAGCATTCCTCAGTCATGTGATTGTCATTATAGTCAGTACACCTCCTGTGCCTGACCTGTGACATTTTTCTTTTTTTTCCTTCTTGCAGAGCAAAGATATTGAAGAGAGGAATTGCAAGATAGTAAACTATTTGCTATCCTTGAAAGAAGTGAGATCATGCTGGCAATCTGGGACAGCCAGGGATTGAGAACCACAGGCATGCTACACAAACAGCTAACAGTATTCTCTTGAAATCTCATTCTCTTCAATCTCTCCCTGGGGGGGGGGGGGGTAAAGGCAAAGCAAGCAATTTATGTAGGCATCTCTCCTTTGCCTAACCTTTTCCCCCACCAACAGAACAGAGAGATTGAGGAGAAAGAGATTTAAAGAGAACATCATGTTACTTTAATACATCTTGCTTCTTTCCAACAGTGAATGTACTTTACAGCTACCTTAAGTGCTTTATTCTTTTTATGTATATTTGGCTAATCCATTCTTTTTCACTTTCCCATTTTCATGATATTTAAATATAAATCAGTATTTGTTCACAAATATATGTGTAGATTTTAAAACATACTTTTAAATAATTTTAAATGAAACATTTTAAAATATAAATTATTTTACTATATTATAAATAACATGAGCAATTTAGTTTGATAAATGAATAAAAAATGGAAGAATCTAGGCTATGTAGTTTTGAATCTGGAGAAGACTAGATTAAAAAGATCTGTCCAGAAGACAATGTGACATGTACCTAAGCAGGAATCAATTGAGCTTTAAAAGTACCTGAAGAGAAAGTAGATTATTACATTATTGGTGGTGGTGGTGGTGGTGAAATGGGAGGGGACGTTATTTTATTTAAAAGACTTGTATGACAGCCCATCTCAGAATCCATCTTTTATATGAGAGACCTTGATAACTTGTGTAGAATATATTATAAATAAATACATAAATAAATAATCACTGTATACCCTTTGAATGTAAATATTAATAGCTTTTATGGTAATGCTCTACTTTAAAATTAGCTGGAAAATCCTTTGTTTTTGGAGTTTCTTTTGTCTGTAAAATATGATAATGTTTTACTTCATAAAATATTGAAGCCTTTCCTAGAAGGCTGCTTGGGTCTAATTAAGTTCACTTGGACCTTTGCTTTGCATTGATTTACTGGTGGGAATATGAATATGCAGGATTGAAATCATTTAAATCTTGAATTCATGTTCCCAGACAAACTTCATCATATTATATCTAAGTGATGTTATTGCCTGCAACTTGATAGACTTCACGCGAACGGGATTATTTTTTTCTCTAGCCTTTTCTTCCATTTCTTTCACACAATACAATTTCACACGTTTTTGTAGCTTTTCAAAGCAGTACTTTGTACATTGATGTATTAATGCACTTTTTTTCCTGTAGTGTTTCCTCAGTGTAGACTTTTTAATCAAAAAGAAAAGGGCCTGATCACTACTAAACTTTACTGTATGCATTCGTTGATTGAGGAAGAACTATTTGCTTTTAATGCTGCAAATTATTCAATTAAATAGCAAGAACAGATGGGAAAATACATTTATCATGGTACTGTGCTCATCAAGGCATGGCAAGGAATTTAACCTTAAATAGATTGGATTTGGTTCCATGACATTCTTTCATGAATTTCTAAATAGTGCTTCAAGTATCCCTTAGGTAATGAACCTCTCAAAAGCAGTATGTTGGAATTATGATATGCAAAATATCTTCTGTTTCTACAATAAGAACATCCTCATTAATATTCATATATAATACAAACCAAAATTGACAGAAGGTCTAGGTGCTTCATGACCTTCAGTTAATTCAATGAATTACTTTGACAGTAATTAATTCTTCTGTTTCCCCACTAGCATTATTTATAGTATCGTGCCCTAAAATGTAGAAACATATACTGTGTTTCCCCGAAAATAAGACAGGGTCTTATATTTTTTTGACAAACAAAATATGGCCTTGGGCTTATTAGAAGGGGAGGGCTTATTATTTTTTAGGTGCAGGAAGCAGCAAGCTCACCAGCCCCACCCTCTCCATCCCACAATCTGATTGCCTGTGGCCACAATGACCCAAATTCTCCTTGCATCCTGGCCTTCGCCTGCCCTGCTTGCTGGCCGCGGAACCAGCTGACTGTGCTGCTCTGGCCTCGCAGGGGGGGGGGCAGAACAAATGAACACACGCACACCCTCCAAGGCAGCCACATCCCTTCACTAACTTGCTTTCCAGCTCCATTCTCCGCTCCACGTTTAGGACAAGAAAAGTATATTCTTTGCCTATGGTAAAAAATAATACCAGAAAATACCTTCCAAGTTCTCGCAAAAAAAAAAAAAAATCTCGCGAAGTTGGAAGTAGTCCCACAAACCACTTTCTTCCCCTGCACATGGCAGTGGAGAATGGACCAGGAAAGCAGGTTTGTGGAGGGAGCCCCACTAACTTTCCTTGGGAGCTCTGCACAAGGCTTCAGATAGAGCATTTGGGGGATGTGCATCTGCGCTGAGATCCCAAGGAAAGAACGATTGCCAGGAAAAGGAGGGGGGATTTTGCCTCTTATCCTGTTCTGATGCTGTGCTGAGCTTCAGAACAGGATAAGAGGAAGGAAAATCTCCCCCATTTTCAAGCCGTTTGCAAAAATGCCTCATTCTGTGCCTTCAATCCTGCAATCCTGGAATATGCTGAAGGCTCGAAATGGAGCGTTTTTGCAAACCGTTTGAAAATATGGAAGGGGATATTCCTGCCTCTCCCCCTGTTCTGAAGGTTGCAGACTGAAAACAGGATAAGAGACAAAATCCTCCCTCCCGCATGCCTTCAATCCTGCAATCCTGGATAATGTGAAGGCTTGGAATGTGGCGTTTTTCAAACCTCTTGAAAATGGGGAGGGGGGATTTCGTCCTCTTATCCCCGGGGAAGGGAAGGGCTGCCCCTTGTTCTGGCTAAACCCACCCCTTCACTAGGGCTTATTTTCGGGGGAGGGTTTATATTTTTGCCCACTGCGAAAATCTGGCATGGCCTTAGTTTCAAGACATGTCGTATTTTCGGGGAAACACGGTATTTTAGGTTTCTACTGCTTGTTTTTTGGAATGAGAGGGAATTCAATTGTCTATAGAAGACAGAAGCTTATCGCATATCTCAATATTTCTTCAAAGAGGAACCCTTCCGTGATAACTTATTTTATGTTGCAACAAATGTAATTTAATATCAGGAATAAGGAAGTGACTAAAGAATTATTACATTTAATATAAAAGTGTTATTTTTGATAATTACTTTATTTTTTATAAAATTGGCCTCACATCTAAGTTTTTTTTCTTTTTCCTTATTTCTGCTTTCATAATTTAGAAAATACGAGAGAAAAGAACTATTGTCAAAATATTTAATAAAAAGTAGGTCTCCTGCCTTAATATGCAGCTACTAAATGAAAGTCATTGTCCTAATCAGTACATAAATGACTGTCTAGGACAAAACCAGTAATACCTTTGTTAGTTTGACAGAGTTGGAGAAAAACTAGGAGATCATGAGATCTGAACTGGTAGTCATAACTGAAATGAGGCTTCCAAACAAAATTATTCACTCTGGCATCTTGCTCTGATGTGTTTGTAAGTTGACTTTAGAATTGGTTATTTGAATGTACTTTCATGGACAATCTTGCCTTCCAGCTATGAATAGGCAGATCGATTAATAATGCATATTTTCCCTGATGTATAGCTTTAGCCTAAATGCTAACTATAAAGAATAACAGCTTTTTCTTTAGCTATGATTATTTATTCAATGTTGTTTCTTCATAAAATTCTGGTGCTAAAAAAAGTCCATAGAATATATAGAAATAGAATATGCACTATCTGCATCACAATATCCTGTGAGCATAAATAATATTCTAAAAGAAATGAATTTTTGTTGCAAAAATTCAGTCATCTATCATTATTCTTGTTTTACATCTAAAGCATCTGTACATTTGCAATTTGTAGCACATCTTCCAATGTGTTACACTGATGAACTTCCATTTTTCTTTTTACTTCCCCTACTCTCATAATAACTTTTGAAATGACTAACAGTTGTCCTCATTGCCAGTATTTAAGGAAACACCAAGAATACTGGATGAGTAGGCCAGCCTTTCCATAGTTACCCAATTAAAGAGGAGGCGTTATATGTTCCCTCCCAAAAAATCTGAGCATCCCAACAGTTTCAGATCCTCATCCTTAATTTGTGTCACTTTTCTTCTGGCCAATTTAAAATGTAATTTAATTTTGGCAAAATTATTATTTAAAAAACAAACAAAAGAAAACTAGTTCCTAAGGCTGAGGTACAAACCCTTTAGCTGCTCAGTGTTAAAAGAAAGCACAAAGAGAAAACAGTGTCTTAGCAACTAATTAAAAAACCCGTAAGAAATCAGGAGGTAACTGGAAGGTGAAATGAAACAGAATTTCTTTTCAATAGGAACCTGCTTACTTCCAATGTTCAATTGCAAAGTTATATTTGTAGCAATTTTTTGTACTTTAGCAGAGCTGGAATTTTATCACATTTGCTGCTCTGAGGCGGAAACCACAAGTGATCATATGGGCAGGGCATCTCTACTTAGCAATGATAGTGTCCTTTGATGAGATGATATTGGCCATTTGATTGTGAAGAGAAGCTTAAGTTCTATTTTACACCAATTGGCCTTATTTTACAAATGCTAAGAAACCATCATACATAGAATGCAGATAGGCCTACATACCTCTAAAATAATGAAATAAAATTCATTGTGTACAAATCTTTAAGATTTTCTATGTCCAGAAAAGAAGCTTGGTCCAAATTCCTAGATGTCTGTACAATTGTTTAACAGGAAAGTATATATGCAGTAATCACAATATGTAGCCCAGAACTACAGTATAACTATTTAAATTCTTCTTGGTTACAGCTTGGATGTAATGTGCAATGGACATAGGATGAATTTAAAGAAGCCTCTGAATTCAAACATCTGTTCGATTTTATCACAAAACAACTCATGCGATATAATTCCCAAGGTGATAGCAAAATTAAAAACTCTTGAGAGAAAATGTTTAAGGAAAATAATTAATTAGAGATGCAATAAATGCAAATATATTTGTGGAGAATAAAATGGTGATTTATTTAAAGTCTGCTTAATAGATTTTTGTTGTTGCTGTTGTTAGAGGTCCCATAGAGTGCTAACAAGATACAACCAACTGTAACAACATAATCTGCAGGGATGTTCACAGCCATCTGTACTTGTGTTTTAACATGACTGTTGCGTCTATCAATCAATCATTAGTTATTTATAAATCCAATATATTACCTAGAGATATGTATATCAGTACATGTTAAAATTAAAAATATGAATGATAAAATCATTGGCTGTAAAAATGTTTAGATTTTAACCCATAATTTGGTGAACTATTACAAAACAGTGCAGATCTATGATTAGAAATTGGATCAGATAGAGATTTAGACACATGATAGTGGTTTTTAGGGTTTTTAGTAGAAGCAAACTCACTTATCTTTATTTCCCTGGATGAATTTTAGTATGGGAAGAAAGACTCCCAAATTCAGATGAAAACATCTTTTGCTACCATTAATGGAAACCTTTGAAACTTCACTTAAATTATACCTTCCTGTAATAGAAAATATAATTCCTGTCATGAGGTGAGATGCAATCAAGCTTGTCCATTTGTGATTTACATAATAAACAATTTCTCAGATATATTCAGAGCTTGATGGACTGCCATATATTTTCAATAGCCTCTTAAGCAATTGTTTCAACTAAAGTTTAGTTTTGTTAGTGGTTTAAATATACCTGGAACCTAATAATATTTGTTAATTTTGATATTACTGAATAGAGATAAGGAAAAAGCCAAGCTTCAAGAGTTTTACAACCCATGTGGATTTTGGAAAGGCTGAAATAAGACTTTGTAAATTCCTGATCAAAGGCAAATAACTAACTAAGAAGATTCTCCGTAGTTATTCCTGTGCTGTCCAAATCAGGACTTTCATGGCATTTAACTTAATATTAATTTAGACATTCTCTAATCTGCTAGACATTAGTTTGTGGTATGTCTGTTTTAATTTATTACTTTACTGTTTTTAAAATGGTGACAAAAAAGAAATGAAAAACCCTTGCAAAAATGAAAAATACATACATTGTAATAAAAACTAATTTTTGTGTTTAATATCATTTTTTATGATTTCAGAATTTTAGTATTAATGTTAGAAGAATACACCCATGATGTCCCATAGAAACTTTTGTTCTCAAAAGGCAACTTTGTTTTTTTCCTTGAAGACATTTTGCTTCTCATCCCAAAAACTTCTTCAAGGAAAGTTGCCTTTTGAAAAAAAAAGTATCTTTGAGACAACCATTACCTGAATGACTGAGAATATCCATAGACAAAGCAACCCATAAATATTTTAATAGTTTAAAAGCATCTCAGGCTTTAAAGACAATTTATTCATATTTTAGGTAGTCTTCCTAAATTATGATTAAGATAGCTGAAGTAGTGTTTTTAAAATACATTTTAAGTCTGCCTCATACTAAAATTCTTGCTTTGAACCAATTATTGAAACAAGTTATAGTATTGATGATAACTCTAAGTTGTTAAGATTTCCATTTCCAATCAGTTGTGTCAGTAAAAAAAAGTATACTTTTTATTTCAGTGGTCCTAATTTTTATTAGTTTTTCTCCAAATTACATACATTCTACTCTTCTCTCTCTTGAAAAATGGTCCTTACCACTGTACAATTGAAAATTAGCTGGTATTGTAAGCGGTTAATATCTTTGATACTGTTATCTCTTCTGTTACTTTATTTTTTTAACTTTTAACACACTTTTTTCTATAGTCCTCTTTGAAACCAATTAAACATTCTGTAAAAGTTTATTTTTGTCACTAATTTCTCTATTGTTCTTCAGATTTTTTTAAAAAAATAATGTGTGAGTTTGCCAGGTAAATTGTTTTCAAATATTTCTGCAAAGTATTTCAAGTGCCATTTTATGGATAAAAAACTTCATGCCATTATTATGTGTCTGACTTTAGGAGTAGCATTATTGACAATGGCATCTTTTTATTATAACCTTTTAGAAATTATTTAACTATATGTCAAGGTTGAGAATGTTAAAGTTATTGGTTCTGAATGCATGGACCTGAAGAGTGCTTTAATTTCTGAGAACAATTTCTAGGAGAGACACACGGTATAACTTTTGAAACTTTCACAGGTTGGATTCTTTCCCTTCCATTGCCCTTCATATGTAAATGGGCATGATTGAGAGGTTGGAATTATTCAAGAGAGAGGGGGCCAGCAAGAGCTTCATTCTCTCCATGTGAGTGCTCTGAGAAAAGATAATGAAGCCCTTTGTACCCCCTTGAAAGATCTGTGTTTCAGCTGGAATTGGCCGAGCAGCTGGCACCTTAGCAACCAGGCCTAGCAGAAAAGAATCAGAGCAGTCTTCCAAAGTACTAGGCAGACAATGTAGTCACAATTTGAGATGTTAAGCTTTATAGATAAGCAAGACTACCGTCTTCTGAAGTGGATAGATGTTGGGATTTTACAAAATCTGTTTTAGACAAATGAAACCATTTCTGATGACAGCTACTAGTGCCTTTAAAAATATTTATCAACTTGTAAGACTGAAACGGAGCTTGGGGAGTTTGCAACAGCAGAAATTGAATTTATACTCCTATAAAAGTTGGAAAATCCTTGGTTGGTTTCAGGCATTTTGTTTTGCTTTTTGCTTTTAAGTTTTCAACAGCATTTAGAACCATAGTCATTTGAAGAAATTGACTACAAATATTTCAGTGGGAATAAGAAGTGTGTCCTCACCCATGTGATTTGCTGTTTGCATAAGCTCTGATTTAATCAGAATAATGGTGCTGATGTGAATACAATAGACCATTAATCACCCAACTGTTTGGAGTGATTCAACTAGCTCCACCACAGTCTTGCTAAGGGGGGGTGGGAGAGGAGAGTGAATAAGAACATAGATTTTTTCCTTAGCCAGAGTTACATATTTAGTAATTTGTGTCATTTTTTTGACACAGGTAGATTTTTGGATGATCGGTGGGAAGGGAGTGATCTATATGAAGTAGTATGTGATATGTCCCAAAAAATAATTCCTTATGCTGTCCTTTCTTCTAACAGGCAGGGAGTTGTGATTATAATAGCACAGATAACCAAACTTCATCAAAGACCACATAAAGCAATCTGTGGAAGATTCTAGTCACATCCTAATAGTGGATAGGCCTGAGGAAAATGGAGGATGGAATCGCCATTCTTTCTATTCCTAGAACCAATTATCTTTGCCAGAGGATTTTTTTAATTAAGCTGAAATTTTGTACAAGCCTGGGATCATAGGCTGTACACTATCATCTAAATATAAACTTAAACTTTGTGACCTTAGATAAATGATCATTATTCTTGGGTTATTTTTCACAGGATCTACCCAAAACAACACAGATCAACAACTGCCATTAATATTCACATTCTTCCTCTTGATGGTAAAAATGTCTTATGCTTAATGCTGTGAATATTGGCACAAAAGGCAGCAATAGGAGCCTTATCCAAGACCTTTGAAAAATTGAGAGGCGTTTCTATAAATTTGGGGGTATTGGAGTGGCATGTGAACATTTGGCTTGTGTGATTCATGTTTCATCGGCAAGCACAGAGCAGCTTGTATAAATCATTACTGTAAATTGTACACTGCCTTAATCTTATTTGACTATTATTAAAACATTTCATTTTAATGAGGCTGGCACACACATCATCCCTTCCAAATGTAGTTAGAACATTAGTCTTAAACTGTGGCCTTAGATCAGGTTCTAAAATTTGGGAATTCAGAGCAATATTGGATTAGATGTGT
This sequence comes from Natrix helvetica, assembly GCF_964273705.1. NCBI lineage: Eukaryota > Metazoa > Chordata > Lepidosauria > Squamata > Natricidae > Natrix > Natrix helvetica. Next base: position 61,090,946 of record NC_138552.1, read on the forward strand.
TTAGCTGCCATTATCTTTTTAGTGAAATCATTAATAAGATTTATGATACATAACATACTTTTTACTGAATATGGCAGCTTCTTTTGTACATTTGTGTACTGCAGCCCAAAATTGGAATAATTTCCATTAAAAATGGGCTGTAGATTCATAGTTAATGTATTCTAAATAACACTGTAGATAAAATTTGTATCATTTTCAGGAACTGGTGAGTAGCATGATGGATGATTCTATGATATATTTAGTTCTTGACAGAAACAGAAGTTTAGAATTAGTTGTGATACAAAGGGGAAAAACTGAGGCAATTTCAATTACTGGTGGCAGTGAGGGCTGTAATTTTAGACAAAATTAGTTTGTTTTCCTGTAGATACAGGGGAGGGCTACAGCTGGGTTTAGTCACAACCTGATTGGTCCAGAGACTGAGGGAATTTTCTTAAAGTATCCTTCCTTCCCTATTGGCTCCCAGTTTCCTCTTGGTCTCTTGGTCCAAGCACTTCATGAAGTCAAAACATGCTTGTAATTACAGAGTTTAAATGACAGATTCCTGTAAGTCAGTAAGGTACTTTTGTCGGCTGCTTCTTTCTCTTATAATAAGGCTACTTTTAATTATTGTGTTGTTTCTCTTATAATACTGTAAAGCTACCTACAATTAGTCATCCTACAGAGAGTCTGCACTATGCTATTCACTAAATAGCCTATCATTATTTGAAACCATACAGTATTTAAACACAGAAATGACTAAAAACAGACTTGGTCAGCATAACAGCATAATCTCTTGCTGATGAAGCTGCATCCATTAGTGAGCTCTAGGAAACTACCTCTACCTATGGGGAAGGGTGGGAGAGTTTGTTGCATGGCCAGTCCATTTGCATTTTCTTTACGTAGCCCAGAAATAGGAATGAGCATGGAAGCAGATGGGATAAAATGAACCGCATTTGCACTGATAGAAAATAAAAAAATATATTTTAAAAACCCTTGTTTTCCAAGATAATCAGGAACCAATATTTTTTGGGATTTTTTTTTTTCATTGCTGTAGCACAATAAGAGCGCAATGGATACCTCCAGCAGCAAAAATTGAGTTTTCCCTGTGTATAGACTGTATCCCTGTGTCAGTACAGATTCTCAGTCGGTTGTGGTTGTCCCAAAGGTGCTTTTTCAGGAGGCAACTGGACTGTGTATAGACGGTTTTATTTTGATTAAAGTAATACTTAATATGCAATGGAAAATGAACTTCTCCCTTGTGCTAAATTAGCAGTAAAAGGACAATATCTGTACAGGTAGTCCTCCACTTACAACCACAGTTGAGCCCAAAATTTCTGTTGTTAAGTGAGACATTTGTTAAGTGAGTTTTGCCTTATTTTACAACCTTTCTTGCCATAGTTGTTAAGTGAATCACCATAGTTGATAAGTTAGTAACCTGGTTGTAAAGCGAATCTGTTTGTCAGAAAGTTGCAAAAGGAGACCATATGACCTTAGGATATGTATGAAGATGCTGAATTTTGATCTTGACATGATAATGGGAATTTTGATCTTGATCATGGTGCAAAGGTTGTAATTGTGAAAAATGGTCATAAGTCACTTTTAACGGTCGCTGAATGAACTGTTGTAAGTCGAAGACTACCTGCACTTGAAGTTAAGTGTATCTCAATAAATTAAATTGGAAGTAATATTTTCTCCTGCTATTCATTTTAGTTTTATTATAACTTTGTCCCTTTAATTGAATATATTCTCTTCTTACCCCAATGTTAATTTCATGCACGCAGATATTTTGTAGATCACACAATATTTGGGATTCCCACAAAATATGTGGGAATATTTGCTAAATCAGAAGGGGTATTTTGTGAGGGACAATAGAACTATAAAGAATACTTATGCACAGAGATGCTCAAATAAAATACAGAAGTGCATGTAAAATGCGCAAGGTAAACTGTATTTGAAGTGATTCCATTGTTTTTCATACGATGGACATAATCTTTCAATGTCTGACTAGTAAGTATTCTAATTACACTATCTTCTAAGATTTGGAACCTGGAGGTACTGAACTGCAAGTCCCAGTTCAGATATGAATAGTGAAGGATATTGGGTCTTTTAGTTTGGTAATAACATCTGAGGATCATAGATTTCCGACCCCTGCTTTTTCATGCATTATTGGTAACAACTCTATATTTCATATTTTTTCCAATCCAAATAAATTGTGTACAATAAGAAGTAAGGGGAATTATTTTAATATGGTATAATAGTTGGGGGTTAAAAATCCAACTCCGAAATGAATCCTTTGATCTTAAAAGCATTGATCTAATTTGAAATGTTTATCTGTTAAACATTTTTATTTAATTACTGGATCGGTATCATAAACTATTCTGGCCCAAACTGTTTGCATCACTCTAAAACGAAGATAAAGAAGAGAGGGGAAACCCATCTTTTTATTTTGTGCATATCACAAAATCTATAGTCAGTCTGAAAGCTGAAAATGTTTACAAAGCAGCAGAAATCCAAAAATAACCACATGCCTTACAAGGCCTTAAATAGTCATAGGCTTGTTAGCTGTAAAGGAAATTGCGTGGGAGTAACTGAGCGTGATGTGTTTTCTGAAGGAGAGAGATCTTTAATTTGTAACTTTAAAATGTATTAACTGCTAAATGATTTTAAGGGAGGAATTGCATTTATTATGCATAAGGAGGAGCCACACTTATCTAGTAATAATGAAAAATCACCGAGTCAACCTTACCTTATACTGTAGTGGGACATAGATCTATTTATAGTTAGTTTTATGCAATATAGAAGCTCAAGAATGCTGCATTTTGTACTCGTTTATGTAGCAGCATGTTTATCCATAGAGCAAAAACTTGCTCTCTGATGCATCGGTTATGCCAAGTATTTAATGAATATCAAATTAGGTTATGTGATCTCAATAGAGAGCAGGAGTGGAAAGAGGGAAAGGTTTCCATAAGGGCAATTCATCTATGATAGTTAAAATAATTTGTAGGACCCATTAACACTAGTTCCATCTGACTCCAGGGGAAAAAATACTGCTTCATATTACAATGGGAAATCCTAAATTTTGTTATGTGCTAGAATCTCAACAGAACAAATAAACTAAGTTATCTACTATCTGTTCTTACTAGCCTCTTGCCGGTAAAGCAGTACCGTCCTCAGATAATGCTGGTTTTACATGACTTCAATGCAGCTGTTATATATCAATCAGAAAGTAGATTTCCTATATATAGAACATATAAGAAATTATCAATATTGAATGTTTATGGTAAAAATTCAGTAACATACATAACATGATCAAGACATTAGGATGGTAAAATTTCTTAAAACATTGATCATTTTCAGATACCTTCTATATACTTTTTAAATAAGAAATACAAGAAGTTAAAACACATGTTCATATTCACATACTCAGTTTCCCACTTTTATCTTTTGAAAATATGGACTACGGGATAGAGAGTTTTCAAGCTCTCGCGCATAATAACCAAAGACAATATTGTATGTGTGCATTTACATGTAGTTAATTTTATTATAAAATGTATTAAAGCAACTATCTAAATAGGAGAGAAACAGCAGAATTATAGTAAGTTAGAATGTTAGTCACAAAGAGATTTTCAAGCCCAATCAAAACTTCTTAGGGAAGAGTTGAGTGCTTCAAAAAAATTTTAGCAGTGCAACATCTGTTGATAGCATTGCAAAGGAAACAAGTATAGATAATGATATCATCTCAAGACACCATTAAATCCTTGTATAAGAATACCCCTCCAAGAACCTGCATGCCATATTTTTCTGTGAAAAAAAACGCTCAACCAATTTACAAATTTAATTAGTGAAAGAGAAATATGTGCACCAAATGGATCATCTGAATTAAAGATTTCAAATGATTTAAACATCAGACAGCCTTACTTAACTCAGGAATTCCCTAGCTTCTTTGAACTACAGTGTCTACCATCCTCAAGCCTACAGTTGCTGATAATGCTAAAAATATCATTTCAAAACAGGCTGCCATTTTTATTTTTGTTAAATAATGTTTCCAGTTACCCTTAGCCCTCATTTAGCGACTACGTCATTTAACAATCATTCACATTTACGACAGTGATGAAACAGTACCTTTGTGACCAATTCTCACATTTATGACTGTCTCAGGTCTGTGAAGCAAAGGAAAGATGAAGTAAACTCATAAGCCTAGTCAAGGTTTCACTTAGTGATTGCATAACTTAACCAAGTTTTTTGCCTTAATTATGGTCGCTCAATGGTTGCTCTTGTTAGAGGTATTCCTTGGTAATTGAGACTGGAATTTCTGTCTCTAAGCAATGTGGTTATATGGTGAAATGTCACATGACTGTATTGCTCAGCAATGCAATCCCAGCACTCCCTTTTGTTGTGGTTAGTGTGGATTGCAGTTTGTTAAGTGAGACCTAGATGGCTTGCAAGCAGGCTGGCAGGCAGTTAAGAGGCTGCTACTAAGCAGCGAAGGGTGTACAGCTGGCCAGCAGGCACATTAGCATTAGGAGTAGCTGATCCTGGTTGGGGGAGAGTGTGTAGGTGGCCCTTGAGGAACAAGTGCAGTGGGGCTGTGGGGGGTGGCTATTTCCAGATGCAGTGGTGGGATTCAAAAAGTTTTACTAACAGATCTATGGGTGTGGCTTGGTGGGTGTAGCAGGGGAAGGATACTGTAAAATCTCCAATGCCTCCCCACTCCAGGGGAAAGTTACTCCAAAATCCCCATTTCCTCCCCATCAGCTGGACTCGGGAGGCAGAGAATAGATGGGGGCAGGGCCAGTCAAAGGTGGTATTTATCGGTTCTCCGAACTACTCAAAATTTCCGCTACTGGTTCTCCAGAACTGGTCGGAACCTGCTGAATACTATTTCTGTCCAGATGGGGAAGAGTGCAAGTGACTTAGCAGAGTGACTTGCAACCTTCTCTGCTGGTTTTCCCATTGATTTTGCTTGTGGGAATCTAACAGGGAAGGTTACAGAAGGTGAATGCTGCAGTCATAGGTGTGAGTCATAGAATCACGGGGCTGGAAGGAACCTTGGAGATGCTCTAGTCCAACCATTTGTCGAAAGCAGGAGTCTTTATACCATTCCGGACAAATTGTTGTCCAGTTTTTTCTTGAAAACCTCCAGCAACGGAACACCCACAATTCCAGCAAGCTGTTTCATTGATTGATCATTCTCACTGTCAGGAAATTCCTGTCAGAAAACTTGACAGAACAAGATACAATATTCTTCCGATTATTCCCGGGAGTTTTCTGCATTCACCCTTCCATAGTGTGTTCAAAATGACCAAACCCACTATAGATTACAACTACAACAAACCCAACATCTAGGTTTAATGTTATAAGTGAAGCACGATATTTCTAAGTTTCTTCTAAATATATTGTAGAATTATGTTGCCCTATTGCTGTGATGGTGAACCTATGGCACACAGGTTATATCATATCTGCCAGCATGCGAGCTGTCAACTTCAGCATGCATGCACATGCCAGCCAATTTTCGTCCTTTAGAGGGCCGCTGAGGCCGTTTTTGCTCTCCCCAGGCTTCAGGAAAGCCTCTGGAGCCTGGCGAGGGCGAGAAATGGGCCAAATGGGCCAACCAGAAATTCAGAAACAATTCGTTTCCAGGGGGCTGGAGGAGGCTATTTTCACCCTCCCATGATTCAGGAAAGCCTCTGTTCCAAACTTCGGATAGGCCGTTGGGCCCATTTTTTGTCCTCCCCAGGCTCCGGAGGCTTTCCTAGAGCGTGGGGAGGGCAAAAGCAGCCTCCGCACACCCCCGAGAAGAAATACCAAATGTAGCTTGGAGGCAAGCAGTGTGGCACACATGGGGGGGGAGTGTGGGGATTTGTGTATGCATTCGCATGTGGGGGTATGCTTTGCATTATGGGTGCTAGCGCACTCCTATTCTTAATATATGGTATTAATGTTCCAGATTCTTAGCCACCTTCACTCAAAATATATTAGGGGAAAGGGAGGGCTAAGAAAATGAAGAGATATTTTTTCAAAATGAAAAAAAAAAGATTACTCAGTAAATATAGTATTTCTTTTTTAAACAAAAGCCACACTAACATTCAGAATGTATATAGAAGGATTTGTTTTAATTGCAGAATCCATATCTTTTCTACAAAACAGTACTGGGGATTTAATGATTATTTTCATTTCTATAAGTTTAGGCTACCTAACCCTCAACAACTTTGGGCAGCTTACACTTAAATATTGAAAAAAATGGAAATGACAACAAGAAATAACGAATGTCCTGAAACAGCATACAGTGTAAGCAACCCACATATACACAACCCAGCCCAAAGCCTTCATCCAAAAAGCTATCACTCTTCACTTCCCCCCCCCAAAATAGCTAGGTCTTTACTAGGTTCCTGCATATCATTATGATGGGTGTAAACTGTCCTAATTTAAGCCTCAAGAGCAGTAGCGGGTTCCGGACAGTACGGCATACCGGTGGTAACTGGGAGCAGCAGCCTCCGTACCGGGATGGTGTTTCGATGGACTCATCCGCCCGCCCGCATTCCTTACATCTTTTTGAGGGAAACGGGCCAATTGCGCACACTCACACAGCATACGGCGCCTGTGCGACCTCACTGAGCAGCTGGGGCATCGCAGGGCAGTCGTGTGTGCATGTGTGCACAGTGCGTGTGCCCAACGTGGATGTCCAGCCCAGTCACAGCATACCAGTTGTGATGGGATATGGAACCCACTACTACTCAAGAGATTGTAAATTGGCCACACACAACAGTTTAAGGGCTTTTAATCATATATTCTAATAGCATGTAGCTTTGTATAATATATTTTGGCCATAATAAAAAGAATATGGGAGAATACTGTCAAACAACTAAATAAAAGCAGTAGAATGCCTCATTAACTTTTCAAAAAGAAACCTAGGTCAGAGATTAACTATCCCTTCAGTCTCACAAAAATATGGATGGAATCTTGTGTGTTTCAATTTTTCCACTATAGGAGCTTATCACCTTTTAAGGTAGCAGTTCAAAAATAGTCTATATATTTTGAAAACTCCCTTTCTTTCAGCAGTAGGGTAGCTATAGACAATTTATGTTCGTCTGATAGCATGTCAGCAAGAACACAGCCAGGTTGCTTAAATACACTTAAATGAACTGAGATTATTTAGCAGGCTGGTGACATAAACAAATACTACAGAGACAGAGGATAATCTAACAGAAACTTACCGTAATTGCAATAGTAAATGATTGCTGTTAAAGAATCAGGAGGACTATTACTGTGTCATTTTATGACATGCAGAAAATGTTCACATGGAATATTTAATGTGGCCTTTTTTGGTGTTCTTTGAGAAGTATGGAAGAGGAGGGAAGGCAAGATAAAGTGCATGCTCTGAATCTCTACATATTTGAGATTTATTCCTTATGGATCTTATTGTAGAAAAAGCAATTTTATATTCAGTTCTGTATAGCATATAACTTTGTAGACTATGGAACGTTTGGCAATTAAAATCTCATTGTGTAACAAGCAATATATCACATTTCTTTAATTTTCTCTTTTCTGTTTTTCTTCCAGGATTTTACTAAAACGCTAATAAATGAAGGAAACTATTGGTTTGGTGATGCTGCAATCAATACCTTGAGAGATAAAGAAGAGAGCTACGTGAATGCCAACTTGGTTCATTTTGTAGACAAAGAAGCTCAAAAGGACGGATTTTATTTAGCTACTGTGGGACCTCATGCACACTGATTATTAGGGCAAGATACCTTTCAGATTTGAAGTGTCGTGTCTTGCTCCTAACTTTTAAGATTTGCACTTTGAACTGTTTAAAAAATGAGTGAATTCTGGTTGTGTTTCAACTGCTGTATTGCAGAACAGCCTCAGCCTGTAAGTATGGATTTTAGATTATTTTTCCATGGTTGAACAATGTTCCTTACATTTTATTTTATTTAATTTCTTTTCTTTGTATTTAATCATTTTAATGATCAAAATATTCCTACTGAGTTGTAAGAGCAATTAGTTTGAAGCCAATTTGTGGTATATGCCTTTGATTGATCATTTCTAAATTCTGCTAAATCTGATGAAGGGAACAGCAAGTGATACCTCATAAGATCATTTTCTATCTATGGTTTTTTTAAAATTTGGAAAAAGTACTAAATGTGGTTACAGGTGTTCTCTTACAATCACAATTGAGCCTGGAATATTGGTCATTGAATGAAGCAACCATTAAGCAAGATGCTATGTGACCACCTCATTCAATAACCATAATTCTGGCTCACCCAATCACAGTCATTAAACAATTTCCTGAGCAGAACACCCGGGAGAGGGTTCAGGCCTCTTGGGCATGATGAGACAGAGTACATGGGGCTCCCACTATACTTGGAAGGCCCAAGCCCTCTCATTACCCCACTGGGGAGAACAATTATGAGAATGATGGTGTTTGAAGGGAAATCTCTCAGCACATTTGAAGAACAGATCTCAAATATAGTGAAAGCACTGGTGAATGCTGTCATTCACTTGATTAGAGGACTGGAGGCCAAAAAATATGAATGGTTGCAAGAGATCGGTATTCCTAGTTTAATGAAAAGAAGGACTAGCAGTGTTCCAGTATATAAGGGATTGTCACAAAGAAGAGGGGGTTGACCTATTCTCCAAAGCACCTAAAGGCAGAACAAAACGCACTGATGGAAAATGATCAAGGAAAGGACCATCTTAGAACTAAGAAGAAATTTCCTGACAGTTAGAACAATTAGTCAGTGGCAGGACTTGCCTCCAGAAGTTGTAGGTGGTCCAACACTAGAGATTTTTAAGAAGAGATTGGACAACCATTTGTCTGAAATGATGTAGGGTTTCCTGCTGGAGCAGGGAGGTGGATTAGAAGATCTCCAAGGTCCCCTCCAATTCTGTATTCTGTTATTCATTCTGGAAGGCTCAGATTAAATAATCAAGAGATTATTGTCTCCTGATAATAATCCTTGAAATAATCTTTTTAATGTGATTGAAAGGATTGAACTTTATCAAGAGCAAAGATGAGAAGCACTTAAGTTAAATAAACAGGCAAAAAAGTCTGAGGTAATCAGACTAAGTTTTGAGCTATACATAGGTCAGAGTATTATGAGGAAACCCCCCCCCCCCAAGCATTTTGAAATTGATGTTCATGAGTGAAAATGTCAAAATAATGCCTGTCACCCAGTTTCAAACACATTTTTGTAAGGATAGTGAAACAGATGCTCCAACATTCTATGAAAATTTCCACAAAATTCAAACTTTGAAAGTTTGAAAGCTATTCAACTTTCAAGATGAATAGAGGGAGGAAATAAATCCTGAGACTGCTTGAACTTGTAACCAAAGTTGAAATATATACTTAATTATAAGCTTCAATATATATAAGGTTAAATTCCCAAGAAGGAAGTAATAATTTTTATTTTGAAAATCTCAGTAGATATTTGTATTAGTAGGTAATGGTGATGGTATTATCTGTTCAGTCAAGTCTGACAGTTGGCAATTCCATGGGTAGTAAAAGTTAGCGATATTTTTGTTGTTGAAATATGATAGAATGAAAACAAACATATATGAGGCAGTAAACATTCATCTATTTCCATAAAAAGGCACTTGCATGGTGTCAGACAGAAGCAGGAAATAGTTAATGGCAACCTCTGCAAAAGCACTTCCCAACCTACATAACCTCTGATCTAAAGAAAACCTGAGCTGGGTCAGAATATTTGGCCTACGTCAGATGAAAACAGATTATCGGAGGATATATTAAATAGGTTCACTGAAAGTTTGAATAGCATATTTCTGCTGCTAAAGGTGGGAGGGATCTGGCGAAGATGAAATGAAATCTGGTAAGATAATTGATCTAGAAGATAAATAATCGCACAGTAAATATCTATGAAAAATAGCTCTGCATTAATTTAATAATTTCTCAAATATTTGTGGAAATTAAAGTTTAGATGCACAGCTGTGATTGGCAAAGAAAGTAAGTTTAGGGATGCCAACATAATTCTAAAAATGTGAATAATTTTTATTAATTACCGGACAGGCTACTCCTCCACTCTTTAAACTGAAAATATGACCAGATGCTCACTTTAATAAGCAAATTTTGGGAGGATTTCATATTTTGGATGCCTGACTAGGGAGTAAATACCCTCTTAAAAGTCAAGTGAAAGTTTAGAAATGTTAGGGCTGATCTATATACAAAAAATAAAATAAAATTGTGCAGTCATCTTAGAACTGTGTTGCTTCATATTGTAGTTGAGAATTAGATAGAGACATGCACAACATAAACTTTTGCAACATTAAATAATCCACTGGAAATGTCCACATTCACTTTTTTATTTTGAAAGTACAAAACAAGTGTTAAGTTGAGTGTCCTCGTTTGTGTTAATCTTCAAAGTTCCATTTTCGTAGTTCTGATGTTCAATTATTTCAAGGATTTGTAAAGAATTCTTAACAAATGGTCAATTTGTAAAATTACAAATTTACAAATGTGTACATTTATAATTTAAAGCATTTGGTCATGAAGACGTGTTTTTGCACAAGTTCTTCAAGCAAAATATTAGCAATGTCTTTAAAATAATAAAAATGCCAAATACAGTCTAAACATCTAGTTAACTCTGAGACAAACCATGATACTAAACTGTAATAACGAACACCAAAAAGAAATTAGCAAAAAGTTTAATTTTACACCATTAGGCTAGCAAAAGCCAAAAGGTTTTCCAAAGTTCTATGTAATTAGTACAGACTTATCGAGATCTATCAAAAACAAGTTAGAACATAAGGGCTGAGCAATGAGGCAAAAGCTAGTGATCCAAGATGTAATAATAGAGAATGATAATAAATAAAAAATAACTAGCAGTAATTTTGGAATACCAAGAAACTCATAAACTACATTTTAGACTGTCTCTTTCCATGCCTCACAGACATATGAGATTTTAAGATTAAAAAAATAAATTTTGGAAGTGTTCATTAAAAATTCTTTTTGTTTGCAGTATTTAACATTTAATGCATACAATACATATTAGATTAGAGAAAATGAACTGTTTTTTTCTTCCTAACTTTAAATATAGCATTTTGGAAAAACATATCTTAATTAAATTATATACCGTATTTATCGGCGTATAACACGCACAGGCGTATAACACGCACCTTCATTTTAAGAGGGAAATTTCAGGAAAAAAATTAAATTTCAAATAAAGAACTTTGAAGCAAAATAAGGGTAGCTCAGAACTTTTTTTTATTAACTTTTAGTCGGGAGTCCGGGGAGAGGAGAGACGGCTCATCCATTCTCTCCTCCTCTCACCCACACCCCGCTGTCTAAAGCGCTTCTTGTATTCCATATCACTATGGAAGAATACAAGAGGACAGTCTGGAGTTGTTGAGATTATGATAAAGATTAAACCTCAAAATGAACTGAGTTTGATGAAGAATGCAAGGACAATAAAGACAAGATTTTAAGGTACAGTATTTTTCAAATACATAAACATTGAAAGGGAAATAGTATGGTTATCTGCTAAGTGAAGATTCCAAATTCTAAAAAGGAACAAAAACAGAATTACTCTTGAGTACCTTTCATCATGCAATTGTGAGAAACATAAAAAAGAGGCCAAATTGAAACTTGAGACTGATAGATACATGGTTGAAAATACTAATGTATTTTGAGTGAGTTGAGTAAGTCTCCAATGGCAGCTCCAGTTGCATTTTAGGGTACTGAGAGAACATGATTTGACTAATATCTTTTCATTATCTTTGATAAATCTTAGGAAAATAACCTGGATAACAGGAGGAAGGCAAATATTACCCAGCATAGAAAAGCCTAGAAGTGTGATATTTTGCTTCTTTTATATTCTATAGAAAGCATAATTGTAGTGGGTTAAAAAAAAACCAACTTTCTCCTGGTGTTTTATTTTAAAAGGCTTCTGAAAGAGTTTGTGGAAAATCTTCCTAGGTAGTAAATTTACAATTGTTCTTGATAAGCATTTTTGGTAACAATGTTTATATTCTTTTTTATTATTATTTTATTATCATTATTATTTTCCTTTGTGTTGATTAGAATCCACTGAGTATTGTATCTCGTTCATGACATCATGAAGAAGTTTTTAAAAAACACAACAGCAAACAACATGTTGCAGGCTAGATATCGGTATTGCCTCCTTATATCTTCATGTTGTCATAGGGCTTTTGTTGATTTGTAGAAGTTGAGCCAATTAACTCTTGGCTTAACACTCTCTCCAGAAAAATCGCTGTAAAAATGTATGGGCATTTCCCACTATTTGGTACTTGACATATTTTCCAGTAGAGTGGAGGGAGGGGTCACAGCAGGGTTAACACAGCCTGATTGGTCCATTTGACTGAGAGAAAACTTCTTAACCTTCGCCTTCTCCCGTTGGTTCCCAGTTTCCTCTCAGTCAAGGTCCAAGACACAGGTTTGGTTCCTAGTAGTAGAGTTTTAGTGGGTTTTATTAGTCAGTGTTAGTGTTGTTGGCACCTTGAATTTGGAGTTTTTTATTTAAAAAATTTTTTTTTTTTTTTTTCTAATGGTCCGCCTTGCAGGGCTGTTGTTCGACTGCCCTCAGGAGGCTGAGATAGTCAGTGGGGGGGGGGCGCTTCCTCCCCCTCTCTTAAGGGATCGCTCCGGACTGGTGCCTGGGGTCTCGGGTGTGCCGGGCGATCCTACGTGCTTTAATTTGTCTTCTTAAAACTTTCCGGTGAGGCTCGCAGCGCGCTGGGGCTTTTCGGCGCGAAAGCGGCTTTTCGGCTTCTAATTTGAACCGCTAGCTTCCCGGGCCGGTTACAGCCCACGGCAGCAGCGCGGAATCGTTTTTCTTGGTTTGGAAGGCTCCTAGGGGCTTAGGAGCTCAGCGGTGATTTAGAGAGTGTTTTGGGAAAGCGAGCTTGCAGTTGCAGGCATTGGCAATAAGGGCGAGGTGAGCGGCCATTTTTAGGCGCGCTTTTGAAAGCACCGCCCAAAAGAAGCCGGCGGCCATTTTGAGTCACGTGTTTGGGGCTTGCAACACGGAGAGGCTGTAAAAAACGTGGCTGTGCTGTTTGCAACTTTACCGGAGGCCCGGAGCAGGCGATTCTCACCAGCTGAAGGGCAATTCCTACCAAAAACCTCGTTCTGGAGCACGTGAGTGGGGATGGCAGATAGAACTGAGTCCCAGCAGGCCGCGCCAGCTCAGGCAGGCGAAGATCAGGTTGAGCCCACTCCCCCAGTTAGGCCTCGGGTTTCTAGGCCTTCAGCTGAGGACAGGCCTTCGAGAGCTCTGCAAAGGGATGAGCTCAGGCGATCCAGGGCCATCGAGAAGGTCATTGAAAGGGCTGAGAAGAGACAGGCCAGGGATCCTAGGCCCAGATCCAGATCCCCACACGTGGCAGCTTCATGCCCTCCCCCACCGGTGGCTAGGGGGTTCAGCCCTTCCTCTTCCTCTTCCTCTGCTTCCCCATGCAGATCTGTTAGGAGTCAGGAGCGGGGGGCGCCTCGCTCTCCTTCTGCTTTCCCGGGGATTAGGGAAGAAGATAGGGGGGATCCATTGGAAGGTACCTCTGCAGGTCCAGTTAGGGGTAGGAGATCCAGCAGGGCCTATGTGGCACCAGACTATGATTCAGAAGAAGATGAGGAGGATCTCGAAAACCTCCCTGAGAATCTCAAAAGGCTTATTTCTGCAGCCATTTCTAGGGGCATTTCCCAAAGGGACAGACCTTACCACCACAGTCGAGTTACTCCCTTTAGTAGGTCCAGATCTAGGGCTTCTTCGCCTTCCCTCATGAGTGAGGTCTCCTCTAGGGGGGAGGCACGGAGGGACGATTGGGGGTTCTCTGAGGAGGAGGATGCGGCTCCTGAGCCGCCTCGCTCTTCCAATCTTTTCCTCCAGGCCATGTTCAAACCATTGCTTAAGAAGGCTAGGAGGACCACAAAGGTGGGCACGGGGGACCCCACGGTCCCACCGCCCACGGATCCGGACATGGTCATGTTCTCAGCGACGGCCACCAATAAGGAGGAGATTCCTGCCCCTCCTCTTTTCTTAGAGGTAGCTACTAGCCAATGGGCCCGTCCTTCTAACTTTTCCCCACCTGGCAGCAACGACCGTCGCGCCTACAACATGGAAAAGTCTTTTGTGCAGGCTATTCAGCTTCCAGTTATAGATCAGCCCATAGCAGCTTTAGTCTCCTCCTCTCCAGTAGTTTCGGGGGACGCGGCTGACAAACTTAAGGCAGAGGACAAGAGGGCGGAGCTCACTTTACGTAAAAATTTTAAAGCCTCAGCATGGGCGGTGCGGGCAGCGGCTGCTGCCTCGTACTTTAACCGTACTACGGTCATGTGGCTCCGCCGGCTCCAGGAGCGCATTCCGATCCAGGAGGAGCGCGCACACCAGGATTTGGCTAAAATAATGGCAGCGTGTCAGTATTCGGCTGATGCGACCCTAGACGCAGTTAGATTTGGTTCAAGTGCTTTGGCCACCTCTGTGGCCTCTCGTAGACTTTTGTGGCTCAGGAACTGGCAGATGGATTATAAAGCCAAGTGGGACCTAGTAGCTGCCCCTTTTGAGGGTCCAAATTTGTTCGGGGCTTCCTTAGACCCGATTTTGGTGGAAAACAAAGATAAAAAGAAAGTTATGCCCACATCCACCAAGAAGGCGGAGTCCCGTAGTCATCCCTATCGCAGGCCCCAGTTCAAGTCTTATGACAGGGATCAGGACCAGCGATACCAACCATACAGGCAGGACAGGTCATTTCATAGACAGAGTTTTCAGGACCGTTCTAGATATCAGCCGCAGTCCAAGCGGCCCTTTCGTGGGGGGGGCGGCCGCCCCTTCCGCAGAGGGAAATGACTCGAACCCGAGTCATCCCATCGGAGGCCGCCTGGCACTGTATGCGGACGAGTGGGATCGGATCACGTCAGACGGTTGGGTCAGGGCGACCGTTCGCCACGGCCTAAGGTTAGAATTCCTCTCCAAACCCCCAAGTTTTTTCAAAGTTTTTCCCCCGGCTCGGGACCCGAAGCGGCGTCATCTCATGGACCTCGCGGTCGCCCATCTTCTAGAAATCAGGGCAGTGGAGGTCGTTCCGGAGCCGGAGAGGGGTCTGGGCTACTACTCCCATCTGTTCGTAGTTCCAAAATCCTCGGGGGGTTGGAGGGCAATCCTCACCCTGAAACGCCTAAACCGCTACCTAGTATACAGGCGGTTCAAGATGGCGTCCCTGAAATCCATTCTGCAGGGCATTCGGAAGGGGGATTACATGGCCTCAGTAGATTTGACGGAGGCCTACCTCCACGTCCCCATCCTTCAGTCTCACCGGTGTTATCTCAGGTTCTCTCACCGGGGCAGGCATTACCAGTACCGGGCTCTCCCGTTTGGTCTGGCCTCAGCTCCGCGGACGTTCACCAAGGTCCTGGCAGCACTGGCGGCTTACCTGCGTTCCATTCCGGTGAGACTTCAGTGCTACTTGGACGACGTCCTCGTTCAGGCAGGGTCCCTCCCCAGGGCCAAGTCGGATCTTCGGCTGACGATCCGTTGGCTTCAGGCGTTGGGGTTTTCAGTGAACTTTCCCAAGAGCCACCTGTCCCCATCCAGGCAGATTCTACACCTAGGGACAGTGATAGACTCCGAGTCAGGGAGGGTCCGTCTGTCTCCAGAGCGCTTGTCCAGCCTTCGCCAGCTGGTCTCCTCTGTACAAAAAAGTCGGTCTGTTTCCATCCTGACCTTGTCTCAACTTCTGGGGAAGATGGTCTCTTGCATAGGGATAGTGCCCTGGGCCCGGCTCCACCTGCGACCTCTCCAGTGGGCCTTGATCCCGGTCCAGAGAAGGATGATGAGCAACTCCTTGCGTCCAGTTCCTCTACCGGTGGAGGTGAGACTCTCGTTTCGGTGGTGGTTGTCCCCAGCACTGCAACAGGGGGCTTGTTTTTGGGAGCCCGAGAGAGTCACAGTGACGACGGATGCCAGCCTCTTCGGCTGGGGGGCCGTGATGGACTCCGACATGACCCAGGGACGTTGGTCTGCCTCGGATCTCCGCCACAACATCAATTGGCTGGAGCTAAAAGCCGCGCGGCTTGCCCTAAGGACTTTTCGTCATCACCTGCGGGGGCGCCATGTCCTCCTGCTTACGGACAATGTGGCGACGAAGGCCCATGTCAATCGCCAGGGGGGCACCCACTCACGTTCTCTCTGGCGAGAGGCGCAGTCGTTGGGCTTGTGGGCGGAGAGACACTTGGCCTCCATAGTGGCGGAGCACATCTCAGGAGTGTCCAATCTTCAGGCGGATTGGCTGAGTCGCACAACCCTAGACGATGGCGAGTGGCAACTGGGCCCGGAGTTGTTTCGGAAGATATGCAGCAGGTTCGGCACACCTCGGGTGGATCTGTTCGCCTCCCCCGACAACGCTCAGCTGCCCCGGTTCTTTACCCGGTTCCAGTCTCCGTCGGCGGAAGGAGCGGATGCTCTCAGGAGCCGATGGCCCCCGGGTCTCCTTTATGCCTTTCCTCCCCTTCCCCTCGTTCCCCGTACGATAGGGAAGATAGTCACAGAGAGGGCTCTCGTTATTCTGTTAGCACCATACTGGCCGAGGAGACCCTGGTTCGCGGACCTGGTCCAGCTGTCGGTAGCAGACCCCTGGAGGATTCCCCCGGGGGAGGTCGTTCTGAGTCAGGGGGCTTTACATCACCCAGGGCCTCAGTGGCTCCATCTGACCGCCTGGCTCTTGAACGGAGGATCCTGAGGGGGCAGAGACTTTCGTCAGGAGTCATAGCCACCTTAGAGGCGTCTAGGAGGCCGTCCACGGTTAGAATTTACAATGCCACATGGAAAGCGTTTGCGAAGTGGTGCATTCCTTTGGGGTTGGATCCTTCTAGGGCTACCGTCCCAAACGTGTTGGAGTTCCTCCAGAAGGGGTTGGAGGATGGCTTGTCGCATAATACGCTCCGGCGTCAAGTGGCGGCTTTGGCCACCATTCTGGGGGGGGAGGGTTCCCCCGTCCTTTCCCGGTCTCCACTGATTAAGCGTTTTCTGAAGGGGGCGGCTAACATCCGTCCGCCTCCGGTTCATAGGTTTCCAACCTGGGATCTGACCCTGGTTCTCCAGGCTCTGACGAGCTCCCCGTTCGAACCACTTAGGACGGTACACATGCGTCTGCTTACCCTTAAGGTGGTGTTTTTAGTGGCCATTACATCGGCCAGGCGCATTTCAGAGTTGGGGGCCCTTTCTTCACGCAGTGACCTGTGTGTAATACACCAGGACAGGGTGGTCCTTCGCTTGGATCCTTCGTTCATTCCGAAGGTGAATTCACAGTTTCACAGGGCCCAGGAGGTCGTGCTCCCGAATTTTTGTCCCAATCCCTCGAGAGAGCGGGAGTTGGTGTGGCATAAGCTGGACGTTCGCCGGGCTGTTCGCATTTACCTAAAGCGAACTGAGGGCATTAGGAGGACGGAAGCGTTATTTGTTTCCTTTCGTCCAGGCTCGTTAGGATGTAAGGTGTCTTCTTCCACCATCGGACGATGGATTAGGTTGGCCATAGTTGAGGCTTACGGGGCTTCTGGGAAGACTCCCCCATCGGGGATCACTGCGCACTCCACCCGCAGTGCGGCTACTTCGGCGGCTTGGGCCACCAGGGCACCTTTCGAGGATATTTGTAGGGCGGCGGCCTGGGCTTCCCCCACACCTTTTATTAGACACTATCGTTTGGATACTTATGCCTCGGCTGAGGCATCCTTTGGCCGGAGGGTCCTTCAGAGGGTGGTGGCCGATTCTTCACCTGGGACCCAGTCGGCCCGCCCGGGGACGTAGCGTGGGTATGTCCCTGCTGTGACCCCTCCCTCCACTCTACTGGAAAAAGAACGTTGGTCTTACCTGAACGTTTTTTTCTGGAGTAGTGGAGGGAGGGGTCACATTTCCCGCCCTAGTTAGTTAGTTAGACAGGGTCCGGGAGGTGTAGAATCGGGAGGCCCCGGGGGGGCTTGTTCTTGTTTGTGTTTGACTTGCAGTTGTTGGCCGTGACATCGCGGAAACTGGGAACCAACGGGAGAAGGCGAAGGTTAAGAAGTTTTCTCTCAGTCAAATGGACCAATCAGGCTGTGTTAACCCTGCTGTGACCCCTCCCTCCACTACTCCAGAAAAAAACGTTCAGGTAAGACCAACGTTCTTTTTCTTATTAATCCCAGTCATATCTCAGCTTTCTTCAAATGACTAAGAGGTCAAAGACTTCCCTATTGTGGTACAGTCTATACAGTTCATCATCTACATGATTTTTGTCCTACGAGTTCAAAATGAAAATCCAAACAAACTAATAACATTAGCACAGGGGCCAAAAGTAATATGTCTGAGCAGATGCAGTTACTGTGTAGGTATTATACTTATTTCTTAGGAAACTGAACTGTTCTTTTTGTCTCACATTACAGATCTTCCATAGCTAGTGCAGGTGGATGGGGTGGATTTTTAGACAGATAACAGCTCCTTCTTTATCTCCCTGCTGTCCTGTTAAAATTATATATCTATACCATCTATCTAATCACTTTGAGCATATCTTACTCTGTTGCACTCCTTTTCTAGTTGATGAATTGAACCAATTGAATTCCTTCTCTGTCAAGCTGATAATTGAAACATTAAATTCCCTCCAGAGCAAAGAAATGTTTGAAAATGGTCTAGATATGATGCAGTTCTTGAGTTGTATTCACCTTTTGAAACCAATTATGGGACAGAATAAGTATTAAATATTCACTATATATCAGTAATTATTAATATATTGTATTAGTTCATCTTTTTTGTGCTTGGCTTGAATTGAATTGTTGGGGAACTTCATTTGAATAAAGTAAGAATAAAGAATAAAGTTCTGTTTATAACTGAATTATAGATCAGTTTGGCAGAGTAGCAATATTTTGCTAGGAACCTTAGGAACTGAAAGTTGTGTGAGAAACATGCTAACCAAAGCACAACAGTTTGTATGGTAAATTTATCAACAGAGAGGGAAAAGTATTTTAGCAAGTGTTATTACTCAAGCAATAGACACATTTCGAACCATTTTTGTCCCAAACTTAATTTTTTTCCATTAGGCTGAAATTTATTTTTCTATCAGCTGAAAATCCTAAAAAGCAATTTCATCTGAAGATTTAAGGGCTAAAAAATAGATTAACTACAGTTTCCAATTCCTATAATTTGCTGACCCTTATAGGAAAAGCATTTCAGATTCATGAAACGTTAGATATTAGTTATCTTCTACTAGAACAGGAGTTTAAAGAAATCAAATGTTTAACCATTTATGGAAAACAGTGAGGGCTCTTTTAAGATTTCTTGCCTGGACAAATAGAGCATAAAGAGAGAAGACCTGTGGTCTATTATATGTAGGAAACTCTTACAAACAGAATCTGAAATTCAGAGAACTATCCATGGAAAAGTCAGGCTGATAAAAATGAAAGAGACACGACTACTATCTCTGTCATAATTTACTCTATGGCTGTAAAAAACTGGATTACCACAAGATCATTGCAAAGATCTTGTGTCCTATATGTCTTTGCTGCTATCTCATGGTAATCTGGACTGTTGCAGTCCAGATCTGGTGCTCCTAATTTCCCTTTATCCTGTCTATAACTTTTAACAGTTTTACATCTACAATCTGACTGAGATTAAGATTAGTAAAATTGTAATATGTAATTTAAATCACACAGACAATTTTATTTTAAATAATTACATAAAGCTTTGTGTTTTCCTAGTGAGTCTGCTGCTCTAACATTGAAAATTTTGGTTTGCAGCTATTTGTACTATCTAAAAACTATAATCTAAAACATCTTCCAATGCAGTAGCCATTATGCTTATTTTGTACTGTATAATTACATCTACTCAAAAATGGGAGAAGGTTAAACTATGCAATCAATGGATTTCTATTTGGCTCTTTGTACACATGAGGAACATATATGTGAAGATCAGCCACAGTCTAATAGAGAATTAGTGTATTAGGCTGTGGATCAGTGCCCAGAACTTTACTAGTTCAAGGATGACATTTATGAAGCAAAACAGTATTTATTCATAAATGGCTAGAAAACGTCCATGTTATTTAATAGTCATAAAGATACTTAATTGCAATAATAAGATAGCTCTTGACATACATTTATGATCCTTGCTTCAGAAGTCACATGACTTTTTCTTTTTTTCTTTCTATAGAAGAAAACGTCTTAATTTCAAAAATCTTCTAGAGAACTGTTGAAAATTAAATGCATTTCTATTCAAGTTTCATTTGAAACCATTTTAAATTTGTTTTTTTACCTTATATAAAAGTAGGCAACTGAAAGAAATGTTCAGAAAGGATCTTCACATATGCTGAGGCTGAAAATTACCACCTTCTATGAATAACTTTTATGGAAACAGTTCCTTAATGAAGCATATGTATACAGTAGTATCAGATGCAGGTAGTCTAATATCAATGTAATTGGGACTGGGAACTCCAGCGTTAAGCAACACAGTCGCAAAGTGTAGCATCCCATGGCCCTATCAACTTGCAGTTCTGTCATCCGTATTGCTGTTGCTGGCAAATCCCATAGCTGCAGCCCACAGTTATATGATCAGTATTTGTGACCAACTGTTGTCTTCCCCGTTGACTTTGCTTGTCAAAGCCAGCAGTGAAGATCACCAATGTGATCATGTGACCCCAGTATGCTGTGACGTAATTGTGAGTAGTCAACGAGCATCCAAATCACAATGGTGACTGTGGGAACATTGCGACAACTGCAGCTACAAGGACCCATCATAAGTACTCCTCCTTCAGCACCATCACAACTTTGAACATTCGCCGAATAAGTAGACATTACATAAGGTCTACCCTTATTGGTTGACATCTAAGTAAATGAAAAAAGCTTTATGTAAAAAGAAAACATTAACATATAAGAAACAAAAACATTTTTAACTATATTACAACTTAACTCCACCTTTTCAAAGCATTGTTCCTGAAGAATATTTTAAATACAAAAAAAAAAAAAAAATCATTGCCAAATTTCAGTGACCCGTCCTATTGCTAATGGGTTCATGGGTCTGGCTGTGATAGCTGGCCACCTGAAGACTTTGCTTTCCCCAGCTTCATTTGTCTGTTGTTCAGTCAACAGACATTTTTAGCACTTTTAAGGCTTTGAACTGCAGTGAAAAGCAATTCAGAAAGAGAGCCTGTAATTTAAGTAATGTCTCCACTGATGGTGGGAGAGGGCAAGAGGGTGGGAATCTGATAGCACAGAGCAGTGTATACTTACTGATTCTAATGGTGAATATGTGACTGAGAGAAAGATGCAAAAGTCATGTATGTGACCATTGATCACTTTTTTTATCATCGCCATAATTGCAAATGGTCACTGTCCAAGACAGTCACTAAACAAGGACTACCTGTATATAGTCCTTATAGCAGTTTGTAATTAGTTCTAGTATGACCAGCATCTCATACAGAAAGCTAATTTTCAACCTTCAGCACAATGAAGTGTTTTTTTCCCTCTCACTTCTTTTGTCAAATGAAATAACTCTAGAGAGTTTCTTATTCTGGGGTTAGTAATTTGTGAAATCTTAGTTTGCAATCAAAATTGACAGGATTATGATTGCCTGTCTGAAAATAATGTATTATGATGATTGTAGAGAACGATCGTTGGTACTTACCTGAACATCAATTCTAATGATGAGAGGGAGGTGCTACCGGTGGGACGTACCCAAGCTAGGGTCCTTAGAGAGGGAGAATTATAATTCAGTAGCAGCTGATGGAGCCACTACTTGCTGCAACACTCTACGGCCGAAAGATGCTGATGCGTAAGAGTCCAATCTATAGTGTCGAATAAATGAAGTAGGGGACCCCCAGGAAGCTGCCCTACATATGTCCTCGAATGGTGCTTTAGTCGCCCATGCCGCCGTGGTGGCCGCACTGCAAGTAGAGTGAGCCGTAATTCCCTGAAGGGGAACTTTGACCTTTGGCCTCATAGGCCAAGGAAATCACTTTCCTCAACCACCTGCCTATCATGATAGATGTCACCCTTGCACCCTGCATGGATGGTTGAAAAGATACCAGAAGAGCTTCTGATCTACGAAATGAAGCCGTGCGCTTGAGATAAATCCTCAGTGCTCTACGGACGTCAAGCCTGTGCCATAGTCCCTCCCTAGAGTGAGACGGAGCAGGACAAAAATTAGGCAGCACTATCTCTTGTGCCCTATGAAATGGAGTGTTAATTTTAGGTAGAAAGGCAGGATCTAACCTTAAGGTAACACTATCCTGGTGGAAAATGCATAGATCATTACGCGAAGACAGAGCTCCAATCTCTGAGATGCGCCTAGCTGATGTCATGGCAATTTAAAAGGTCACTTTTAGAGTTAGAAGCTGGAGGGACACAGAGCGAATTGGCTCAAAGGGAGATTCTGTCATAGCCTGTAGAACCAAAGGTAAGTCCCATTTGGAGAATCTGTTATATGCCAGACCCTTATCTAACCCCACTTGCAAGAACTCTAAGACCTGAGGCACCGATGCATCTTCTGCCCTAATAGACACCACCTCACACCACTTTTCAAACGCCAACCACATAGCGTTATAAATTCTAAAAGATGTATGGCTGCTTCCAAGGTGGAAATAACCTTGGCTGACACTTGGGCTCTACTCAAAAAGTCCCTTTCAAATGCCAGGCAGTTAGTTTTAGCCACTGAGGCTCTGGGTGGATTAACACCCCCTGGCACAGGCAAATCTCCTCCCTGGGAATTCTCCAAGGCGGAGACACTGATAGCTGGATCAAGTCCGCATATCACGGCCTTCTGGGCCAGTCCGGCACTAACAGGATTATCTCCGTCGCCTCTGACACTACCCTCCTGATGGTCCCTGGGAGGATGGGAAGGGGGGAAAGGCATATAGAAGACCCGATGGCCAATGACATCTCAGCGTGTCCGTATCCTCGGCTCCCCAAGTCCAATATCTGGTCACAAACCTCAGCAGTTGAAAGTTCGCTGGGGTTGCAAACAGATCGATAATTGGAGTCCTGAACCGGTGACAAACCCGTTGAAAAATGACCAGATGAAGTTGCCACTCCCCTGGTCCACAGTGGCTCAACTGAGCCAATCTTCCTGGTGATTGGCAGTCCCGGAAATGTGATCCGCCACTATTAATATCACATGTGTCTCCGCCCACGAGATCAATTTGTGTGCCTCTGTCCACAAAGCCCTGGAGTGAATCCCACCTTGCCTGTTCACATGTGCCTTCGTGGCAATGTTGTTGGTAAGAAGTAGCACGTGTTTGTGTTGCAAGCCGTGTTGGAAATGCCAGAGGGCTAAGCATGTTGCCTTGAGCTCTAGATAGTTTATATTGTGATGCAGGTCTGTCGCTGTCCATCGACCTTGCACCATCTTTGAGCCCATCAACGCCCTCCCCCCCAGCCAAAGAGACTTGCATCTGTAGTCACAGTTACTCTCTGTAGTTCCTTGAACTGCGACCCTCTGTTGATCGCAGCTGACAGCCACCACCGGAGCGACAGGCAGACCTGCGGAGACACTAGAATGGCCAAAGGTGAGTTGTTCATTATTTCCCGCTGGTATGGGATTAAGGCCCACTGCAATGTCCTTGCATGGAAGCGTGCCTTAAGATCTATAGAGGCAATAAATTCGCTCTGTCGAATACTTTGTAATATAGAAGTCAAGGACACCATTTTAAATCAGCGGTATACAATAAATTTGTTTAGACGTTTCAGATCCAGGATCACTCTCCACCCCCCTGAATTCTTCGGGACTATGAATAGGTTGGAATAAAATCCCAACCCTTGCTTCTCCAATGGAACCGGCTCTACGGCTCGAATCTCCAATAAGTGTTGAATTGCGAGCCGAACCAGCTCACACCTGGGCGGATTCCAGGATGAAGGAAAAGACCTGAAATAATTCGGGGGAGAAGATAGAAATTCCAGTCTGAGACAAGACAAGACCCAGGCATCTGAAGTTATGCATACCCATTGCGACGCAAAATGATTCTGGCGGCCGCCTATGGGAAGTGAGAGATTGGACTCACTTCCCTCTGCGGAATGGATGACCGCCTCCCCCTCGAAAAGGCCGCCTGGTTTGACCCTGACCCCTATTCCTGTCCTGGAAATAGCTCCTGGACTGAAACCTATCCCCCCTGGAACCCCAATACCTGTTCTGGTGGAAATCAGAATCGGGGGGCCGGAAGAACTGCCGTCTGCGATACGGTGCAGGGCGGTTCTCCTGGCGTTTGGTCGTAGATAGGAGGACCTTCTTTTTCTCCTTGTTTTCCACCGAAATGGGGTCCAAGGACTTGCCAAAAAGCTTGTCGCCTGCATATGGTGCTGATGTCACGTAAAACTTCAACTTATTATCAACCTGCCAGTACTTTAACCACAGGAGGGGTTGTGAGGCTACAGAGGCAGATAAGGCTCAAGAGGCAAATTTAACGGAATCTAGAGTAGCATCCGTGGAATATTGCATCGCCGCAATGATCTTGCTAAGATCTTATATTGTGCGGGCGTCTTCTGGGGGTGTGTGGTCCTGCAACTGCTGCAGCCACAGTAAGGTTGTCCTATTAAAAAAGGAGGCAGCCCAAGCTGAAGCCTGAAACCCCTTACTGAGGATGGCCCAAGCTGAAGCCTGAAACCCCTTCCTGAGGATGAGCTCAGCTTTCTTGTCCTTAGGCTTCAACTTTTCCGCTACGTCACCTGCAACCACTGAGACCGACGATGACAAGGCCGTCACTGGAGTGTCAACTATGGGCACCTGGAGTGTTTGGGAAAATGACTGATCCATATTATAAAATTTTCTGTCGTTTACTCCAGGGTTTGGGAAGGTACTGGTTGGAACCACTGACTCTTAACTACTTCTAGGAAGAGAGGAGGGGCTGGGATTTCTTCCTTGTCTATTGGAGTTTTGATCAACATAGTCTTAGTCAGATCCTTCTGAGACTCTGGAGTGGGAGTTGACTCGTTCCCGCCCAGTTTAGTCGTGGACTTAGCCTTAATTAATAATTGTTTAAACAATGAGGATTGAAAAAATCCAGCAAAGGAAGGAGAATCCTGTTTCCCTGCGCCCTCATCATCAGACATCACTATGCCACGCACGGGCTCCTCCCCAGACACAAACCCTTCACTAGCCAGGGAAGGGGAACCAGGGGCATCCCCTTCTTCAGGGGGCAAGGCGAAAGCCGAGGTCTTCTGCCCTGTGGCCCACAGGGACACGGGAGGTTGAGCCTTCTTTGGAGCTGTATCTTTGCCCTGATATTGTTTCATTCCTGAAGCAATGCCATGCGATATTGCTGAAGCAATAAGTTTTTGGATATTAGGGGGCAAGTTTCGTAGTTTGTCATATTCATCCCCCATGTCCTCCGTGCTAGGGTGGGATGTGGAATCAGAAAATCCCTGGAAGCCCCTCCAAGGGGTTCCCCATGGCTCCCCTAATGGCCCTGGGAGATACGGAGGGAGAAGGGGAAACATCCATCCTAACACTCCCAACACCCCCCCCCACCGCTCGGGGATGGAGTCAAGGAAGACACCGGGCTAGAAGCCCTGGAGAGAGGGCTATTACCACACTGTAGATTGTCCTGCAGCAGACGTTCTGCCCGGGCCACTCTCTTTTCCAAAGCCCGTTGTCTCTGCTGCTCATCTTGGAGTGTGGCTCTTGATGGTCTTTGCGCTGCCGTGGGCTTTGTTGTTCCTGCCCTAGGCCTAAATCCAGAAACTGTTACCCTAGAGCCCTGAGGTGCCCCCGCGTTATCCTGCCTGGATGCCATTCTATCTGAAGCAAGAAAAGGCAAAGGTTCTCCACTGGTAACATAGTGGGAATCTGCTGTCTAGGTCCTCCTTCCCCGTAAATTAGCAGCCGAAATTAGTCTAGTGCCTGGGCAATGTCAATAAAATTTATACGCCCTGTGGCCAATATAAAATGGCCACTGCGCTTTAAGAGATGTCCAAAATGGCTGCCTGCTACAATAACGGCCATATAATGCCTTGGCAATGTCAAAGAAATGTAGCCGCCTCGTCATCGCTCTAAAATGGCCACTGCACTTTGAAAAGGCTCCAAAATGGCCACTGGCTATAAAAACGTCCGTCCGCCTCGTTAGAATGGTGGGCAGTGCGGCTGAGAATGTTAGCGCTTGAGCGCTGGAGCTGCCCACGCTATCGCCGGGAACTCCCTAGGAAGATCTGCGCTGCCGCGATCTTCCATGTCCGGAGAAGGTGATTTGAAGGTGACTTCCAGCTCGCTGTAAGGGAAGGAGAGGGCTGTCAGGAGAATCAATTTTAAACGAGCCGTGACTTCCCGCACCCCGGGCCACGGCCATATGCAAGCCCAGCGATGATTAACAAGGCAGTCACCCTCACCTCAATGTCTTCAGTGGAGACTTTGACTGTAGGTCCTCCGGATCAGGCCGATCACTATCCGGCGGTCTCCGCGAGATGGCGACGAACCCCGACGCCCCCTTCGCTTACAGCAGGGGTGTCCAAACTTTTTGCAAGGAGGGCCAGATTTGGTGAGGTGAAAATGTGTGGGGCCGATCATTCAGCCTGACATTCTTTGAACCCTTAACATTAAATGCGAATTAACTACATTAACTTTTTTAGAGTATAAGACGCACCAAGATTTTGAAGAGGCAAATTAAAAAAAAATAAGTTTTTGCACTCTCCCAAAAATGGCCCATTTTTCACGAAAATGGACCTTTTTTTTAATGGGCATGAATAGCCCTTAAGAGGCTTCTAGAGTGCTCCTGGGGGCTAGGGGGGGGCAAAGTTGAGCAAAAAATGGCCCGTTTTTTGCTCATTTATGCCCTCCACAGCCCCCAGGAGCACTCTGAAAACCTCCTAAAGGCTATGCGCAGCCATTTTGGTGAAGGGGGCAGAGTTTTGGGAGGCAAAAAATGCTGTATTCAGTGTATAAGATGCACCCAGATTTTTAGCCTCTTTTTTGAGGGGAAAAAGATGCATCTTTATACTTCGCAAAATACAGTATTTTATGAAAGACTAAACAAATAACTTCAGTGGGGAGAAGAGGCTGTGGGCCGCTTGAAATTTGAAAAAGGGCCACATTTGGCCCCCGGGCCGCACTTTGGACATGCCTGGCTTACAGCAATACTCTCAGCCAAATTTAAATGAATTTAGAAGAATTAGCCAAAATGAACTTTCAGTTTAGTTTTGATGACTAACTAGCAACAGCTAAGAAACTACCAGCCTATGTAGACCATAGACTGAGAGGAAACTGGGCAGAAGGAGTAGAGGCATGGCTGCAGCAATTTTCTCTCAGTATATGGATCAATAAGGATTGATGATAGCTCACTGGTAGCACCTCCCTCTCCTCATCATTGAGAACCCCCAAGTTTCATAGGTATTATTTGAGCCTATTAGGCATCTGGGTATTCTCTAACAAATGTTACTTGATGTTTTACCTGTTAAACATGACTACTGTGCAATACTACTAATGTTATCAAGTGAGAAGATTAAACTGATCAGTTATTTAAAGAGGTTCAAAGCAAAGGGCCTTAAATGAGGCTTTCTGAATCTAATACTCTAATGCATCTCTAAACATTTGAAGGCAAACTGGTCAAATATTGGCTGATAGTATCCCAGGTTACCTTGGGATATATCCAGTATAATATCCATTTTGTGAACGTAGCCACATTATGCTTTCAAATCCTAAATGTGAACACTGATAGAAGTTCCTGATATGCTATATCTGCTTGAATTGTGTAGATCATAAATAATGTGTCTCAACAAGATTGTTTGTGGGCAATACAAGGTGGGCAAGGAATAACATTCCACAGCTCTATTTGCGCACGTAGAAGTACTTTTACAATCAGCTAAGTGATTCCCTTTAAAAGCTTATTGCATACATGGAGAAGGATCATGGAAAGGCAGTTTCTGGGTTAGATTAAATTTTAGCCATACGTTTCCTGTGAATGCAAGGCCAGCTCTTTGCTTCTTTTTCCTCTTCGTAATTGGAAGTGACATTTATTTAGCTGAATAGGAAGGGCTTCACATTGTAAGTACCGACACATATCCTGTCATGGAGTTGTAACATTTCATCATGTTAGTTGACCTCTTTCCAAATATTTCCTGTGTTACTTCCAAGAAAGACAGCAAGTGAAAAACAGGGTTTGCTATCTCTCCTGTACCTATATCATGTTTAGAGACAGCTGCCATTGAACAACAGCTGAAATTACTTATAAATTATCATATTTTACTTAAAGGTAACATTTCTAATCATTTTAGACACTTAAGACTGTTTTTCTAACATTAGAGCATTTCTAATTTGGTCCCAGAGACTGCTCTCAAACAACTTGAGTTGCAGTGTCTAAAATTCTATCCTTAAACATTGGGTTCCCTCAATTCTATTTTTTTATATCATTTTGAAGAATAACACATGCAAGCACTTAAGTATTTTGTAACAAGCAGCCTAGATGGACTGAGAAATGACTATAATTCCAAGCTAAGCAGTTCCCAATCTGTATCTTTTACAACAGAATCCCCCAAGCTTTCCGACTTTGTGGACCAGCCGGGGAGGGAGGGGATGGTTCTGTGTGTGCACAGCTCCATTTGCATGAGCGGCGGGCATCGACACCTGCTATTTGCACAAATGGAGCACATGCACACATGCTAAGCCGCTGCTCTGGGGATAATGAGTTCACACTCACTCACTTCTTTTGCAGCCCGGTTCCAAATGGCTCAAGGCCCAGTAATGGGCCAGATGTTGGGGACCCCTGTTTTACAAACATAAATTTGGGTGGGAAACAGAGGTGGTATTCAGCAGGTTCTGACCAGTTCTGGAGAACTGATAGCAGAAATTTTGAGTAGTTCGGAAAACCGGTAAATACCACCTTGATTGGCCCCGCCCTATCTATTCTCTGCCTCCCGAGTTCCAGCTGATAGGGAGGGAATGGGGATTTTGCAGTAACATTCCTCGTGAGTGGGGTGGAAATGGAGATTTTACAGTATCCTTCCCCTGCCATGACCACCAAGCAATGCACGCCAAGCCAAGCCATGCCCACCAAGCCACGCCCAAAGAACCAGCAGTAAAATAATTTGAATTCCACTACTGGTGGGAAGGTTTGCTACGGCATGGATAGTGAACTTCAGATTTAAATTACGCTTCCAAGAACAGCAACCAACAAGGATAATTGTCACAGTTTACATGAATTACAGTCCAAAATATATGTACATCACCAGGCTACCTACTGGTGCCTCATAGCATAGATTTTACAGTAATCAAAAACCTATACCATATTTTGGCTTGAAATTGTTGGCAGTATTTATGTGATGAGTAAAATAACATATATGTCATATCATATCATGTAATGGTACATTAGAAACATAGTTTACAGATGGCATTATTTACTTTAAAAGAGTGCTAAGATGATGGTCTGCTGAGCTAGCTGAAAAGAAAGAAATTGTGTGGTTTTGATGAACAATATCCATTTCTGAGGTCCGGTTCAGCATCACTTACCAAGGTCAGTGTGATGTAACTCAAAATAGATTTGTAATGAATATTCTTCCTATATTTGCTATCACTGAGTGTTTCAGGACAAAAAAGGGGGGAAAGTCTCCTTGAGATACATCGTAAACCTAAGGCAGAAAAGAGGATTTCTGTGCGACACATTTCCACCAAATGCATTTCCTACTTCAATATTCCAGTGAGGGTGTGTCATTGGTAAGCAATTCTTGTGGATGGAGTTAATGCTGTATCCTGCTTTTGTACTGGAAAAGTAATGACAGAATACTATGAAAGGTCACTGAAGAAAGCTGAAAAATATGAATTGAAAAATAGAGAATGGATTCACAGATCTAAGCTGGGAAAAGTGGTGATAAGGTCATGTGAAAACATCTATACAGGTAGTCCCCGGCTTATGACCACAACTGAGGCCAACATTTCTGTTGTTAAGTGAGACATTTGTGAAGTGAGTTTTTCCCCATTTTACAACTTTTCTTGACATAGTTGTTAAGTGAATCACTGCAGTTGATAAGCTAGTAACTCTGGTCTTAAGTCAGGGGTGTCCAAACTTGGCAACTTTAAGACTTGTGGACTTCAACTCCCAGAATTCTGGGAGCAGAGCTGGCTGGGGAATTCTGGGAGTTGAAGTCCACAAGTCTTAAAGTTGCCAAGTTTGGACACCCCTGACTTAAGTGAATATGGGCTTTCCCATTGACTTTGCTTGTCAGAAAGGTTGCAAAAGGTGAGATCACATGACCTTGGGATACAGCAACGGTTATAAGTATGAGTCAGTTGCCAAGCATCTGAATTTTGGTCGCATGATCATGGGGCTGCTGCAAAGGTCGTAAGTGTGAAAAATGATCATAAATCACTTCAGCGCAGTTGTAATTTTGAACATCATGAGTGAACTGTTGTAGAGGAAAAATAATCTAACCTTACTTAGGAACATGGACATAGGTTTTAGAGAAATTATAAAATAGGAATAAATAATTTTTAAAGGATTGAAAAATCTTTATGTGACATGGAAAAGAAGGGGAAATGTGTGGGAGCAGAAGAGGATACAAATGCTTGGAAACATCAAACTGAATGAGGGGCCTGTACATATTCTGGCAATGCTCTGTGTGGGTGTAAAGTTTTGTACTTAGCAGTGTTGAAACTTCTGCTAATTTTTCTGTTGTCATAGAAACTAGAGCACCCAGTTTCAAAGGTTCAATTTATTTTACTGTTTAAGGGAAATTGTAAACATGGACAATTTTTTAAAAATCAAAGTGAAAGACTTCGTTATTTTCCATTTTTTGTCCCATATAATTCACCTAATTAATCCTCCAGGTGCCTTTGGAGGGCAAGAGTTAAAAGGAAACCAAACTTGGCTGGTTGTCTCTACAAAATTGCTCCAGGTGGACCAAAGGCATTTTTCAAACTTATCACCAGTAGCTTCCTAAATAAGTTTCCAGTTTGTTCACAAAAAATGAAACCAAAATGGTTATTGAATATGGCAGCCTTTCTCAATTATTCCCTATCAGATGTACTGTGACTAAAATTATGAACCAACATTGCCAAAGCAAGAAACGGGAAAGAAATTTAGTTTGTAGTAAACATGTTCAGGCTATTTATGTTTTAAACACATTAAAATTTTGCACCAGAAATATGATAAAAAATAGTATCTTTCATTTTTTTACTGGAATATGATCTTAGTCATAATTGCCAGATCCAATGAAGTACAATAGAGAAGACTGCTGGGAGAATCTAACTCTCTGTTCTTCCGGCTTCTCTGAGGATTGGAAGATTGCTGGCATTGGCTACTACTAGTAAGCCTGAGAAAGGAAGCAAGAAATCTAAAAATCAGGCAAGAAGACCTTCACATCTGAAAATACCACTATACCCCCCATTGAATAGACATTTCCATTTATTTTCAAACAAACAAAAGTTGAAAATACTTTAAAATTTTAACATTCAATGCAGAAAACTGAGAGACAAGGAGCAAGTTTCATGTCAGCTTTGAAAACCATATTAATACCGGAAGCTTCCACGCTGCCACATACTTGTGCTTGGGAAAATAGGAGGGGGGATTTAGTAGAGGGAATGTAGTTAAATATAATAGCATTCTTCTTTTCGGTCAAGGTCATGGTATTCCTGCGCCTGGAGAAGGAGTATTTGGAGTGATGTCTCGAGTTGAGACAGATTGAGATTGGATGAGGTGATGTACTGATGGGTGCAGGGGATGGGTTTGGACCTTTGACTTACTGAGGGGAAGCCTGGAAATCTCAGGTTCGGGTTTTCCCAGATGTGCCTGTATACCTACTCTAATAAATGGGAGCTTTGAGAAAATGCCTGTCTCAGAGTTTTTCATGAGGTTGGGGTTTTCCAGAACACTGTCATTTCATGTACATCTGGCTTCCCCGATGAGCATTTTATATACTTCTGAATATATTGATGGAATGTTTGTAGCTCGGGATTGAACCGTGGGGTCCTTGGTGCTTTCTAGCTTGCTTGTTTCTTGCAGATGTTTCACTACCAAACAAAATAACATCATCAGTACTAGAAGGGTATGGAATTTGGTCGCATTTTATATACTAATGGTTCCCCTGTCAGTGTTGGTGGGTGTGGTCTTGGTGGGTGTTCCTTGATATGTCTGTTGTTTATTGTTAGAATAGAATAAAATTCTTTATTGGCCAAGTGTGATTGGACACACAAGAAATTTGTTAAGGTTGCTTGAAACTGAGTTAGTAGCTTCTTGATTAAGGTATTGTTTACTTCTTGATTATTGGTCTAGTGCTAAGTTACAATGGCACTGAAAAAAGTGACATGATCATTTTTTACACAATCATTGCAGCATCTTGGTGGTCATGCAATTAAAATTCAGATGCTTGGCAACTGGCATGCATTTATGACAGCTGCTGTATCCCAGGATCTTGTAACCTTCTGATAAGCAAAGCCAACGTTATTAACTTAACAATTGCACTGATTCACTAAACAATTGGCAAGAAAATGTGGCAAAACTCACTTAACAAGAAGATTGGGGCTTAGTTGTGGTTGCAGGCGAGTCTGGAACACACATGATACTAAGCCATAATTATCATTCATAAACCCCAATCAGGCAGTTCATACAAAATACATGATCATTTTGCATAATATAGCCTTTGTGTTTATTTTCAACCATCTGATATTATGATGTTGATAGATACATATTTGAAGCAAGCAAAGATCTCTGAAAAATCTCATCAGTTAGCTTATTATGTTTGTCTTTTTCAATTAAACTCAGTACATTGGGTTTAAGGGTCTAATATATACACACTTGATTGAGTTGAACATTCATAGACAACAGCAATTTCTTGATAACATTTTATTACAAAGTCCAAAATGGTTCACAGTATTGGTTGGGTACCTTTAAGTATGTAAGAATTGCATTTTGTTGGATACAATGGAATGCACATACATTTGTTTAGGATTTTGTGCTAGCACTTTCTTCTGCAGATTTGGCATATTTTTAAGATGCTTACTATTTGTGAAAAAGGTTCAACTGTCCTGGTGTGTTTGTTATTCAGAAAAAGTGGGGAGTCTATAGCATGGGCATGTCTGTTGTGGGCTTGAGATCATTCTAAACAGATCTTGCTTTTATGGGCTATAGACCATGATGTATTCTCAGCTGTAGCTTTGATTTGCAGTGACTCAACTAGGGCAGTGTTTGGACAGCAGAAATCCTGCTGATGAGATGAGTAAACTTCCACCCAAAACTCTAGGTGGTCTTACCATCTCCTCACATACCATATGTAGGAGGATGCTGATTCCTTAAAATATGTGATGGAGAAAATGCTTATAGGGATAGTGCTGATGGGGTCAAGAAACCTTTTCAGAGTAATGGAATAACA
This sequence comes from Natrix helvetica, assembly GCF_964273705.1. Lineage (NCBI taxonomy): Eukaryota > Metazoa > Chordata > Lepidosauria > Squamata > Natricidae > Natrix > Natrix helvetica. Next base: position 61,124,184 of record NC_138552.1, read on the forward strand.
TTTAAAGTCCTTGTAGTAATCACTTTTTTTAAAAAAAAAAACCACTCTGTAATACTGCAATTTCTGCTTCATTGAAGGTCAGAGAAAAACGTATTAGATATTAGGAAGAATTCCTAGGGGACCAATTACTTCTTGGAGGACCAAAACTATGAAGAAGAGAATCTTATTTTTTTTAAGTCTGGTTCTCTTCTATCTTTTAAATCAGAAAGCTGATTTCTGTTCAAGGAAGTTGATCTTGTGCGGTTAGTATCAGCTTTATCTTAGAAAAATGAAATAGTACGTATATCCTTTTGAAATCTCCCTAGCTGACATTCCCAACTGGATTCCCTTCCTTTATGTGAGAACCAAACTTGGGGGGGGGGGGGGGGGATAGCTTGGCTGCTTAAGAATTACATCTGTAGGGAAACAAAGAATATAGTAATGCTGCAAAAAAAAAAAAGGCCTTGAAACCTGATTTTTTTCTCTACAACTTATGGATAGTCAATTAGAAAAGACTGGTGGATGATTGATTTTATATAAGGCAACTGCAGTGAGGCTATGATATTCAGAAAGCTAGAAGTACACAGAATACCCATAATGGAAGAATGGATCATACAAATATTAGAGCTTGCAGAAATGGTGCAATGGCATGTTTGATTAAAGAAGGAACAACAATTAAGATATAGAAGACTGGAAACCACTTATGGACTTTTTGCCGAAAATGGATTGAAATGTATTTATACTTTTGGGATTCATTAATTTAAAAGGATTGTTTATGGGAAGAAAAGAACTATGATATGTAATTGGGGAGGGTGGAAATGTTTATAACTGCTGCAAAAGAAGATCAGAGGTTGCTTCTGTAGATGTCTTTCTTTTTCCTTTCCTTTTGTTGTCTTTCACTTTTTCTTTTATTTTTTAATATTGTCTTTAATATTGGTCTACAGACATACTTTTTGTGTGTCTAGTTTTTTCAATCTTATGTAAAATGTTCTTTTAATAAAAATTACATATAACAAACCCAAAACCTCTAATGGAAACATCCATACGTAAGTTTAAATGTTGTTTCCTTCTGACTGGCACACAATTAGTTGTGTTTTGCTCCCTTTTCAGAAAAGGCGGCGGCGGATCGATCGGAGTATGATTGGTGAGCCAACAAACTTTGTTCATACTGCTCATGTTGGTTCAGGAGATCTCTTTAGTGGAATGAATTCGGTAAGTGCATTTGCCAGGACTCCAACAGGGTTGGAGACCTTATTCTTGAACGTTATATTTTGAAGTAATATTTCTGTCCTGCTGTCATGCAGATATGTTGGATTTCAATCTCTGTAATTTTCAGATAGCTTTGGTCATACTTTTGGAAATCATCAGTATTAAATTCCTACATCCAGATGGTTTCATGATGGGAAAGGATGCTTTAGAGTATTATACCTTTTAGATTTATAACTATATCTAAAAGAAAAAAATGAAGTCATTTGCAAATGGGACAGGAATTATTAGTAATTATTAGAAAAGGAGAGATAAATTTTCAGCACATCATAGGAATCCATTTACTAAGGGATAATATGTTTCTAATCAAGAAATGCTTCTCCAGAGGCAACTAAAAATATATCCATGATGTAATTGCATTTCAGTTTTTCCCTTTTGTTTACTCTATAGACATCCTTGAGTTCAGTGTAGCTTACCCCAAGGAATTCTGCATCTGTGTGTGGTGTATTAAAATTGTTGTAAAAAGATCTGATAATAAATATGTATGTCAAAATTAGGGTACTATATAGAGTAGCCTTCACATACAGCAGTCTTAAAAAGGTAAATTTCAATCATCATTTTAATGGCCTTATAAGCATGTTGAAAACAAGCCACAGCAAGTGAGTTCTTTTGCTTACCTTCTTTCATGTAATATTGCCACAAGGAAGAATTTGAAAAATTACCTGCTTGCTTGCCTAAAAATGTTTCATTTTTTTATTAGCCATATTTTTTAAAAGTATGATTAATGTCATTTGGAATGTATAAAGTAAAATAAAAGTCATGTAGTTGGGAGCCCAGCATATTTAAGCAAAATATCATTACCTTAACCATAGTTTAGTGTTTGGACAATGCACTAAACATTATAGGATTAAAGAAATACTTAAAATCTGTAGAATGCTATCTGTCTAATCTAATGTAACAGAGAAAGTGTTTTACAGTGCTATATTTGTTATTTATCCAGTTTCATTATCAGGGAATAAGTTGTTCATTTTGGTGATAGGTCACGTCCAATAAGAGTGAGTGAGTGAGTGTATGTGTGTGTGTGTTTACATATAGTACACACATACTATAGTACACATATAGACATTTAAGAAAGGAAACAAGGAAAACCCACATGATCTTGCATGTTTAGCCACCAGTCTGTCCCTTGGCTCTCTGAACAAAACAGTCATACAAATAGCATGCAAATGAGCTTCAGTCTAAAATAATCTACATGCATCTGTTGGGTGAAGTTGGAGAGAAATTGAAATAGAGATTCCTTTGAAACTAATTAAATTTTGGGACAGCAAAAATATTAAGTTGAATATTACATGAAAAAGAAAAGCATAGAATTCTGCAGTATCCTTTTCTTACATGTTTGGCTGTATATATTAATGAGTAATATGGTTGACTTTGTACAAATTTTGCACTGAGAATAGAACAGAATAGAATAATAACTTTATTGTCATTTTGAATGTACACTAATTGGCATACATTAAGATGAAATTTTGTTGCATTCTGCTCTCAGAGGGTCACTACCTCCAATATAGAATTCAAAAAAAGAAAGAAAGAATTCAAGAAATATCACATTCTATTTGACCATCATGGTTTTGTTTCTTTAGGTGAGCTCAATTCAGAACCAAATGCAGTCCAAAGGAGGCTATGGAGGAGGCATGAATGCAAATGTCCAAATGCAGCTCGTAGATACAAAGGCAGGATAACTGGGGCATCTTTCCAGTAAGTATTACCCACTTTCCACATTGTAACATCTTTCTCTTCTGACTTCCAGAGACACAAATGTATGGGACAGCAAAGTCATTCGTAATTGCTACCTCAAAACTATATGCAATGTACATTCTGGTGTATTTCATACTGATTTCACACATACATTTATCAAAACCCGGCCTTAGCTATTGGAGTGTCTTAATTATAATTTCACTAATTAATTATTTCTTCTTCAATATTTCTCTCATACCAAAATCACACGATCAGAATTAACAATGGAGGAAGTTGGAGGAGGGCATTGCAGTAAAACAGTATCATGTTGCAGACCTCCATCACTTTCCACATCATAGTAGCAACCTTTCAGTTACTTGTTTTGGTGTTGGCTTGCAGTGAAGTGCTTAAGGCTGTGGATAGGAACAGTTGCTTCCTAGAAGCTCCTTGCTCCTCTTCCCATTCTACCTTATCGCCCCCCCCTCCAAATGCAGCAAAGAAGACTCAAAAATTCACTGCTGCTGTTTCCAGTAATGACATATTATTACCAGATGGATTTCTGCAGTCTCCAGAAAATCAGGAGATGACAGTGTGGTCCCTAACCACTCAATACAGGTAGTCCTTGACTTACAACAGTTCATTTAGTGACCATTCAGAGTTACAACATCACTGAAAAAAAGTGACTTATGATCATTTTTCACATTTACGACCATTGCAGCAGCCCCATGATCATGTGATCAACATTCAAGACGCTTGGCGACTGATACCTATTTATGACGGTCCCAGGGTCACGTGATCCTTTTTGCAACCTTCTGACAAGCAAAGTCAATGGGGAAGCCAGATTCATTTAACAACAGTGCTACTAACTTAACAACTGCAGTGGTTCACTTAGCAACTGTGGCAAGATAGGTTGTAAAAGGGGGCACAACTCACTTAACAAAGGTCTTACTTAACAACAGAAATTTTGGGCTCAATTATGGTTGTAAGTCGAGGACTATATGACTGTCCACTGCTGTCCCTTACTTGGTAGCATAAAGATAATACAAAGGTATTTATACTTTCAGATAATAGAGTCACATGATCATGTACCATGACAATTTCCTTTATATTGGGGATGGAAGATGTCTGGCCTATAGATTACTCCTATCGAGTTCAATTAAGCCAACATGCAGGTTTCTCCAACTCCCTTTTTCAGATAAGTCTGTTGCATTTCTTCTCTGTGTATAGAGAAAAGGACTCTTTCTTCATGCATACAAAGAAGAAGAATCAGGTCCTCACCCTGTCTTCTTCGGTCTTTAATTTGCTTCTGTATGTACATCCCTATTTGGAGAAAGAGACTACCATTTTCTGCACATATAAATATATTATCCAGCAATATTTTTGAACTGTGTCTCTAACATAGAAAACCAAAGTGATATTGGACTTGAGCTCCGTCTGCTGCTAGTATGTGGCCACTGATGCTCTCTCTCTATCATAACCATTTTAGCAAACCATCTGCCCAACCCATCCTCAATATATATTGCTGAGTTACCTACTTAGAGTTGGGAAATAGAAACTGCAATATCGTTGCAAAGTGGGATAGATCACAAATAGTACGAAGAGGGGAAAACCCAAGTTATCCTTGATGAACTTGAGGACTGTTAGATAATGTCATTGGTGCAATGAACATGAGTTTGGGCAGACTCCAGGAGACAGTGAAGAACAGTGGAGCCTGGTGTGTTGTGGACGATGGGATCATGAAGGGTTGGGCATGATTTAGTGACAAAACAGCTACTATAATTCCGCCCTACTTAAAAAAATTTATTCATTTCTTTGTTCTATTTTTCACAGGTACCTGCAAGTTTCTATACTTTGTTCCTGTGTCCCTCTCCTTTATGCCTTGGTGACTGCTTCCTGTGCTCATGATAAGAGAAGTTGATGGCCCATCATCCACCCTTCATGATTATTATGCCATTCAGACATTCCTGTTCTGCTGTGAGGCTGACATTTATCAGACTGGTTGTGCCTTTAAAGTGGCAAGCTTACATTTCACTACCAAAACATCTGTGGACATTGTACTGGTTGACTTGTTTTTTTGAGCTTCTAAATTCTAAAACTTTTACTCTCAGTATTTTGAAACAATATTTTGAGCAATCTAAATTCTGAACAAACAGGTTTGGTGTTGGGTTGACCCTCGTTTTGTACTTCCTCTGCAAACCCTTTATTATAGCATTCCCATCCTTTCATTGTTGTTGTTATTACTCCTTTCTTTTAATTAGAAACAAGCAAGTTTCTGTTAATATCTTGAGTCTGTCATTGTTGATATAGATCTATTTTTTTTAAAGGTCTGGGACCTGCAAGCACAACAAACATTTCACACAGTCAGAAATCAGGAGTATATGAGTGTATGACCGCATGCTATGTGAATTTGCTTGGTATGGTGGCCTGTTGGATGCCAAAAACATTATTTTTATTTTTAATGCTTGTTCTTGGAGATGGATGATGCTAAAGTTGGTGGAAAAAAATGCAGTGGTACCAGATTATGCCAATCTCTCTAGGGAAAAATGGACTTGTAACTCTTAGCTGCTTTGGAAATACGTCTTAGATTTTTAATCCAATTCATCTTGAAATAATAAAGAGAGAGTCTGCATTCAGAAGACATTTTGCTGTAAATGTTCAATATATTTATTTTGGAAGAGCTGACCTCAAGATTGTAAACCAGTGTGGTAACGTACAAAGTAAATATTGTGGTGGCGCTTTTGTCTAGTTAAGAGGCATTGTTATGTTGGCTGCTTTTTCTTTCTTCTTTTCCAGTGCTTAATTTTAGGCTGTTCCAGCATTACCAGTAGCAGCATGATGAACTGCCTGCAATATTATAGCTGGAATTTAGTTGAACTCTCTAAATAGTTGGCAGTTTCCACATACTAAATATTTAGGGGCCCATGTAAGTTGCTAAGAGCAACATAGTAACCTAGCAGGAATGGATATCAGAGAAAACAACATACAGGGTGGCTTTTTGCTATATTGGTGAAGAAGCCTTTTGCTCAGGTTCCAAAGCATGTTTCTTTCACAAAGTGTGAAAACTGTGTTTTAATATTGCACTGTTTTTTTTTATGTTATTTTATATTTTGTTAAGTGGTCTATTTTTGTCTTCCCCATACTCATGCCTCCTTTGTCGTATTAAATTAAAACAGTTGATTATTAACAACATAATTTTAAGACACATTTAGAATCTTCCACATGCATCATTTTTTAATATCTTAACTGGCAAATAGAGTAACTGAGCCTAATTGGAGAAATTCTTAGTGTTACAAGTATTTGCTGCATATTTTGGGGGGAAAGACCATGCAAGAACTTCATGCATTTGTCCCCAAAACAAAAGAGTATATAGTAGCATTGCTTTGTAGTTAATGCTTATTGCTACTTTCTCCACTGCCATTTATAATTTGTAAGGGGAGACTAGAGGATGAGGGAATATCATACTTACAGCTTTATTATTATTTTTTAAAAAATCCCTAACAGTTTTGAAATCATTAACAATTGTTCAATGAAAATGGAAGAAAATCTTTATCTACAACCACTTTTGAGCCCATACCCACTGAGGAAGTAATCTATGTAAATATCTCTTAGTCAAAGCAGTAGTTGAACAAATATATGAAGACTGCTGCTGCACAAAAATCCATATTTATGGGCTGGGTCCAGAAAACATTCCTGGTACAGGCAGCCAAATAATACAGATGAAACTATAATTTTGTTGGGGAAATTTTCATTTCAGGGAGTCCAGGGAGATGCCTTTTACTGTTGGGGCCAAATACACAGGCAGCTTAGTGGTTGCCAAGATCAGGATGTCAAATGCATACATTGTCAAAAGTGCTCTTCAAAGTACTCTATGATATCTTTCCATATGATAGCTATCTAAATATATTGGACTGCACATTATCCCTGAAATCAGAAACATTAGCTACCAGTCAAGGGAACTGTAGTTCAAAAGAGAGCATCAGGTTGGGGAAGACTGTCCTGGGGTTTCAGACTAAATTTCACTTTATTCTGAACTGATAGAAAAGAATTCTGGGAAGAATTTTTGATCAAAAAAATAGTTATCATCTTCAGCTCAGTCGCCAGAAAAGAGAGACATATTTTTATAACAAACATACATTTTTGTACATTATGTTCATTCTTAAATAATGTAAGTTCAATGTTGTCTTGTAGATATTAAAAGGAAAATATTGACCTTTGATTCAATAAATGTTTTCTTTCAGTTACTGGTTTTCCTATTTCTTTACCATAATCAGTACCTATTTGCTTGGACAAAGAGATCTGAAAAACAATGTCGTTGTTTCAGATTTTTCTCAACTGATGGTATGGTAAAGGTGAAAGAACTATATTGCGACATAGCTGTTCTCTTTTCACATATCCGCACACGGCACATATTTTAAGTGACCCTTAAAAGGAAGGAAGTTCAGTAAGTCAGTTTCTTGTACATAAATTCTCAATCTGCCATTTCTATATCTATCAAACCCGGTGAATATTTACAGGTAGTCCTCGACTTAAAAGCGTTTGCTTAGTGACCATACAACAACACTGAAAAAATGACACGATGATTTTTCACACTTATGCCATTGCAGCATCCCCATGGTCATATGATTTACATTCAGATGCTTGAAAACTGACTCACATTTATGACAATTTCAGTGTCCCGGGGTCATGTGATCACCTTTTATGATGATCTGACAAGCAAAGTCAATGGGGGAGCCAGATTCACTTAACTGTGTGACTAATTTAACAACTGCAGTGATTCACTTAACAAATGTAGCAAGAAAGGTCGTAAAATGGGGGTAAGACCCACTTAACAAATTTCTCACTTAGCAATTTTGGGCTCAATTGTGGTCGTAAGTTGAGGACTACCTATATATGGTGCTTCTTTCTATAAAAATATCAAAAAAGTTTGACAGAAATAGAAACAGAAAATTAACATATTAAAATTACCTCATTAAATAAGAGACATTTGAGGACCAATTTTCCTTAAAAGCCCTATACCTTTTCAGACTATGCAGGAAATATTAGAATTTGCCTATCACTGGAAGTGATCTTACAGTTAATATCTGTAGGATTTTTGTTTCCAGATAAAATAAGTTCACGAATAAACATGATAAAGCACCATATATTTCAAGGTCACAATCTTTTAATTACTTGGAAATGACTCCAATGGATTTCCAGAAATTTGTTTGAAAAAAAATAATAAATACACTGCAAGCTTCTTACATTATATTCCGTTTCCTCTGCCTTTTCTCCAACTGTGTAAAGACTTGCTTTAAATTGAAATGCAGACTTGTTGCATACCTATGACACAAATGAACTGTATAGTATTAGATATTATATTAAATACATTAAATTATTTGAATAGGTTTATTTATTTATTCTTCGCATTTCTAGACCGCCCCCTCTCCCAAAAAGGACTCGGGGCGGTGTACAGTCCACACAACAAATAACAAATACTAAATACAGATATAAATATAGATATAAATATACATATGGAGGAGGTTAAAAAATTAGAAGAACTGTACAGAAGAATATAAATATGGTTCTAAAAGACCTAAAATCAATTAAATTTAAAACCATACCCTTAAAATACCAGATGAGAATATATTTCCAGGAGGTAACAGTTGTAACAGTTATAATTATAATTATTTGAATAGGTTGACTTCACAAAATCTATTCCTCCACAAATATTATTACTGTTATGTATCATTCACAAAAAAATCAATTCCTGAAATCCCCTAATAGTTTCTAATAAAACAAATGTTGGTTTTTAATCACTGTTAACTAAAGCAAATGATAATGAGGGGGAAAAGCAAAATGCTTCTATTCAAGGGGTTTGCCTAATTGCTTTTTAGAAAGTGGTGGTTAGTTCACAAAGAGCTGATAATGCTGCTTTACCAGCATTAAAACAACTGACAGCTGTCAATGTCAGCACAGGAGGATTTCAGTTCAATAGAATATCTTGTTTTCAATCATATCTATAAACAGACTCGGATTATGTATGTTATACACACACACAAACACACACACACACATGAATCAGAAAACTGATTCTTAGCCTTAGTATATCTAGGTGAACCTCCCTCCCCCCCCCCCCCCCAAATTGTTAGATTACTTTTTTTTCAGAATCAGTGACTAATTTTTTGGAAAATATTTAGAGTTTGTTATTCTTTAAAATAAAGAATTTGTTAGCATTTGTTATCACCAATCCTGTGAATAAAAACTATTACTTACAAAAATGAATGGAACCATGAAGGCAACCTCTAAAATCTATTTTTTACTCATTAGTCTTACCTGCTATGAAAAGTCACAAACTGGATGTTCAATAAATAACTCTACTCAGATCTCTCTCATTAAGCTCAGTGATGAGATGTAAATCACAATGTGCTTAGTTTGGATTAGATTGCATGTGAATCCAAACATGATGGCTTGTAAACTATTGTGGTTTAGCATCTATGGCTTATTCCTCAACCATGCTTAAAATGTGACTTTGTGCTGTGTGAGTGTGCGTGTGTGTGTAAAATCATAATGTGAAAATGGAAATTTCAGTAAAAAAAATCCAGCCCCTAGATGTGGTCCTTGTGTTTCACTTCACAAAAGGACCATGTTCAGAAAAAAACAATTGCAATAAAGACACCTCTATACATTCAGTCTAGCTTAGACATACAAACGTTTTCCCAAGATCATGGACTTTGGAAACAAAAGCCCCCAATTACAGCCTGATAGACTGATGCCAGCATGGGACTTCTCACTGTGTTGGTATCTTGAAGTGACTGAATTTTAAGTATGCTTCAAAAGAGCTAATAAAGTAACTGATCAAGTTTAATTTTACCATTGGTTTTGTAGAGTATACATATTATATACCTATACTCAGAATTTAAAACGCACTACAATAGGAAGTACTTTTAAGATCAATGAATAAAAGTTGCAACCTTAGAATGGGGGAAATATACTATACAAGCTAAGATACATGCATAATATCACAGTGGCTTCTATGATAGAGAAATGAAAATTATATTGCAAGGACTTATGAATGTAAAAGCATGTCAATTAGAAATAACATACATCGGTACTTATTAGAGCAGATGTTCCAAAAGATACCTTATCACAAAACATAACACAGAAATGTTACTACCGTATACTGTATCTGGCAGTCTTTTTAAAGATGTACTGATTAGGAGAATTTTATATGTGCTGATAACAGCTGTTTAGTGCAAAACAGAAAATTGTGCTGTTTCATTCTAGTGTAACAGTAGGCGCTCCTCTGCTTGAGTTCATAGCAAACACGGGCATATTTCTGGCCTACTTTTCATGAATTTTGACCTACTTGTGACAACTCCTATAAAGTACGGTCAGAAAAACAACATAGTTTACTTTTGTAGTCCAGAGATGCCTTGGGCAATTCTTTTGGGACATATTTACAACCTCTTAGAAATTGAGGATAATGCTTTGGTCGCCGAGGATCTAAGCCAGTGTTCTCCATCTTCCTATATAAGCTATAAAAATGGGGGCTAATAAGTCATAGTTGCATTTACATCCCACCTTTTCTATGAGAGCGGATATTGACACCCAGTCACTCACTCACTCATTCACACGATTTATTCTCTGTCCTTCCATCCACCCCAGAGAAACTTGTATAGCAGAATAAGTTGAGGGTGGTTGATCGGTGGGAGGAACAGAGGGGGCTGGCGTTGGGAGAGAGAGCAACGGGCAGAGGCAGAGAACCGGACTACGGAGGAAGGGAATCACCAGCAGAGGAGCCTGGAAAGTAAAAAAAAAAAAAAAAAGGGGGGGGGGAGCAGGGACGGGGAAAAGGAAACGGTTAGCGACAGAAAGGAGCCTGGGGAGAGCCAAAGAATGGCGGGAAGGCGCGCAGACAGAAAAAGAGGAAAGAAGGGAGTGGGGGGGGGGGAGGGAATTGTTGAAGGAGGGCGAGGCTGCTCAGGCCTGTTTGGGAATGAATGAATAAATGAATGAGCAATCCTGGCCAGATCATTTTATTTTTTTAATTCCCAGACGGACGTGGCATTCAGAAGCTACAATCAGGTGTCTCTGGGAAATAACCAAGCTTCAAGTTGCTTTTGAATATGCAGTGATAATTAAGGAATCACTCACCCAAATTAATTAAGAGGAATATGCACGTGTTCGGGAAGCTTTGCCTAAGGATAGAACAGGAGTGCCGTTCCATATCTGGCTCGGGGCAAGGATACCTCTGATAGGGCACTTAAGGAATTGAATTGAATTGAGATACTCTCAGCGGTAAATATCACAAACCAACTATCTAACCTTGTCCTGAAATTATTTAAGTAAGGAGTCCTTTTTTAAAAAAGAAAAAAAAAAGATTTTTACTCTGCTTTTTTTCCCCATATAGCACTCAAAGCAGCAACTATATCAATAAATTATCCTGCTATTTTCTCCATCCCAACAATCCTGTGAGATGAGTTGGACTGAAAGAGACTGGGCCAAAGTCCCACCCAGCTGGATTTTCATGCAGTGATGATAAATATCAGCAGGAGAATTAGAAGTGCTACGAGGTAGAAATCAGCATTCCAACACGAGTCGCTCATCAATATTTTTAACAAAAGTGTATTTACCGGGACTTGTTTATAAAGACATACAGGTTTCAAATACTGAGTGAGCAACTTGCAGTAAAGTTGTGAGGAGCTCTTGACATTTTTAACTCTGAGTCAATAACAGTCCTTGGGAGAGGCAGTGCTTCCAGCAGAACAATAAATTTCTAGGGAGATGAGGAAGAAAATACAGGAAATCTGTATATATATATATATATTTTACCAGGATTGACAGGAGCCACAATAATTTAAAAAGCACAGGCTTTATGAAAGCATTGATTCTTTACTGCGAATCTGCATTTCACAGCTGCCTTTTTCTTGTTTTAATGAGAAAAATTCTCTTTTTAAAAAATCACACTAATTTCTGCTGACATGCTGTGTTATCTGTTTCTAACAACCCCCCTCCCTCCTTTTTATTTTAATCCCTTGTGAAGCCTTTGAGCTTGAAAAGCAACAGGGAGGGAGATTTTTCTCAAAAGTTCAGTGCCAATGTATTTTCCACCTGAGGTTACTCTAATCCTTTCAAGCTGAATGGCATCAGCATACTATCCCGCAAGGGATTATACAGAATAAGCAGTGGGAACTAATGAACTTAAAATACCAGGATCCCTTTTAATGCAAATTAGCTTAGCCATAAAGAATGTGGGAGAAGTAAAGCCTAACAGTAAAAAAATGTACATTTTTTTCCAGTTAGGACTGAGGTTTGCTCTTCATTAATTCATTCTACCAAGTCAAGTTTGTTAAAAGAGAGAGATTTATTTTAAGCACTTCTGGTAAAACAATCCTTCACTCTAGTACTGTTTTGCTAAGTTCAACATATTGAATTTATAGTTCGACTGAATTTGTGCCTGAATAAATGCATTTCAGAATTCAGGCCTTTAATGAAATACATTATAACTGAATATAATATACAATATAACAGTTCTGATTTGGAAACCATAGTATTCAATAAAAGCTCAAGAAATTTTACCTGAGGCAACTATCCTTTAATTCCTATTTTTTTACCACATCTCAATTTATTAAGACAGTGGAGTTACAATATAAATGAATTTATATGCTTAGTCCTATAGAGGTCTACTTGTTTAGACTTAGTGAGTGATTTACACTAATTGTTTCATGCTAAAGCTATTTGACAAATCATTATTCATTTTCACTTTATAAATAGTAGAGACAAATTAAACTTGATCTACAGTAGCTTTTTCCACTCCATACTCAATTTGGACTAAACTTGAAAACTCCTGATGGCAGTTAGTGTTGGTAAATCACTATGCCAGAGATGTCAAACCCACGGCACTGGCCATTCCCACCCCCATTTTAACAAAGGGGGAAAATTGTGATACATCACATGTAGAAAACGTGACGCTGTGAGTTTGACACCCCTGCTATATGCAATAGAAAGAAGACATCCAAAGAATATAGTACATGTTGCAGCCCATATCTGGGAAAGCTTTCACACAAAAATTATTACAAATATGATCATTACATTGCACTAGGTCTGTTCTGTGATGTAATGATGTGTCTCCCAGATTCAATAATAGAACAATACTATTTTTAGTATTTTATGTACATCCAAGGGTCTTCATTGAAAGAATTCTTAGGCCATGCACAGTCTTCAACTTACAACCACATGTTTAGTGAATGAAGTTACAATGGCACTGAAAAAAGTGACTGTTTTCTGCACTTATGACCATTGCAGTGTCCCTGTGGTCAGGTGATCAAAATTCAGATGCTTAACAACCGTCATGTATTTATGACAGTTACCGTGTCATGGGGTCATGTGATTACCTTTTCTGACAAGCAAAGTTAATGAGGAAGCCACGTTCACTTAACAACCATGTTACTAACTTAACAACTGCAATGATTCATTTGACAACTGTGGAGAGAAAGGTCATAAAATGGGTCAAAACTGTGTTACCAATGGAAATGTTGGGCTAAATTGTGGTCAGAAATTGAGAAATACGTTGTCAGAAGTTGAGAATTGCGACATTTCCTGCCAGCATAATCTGTAAATCTCATGAAAAAAGGACACAAAGATTCAGCCCTATTCCTATAGTGATAACATAGCATCACTAAACAGACTCCTGTAACTCACCAGAAAGGCAGCAGCCTACCTCATCCATCAGTACAATTAAGGCTGAGTCAGCTCCAAAGTCATGTTTGTTCTAAAATAGGCTTAATTAGTTAATTCCTTTTCTCCAAGAATCTGCTGTGATCCTTTCTGGTATCTTTCTCAAATGTTACTTTCAGATAATTTGCCCGGCTTCCTTTTAAAATACTAAGGTATTGCCACTTCACACACTGATATATCCACACAATTGGGTGGATTGGGCTATTTCTAATTGGAGAGAGGTTCAAAAGAGCATATAGTTAGCCTTGCCCCTTAGTGCTTCAGATATTGTCTATATTCAAAAGGAAGAGTTGGCGGAAGTTTTGCAGATTCAAGTCACAAACAAAGTTAAATACTTGGGGATATATCTGTCAGCTAGATGCAGTACTCTTAAGGAGGACAATTTTACTAGACTAAAGCAACAAATTGCGACTGACTTGATGAAATGGGAAAATCTACAACTATCAATGATAGGAAGAATTTCTACAATTAAAATGAACATTTTACCCAGAATCTTATACCTGTTCCAGACAATTCTAATCAGATTGGGCAAGGACTTTTTTGAAGATCTAAATAAAATAGTTTTGAAATTTATTTGGCAAGGGAAAAAAGCAAGAATAAAACTCAAGTTGCTACAAGATGCTAGAACAAGAGGAGGATTGGGCTTACCTGACTGGGGGTTATATTATCAAGCAACAAACCTGATGTGGATTAAGGAGTGGATAACACTAAAAAACTCTAGATTATTGAATGTAGAGGGTCATGTTTTAGTGTTGGGATGGCATGCTTTTTTATGGTATAAGGGAACATGGTTATTTTAGAAGACATATAAGGGAGGCTTTGCTATTAAATTGGGAAAAGGTTAAAAGATTACATTACTTAAAAACTCCAGTCTGGATATCAACCATTGAAGCATTTTCATATCCAATAATATATAAAAAGGAACAAACAGATATGTTGAAATATTGAATGCAGAGGGTGAACTCAAATCTATCCAAGAGTTGAAACAAGAGGAATAGAAATGAATTGGTATTCATATGTGCAGATACACTCTAGATATAATGAAGATAGAAAATCAAAAGGCCTTTACAACAAAATGATTGAGTTAGACAAAATTTTAACAGGTACTGATGAATAAGTAATTAAAAACTATATGGATATTTATTAGAGGTCAAATTACAAGAGGAACAAGTTAAAGAAACTATGATAGTTTGGGGGGAAAATTTTGGACGTGGGATTGATTTAGAGAAATGACAGAAATTATGGCCCCAAAATTATAAAATGACGATGTCAACTGCATATAGAGAAAATGTGTAGAAGATCTTTTACAGGTGGAATCTACCTCCAACGAGAATTGCAAGAATGTCCAAGAATAAATCGGAAAAGTGTTGGAAATGTCATCAGATACCGGGTTCTTATTACCACACGAGGTGGACTTGCATTGAAGCTAAAAGATACTGGACTAAGATTCACTTGTGGTTGGAGAAAATGATACACAAACACATAGACCTTAAACCAGAGATTTTTTTATTGGAAATCATACCAGAAATTTATAATAAAGACTTGAAATATTTGATTGTAAACGTTTTAACAGCAGCTAGAATCGTATTTGCAAAAAATTGGAAAAAATGAAACAATACCAAAATAGGAGAAAGATAATGGAGTGTGCTGAAATGAGTAAATTGACATTTGAAATCAGAGAACAAGAAGATGAGCAATTTTATAAGATTTGTTTTGCTTTATCAGTGGTTGGACAAAAAAATCTGGAAATGAAAAATGTTTTATTTATGTTTTAATTGAAGGAGATAAGTGATAATACAATTATGTTGTTAAATAGATTAATAATGATACAATGAAAGACTGATATACATATGAATTGAATAATTTAGAATACTTTGTTTTAAAATGAAGGATAAGGATAATAATGAATCTGTGTACATTTAATAGATGATTGGTGATATTATGCATAACTCTAGGTAGTGATGTATATTATAAAGATATCTTGTTATTGATAAATAGTTTAATACGGAAGTAATGAAAGATTAGTATATCTCTGAAGTGAGCATTTAGAATACTTTGTTTAAAAATGAAGGAATAATGTTTTGTTTGAATGTATGATGTGCAAGAACAACAATGAACAGAAGCATACTTAATGGATGATTAGCGGGATTATGCATAATTGAAAGTAGTGATGTATAAACATAAATAGTTGGTAAATTATTTTATTGCTGTAAAAATAATCAGAATGAGATAAGTGATTACATAAAGGTATATTGTTATTAAATAGACAATCAAGAATGCAAGGGAATTAGGTTCGTTGAAAGGAAATAAATATTAACTGTAATTGAATATATGCTGTACAATGAAAGTGAGGTACCTAGTCATATTAGATGGAAAATTTGTGACTGTATACGTAATTGAAAATATGGATGCAAAAAAGCTTGTAACCAAATGACATGCTGTATGTAATGGATTAGAATTTTTATGTTGTCTTTTATGTTTAAAAATGAATTTAAATGCTTTAAAAAAAGATATTGTCTATATTCAGATCCTATTCAAAAGGCCAGAGGTGTATTGAACCCTATCTGAATCTGTTTTATAATAACCAACTTACTGTTGAACTGGTCAGCACACATCCACAGTGGATTATTGAGGGATCTGGACGTCAATTACCCAGTCAGATGTCAGTAAACACAAATCACAGGAAATGTTTCATTAGATACCCACTTGCACTACCGTAAAGTTCACTGCTATGCGTAGCCATTATTTCCAGCAACCATTTGGTTATTTTTGTAGCAAGATCTTATCAGTTATGCCTTTGCCATTGTTCAGCCTGTTCCATTGTGCACAATTAATTGCCTACTAAACAAAAGGCACATAAGGCAATCCCAGTAGCATCTGCAGCGGGGGCAGGGGTGGTGGTGAAAAGGGACAGGATTACAAAAGCAGTATTGCAACACAAGCGACAATTTTTTATATGTGTGTTGTGACATCGCATGCAATAAAGCAGCAGAGCTTGCAGTTGATACTGTTTTTGGCATTTGGCAAAAGCAACAAGATCCTGTGGATGTTTGTGTTCCTGAGGGATGACCTCAGGAGACAAATTTTGCTAGTAAAATATTTTATTTTTCAGAGGAGGATTTTCATTCCTTACATCTGTTCCATCCTACCTTTTTATTTCACTTTTTACCATGCTTCCTACAATTATAGCATTGGAAAGAATGTTAATTGTATAGTCTTTGCCTTAATTGGTATTTAGTTTCTTGCTTTCTTTGTCTCGGGTATATAGACTGATGAACTTATGCAGATCTTGCTTTTTGCTAAATTCTCCCAAGATTGTTTGTCAGGGTTTTCTGGCACTATTCCACAGCTTGGGGGGTATTATTTTTATAAGAAATGCAGTAAGACATTCAGAAAGTATCAGGCACTCATTCCATTCCTTGATCCACAAAAAGGTTAACAACATCTCAATTGGTTTGGGAGTTTTGAAAGCATTTAAACTTCTAAATGGCCTGAGAGCTCCAGAATGGCTGGTAGTGTACCAGTTTTTATTTATTTATTTTATTTCTTGGATTTCTAGACCGCCCCCACTCCCAAAAAGGGACTCGGGGCGGTGTACAGTCAATGCAGATAAAAATACAATCATAAAACAATTAAATACCTTTGGATGGAGGAGATAGGCTGTACAAGAAATAAATATATTCTAAAACCCTAAAAACATCCCCAATTAAAAACCCAAACCCAATTAAAATAAATCCCCGGGAGGTAAAACTAAGAAAGTGCCAGGCCAGCTGATTGAAATAGGTGAGTCTTTAACTTTTGACGGAAGGAAGGGAGGTCGGTGGTGGTTCGAATGTCGGGGGGGAGGTCATTCCAGAGGGTTGGGCCCATCACAGAGAAGGACCTACTCCTAGGTGTCGCCTGCTGACACTGCCTAGCGGACGGCACCAGGAGGAGTCCCTCCCTGTGTGAGCGAATAGGTCGCAGGGACGTGTGTGGTAGGATGCGATCCTGCAGATATCTAGGTCCTATGCCATGGAGCGCTTTAAAGATGGTGATCAATACCTTGAAACGCACCCAAAAGGCCACAGGTAGCCAGTGCAGCTCGGGCAGGAGCGGTGTTACGTGGGAGTAATGTGTACTCCCCATGATAACCCGCGCGGCTGCGTTCTGAACTAGCTGCAGTCTCCGGATGCGTCCCAAGGGAAGCCCCATGTAGAGGGCATTGCAGTAGTCCAGGCAAGACGTCACCAGCGCATGAGTGACCGTGCACAGGGCACTCCGGTCCAGTAGGGGGTGCAATTGGCGCACCAGGCGAACCTGGTGGAACGCCCCCCCTTGCCACGGCTGCCACATGGTCCTCCAGTGACAGCTGGGCATCAAGGAGGACGCCCAAATTGCGTGCCCCCTCCACAGAGGACAGTTGTTCGCCCCCTATGGCCAGCGATGGTGTCAGCTGGCTGAACCGAGGTGCCGGTACCCATAGCCACTCGGTCTTGGAGGGGTTGAGTTTGAGTCTGTTGTCCCCCATCCAGACCCCGACGGCTTCCAAACACCGGGACATCACTTCGATAGCCTCGTTGGGGTGGTTTGGGGTTGAAATGTACAGCTGAGTGTCATCAGCGTACAGGTGGTACTCAACCCCAAAGCCACGGATGATCTCACCCAGTGGCTTCACATATGCGTTGAACAGGAGAGGCGAGAGGACCGACCCCTGCGGCACCCCACAAGTGAGTGGCCTCAGGGACGGCCTCTGCCCCCCTGTCAACACACATTGCTTCCGGTCGGAGAGGTAGGAGCCGAACCACCGCAGAACGGTGCCTCCGACTCCCATCCCCTCCAACCGGCGCAATAGGATACCATGGTCGATGGTATCAAAAGCCGCCGAGAGGTCTAATAGGACCAGGATAGAGGAACAACCCCTATCTCTGGCCCTCCAGAGATCATCAACCAACGCGACCAAGGCTGTCTCAGTTCTGTGCCCGGGTCGGAAGCCGGACTGGCGTGGGTCTAGATAGTCGGATTTGTCCAGGTGTCGTGGAAACTGCTGCGCCACCACATTCTCAACAACCTTCGCCAAGAAGGGGAGGTTGGAGACTGGACGGTAATTAGCTAGCTCCATTGGGTCGAGCGAAGGTCTCTTGAGCAAGGGTCTCACCACCGCCTCTTTCAAGGCGGTTGGTAAGTAACCCTCACCCAATGAGGCGTTCACCAGGCCCAGAAGCCAGCCTCGTGTCACCTCCCAGGCTGCCAGTACCAGCCAGGAGGGGCACGGGTCCATTGAACATGTGGTGGGTCGTAGCTGTCCACGCAACCTGTCCAAATCCTCGGGGGCAACAGAGTCAAACTCCTCCCAGAATGGTCTCTCAAGACTCGCTGTTGACGGCTCGTCTGGTCCACTGACGGAGGTCCATCCGCTCCGGATCTGATCGATTTTGTCCTGAAGATATTCCCCAAACTCCTCTGCCCTTACAGGGTGTCTCTCGTGTCCCCTGCGATAAAAGGGAGCGGGTCACCCGAAACAGGGCGGCAGGGCGGTTATCCGCGGACGCAATAAGGGCAGCACAATGTCTACGCTTGGCCGCTCTTATTGCCACAAGGTAAGTCCGCAAATAGGCTCTTACCTGTGTTCGGTCAGATTCGGAGCGTGAGGACCTCCACCTGCTCTCTAGACGTCTCCTGTGGCGCTTCATCACCCTTAGCTCCTCAGTAAACCAAGGAGCCCGGGTGGGTCGATGCCGCAGGAGAGGTCGCAAAGGCGCAACCCGGTCCAAGGCCCCAGTCGTCGCCCTATTCCAGGCAGTCACTAGGTCCTCGGAGCGGGAGCGGGACAAGGCTACAGGTATTGGCCCAAGCTCCGTCTGGAATCTATCCGATTCCATCAGGTGCCTGGGGCGGTACCAGCTTGTAGAGTCTGGTTCTGCCTCCTCGCGGTGGGGGATAGCGCCAGGGAAGTCCAGCCGGAGGGATGAGTGGTCTGACCATGACAGGGGTGTGATGACTAAGTCCCCTATTCCCAGATCACTCGTCCACTGTTCAGATACAAAAATGAGGTCCAGTGTGTGGCCCCCTTCGTGAGTGGGGCCCTGCACTAATTGGGTCAGGTCCATGGCCGTCATGGAAGCCATGAACTCCCGAGCCACCTCGGAAGCCGCTCCCGTTGACGGCAAGTTGAAGTCCCCCATGACCAAAAGTCTGGGAGTCTCAACTGCCGTCGCTGAGATTAGCTCGAGGAGCTCGGGCAGGGCTGCTGATGCATAGCGAGGAGCCAAGTATACAATCAGCAAGCCCCACTGCCTCCCTGGGCCCCAGTTCACACCAAGGGACTCACACCCGGGTATCTGAGGGACAGTGAACTCCCTCGGCTCTAAACATTCCCGCATAACCACCGCCACCCCACCACCCTTATCCAGGGCCCGGGGCTGATGGAATGCCCGGAAGCCTGGTGGGCACATTTCCACGAGGGGTAAACCACCCTCGTGGCCCAACCAGGTCTCTGTTATCCCTGCAAGGTCTAGCTCCCCCTCTGAGATCAACTCATTAATGAGGGGGGCCTTGTTGGTAACAGACCTTGCGTTGCAAAGCATCAGCCGCAGGCCCTGGCTCTGTAGCACCTGTCCACCTAGACTGCAGGGGTTGGTACAAGCGACCGGGCGTAACCAGCAGCCACGGTCTCCCAACCGACCTTGGGATCTTATCCTGTCCTCGCATCCCCTCCTCCCCACGACCGTTGTAATAGGACAACCCTCTGCTCTAGTGACCTTTGTATTCCCCCCCTCCACCGCATCCCCGTTCTTCCTGGACTCACCTCTCTGTCCGGCGCTGGCTCTCCTCCCGGTCTGGTTAGCCCTCCCCCCCACCCTGGAACCCCCTAAAAAAGATAAAAAACATTTTACTAAAAATCCCCTTAGCTTCCGGTTCCTGCACCTCTCGGGGTCCACGAACCCGTCCTCGAGGCGGGCCCTTGAAAGGGCCAAGGGCCAAACCTGCGAGAGAGGGGCCTCCCGCAGGCGGAGCAAGTCTAACCTCGAATAAGTTATTATCAACAAAATTCCAGTAGGGGTTAAGGTGCTGTAGATGGTAAAAATAAGCCAGTATGGGGGGGAGGTAGAAGGCATTAGTCCCATAAGTCAATGTCAATGTGGGGGGTAAGAGGCATTGTCCTGGATAATTCTTCAGTAATGAGTAGGGGGGGGAGCAGATGTCTAGATGATAAGATTAGACGGATGTGGCGATGATGGTAAAAATGGTAGAAAAATGGGTGATAGCCCCAGCTGTAAAGTTGGTGATAACCCTCCATGGTCTTAGGTGGTCCTAGGTGGGGATAAGCTCAGGAGCAGAGATTCAGGGTCCTTGGTGGGTGGGTGGGGGCAGTCTTGGCTCCAGATAACCATACTCCCAGGCAGCCTTCCAGCCTCTCCATGGTCATAGGCCCAGTCCATGGCCCTAGGCCAGATCTTCCAGAGGCCTCAGATGATCCAGGCCCCCTCAACCACCATAACCACCATCCTCTCCCACTCTGTCCTGGCTCCCACCTGAAGGGTCCAGTAGTCCAGGCTCTCACCCAGTGCTCACCCAGCGTTCCTATGTTCCAGGCGTTGGTCTTCCGGCGTCTTCCCAACAGCGCCGGCCTCCAGGAGTCACCGGGAGCCACCAGAGGATGATAAGAAGCCTCAGCGAAAAGCCTCGGCAAGGCCCTTGGCAGAGGCATTTTACGAGCAGATCTTCTTTCAGCCTTTCCTAATCGGCTGCCTCGCCTCTCTGCCGGCCGCTCTGTCGCTCCGCTTGTCTCCTCTGCCGGCGCGCACACCAAACGCTGAACGCTGTTGCGCCGCCGCCATTCCTCTCCTGCTCGCACTCCCCAGCCTCTTCCTGCCTTACGTCGATCTTCTGTGACCTCCCCTCGATCACCGCGACCACCCTGGCGGACCAAAATACTTCCGAAACCAGCCTGGGTGGTCTATGAGTCCGACTCTCGGCCCTCCGGTGGAACGAGGGCCGGGAACAGCACCCATTGCCCCGTTGGAGCTCTATAGCGTCTCCCGGAGCTCAAGAGGCGACCGCCATTGCCGGAAGCTCCTCCTCCTCGAACAGGCTGTTACAATACTGGAACAGGCTGTTACAATACTGGAATGTTCCATCACAGAATATTTTGCATATTCTACATTGGAGTACTGGTAGAAGAAATTAAAGCAAAAGTAACCAGAAAGTGGCTGAACAAGCTAGGATCATTCTTTTTTGCAAGGATAACATTGTTTTGTCATCAAAACATGATTAAAATACATTCTATCTTATTACATGCAAATATTACCTTGACTTTTGAATATATATGATTTTTATTAATTATTTGTTCCCATAAATCTTTTTGGGAGATTAAACCAGAAGTTGAATAATTTTCAACAAATTTAAAATAAATTCTACTACTACATTTAATAACAGCAGCTGGTTCTTTAGATACAAATTTTCTTAGGCCAAATGTTTGCTAGTCACACTGAAAAAGATAAGGGTGATTCTGTGTTATATGCATGAAGAAGCTTCATTTCTTCCAGAAATGATAAAGTATGAGGTAAACCAATTTCTGGGAATTTTAGTTCCTTTGGGTTGTATTTTGATTTGTATCATACTTTGCTATAGAAAGAAAACAGCTGCTCCATACCTTTTTATTAGATGCAATGTACTCAACATTTGAAACAAATCGAATTTGGTACTCAACACATTTTGACATGAAAATTTTGTCCCAGTATTCATTATTTGCTTTGTACTCAATGCACAAGCTTAAACGTGTCAGTTTTGGCTACTTTGTGACTCACTACATTATTCCTTGTGGGAAAATGTTGGTAACTCATTGTTTTTGGTACTCATCTCACCACCTGGAACCAATTAATGATGAGTACTGAGGTACCACTGTACCTTTTTGTTCCTGGGGCAGCATAGTGATGTCCTAATGAATGTAGGATATACATGTTCAAAGAATAAAATTTGTTCCAATAATATTATTTATGCTTGTAATAGAAAAAAACTTCAGTGAATTCCAATTATGGTTCAGTTATGTTTGTATTAGATTTTACAAACAAATCTAGAACCAACAATACAATAAGTAGCAAGTCACACAAACATAATTTCTTTAACTTGGTATTCTTCCAGTTGGGCTCCAGTAAATTTAGTCAGCATTCCCAAATTAATCCAGAAAGATTTTGAAAAAAGGTTCTGGAAACTGAAGTCAAATGACATTAGAGAACATCAGATTTGGTGATAGTGGTTTTAAACAAATAATAAATGAACTATTGAATTTTTACTTCACGACTCTATAGCAAGCCAGCTTTGTAGTTTGATTTTCTTGAAAGCTCAGCTTTATATGTATATTGAAATGTGGCTTTTCTGTTCTGCTTCTTATTGTTATATTTTATTCTTGCTATTTTTATAATTTAAATAGCTTTAAAATCCATCCAGAGAGCTTGTCAGTGGATAAAGCCATAATATAATGCAATCAGATACATATGGCTTAAGGGTAGTAAAGTTTTGCTGCATTGGAAGAGGAAACGAAGGAAAGTATGTTTGCCTCCTTTTGTTAACTTTCAAAATAAATGCAAAATAAATCTTTGTTAATAGATATAGTGATATTGATTACATAATAAAACTAGAACTACTTGAGGAAGGCAGGAATCTTTCCAGAAAATCAGGTGCTTGAGATAAGTGAAAGAGATGTTTATAACGCTTTGCACCTTCACGTTTACGTACACACACATATATAGTATACTTCTTCCTTCCTCTCCCTTATCTTTTAACCTGCAAGACACATACAATTCTGGCAGAAGCTTTAAGAGGCAAGTTAGCCTGAGGAGCAGAAGTTAGGAATTTGGCACAGGCAATGGGATGCCAATGACTCCTTATTCATTTAAAACTGTTTTGTGCTGCCTGAAGCTTTGTATCAGATCAGATCAGATCAGATCAGAGGGAACCCTCTCTAGCTAGCCCTGTAACAATAACAAAATACCACATGTTCAAATACAAAAATAAAGCTACTGAAACCAAGACCTGTGCAGAATGTTACATATAATGTAATACAGTATTACAGATTCTGGTTATACTATAGTGTAGTGAGATAGTGATATCCAGCGCTATTTCATATCCAAGCCCTGAGATGTTAACATTTCTGCAGTGGACAGTGAGGAATCCAATAACTTTATCTGGCATTATAGTCAATTATAATTAAACTCAACCCATAACTATTTCTTGGCATTGCAAAAAACCAGGGTGCTAAACTGTTGTTTTTGTTAGGAAGCCTATCAATATTCAGAAAATATTCAAAATATCTAAATTTTAGTAATGTTTAGTGCGAGGGGGTTCCCTTGTACATGGCTTGGGGTCTCTGCGTAAATGCAGATTTAATAAATATGCAACAAAATAGATTTTTTTTAAAAAAATGTTTTTTCCCTTCAGCTGCCCAATTTTTTCTAGGTTCCCACAAAACAAAGATCTCCCTTATTATTATTATTATGGCGCGGTTGACTTAACCTTGTTGGATGATGAGCCATGTAAATCTTGCACATGTTATAGCTCTTGCAGTTTCACATCTATTCTGAGGCCCTATCGTGAACCTCTTGGGTGCCTAGTGAATGTATTTAGGATGCTTTTAAAAAGAGAATGAAACATAATTCTAAAAGAAAGAATCTTATAAAGGCCAAAGAGGGGCTGAGAGAAAACAAGAGAAGACACCAAAAGATCAGGATGCTACTAATTTCAAATGAAATTGTTTTCAGCCCCCAGGACCCTAGATTTTTTTTACAGTCAGAGAGATAATAAACTTTTAAAAGCGAAACACTTCCTGTGATCTGTTGACAGAAGGTCTGAAACAATTCAGTTATGTTTCCATAAGTCATTTTGACTTTCTGACCTTTGCATACTTCTGGCTTCCAAATGCAAATCCGTGTGATAGCAGTGCTGTAAAGTTTGGCCAGTCACAAATTATCCGTTAAGTTTCTGACCAACACTTGCAGATAGAGGGTAGTGTAGATCAGATAACAAAATCTTTCTCTAGAAATAGCTTGTGGGTTATCTTGTGAAGCTACTCATTTGGGGCACAAATATTCACCTTCTCTTCAATGTATAAATAGATCAAAAGCCTGGACTTACACATCCATGTTTTAAATAGAGTTTAAATCTCAGGGGGATTTCTAGCTCCAAAGTAATATTACTGTATTTGATGCAGATTTGTAAATTTTAAGAATGATAATATCAGTAATAGGCATTATATAATTACATGAGGTAGGAAACACTAATTTGATTCATATTATCTTGTGGTCTATCTTATTTTGGCAGCAAAGTAACCGTAGTTGGACTTATAGATCACTGCCCATTAATATCCTGTTTCCCTGAAAATAAGACCTCCCTGGATAATAAGCCCAATCAGGCTTTTGAGAGCATGTGCTAAAATAAGGCCTCCCCTGAAAATAAGCCCTCCCAGAAAATAATGCAACACAGCAGCAGCCAGGAGGTGACCACGCCCGCCACATCCTGCACCTCAAAAATAATAAGACCTCCCTGAAAATAAGGTCAAGCGCTTATTTCGGGGGTCAAAAGAAAATAAGATCTGTCTTATTTTCAGGGAAACACGGTATCATAGTATGGATGCTACACAGGGCAAGGCTTTCATTGAAATTGTACTATTGTGGCATAGTTCATCAACGAACAAACAAAGTGAAAACTATTAAACTCCTTTTGGAGAAACGGCAAATGCATTGCATTGAATTAAAAGTGGTTATCATTTAGCAAAACTAGTGTCAATCAAACTCTTATTTGCACTTATCTTGTAAAAATGTTTAAAAAGAAAATTCTCATTCAGAATGTCCTAATGTCTTTAGATCTCCCACTACTGGTAACCTAGAATGCTACAGATGGAATACATTGCACATTTGTATACAAATACTGTACATGACTGGATCTGGCATAATTGATTCACAGGAAAAATATTAAATAAAATGAGAACAGGAGTTGAATTCTTTTTCCTTTGGGTTATACATTTGCTGTGGGCATTTTTGTTGAGAAAGTAGGTGAGCCAGGAGTGTTATAAACCTATACATGTTGTAAAACCTGGATAGATATTTTATATGGCAAATGTGGTAAATGTGGGATTTCCCAGCAAACCATTACAGGGAGATTCAAAATGGAAAAATGAAACCAATTCTTCTCCCAATAGTGATATCTGTCATTTAGATGGATTTAAAATGAGATTGTGCAAATGTATAGAGAACAGCTGAATAAATTCAGAGGAGTGATGAGCTAAATAACTAAGAAACCTAATGATGACCAATTTTGGAAACAGGTTATTGAATTAGATAGTGGATCTCTGAACCAAATAGCAAGTTTATATATCTTCATAAACCTGCAACATCTGCTATTTCTTGTTGTAAAGTCAACCTGCATTCAATGTACTCCAAACTGCCAAATTCATGCTAGGCAGAACGCAAACTCACCTCAACGGACCTTTTCATGCTTTGCGTCACTTTTTAGTTCATCTTGGCTGCTTCCTTTTTTGCTAAAGATGGTTTTGGAACTTCTTTCAAACAAAGAAGGAAGCTACTGGGTTGATGGTGGCAAAATGTTAGATTTAGCATTTCTTCACAACCTTAGAGTTGATGGATTAGAATTTCTCAGGAAAGGGGAAGCAGGGAAAATACCACTTCAAGAAGTTTATTTATATCTAATGATGAACCATTTAGCTAGGAATCTACAATTACGGTTTTTAAAAAATATATTTTGATATGTTTGTACGCTAGTTATATCATGACTCTGGATAAAACTGTTGAGTAGCACATAATTTTCACAGTTACATATTTTGAATTGTGTTTATGAATTTGGCTATACAGGTGTTAAGACATCATTTTTTCCTTCATAAGCTGAAGCTCTATAAATTTAAAATATGTAAAGATCAGTCAAACAAGCAAATGATAGTGGAATAGCACTATCTAGTGATTTAAGTGGTTCATTACACTGCACTTTACTTTTTCCTTTATTCTTTTTAATAAGCTTATCAGTTGCTGCTTTTTCATGAATTAGGCAGTTTTCTTTTTAACAAGCACCTGCATTTTGATTTTTAAAAACAAATGCAGCTTTTACACCTGATCTTTCTTTCTACTTACTTTTAATAAAGTTTTGTTTTGTTTGTCTCTTGTGAAGTTCTCAAAAGGAGAAAGGAAAGAATCATTCTCCCATAGCTGCACCTCGATGGTCATGCTACAGAATTTCATTTAATTTTTTCCTCTCATTTTTTCTTTTTAATTTGCAAAAAAAAAGCAAGAGAGGTTGTATAATTCTTATCTCTTTCACATCCTGGGATTAGAGGAAGTACACCAGATGAAATAGCCCTTGGGAAACAGGTGATAGTAGCAATAAATACCAAGACACTTATGCAAGGCTTGCACAACTTGTAGAGGTGAAAGAGCCACTTTATAATTGACCTCAAGGTGCGTCGCATTAGCTGACAGGCAGACTTGGCATGGCCATTAGCTGTTCAATGATTAGCAGAGTGGCGATGGCATTAAGACTTAGAGGCACTCAGAACATATTTTTCAAGGTGGCAACATGCTGCTGGTGGTAAATTTATTGCTTTTTAAAAAGCATGTGGGCCATATAAAGCTACTTGATGGGCTGCATTTGAGCCATGGATGTTATGTTGTGCATGTCTGCATGTACCAGTGCAGGAGGCCAAAGTAAGTATGGGAAAAGAAGTTTAAAGCCTACCTTTTACCTTATGTTCAGCTGTACCATTATATCACTATATTCTAAAATTGCCTAATATATTTTACCTTTGTTAAATTCTGGGACAGAATTTGATTAATTTGATTAATTGAATCAAAGTATTCTTATAGCAAAATATTACCGGATCATATACAGTGGTGAGATTTAGTTGGTTTGCACTGGGTTGGATGAATTGGATATAAAATTACCCATTTCCCACTATCAAAGTGGATCCTGGGTGCTGCACTGCAATGAACAAATGGGCAATGGAGCGGCTGGTGCAAGGGAAGGAGAAGGCTGTTTCCCTCCTTTCTTCTCCCTGTTCCTTCTCCTTCCTTTGTGCCAGCTGCCCCATTGCCAGTTTATCCATTGCAGCGCCGCGTCAGGATCCATTTTGATAGTGAGGTGTGTGTGTAATAAGTTGCCTGGCCAAACTAACCCTGCAATCTCCCTTACACTGGGCCCAGCTTTGAGCATGCTGCCAACTTAATTCCTTGACTCTCTCACTTTTGCCCGCAGACTGACCAACATCCCCTGCATGCATCTCCATGGGGAGAGGAGGAATCCCTTCCTCCACTTCCCCTCAATTCTTTACCTTCCCGCATGAGCTCTCAGGAGCATCAACTCCTTGTCTCTATTATAACCTCCCCTCCTCATTCCTCCGAAACCTCGCCTCTTAAAGGAACCATGTCCAAAAGGCTGAAACAGCTGTGAGACCAACGTGCAGACAAGCACCCTCAGAAACAGCCTTTTGGAAAATGGTGGAAATTTAACAATTAGTTCGCTCAGGTTGGCTGTTGTAAGAGACTCGTCCTGCATGTGTGGCAGAGCTGGAAGATGGGGATGGGTGACGCCTCCCATGACAGCCAACCGGACCCTGGGAGAACCAGTTGTTAAATTATTTGAATCCCACCACTGATCATATATACCGATGTACAGATACTTACAGGTGTTAAATTGTCCTTTTACATTATGAGCATTCATCTTTATTTTATTTTTTTACTAATTTTAGTTTGTTGTTTGACTGGATCAGCAATATGAATCATTTTATCTATGAACTTTCCAACAAACCAATATCAGAAACCATGTTATAGCCTGAATATCCTCATTCAAAATGAACCAGTTTTTGTTTTAGCTAGATAAAATAATAAAGGCCTGATCCACACACACAGTAGCCAATGTCTATACATCACACATTATTCTATTATAGCTTTGCATAAACCCAGCCAATGTATTCTTAATTGAAAATTGAACAAGATGCTTATTACTTATCTGTTTAAACAATGGAAGATAAAAGGGGAACGACGAATATCAGAAATCTGCTATTTGTTCATGCTGTATCCAAATATTGAATACAGTACTTCAATCGACTTATCCTTTAATTAAATTATTTCTTATTTCATGTGTTTTTTCTTCACCATAGATTAAGTAAAATTACAATGTTATAGTATATCTTGGAAATGTTGTAGTTTGGCATGGTGTAAGATACTGTATATCTATCTTAGTTTTTCCTCATTATAAATTAGCATTTTTACCCCTTGCTTTAATTATTAAAAATTGAATCCATAAGTATAAACTTGTACTGTAGATGCATCAAAATATCACAAATCTGTGCATCTACAAATCCATTTCCTACATGGAATGTATCAGTAAAAGAAAAGCATTTGTGTATCTTTCCTTTAACGGTTGTGAATATGAAAAATGAATTATGAATAATTTATTATAGTATATGTTAGAAGCTGGCATATGCACTCATGACTTTGATTTTTTACCAGTTGAAAGAACGCTTTAATTAATAGCGTGGGGAATAATAACCTGAAGTATCAAAGGACTCTGAAACTAAATATTAATGAATGCAAACATATTTCCTTGCATGCAGCCAAAAGACCCAATGCAAAACTACTCCTTCCTTATTATCTTCTTCCAGCCTCTTTGTTCCATCACCAAGTTCATCACCTCAGACTGATTATCTCTTAAACTGTCTGTCTTACTTTCAAAAATACTTTTATGCTAAGGAACACCCCTTTCTGCTACCATGGCGCACAAACCCCATAGTCAATTTATAGTTGTTAAGGAAACGTTGTTTCTCCCTTTTAGGTTAGCAGCCCGAAAATGAAGGAGACATTGAATACTATGTACTGAGAAAACTTAATATTAAAATCTTTCCTTAATTACCAGTATATACAAAATTGTTGATTGGATCCCAAAAATATTTTGAGGAGTAAACTTTAATTAGAATAATTTCTTGTTTGATATACTGTGGTATCTCCAGAAAAATATAATTACAAGCATAAACAACTGCAAAACAAAAGATCATTAAGCAAAGATAAATCATGACTAGAGTATTGCAGCTTTCTAACAATAAGCATAGGCAAGTAAAATGTTCAGTCCCTACACTGCATTAGCATGGCTTAGTCTGTAATTCTGCATTCAAGGATGAATTTGAGACAAGGAAATGCATACAGCTCACCAAGTGATGGGAGCAAAAATTAATGGCCAGCTGGTTTGTATTTTTGGAATATAAAGTACAACATAAAGGTCTTATTCATTGCCAAGTTTTTAGGTTCAACCCATTTTAAATTCCTTAGTGTCCTCTAAACCGTACCCCATTTCAGGTCCTGCCACAGAGAATAGCAATAGCACTATAGCACTAGCACTTAAATGTATAAACTGTCCCAAAGTGTGTGGTTTACAATGTCAGAATATTGCATTCAACAATATGGCTGCTTATTTTATCAACCTTAGAAAGATGGAAGTCTGAGTCTACCTTGAATTGGTCAGAATCGAATTCATGGTAGTGCAGCAGTGGTGGGTTTCAAAAATTTTTAGAACCTATTCTGTAGGTGTGGCCTGTTTTGTGGGAGTGGCTTGGAGGTCATGTGACCAGGTGGGAGTGGCTTGGCGGTCATGTGACTGGGTGGGAGTGGCCAAGTCGATGTCACTGAGTTCTTTGCCCCAAAGAATGACCTTCAAAAAGGAGATATAAAAAAAGGAAATTTATTATTTTGTGCACTTACTACTTAAATAAGAATAAAATAAGTACAAAAAAAATAAAACAGCTACTTACAGAGGGTATATGGCTGTCCTTGCCGGTCTTCAACATTATTGACCACCTTACACACACTCTTCCAGCCCCTCTGCATCTTTCCTTTTCCTGGATCCACTCATACGTTTTTAAAAGAGTGGAAGAGTATGTGCATATGTACAGGCTGTGAGTTTTAAAAACGTCTGGGTGAATCCAGGAAGAGGGAAGAGGCAGAGGGGCTGGAAGTATGTGCGTGTGCACAGGCTCTGAGTTTTAAAAATGTCTGAGTGCATCGCAAAGCCCCTGATTGATCCAGGAGAAGCTTTTTTTCCGGCTACAAGACAAGCAGCTAATGATGCTGCACAACGTTGGGACAGCCCCCTGCAATGGAAGCACTGCAGGAGAGAGAGTGTGTCAAAATTGGTGAGATAAAATTTATTATTAGAGAAGAGAACACCCAAAAAGAAGTAGAGTAAAATTGAAATTGAAGAGAAGAGAGCAAGCGGTGGATTAGCTTGAATTAAAACTATTGTGTTATCTTTTTTTTCCCTTTAATTTCTTTTCTTTTCTATGGATGGAATTTTTAGAAATGCCTCTTATTTTTAAATTGGACTGGTCCTTTTTCTCCTTCTTCTTCTATTTTATTTTCCATTATTTGTATTTGCGGACTAAGAATCTCTTTCCTCTAAATGTTCAGCCAGATTGGAACTTTAAAAAAAAATTTCCTATTCCTAAACTCGGAGTTTAAAGAGGGAGCTAAAAGTAGAGAAAAAAGAAGTAACACTGCCATCTAGAGGCTGAAGGCTTGGTTACATCTGTTATCTCAAGGCCATT
Source organism: Natrix helvetica (assembly GCF_964273705.1). NCBI lineage: Eukaryota > Metazoa > Chordata > Lepidosauria > Squamata > Natricidae > Natrix > Natrix helvetica. Next base: position 61,155,394 of record NC_138552.1, read on the forward strand.
GGCTTTGCTTATTGAAAGGGACAGAGAGAAAACACGTCTTGTTTATACAGGTGTTCTTTTGGAGTAACACCTATCAAACCTATTATTTAAAACCTATCAAAAAGTCTTGGATGTCCTAGTGACAGTTTACAACTTGGAAAGATGGCGCAACATGAAGAAGAAAAGGAATTAACATTGCAAACAATTATGTTAGAAATTCAAAAAATCCTAACAAGCACAGAAAGAATAGAAAAAAAAGCTGGAGTTTATAGAACGAAGAACAGAAGGAATGGGAAGAGCTGAGAATATTGATGAAACAATGATGAAAGTTGAAGATGGAGTTCAAAAAATTGCAGAAAAACATGAACAAAGTGATGAGAAAATTGCTGTACCGGTCTGTACCAGTTGAAACCCACCCCTGCAGTGCAGTCATCAGGCACTGCCCACAACAACTATTTTGGCTGAAGCTGCAGGAGAAACAAGAAACCTGACTTCTACTGAAACAGTTGTTTATATAAAGCCACTGGAGTTTTCACAAGTTTATGTCAGGACTTACTTTAAAGGTAAGGTAAAGGTAAAGGTTCCCCTCGCACATATGTGCTAGTTTTTTCCCGACTCTAGGGAGCAGTGCTCATTTCTGTTACAAAGCCAAAGAGCCAGAGCTGTCTGAAAGCGTCTCCATGGTAATGTGGCTGGCATGACTAAATGCCAAAGGCGCACGCAATGCTGTTACCTTTCCACCAAAGGTGGTCCCTATTTTTCTACTTGCATTTTTACATGCTTTCAAACTGCTAGGTTGGCAGAAGCTGGGACAAGTAACGGGAGCTCACTCCATTAGAAATTTGAATTGCTGAACTCCACTAGATGGCATTTAAATATATAAAATAAGCCATTTCTTCTTCTTCACTGCCACATAATAGGCATTCCCACTTTTGCTGAATGGTACTTGTCTGTAGGTATGAATAACGCCATTCTAATCTTACTGCTTAGTCCCCTGTTCAAGCTGACACACAATTAAACTATTGATGTTTGGGTTTAAAGTCATTTGGCACAAACTCTGCAGTAGTTGTCAGCTCTTATTTCTCCACAATCCTGTTCATTATATTCCTCTGACAAAAGCATTCTTTTGGTTCCTCAGTTCAGGATCTCCTTCTGCAGGCTTTTTGGAAACTGACCCCATGACTCAAGAGTCAGATGACTTCCCCCTGTCAACTTTATAGAACTTTGATGGCCTTTTAAAACAATTTACCATATTCTTCGGAATATAAGATGCTCTGAATTAGAAGACTCGCCTAGCTTTTGGGGAGGAAAACAAGGGGAAAAAATCTACCTCTGCCTCTGCCTCCCAGCAATTTGTCTCCTTACAGCAAACAGCAAACAGCCTGCTCCAGTTTAGCCTGATTAGTACAAGAAAAAAATATCTGCCTCTGCCTCCCAGCAATTTGCCTCCTTGCAAAATACAGCATGTTTCAGTTTCAATTTCAGCACAGCCTGATTAGCTCAAGCAGCTGATTGTCAGTTGGATCAGCCTCTTGATGATCAGCTGTTTCAGGCTGCAGAAATTGCCATAGCCTATTGACGCCTCCGTGCACCCCGTTTTCAGCCCATTGCGGAGATCAGAATGGAGAGAAAATGGGGCACCCAGAGGCTGAAAATGGGCACAATAGGCAGCAATAGACAATGGCAATCCCTGAAGCCTGAAACAGCTGATAGTTGCAAGGCCGATCCAACTGACAATCAGCTGCTTGTGTTAAGCTGTGCCGAAGCTGAAACTGAAACAGGCTTTTTGCTGTTTGCTGCAAGGAGGCAAATTGCTGGGCAGCAGAGGCCAAAGGGTGGGGGCTGGTGGGTGGGCAGGACTACATTTGGTGTATAAGACGCAACCAAATTTTCACCCTCTTTTGGCGGGGAAAAAGTGCCTCTTATACTCCTAAAATACGGTAAATGCTTTTTTATTTAGTATGTAAGTATAAGATCTGGTTCTTTCATCTTATTTAGCTGTCATATCCAGGTTAACCCGAGTTAAACTGTTATCAGTGTAGATACACACAGGCACCATTTTAATGGTACTGTTTTGTTGGTTGTTTTAATGTTAATGGTTCTTTACTGGTTTCTGAGCAAATATAACTGGATTGATTTGAAATTATTGTGCTTATGGTGCTTTTTGTTTCATTTTATACCACACCTTACTTAAAGTGCATAATAAATAAGTATTATTGCTATCACTATACAAAGATGCGTTGAAGATCCACAGTGATCCCTGTTTCCTTGTTGGAAATAATTATTTGATTTATTTGTCATTTGATTCCTGTTTGTATAAGAAGTCTAAAATTCTGATTCTTGGATCGGATGATGAACCTTGCTTGGCTGAATCCCAGATTGAATATTACTACTCTGATTTATGTCCTTTGCTTGGCTGCTCAACCTGGAGTAAATTGCTTACCATTACCTAGCAACTGTGTACTTGTGTATGTTTGAAATCTGTAACAGGACAGCTATGAAGTCTTGATCTGGCCATATTAGGCAGACATCGACATGGATATTGAAGTTTTCCCAGGATCACAAGCCTGGAATCCTCTTTTCATTCACTTTACCTAATCTATGTTCTATCTCTGTGGCTTAATAGCAGATATATGCCCTAGAACCTGGTGTGACAACAGAGTTTCCTCATGAGATGGAGGTTCTATAAGACTTCAAGTTTATCCATCTCTCCAAATTTTGTCCTGGATTTTAACTCCACGGAAGGCAGGTTTTGACAATGGTCTCACTTTTTGTGAGTCTGATCCAGGGGTGGGATTCAGCCAGTTTGGACTGGTTCTAGTGAACCAGTTGTTATGATTTTGCACAGTTCGGAGAACCAGTAAAATCGACCACCGGCTAGCCCTGCCCACCTCACCCTGCCCTATATATTATCTTGCAATCCTGACCATCCAGCTAATCTCTGTGCCTCACCTGCTCTGCTCACCAAAGGTAAGCATGCCGCCCACTAGCCCTTTGCCTTGGGTTGGGGCCCAGGGACACACCATTCCCCGGCTCCAGCCTTAACCCGGAGCTGCTGCCTGCTTGCTGCCCTCTTTGGCCAAATCATGGAATGTGCCATTCCCTGGCTCCAGCCTTGCCCCAGGCCTCTGCACCCATTCCACCCCCCTAGCCTCAAACTACCAGATGCCTAAAGCGCTACAGCAGAGATCTTGCAGCCATCCCTTGCTGAGGCTCGCTCGCTCGCATAGACGCTCCATGTGGTCTCCCAGCAAGAGCAACAGCAGAGAGAAACAGGTCAGGAGCTGTTTCTCTCTGCTGTTGCTCTTGCTGGGAGAGAGAGCATCTCTTTTGCAATTTAGTAGGTGTGAACCACCACTTTCCTCTAAGTCCCATCCGGAAAGCGCATAGCATAGAGAAGCAGCATTCAACATGGCTGCCGCTTCTCTATGCTGCACACTTTCTGGATGGACTTAGAGGAAAGTGGCAGCTCACTGCTGCTAAATTGCACAAGAGATGCTCTCTCTCTCTCCCAGGAAGAGCAGCAGCAGAGCGAAGCAGCTACTGCCCCAGAGAGCAGAGATGGAGCAGAGCAGACCCTGAAAGGCTGCTCGATCAACCCTCACCGTGTGGTGCAAGCCGCGCATGCTCAGAAGCCATGTGCACATGCACGAGCATGCATGCCCACTCACATTTTTAGTGAACTGGTTGTTAAATGGGTTGAATCCCACCACTGGTCTGGTCATCTCTAAATAAAAGTTGTTAGAGCCCTCCAAATTGCTTATGAACAAAAGCTATTGGGGGTGTTGCTGTCTATAGTTTGGTATTCATGAAGTCTGTGTTCATAAATAACATGTTAACTTTTCTTCATTTAAGATAATGTCAAGTGCTAGAGAAATCAAGAAATCCAAGCAGTTCAAATGGGTATAAAGTAATGGCATGGCTTGGTGGGTGTGGCAGGAGAAGGATACTGCAAAATCTCCATTCCCATCCCACTCTGGGGCCAGTCAGAAGTGGTATTTGCCAGTTCTCCGAACTACTCAAAATTTCCTCTACCGGTTCTCCAGAACCTATCAGAAGCTGCTGAATTTCACCCCTGGCATAAATATTTATTGCAAGCTTAAGCTCTCTACAAGAATTTGAACTATTAAGGGTCAAAGCAATTTGGTGATAGATAAGGAATTCAAGGTGGGCTGGACTTAGATCTCTTGTGGGCGCAAAGGGACTTCTGACTGATGACATGTTTGACTTTTTCCTCGGGTTCAGTCTGGTGATTTCCTACAGGTTAACTCGCAACATACACATGATATAAGTGTATATTGCTCAAAACTACATATACAGTTGATAGGAGGGCTGATTTACCACCAGCTTACCAGGTACTGAGGAGCCAAGGGTGCAGCAACAAAAGAAAACAACAACCAACAACTTAAAAGCCAGCCATCAAAACTCCAATTAGCAACTACAAATCCACACACAACCAGGCACCACATAAATGCTATGCACAGAACAGTCTGGTGCACACATATAGAGAGAAGTTCCCTGAGGATTGGCTCCAGTATGAGTCCGAAAGCTTGGAAGACTAAATCTCTGATGCTGGTGACCAACTCAGATGGGATCCAGCAACATTATCCTGGCTCACGTATAGTTGCCTTCATTGTTTACATATAAGCATATTTGGTTTTTGACAAGAACACACCCCAAACTATCACTCCTGGTAAACGACCTGTCTTCTGTTACTCCCTTTGCTTCTGTTCTAGCTATCAGTTCACTTCTATCTAATCAAGAAAATTCATACCACCAATAGAGGATTAGATTACTGATTTGTGATCTGAGAGATAAAAACTGGCAAAGAACGATTCACTAAACCTTTTCCATCTCTTGCATATCTTGCTTCTCGTTTTCTTCCACTGAAGTCTGGATAACAGATGTGCCTAGATGACTACAAGAGGAGACCTAACCATTTATTTGAGGATATTGTTTGCCAGGTTAGCTCATTTTCCGCCTAGAAAAATCAGCACTTTCTTCTAAACACAAGAGTCAGAGTGCTTCCAGACAGAAGGAAAAAACTGGATTACACTTCATCGCCAAAGGTTACGTTAGTGTCCAAAAGTTATACAAAGGATGAAGATTTGTTTCAGTAGGTTGTAGCATTTCTTCGTCTTTTTGATAATGTTCCAACATGGCTCTTCATCTTCCATAGTGTTTTGGAATAATCCCAATTTTTTTCTGGCAAGATTTTTCTTCATTTTTGGATGATTTTTTTCATTAAAAACAATTGCACTGAGAATAAATATAAAGACTTTGGGAGAATTTTCCATAGTATTTGATATAGCAGAGCCATCCAAATATAACAGGTAGTCCTCAACTTACAACCACAATTGAGCCCCAAATTTATGTTGTTAAGTGAGAAATTTGTTCGGTGAGTTTTGCCCCATTTTACGACTTTTCCCACCATGTTTGTTAAGTGAATCACTGTAATTCTTAAATTAGTAATACAGTTGTTAAGTGAATCTGGTTTCCCCATTGATTTTGCTTGTCAGAAGGTTACAGAACGGGATCCCCCAGACACTGCAACCATCATAAATGTGAGTCATAAATGTCAAGCATATGAATATAAATCATGTGACCATGAGGACGCTGCAATAATCATAAGTGTGAAAAATGGTCATAAGTCACTTTTTTCAGTGCTGTTGTAACTTTGAACTGTCACTAAATGAACTGTTGTAGGTCGAGGACCCAGAGAGCAAAAATGTTTAAAAATAAATAATGCATAACAGTGATAGACAGGCAGAATATTTTGCTCCCAAGCTATGTACCTCCAGGCTTGGACATTGAAATGTAATATTCTAAGAGCAGGTAGCATTCAGGTATATTTGTGTTTTGTAATCATTTTAAACAAATGGGAAGTTGCCCTCTCGGCAGATTTTTTGCAATATTGCCAACATGTTCTTAAAAAGTGAAGCTGCCTTTTGCAATTGGCTGTTGGTGATTTTGTCATTGCCAATGGTGTTGAAGTGATGCTCCAGTTATTTTGGGTTTGCAGCAAAAGAGCCTATTTCTGTTGGTGCTATTTTTGCTTTCTTTTGCCACATTCGTTCTACTTCTATTTGCAAGGCTTTGTGTTTTGTTATTTTCTCCAGTTCTTTCTCTTCTCCTATTGGTTGAAGGGCCTGACAGCTCCCTATAAAAGAGCTGCTGTCAGACTCAACCTTCGCTGGATTGTTCTCACTTGTTGTACTTAATAAAGAGCTGTTGTTACCGTTAAATCTGTGTGTGCCTATCCATTACCCAATCTAAGAAATATGTTCAAGATGATAAAATGGTACCCAGTGCAAGGGACAAGGTGATAGGTGCTCATTGGAATTAAGCTCAGCTGTCTCATACGTCACTTTGCATGTTTAAACCACATTCCTTAAAAAATATTTTAAGACCTCAGAATGGACAAAAATGGAAGATAAATTGCAATTCGTATCATTTAAAGCAGGATAGCACCTCTTTATTAGCGCTAGGAGCTTTCATTGCTGGAAGCAACTTATGTTTATGAACAGGAATAGAAAATGGGTCTATGTAGTGAATTTGGGAGTACCTCAAGAGGTTCAGATACAGAAAGATTTAAAGTAGCTGACCTTCCCATCCAGTTAATAAAAGAGAAAGCCTGGGCACTTGTGTCTTAATTATCTATCGCCAGGAATACTGTAATACAGAGTGTCAAACTCAAGGCTCAGGGGCTGGATCCAGCCTATGGGGTGCTTAGATCTGGTCGACAGGGCCACCCTGGAAACAGTGAAGGACGGGCCCACGGTGCCTCTGGCAGGGAAAATGGAGCTCAGGAGGGCCATTTTCTCTGGCAGAGCACTCTGGCTTCCACAGGCACCCCAGACAGGAGTGACAGTGAGATGCCCATGCCCACCCTGGCCACACCCACTCCAGACCTCCGAGGTCAAACACAACCTTAATGCGGCCCTCAATGAAATTGAGTTTGACACCCCTGCTGTAATACCTTCTATATGAAGCTGTGCTTGAAAGAGTTAGAAACTATATCTGTTCTGGAAAACCATAGCTTAAATAGTTATAGATGCATCTCAATGTGCCTATATAATTTCACTACTCTAAGAGCTGGTTGCTGATTTGCTTTTAAGGGAAATTCAAGCTGTTGGCTATCATGTTCAAACCTTAGAAGGGTCAAGACCTGGGTGTCTGTGGGGGAACCTACTGGCCTATCCAATAAGAGATGGTAGTATAAGCTGTCTCCCATTTCAGAGGTCATCAACAGAGATGGCATCAAGCTCTGTCAATCACCCTTCTGTCAGTTTTCCTCTGGAAATCGAAATGATCCTGCCCGATGGGATTTTAGGGAAGCTATTAAAATTAGGTTACTTTAGCAGGACCTTGGGAGTTGGGATTTTTAAAATGTTGATCCCTTGGCATGGGTGTCAAACATGGCGCATCACATTGCAGTCACGTGATGTATTATGAGAGTTTTCCCTTCGCGGAGCTGGGGTGGGTGTGGCCTGTGCGTGACCCATCTGGCTCGTAGGCTGCTAGTTTGACACCCATGGCTTTGAAGCAATTGTTTATGATAACTGATATTCCTGGTATGTGTGTGTTTATACTTTTCTGATTATGTTATTTTTTTTTACCAATTTACAGAGATGCAGCGTCCCTTATATTGACAGCATTTGAAGTAGAATATAAATCCAATAAATATAATTTTAAAAATATTAAATGACACACAGGGAAATGAAACACTGAAGAGCCAGTCAGGAAAACCATGTTCTTCTCTCAGGTGGATTTCTACAGGCGTTTTGTATTCATTACTGTTTTTTCTTCAAGTCTGGTTGTGAGGTAAGGGCAAAGTCCCAGCCAACAAGAGCAACTTGAGGGAAATTTAGAGAATTCAGTCAGCAAGCCAATTCTGGTACATATTCTATTTTATTTTATGAGCTGAGAACTGTTTCTGTTCTGAGAACCTTTTCTAGAGGACAGTAGACTAAGATCACTCTCTGTGAAAAGCAATTTTTCCTCCTTTTTTCTGCTACAGTTTCTTCTAAAGCTTCTGACATATCCACCTCCCAGAATGAGCTCCACTGGTTTATCAAGAATTCTAAAACTTCACTTGTTATCTGCAGCAGGCTGGGGAATGAATGAATGCTTGATGCTTGTTTACTGGGTTGGGCTGGGGAGGAAACAAATGTTTGCTGGTACTTGTTGAGTTGGGTTGGGGGGAGGGGTCACATGGGGCTGAGAAGAGAAGGCAACTGAGCAAATGAATGCTTGCTGGGGCAGGCTGGGGACTTCCTGTGGTGTAGCAAGCAGCTCCAGAGTTGCACAGTTCTGGAGCTGCTTGTCACCCTACAAGATAGGGCAGCAGGGGGCCAAAACGACATAGATAGGAAGCAGATAGGCAGGTGGGAAGAGCTTAACTGCCCCTGCAGTCATAAATATGTGTGGGCTGCCAAGTACATGAATTTTGATCATGTGACTGCAGAGGTGCTACAACAGCCAAAACCTTCAAGTACACTTGTAAATGTGACTCAGTCTTCCAATCTTCTGAGGTCGGTAAAATGAGGACCCAGATTTTTGGGGGAAATATGCTGACTCTGTAAACTGTTTTGTGCTGTATAGCACTATGAAGCAGTATATGAGTCTAAGTGCTATTGCTTAATCCATTTTTTCAGCACTGTCAAGATAGAAGCCTTCTAGCTTCTATCGCTATTCAACTTGCCAATGAAAAGGGGGGAGGGGATGGAATGTGTAGGGAGGAATTGGAATGCTGCCATTCAGATCATGAAAGCCTGCAAAATACCAAGGTTACTGCACAGGTGCTCGATGAGGAAGTGGACTGTTCTCATAAGAAAAAAAGGTTTTACAATTGGACAATATGAACACTCAAGGGTTATTGTTTAACTAAGCAAGAATTCACACGGGAAAACCAGAGCTGGTTTTGCTGCTTCAGTTCCGAGATGGTGTATTCAATAAAGTTTTACTTTTTTGGATTCTGAGAGTTCCTGTTCCTAATCGGACCATTGACAGCACTTTCATAACTTCAAACAGAATGAATGGTTGTAAAAAAAAACTCATCGTAAATCCCTGTGAGATCACCAATTACAACATCAAACAGCTCCTTAGAGGTTCGATTTCATTCTCCTTGCAATGTTTCCTCCACTGTATAAAATATAGAAGTATACAGCTCAACGTCTTTGCTTACATTCCATTTTCTTTCCAGAAGAACAAGAAGGCGAAATGATTCTTTATTCCTTTGCATTCCATTCTCACCCAGTGAGGTAGGAAAAGTCACAATAACAAAATGCAGCCAGATGGAGACAGAAGACTCTGATTTCCATTCACTGAACATCTTTACCCTCCCTTTCCTGAGAGAAAAGAATGCTGCATAAGAAGCTGTGAAAACATATAAGGGAGGAAGGCATCATCATCCGGACCCTGTAAAATTCCCCGGGTGAGTCAGAAGAATTGCACAATTAAAAACTTGATCTGGAAGTTCTCGGATCTCAATCTCTGCAGAGTCTTCTGGCTTGCTGACTGGAAATTCTGGAATTTGTTAATCCCAGCACATCTGGAGAGTACCAGGTTGAGGAGGGCTTGTGTAAACAGTTCTTAATGCAAATACAACAAAGAGACCTGTGGCTTTTTACAAACTAACAGTTATTATGATAGAGGTTTTTGTGGGCCAGAAACCATATCATTACAGGCATGGATGTCATTCCCAGGGGCAGATTATATACAGTATGTGCAGATGGGTATAAAGAAAAGAAGAAGAAAACGTTGGATTGGAGAGAAATGAAATACAAGAAGTTCAAACTTTGCAATCACATTGAAGTGTAGATCCATATGAAATATTTACAGAGACCAAAGTACCGTAGGTATTGTTAAAAAACATTTTGGCAATGGATTAATTAATAACTGAAATGCAATAAAATGCCACAGGAGATAGAACAGAGCATATGTATCAAATAACTAACCATAATGATATCACAATTTTTTTTCATGTATCAGTTTGAAATACCTTTTAACAGAAATTTAGGAGCATTGGAAAAGCTTCACTAGCAATATAATTCCTTTTTCTTTTTGGACATTTTGAGACTTTATTAAATGAATCACTAGGGGGAGCTATTACTTCAACATCCAACTTCTGAATCTGGAGTTATACCTCAGATTGTATATATTATATACTGTAAAAGGAAGATCTGTAAATTTTGGTATACAATTGGTATGCAATGAATGATACAAGATAAATCTAGGAACCGCAAGTGAAACTAAAGCCAAGTTATGACTAGTCTGCACTGGACTAGGTCCCTCCACTTAATTATTGTATTAGCTGTCATTACAATTTTTTTAAAGGTTTTGGTTAAGATAAATCTGTATAGATTTTTATAAAATGTGGCAATTACAGCAATCGCAAAAACTCAAAACTAAAATATGCAGAAGTTAAATGCAAACTTAAATTGCCATCTGTTGCAAAAGAAACCATTCTGTTATAAAGAGAAGCCTTTTCAGAAGATCACTTGATGTGAGACTTTAATGCAGAGCCCTCTAACTCTGTGCTGTAACCTGGCCAATAGGTATGCTAACTGGGAATGATGGGGGCTGTAGTTGAAAAGAAGTTATTAAACTGGCTGTGCTGCATTAAGATTGTGAAACAGTGCTTCATATTAGAAAAACCAAGTAGCATAGAATAGAGCTATAAAGTACGTACAAAAATTAGAAGAATAGAGCAGAACAGAATAGGACCTTGGAGGTCTTCTAGCCTAATCCCCTGATCAAACAGGAGATTCTATACCAATGATGGCTAACCTTTTTGTCATTGTGTGCCGAAAGTGCGTGCATGCGCACTTGGCAGCATATGTGCATGCCCACATCCATAATGCAATGCACATGCAACCCCACACACACATGCGCACACAAACCCCCCTGTGCAGCCTGCCCCCCCATGTATGCATGTGCAACCCCCTTTGTGCTGGCCCCCTTGCATGCACCCCTGGTGCATGCGCAACCCCCTTTGTGCTGGCCCCCTTTCTGGCCCCCTTGCATGCACCCCTCACCCATTTTTGGCTTCCAGGTTGATGCAGGATGCCCCAAAATGGGGCACAGAGTTTCCTCACGACCCTCCATGCTATAGGTTCGCCATCATGGCCCTACACCATTTCAGACAAATGGCTGTCCAATCGCTTCTTAAAAACTTCCAGTGATGAAGCACCCACAGCTTCTAAAGGCGTTAGGAAGTTTCTCCTTGATTCCAGGTTGCTTCTCTCCTTGATTAGTTTCCATCCAGTATTCCGGGGGTGGCCTTACTAAGGTTTCATAAAGCAGTACTAATACTTCAGATGATTTTGATTCTATGCTTCTGTGTATTAGCTTTTTTCGGCTGCTGCCACACACTACTGGCTCATATTTACATGCTCGTCTTCTAGGACTCCAAGGTCCCTCCCACAGTTACTGTTTTTGAGGCTGGTTCAAAAATGGAAGGCTAGTCTGTCAGTTTAGAGTAATTCACTAAACAACAAGTTTGAGACATTTACAATTTAAAGAATGGTATTTTTGAGGCTTCCAAGTTCATTTTGGTGATCTTGGGTTACCTGGTTAGTCTTTCAATGCAGGTCCACTTGGAAATGCCAGGGATGTTGGCTATATTACAATAGATGTTTTAACCTTGAAAGCATCTCATATCGCCTTATTGTTGGGATGAAGAATATCTGGCCCAGAGATCCAACGCAGCCAGCTGGACTTTCCCATCCATCCTTCTGCTTAAACCCAGCCTCCCACCTATCCCTTTGCCTCCTTTTCATTTTTTCTGGAAAAGCTCCTAAATTTTACCCATTCATCTTGGAGAACTCTATTTTGTAATAGGTGATTCAGTAAGTTCCTCAGAGGAGAACTCTAGTTTCTTTGGAACTGATGTGCCAAATGCCTCCAATCTGGGTCTTCTGTGTCAGGCTAAATTAAGTTAAAAACAACTGTTTGAAAACATTCACACAATTCTTAAATTGATACCTCCCTAGTATTTCCTTCACATCAGACAATAGACTTTTCAAGGAGCACCCTAGTCATCACTACCAGCTGTCATCTGTTACTGGAAGGAACTCTGATATTTCTGCAATGGAACTATGGAAGATTGATGAGGAGATAGTGGTATGGATTCCCTTTTGCCCATAAACGATTTAGCCAGCTGGGACAATATATCTGTAAGTTAACAAACTTGCACTATTACTTTCTCCACATGTGTACCTAGAAAGCATTGCAAGCAAGGCAGTGGTCAGTTCCTACCAGTTCGGACCAGTTCAGCCTAACTGGTAGTGGTTTGGCAGTCTTGGTCGCTGGAACCAGCAGCAACCCAGGCCTGCCATGCCCCTGAACTGGTTCTCCTACGGCGGCGCCATCTTGATTTTTGGCTCTGCGCATGCGCAGAACTATTTTCATTGCACAGTTTATTTTTTTACATTTGTAAATGTTTTGTGTATGCACAGACCTATTTATGCGCAAATGTGCACATGCACAGAGCGCGCATCTGGCATGTGCACGAGTGAAGCTAGCGCACATGCACAAAATTTTGTGCATACTGAACCAGCAGTAATGCCAACAGCAACCCACCCCTGAAGCAAGTTTTGCTGATTGCATCAATGTATTATAAATCACTCTTACCTGTAAGTCTTTATCTGTATTTTGCTTGTAATAACTAAGATAAAGAAGACAACATAGTTCCCTAATCTAACACCTTCTAAGAGAGAAGGGATGATGGCTTTACACGTTCCCATTTTTTTTTGTTAGCAACGGATCAATTATCAGTGCTCCCAAGATATTGGCCATATGACCACTCACCAGGCGCTATCAACAATGCTTTATTCAACATATCTTTGACAGAAGGTCAATTAACCAGCTTCCGGAGTTATTTGCACGATATATCATTACATCCCAGATGCTGTTTGTAGAGATGCTGTCTTAAATAAAATAAAATATTTTTTTCAGGGGTCCACTGTCTGAAGTTATGGACAAATTACTACTAAGACTCACTATCAGCCATCACCACTTGCTACTATTTGTGTCTTTTAAATCAGTGCTCACCAACCTTTTTATCGCCGCGGACCGGTAAATGTTTGATAATTTTTCCGTGGCCCGCTTGTTTTGATTTAATAATTTTAATTTAATTGTATTTAAACATGCCTTCAAAATAAAATACAGCTACACCAAAAAATGAATATAAAGTGATTTATTTTATTTAACTCACTAGAATGCCAAATCAATGAGAACCCTGAGCTTGTTTCTTTGCAACGAGATGGTTCCATCTGGGGGTAATAGGAGACAATGACACTTTCCTCTTTCCGTTTGATAGTGCTGAGTCCCCCCCCCCTCCTTGCACTTATCTTACGGCAGCTTCTCTTCAGTCCCCGCGTCTCCGACCTCGAGTCCTCAGTCCTCCTGTGGCGCCTCCTCCTCGGCCAATGGCGTGAGGTTTGCCTTTCGGCCAATCAGGAAGTGGAAGTTCCTCGGGCGGCCCGGTGCCAATTGATCCACGGACCGGCACCGGTCCGCAGCCCGGGGGTTGGGGAACAAGGTTTTAAATGAAGTAAAAATGGCAAAACCGCCAAGTAGTTTGAACTTCAGCATAAAGTACCAGAAAGAGAAGAAATACAACTGCTGGCTGATACAGTGAACTGTATCTGTTACTACTATAAGAATTCTTGGTAAGTTGCAGAAATATAGACCGATATATACCTTTCTGTATAATTCTCTTAACATCTATTTAAATAAAATCCTTTTTGATATTTCACAATGAACTGAGCTGAAAATCTTTAAGAGCTTATTTTCTTGGTGACTCCCTGGGTGACAACACATTACCTCAACTTCACCTTAATAAAATTTTGATTTAGAAGAATGGACTGTACCGTTGCAAGGGGAAATATGCTTTTTTCAATAATTTTCTTTTGAATGAAAACTTAAAAAAATCTCTACAAAAAATACTTTTACACATTATCAGAAAAGTTAAAAGTATAGTCATGCACTCAGGATGCAAGATTAGGTTTTAAATAACCAATTAAGAGAACACAACCATCCAAAAATTGGAACTTTTGCATCAGGAAGGAAATAAGCCACCAACCATCTTAGACTGTTGAGGGTTTGTTTTGTTTTGGGCTGATATATAAGGAAGAGGGTATGACAGAATTTGTGGATGAACTTGGGAAATAAAGGGAAGAAATGCTGCTTAGCAAACAATCAGATAAAAGAGGCAGGAGCCCGAAGTGGCTTAATAGTTCCTGCAACCGTGTTTCATGTTTTAGCCTTCAGCCCCTTAATCATCTTTGTTGCTGTCCTCTGTATCATGCTGACCAAAATTGGACACAGTATTCCAAATGAGATCTTACCAAAACAGTATAAAGTGGTACTAACACATTATATGATCTTGTTACTATCTCTCTGTTGATACAGCCTATGTCTGCATTGACTTTTTGGCAGCTGTAGCACGCTGTTGGTTCATACTGAAGTGATTGCCCACTAGGACTCAAAGATTCGTCTTACAGTTATTGCTATTGAACCAGGTATCACCTATACTATACCTGTGCATTTGTTTTTTCTTTCTTAAGTGTAAAGCCTTTTCTCACATGTGAATTGCATTTTGTTGGATAGGGCCCAGTGCACAAGTCTGTCAAGATCCTTCTGAATTTTGAGCTTATCTTCTACTGCAGGGATGTCAAACTCACATCGTCACGGTGAGGTCATGTGACGTATCAGGACTCCCCGCCCCTCGCTAAACTGGGCGTGGGCATGGCCAGCGCATGATGCATCCGGCCCATAGGCCGGAGGTTTGACAGCTCTTACAGTGTTGGGTATTCTTTTTAGCTTGGTGTCATCTACAAATTTGATGAACTTCCCTTCTATTTATTTATTTATTTATTTATTTATTAAATTTGTTAGCCGCTCCCTCTCCACAAAGGGACTCGGGGCGGCGTACAATAAATAAAACATATATTATAAAATTACACATTGTACGGAGGAGGTATAAAACACAATACAATATTATAATAACATAGCAATATTAAAATAAGTTAAATTAAAACCCCAATAGAAATTACAAGTTTAAAAATTGCCAGGAGGAATAAAATGGAGCTATGGTTGAGCCAGGCCTGCTAGTTGAAAAAGGTGGGTCTTGAGTTTTGAACGGAAGGAGCGGAGGTCGGTGGTAATCCTAATATCCGGGGGGAGGTCATTCCAGAGGGCTGGGCCCATCACAGAGAAGGCCCTACTCCTGGGCGCCGCCCTCTGCCACTGCTTAGTGGACGGCACCCGGAGAAGTCCCTCTCTGTGAGAGCGAATTGGTCGTAGGGATGTATGGGGCAGGATGCGATCCCGCATGTAGCTAGGTCCTGTGCCATGGAGCGCTTTGAAGATGGTAATCAATACCTTGAAACGCACCCGATAGACCACAGGAAGCCAGTGCAGCTCGCGCAGGAGAGGTGTTATATGGGAGTATCTCGTACTCCCCATAATCACCCGCACGGCTGCGTTCTGGACCAGCTGCAGTCTCCGAGTGCATCTCAAGGGAAGCCCCATGTAGAGAGCATTACAGTAGTCTAGGCGGGACGTCACCAGCGCGTGACTGTGCGAAGGGCATCCCAGTCCAATAGGGGGTGCAATTGGCGCACCAGGCGAACCTGGTGGAACGCCCCCCTCGCCACGGCTGCCACATGGTCATCCATGGACAGCCGGGCATCCAGGAGGATGCCCAAATTGCGCGCCTGTTCCATGGGGGCCAGTTGCTCGCCCCCAATGGCCAGTGTTGGAATTAGCTGGTTGAACCGGGGGGCCGGAAGCCACAGCCACTCCGTCTTGGAGGGGTTGAGTTTGAGTCGGTTGTCACCCATCCAGACCCGTACGGCTTCCAAACACCGGGACATCATTTCAACGGCCTCTACATGGGGCTTCCCTTGGGACGCGCCCAAAGACTACAGCTAGTCCAGAACGCAGCCGCGCGGGCCATCATGGGGAGTACTAGCTACTCCCACGTAACACCTCTCCTGCGCGAGCTGCACTGGCTGCCTGTGGTTTTTCGGGTGCGTTTCAAGGTGTTGATTACCATCTTCAAAGTGCTCCATGGCACAGGACCTAGCTATCTGCGGGATCGCATCCTGCCGCACACATCCCTGCGACCAATTCGCTCTCACAGGGAGGGTCTTCTCCTGGTGCCGTCCACCAGGCAATGCCAACGGGCGACGCCTAGGAGTAGGGCCTTCTCTGTGATGGGCCCAACCCTCTGGAATGACCTCCCCCCCGACATTAGAACCACCACCGACTTCCGCTCCTTCCAACAAAAACTAAAGACTCACCTGTTTCGATTAGCTGGCCTGGCACACTCATAGCTTTTACCTCCTGGCAGATATATTTTAATTGGTATTTTTGGGGAATCATTTCAATTTAACTCTCTGGGGTATTTTAGGGGTTTTTTAAAGATTGCATTTTAGATACTTTACTTTAATGTACAGTTCTTTTAACCTCCTCCATCTAAGCATCTAAGTATTTAACTATTTATGTATTTAATATTTGAGCATTGATTTATTTATGTATTTTTTATGTATTGACTGTACACCGCCCCGAGTCCCTTTTGGGAGAGGGGGCGGTCTATAAATGTGAATAAAGTAAAGTAAAGTAAGTAAAGTGGTTCGGGGTGGAGATGTACAGCTGTGTATCATCAGCGTACAGATGGTATCCCACCCCAAAACCACGGATGATCTCACCCAGCAACATATATGTGTTGAACAGGAGAGGCGAGAGGACTGACCCCTGCGGCACCCCACAAGTGAGAGGCCTCAGGGACGACCTCTGCTCCCCTGCCAACACACGCTGCGTCTGGTCGGAGAGGTAGGAGCAGAACCACCGTAGAACGGTGCCCCTTACCCCCAGCCCCTCCAGCTGGTGCAGGAGGATACCATGGTCGATGGTATCGAAAGCCGCTGAGAGGTCTAATAGAACCAGGATAGAGGAACAGCCCCTATCCCTGGCTCTCCAGAGATCATCAAACAATGCGACCAAGGCCGTCTCTGTGCTGTGCCCGGGTCGGAAGCCAGACTGGTGCGGGTCTAGATAATCATTCTCCTCCAGGTGACGTGGGAACTGTTGGGCCACCACACTCTCTACAACCTTCGCTAAAAAAGGAAGGTTGGAGACAGGACGGTAATTAGCTAGCTCCATTGGGTCCAGGGAAGGCTTCTTGAGTAAGGGTCTCACAACTGCCTCTTTCAAGGCGGCCGGTAAGAACCCCTCGCCCAATGAAGTGTTCACTAGCACCAAGAGCCAGTCTCGTGTAACCTCCCAGGATGCCAGTACAAGCCAGGAGGGACACGGGTCCAATGAACATGTGGTGGCTCGTAGTCGCCCGCGTAACCTGTCCAAATCCTCAATGGCAACCGAGTCAAACTCCTCCCAGAATGGTCTCTCAAGACTCGCCTGGGGCATCCCTCCTAGCCCACTGAGTGGGACCCATTCCCTCCGGATTTGAGCGATTTTATCCTGCAGATATTTCCCAAATTCCTCTGCCCTGCCCTGTAAAGGGGCTTCCCGCGGTCTCTGCGAAAGAAGAGAGCGGGTCACCCGAAACAGGGCGGCAGGACAGTTATCTGCGGACGCAATAAGGGCGGCACAATGTCGACGTTTGGCCGCTCTTATTGCCACAAGGTATGTCCTTAAGTAGGTTCGTACCTGTGTTCGGTCAAGTTCAGAATGGGAGGATCTCCATCGGCTCTCTAGGCGTCTCTTGTGGCGTTTCATCACCCTTAGCTCCTCAGTGAACCAAGGGGCCAGGGTGGTTCGTTGCCGCAGGAGAGGCCGCAAAGGCGCCACCCAGTCTAAGGCCCCGGCAGCCGCATTATTCCAGGCGGCTACTAAGTCCTCTATCCAGGGGCGGGTCAGGTCTACAGGAGGTGGCCCAAGCTCCGTGTGGAACCTTTCCAGTTCCATCAGGCACCTATCCCCTCATCTAAATTGTTTATGAAAATGTTGAAGAGTCCTGGGATCTAAGACAAAAACTTGGGGTAACTCACTCCATGCTTCCTCCATGTAGATATAGTTCCATTGATGGCTACATGTTGAGTGTAGTTGATCAGCCAGTTACAAATCCATCTGGTGGTGATGCTGCCTATCCTACATTTTTACCAAGAAGTAGATTGCGCTCTATTTTGTCAAATGCCTTACTAAAGTCCAAGTATATTATGTCCACAGCATTTCACTGATCCACTAATTGAGTTTCTACCAGAATATTATTAAACTTATATGTAAAAAGGATCCCAACTAACAACTGACCCAAGTGGCCAATAGTTAATGGCTTAAGCCATTCCTGGGGTCATCTAAAAATTCACAATAAACAAATAGGAACAGATGAGGATAGTTTAAACCTGTTTAAAGCAAGGAAGATTAAGGCAATATCTTAGGAATCTGGCTGAAGAAAAAGGATGCCATTGCATGATTGTCCCACGATTAGATGTAAGAGATGCCATCACCATCATGGGTGTGTGATAGTTCAGCAGTTAAAGATGCTGAATTGAAAAACAGACAGCCCACATTCAAGGTCCAAACACTGCGTGAGCTTCCATCCTTGACCCAGTTCCTTCCCACCTAGCAGTTCAAAAGCATATCAACTTGAGTAGATAAATAGGTACCACTTTGGTGAGATGGCAACAGTGTTCCACGTGCCTCAGCATACTGGCCACATGACCATGGAAATGTTTTTGGACATTGCTGGCTCCCTTGGCTAAGAAACAGAGATGAGCACCATCCCCTAGAATTGGACATGATTGGATATGGAAACCTTAACTTTAAGAGCTGCCAAAAGTTTTGTCCAAGTGGACATGATTATAGTGTCTAAGTTGAGTTTTGAGTTGTATGATGCAGCAGACAGATCGGCTCTCCCTCTTGTTGTCCTGCATACACACCCTACTCCTGTTAATTCCCAGCAATAGCTGATATGTGGGGAATGTGGTGCAGAAGAGAACTTTGTGATGTTCTCTTCTATTTCACTGCACACTCCTCTTACCACCACTCAACTGTCAGCCCTTTGAGGTAGACTGGATCTGGACACCAAAGCTATGAAAGCTAAAACCACTTTTAATGGAGGATTATGGTAACAGAAACTTGCAGTTCTGAATGTTCCTCCCCCCACTCCATTGCCTTAGGGAGGGTCAAGTCTGAGATGCTTCCTCAAATTTCATTCCTCTCCTCCTTTGGGCTGATATCTCTATTATTTGACCATTGCCTTGGCTGCAGCTCTTCCTCCTCTTTCCCAAGCTTATTCTGACAGTCAATTAGACAACTATTTCTTAAGATCATTGGAATGTCCCCATGCAAAGTCAGGCAGACAGCTGGGAGCAAGTTTAACAGATGACTAAACTTACTTAATGTCAAAACGTAGCCTCAGTCACATCCCATATTACACTGACTCATCAACTGCTCACATTTATTGGGAGCTGAGGGAAAGAAATCTGGGGAAACAGACCAATCCCTTCCCTTTACTTGCCATAACCCTCTACATTAAGGCTGTCAAACTCCCTGGCCGCGAGCTGGATGTGTCACATGCTGGCCACACCCCCACCCAGTTTAGCGAAGGGGGGGAAAGTCCTGATACGTCAGGTGATATTCATTGGGATGTCCCTATGCAAAGACAGGCAGACAGCTAGGAGCAATTTTAACAGATGGCTAAACTTACTTAATGTCAAAACGTAGCCTCAGTCACATCCCATATTACATTGACTCATCAACTGCTGACATTTATTGGGAGCTGAGGGAAAGAAATCTGGGGAAATAGACCAATCCCTTCCCTTTACTTGCCATACCATCTAGATCAGGGCTGTCAAACTTCCGGGCCGCGAGCTGGATGCATCACATACTGGCCATGCCCCCACCTGGTTTAGAGAAGGTGGGGAAGTCCCGATACATCACGTGGCACTGCCATGACAACATGAGTTTGACACCCCTGCTCTAGATAAAGATGCTACTGTTTGGCATCAACCAAGAACATGCACAAAGGGTTTGCCAATGGGGGGGAAGACAATTTTATGCATACATTTTCTGCTGGCTTGAGAACTGGAAATAGCACTTTAACTTGGTAGTGAGAAAGGTGTATTTTTTATTAAATCTTTTTTATTGTCAACAGTTTTAAATGCATATCTTTGTTTTAAAATATGCTTATCCCTCCTGCTTTAAAAATAGATCCCAAAAGATGAAAGCGGCAATACTATAGTAATAAATATGCCAATTTATTATAATAAATGAACTGTAGAGCAGTCATATTCAAGAGAACCAATTCTAATTCCAGGTTGGCAGGGCAGTACTGAGCACCAGGGAGTTCTGATGGCTACTTTTTCTATGAATAATATGTATTAGGAAGGCATGACAAGGATCTGAAGCAGAGCATTGTCTTTGGACCATTATCTTTTCTAAGTATTTCAAGGCACATAACTTCAGAAACTCACAGATGAAATATTCCATGTAATAGTCTCTGTGAAATGCACGACTTGTCTCATTTAGCTGCACTACCTGTGATGAATACTTTTCTAATCTAAACAGGTGTTTTAAGGGTATTCAGATGGATGCCCATAAATTGCAGCATATTTCTAGCTAACCATGCTATCAACATGAAACATAACTCTTACTTTTTAAAAGAATATTTTATCTATATTTAACTAAGTAGGGTGGATGGAATTGCTTTGCTTTTCTCTTGATAAACATGTATGTTGTAACACTCTGGGAGACTTTAGAAGGTGCTATATGTCACTAGCATGGAAATGTTCTATGCATTTAGGCAAGTAGATCAGCATGAATCTGGAAGGGGAAATCATGTGTAATTAATTATTTAATTATATTAACTATGGTGTAATATAATTATTAATTGTTGCACCAGCTTTGTTGAGTTTTTACTTTGAGTGCTCTTCATAGATAAGCTTATGAATTATATTAATTACAAAGGCATGCAGGAGTATGAGAAACAACATTTTATATTCTTGAATCCATCACTCTCTAGCAAATGATAAACTATGTCAATGCCATGGGGAAGTTAGCAGACATCTATTAAATAGACACATTATCTACTATCAGGTCATTCCTTTTCCTGTCAAACAAGAAAATAATGTTTGATCTCATTGCTGGTATACTACTGCTGAGCCAGATTGCCCAAAATATCACCAATGATAAATTAATATGGAGGACTAAGTATTTTCTGTGGTTAAAAAACATATGGAGCTTGGTTTATAATCCAAAAATTGTGACTCATCATAGATAAGTCTGTGACTCATCATAGATTCATCAATACAAAGGATTATTTTTGCTATTGTCCTTCAGGAGCTTGATAGGGTATAACATTACAAATTAATGCTTCCATAAAGTATGTTTTTAAAATGTTTTCTGAAGGAAAGGGAACAAATATAATGATTATGGCAACTTGTACTACTAAATGAAGCTTTAGTTTAATATTTGGGGTATGGTTTCACTAATAATTGCAACGAAACAAAATCTGCATTCAGTGAGGGTTGAAGCAGAGCTGAGAAAGAGCAAGACTATTTTACCTACAAGAACCAAAATACATTTTGTAAATTTAATGTAAGAGAGAAGAGAGAGAAATTGCAATCCTAATCTGTAAATCTGGTAATTGGTATACTCAAACTTTTGAAACTCAGGGGCAGCTGCAATCCTTTAATCTAGTCTTCCTAAACATGATAGCTTGTATCTCGATGTTTTGGTCTGCAACCCCCTCCATCTCAAGCTGCACAGTGGGGGAGGGCTGCATGAATTCTATTTTTATTGATTTAGATGTGGAAGATACATTGCCATCTTCAAGTTCGACTATTGCAAGGGCTGCTTTTGATTTAACTCTTCTGTTTTAATTAAACCAGTCCAGTGTCCTTTTCTTTTTTTAAATACAAACTTTATTTTAAACATAGTCACTTTACATTCAAGTTGATAATAAAAATGAGATACTAAAATACTACAAATATTTTTTAAAAAAATCATGATGAGGAACTTTTAATAACCCTTCCCTAGCGACTAATCACTACAATATTTGAATATTTATACTTTTCTTGATATATTGGAGAATGTTCCTTTCATCTGATATTTTAAAATTCATCTCTTAATTCCTTGGTTTTTAAGTGTGTTTCAAATATCTAAACTCACCTTGCTGCATGATGTATTGTATGTAAGGAAACCATTCCTACTTGAATTTACAAATATGTACAATCAGTATTGCCATTATGTTGTGCTCTCTGATTTTGACTCTCATTTTTGAATTGTCAGCAAGGCTTCACTTTTCCAATGTTGTGTCAAACTAGTTCTTACAGCATCTACTTTAATTGATAGTGCTACCTTTCATTTATGCTGCTAGAATTTTTTCTAATAAAAGTATGTGTGGTTTCAATTAAAAATTTATATTTAACATTTTCTGAATTTGCTTCTCTCCAAGTTTTGAATTCTTCTCCATGGTTTATTTTGTCTAGGAAAGTTCTAGCAGGAAAGTCCATTCCAAAATGTCACAGCCTTTTCCCATATCTAAGAATATTACTACTGCCTTCTTTTTCTTGCTATTAATTTATTCGCATGCCTTTATTATAAAGCTGCTGATTCTCTGTTGAGCAACAGGTTCATCAACCTGCTTGCATTGTATGCATGATTTTATAAATGCACTTCCTCTTGTTCACTTGTGTTCACTTGTTCAGCTAATATTTTAAATATTTTATAATGCATCAATTGGTCTATTTTTTCCAATTTATATAGCCGCCTATTTTAAATATATGACTCTAGGAGGCTTACAAATAGTTAAAATAATATAAAGACATCAAAATAATCCAATTTAAGAACATTTTCAGTTATTTCAAGAGATCAGGGGAGTTCATGATAGATTCTTAAAAATATGAAGATACAGCTGTCAAGATGATTGCCATTCCCCTCTCCCCCTCTCCCCAAATAAATAAGAACAAATGAGCTATTATTTGGTGCCAGGAAAAAGCTTCACAGATTATCTATTTCATATATTTCTATTAACCGGTGGCACAAATTAATTTATTATTTATTTACTAGTGGTATTTAGCATAGATAACTTTAAAAAAATGTTCCATCCGATGGGACGATGATTTATATGTCAACATTGTTCAGCCATGATTTTTGCAAAACAATTCACATGTCATTTTTTTTAGATTTGGATATTTTACAATGAAATTATAGATTATGACCCTTTCTTATTATAACATTCTTAATGGAATACTGAGTCATAGCACAGTTTTCTATCCTATAACATTAACTTACCAATAACAGGATTTCACTGGGAAAAGCAGGTTAACATTAACATCATGTACATTTTCTATTCAAATCTAGACATGAGTCTTGTGACCATCTCAGTTATGTCTGCAAATAATTAAAAAGTTAAACTGAAATCTGCAGCAGAAGATTGGTAAAGTATACTGCATTGCTGAAACATTCTGAATTTCATCCAAATCTCTTTTTACCCACATTCTTTCTGAGTTTAAGACACACTGAATGGTTACAGGAGTTCTGAAACATGCATATTATAATAACTTTTAATCATGTTCTAAAAAAACATTTCTTCTTTGTATAATCTGTACTTAGGAATGCTTCCAATATTGTATAAATTTCTGTAGAAAAATTTGGATTTTTTTTCTCATTCAATTTACGTACGAAATGTTTAGCGGTCCTGCTGGCAACTGAAGAAACCCTTAGTGAATATTTCTTAAAATCAAAGCAATAGCCAATTCTGATCTAACATTTTCCACATGTTTTATTTCAAAAGAGCTATTTCCCAAAAGGCACTATTGGGACTATGCCTTTTACCACTTTGAGTTAATAACTGAGTAATGACAATGCCAGTTAAGGACTTCGTTGAAAGTAGAATAAAGGAAAAGTCCAATTAAAACAATGAAGTTCAATAAGAGGATAAAACAAGTTACTACTTTGATCATATTTTAATTTGATCATATTTGTAAATAAATTAAAGATTAATAGATATAATTTAGGAGAAAACACAATGCAACTTATCATAATGGATATGAGAGTAACCAGGTATTCTGCTTTCCGTGGCCTATTAATGGGTACCTCTCCTCTCAATTAAATTAGATAAATAAAGGACAGTATCAAGGAGAGGGCTGGGGTTTTTGTTTTTGTTTTAATTAAAGTAGAACACCACACTTTTCACATGCCCTGGATATAAATAAACCAACTACAATCCATGCTACGGTAAAACACTGAATTGCTAGAATGCATTTATTTCTTCTGAAGACAATTCCAAAACTTCTGCTAATGCAGAATGGATTGTGAGAATCAGATGCAATAACCATGTTACATTAATCTTTTCCTGTCTTGCCTAACTTCTGATTAATTTCTGAATTCCAGCACCAATTCAAGTCCATTATGCTTTGAACAAATCTCTCATGTTGAAATTTAGAAAATGCCTTTTTCATTAGTATCTAACATTAATATTTAAAGATAATGACTTTTCATTGTTATTCCACTCAAATAGAAAATCCTTTTCTATTTCTCAAGTCTTTTAATATTGCTTGAATTGTTTTTTTAAAAACATTTTTTAGAATTATTAGAAAAAAATCTGTTCATTAAGTACCACTAATTATCATATTTAAGTCCTTATTTCAGTAATGTGTAATTAAACTGTTTATATTGACAATTCTTGAATTCTGGTATTAGTGTTTAATGCCATTTCTATAGTAGTAAGCTTATTTTTTAAAAAAATAGTTGCAGGAAAATTCATCAGGAGGCAACTGATATCTAAGAAGTGTCAGCAAAGACAATTGTTACAATTGTTTAAGATAAGATGTTTCTTTAATGGAGTAATACAAACCTATGAATAAAACCTTCTTTCAGTTTTCAGGATAAGGATGAAACCCATGCTGGGGTCAAATGTAGAAGGAATTGCTTTATGTATATTTCATTAAGTCTAAACATAAAGATAAAGAAATCTATTGTATCCATATATATTATTCCAGGCTTTTCTGGAAGTGTAGCTCTAACATCTGGAAAACACCAGGCAGGGGAAGGCAGTTATGTCTGCACCTTGAACTACAATGGATGTAAATAATAACCTGCTAGTTTTGAAGTGTTCTGCCGATACTTTTGTGTATGTTTTACCTATAACTTGAAGGACTTCCTGTTTGCCTTCTGGTCTGGATTATATGGATCTGTAAATAAAAGCAGTGGTCTTGTGAATTTAAATAACCTGGCAGGATCTACTGGTCAGCATTTTTCCAGTTGACACATGGATTTTACAGAGACCAATGCTACTCTGGTCTGGTCTGGTGGTTTGAGTTTCAGCTCTCTGGAATTCAAATTTTAAACAAATCGGCAATACTGAAAATTACAGAGTATTAGTACTGTGGAAAAATCTGAGACTGCACGGTGGTATTTGAAGATTTTAAAAAATGCTGTATTGTAAAGAAATGCTCACTCCTCAATTCTTTTAACTATGTTTTCCTCTTTCATATAGCCCAGGAATCTTTACAATTCTCTCCCCAAATTTTTTTTACAAGACATTTCATTGCTAGTGAGTTAAAGTGGCACCTATCTAACCTGACACAAAAGAACCTAGTCCTAATTGTCAGTTTGTATGAGTAGTCTTTGACTTACAACCATTCATTTAACAACAATTCAAAGTTACGACGGTACTGAAAAAAAATGACTTCTGACCAGTCCTTCTATTTACAAGTGTTGTAACATCTCCACAGTCATGTGATCTGTGATTGGCAACCAGCATGTATTTATAATTGTTGCATCCCGGTGTCATTTGTGACCTTCCCAGCTGGTTTTGACAAGCAAAACCAATGGGAGAAGTCATTATTTGCTTAACAATTGCATGATTTAATTAACTAGGTGGCTCAGTGGCTAAGACACTGAGCTTGTTGATCAGAAAGGTCGGCAGTTTGGCGGTTCAAATCCCTAGTACAGGTCTTCTGCGTGAGCAGGGGGTTGGAAAAGATGACCTCCAAGGTCCCTTCCAACTCTGTTTCTGTTTACTGTTTACCACTGCAATGATTCGTTTATCCACCATGGCAAAAAAAAAGTACTAAAATCGGATACAACTTATTTAACAACTGCCTTGCTTAACAGAAATTCTAGTCCCAATTGTGGCCATAAATCAAGGACTATCTATATCCTGTTCCTATTGTCAATTACTGTCAAGTCACCTGATTTCCCCCCTAAGAAAAAAAGTGACAACGCCCCACAGATTTGAAATATTTTGAAGCCATCATTGGATACTGTTGGAATTAAGGGTAAAATATTACCGTACTTGTATATTCTATAACTAACAATGATATAAAGCTATTTCACTTATGGGGTGGGGTCAGGATGAGGCTGATGTAATGGCGACAAGGGAAAAACTAAGACCTTTTAGCACAACTCTGCTGTGATGAAATACATATGGGGATAGTAAAACTCTTTATAATGACAGGATTATACATGGATGGCAGCCATGACTCAAGTTTCTGTTAAATTGATTCATGGTTATAATAACTGTCCCAAAAGATAAAATATTGACTTAATTTATATTTATATTTTATAATTAAATTGTAAATTAAAAAAAAACTTGCATAGAATTGGAACTGAGATTTAGGTCCTTTCAGGCCGTACACATTTTAATTTCTCATTTCCCTTTCTGTTACAAAAATAATATAAAACAAAGCCTATTCCCCATATAACCAGTTCTTATGAATATGAAAATATTCATATTAATCTTTTTTTAAATACTTTGCTCTTCTTCTGGATTTCTTTACTACAAGCATTCTACTATCTCATTTAGCTTTGCCTGTCTTTCCTTTTCTAAAAATCTATCTTAGTTATCCTTGGGGAATTTTCATACTAATAATATTTTCATCTGCTACTTAATTTTATCTTTCCAATTAATCTCCTACTTTATATTCAACAGTGCTAGTATGCTTTCTCTGCATTTTCTTATGAAATGTAGTTCTAAGATTATATCAAGTAAACAACTTACATAAATTATAGAAATTCCAAATAATATTATTTTCATCGTACAAATGTCCATTATTTGCTTATCGCTCTTTTTGTCTTTTTGTTTCAACAAAGAAGAAAGACTAAGGAAAAGATGGAGTAGCTTTACCATGCCTTCTAATTAGGATAAATAAATACATAAATAAAAAAATATAAGTAAACTGCCCAACTCATAGTGACTCGAGTGGCTTACAGAAATAAGACTCCAAATACAAAACTCAATGCACCCCACCCCCTCTGGCAGCAACATTCAAACAAACCACTTGATAGACTTCATATCCTGCTGGCAAGACCGTGCTTTTGAGGCTTTTTGGAAGAGTATCAAGAAGGTAGCCAATCTTATCTTCATGGGAAAGATATTCCATGAGGAGGGAGCCACCAAGGGAAAAAAAACCTTCTTGACTACATTAGAGGAACCTTCTTAATGGAGGAAACAATAATATTCCATCTCCCAATCTGATGGGTTGGGTAAATGTAACTAGGAAAAGACAATCCTTCAGGTAACCCCAATACATGGAGGGCTTTAAAGGTAATAACTAGATTCTTGAATTGCACTTGGAAGCAATTTGGCAATCAATTTGGCAACCAATCCAGCTCCTGCAAAAGAGGTGATACTTTCGCAAATCTGTGCAGATCACTGCATTTTGAACCAGATGAAGTTTCCAGATACTTTCAAGGGCAGCCCATGTGGATCACATGACAGTAATCATGTTGGTTCAGGAAAGGGTGTAACTAAGGCACAACTGCTTCATTGTGCAAAGGCCCTTTGACACAATTGACACTTACTCATCAAACAGGAATAATGAATCCAGGAGATCCTCCAATTATGCATGGGGTCCATTTGGGGCAGTGCAAACCCATCTAAAACTGTTAGATTGGTGGAAAACAGCAGGCAAGAGGCGAGAGTGAGTTTCAGCACTTTTTTTATTGCAAGAGTAAATGATTGCGCTCTGCTCGCTGGGCTGCCGGAGCTCGCCATTTAAGGAGCTCTGGCAGACCAGCTGGCCAATGACAGTTGTTTAAACTTCCCGCAGTTTGGGCGACCAATCCAGGGTGAGCATGTGAACATATGTAAATTCCTACTAGACCTGCGGAGACTACTTGTTCCTGGGAGCTCGGCCAGTGCGGTCGAGCCTGCTGTTCCTCCGGCTGCCTGGGAAGGAACTTTCTGGAGCTCATCAGCCCGCGAGTTGTGCTCTGGCCTGGTTCCTTTGGCTCCTGAGACGCTATTTCTTCATGGGACAGCTTCGGGTGCAGATAAGTGTTCATGGCTCGGGTTGGATGGTCGCCTCTCGGTTTCTTAGCTTGGTTGGGCCGGTTCCTGCCCGTCTGCTTCCCGGCTGGCAGTTGAGTATGCTCCACGGGGCGGAGACCTGGGGTTCTCCAGTTGTTGTTCTGAACGGGCAGGTGCAGCCCAATCGTCCTAGTGTCGGAGTTGGTCAATGTGCCTCCTCCAGATTTGTCCGTCCTCTAGCTCCACTCAGTATGACTTTGGCCCGGTAATGGCTATGATTTGGCCCACCAGCCAAGTCTGGTAGCCGGTGTAGTTGTGGGTGAATACCCAGTTGTTTATGTTGAATTTCCGGGTTGGTAGAGAGAGTACAGGGGGTTCTCTGGAAGGTAGTCCGGGCGGTACCAGTCAAGTGTGGAAACCAGACTTCTCCCCACCAACAGCTCTGCTGGGCTCTTGTTGGTGGTTGCACGGGGGGGGGAGTGATGTGTTGGGTGAAAAGGAATTGGTTGACCTTTTCCTGCCAGGTTCCTGGTCCCATTTGGATGAGGATTTCTTTTGTGAGCCTCACCATTTGCTCGGCCTATCCATTTCTCGCCAGATTGAGTGGGGCAATGAGAACATGCCGGATCCCTTGTTGTGAGGAAGGCTTCCATCATCTTGATGGTGAGTTGTGGCCCGTTGTTGGAGACCAGAGTGTCGGGTAGGCCATGGGTTGCGAAAAGTTTCCGGAGAGCTCTGATGGTGGCTTCTGCTGTGGTTGATTGCATGATAACAACCTCCAGCCATTTAGAGTAAGCATCCACCATGATCAGGCACATCTGCCCTTTCATAGGTCCCGCAAAGTCGATGTGGATGCGTGACTATGGTCCCTTGGGTGCTTCCCACTCTCACCGTTGCCCGGGGTGGGGCTGATCATGTCTCCTGGCTATCCACTCCGTGGTGTCCTTATCCATATTGGGCCACCAGTTGTAGCTCCGAGGTAGTGCCTTCATCCGTACTATCTCCAGGTGACCCTCATGGAAGACTTCCATGACTCGCCTTCACAACCTCTGGGGTACGATGACTCTCTCCCCTCACAACAAGCAACTCTTGATAGTTGATAGTTCTGCCTGCTTACTCTGGTAGCTCTGGAACTCCTCACTCAGCTTCTTCTGTGGCCACCCCCTCAACACCCAGTTCAGAATCTTTTGCAACCCCTTGTCTTTTTGTGTGTGTTCAGCAATGTCCCTGGCAGTGACCAGGCTGGCTGGGTCGACATCAATCAGCAGCACTGTGGCAGTGGGGGCGGGGTCTTCCACCAGCTCTGGTAACGGGCAGCGGCTGAGTGCATTGGCGTGGCCGATGTCCTTCCCTGGGCAGAGGATCAGCTCATAGTCGTATGCCGTGAGGAAAATGGACCATCTGGTCATTCTCGGGGACATGTACAACAGGGTTTGTTGGTTTCTGACAAGGAGCCCCAGCAGTGACTTGTAGTCTGTGACGAGTTTGAAGTGTCTGCCATACATGTACTCATGTAATCTCTTGATCCCTGCAATTGCAGCCAAGGCTTCCTTGTCGATCTGGCTGTAGTTGTGTTCAGCTGGGGACATGGTCTTGGAATAATAGGCTATGGGAGCTTCCGATCCATCTGGTAGGCGATGGCTGAGGACCGCTCCAACTCCGAAGGGGGAGGCATTACAGGTAATCCAAACCGGCAAGGTCTGGTTGAATTGGATGAGCATGCTGTTGGAGGATAGGAGCTCTTTTACCGCTGCGAAGGCCTGGTGTTCCTTCTGTCCCCAGGTCCAAGGCACCATCTTTCCCAGGAGCTTGTGCAACGGCTCAGCAACAGTGGCCTTCTGTTGTAAAAAAATACTATAAAAGTTCAATAGTGCTAAGTAGGCTTGGAGCTCTGTCTTGTTCCTTGAGGTGCGGACGTTTTTTATAGCCTTTACTTTGCTGTCGGTGGGGTGGATGCCAGACCTGTCTATGAGGTATCCCAGGAACTCTACCTGCTTCACGCTGATTTTACATTTCTTTGGGTTCACTTTAAGACCCTTCTCCTTGAACCTCCCCAAAGTCTCCTGCACGCGTTCCATCAGCTGCTCTATGGAGTCCCCTGAGTCGAATATGTTGTCAAAGTATGGTACCACCCCCGGGATGCCTTACAGTAGCCACCCCATTAAACACTGAAACAGTCCTAATGTTAGGGTTCTAAATACCATGCAGAAATAAATCATTGTCCAAGGCAAAACATCCTTAAAGGTGCAATTTATTCCGCAGGCATGTTAGCACGGCTATGGAAAATTCCAACTCTGGATTTACATCCTCTGGGGTCACCCAGTTGAAAGTTCATGATTTATCCCCACACCCACAAATCCATCACATGTTCCAATCATATTCTTCCACGCTGGCATGTACACCCATCTTCTTCCGGCCAGGTGTCGAGATGCGAAGACAAAAGATGACCTTGGCTTCTACAAAAGAATGTCAACAATCCATTCTACAATCCTATTCCTTTCAATTCCCCCCTCCCAACTACTACACTATTGAAACAGCATAGAAAATTATAAGAAAGTGTGGCAGGCCAAAGATCCTAAAAAGAACATAACTACAGGCCTGACAGGCAGCCTCTCCTCAAAAGAAAAACGTTTCCTGCAAAGAGAATAACATAAAAGTTAACATAACAAAATTAACCACCTCTTCTCCACCCAGGGGAACCCCTTGACTTCTCGGGAAACTTCCCATTGAATTGCTTTACTAACTTCTCCACTTTTAGGTTCCCACTGTTCACCCAATTAGCTTCAGACCAAGGGTAACCCTTCCAATGCACTAAGTACTGTAAGCAACCCCTATTCAGCCTGAAATCTACAATTTTTTCCACCTCAGATTGTGTTTCCCCTTCCATCACTAAAGGAGGAGATTGAGCTTGGGTGGATGCTCTTCTGTTAGACCCAATTACTGGTTTCAACAAGCTACAATGAAATTCTGGGTCAATTTCCCCTAGACTTCTGGGTAGACTGAGTTGAACTGTAACTGGGTTAACTATCTTCACTATTGGGAATGGACCAATAAATTTTAGACCCAATTCCTTGCTAAGCATTTCTAATCTTGTGTATTTGGTAGATACAAAAACATTGTCCCCCACACGGTAGGGGTTTTGGAGCGAGCGATGTTGATCATCTTGCTTCTGGTAGGCTTCTGCCACAACTGCTAGAGCCTTCTTCGTATTCTCCCATCCTTTCTTTAGCATGTCCATCCATTCACTCAAAGACATGAAAGAAGGAGGTTCTCTAGGCAACTCAGGCATGGCAACAACTTCCATGCCACTGGTAATCTGGAAACCCGCTAATCCTCTGCTGCTGTGGACCGCATCGTTGTACGCCACTTCGGCGAAGGGTAGCAAGTCCGACCAGTTGTCATGCTGATAGTCCACAAAACACCTGATGTATTGTTCCACCACCGCCTTGGCTCCCTCTGCTGCGCCGTTCATGCTGGGATGAACCTCTGAGCTCAGTTCTTGTGTGGACCCAATGGATCTCAGGACCTCTCTCCAGAACTTGGCTGTGAACTGGACTCCGCGGTCTGAAATGATCCTCTTGGGTACTCCGTGCAGGCGATAAATGTGTTTCACAAACATTTTCGCTAATTCGTTTGCGGATGGCAATCCTGAGCAAGCAATGAAGTGTGCCTGCTTAGAAACCAAATCAATAACAGTCCAAATTACTTTATGCCCACTGCTGTCTGGGAGTTCCACGATGAAGTCCATTGCGACCTCTTCCCATGGCCGTTTAGGGCTCTCTGCTGCAGGTGCTGTAGGTTCTGGGCTCTTGGATTCAATCATCCACGGCTGGCCTTGTTCCTCCTCCGAGGCCTCCCCCTTGGTAGGACTCTTCGTCACCTGAAGTTGGGGGTCCTCTTCCAGAGGTCGGTTGGCCATTTCCCCCTCCGAGGCCTCCCCCTTAGTTGGACTCTTTGTCACCTTCAGTTGGGGATCCTCCTCTGGAGATTGTTTGCCCTTTTCCTCTTCCGAGGCCTCCCCCTTGGTAGGACTCTTTGTCACTTTAAGTTGGAGATCCTCTTCCAGAGGCTGTTGGCCCAAATGACTTTTCTGTGCGGGCATCTGGGGCCCTCTCTTAACCACCGTGGCAATTGGTACACACATTTGTTCTTCGGCAATTCCCTCCTCCGAGGCCTCCCCCTTGGTAGGACTCTTCGTCACCATAAGTTGGGGATCCTCTTCCAGAGGTCGTTTAGGCTTTTCCCCCTCCGAGGCCTCCCCCTTAGTTGGACTCTTTGTCACCTTAAGTTGGGGATCCTCCTCCGGAGAATGTCTGCCCTTTTCCTCTTCCGAGGCCTCCCCCTTGGTAGGACACTTCCTCACCTTAAGTTGGGGATCCTCTTCCAGAGGTTGTTGGCCCAGATGACTCTTCTGTGGTGGCATCTGGGACCCTCTCTTTACCGCCGTGGTGGTTGGTGCGCACGTTTGTGGCATTGGGGCTGGAGCCAAGCACTCTGACGCTCTGTGGCCAAGTTGACAACAATGGTGGCATTTAATTGGGCCCCACGAGGAATGGAACCTAGTTACCTCTCTAAACTCAGGAACCGTTTCATCACACTGCCTTGCTCTCCAACTTGCAGCTGCCCCCTTGGTAAACCCTTCTTCCATGGTGGAGATTGCTTCTCTGTAGGAAGGTGGAGTAAGAACCATTTAGGGCATTGCAGATGCACCTTGTCCCGCTTCCCATCTTGCAGGCCTGGCTTTGGTAATCCCTTCTTCCATGTTGGTGATTGCTACTCTGTAGGAAGGTGGGGTAAGAACCACTTGGGGCCTTGCAGGCACACATTCTCCCGCCATCCACACTGCAGGCCTCTGTTTGGTAATCCCTTCTTCCATGGAGAATTCTTCTCTGTAGGAAGGTCTGGTAAGAACCTTTTTGGGCCTTGCAGGGGAGACTGGAACCGGTGGGGAGGTCAATCCCTCGGTTGGCCACTGCCCAGCTTTCTGCCATGGTGCCATCTGCTGAGGGAGGGCAGGTGCCCACTGGCATCCCTCCCATCCATGACCTGGGGTTAAGACCCATCCCAGGGTTGCCTGCTTCACAGGTTGCAGCTCAACCAATGATGGCTGGCTAGGGGGTTTTACGTGCCAAGGACCCTCCTGCTGGCTTGGAGGAGTTATGGGCCAAGTAGGTGCCCTTTGCTGGCTTGGAGCATTTCCCCATGCTGATGGCAAAGGAGTTGGTAAGTAGCATCTCTTCCATCCAAGTCCTGGGAGGAAAGCCCCATTTACTGCCCAATTTGCTTCATTTACTGGTTGCAGCCCCATTTGTGGTGGCTTGCAAGTGACAGATGCTGGAAAAATTCCTTCTTCCTGCCTCCTTTGAAATTCCCATTTTGAAAGGGAATCTTTCTCCCAGCTAGTTGCAGGGTGATAAGCCATTTCATTTATTGCCGTCTGGAAGGAGCCCAAACCTCTGTTCTAGGTTTTTTTTTTTTCCAAGCCTTGTTTCCAAGCTGGGGGGAAGGAGGGGGAGCATGCACTCACAATTTTCCTGAAGAAGTACGTCTGCGACCTTCCTTCGTCTTGTCGTGTCTCCTCCTGCATTCCTCCTGATGCAATTAAACTGGAAGCAGCATTCCATTGCCTTTGAAGTTCGGCACTCAGCTTCTTATCACCAAAAGCTTCTCATTTATTCTTCGCTGATATTTACGCTGTCCCGGTCAGCGTTGGGAATGCCGAGACCCCCATCACCAGCCCCCCCCCCTGCGAGGGGGGGTGCTAGTGAATTATTTTGAGAGAGAGAGTTGGAATAATGTTAGGGTTCTAAATACCATGCAGAAATAAATCATTGTCCAAGGCAAAACATCCTTAAAGGTGCAATTTATTCCGCAGGCATGTTAGCACGGCTATGGAAAATTCCAACTCTGGATTTACATCCTCTGGGGTCACCCAGTTGAAAGTTCATGATTTATCCCCACACCCACAAATCCATCACATGTTCCAATCATATTCTTCCACGCTGGCATGTACACCCATCTTCTTCTGGCCAGGTGTCGAGATGCGAAGACAAAAGATGACCTTGGCTTCTACAAAAGAATGTCAACAATCCATTCTACAATCCTACTCCTTTCAATTCCCCCCTCCCAACTACTACACTATTGAAACAGCATTGAAAATTATAAGAAAGTGTGGCAGGCCAAAGATCCTAAAAAGAACATAACTACAGGCCTGACAGCTGGGGCTACGCTGACTCCAAACTGCAGTCTGGTGCATTTGAAAGCCCCCCTGTGGGTCACAATTGTCTGCGCTTCTTGGTGGCTTCGTCCACAGGCAATTGTTGGTATGCCTGGGACAGGTCCAGTTTGGTGAATATTTCCCCGCTTCCTAGGGAATGCAACAGATGTTGCACAACTGGCACCGGGTACGCGCTTTGCTGTAAGGCCTTATTCAGCATACACTTGTAATCTGCGCAGAAGTGGATGGAACCATCTGGCTTCACGGGGGTTACTATTGGAGTTTCTCATACCACGTGGTCAGTCGGCACGAGGATTCCTTGGACAATTAGTTTGTCCAATTGCTCATCCATCTTGGGCCGTAGAGCAAAGGGGACCCTTTGGGGTTTGAGACTGATGGAGGTTACATCTAGGTTAAATGAAATGGGATTTTCCGTATATTTACCTAGGCCCCCGTCAAAGATGTCTGTGAACTCTGCCAGTAGCCGATCCCGGTCGTGGGTGGAGATTCAATGCAGGCCGGTGATTTCTAGCCCCAGGGGTTTGAACCATTCCACTCCCAGCAGGGACAGTCGGTGGCTGGAGATGACCATGGGTAAATGGCCCTGGAATTCGTGGAACACCACCTTGACCACCATTCTTCCTAGGACTTGGATCCGGTTCCCCTGGTAGTCATTTAGCTGGACGTTTGGTGGTTTGAGGAGCTGTTTGCTGACTGTCGGGTTCAATTTCTTAATGGTCTGCCAGGACACGATCATAAAGTATGATCCTGTGTCCAACTCCATCCTGCAAGGTTCAATGATCACAGTGGCATGGAACGTTTCCTCTTCGTAGGCGTCTGAATGGCTCACAATGGTGTGGTGGATCTCCCTCTGGGCTTGGTACTGTTCCTCTCTCTGCCTATTCTGCTGTCTTGGGTTGTTTGGTCTTCCCTAGGGAGCTGAGGGGCCTTGGCTGGGATGGGGTGGGCTGGGATGCTCAGCATGTCTTGGCAATGTGGCCTTTCCGCTGGCATCTGTGGCAGATGGCTTCCCAGAAATGGCACGCCGCTCTTGAATGGAATCCCATGCAGCCTGGGCAATGTGGCTGCCTGGCCTCTATGTCCCTAGTGCTTTGCCTTCTCTCTGGGTACACGCGGTGGATGGCCTCGGCATCATCCCATTCATCGTCATATTCCAGAACTTCGGATGCCCAGTCAGATGAACCCCACTGGTTTTCCTTACGTTCGCTGCTGAGTTATCCAATTCAACCACCCAGGCTTCCTCAACCACATCCTTGAATGAGACTCCCCTTCTGATTAGCAGTTTCTTTTGCAAGGAGAGGTCTCTCATTCCTAGGATGATCCGGTCCTTCATCATTTTTTCTGGGTTGATGAATTCGCACCAGGTTGCGATTTCTTGGAGGCTGGCCACGAAATCGTTCACCGTCTCTCCTTCGGCGCCGGTGGTAAAACTCGTTCCGGCTTACCATGGGTGAGGTGGATGGCATGTAGTGGTCTTCCAGGGCGCGTTGTAGGGTTGTCCATGTCACAGTCTCTACATCTGCTGGGGCAATCAACGTCTGTGCCATCTTATAGATTTTTGTTCTGCAGTAAGTTAAGAATAATGCCCGCTTCCTATTGTCTGGCTGGTCCTGGTAGTCGTTGGCTTCCATGAACATCCGGAATCGCCCCATGTATGTGTACCAGTCCTCTGTCTGTGGGTCAAAGATCGCTGGTGCAGGGGATGCATGCAATGCCATCTACTGCTGTGATGCAGGGTCTTCATCCTTGGTGCAAAATGGCCGCTTGTCCACAAGGTTCTCAGGTCCCTTTGTCCTTCGTCGCCAGTGTTTGTTAGATCGGTGAGAAAACAGCAGGCGAGAAGCGCGAGTGAGTTTAGCACTTTTTTATTGCAAGAGTAAATAACTGTGCTCTGCTGGCTGGGCTGCCGGAGCTCGCTCTTTAAGGAGCTCCGGCAGACCAGCCGGCCAATGACAGTTGTTTAAACTTCCTGAGGTTTGGGCAACCAATCCGCGGTGAGCATGTGAACGTATGTAAATTTAGCAACATCCGTCCGTATGTAACAAAAAACAAAGATGGCAATTCTCCATGAACCAAAGAACTCGATACTCAGAGCCATTCTGTCTTTCCAGGGTTCAGTTTCAGGCCATTGCTCCCCATCCAGCCCTTAACAGCTTCTAGGCACTGTAAGAGCATCACTTAATTCTTCATGACCTGACATAAAAGCTAATTACATCAGCATACTCATGATAACCCCGGAATGGGACAACTTGGCATGGCCAGCTCAGTGTAGCCAGGTCACTGCCACCAAGTTACCACAGGACAACTCAACATGGCCAATTCACTGTGGGTGGTCCAAGAGAGAGCTGAATGAACAAGCAGGTTAGAAGAGCTTAGAGTCGCAGCAGCAGTCGGGGACGTCTCATTTTCACACACACCCTGCTGCTGCTTCGCCGAACTCTAGGCCACAGAGGAAGGAGATGGTGGGGGCAGCAATGGGAGGGGCAGGTGGTGGGGAGGCGGCGGCACTGGAGCATCCCATTTTCACACATCATGCTGCTGCCACTCCTGCTGCCACACCAAGCTCTGGGAGAAAGGCCCAACCACTGCTCCCTGACTGGGAATAGTCACCAAGAAAGCGAGTGAACCAAGGCAACACAGTGCTCCCTGTGCTCCCAATTCCCAAAGCGTCTCCAAAAGGATACCATGCTTGATGAAGGCTGCAGAGATATGAAGTAGGACAAGGATGGATTCACTATCACCATCCCGCTCCTGTCAGATATCTTTCAAAAGTATGACCCATGCTGTTGCCATCCAACATTCAGACCTTAACCCAACTGGAAAGCGTCCAAATAATATGTTTCATCCAGGAATTTCTGGAGCTGCAGCACAACCACAACCTTCCTCAAAAAAAAAAAAAGAAATTTATCCAACAGGCTGGAATCTAGCAATAGCCTTTTAAGAAGAGGAGCAACTGGCCCATGTTCCTCCCCAACCTCCTCATTGTCCGACTCTGCTGCCAGCTCTGCAGGCCATCGGAGGGCCACAAAAATCCCCTCCCTCAGAGAATCATCAGAACCCACCCACCTGTTAACTCCAAGGTGCCTTTCGCAAGCCAAGGGGAACAAAGATCTAAAATACAGCTGATGGTGCTCAAACGTCTAAGATCCTGTCCATTTCCTCAAAAGCAACAGGTTCAAATAATTCCCAAACAAGAACCTGCCTCCACACCACCGGATCAGCTAACTGGGAATGAATTTGAGTGACAGCATTCCACAAAACCAGTGAATGCCTCAGCATGCCCTCTGTATCTTCCTTTCCCAGGAGGAAACATGTCATCTTAAAATTACTGGGTGTTTCTCTGCAGATGCAATTAGCGTGGAGAAGTATTTATGCTTTGCCAGCCTAATTGCCGCAAGGTAGGCTTTAATAGTAGCTCTTACCCATGTTAGGTTGAGTTTGTTCATCTTCTGCCAACGGCTCTTTAAACATCCCTTAAACCAGAGGTCACCAACTGGTGGTCTGTGGACCACTGGTGGTCTGCAAGAAAATGTTGGTGGTCCGCAGAAAAATTATTTGCATTTTTTATATTACACTAAATCAGGGATCCTCAACCTATGGTCCCTGGGCTGGATACATGCAATGAACGTTTGTGTTGCTGCAGAGAGTCTACCCCTTATGGGTCTTTTTGTGTGGGGGCAGAAATTCTGATTTGGGGTCTGCTTCAGCCTCCTGGTGCGGGATTTTGGGCGAAGGCTGGAGGGAAGTGCCGTTGGTGGTGAAAAGCCGGAGGGCCTTGTTCCAGTGGGACTGCATTGTGGCCTGGAACTGGCTGAGCATCTCAGCCCACTGAACCTCCAGGCACTGGCACCTGGCCTTGCACTCCTGCAGGTCTTCCCTTTGCTTGGAAAGCCTATGCTTGTAGTCCTCAGTGAAGTGCTTCTGCTGAGCCTCCTTCTCGGTCAGATCCAATTTGAACTGAGCCAGCTGTTTTACCAACTCTTTCTCATGGTGGCTGCTTAGCTCCAGCAACTGCTTCTTGTTGGAGCCCTAAAAAGTCCAGGCAGGCAGGCAAGGAGTGGCGAGTAGAGGCTGGCAAGGCACCCCTCGATGTGAATGACATTGAGTTGGCCACGCCCACCCAGTCACATGACCACCTTGTCATGCCCACCCAGCCGGTCATTAAGCAGATCATATTAGTGGTCCGCGGGATTTAAATAGGTCCAAAATGTTAGTGACCTCTGCCTTCAACCATTTCATTCCTCTCAATTCCTCAATATATCACAGGTGGCACTGAGATCCATGGGACAGGAAAAGTCATATGATTGAAATCCTGTTCAAAGTCCCAGTCATCTCCCTATTCCAGCTGGTGAGCAGGGACGCAGTAGGACCATGAATGACTAGCATTGATGATGTTACATAGTTTGGGTAATGAAACTTCTACAAGAAAACAACCAAGCACCCCTGAGCAAATCTTCAACTATAAAGCTCAGTGCCAAAAACCCATTTAGGACCTTTTTGAATGCAAAGCTTCTATGAACAATATTTAGAAAGCCCAAGTATGATCCTGCAGTACAAATCCAATCTTAATCTCCCTTCACCCATTGCCATTACAACTACTTCTTTCCTATTCAAAAAGTAACCTTTCTGTAGTTTGTACTCCTCATTTCTCTTTTCTCTGCTGTTTAGCCACTATCACATTGCCTTTTGCCTTAAAGTCTCTGGGAGCCCTTTTGGGGTCCTAAACTCTTTAAGATTGGGTTGCTGGACTTTGATATCACAATTTCCTACCATTTTCCGATAAAGAAAGATGCACCTTTAAATAGATGTAGCATGAGTAAAACTGTGGAACAAATTCAAAATGTTTGAAAATTATTTTGCACCTTTTAATAATTACATAACATTTCCTTATTATACTTGCATCCTTTGAAAATTGTTGTCCTTAAAAAAAGACACCAAGAACAAAAGTAAAAGAAGAGATACAGTTCTGTAAGATTGCTGTTTGATTGCTGTACAGCATTAGCTGCTTGGGCTGTTCATAGCAATTTGTCTTGACGATGACTCTTAGTGAATTAAACAGGAAATTAAATACACCGATTAACTGTACTAAGGCCTTAAAATACCGTGCAGTTTGCAAATTCAACAAACATAGAAATATAAATGTAGTTGGCTTCTGGTTTTAGTAGAATGTTAAACATAATTCCTTCCAAGGTGGAAATGAGAAATGCTTATTGCAATGAAAGGAAAATTCCACGATCTCAGTGCAATGAAAAGAATCCCTTTTTTACCAAGATCATTTATTTTTCTGCCTTGTTATAACTATCTTCCCTACTGTGCGCTCCCACAGGATTTCCACTCTCTAATTCCTTACTGACCAATTTGAGATTGATCTGCAGTCATCTTTACTTCTGCCAACTTTCCATCCACAAAACACAGAGAAGAGATAACAGGAATTAAGACAGTCCCTCAGATCTTCTTCCAGACTAAGTCCAATGCTTAATTATATTAAAAAAAGATTTTCTCCTAGATTAGCCCATTTTTCAATTAATTTGCTTTTCAACTGGTTCTTTCATAAGGATGTCCTGCAGTATTTCACTGTCCATATTCAGCAGCTAAATACATTAATTTATGCTTTAATTTATTGCTCAGTTGCACATATCTGAAAAACCCTGTCTTTCTTTATGATTTACAGAATTAATTGCAATCTGTTTTCTTAAGCAGGACATTTGGTTCACCCTACCTCCCAGGCCTCAAGTGCTCACAGCTCTCCCTTAAAATAACTGCCAGGGGGAGGGATACTAAGATCAGACAAATATATGGCACCCTGCAGATACCTGTTTAAAACCTATGAGATGGAGCTGCTGTTTGTTTGGATTTTCTCAGGACTCATGGAAATCCCATAGGCCTATCTGCAAGGCCAAACAGAGGAATTCTCTGTTATTTCTAATAAAATAATCTGGATCTGTTTCCAACTGGATGCCAAGCATGATATACTGTAAATCCCACAGAGTTGCCCCAGCAACAGACTTATCTAGTTATCTGAAAACGGTTTGATTCTGCTGGCCCTGAAGAAGTGGACATGTTCCTCTGAAATGTAAATGCCATCACCTGTGAGTTAGATCTAGATCTGTTTTGTTTGGTCAAGGCCATCCAAGAGATGTCACGTGGAAGGGTACATGCATTGCAATTGTGAATTCATCCTTTATGTGGTGTGTTCTGTCTCCTTTATGTGGTGTGGTCTGTCCCCCTTTTAAAGTGCTAGTGTGCCCCCTCCTCAAGAAGTCATTGCTAGAATGCACCATTCTGGACAATTTACATCCAATTTCTCACCTTCTCTTTTTAGAGAAGGTGATTGAGAGGGTATGGTGTTGCAATTCCAGAGCATCCTGGATTACTTTTTCTGTCAGGGTTCAGGCCTGGATATGAAACAGAAAGAGCATTAGTCACACTTTTAGCTTATCACTAAAGCGTAACCGTGGTGGTTTCAATTGTGGTCGTAAGTTGGTGACTACCCACTTTGGAAAGATGATTGGTGGTTTCTAAATGTAATAAACAAACAAACAATTTTTCCAGAAAGCTAAGATTAGGGATTATTTTTGTTGTTCCAGGATTTGTATTGTTGGGCCACTAATTAAATTACAGGGTTTTTTGTATTCTTTTATTAGCTCTCTGGAAGAGTTGCTCTAGTTGAGTCATAGTATGCTCTGCATTCTAACGCCTCTAGTGATGATGATGGTCATACAACCAGCTTTAAAACAGTGTGAAACGACTCACTGTGGAAACAATGCAGATGTGCTCCTAATTGATCATCAAAGGGGATGCTCAGATTCTAAATTTGTGATGGCCTAACTTCAATAACTAATTATCAGAATACTTTTATACAGAATACTTTTATATTCAGGTCTCACAAAATAGAAGTTAAACCTCTTAATGTACATTAAGAGGAGGAGGAGCTTCCAGGTGAATGGCTGCCGGTCTCTGAGCTCTGCAGCTCGCAGCTCGCAGATGCAGGGGGGGTGCCCCCCGGCCCTCTTTCCATCTGGAGGGCCGAGGATTAAGAGCAGCGACCACCCTGGCTTTCCATACAGCCTAATTTGGCTTTCCAGGGTGGTCATATAGGCAGGAGGAGAAGAAGTTTGTTCCACCTTGCCCCAGCTGAAGCCGAGATCGGCAGAGATGGGCGTTAGAGGCGGAGCCATGATCGGAGCTCGGGCTGGAGGAGAGGAGCGAGGGAGAGCGAGGCAGAATGAATAAGAGAAAAGAATGGCGGCGATGGCTCCCAGCAACCCGGGTGGCTAGATGGCGGTATCGGTGATGCCAGCAGGGCCGAATGGAAGGGTGAGGACCGCCGGAAGGCCGTTCGGGGGGGCGGAACGAGGCCTGCGACACTGGAGGCCGAAGAAGGCCCACGGGAGAGCCGCAGGCCGGTGGGAGCAGCGCCCGGGCTTTGGCTGGAGCAGCGCCGGGGCTTTATCCAGCAGCCGGGGGTTGCTGAAATAGGGGGTGGGCAGGCCACGACAAGATCTATGGAGTTTGGAGCCTAGAGCCTAGAGCCTGGAGCTTGGCAGAGGGAGGAGACCTGTGGCACCTGTGGCACCAGGGGCAGGGGACATAGAGCTAGGAGGCAGAGGATTTAGCAACCCCTGCCATCAACCCCTGCCATCTGCTATCTGCCTCCTAAGACTAAGACTAAGACTGTGCCCAGGTGCCCCTCGTTAACCACCAACATCTTTGTACAACTACCTGCCCACTTGCCATTTTGTTTGTGACTATTTACATCTGACTCTGAGCCAACTACTGTGTGCGCCTGCGTGATTACCCCCACCATTTTTTCATCAACCCACTAGGAAAAAAAAACCCATGAAACATCTATTTAATTCGTCTGCCTACTTACATCATGGACTGCCTCCCAGCCTCCATCTTTTTTACCATCTTCCTGCTGTCTTCTCATTATTCCTTTATTTACCATCTGATGTGGAACCTGGCCTGCTGTCTCATTTTATCATCCATGGCACCCTGGCCCTGATTGCATCGCTTTTAGCATATATTCCAGCATATATTCAAGATCGGATTTGCTCCAGCTGCGGGAGTCCCCCCTCCCGCAGATCTGGCCCTTCGCCCTCTCAAGGGCCCACCTTAATGACGGGTTTGTTAACCCCGAGAGGTGGAGGAAGCGAAGACTCAGGGGTTTTTTAACTAAATGCTTTTTATCCTTTTTAGGGGGTTCCAGGGTGGGTGGGAGGGATCAGGCCAGGAGGAGGACTGTAGCCAGGCGAACAGGTGAGGTCAAGAAGGAAGTGAGCGGAGTGTGGAGGGGGAGGGAAAATGACATTCCTACGGAGGGTTGCCTTATTCCAACGGTCGTGGGGAGGGGTAGATGCGATGACCGAATAAAATCTTGTAGTCGGTTGGGAGACCGTGGCTGTTGGACACGCCCGGTCGCTTGTACCAACCCTCGCAGCCTAGGTGGTCAGGACCTACAGAGCCAGGG
Organism: Natrix helvetica; assembly: GCF_964273705.1. Taxonomy (NCBI): domain Eukaryota; kingdom Metazoa; phylum Chordata; class Lepidosauria; order Squamata; family Natricidae; genus Natrix; species Natrix helvetica. The sequence goes on from NC_138552.1 coordinate 61,198,312, forward strand.
CCTGAGGCTGATGCTTTGCAATGCAAGGTCCATTGTTAACAAGGCCCCCCTCATTAATGAGTTGATCTCAGAGGGGGAGCCGGACCTTGCAGGGATAACGGAGACCTGGCTGGGCCACGAGGGTGGTTTGCCCCTCGTGGAGATGTGCCCGCCAGGTTACCGTGCATTTCATCAGCCGCGGGCCCAGGGTAAGGGTGGCGGGGTGGCGGTAATTATACGGGAGAGTCTTGAACCGAGGGAGTTCACTGTGCCACAGATCTCCGGGTGTGAGTCCCTTGGTGTGAAATGGGGCCCAGGGAGGCAGTTGGGCTTGCTGATTGTATACTTGGCTCCTCGCTATGCATCAGCGGCCCTGCCCGAGCTCCTCGAGCTGATCGCGGAGACGGCAGTTGATACCCCCAAACTTGTGGTTATGGGGGATTTCAATCTGCCGTCGACGGGTGAAGCATCTGAGGTGGCTCGGGAGTTCATAGCTTCCATGACAGCCATGGACCTGTCCCAATTAATTCAGGGCCCCACACACGGGGGTGGACACACACTGGACCTTGTTTTTGTATCTGGACAGTGGACGAGTGATCTGGGAATAGGGGATCTAGTTATTACACCCCTGTCATGGTCAGACCACTCTTCTCTCCGGCTCGATTTCCCCGGCGCTACCCTCCACCGCGGGGAGGCGGAACCTGATTGTCCCAGATGGTTCCGCCCCAAGCAACTGATGGAACCGGATAGGTTCCAGACGGAGCTTGGGCCATTTCCTGTATCCCTGACCCACTCTCGGACGGAGGACCTAGTGGCCGCTTGGAATAAGGCGGCTGCGGGGGCCTTGGACCGGGTAGCGCCTTTGCGGCCTCTCTTGCGGCAACGAACCACCCTGGCTCCTTGGTTTACCGAGGAGCTGAGGGTGATGAAACGCCACAAGAGACGCCTAGAAAGCAGGTGGAGGTCCTCACGCTCCGAATCTGACCGAACACAGGTAAGAGCCTATTTACGCCTACCTTGTGGCTCTAAGAGTGGCCAAACGTAGACACTGTGCCGCTCTTATTGCGTCCGCGGATAACCGCCCTGCCGCCCTGTTTCGGGTGACCCTCTCTCTCTTATTTCAGAGGTCGCGGGAAGCCCCTTTGCAGGGTAGAGCAGAGGAGTTTGGGGAATATCTGCAGGACAAAATCGATCAGATCCGGAGTGGATGGGCCCCCTTCAGTGGACCAGGAGAGATGTCGGAAGCAAGTCTTGAGACACCATGCTGGGAGGAGTTTGACTCTGTTGCCCCTGAGGACTTGGACAGGTCACATGGGCGACTGCGAGCCACCTCATGTTTACTGGACCCGTGTCCCTCCTGGCTTGTACTGGCATCCTGGGAGGTTACATGAGGCTGGCTCCTGGGTCTGGTGAATGCTTCATTGGAGGAGAGGTCCTTGCCGACTGCCTTGAAAGAGGCGGTGGTGAGGCCCCTGCTCAAGAGGCCTTCCCTGGATCCGGAGGAACTAGCTAATTACCATCCTGTCTCCAACCTTCCCTTTTTAGCGAAGGTTGTAGAGAGTGTGGTGGCGCAACAGTTCCCACGTCACCTGGAGGAAGCAGTCTATCTTGACCCGCGCCAGTCCGGCTTTCGACCCGGTCACAGCACGGAGACGGCCTTGGTCGCGTTGGTAGATGATCTATGGAAGGCCAGAGATAGGGGTTGTTCCTCTATCCTGGTCCTATTAGATCTATCAGCGGCTTTCGATACCATCGACCATGGTATCTTATTGCGCCGGCTGGAAGAGATGGGCGTGGGGGGCACCGTTTTGCGGTGGTTCCGCTCTTATCTCTCCGACCGGACACAGTGTGTGTTGGCAGGGGAGCAGAGGTCGACCCTGAGGCCACTCACTTGTGGGGTGCCTCAGGGTTCGGTCCTCTCGCCCCTCCTGTTCAACACATACATGAAGCCGCTGGGTGAGATCATCCGTGGTTTTGGGGTTGGATACCATCTGTACGCTGATGATACACAGCTGTACATTTCCACCCCAAACCACCCCAACGAGGCCATCGAAATGTTGTCCCGGTGTTTGGAAGCTGTGCGGGTCTGGATGGGGGACAACAGACTTAAACTCAACCCTTCCAAGACTGAGTGGCTGTGGCTACCGGCGCCCCGATTTATCCAGTTGACGCCATCACTGGCCATAGGGGGCGAATTATTGCCCCCCGTGGAACGGGCGCGTAATCTGGGCGTCCTCCTCGATGCCCGGCTGTTGATGGATGACCATCTGACAGCCGTGGCGAGGGGGGCGTTCCACCAGGTTCGCCTGGTGCGTCAATTGCGCCCCCTATTGGATCGGGGCGCCCTATGCACAGTCACTCATGCGCTGGTGACGTCTCGCCTGGACTACTGCAATGCTCTCTACATGGGGCTCCCCTTGAGATGCACCTGAAGACTGCAGCTAGTTCAGAATGCGGCCACGCGGGTTATCATGGGAGGATCAAGATACTCCCACATAACACCATTCCTGCATGAGCTGCACTGGCTGCCTGTGGTTTTTCGGGTGCGTTTCAAGGTGTTGGTTACTATCTTCAAAGCGCTCCATGGCACGGGACCTAGTTACCTGTGGGACCGCATCTCACCTCATACATCCCTACGACCTATCCGCTCTCACAGGGAGGGACTCCTCCAGGTGCCATCCGCCAAGCAGTGCCAGCGGGTGACGCCTAGGAGTAGAGCCTTCTCTGTGATGGGCCCAACCCTCTGGAATGACCTCCCTCCCGATATTAGAATTACCAATGACCTCCGCTCCTTCCGACAGAAGCTCAAGACTCACCTGTTCCGACTAGCTGGCTTAGCTGATTGACAGTTCCATCTTCCACCTCCTGGCAAACATTTTATTGGGGAATTTTTAAGGGAATTTTAATATTTGTATTTTAACTAAGAATTGTACAGTATATTTTTTACCTCCTCCGTCTACGTCCACATCCACGTCCACGTCCACGTCCACGTCTATGTCTATGTTCATGTCTATGTATTTGTATATGGTTTTAACATGACTGTACACCGCCCTGAGTCCTGCCTAGGAAAGGGTGCGGTCTAGAAATAAAAGTTGTTGTTGTTATTATTATTATTATTATCATTATCATTATTATTATTATTATTATTATTATTATTATTATTATTATTATTATTATTATTATCATTATTATTATTATCATTATTATTATTATTATTAAGGTGTGGGCAACTAATCCTACCATTGGTGTTTGAAAACAGAAACATCTCCTCTTGGGAGACCTTAAATTGTACCCAAAGGTAGTCCCTATTTAACAACCATTCACACTTACAATAAATAAGTAAGTTTGCGACCAGTCCTTGCATTTATAACTTTAATACATCTTTAAAGCAAAGAAAGCAGAAGTGAGATCAGAAGTACAGCCAAGGTTTCACTTAGCGATCGCCTTGCTTAACAACCAAGTTGCAGATCCCAATTGTGATCGCTAAACAAGGACATCTGTACAGGAATCAGAATGAGAACAAACATGATTGGGTCATATGATGTGTAAATTGTTTGTGCACAGTATGCCTGTTTTGGGAAAGAATACCATCCATCAGGCACATAACTGATTTAGACTTTTTCTTTCAATAGATTCCCCCCTGCCTTTTTTTTGGCTTTGTGATTCAGTTTTGCAAAATGAAAATACAAACTATAAAAAGTAATTAAATAGAAACACGAATAGTCTGTAAGAATAAAATCAACAAAAGCAAGGTGGAAAGGTATCTACTTAGAACCCAGCCTTGAAAAGCAAGAATATTTAGGCAGAATGTGGTCCCACTAGACAGAATAACAACTCTTGACACAATGCCTTTTCTGTTTATGCTCATTTTAGCCAAATTGTTTGGGAAGGCAGGCTGAACAACAAAGAATGATATCACAGTCCAATAAGCACTCCTAACACTGTGCAATCCTGAACGCTCATTACAGATAATAAGTTGGATTGCTGGAGGGAAGGTGGTATGTGTCATATCTTCCCAGATAAACTGCAGCTTGAGAATAGCAATACTATACACAGTGTCTCTATAAGTGAGTTGCTGCATTGATGAATAGGTTCTCCTTACTGGGGAAAATTCCTCACTCATGTTATTTATGCTAATCCATTTTATACCAATCCTCTTCACTGTCACTCTTCAGATAGAAATCGGTTTTTGCTGCAGGGACATCCGAACTTTATGCTACGCAATTCAGGCACAACTGATTTTGTTTCCACAAAGTAATCCAAAGCAGAATCAGTTTTCTTCTGCCCTGGCACTGCTCCTTTTAAACAGATGAATGTGAACATTCTGAAGGTATTCTTTATTAATGATAACCAGATTTATTTAAATTATTGCTTATAAAACCAGGCAAGGAAGGGTGAGGCTGTGCTGAAGCTGCAAACTGCAGTCCTGTTTCACTACTTGTTTTGCCCTTGGCCACTAACTGAAATGCATCATTATTCCAGCCCCTCCTCCCACACACATCTGGCGTTATTATGAATGGCTGAAATGAGTGTATCTCATAAATTGCTGAATGTTTTATGCAAATATAAGTTTAGACTTATATTTTATATTTACGGTGTATTTATTATTATTTGTTAAATTTATTTGCCATCTATCTCGCCGTGGGATTACTCTAGATCGCTTGCAACCAAAACGGGAAAATGGCATGTAAAACATAACAGTGATAAAGTAATGGATCAATAGAATAAACAATGAAAAAAAAAACCCAATGATACAATAATATGAGAAAAAAAGATGGGAGCGAGGGGGAAGATGGGGTTTGCTATCAATCTCGTAGCCACCTCCATTGGGTCCCCAGGTCAACCAGCAGAGTCAAATCTTCAGGCTCTTATGGAAGGATAGGAGGATAGAGGCAAATCTCACCTTGGTGGATAAGATGTTCCAAAGGACAGGTGCTACAGCAGAGAAGACTCTTCTTTGGGATCACGATAGTCAGAATTTTTTGACCAATGGGATTTGCAGTGGGTCCTCTCCGCTAGCATGAGTGAGTCAACCTGTCCTAGTGGGACAAGTCATTCATCACATAGCCTGGACCTATGTCATTAAGAGCTTTACAGATCTTAATCAACATCTTGAACTGCACCCAGTTCAGAAGCAGACTGGTAGCTAGTGCAGCTCGTGGAGCAGAGGTATAATATGGGCTATTCTAGGGGCCCTTGCTATTGGACTTTGAACCAGCTGAAGCTTCCAACTTTTAGCTCTGATCTGACATGAAAATAGTGCACAGGTGAACCAAGTGACAAAACACTGATGAAGCCACATTATGTTAAAAGGAAAAAAAACAAACCCTAATCATTGTTTTTTTTAAAAAAAGTTTTATTGGTTTTTACAAATATTTTTGGGAAAAGGGTACATAGGTATGGAGAAAAATTTTGACAGCTACATCATACGGAAGGTGGTGCTTCCCCGGGATCTTACATCTCTTTCTTATTTTATATATATCAAAATATCATTATTACATACATATTAGCAGTTTAGGTTTGCCTCAAATTCTTTAACATCTTCAGTCATACTTTATATCACTTCTAACCATTTCATTATATTAACAATTGCAATGTGCTTTTAATTCATTTCTGTGACCTGAGTCTCATTGCTGCCTCCTCTCCCCTGTCTGTTGGCTGAGCCATGGCTCCTCCCCCTTTCATATCTTGTGCACTGTCTCTTATTCCGTCTAGAAGGGTCTTGTGTTTTTCCATGAAGGCTTCTGCCTCCACCACTGTATTAATTCTCACCCTACCACCCTCCCAGAAAATCAACAAGCCTTCTGGAACTAGCCATGTAAACCAGATATTTTTTTCATACAGTTTTTTAGTTAAAAAAAAGAATTTCTTCCTCTTATCTCTTATTCTTTTTGGTATCTGTTTTAGAATAGTTTTCTTTATCCTTATATCTTAAAAGTTCCCCCCTTTGAACCCCTAGAATCTCATCTCTTGTAGTCTTTCTAAAAAAATTAACATGGACTTCCCTTGGAACATTGTGTGTTCTAGCATATGCTGAGTTAATTCTATATATCAGATCAATATCCCACCCTAGCTGTTGTTTATCTCTTTTAACATAATCTGCTAACATTGTTATCATAGTCTCCCTTAAATCTTCACCCTCCGTTTCTGGTATATTTTGAAATCTAAGAAAGAACGACATCCTTTCAAATTCCATTTTTTCCATGTAGGTTTCAATTCCAATATTTTTTTTTTTTTGTAATGCCTTCACCTCTTCTCCCATCCCCACAGCACCCTCCTCCAGGGCATCAATTTTCTGTCTATTTTGTGAAGTCTGTTGTTGATTTTCTCTGAGTTGTTCCTTTAAATCCGCCAACTGCTTTTTAATTTCATCCTGTCCCTTTATAAGCATCTGGAACATTTGATGGAACATTTCTTGAGACTGCTGTTCCCCCTCAGAAGCTTTAGGTTGTAGAAAAGAAGATAATTGTGTTTGTTGGGGGACAGGGCTTGAGACAGAGGATGTTGGAGCCGATGCTGGTTTAGGTGGGGGGGGGGCTTCTTTGCAGGCATTGCGAAACTCAGAGAGAGTTATAAGTTTAGACAAGAAAAATGGCGTCTGCAGAAGTGCACCGCCGGGCGAGGTCCACAGGCAGGCAGAGTCCAATGTGGGATATTAGTCTTTCAATACAGCTCCCCGTCAGTTAAAGTCGATTTTTCCCAATCCAAGGAAGGTTATATGTAGAGATGCCTCTAGAGCCGTGATGGCGAACCTATGGCATGCGTGCCACAAGTGGCACGCGGAGCCATTTGTCAGGGCATGCGAGGCGCTGCCCTGTCAGCTAGCCAGCGCGCATGTGCGCGCTGGCCAGCTGAGTTCACCTTTTTAAGTGACTTTTAAGTGACTTCTTTAAGTGACTTCCGGGTTGCTCGGATGGTCGTTTTAAGCGCTCTGAAGGCTTCAGGGAAGCCTCGGGACGGCCCCTGAACAGGCACGAGACGTGCGTCTCCATCGCCCGGGCCCGGATCGCCTCCGCCGTGCGGCGCCTCAGGCTCGGTGTCCTTGCACCCGGCCTTCACATTGCTGCCGCCGCCGCTACCACCGCCGCTAGGACGGGCTCGGCCGAAGGGAAGTCCGTCAGGCCTCGGCCGCGCCGCCCTCGCCTCCTCCTCCTCTAGCCGCGCCATCGCAAGGATTAAGGCGAAGGGGGGGGGACGGGGAAAGCGAAGAGGGCTTTGCATGATTTTTTTGCCTTCTCCAGGCTCCAGAGGCTTTATAGGAGCCTGGGGAGGGCGAAAAGAGCCTCCCCCGCCCCCCCCCGGAGGCTTCATGGAACGTCCGGAGGCTTCCCTTACTACATCGCAAGGATTAAGGCGAAAGGGGGTGGACGGGGAAAGCGAAGAGGGCTTTGCATGATTTTTTCGCCTTCCCCAGGCTCCAGAGGCTTTATAGGAGCCTGGGGAGGGGGAAAAGAGCCTCCCCCGCCCCCCCCCCCGGAGGCTTCATGGAACGTCCGGAGGCTTCCCTTACTACATCGCAAGGATTAAGGTGAAAGGGGGTGGACGGGGAAAGCGAAGAGGGCTTTGCATGATTTTTTCGCCTTCCCCAGGCTCCAGAGGCTTTATAGGAGCCTGGGGAGGGCGAAAAGAGCCTCCCCCGCCCCCCCGGAGGCTTCATGGAACGTCCGGAGGCTTCCCTTACTACATCGCAAGGATTAAGGCGAAACGGGGGGGACGGGGAAAGCGAAGGGGGCTTTGTTGTCCTCCTTCTCCTCCTTTCCCCCTCCGGCTCGAACGCGGCGCCGGCAGGCAGCGAACGAGTCGGAGCCTGCTGACTGGAGGAAGAGGGTGAGGCAGGTCCTGTGAAAGGTGGCAGCAGCGGCGGCAAAAGTCGTAACTCGGCGGCGGGCCGCCCCGGCTGGGAGACAAAGGAAGGGAAAGGCGGCAGGCAGCCGAGTTGCGACTATTGTCGCCGCTGCTGCCGCCGTTCACAGGACCCGACTCTCACCCTCTTCCTCCAGTCGGCAGGCTCCGACTCGTTCGCTGCCTGCCGGGCCCCGGCGCCACGTTCGAGCCGGAGGGGGAAAGGAGGAGAAGGAGGACAACAACCCCCCCTTCGCTTTCCCCGTCCTCCCCCTTTCGCCTTAATCCTTGCGATGGCGCGGCTAGAGGAGGAGGAGGAGGCGAGGGCGGCGCAGCCGAACCCTGACGGACTTCCCTTCGGCCGAGCCCGTCCTAGCGGCGGTGGCGGCGGCAGCGATGTGAAGCCTGAGGCGCCGCGCAGCGGAGGCAATCCGGGCCCGGGCGATGGAGACACACGTCTCGTGCCTGTTCAGGGACCGTCCCGAGGCTTCCCTGAAGCCTTCAGAGCGCTTAAAACGACCATCCGAGCAACCCGGAAGTCACTTCCGGGTTGCTCGGAGGGTGGTTTTAAGTGTTCCGAAGGCTTCAGGGAAGCCTCCGGACGTTCCCTGAAGCCTTCGGAGGGGGTGGGGGGGCTCTTTTCGCCCTCCCCAGGCTCCTATAAAGCCTCTGGAGCCTGGGGAAGGCGAAAAAATCATGCAAAGCCCTCTTCGCTTTCCCCGTCCCCCCCGTTTCGCCTTAATCCTTGCGATGTAGTAAGGGAAGCCTTCGGACGTTCCCTGAAGCCTCCGGAGGGGGCGGGGGGGGCTCTTTTCGCCCTCCCCAGGCTCCTATAAAGCCTCTGGAGCCTGGGGAAGGCGAAAAAATCATGCAAAAATGGGCGCGTTGTGCGCGCATGCGCACTGGGGGCGCCTTGCATTATGGGTGCGGCACGCCCGCACACGACCCCCCCTGCGCTCCCCCCACTTGTGGCACGCGAGCCAAAAAAGGTTCGCCATCGCTGCTCTAGAGTTTACTGGGGTATAGTAATTCCAAACTAGAAGATTTTTCAAAAGCGACAGTTCATTTATAGCGGCAGTAAAAAAGGGGGAAGAAACGCCATTTTGGCTCAGCCCTCCTAGGAGATCGGAAAGCAACCATTCAAAAAGTTTCCATTCATAGTTTATAAGGTCAGCTCACATTCTTTCTTTCGCAATTGTTCTAAAGAGTCATTGTCCCATTGCTTGAAAGTGAATATCAAAAGAGTTTTTTCCCCCAATTCTCTCTCTCTCCTCCGAGAGTGAGATCGTGTAAAGCCGCTTTTCCGAGGGGGGGGGAACCCCTCTCCAATCTTAACACTTTACCAAGATCGAAGAGTCTTAAGAAAGCTGCTAATCCTTATTTAGTTATTGTTCAGAAAAGCAAAAAAAAGACCCCGGGGGAACTCCCCCCTCACCGCATTTCAGCTGTTGCCTTCACGTAGAGCGTTTCTTCCGATCTCCTCAGGACGAAGGCGCGTGTGGCATTGCGCACCCCTTAATGCCTCCCGGTGCCTAGGGTAAAGCAAGCCGCCCCCTCAGCAGGACGCCCCTACAAGGCACCCTGTGCCCCCCCCTGGATCAGGGGGAGTCCACCAGGACGGCGAACGGCGGACAGCATGTCCGTCGTCCCCAGAAACTGGAAGTGGAATCCCAAACCCTAATCATTGTTGTTTAGTTAAACGGTTGCAACATGCATTTGCAAAATTATTAATCAAAGTTGATGCCAAAAGTGAGGATGTCATTTTAACTACGTATCTAAGTTGGTCTTGTTTTTATTAATGAAAATAATACAAGCCTATGGATGCCTACTGCCGAGCTTTAAGGATGTACAGGATTATGGGCAGAATCACCACTTTAAAACAGTACTTTCCTATTTATTGAAATAAAAGGAAAAATCATCCAGTCATACTAAGTTGTTTTGAGAAAACTTGAGAAACATTTCAACTTCTACTGTATGCAGGACATCATGATCTTTATTTGAGGCTGATATACTTTTCAAATGGTTTAATACTTCAGAGACACCTGCCTGAACATTGCTAGGCTACACACCAAGATATTTAATTAAACGTGCATGTCAGTTCCCAGCAACTCTGGGCTGTTGACTTAAGTGTTGTCAGGGGAGGAGAATCTGGAAAATCCCATTAGAGCAGAGTACAGGTAATTCTCAATTTACATTTGAACCCACAATTTCTATTGTTAAGTGAGACATTTGTTAAGTGAGTTTTGTCCCATTTTATGACCTTGCTTGCCACAGCTGTTAAGTGAATCATGAATCTCGTTTCCCTGTTTACTTTGCTTGTTGGATTGCAAAAAGGTGATCACACAGCAACGGTCTAAGTATGAACTAGTGGCCAAGCAGCTGAATTTTGATCACATGATCACGGGGGGGGGGATCCTAACAAAGGTTGTGACTGTGAAAAAACGGTCCTAAGTCACTTTTTTCCAATGCCGTTGTAACTTTGAACGGACACTAAATGAGCTATTGTAAATCGAGAACTACCTGTAGGAAAGCAACAGAGCTATGGGGGGTGGCGGGGGGGGGGGGGAAACAAGCCTCGTCGCTCCGTTTTTCGGTACAACGAAAGGAAAAATCGCTTCTCCTTTGTCAGAATAAAAGAACATTTATGCTTTAAGGAAAACCTTACATGCATGGAACAGGGGAGACAATAAGGTTTCCTTGGGTGAAGCATGTCTAGACCATCACTTTCCACGCTTGACTACACGCGCCCTACGAGAACCGCCTCCTCCTTCCGTTCTCGCTTTAAAAAAAAAAAAGCTTGCAAGACCTGCTCAACCGTCTCTGACTGCTCTCGCGCGCCCTACGTCACGGCTCCTCCTCCCCCCCTTCCCTCCTCCTGTTCACGCTTGGCGACGTTACCTCCGCTTCCTACCCGGAAGGAACGGAGGACGATGGCGGCGGAGCCTATGGGGCAGCAGTGGGTGCTGGTGGAGATGGTCCAGGCCTTCTATGAGGTGAGCGGCTAAGGTGGCTGCCCTGAGGGGTTTGTGACTGTCACTTCCAGCTCCTCCCCCCCCCCCCCGCGGGAGTCCGAAAGCTCAGGCGATATTGCATGTCATCTCCCCGCCCCCCCCCCCCCCCCCAAACTAAGAGCCATGGCTGAAAAAGGCTCGGGACTTAAGGGAAGGGAAGATGGTCCGGTCATTGTTAAGGACGGATGGAGGGGGGTAAAAGGGACTTGGGCTAGGAGGCGAAGGCATGGTGGTGTTGGTTACATTCGGGGAAATGTATTGTGGGGATTCGCTACCCTGTACGTGACCCCAACAAATGAAGCGAACCGGAGGATTTATTTACCCACTTATTACAATTGCTTTTAGGGTTTGTCCGTTCCTGGGATTAGATTTTGACAAATGCCTGGAAGTTTTTATCTTATGTCTTTCCAATATCCCTCTCCCTCCCCCATTTCTTTATGTTTTGATTTTGATTTTGAAGGAAGCCCATGGTTTGCTCAAGTGTAAAGTTACTTTTCCGATATCGGCCTCTTCCAAATGCATCTTGATATCTTGGCTTTAGATCAGGCAAGATGCTGTTGCTCAAGAATTATTACTATCTTCCTACATCCATTCTTGAAATGCCACAATATCTATAATACGTATGGGTATTGTTTTGAAAATTCTTGTTCAGTTTTGCACAAAATGAAAATATGTCTTATTTCTATGGATGTGTTACTAAATATATCTTAGAAAAACACAAAAATAATTAGTTTGTAATGATAAGGACGCTTCCTAGAAAATGTCACCCTCTCTGGTCTACTTAAAGGGGTACTTAAATGCTTCCATTTTATTTATTTTGTTAGACTGATTTAATTCACTGAATTTTGTTTGTGGATTTATATTAGCTGTGACTGATTCATGTTCTAATGTTGAAAGTTCATTTAAAAATAAGATTTAGAAGTTTATACCAGAGAAAACCAACATTCATAACATATGCAGATGGCAAGGATCCAAATGTGGGTTAAATTGCTAATAGTATAATTCTAAAGGCTAGATAATGCTATAATGGCCAAATACAACCAAAGAAACTTGCGTTAATGTCATCCTTAACCAGGGAAGCTTTCTAGATGACTTTGGACCTATTCATGCTTGCTTTCATCTACCTCATGAGAGGGTTATTTTGGAGGAAAGTTAAAGAAAACTGTTTTGTATCCTTTCTTTGGTTCTTGTAGAAAAGATAGAAAATAAATTCATGCATGCATACAAATACACACACACATATACACAAACAGGTAGGTAGGTAGAACCAAGAATTTAAATCAGGTTGGTTGTTAGGTTGGGGTGTATTTTATTTCCAGAAACATGACCATATGATTTGTAGCTATGAGCTATGAACTTAATGCTCCACCAGTACATAGATTGTTAGCTGAGAAACTTTCTGATCTATGCTTTAGGAATGGAGATGTCCATTTAATCTGTTTAGTTCTACAAAGTAAGTATGTTATGAATTCATTTAATGCTGGTCAGCATAGTCCTGTATGAATTACTTAAATACATTTTGAAATGTATACATTTCTACCTTGTGATTTTGGAGGACATTACATGAGAGGACAGAGATTATAAAACACTGCACTCACAGTGGGCATTCACTCACAAGCACAAATTTGTTTTCTAACCAGGTATTGGGCACTGAAGTCTTGGCAGAGGTCTGAAATAAAATCCATCAGGATCATAGAGTTCTAAAACTATGATTCAAAATTTAAAATCATATTAGTTTTATTAGCCTCAGATTAGAGTTCCAGCTGTAGGCAGTTTAGTTTGCAGCTTCAAAGTTATAGAAGTTTTTGCATCCCAATGAGGCATGCATAAAAATAGATGCAGTCCTTTTTCAGTATCCCTAATGAATTTTCCTCAGTCATATTCTGTTTCAAAATTCATTCTTGCAATCATATAAGTTGTGTTTCAAATAGAGCTTCAGCATTGCAGAAATTGCCTGTTTGTTACGTGTGCTTTTTGAAATAACTTAGGTTGTTCATTAATAATTTCTCCTTTTTTGTTGTTTAATTTCTAGGCTCCAGCGTACCATCTTATTTTAGAAGGTATTCTGATCCTATGGATAATCAGACTGCTTTTCTCTAAAACATACAAACTTCAGGAGCGATCTGATCTTACACCTAAGGTCTGGATTTCTAAAATTCTCTCTTTTCACCAACTTACCCATCCGTACAGATACACAAACATATATATAGTAGCTATAAAGTCTATATACCCCCTGTTAAAATGTCAGGTTTTTTAAATATAAAAAAATCAGACCAAGATACATCACTTCAGAATATTTTCCACCTTTAATATAACATATAAGCTGAACAATTTAATTGAAAAACAAACTGAAGTATGAGTAATGCCAAAAATAGTGACATTGTACTTGCTGCAAGAAGCCCTGGGGATATAAAGAGGGATGCATGTCTTTCATTGACCAGTCAGTGCCAAGCATCTCAGCATCTAAAAAGGAGGATTATCTCCTTTTCATAGTATAATTATTTATTTTATAGTTTCTAGGCATAGTTGGATTTTAATGTTACAATTTTGTGTGTTGTTTCATCTGTTCATCAAAGACTGTTGTAGAAGAAATTTTTTGTTGTTAGTTGCGAAGTCGTGTCTGACCCATTGCGACCCCATGGACAACGCTATCCATGGGGTTTCATGGCAAAGATACTGGAGTGAGTTGCCATTTCCTTCTCCGGTGGACCATGTTTTGTCAGAGCCTTATGCTATGACCTGTCCATCTTGGGTGGCCCTGCACAGCATAGCTCATAGTTTCATTGATCTACGCAAGCTCTTTTGACATGACAAGGCAGTAATCCATTAAGGGATAAGAAGAAGAAATTTAGTTCAGTTCAAAAGCATACTGGCTAGTTAACTTACTAATATGTTCTAAAATTATGTAAAAGTTGTGCAAAAAGAAGTTTTTATAATAGATACAACAACCAAGCAGTATTTCTAATATTCTTAGAAGAACTATGAATTATATAAAGGAGAATTTAAGGGAATGGCATAAAACTACCTTTAGTAGATTTAAAATGAACATGATTTCAATCTCAGCCTAATCTATTTTAGTTCTTACAAATTTTGTGTGTGTGTGAATTGCTTAGACCCAACTTTTCATCCTTTTCATAATAACTTGGGGTTAAATTGTTGGACTAGGACAAGAGTAACCCAAGTTCAAGTCCACTCTCAGCTATAGATGCTCAGGGAGTGACCTTGGACTACAGTAATGTAAGAGAAGAAAAGGCAAAGCATGAGGACAGTGTCAAGAGAGGAATCAGCCTGGAGTTGTTACATTCCCACAAGTAATCCAAGCGCAGCCCCCCTTGAATTCCATTAACTCTATCTACCATCAGTTTGGTGATGTTAGTTGAGTACATTCTTGTATTTAGGCATGAGCAATAAATCAGCTTAACTGGAATTTAACATATGATCCTGATTCTTCTCACCTGACAAGTAGTCACTTCCTAGGATTCTTGTTATAAAAAAAAATTGAAGGGGGGTCTGCTATATATTCCTGCTTGAGCTTTAAGAGGAAAGACAAGATATAGCTATCTATTAAATAATACATTGCTCAGTACTTCTGTTTCTATTTGTAATAGGAAAAGGAAGAGTTGATTGAAGAATGGCAGCCAGAACCTCTTGTTCCTCCAGTACCAAAAGATCACCCAGCACTGAACTACAATATTGTTAAAGGGTAAATTTGGATTATCATAACTTCATATTATACTTACAGCTCAGTTTTTTTTTTACATGTTTACAAGAAATATAACTGCGTTGGAAGGTATATATTTCCAGCAGATATGTTTAGGATTGTGAGCTTGATCATTTTGTAGAATAATTATGGATTGTTATCTTGCAAATTCAGAGAACTGGGTTCAGCACAAATTTAAATTGTAATGTTAGACTTGAGTTGTGAAAGATATCAAGTAGGTATAATAAATTACTTCATTTTTATCACTCTGCTTAACAGATAAAATAAGCATACCTGATGGTCCTTCAAAATCCTGGTGAAATGAAAAAAATCTGGTTTCTTTGGAGTTGAACAGATTGTCTCAGAAGTTGAGCTAAATTGTTATTGGTAGGCTGTGGTTTGGTTAAACTAAAACCGAACACTTTTTAGTTGTTCCAAATGTTGGCTAAAAAGTTTGGCGGGATCTCACAGGGCAAGCAAGACCATCCTGGTATGCTCCACCAATCTTTCTAATTGGTTATGCCTTGCTTCAAACAAGGTGCCTAGCTGTCTGCTCCTCTCTCAGTCTTTCTTTCTAGTATGTCCCTTTAAGGGAGATCAAGTGGGCCAATTGGATACCAATTGTCTGAAACACTTCTACCTAGAATTCATATATTTTGGACCTGTTTTCTGTTTTGGTCACCTGGAATCAGCTGCTCTGGACACTGAATGCATAAAACAATTTACATGTTCCTGTTATTAATTTACTCAAACATTATTAGAACTAGTAATTCCAGGTTTACTTAATTTATTAAATTTTTCAGTAATAACAGGCATTATCCACTTAAAGGGTATTATATCTCAGGATAAGACAGGTAATTTTAGATACTCCTAAATGGTATTTTCTATTCCATACTTACTTTAACACTTCCTTGTTAATTGAGTGGTAGAGCCTGTGCTTTGACTGCAGGACATCTGAGATTCAAACTCTGCACATAACGCTGCAAAATTTATCCACAGTCCTGGCAAGATGCTATCAGTCATTGTAGACTATATTGGGCTAATATGACTTTGGTAGCTTTCTGGGTTTTTTTCTTCTAATAAACATAGAAAAGGGAAAATTATTTACAGTAATATTTAAAAGGACAGTTTCTATAATAAAGGGGGATTTTAACTACTGCTCTTTTCTTAAACTAATTCTCTACCATAGGCATCAAATATTTAATTTGTCCTCTTTTTTTCTTTCAAATTTATATGTGCCCAGTTAAATAGAACCTTGCTGAATCCATCCAGCGTGCGCATGCCTGCAGCATATTTAAATACGATTTTTTTTCCATCTGGATTTTATGGAACCTTCAGAGTTCCATAAGAACCTGAATGTTTTCCATTAGACTAGGGCTACACACAAATTTTAGGTTGAGAGTTATATATTACCTTGAATATTGTAAAAGGAGCAAAGCCAGAAGGGAAGAAATGAATGATCAAGAGAAAAATAAAATGTGATGTACCTTACATTTACTCTATCTTAACTAACGTAAAGTAAAAGTATCCATGGGCATTTAATATGTCCCCTTCAAGCACATCAAAAAGCATATGACAACTGTTTGGAAGTTCTGGCTATAGAGAGAGTTTTATGTTACCCATCTCCACATTCAACTGATGAACATTATAATATCAAAGAATTGTGCAACATAAATCATAACCCAACTTCCTTAATATTGAAAAAACATAATAGTACAGCAACTTCTCTTAAAACATAAACCACAATTCTACTAGCCCAGCACTCATTCTGACCTTTTCCTTTAAATATAAGTCATTTTTGGTACAGTATCTCCAAATAACAGCACACCAAAAAGTTCTTCCAAATGAAAGGGAGATCAGAGGCACTATAGCCAAATTTCAAGCTACCTATCAACTGCTATTAACACACTTACTTTGTCTAAACCAGCATGTTTCATTATTTATAACAGTTGACTATTTTTCATTTACATATTTCTTTCCAGATTAAGTTCTTAATATTCCCAAGTAGCATTTTAGAAGTTCTAGAAGCTGCATTTCCAACACATGTTAAAGATTTTATTATTTTCTTGTTTGGTTTCTATTATTTTTACATTAAGTTTAAAGATAATTTCATTTCACTTAAGTGTTTTTTGATGTTTATCAGTTATCCTTTATTTTGAAACATAACAAAAATATACTAAAATTTAAGTTTGGTCTATTTCACTATTCAAATCATTCATGATGTTCAGGTTCACCAATCTCATTAAAGAGGTTTGGAAGACCGCACTGCTTGAATTCCTGTGTCATAAAATATGTCCATGAATTTTATTCTCTATAACTGAAAAAGACTATGTCTAAAAATTAGCACTAATTCAGCACAGCAATTTATTATGGTACCCCATATAAGTACAAATATAATTTTGTCATGCTGCCATTTATTGTTTGAGATCATTTATACAGTTTTAAAGAATGTAGTATTTTTCTTTAAGACATGATGCAATCCTGCATTAAAAGGCACTTATTCTGCTAGAGTAAATCTAGCCGCATACTGTACTCAGAAAGAAAACATGTCATAGTTAATATTAATATTGTATTCATCATATTGATGTATTCCATGCATATAATTTACTATATAAAATGGCATTCTCAAAAACATTTTGGCATTTATTTGAAACAGTGATTAAACCATGAATTGCTCAGAAATTTTCCTGACTTAAACCGATAACAGAGTAACATAAGGAAATACAAATATAATATGACATCCTTATATAAAGAATGTGAAGCGATGAATGTTACTTAGAATAGAAAGAGAGCTTAGAGGTGTACTGAAATTCCTGTGACTTTTAAAACTTATGGCACAGTAAACAAGTATCCTCAAAATTTAATGTTTAAAGGAATAATCCTTCCTATGCATAGTTATGATGAAGCTCCATTAATTCAATTGTATTAAGTTCTGAGCTAGGAAGCGTAGCATCTAAGCATTTTTTTCAGAAATTAGATTCTATGTGAATAATGAAAATAGATGTTGCAATGTCAGCCAAAAGCATTGCTTTGTCAACTTACTTCTGAGCACAAGTTTGCCCAATTTCAATGATTCTTGTGATTGTCAAAACTGACAGGCATTGATGCATTTTTTTCCTTGGGATTTAAGCCATAATGTGTGGCAATATGTATTGAATGGCACTTTGATAAATTAAGGTAGAATATTCATAAGACTGCTTCTTGTCACAGTCTCTTGCTAGATGACTGCTTTCAAATGAGTTTTATCTCTAGTTTATTTGACTGACTCTAACCCCTTAGCTTGAATAGATTCTTCAGAGATTTAATTAAAATTAACTCATCCCTTAATCCTTGAATTAAGCAGTGAAACAAATTTTCAAACACACTGAATGTTCTTAAGTGACAGGGTAACTTTTCCTTAGGATGTAATTTTGATATATATTTTCTGATAGCATTATTGTTGCTCAACTAAAATGCTTCTCTTTCAAAAAAATGAAATATGTGCCCAAAATTCTGAAAAGTATTCCAAGAAAAGTAGTATAAAGCATCACTATCAGCAATGACGAGGTTTCTTTGGAATTTAACAACAGATTAAGTGATTCATTAGAACAAAGATGTTCGTATTAATAGCATAAAGAGCAAGTATTCTTAACTAAGATATAGATCTCTACATCAAACAGTATCCCCACATTTAGATACAGTACCAGATTGGAGAATACTACTGTTGTTTTTTTGTATTCAACAATACTTTGAGCATCTAAATCTGTTCTAGTTGTCCAAATTTGTTCACTTTGCGTTTTTTTCATACTTTAAGGCCTCCAACTCACAATATTATCGTGAATGACAAGGAATGCATAAACTTTGCATCATTTAATTTTCTTGGGCTTTTGGATAATGAAAGACTTAAAGTAAGTACCTCCATAGATCTCATTGGGTAGCCTTTGTGTTAAAAGAACTATTTGAATAACGCATGGATGCTTATAATCTTTTGGAATGTAATTGTGACTAGTATTTCTTCTCCTTGTATAAAATCTGTGTTGATTTCTCTTAGTATTACATTCATTTAAAAGAGAGCCTATAGAGTGCACATACCCAGAAAAAAACCCAAGGATAATTTGTAGTAATAGGAAGTATTGTGCTGGACTAAAGAGAAGTTAGAGTACACATCTCCATTTAGATTATGGTAAATCAAGTCTCATTTTCAAAATAGTCCAGCAGCCTTGTGACAGTGAGTGTGTCCATAGCATGCATGCTTGTATACATATGTGATCATCATGTTACTCCTTGTTGGACAAGCAATATTATATGAAGTAGAGAAAAGGAATTAGATGTAATAAACAAAAAAATGTAAATAAAGAAGATAAAAGAAAAAAAATGTAACTCAATCTAAATTATACCAACATTATGCACTGTACCTCTTTGTATGTTTAGTTTTTTCAAACCTGTCTTGCTTCTCCCATATCTGTATTAATACATATAATAATCAATGCATATATCTTTAAAAAATATTTTAGAAAATACAGTGGTAGAAAAAGTAAAGGAACCAAAATGATACTCTTTAAGGCATCAGGCAAAAGATTTATTCTTTACACACATAAGTTATAAGTTGTATGTTATATGTAATAAGTTGCACCTTCTATACCTGCAACCTTATCATTTTAGTGTTCTCAAATATTTATGATTTCCTTTTCATCAGCATTTTAATTCTACTGTTCAATATTAGAGTGCCGTCACAAATTTTTAAAAATACATCTACCAGCAATTTCACTTCAATTTTATACCAAATTATTTTATTTGTTTAATTTGTAGTGCTATTCATGGTTCTCTTTGTCAGCCCCCCCCCTTTTTTTTTCATGGAATAAATTTTATTTCCCCAGCAAAGAATGTTACCTCTTCACCATCATCTTTTACTTAAGATTGTCAAAATTCAATCCACATATGTTATGTGAGATGATAGGATGTCAGAATGAAAAGAATAGTATCTCTGGTCCCATATACTATCTTATATGAGCCCCAGGAGATTACTGTACTCTTTGGGGAATGCAGAGTGAAGTTATGTATAATAATAGTGGTGATAGGAAAGAAACAATGTAATTACAATATCAATGTAGTAATGATTTTATTCTACAATATGATTACATGTAACATGATTTTCTTCTTATACCTCTTTAAAGAATGCAGCCCAGGCATCTCTGGCAAAATATGGTGTTGGCACATGTGGCCCGAGAGGATTTTATGGCACTTTTGGTAAGTATTGCATCTTTTTCAATATAGATTTGAATGTAATAAGAATTACTTTGATTTTAATTTTACAAGAACGAATTGAAGCTGGGAAAGCCTGGCGTTAAATTGTTCATACAGCTTCTGAAGTTCTTTACAATAATCTTGGTTTTTAACCAAGCAGAATAATTTAGTGTATTTATCAACTTGGGCAGTTTGCTGCTTTTTCTAAAGTCAGGATCCTTTATGAGCAAGTTAATAAGCATTGGTCCTTATTCAGATTCTTAAGTCAGGCAACATAGAAGCTTAATAAATAATTATTAGTCTCTATTCTTAACTCCCCTCCATTCAGAAAATTGTCTGTTTATTCCTATTCCTATTTATTACTATGGTTGGTCACACAATCACCCTGAAGTTTAGACTGGATTTACCTATCAAGTCCTTCACAAGGATGTGGGATGATGATGGTAATAATGATGATGATTTTATCCTGCTTTTTATATATTTTGACCACCTGAAAGTGATGAGTATGCCTAATATTCCTGCCTCCTATTTTGTCCTTAACCACCACCGTGTAATCCTTTGAGATGTATTGGGCTGAGAGAAAGTGACTGGCCCAAAGACAACCAGCTGGCTTCATGCCTAAGGGAGTCCTAAACCTGATAGTCTCCTGGTTTCAAGGCTGCTGGGACCTTAACCACAACACTAAACTCTTTTTTAAAATTCCTAATTGTTATTTTCTTTAGCCAGTTATCAATCCATAAAAGGGCATGCACTCTTCTCCTATGATTTCTAAGTTTATTCAAGAGCAGTTGATGCACGGAAAGAGAGACTTTATCGAGGCTTTTAAAAAGGATTAATGATTCATACACATTCCACCAGCAGTGGACATGTAATTTTCTGCATACTGCTGTTTAGCCAAAAAAAATGCTGGATGGCATGCTGAGCTTTAATTATGCCCTCCTTATGATCCTGATGAAGATTTACTTGCTTTTTGTTTAATTTCCATAGCTGTGGAAGTGTTATATAGCGAGATTTAAATGTTGAAGATTGAAATCTCTAATATTGCTGTGCTGTGTTCAGAGAGACCACAAGAGGGCAGTATACTGACTGGCTTTAAATTAGTTTTTTTTACACAATAATGCAAATACTTTAAAATAATATATTTTTGTGATGATCATGCTATTTTAATTTAGGCCTGAAACATAAGATTTTTGTAATTCAAATCCTAATATGAAAATCCCAATCTATGCTTAATCATAAAATCCACTGTATATCTTTTTAAAGATAATACTATGGACCTAAGCATTCACATTATCTTCATGGACTGATTCTCTGGACGTATAAATCTTGTGAATGCTTGTATTCATGATTTTGGCACTACATATGAATTGATCATTTATTGATTGTTTAAGAACTGCCATGATAAGTGTTTATAACTCTGGAATCCGAAATGTCTTTAACCAAAAAAAGGTCTTAGCTTTATTGTAAATAGATTAATGACTGTGGGGGAAAATCCTCTTCCTATTAGGAAACATTAGGAAAGTAAGTGAAAACAAAACTGCTTCTTTACAGAAATCAGTGATACGTATGTATCTTGAATACTGGGTATTGTTCTGAATACTGGGTATTGTTCATGAAACTTGGTTGTTCTTATATATTTATTTGCAGTCCTGGAGCTTATGTTTACTTTATTAGTGGTGGAGTTTAAGGGACAAAAGCAGAACAGTGAATAAGTTTAACCTTGTTAAGCATTTTAACTGTAACTCATAGTATGTGAATGGTCTGGATAATTCTGCTATTGTTGCATTGGGGATATTTAAAGGAGGCCTTCATAAATACAGCTGCATATATAGATGACTTCAACAAAGCCTGGACCTTGCATTAGTAATAATATTTAGACTTCCTCTAAATATAGAAAAGTTTGCAGAAAACATTTTTGTAGTAGAGACAGCACTGAACAGAATATTCACATGGTGAATGCTCTAGTAGTTATTGTAAAATATTATTAGGACTATGATGTGAAGTTGAAGAATTGGATCAGTTAATATTTATTTATTTATTTTATTGAATTTATAGACCGCCCCCTCTCCCCGAATATATGTTCCTCTGCTTTCTGTATGGAAATAAATAATAATAGTGTCGTCTATAGAGATTCTCAGTCATCCAGGTCATGGTTGTCCCAAATGTGCTTTTCAAAAGGCAACTGGATTTTCTTTTCTTTTTTTTCCTTGAAGATGTTTCACTTCTCATTCAAGAAGCTTCTTCAGTTTTGAACAGCATTTTTGGGATAATAATCAGAGGTGGGTTGCTCCCGGTTTGGCTGAACCGGTAGTGGTGGCAGCTCCGCCCACTTGCCCGGACGCTTCTACGCATGCATGCGCGAGCACGAGCAAACCAGTAGTAAACCGGTTAGGAACTCACCACTGATAATAATACTGTCTCATTTCCAATACTAAAGAACTTTGAATTGTGAATGGGTTTTTCATTGTGTCTGTAATCTTTAATACAGTATTTGTGAGATTTTAAAGCCAAAATTCTGCTCATTAATGTGTGAACACTTCCTAAACAGATGTGCATTTGGAACTGGAGGAGCAACTTGCCAGATTTATGAAGACGGAGGAAGCTATCCTATATTCCTATGGATTTGCTACAATTGCCAGTGCTATTCCTGCCTATTCAAAACGGGGAGACATTTTGTTTGTGTATGTACATATTCTTGATATTAAAAAAAACACCAAATAATCTGCAAAGAATTCTAATTGTTAAAGATTAAATGTTTAAACATCAATTTTATGATCAAGTAAGATTACCGAATGTATTAATTAGCATATGCTTATTTAAAAAGCTTTTCCATAAGAAAAAAGGTTTTAGTGAAATTGGGGATAATTTTTCAAAGCTCATTTAAATTATTTAAGTTTTATTTAAGAACTCATTTGATCTTGTTAGTTTCAAAGCAGTGCCTTGATATTTTCAGATGCTTGTTAAACTACAATTTTAATCATTTATGAAATACTTTTAAAATGACTACTTCTTAGAATAGATTGCTGTTTCAAAATCAACTCTTAAAAATTACTAACAGCTGTTCAAATGCTTTGTCAGTATTCCCATAGGCTATAGTCAAGGAAAAAGTGCAGTTGACAAGAGTGATTAAAATAAATTAATATCAGACAAGAATTTCATCTAGGAAATTTTTGTTGAATTGCTTATGTTTGTCCTGAGCCTATAACTATAATCTTATGCATACTCTCAAAAGTAAATACTGAGTTCAATCAAATTTGTTTTCAAGAAGGTGTGTAGGATTGCAGCGATTTTCATGGGTGTAGGTATGCTGGTCTTGTTGTATTTGGGTCTTTTCCCATGTAAGATTGAGATTGTCTAGGCAACGTTTCGGCGAGGTCTCACTCGCTATCTTCAGGCTGGTGTTTTCGGCTTTGTGTTTGTGTGAGTAAAGCATGGTAGGAGCTGCCGTCTTTCTATAAATCTTAATGGGGGTGTGTGGAGTGCTGGCTTTGTTTAAGCAGGTGGATTGATTGGCGGTGTGGTTGTATCATGATTGGTAGATTGGTGCTGATTGGTGCTGGCTGTATATCTGTTGTTGTTTTGTGTTGTAACAGCCTGGGTGGTGGGTGGAGATCATTTGTTGACTAGGGCTGGTTTCCAGATGTCTGGTAGGTGAGAGGTATCGTCATGTTTATTCATGCTGTGGGGGTGTTTCTCTATTTCGATAGCTTCCATAATTATTCTCTTGTTGAAGTGTTCAGTTTTGGAGATTAATTTTCTTCCTTCAAAATTAATTTCATGCCCTGTAGCTTTAAGGTGCTGGAAAAGGGAGGAAGTTTTTTCTTTTTTTCTTACTGCGTTCTTGTGTTCTGCGATGCGTGCATTTATTCTCCTGTTCGTTTGTCCTATGTATGTTGCAGGGCAGATTTTGCATGGTATTTCGTAGACTCCTTGGTTTTCTAGCTGGATTTTGTCTTTGGGGTTTCTTAAGATGTTGGCTATTTTTGGGTCAGTGTTGAAGGCTGTCTTGATATTGTGTTTGTGGAGTATTTTTCTGATTTTATCTGTGGTGCCTTTGATGTAAGGGAGGAGGGCGATGCCGTTGTCCTGTTCTGTGTCTCGATTCTTGGGGGGAGTCTCCCTTTGGATTAGGTTGGTAATTGTTTTTCTTTGAAATCCGTTGGAGATTAATATGTTTGTGAGAGTGTGTAATTCAGTTTTCAGGTGGTCTTTGTCAGCTAGGCGTTTGGTTCTGGAGATGAGGGTCTGTGCAGGGTGATAATGGGATTGTGCGCTTAAGTAGCAGTTGGTGTGTGTTTTTTTCCGGTAGATGGTGTGTCCCAGGGAGACATTGATTTTTTTGTAGATTAGGACGTCCAGAAAGAGTTGGTTGTTTGCTTCTATTTCCATAGTGATTTCCATAGATAGATAGATATATGTATGTTTTCGTAGATTTTCACGGGTACAGGTATGCAGGTCTTGGCATATTCGGGTCTTTTCCTGTGTAAGATTGAGAGTATCTTGGCGACGTTTCGACAAGGTCCCACTCGCCATCTTCAGGCTGGTGCCTTCGGCTTCATGCTTGTGAGAGCAAAGCGTGATCGGAGCTGCCGTCTTTCTATAAATATTGGTGGGAGGGTGTGGAGTGCTGGCTTTGTTGCTGTAAGTGGAATGGTTGGCTGTGTTGTAACATTGTGATTAGTTGATGGAGTTGATGTGTGCAGATTAGTTGGCTGTGTGCCTATTGTTCTTTTGTGTTGTAACAATCTGGGTAATGGGCTGTGTGATGACATCCTGAGCTCTATTGTAGTGATATCCTGAGTCCTGTGCTGCAACCTCCTGGGTTTTGGCTGTGTTGTAACATCCTGAGCCTTTGCGTTGTAACCTCCTGAGTTCTGTGATGTAATGTCCTGAGCAGATGGCTGTGGTGTAACATCCCGGGCTTTGGTTTGGCTCCAAGTTTGCGGTCTGGCCATGTGTTCATGGCATGTGTCAGTTTGCTTTGTGTGGGGGTCGGAGGGGGGTGCAGCAGTTGGTGATGCCGAAGTGGTTTGGCTTCTGGATGGTGGTTGCATTTGGTCTATGGGATGGGTTTGGGTTTGAGTCTGGTGAGGGTGATTGGTGGTTGTGTCCTGTGTTGTTCTGAGTCCGGTGTCGGTTTTCGTGGCTGGGACTCGTTTGTTCACTAGGGCTAGTTTCCAGATGTCTGATAGGCGGGAGGTATCGTCATGTTTATTCATGTTGTGGGGGTGTTTCTCTATTTCAATGTCATCACACATCCCATTACCCAGGTCGTTACAACACAAAAGAACAATAGGCACACAGCCAGTACCTCAGCCACACAGGATGTTACGAAACAGCTGACTAATCTGCAAACATCAACTCCATCAACTAATCAAGATGTTACAACACAGCCAATCATTTCGCTTACAGCAACAAAGCCAGCACTCCACACCCTCCCACCAATATTTATAGAAAGACGGCAGCTCCAATCACGCTTTGCTCTCACAAGCATGAAGCCGAAGGCACCAGCCTGAAGATGGCGAGTGGGACCTCGCCAAAACGTTGCCAAGACAATCTCAATCTTACACGGGAAAAGACCCGAATACGCCAAGACCTGCATATATATCTATCTATCCACCCATCCATCCATCTATCATCCATCCATCCATCCATCCATCCATCCATCCATCCATCCATCCATCCATCTATCTATGCTGGTCTTGTTGTATTCGGGTCTTTTCCCATGCCACGCTTTAAGCCAAAAACACCAGCCTGAAGATGGTGAGTGAAAAGACCCGAATACAACAAGACTAGCATACCTACACCCGTGCAAATCTACAGAAATTTTATACATACATACATACATACATACATACATACATACATACATACATACACACACACACATACATACACATACATACACACACACACACACACACACACACACAGTTCTGTAGCCATATTTGGGGAAAGTTTGAGGGACTACTCTTAAAGACTTTGCAGGTAGAATGTAACCCTTGGTGCAGTTCATTGCATTGAATGATTGTAATCGCTAAGAATTCTATGTTTGTATGTTTGTATTCCATTTTATCTGTTTTATTTGACTGTACACCACCCCGAGTCCCTTTGGGGAGAGGGGGCGGTATAAAAATCGAAGTAAAGGTAAAGGTAATTTCCCAGTAACAATAATTCATCCTTACTCATAGTCAATAAGGTAGGAGACTAAAAATAATCTTTAAAGGATACATTTAATTTACTGTTTCTGAGGTTCCACCTTCACCTCAGGGAGAAGAATGTTCCACAGATGAAGGCCCGCCAAATGTAGCTCCCTAAATGGCATAACCCATAGCATGCCCTCTCATGATATGAGGTACAATATCATTTACCACATCATAAACTTGGGAAAATATGGCTTTAATAGAAGGAATTTTAAAACTCTTTCCTTAACAATTCTTGAAACCATAAGCTCTAGGTTTTCCTTTTTTTAACCAATTAGACCACATTCTGATTTGCCTCTCTAATATGCCAACATGGGCAAAAGTTGTCCTTTAAGAACTTTGCCTACATGGCGTGCAAAAATATAACAATACTTTATAATTTTTTAATGTCTGAACATAATTCATTTAAAAGTAGGAATGCAAGAAAATAGAAAATAGTTAAATAACACATCAATATCTTAGCATGCATTGTGTGGAAACATCAATCTTTTAAGAGTTAGCCTAACCGTGAGCGAACTGAGAGAATTTATTGTGTATTTACAGTGACGAAGCAGCCTGCTTTGCTGTTCAGAAAGGGTTACAAGCATCCAGAAGTAACATTAAGTTTTTTAAGCATAATGATATGGCTGATCTTGAGTATCTACTACAAGAGCAAGAGATTGAAGATCAAAAGGTATTGGGTTTTAGAAAAAAATAGTGTATAACAAACATTTTTAGCTAGATAGCATATTTGCATAACTTCATTTTTCATTATTTATTTTCCAATGGTAACCATGCTGAACGGTAACATTTGAAATAGATTTAGATGGTGTATTTAATGTGGTCATTGCTTTGCTTGGAAAAGGCAATGGCATAACAAACAGGAGAAAAAGAATTGGAGGCAGTTTTCCTTTTAGATATGAATGCATGTGCTCAGCCAAAGTGGCACTGATAATGCAGTGTAAAAATGCTCAGTAAACCGTTTTGCTTCTGAGCAAAATAGTAGATAGCAATTCCTTGTACCATGCTTCTCTTCTGGGTAAAATGTTTATTGAAGTAAAACTCCCATCAACATTTATTTTGCAAGATCAAGAAAAAAACACTAACCATTTTAATGTTAAAATAGTGTTTTACTGTATATATAGAGCATTTTCTCAGTTACAAATATGCTTATTGCACTTCTGATAAAGTTAACAAGTTGATTTTCAACATTCTATCTGCTTTTGATAACATTTGAAAAGTAAGCTAAAAAGTTGTTTTTCATTAAAAAATGATATATATTTATATTAAATTGTTTGTTTTTCTGCAGAACCCTCGAAAAGCCCGTGTAACACGAAAATTTATCGTAGTAGAGGGATTGTTTATTAATACTGGGGATATTTGTCCTCTGCCAGAATTGGTAAGTAATTCCTTCTTTTAATATCTAACTAACTTTTACAGACTGCAAACCTAAAAAATGGAAAATAATGGTAAATTGCTTATTAAAAATGCAATCAATCTTCTATAAATAGATGTTAAGTGTAGTCTTCCCTTTCCCAGCTTTGATGCTGCTGCCAATAAGATGGTGGCTGATACAGAGGGCTGAAGAAAAGATTTGTTAATGGCAAGTCAGAAGATAATATTTCTTGTCCTGGTTCTGCTGTATTTCATTCTCTTCTCCTGTTGGAAAACATTATTTAATGTTCAGATGTTTGCCATGATTTAAAGACTTGGATTATGGGTCTATGACAATTTGCCACAGCCAACTCGCCAGGGGCAAGAGTTACACTAATATCAAAGAAATGGGGAAATAGAATAATTAAATAACAGATGCAAAAGGAGGCACAAAATGAAATGTGAATGGCAAAAATTAAAATATTTTTTTAAAAATTATAAATAATTGAATTGTTTCATTGTCCTATGTTGAGTTGTCCCACAGCCATTTGGTTGTTGCAAATTGTCCCACAGTGTGTTGGCCATGGAGAATTGGCCGTGGCAAGGTGGCCACAGCGAGTTGGCTGTGGCAAATTGTCCCATTCCGTGGATTCTGAGGGTCAGCCCCTGGACTTTCTACTCTTGTAGGCAAAGTAGTAAACCTAGTCTACAACATATGCTAAGTGTTCCACTGAAGAAAAGTCGAAGAGTTCAGCATCAAATCATTCAGCATTAGAAAATCTCAGTTTCTTAAAATTGAGTACCTATTTATGATTTTGAAAAATCAAGTTTAAAATCATAGCTACTGTGACACTTGAAAGGTTGTACAGTAATGGGAGAATGTGTCAGTAGCCTCTGTAGCCTAGTACAATTTCCACCATCTTGAAGCAGCAGCAGATTCCACTAATTAAGAAAACACTTTCACAATTGTCAAGTTTATGTAACATAAATAAATTCAGTTTCTTGGCAAAGGAATATTTCTTCATAGAATATAAACATTGAAAGGTCTGCATTCCTGGGCTCATTTTATATTGAGGATGTTGAGTATAAATGCTTTTAAAAACATTTCCTATGGTTAGCTACTCAAGATTCTACTTTTCCCCCCCATTACATGACATGTGAGTGAGAAAATGTGTTAAATTGTATCTGCATTTTGAGGGATGCCCCCTCAAACCAAGGTAACTGGCAAAATAGAACAATTAAAAGTATAAATATCACAAAAGGCAATTTGTCTTACGTACTAAGCAAGTAGCCTTGAGGTTATTTTACAAGCAGAAAAATGGTTCTAGAAGACATTCAGTCTGTTCATTGCCACATAATCAGAGGAAATCTACATCTAACAACTAATTTATTTATTTATTTATTTATTTGAACTTATTAGTCGCCCCCTCTCCCCACAGGGACTCGGGGCGACGTACAAAAGCAACAATCAAAACAGTATCATATAGAGGAGGTAAAAATAAATAAATAAATTACAGTGCTTAGAAAAAGTTAAAACCCCAATAACATTAAAAACTAAAATTAACAGTTAAAAAATGACCAAGGGGTGGAGAAGTTGTAGAGTTATGCCAGGCCGGCTAGTCGAAACAGGTAGGTCTTCAGTTTCATACGGAAGGAGCGGAGGTCGGTTGTTGTCCTAATGTCTGGGGGGAGGTCATTCCAAAGGGTAGGGCCCACCACAGAGAAGGCCCTACTCCTGGGCACCGCCCTCTGACACTCTCTGGAGGATGGCACCCGGAGAAGTCCCTCTCTGTGTGAGCGAATGGGTCGCAGGGATGTATGGGGCAGGACACGATCCCGCAGATAACTAGGCCCTGTGCCATGGATGCATGAAGGATGAGTGTTCTCAATCATTCAGATCATGGTTGTCCCAAAGGTGGTTTTTTTCAAAAGGCAACTTGACTTTCTTGGTTTTTTTCCTTTTGAAACCATTTCACTTCTCATGAAGAATCTTCTTTACTTCTAACTGGATGGGAAGCAAAACCAAGGCAGTCCAATTGCCTTTTTAAAAAAGGACCTTTGGGACATGGTGA
Source organism: Natrix helvetica (assembly GCF_964273705.1). Lineage (NCBI taxonomy): Eukaryota > Metazoa > Chordata > Lepidosauria > Squamata > Natricidae > Natrix > Natrix helvetica. The sequence goes on from NC_138552.1 coordinate 61,227,695, forward strand.
GTGTTGAGCTGAAGATAGTCAACAGTAGAGTATTTTGAGGAGCCCTGGTGGCACATTAGTGAAAATGCAGTATTGCAGGCAAACTCTGGCCGGCCACCAGTTCGATCCTGACGGGGCTCAAGGTTGACTCAGCCTTCCATCTTCTGAGGTTGGTAAAATGAGGACCCGGAAGGGGCAATATGCAAACCATGCTTCCACATTATAAACCACCTATAGAGTGCTGTAAAGTGCTATCGGGCGGTATATAAGCCTAAATACTACTGCTATTGTTATTTTGATAAATTGTTCCTTCCTGAGCATTCATTAATCATGCATTGCTTTGTGTCATTTGTTAATCCATAATCTGCAGGTAAAGTTAAAATATAAATACAAAGTGAGATTGTTTTTGGAAGAAAGTTTCTCCTTTGGAGTATTGGGGGAACATGGACGAGGAGTTACAGAACATTTTGGAATAAGTGTAAGTCTATATCATATGTAAATGATAGTAGAACCTAATGCTAGCAACCAGAAAGTAAAGTTTTGATCTGGTATCTTTTTATGGTAATGTCATCAAAGAAAATAAAGAACAGTATAAACATGTAGATGGTAGTCTTGTTTGCTGCTTGATGACCTTCATCCCTGCACTCCTGATTATGGTTCTTAGGCAATCTTGTTACATGGACAGAGGGAAGGAGCTGCCTTCTGAAGCCCTTTTGCTCTCAAACATTCCTGAAGACCACTGATGGATTTCAGCTCCCCCTCCATACACAGAGTTGAAATCCTTCAGGGGACTGCATTCCAGAAGGATCTGAAAGTTGAGCACCAGCCTCAAATGGAAAAGTGCTATGCTACCCAAGACATTGATGAAAATGCCCCCAACCCAAGGAGTCAAACAGCCACAGCTACTCAGTCTTGCCATGTTTCAATCAAAGTCTGCCCCATCACATTCAGACCTAAACAGCCTTCAGACATTGAGTCAAACAGCCAACAACTTCACCTGGGCAATCTGGAGTTCAGCTATTAAGCTGGCATTATCAGTATACTGCATCCCGAACTGACAGATAACTTTAAATTATTGTACGCTTTGCAGTAGTATGAAATAGCACTCTACAAATTGCTACAAAATCCTGTTATTTCATGCTGTTTAACTAAAATTGTGGAACCCATGGTTTACAATTTAAGTTGTATTTAAACAGTTCATAAAACAATTGTGGGGCAGAATAAAAACGCTGAACTAGTGAATTTTCCCTAGTCTTGTACTAATGAATGTGGGGTTTTTTTGTAGTATCTGATTTTTCTATATATTATAATATTTTTTAAAGGCGAGAGGAAAATAAATAGGTTAGAATAGTCTGAACTACACTTAGCTATTTTACAGCTTGATGGTAGAATAAACTTCAAATGGATACATGTGGTAACCGAAATGTGAACTGTATTTTTTCTTTCTTGTAATGTATTCTCATTAAGTATTTTTAGTATTATATATCTATAAATGAATAAACCCATTGTAGAGTTAGGATTTATTTTCTTACACCTGTATGACTGAAACTATGCTTTCACTTTTTAACATTAAGCAATTGGCATTTCTTGTGTTAGATTGATGACATTGATCTTATAAGTGCAAATATGGAAAATTCCCTGGCTTCTATTGGAGGATTTTGCTGTGGACGATCCTTTGTTATTGACCACCAGGTATGTGATAGACCTTGAAAGACAACTATGACAGAGTTATCTTTTTATGGAGCTATGTAGCCAATATGGGTATTTATTTGTATACTTATTTATTGATTGTAACAATTATATTCCACTGCAAAAAAAAAATAAGTCCCTTGGTGGTTTACAAGATCTATAAAAAATAACTGGGTTATGATCTAAATAAAAACATGTGTAATCAATTTAAAACCCCGTAAGAACAATCAGAGACCAGAAAACATACATTTTCATGTTGAGCACACATACTGTATATACCTGATGGCTGATTCTGCATTTTAAGCACTTCATGAAATAGCTGTTTTAAATGTTTTCATGAATTAGGAAGGTGGCCAGCCTGCTAGAAGGCTGCCCCAGGGGGCTCCATTGAAAAGCAGCATCATTTAGCTTGAACTCCTTTGCAGGTGGTCCTCGACTTACGACTACAGTTGAACCCAAAATTTCCATTGCTAAGCAAAACAGATAAGTGATAAGCCAGGGCGGCGGAGGTGCCCTGGCTCCGTAATGAGAGATGGGCCATGCATTGTGAGGCTGGGAGGAGGGTGAGCAAGAGCGGAACAGTCACTCGCATAACCCCCCTCTCCAGCCGTGCAGAGCGCCATTCACTGGCATTTGGAAGGCGCCAAGCTGGGCGGCGGCGAATAGGTGCTCACGCGGCTTGGCGATACCCCGAGGTCAGTGAATGGCGCTGTGCCCGGCTGCAAAGGGGGTTTGCCAGGTGGCTGCTAGTAAGCGTAGTCGCTTCATAGCTGTTGTGTTGTTTTGCACTGCTGCGACAGCGCAACACAGCCATTCACCCATGAGGCTGTGCCCGGCTCTTTGGGAGCCTACTCGCAAGACAGCAGCCACCCTGCAACCCCAAAACAATAAACCCTCTCCCCATAATAAAGCCCAAACCATATTTTGTAGGTAAAAAGAAAATAAGACCCTGTCGTATTTTCAGGAAAACACGGTACCTGTACTTCATAGAAATGAGAAACTATTAGATGTTTTCTCCTAAGTTAACCTTTTTGAGGAGGCTTATTCCAGATAGAAGTTTTAGATGAACATGAATACACATCCTCTCAATCTTGTACATATTTGCTACAAATTGCTTGCTCTGCATGTTGTCAATTCAGAATTATATCAATTGTTGGCAGGCACTACACTTTGGGGAAATACTGTATTAATATCAGATGCTGAGAAGTAGCTTTTATTTGATACTGAAGAATTGATGCACCTTCCTTGCCAAGAATGAATTTGCCTTGACATGTTGTAGCTGACAGGTGACAGGTGGGGAGAAAATATCACTAGAAGGATATTAGAATAACAGATAATTGTTCTGTTCCTTTTCTGATATAACTACCTCAATTATCATAGATATTAGGCTCATAATATTCCCTTTGCAATGACAAGGAGGTTGTCTGTGTAGAAGATGTAACTGCATAGAATTTTTAAATATTGCACATTGAGATTTTTTTTGGCATGTTTGAAAGTGATCCATCAAGTCATGTTATGTATGTGATTTTGCCAGTGTTGACAAAGATGTTGTTTTGAATTAATCAGACCATGTAGATGCTGCCAATAAGAATGTAGACACAGCTATATGTTAACTGTTGTATTTACAGAGAGCAATATTGTTTTACTTCTCAAATAGTTTTGAAATAGAAAAGTTAAGTTAGATTTATTAAGTGTTAATGCAATCATATAAGAGCCAGTTTAGTGCAATGGTTAAGGCTGGAAATCAGGAGACTGAGTTCTAGTTCCTTTTTAGAGATAAAGCCAGCTCGGTGACCTTAGACTGGTCAGTCGCTTTTAGTTTTAGGAAGGAGGCAATGACAAACCACTTCTGAAAAATGTCTATGGAGATTCTCAGGTCATGGTTGTCCCAAAGTGCAACCTTTTTTCAAGAGGCAACTGGACTTTCTTGATTTTCTTTAAAGACGTTTCACTTCTCATCCAGAGCTGAAGAAGCTTCTTGGATGAGAAGTGAAATGTTCTCAGGGAAAAACAAGAAAATCCAGTTCCTCTTGTAAAAAGCACCTTAGGGACACTTCTGAAAAAAAACTTGCTAAGAAAACTATAGGAACTTGTCCTGGCAATTGCTCAGAATCAGACATGATTGAACGGAAGAAAAAAAAACATTTATTATTATAATGTATATGTTGCTTAAACTAGCAAGAGCCAAATTAGATAAAATACATAATTAACTGATTGCTGTCTTTTTGGATAAAATGTTCTTAAATTTAGATTTCTCTTCCTTTCAATTAAACAGTTGTATATTTTACCAGTAGGTTCTGTACATAGATAACACTTGGAAATTTGCCCTTTAATATTATTACTTTTGTTCTCAGAGGTTGTCTGGTCAAGGCTATTGCTTTTCAGCCTCTCTGCCTCCCCTCCTAGCTGCCGCCGCCATTGAAGCTCTCAATATCATGCAAGAAAATCCAGGTAATTTTTCTAGAATTTAATAATTTTAGAGAATCAAGTTATGTTTTGAACAGTACTTTTAGAGAGATTGAAAAGCTTTGAGAGATACGGATTCATACACTGGCATGGATTTACTGGGTGATTTTGATTGTCCATCACAGTTGCCTGTAAAGTAATATGGGATTGCAGTTCATATTTGACTTGAACTGAGAGTTTTCAGAATGATGTGTATATTTCATACACAACTTATATTCACTTATGTCTGTTTTAATTGCAGTGAGGAATGCATAATGTTGTAACAGAGTTTTCAGAGGATGCATGTTTGCATAAAAGTCTTCCTAGCAGTTTAACTGACTATAAGAAATGTTCAATCTTCATTTCATGCACTGCGCCATAGAAGAGAGAACAGTAATATTTGAAAAACACTATTATGTCCTCCACTCAATAATTTGCCAAGTTTAAATATTTTCAAATCCTTGGTCTTTCTTCATAGAGATTAATTTTTAGTTCTATGAACATCTGTACCCCCATGTCTTTGAACTTGGCCCATTTTCTCTGAATCCTTATTAAAATGTGGTACTCAGAACTGTTCACAATAGACAGAGTTTTATCCATCTTTGTTAAATACAACTCCAGATTGTTTCAACATTTCAGCATTTCAGAACTCAAACCCATGCTTCCAGAAATCAGATCTCTCCTGTGAAAGTCACTTTTGTGACCTGTTATTGATCTATAATACAAGTAGTCCTTAACGTACGACAACAATTGAGCCAAACATTTCTGTTGCTAAGTGAGACATTTGTTAAGTGAGTTTTGCTTCTTTTTACGACCCTTCTTCCCACAGTTGTTAAGTGAATCACTGCAGTTAAGTTAGTAACATGGTTGTTAAGTGAATCTGGCTTCCCCATTGACATTATTGATCAGAAGGTTGCAAAAGGTGATTACATGACCTCAGAACACTGCAACTACCATAAATATGAGCCAAGCGTCTTGAATTTTGATCACATGGCCATGGGGATGCCACAACGCTTGTTAAATGTGACAATCGGTTACTTTTTTCAGGGCTTTGTAACTTCAAACTGTCATAAACAAACTGCTGTAAGCCAAGGACTAGTTGTATTGATTCCCTTTCTGGTCCTCTTTCCATAGGCTGAAAGGATGAATGAGAATATTATCAGCACACGCATACTCAGAATATTGAATTTCTTTCTATAATGTGTAAAGTTTGATCACAAGGTTAATAATTGTTTTTTCAATTGCATTTTTTCCAAATGTATTAGCAGGAAGAGATAATTTTTTCTAGATTTGATATGTCTTGGGAATTGTTTTCTTGCATCTTTAATTCTTGGTCTTAATATGTATCACCCTTCACAAACTGATGGGTCTGACTATTTTTCTCTCAATTCTTCTTACCCAAACAGTGTTTATATAGGGCCCAGTTGGCATCTACACTGCCTTTTTTAAAGATTCCATTTTCATGTTGAAGTCCTGTCTCTCTAGTAAAATAAGTACAAATCCTATCCTTATATCATCGTCATCACCACATTCTGAGCACTCCGCGTTTGCCAAAATAATGATTTTAAAAAGTTCAGCTTTCAGATATTGTAGCACTAAATGTAGTCTCAGCAGCACAATGGATAGAAGAGCTTTAGAGAATTCACTGCCATCAGTATTTTATATCTATGCTTAACTTTCAGATTTGTTAAAGAAAGGCATCCTATGAAAAGAAATTGGCTCGGAAAAATCAAATCCAGCATTAGGATCTGTTACAAAAAGTACATAAAATTAATAACATTAAAAACTCTTAGGATGTCATCATACAAAATTAGGTGTTGTAAATGAATATTGGAGAAATGAGAACGGAATGGAAGATGTGCAGTTAAAAGGTTCATAGAGAGACTATTTTTCCTTTGAAACTACAGCCCACTGTCTTCTTGCAAGTGACTAGAAGGAGAAAAAGTGCTTGATTCTAGAGCAACAATGTAGAATGTTTTAAGATGAGTGTCACATTTAGTCTTTAAGCCTTAAGCTGAAAATCATATTCCAAAAATAGTTGCATAGAACAAAACTAATTTTTTAAAAGTTGATATTTAAAGTAATCAAACTTACAAAGCCATTTGTCTTATCGAAAGCAACTCTGGCAAGTGCACAACAATTAGATAAAAACAACAGAAACAAAACTTTAAAATATAAAAATCCATTTTAATAAATATACCTGCAATTTGGCAGTTCAAATCTCAACAGCCTCAAGGTTGACTCAGCCTTTCATCCTTCCGAGGTGTGTAAAATGAGGACCCAAATTGTTGGGGTGAATAAGCTGACTCTGTAAAACTGGTTAGAGAGGCTGTAAAGCACTGTAAAGCAGTATGTAAGTGTTTATAACAGTGGAAGAAGAAAAACAAAAATGCCTATCTCAACAGCGGAGCCACCTAAACAAGTCATAGCATAGAGAGCTTTTCAGAATATCCAAAGGGATGGATGGGGCTGATCTAGTTTCAGAGGGAAGAATCTTCCATAGGGCAGAGACAAGGGCAGAGAAGAGCTGTATCGGTGTATTTTCTCTGGTGTCTTTGGTAAGTAAAAGACAGAAAGAGTGGACAACCTTAAACAGCTATTTAAATTGGTATGTCATGTTTAACTAATTTATTCAAGGTTTTTTTTGTTTATTTTTTGTTTAGGCATTTTTCAGGTTTTAAGACAAAAATGTAAGCAAATATACAAAGCTTTACAAGGGTAAGTAAATTCATTGTCATCTTATTTAAAACTTGACTTTAAAGAGAAAAATGACTTTTAAAGAGATTACATTAAAGGAAACATTTACTGTTTTAAGCTCTATATTTAAGCTATTTTAGTAAGAACAACTGCTTTTTACTATAGCTATAGCCTAGAGCTGTGTAGTTAAAAAAAAAAAACCTCAAAATCTTTTTGAGCTCAAAACAGTTTATTGTAGTACAGTGTAGATCATATTTTCTTACTACATGTAGAAATTTTTTAAAATAAGTATTTCAGATATTTTGGTGATACTGTAGACATGTATTATAAATTGTAAAGCATAATAAGCATTTTATAAAAAGTAGTTTTTAGGCAACCATAGCTAGTTTCCTTTGGAAGTTGCATTATTATCAGAAAATGCAACATTAATAATAGAAATGCAATAGGTCTTAAACGAAAGTTGGGACACACAATTAAGATATAATTACTTTAAAAACAGGTTTACTACTAAGCTTCTTTACTATCTTCTTGAAAAATATCCCCTTTGTGTTAAGGAGGCTTAGCTCCTGTATTAATGCAGAGACTATCGACCAGACTATTGAAGTGCAGCTATTTGAACCTCCCTTGTCTGAAAATCACATCTGTATATCCCAGTATATTGTTTAAACAAGTGATGTCATGTTACAGTCCTCTGAGTCTTCATTAGGGTCTTTGCTGTTCTTATCCATCAATCTGTACTTGGTTTCTCCTTTAAAGCTCTAAAACAAAACAGAAAACATTTTGTTTCAGACCTAAAACCAAAATATCCTACTCCAGATGTCCTGCAGATCTATTCTGGATCAGCCATGGTTCAGCAGGAACAACCCCTTATCTTCATTTTGCCCTTCCCTGTTTCTTATCAACCACTGATGTTCCAGCCTGATATAACTCATCATCTCACCTGCACCAATAGCTTTTTCTTTTATGCTATCCTGCCTCTTCTCAATTACCAAAAGACTCTTGGCTTTTCGCACTTTTACTTTTCTCCAGACACTTCTTCCTGGAATTAGGGGGTTGCAGTTTATATCCAAAACAAAACACTCCTGCTTTGTTTCACATCCAGACTAAATATGTATGTTCCAGCATTAGCCACCCACAAAACTAGCTGTGCCATGGACAGAACAATCTGGGCATAAATCATTTGGCATATCTCTATTTTAACCCTAATTTTTTGATACATTTTTTGTCTTACCTATTCATTTTCATTGCATAAAAATTGTGTGGATTTCCACTGTGCTCCTTTAGAACCGTGTATCTCAAACATTTTGGCTTCAAGACTCCTTCCTTAAAGGTCTTAAAAATGGTCGAGGAACCAAGGAGCTTTGATTTATGTGGATTACATCTATCAATATATACTGTATTAGAAATTAAAACTGAGAAATGATAAAATAGGTATTTATTTGACTTCTTGAACTCCTGAAAGGGATCTCCGGGATTTCCAGATCACACTTTGAGTACTGCTGCTGCTTTAGAATATGATCAGCTTGCTTATAAAAAGCTAACTGCTGTTCTCTCACACACTCTAATTGATTGACCTTTTGTCTGAAAGGGCCAGTGTCTGTCTCTTTGCTTTGCTTATTCTTTTCTGACGAGATGTGTACTTGAGTCAGATGACAGTTTATTTTAAGTAACTGACGAAAGTAACATAGAAATCAACTTGAGGTTTGTATAGCAGCCTCTAGAAATTCAGACTATGTTTATTACAGAGTGTTGTTTGGCCAAAACCTGAAAATGTCAAAGCTTTGATTTGGCTGAAGTTCAAAGGTGTCTTCTCACATTACCTCAGCTGTTCCTTTTTACAACCATTATTTTAGTTTCAGAAATATTTTAACAGACTGTTTTGTTAGAAATGTCTGACTGAATTCAACAATATGCATGCTTCCGAGAAGAGTATATTGATTTCACAATTTTCATCTTACTGTGTACTAGTAACAGTGGCCCTTAATAAAATAGGGTTTTGTTTGTTAGTACCGTATTTTTCAGACTATAAGACGCACCAAAGTATAAGACACACCATGATTTTGAAGAGGTAAATTTAAAAAAAAGGTTTTTGCACTCTGCATGCCTCCCAAACCCTCTGCACGCCTCGCTTTTTGCAAAAAAAAGGAGTGGGGCGTGCAGAGTTTTGGGAGGATTGTAGAGTCCTCCTGGGGGTTTGGGGGGGGGGGCAAAAATAAGCAAAAAAATTCTTTGCTAAAAAGCATGTTGAAGCTTTGGGAGGCTTGTAGAGTCCTGCTGGGGGGGGGGGGGGGGAGACAAGCAAAAAGGGCCCAGTTTTTGCTCATTGCCCTCCCAGCCCCCAGTATTCAGTGTAGAAGACGCACCCAGATTTTCACCCTTTGGGGGGGGAAAAGAATTGCGTCTTATACTCTGAAAAATACGGTAATTAAACATACATGTTATTTTAATTCTGGACCTGTTCTTTTCTCATTATTAAAAAGAATCACATCTATTGAACCAAGTAGCAATTTGGAAAGCTTTATAATAAATTGTATAATTGCCAACAGCATTGAGATTATAACTTCCCACATTATTACAAACTGATCTCTATTGATTACATACTTATTATGAGCTCCTTAGATTCCTTGTGGCTATTGAATTATTCTTCTTTAAATAGTATACTTTTGTAACATGTAAATAATCAAGAAATTTATGTTGTATAAAAATCTGAATAATAAAATATATTTTAGGCCCAAAATTGCCTAAATTTTAGATAAAGTTACTATGTTTACATTGTTATCTTACATTACAATGTTAAGGTAGATGCTGGTAATGTCTTGATAATGTCTTTCTGTTAATAAATAGCTCTCATAACAAATGACTGCTATATTGCAAAATCACAAATATACATTGGTAGCTTTTTTATTTGTTGTCTTTGGAATTAAGATTTTCTACAGGTTAACCCAGCCACTTTCTACAATAAAGGCCTCAAGTCCCCATGCACACCTTTGGATTGACTTTATATAATCCATTTAGGACAGGGGTGTCCAAACTTGGGAACTTTAAGACTTGTGAATTCTGGGATTTGAAGTCCACAAGTCTTAAAGTTCCCAAGTTTGGACACCCCTGATTTAGGATGTTGTCCACTTGCTCTCAATTTTGATTTCATTGATTTAATTCAGTTAAATAGTTTAGCAATTCTGTGTTGGCAATGCTTTTGTGAATAATTGGTAGCAGTAAAAATACATTTTAGAAAATGCCTTTTTTTCTGCTCATCTTAGCTTAGAAGTATATTTTTGGCATATACAACTCTTAAGTGGTCCAGTGAGGTCAAGGCTTTCAACCTGTCTGCCATAAGCTAGAACGCTAGCTTGTGTAGTAGTGGGAGAAGAGATAACTGCAGGAACAATGCCTAATCATACTGCTTCATGGAGCATGCCCAAAAGTAGCATGGTATGCCCCTTAAAACACCTAGAATTGGATGGTATCCTAGGAAAATTATCATTCAACTAATCTAGGAATGTTTTCCTTTTGACGCTTACCAAGTACATATAGAAAAGCCTGGCATATATTGTATGTATGTATGTATGTAGGTATGTATGTCTAACATATAGCTAACCTAACTGGAACAGATAAGTAGATCAGGCAGGCTAGATAGAAGAACTATACATGGTTATCTGTAGCTAACACGAACAACCTGATTTATTACGTTCTGTTTGTTTCTACTCTTATGGAAGATTGTGGGTAGTAAACTTAGTGGTCAGGTCATCTGCCTTGAGGTGAAGTGTGTTCTTGATTATATAATTTCTGTTTTGCAGCCTTGCACAAAACCAAGCAGTGTGTTACATTCAGTTCACTGTTACAGCAGTAATCCTATGTTTTATTTAACGTGGTTGCTTTTTGTAGGATTCCTGGTCTACGACTCGTGGGACAGTCCTTTTCCCCAGCATTACATCTCCAGTTAGAAGAAAGTACTGGATCTCGAGAAAGTGATATGAGGCTACTGAAAGAAATTGTAGAATATGTAAGATTTCTTTTAAAAATGTTGAATCCTTCAAAACTGAACTTGAGCAAGAAACATGGCCCAATAGTTTCATGCTTTGTCATGAGTCTTAAACTAAGTTGCATCTGTCTTCAATTACTGCCAGTATATTTACAAAGAGGGGACAACAAACCAAGATTATGTCAACGTTGTTTTGTTTCACAATATTGGTTTGTTTCAATAAACTTCACATTACATTAACTGTATTTTATTATTAATTGAGCTACGGCATGAAACCAGAGTTTCTATATGCTTCAAGGTGCACTACAGAAGTAAGGTCTGAATTGAAGCAGACAATAAGCAAAGCACAAAGGGGAAGGGTATTTTTACTAATTGAAAGAAAGGAATAGTAGAGAGAACTGATAGAAGAGAGGTGCATTATTGGAAGGGGTGTGTGTGAGGGAAGAGATAACAGCAACAGCAGAAACTAGGATAAAAACTAAGACCAAAGAAAATTCCTATTATATGTTGCTAGTATTTCAAAATAAAAAAAATAATGGGCAGTTCATATACTTAGGTGTATAACTGGTTCTATGTCTTTTTTCCAGTGTATGAACAGAGGTATTGCTTTAACTCAGGCTCGTTATTTGGAAAAAGAAGAAAAATATCTCCCTCCACCCAGGTTAGTAACTACTTCATTCTATTAAAATAAAACTTTTCGAGTCCAGTTACATGGTACAGTTATGGCAGATTGTACTGGAATTTATACATATAAATATTTCTACTATGTTTCTAGATTGCCATTAAATATAAGACAGTTACAGGGTTCATATTTTATTCACTTGCTAAACAATGGAATGTAAAAAATAAGAAACAAGATTTTTTATATGAAGCTCCCTCAAACTTGATGGAATCATGAAAGGTGTTAAACTATGGTTGATAGTAAGTCACTCTATTAGCCAATTAATTCCAATATTATCTGTTTGGAGTATCAAGCCTTCTTTACAGATTGACTATCCCATTTATGTATATTTTTATTTATCCATTTTAAAAACCTACCTTTCTCCCAATAGAAGCAGGCAAAGCAACTAGCACAGTCCAGTAAATATAGTAATAATGACAACTATTTGCATTATTATAATTATAAGTAAAACATCTACAAAGGGTACAAATAAAACAAGCCATTCAATCTATCAAAGAATCAGGGTTGGAAGGTCTTCTAGTCCAATCTCCTGCCCAAGGCAAGGTTCCTTATACCATCTCAGTCAAATGATTGTCCAAACTTTAAAGTTTGAATTTTACTAAAGAGGGAAATCTTAAACTGGGAATAGAACCTCAACGGAGAAAACAATCTACATTCTTAGGCTAGAGTCTCTCGCTCTTAGAAGGTCTTGGTAGAATCTAAGGATTGATTTTAAAAGATTGCATGTTTGCATGAGTTTAAGGGTACAGACAAATATAATCTCTCAAATAACTTGTGGGGCTTGGAAAATAACCACACTATTGATTGCATTAGGAAAGAAATCAATAGCCAATACAATTGATGTAATCAATCTAACTTCAGATTTTAACTTCATTCAATATGTACATGTCTAATTATATTAATCTCTAGATATTGTAAGGCTATTTTTTTTTAACTGTACAGCAAATAGATGTCAATTGACTGTTTTTGTCCCTTCCAGCATACGGGTGGTAGTGACGGTAGAACAAACAGAGAAGGAATTGGACAAAGCTGCCTCCCTCATCAGAGAAGCTGCAGAATGTGTACTAAACTGAGGTTGGATTGCTTTGATTTCTGTCTCACACAACACTAGGATGCTGGTGTTTTCACAGTGTGTTGACTTGCACTTCAGAGATTTAAATTATTTGGATTATCATCTGATGGAACTGAAAGTTGGACTTTATCGGGTCATTCCACACACAAAAACCGATATACAGATACTGGAACACTGAACATACACTATATAAAAGTTTAACTCTCTTTTTAGATTGGTTAAATTGGGGATCATTGTTACACTGATATTTCACTTGAGAAAGATGTCTTCATTCTCAAAGTCTTTTTTCCCCTAGTTTTCTAAATGCATAACTTTTTAAAAAAATAAGTTAAAGTATATGGAAAAAAAGATGAAAATTTACAGAATACTCTTAATTTAATCATTCTTAGTAAAATATACTGTTTTGAACATTTTTCAAAAAAAAAACTGTTGTCATAATAGATACTTAACATGATATTATGGGATCCTATGGAATTAAGTATTTAAGGAGCTTTTATTACACTTGTATGTGAATTTTTGTTTAAATCATTCCACTTCTGAATTTCTTGAAAGCATTAGCTTTTTAAACATCTTTGTTGAATTTAAATTGCATGTCATTTCATTCCAGTATCATTATGAGTTGCCATTTATCTTTATTTACTATGTACTTAACTTTTACACCAGTGCCCCAACTACTCATTTAAAGCCATAATATGGACATAAAGTTACCTAGTTACACTTCAGATGGAGTGTGAGTTTGTATATTAAGAGTTTTACAAGGTTGATGTCTTCATGAAATACAGTTTGAGCCGATATTTGGCAGCAAGAATAAAAATTGAACACAAAGAGAATACAACAGTAATTTGGTAGATGCTTTAATCACTGGATAAATTAGTTTAGTAAAGGTATCTATGTTATATATACTTACTGCTAAAAAAATTAACTAACTAGAAATTTGTACAAGTCATTGCATGGAGTTCTTATCATCTGTACTAAAGTATTTCCAAACTTTATACCTAGAATGTAATTGTTTGAGATTACAAAATCTTTGGCATAGATTTGCAAGAGATTACAGTAAACCAACAGTCAGTTATACCAGAGAAGTTACAATTAGCCAATATTCTTGTAACCTTCAAGGCAGCTGAGATGTTGTGATATATGTAATGTGAATTGCCACAAGTAGGATTCCAAAGTCATGATTAAGACTATGTTTAAGATTTTCTAATATGTCCAGGTTGGATTCTTTACCCTTGTGCCTTCTTTGGTTGCTGCTAAATGGATTCCAGTGCTATATTTGGACATATTTTTTAATAAAAGCATATATTTGATCCAGTATTTCAGTTATTTCTGAAGTCTTTATTATATTGTACCCAATTGTGTGCATCAATTACAATAATTGTTTCTGATTTTTTTAAAAAAAAGCTGAATCTGATTTGGACTGATTTAGAGCACTTTCTGCCACAAATTTAAATATCCTTTTGACAGTTATTTTAAATCAACAGTTAGCTTCATTTTTGTTATCTACTAATAATTAGATGATATTGTCAAACTTCCTCTTTCACATTGTCCCCCCCAACCCAGCAGATAAATATCAATATACGGTATGTGGTAATTGAACTCCAACTCCTATTATCTTGAATAAGCCAATTAAGTTGCAAAGATAAATAATTACAGTGTTCTTCAGATTTGAACCAATTTAACAAATATGAAGGCAAATTTATGATATGCAAATTGAATACACCAAAATGGACCAAATCAGAAATTTATGATATGCAAATTGAATATACTAAAATGGACCAAACAGAATCTCCAGGTATTATTTAGCAATATAGAAAATGAGAAGATTATTTTTTATGTATCACATTTGAGTGTGCAGCATCTGATCTGGTGTTTCTAGTATCTCTTAAGCCATTAGTATATTACCTGCATATATTTTCTGGAAATATTTGCAGTGTAAACCATTGTTTAAAGGTTACAGAATAGTATGGGAGCATAATCTGAGGCTGCAATTAGAACCAACCTTATAGTCTTTATCTCAATAGTATTTGGATTTATGAATCTGAATCACATTAATCAGCCTTCTGGGCAGGGTGATCAAGGGTTTTAATAACAGAAACAGTAATGTTTTATGTGATGGAATGGAATGGAATAGAATACACACCTGAGGGGAAAGGGTTGTTGAAATACTAAAATTTGTAAAGGAAATCCTCTAAAGCCATTAAGAAAACACCACAGTGCTAAGAAAAAAGGTGTTTTTCTTTCTGCTCCAAACCCTGAAATGCAGAATTGGCTAATGCTGAACCACAAGAGTAGCTATGTAATGTTTAGTTTTGCATATGGGAAAGATTGTAATGAGAGATTCCCTTTTAATAGCAATAAAGACGGATATCTAGATATCAAAAGAATTTTAAAGAGAAAGTGGGAAAAACAAAAGGCAAGTTTCCTAAAAAGAATGCTTCAGCATATATTGAGAAATGACAGCAGAGAATATACCTGGAATAAGAGCACCCTCTGCTTCCTATGTTTCTGGAAGATAAAGAGTGGGAGGTGCAAAATCCTGTATGTAATCTTATAATGAAAGTAGCATAAAGATTCATAACATGGATTTCCCAATCTGGCCTACCTCAAAAGGCTGCAATCAATCTTGAAAGTCTGAATGCACCTCTCTCCCATCTTCAAGGGAACTATGGAAGGTGAAGTCTTGAGAGGTTTCTCAAATTATGTTTCTGCCTTGGGCCTCATATTTCTTTTGCCTGATTGTTGTCTTGTTGCGGCTCTTCCTCCTGCTCCTCAACATTATTGCCACTATCCTTTACAAAGCCTCAGTTCAAGCGGAATCAAGACAGGCACTGCCATATTTCCACATAGTGCTGAACTGTAAAACATAAGTTTAAATGGGTTAGCCCAGTGTAGGAGTAGACAATGTGGTATCCCAATTACCCTGTAGGGCTGGCTCCTGGTGTTCTTATCCTATCTGACTAAAATAATATTATACATTAATCAGTTTATTTCGAAGGTAAATAATGTGCAGCTGGTAGGTTGAAAGGACAATGCCGGACTCTAGCATTATCTTCATTTCAAAGATTGCCTTTAGGGCCTTTAGCTCCAATGGTGTTCTGAGAAAATAACAGGGCTTTGTTTGAAAGGATCTTAAGTGTGACCACCTGCCTTCAAAAAGGATACCCGGAGGTAAATATGTCCACAGATTCACTATTTTGTGTTTGAATTATGTACTTGCAACAGGGAAATCAACAGAACAGCACTACTTCAAACATTTTCCCTGTAGTTTTCCTGTTGCAAGTACATATCTTCCTTCTCCCTCTCTCAATCACATATTTCTCTAATTGAAACCTGGCAAAGCATTTCCATAAGTAGGATTTTTGTTGTTGCATGAATTCTGCACATCCACATCTCCTCATTTCACAATTAGTAGAAGCTGACAGAAATTACCACATCCCCCAAAGCCTCATTTTTGCCACATATATAATGAAGATATATGTATGTGGCTACAACTTCAGTGATGGTGACTTCATTGGCAATTTGCATTAAATATTCTCTCATGTTCAAATGATGGTCTCTAATCAGGATCGATAACAATGGAAACTTCTGGCATGTTTCATATTTGTTCTTTTGCAGTTTTAATAGTTTCTCCAATAATTCAACAATCTTTTGTTGAATTCCATCATTGTGGGATATATCGATTCTCAATTCTAAGCTGTCTTGAGGATCCATGAAGTAAATTTGAATAAATTTGACTCGCTGGTTAGATCTGGCATTAACTGTTCAATATAATGATGGAATTGTCTTTGTATAATCATAGGATTCCATCTGTTCCTCATTGGAAGACCTTTGGCACCAAAGAATGTCATTTGAAAGGCAGTTATTTTGTCTGATGTTCTTCTTGAACTCATTTGCAGTAACTTCATCATTGCTATATAGATTGAGCAGTTCCTTAGGTAGAGATTGCAGATAGCTTATTGTTACCTTTCCCTTCATGCAGCAGAAAATGGGGGTTTCTCCAGAGAATAGGAACGCATGGCACGAAGCAGAAGGGCAGACTTTGGTCACGGCACCAACATTAGCAGAAATATTATATCATGCGCACTGTGCATTTTGCCTTGCTATTTCTCTCTTGAGGTCTTCTTGAAAGCAGATATTGTTGGGTTGAGGAACTCTCACAATAATTAATGTTTGCCACATGTTCTTGAGTTGGTCTTCCCTTTCCTCTGCCATCTTTTCTTGTTTCCTCATTCTCTATCTTTTCTTGTAGTTCTGGAGAAATTCAACCCTTTCATCCTCTGTTTCCTGAGCTCTCCTCCTCCTTGCTGCATCCCAATGACATTTAGTGCCATCTCTTACCCATGACATCCTCCCTCTTTTTCCACATGGCATAGTTAAGCCCACGATGTTTTAATTTAGTTTAATGTAATTATTTTTACAACAGTGTTGGACATTGGCGTTCTCACCTCAGCATCGTTGAGAATCCCTGCAAGCTTCTCCCCTGAGTTAGTGGAAGCTGTCATAGACCGTTTAGAGACACAACTCTTTGTCTATGCTGTTAAAACAGCTTTTGCTATTTTGTACTCAGATTCTGACCTAGATTGCAAAAAGCAGATGAACATGATGAGACAGAACATTTTAATTTGTTTTGCGATTCTGTGATCATTCAGAGTTTTGCAGCCTTGATCCGGTACCCATACCCCAAATGTCTGTGTGTTTGACTATAAATGTGTGTGTACCATGTTTCCACGAAAATAAGATGGTCTTATTTTCTTTTGACTCCTGAAATAAGCGCTTGGCCTTATTTTTGGGGTGGTATTATTTTTGAGGTGCAGGGCCGGCGAGCGTGGTCACCTCATGGCTGCTGCTGTGTTGCAATATTTTCAGGGAGGGCTTATTTTAGCGCATGCACTCAAAAGCCTGATGTGGCTTATTATCCAGAGAGGTCTTATTTTCAGGGAAACGGTATGTGTGTACCTGCATCTGCATATCCCTGATGGGATCTAGTACTGTGATAAGCCTTCCTATGGCTTGTTCAATTTTGGCTTAGAAGGCTACGTTCATCCAGTCCTTTGGATAGTAAACAAGGATTTGTGGTTTAGTGCTTATGAACTGAGCCAGCAGTGGTTTATTCAATAAGCTATGGGTAAGCAAGCCTGGCTTAATAAAATGTGTCAGAAATCACATGCCTACAGTTTGGGCATGGACCTATTGACACGCTTAGTTGGAATCAGTTCAGCTCTGGTGATCTCCATGAGAAGAGATCACATGTGCATATTCTGTCCTTCTGGAACATTAGTTCCAGAGCTCCCTGGAATAATCTGTCTCTTGGCCATGTCTTCTCCTCACTTCATCCCTTTCCAGGGGGTTTGTTCTTGCAATGTGCAATTCTGGAATGTATTTAAATAACATTTAGTACATTCAGGAGCACAGGAAACAGAAACAATCTGCCCTACGGCTTTACCAAATATCAATGAAATCATTGGCACTGGGTTAAATGTGCTCATTTGGTCAGTAGTGCACAGGTGCTATTTTCTAACCGAAAATAGATTACAGAAAATTGTTCAAGGGAAAACTATTTTCATGCTGTTTTAGCAGCCAGTCTGCTTATATTTCGGTTGAACTGCGAGAGAGATACCCCCCCACCCCCACAGTGTGTTTTGTGAGGAAACAACCTTAACAATTTCATTCTCCACTTGGCCTAAGACCTAAAATATTTTTCTGAAGCTTGGAACAGGCTTGCTAGCTCTCTCTTTCAGCCAAAAGGCTGACATGTTAAATTACACCTCGTCACAGTGAAACTAAACACTAACTTTCTCAGAATCTTTTTTTCCTCTATGTCAGGCATCTATGTATATGTATACATAACATTTCTCTCTACAAGCAACATATGACTATAAGGCTGGAGTCTGGAGATTTCAGACAAACAGCCAAGTTGAGCCTCATTTTCATAAACTCCAAAATCAGGACCGCTGCAATCCAACAAAAGGCATACACCGGGAAGACAGAAAAATGTAAAAGACATCAAGATGGCAGCTGCAGTATCATGATTGAAACTCTGACTCTTTTTTAAAAAACAAAATTGCATGCGCACTGAACCGGCAGTAATGCCGGCGGTAACCCACTCCTGCTCCTTAGGCAGCAAATAACTACCAGATGGCCTTGATCCACTCTGTGCCTCCAACAAAGAGCCCTCATCCAAGCCTTCCCCAGACTCCAGGACTGCCCCATGTTCCTCCCCAACCTCCTCATTGTCCGAATCTGCTGCCAGCTCTGCTGGCCGCTAGTGGACCACAACAGTTTGCTTGCAGTCATTCCATTATCCTACTAAGTAACATCTTCAGTGCTGGAAGAGAACGGTGTTTATATACAGTACTATAGCTTGCCCTGTCAATTGTGGTGTAGTTTGTTTCATTTTCCAGAGGACTAAAGAAGGCATAAGGAGATCACTTCTTTTGACCTGTCCTTAATCGATAGGGAAAAAAAACTCAGTGAAAATGTGAAACAGATTACAGGACAATTGGCAATTTCTCAGAAATAAAATGCTGTATGGGCACTTGCACACTTTTTCAACAAGGAAAAAATGGAAGGAGGGCAACACTTGATTGAGCTACAAGATAAAGGTGAGTGTGCATCAATACCTCATTATCAAATTGAAGGAAAGTATTAAATGAAGTACTGCATAGCTCCTTTCTAGACCTGTGCTGTTCAACATGTTAAAAGATCTTCTACTTTGAAATAAAATGAGAAGTGACACTTAGAAAAATTTAAGAAGAACGCTGTAATTTTATGATGTGCAGAGCTTATGTGGACCAGAGTTTATTTTTGTGCTTTAGCAATTCATCAAGGAATGTAGGAAGATGAGAAAGTGTTTAATTGTTTTATATGATCTGAAGAGTTGTTTAATTGTTGATTTACAGAATGTGCACAATAGGTTTGAATTAAGGATGTTTTGTTCAAATATGAAGCTGAAAATTGGTTGCTAAATTTGATGACAGTGAAATGATGGAAGTAAAGCATGCGTGAAAATAAATGGAAATCCTTGTGCATAATTCAACACAAAGCAGGGAATAAACCTCTATGGTTTGATATTGTTATTTATGGGAAATGATATCTTCGTTGAGAATGTGAAATTGTAGCTCTGTAGGCAGAGTGTGTTAGTGCCTGAAAACCTCAATTATTTTCTGTGAGTATTAATTGCATTGGATGATGAAATGAGGATGATATATTTAAAAATTAGTCTCAAGACCAAAGTAGTTGCATTTGATAGAAAAATGGAGTGAGCATGCATGCATGGCAAAAAGCTTAGAGCAAAGTACAAGATTCAGCAATCCATCTGCATTTAAAAGACAAAAGCCACTTTTTTGAAGAGAGCAAAGTCCACATTCTGGACAGAGAGGGCCACTGGTTTGAAAGAGGGGTCAAAGAGGCCATCCATGTCTTGAGCCAAGGTGGCGCAGTGGTTAGAATGCAGCATTGCAGGCTACTTCAGCTGACTGCAAGCTGCAGTTCGGCAGTTCAAATCTCACCGGCTCAAGGTTGACTCAGCCTTCCATCCTCCCAAGGTGGGTAAAATGAGGTTATTGGGGGACAATATGCTGACTCTGTAAAACCATTTAGAGAGGGCTGTAAAAGCACTATGAAGTGCTATATAACTCTAAGTGCTATTGCTATTGTTATGTCAAAACTGAACAGCCCTCTTTGAACAGAAGGGGAGGGATAAGACATAATCTATCAACAGTCTACAATACAGTTTCAAGAAGGTGACCCTGATGACACAGATAAACCTCCAGGTCGCCTTAACGATTCTCTAAAAGAATGCAAATGACCAACTGTCTGCAAGGAGTCCAAATCCTTCCATTCCCCACCATCCAGTCAGAGCTGAAGAAGCTTCTTAGATGAGAAGTGAAACGTCTTCAAAGAAGAACAGGAAAGTCCAGTTGCCTCTTGAAAAAGCACCTTTGGGACTGACTGAGAATCTCCATAGACACTTAGAGCAAGTAAATAAACTTGTGCAACCTATCCTTTATGGGATGTTTTCAAAAAAAGTGTATATAGTAAAACAGCAATGAATAGAAATGGATGTGGATTGAGTATAAAAGTGAATTAAATACTATGACAAATGTACAGTGAGATGTTTAATCAGGCAGAGGGAGTTAATGAGAAAGCAAATACAGGAAAGAAGAGTGAATGGGCCACAAGGAAGGGAAAGACCACATAAGTCATAGTTGGATAGATGAGAAAGGCTAAAAGAAAGAAGTGTAAATACCAAATGGCAATACAGAGTGTACAGACAAGATGAAGTAATCATAGGTAAAGGTTCCCCTCACACATATGTGCTAGTCGTTCCCAACTCTAGGGGGCGGTGCTCATCTCCGTTTCAAAACCGAAGAGCTAGCGCTGACTGAAGACGTCTCCATGGCCGTCTGGCCAACATGCCTAAACACCAAAGGCACACAGAACACTGTTACCTTCCCACCAAAGGTGGTTCCTATTTTTCTACTTGTATTTTTAACTTTTGAACTGCTAGGTTGGCAGAAGCTGGGACAAGTAACGGGAACTCACTCCGTTACGTGGTGCTAGGGATTCGAACTGCCGACCGTTCTGATCGACAAGCTCAGCATCTTAGCCACTGAGCCACCGCATCCCTGAAGTAATGATAGTTTATTTATTAAATTTGTTTGCCACCCTTCTCAACTAGAAAGTTGCAAAGGTACAAAGATATGGAGCAGTATAGTGAGTGGTATTGGTGTAAAGTAGGTTTGTTTAGAGTTCCCTGTCTACTGTCTTAATGCCCTGCCCTATATTGTGTAGCATTTTTCACTTTATTGTAGAATGCTACTTATTGTAAAAGGGAATAGCATGATGTGGGTGTATATATGTCACGTCTGATGAAGCATTAGTATCCATTTCTTGCATCACATAGAGTCTGACCCATTCTTTATAACAAATTATTCCCAGCCTTGTCTGGCAAATCCTTTGTTTACTCCCACTTCATGGGAAGATAATGTGGTCTGGGAACTGCTAGATGTAAATCCTTCAGGTATACATTTCTGATGAATCTAAATGCCCCACACCGAAGAGATTTAGTCATTTGAACAGAAGATTTTCTTTCCTACCTAGTTCTAGCACTAGAATCCCTAAAAGGTCTACTCTCACAAGTTAGGAGCACAGTAATTAATGGTCACCTTTAAAGTAACGCTTCCCTCCTCCAGGCAGGTGATGATATTTTGACCTTTTTGTACCTGGAGCAGCTTTAATCATTTAGATGATATACAGTAGAACTAAGAAGGTTCCAGATGGAAGCTGAACCTACGACCCTTTAACATAAAAACATCTCTGACACCAATTACACCATCTGTTGGTCATAAAACCGCATTCACTATCTTCCTTAGTCTCTTGTGTTTTATAAAGCTGAAGGTTGAGATTTGGGACTGTTCAAGTTTATCCAGGAACTTTAATACAGAACACATTTCTACCCAGAGAGAACGAAGCACAAAAGCCCTGTACTTAAATGTATGTTCTTTAAGTCAGTTGAAAACAAAACAAAAATGAAAATAAGAAACAGTTGTCCAAGGGCCATTATTTTTTACCCCAAACTAGCGTTTCAGATGACTACATCTCATCCTTCTTGCTTATTGTATTACATATATTTACATAAGATAGATAAGATTTAAAATATGAATATATATGTGTGTGTGTGTATGTGTGTGTGTGTGTATGTATGTATGCATATATATGTGTGTATGTGTGTGTGTATCAGTGACGTGCTGGTGAGGCTGGTGACGTCATCAAACCGCGTTCTAGCACTGATGATGTTACCTAGGCATTTTTTGCATCGGGCGAGCCCGGGATCCTTGCAAGGGAAATGGGATCACATGTGCAGGAGGCTCCTCAGCTCCAGCCTCAGATCAGCGCAGCCGCGGTCCCCTACATGTTTGCTCAGGAAGGAGGGGAATGGGACACGTGTGCTGGGGAAGGGGGCCATGGCTGTGCTGACCTGAGGCTGGCGCTGAGGAGCCTCCTGCACACGTGATCCCATTCCCCTTGCAAGGATCCCGGGCTCGCCCGATGCAAAAAATGCCTAGGTAACATCATCAGTGCTAGAAGGGAGTGGGGGGCGGGGGGAAGGAGGAGAAAGGAGAAGTTTCTCTTCTCAGAAATGTCTTCTCAGTGGAGCTGTGGCAGCCTGCCCGTCCCTTTCTGACATTTCTGAGAAGAGAAACTTCTCCGGTCGGGCTGTGCCCGTGCGATCGGAGCAACCACGCGGTTTGATGATGTCACAAACCTCACCAGCCATAAACCTCACCGCACGTCACTGATACACACACACACATATATACATACATACACACACACACACACACATATATATATATACATATATATATATATACACATACACACACACACACACACATATATATATTCAGATTCCGGCGGGAACAGAGGTTTAATCCTATTGGTCGAAGGGTCTGACAGCTCCCTATAAAAGGGCTGCTGTCAGACTCAACCTTCGCTGGATTGTTCTCTCTTGTTGTACTTAATAAAGAGCTGTTGTTACCGTTAAGCCTGTGTGTGCCTATCCATTACCCAATCTAACACTGGCGACGAGGATGGGATTGGAAGGCAAAAGAGCGTAGCAATCCAGCAAGTACATCCAGCCTGGAGCTCAACGTGGCTTCGAGCAGCCATTTTTGAGCGGCAAACTCAAAACGCCCTCTGAACACAAAATGGCCATGCACGCCCTACCGACTCTGTATGACCCAGTCACCGAGCACTGGGACTCATACATGCTACGATTTGACTGCTTCCTCGAGGCAAATGACCTCATGGGCCTTTCTGAAGGCCGCAAGAAGAACATGTTCCTCGCATACTGTGGCTGGGAAGTGTTTGAGACAGCGAAAGACCTCTCTGAGCTGACACCACTGCAATCAGTCGCTTGGTCCATGCTCCAGCAAATGTTGAGGACCCATTATGACCCCAAGCCGTCCAAGCACGTTTGCCAGCATGAGTTTAACATCAGAAACCAAAAAGAGGGCGAGTCGATAAATGAGTACATTGCGGTGCTGCGCAAGGCCACCACGTACTGTGAATTCCGACACCTGGACGAGCTGATTCTGGACCACATAATTTGCAGCGTGTGGGACATTAACCTACAGAGGAGGTTACTTGCCACATCTGACCTCACTCTACAAATTGCCTTGGATGAAGCCAGGGCATCAGAATCGGCCGCTAAGTCTGCAGAAACCCTGCAGTGCCAGGGCGCTTCACAGGACACGTGGAAGAGCGCACGTTTACATCGCAAGGCTGCAGAGGTTGAGAGCTCAGAAGGCGAAGAGGATGACAGCTGCCGCATGCGCAGTAGCCGCACCCAGCTGGCGCACAAATTCAAACCGCGTCTCCCACCTTGCACTAGCTGCGGAGGAGACCATGCCAGATCATTTTGCCATCTCCGCAACGCTATCTGCCAGCGCTGCCAGCGAAAGGGGCACATCGCCAAGGTTTGTCAAAGCAAGCTCCCCCCCCCGACGACCTGGCAGCCACAAAGCTGACCTAACCGCCAGCAGAGGCCTGACCAAGGGGCATGACGGCCACCACCACGGTGCTCAGAGGATGACAACAGAGTCATCCATCACACCTCAATCGGCCAAGCCCGCACAAGGCGGTCAAATAAGCTGAAGGTCACAGTCCTCATCGAGGGCTCTCCATGTGAGCTGGAGATCGACACTGGGTCATCACTGACCATCATGCCATGGTCTACCCTGAAGCAGGCTATCTCTAGCCTGAAGAAACAACATCTACTCACCCCTGACATCCGCCTTTGCGATTACCAGGGGAACCGAGTCCCTATCGTGGGCCAAGGCACCTTCCGGGTGAATTTCAACAACTTCAGCAGCCAGCTCCTGGTGATGGTGGTCAACAACTTCAGAAGTCAGCTCCTGGTGACAGTGCAGACCCTCCTAGGGCTTGACTGGTTTGAAGCCCTGGGGCTGGAAGTGACCAGTGTCAATGAAAGCACTGATGAACTACTCACAAACTCTACCCCCGAGATGCCAGTTTTTCACATTGACTGTTTAGAGACTGGTTCCGTCTCGCTTAGTGATGTTGCCTCCCACTCTGCAGGGACTCCATGATCAAATAGGTTTTGAACTGGGTGTGGAGGGGGTGGCCCAAGGGGCCTGTTGGGTCTGATTTCAAAATGTATTATCATAAGAGAAATAACCTGTCTCTGTTGTTAAAGGCTGTTTACTGTGGGGGGACTGGGTCGTTGTTCCACCCAAACTGCGCATTGCAGTATTAGAGGCTTTACACATAGGGCATCCTGGAATTGTCATGATGAAGTCTTTGGCTGGGAGTTATGTGTGGTGGTCTAACATGGACAGGGAGATCGAAGAACGGGTGGCTACCTGTACACTGTGCCAGGAGTCCAGACCAGCTCCCCAGAAGCGCCCGTTAAGGAGTGGGAGCGACCTCACGCACCATGGTCTAGGGTGCACATTGACTTTGCTGGCCCAGTTCACGGCCAGACATTTCTCGTAGTTGTGGACGCCTACTCGAAATGGTTAGAGGTAGTCCTGATTACCTCGACTACGGCAGAAGTGGTCATCAAGGTGCTACGGAGACTTTTCTCCATGCACGGCCTGCCCGACGTCTTGGTCTCTGACAATGGGCCCCAATTCACAGCCATGCAATTTGAGACCTTCCTTGTAGCTCAGGGAATCAGGCATGCCCTGGTTGTGCCATTCCATCCGGCCTCCAATGGTCAGGCAGAGAGAATGGTGAGATTTGCAACAGAGGTCCTCTCTAGGATGGGCCTGGGAGATTGGCAAACACGGGTTGACTACTATTTGCTAATTCAGCACATCACACCCACTGCCACTACAGGGAGAAGCCCCTCCGAGCTTCTCATGGGTCGCCGGCTAAGGTCCCACTTAGACCGGCTATACCCCAATTGTTCTGCCTCATTGCCCCCAAACTCCACAAGCAAGATTCGGATGTTTAGCGTAGGGGATTCGGTATATGCCCACAACTACGTCGGGGGAACTCTGTGGATTCCTGCCACAGTGACAGGCATCACCGGCCCTCGCTCTTACTTCCTAGAGCTCAAGGACAGTAGGAATTGGAGAAGGCATATTGACCAACTCCGTGGCTGCCTCTCCAACTCCACTTTTAGACAACCAGAGGTAATTCCTGCATGAGTTAGCCAAAGCCCTACCCAAATGGAGCAAACACTCACTCCTTCCATGCCCAGCTCAAGCCCGAGGGTACCAGGAAACTTATCTGGTTATGTTGCAGGCCCACAGTGAGCTCTGAGCGAACCGGTTCTAGAAGCTCCAGCCACAGCCTGTGGAAGGTTCCAGGAGCTTCCACCAAGCGGAGCTGTGGAGCAAACAGGTCCGTCCGACCTGTCCAAGGAAACCCCTCCTACTGAACTGCGCAGGTCAGGAAGAGCTACCCAAAAGCCTGCCGACCTGCGTGACTATGTAACAAGTAGGATTGTTCCATCCAAGAGGGAGGGGTGTTAGATACTTGTTCTAACTACAGTGGTTTCCACCAAGGTCCTCTGTTCCAGCGGGAACAGAGGTTTAATTCAATTTCAATTTCAATTTATTAGCGCTTATAGACTGCCCCCTCTCCCGAAAGGGACTCGGGGCGGTGTACAGTCCATGTCAAAGAACAAAATTAAAACAATTAAAATTACTAAATGGACAATATATATATATATATACAAATATAAAATAGATGGATAAGAGGAGGATAAAAGATGTGCAGGACTGTATTGCTAATAAATAATTAAAATAAACAGACATTAAAATCCCAATACCCAATAAAATTAAGTCTACAGAATAATCCCCTTAAAAACCAGTAAAAATATAAATGCCAGGAGATAGGCGTTGAAATTATGCCAGGCCAGCCAGTCGGAACAGGTGAGTCTTTAGTTTCTGCCCGAAGGAGCGGAAGTCGGTGGTGGTTCTAATGTCGGGGGGGAGGTCATTCCAGAGGGTTGGGCCCATCACAGAGAAGGCCCTACTCCTTGGCGTCACCCGCTGGCATTGCCTAGCGGACGGCACCAGGAGAAGCCCCTCCCTGTGAGAGCGAATTGGCCGCTGGGATGTATGTGGGAGGACGCGATCCCACAGGTAACTGGGCCCTATGCCATGGAGCGCTTTAAAGATGGTGGTCTTTAATCCTATTGGTTGAAGGGTCTGACAGCTCCCTATAAAAGTCATTCTCAACCTTTGCTGGTTTGTTCTCACTTGTTGTACTTAATAAAGAGCTGTTGTTACTGTTAAGCCTATCCATTACCCAATCTAACAATCAGGGCATGATCAGAATGGCAAAGAGGACAGTGAATTTCCTGCCAGTATAGTTTTTTGCTGACTTAGGGAAGTGTGGATAGCAGAATAATAGAATAACAGATTTGGAAGGGACCTTGGCAGTCTTCTAGTCCAACCCTCTGCTCAGGAAGGAAACCCTATACCATTTCATAGTTGTTGTCCAATCTCTTTTTAAAAACATCCAAGGTTCAAGCATTCACAATTTCTGGAGACAAGCCATTCCACTGATTAATTGTTTTCACTATCAGGATATTTCTCATTAGTTCTAGGTTGCTTCTTTCTTTGATTAGTTTCCACCCATTGCTTCTTATTCTGCCCTCAGGTGCTTTGGAGAATAATTTGACTCCCTCTTCTTTGTGGCAACCCCTGAGATATTGGAACACTGCTATCATGTCTCCCCTAGTCCTTCTTTCTATTAAACTAGACATACCTACTTAATCATCTTTCTGCTTTTCTCTACACTATGTTTTCGCAGCAGGAAAAGGCTGAGAAATAAATAACAGAGTGAAAGGCAAATGTCTCACAAGATTACTGTTTACAAGGAGGGGATACGAAACATCACAATGGAGACAACAGCCTTATAATCAAAGCTTCATCCCTTTTATATGTATTGCATCATAAAAAGGGGGGCAGGACTTGGCTGGCATCCTGACTTATGTGATGCTCCTGCAACAAGCAAAACACATAGGCTCACAAATCCGTGCCCAAAACAAATACAGCACATAAATAATTCTGAAAATTTGAGGCACCCTCTCTTTTCCCTTCAGCGGGGAGACAAATGAAGAATGTATATCTTTCCTCATTAAAGTTCTCCTTGGAAGACTCTTGAGAAAGCAAGTGGATCCAGATTTGGGCTGTTGTTTGTCAAACTATTTTTTTCTTTCCCAGAAAGGGATCCCTCCAAATTAAAATAGAAACAACATGGCAGGAAACCTTTCTGAAAATTACAAGTAGAAGGTAAAAGTTAACTAAGCCAAGAATGAATTTGCATCCTCATTATCAGAATTTGAATTAAATCACAATGTATCAATGCAAAGGATTTTCTATAAAACCAAGAAGAAATCATGGCCTATTCTGAAATGTCTTATTGTGTGATAATGTCTCACCTTGACTTGTAGTTTATTTCCATCATGAAGACATGTAGTGTCATATCCATATGACCATAGGCTCTCTCTTCTGAAATCAACTCTGCATATGACCTGATGACTATTTGGGACAGCATCCTCTAAGGCAGGGGTCTCCAACCTTGGCAATTTTAAGACTTGTGGACTTCAATTCCCAGAATTCCTTAGCCAGAAAGCTGGCTGAGGAATTCTGGGAGTTGAAGTCCACAAGTCTTAAACTTGCCAAGGTTGGAGACCCCTGCTCTAAGGGGTGAACTTCTTTTTCTAGAAAGATTAATGTGCTTTCCGCTGTGGAACCTCTTTTCAGCTGGGTTTAGAAATTAACAATTGTATACACATTCTGTCTGCAACTTCTTCATTAGTGTTCCCAGGTATTAAACAAGGGCAATAGTGACATTACACAATCCACTTTAACCTAATTCGGAATTAGGTCTGACACTTGCCTGTGGGGCTTCTGAGGTAACTTTTTCTAAATCACGGGTGTCAAAGTCACCATGTCACATTGCCGTCATGTGACATTTCATGTTTTCACCATTCCAGAGCTAACACATGAATGCACATCCAGCCTGTGGACCGCCAGTTTGACACCCTGTTCTAAATGAAGCAGAATAATACGAAATTTATATACCAACTAGGGATTATGGTGGGGAAAAAATGTGAAATATGGTTTATAAAAATTGGTCCAGTTGATTGTGCTATTTTGACTGATATGTTAAAATACTGCTCGTGATATTGTTTGGGAGACCAACCATGAGAAAGCATGTTTCAATAATGGCCCATATCATCAAGAATATCTTGTCAAATTCAAGCAGAAACGTTGGGGGCTTTGTGCAAAAAGAAGAGCCATTTGTAAGGAATTACAGTGCCTCTTCCTGAATGTAATGATACATTATAGGTGGAGTAAGGTCAAAACATAAGGACCTAACTCAAGGTTCCAAAAAAAAAGTACCTCAGTTCCTCAGCTCGTCTACTAGCTGACTAAATTCACAAAACAGCAGCACAACAAATTGGTGACAATAAGGTATTATGGATACCTCATTGAGGCTATGGTTGAGTGACCAATGAGGGGACTTGATCACAAAGATGATTCTGATCTGAGGGGAAATCTTCATTCATGTAGTCAGGATTTCCATCCCCCACAATATTTTACTCAAGTGCTGACCTTTGTTCCCTCTTGATTTTTAGCGTTGTAGCTTCAATGCCACCATTCTTCAGATCCCTGGAAAAAGAGAGGAGGCATGGAGATTCTCTGAGATCTAGAACTGAAATAGGGGTGTTCAGACTTGTCCACTCAAGCCAAAGGAATGAAAATCAGACACACACTCTCTGATATATATTGGGTTAAATTGGGAAAAAAATTGAGCTTTTCTCACTTTTCTCACAAAAAGTAACTGCACTTTTTAAAAAAGCTTCCAAGAAATGAGCATCCAATCATTTGCACCTTGAAGGTGGAGATTCGTTTTCTGAACTTGTGGGAGGTTACATCAGGTTAGGGTCATTGGGAGGTAAACTGCTGGGGGGGGGTTGCATGGGTGTGGTGATTTGGATTCTGACAGGTTTGTAGGCTGGTTGTAGGTCAATGCGTCTATTGATGAAATTTCTTGTGGAGTGCCAAGCTTCGATGAACTCATGAGCATGGTGAGGGTTAGCATGGTCAATGATTTTTGTGTTGCTCCAATCGAACTGCTGCTGTTTGATGTCAGTGTGGGTAGAGATTAAGGATTTGGGATCATGGCATTTGACTGCCAGCCAGTGTTAATTGATGTGATGTTTGTGCCTCAACTGCACAGCCAACCAGAGACAGCACTGACACTCAACCAACCCACACAACTCCCCCCACCAGCAGTTCACCTCCCAATAACCCCGATTTGATGTAACTTCCCTATCAAAAGACCTATCACAAGATTCCCAGTGATGACTCACACCTGACCCATCACAAGACCCTCACTTGACACACCCACACCTGAAGCCCCTATAAACAGAAGAACACTGACACTCACATCCCCTAAGCTCTGCTGAGGATGTTACCTATCCTGGTAAAGAAACTTTCAGAAACCATACCACAAGCTCAGAGAACGAACCTTCACTCTTATCCTTCACCTGAGCTACAGATATTCACCATGTGTTACTATGTCCACTTTGATACTATATCTTGGGTTTATTTAGAAAATGCCCAGAAAATGTGGTAATATACTATATGTAACCAAGACTATTTTGTCAGTGGCTATTTTTACTTGAACAAGTAAAGGTCAAAAAAGTATGAATCTTTACAACCTAGCCCAATAAATAGCCCCTTGACCTTTAATCCAGGACTATAATGGGAAATGATGGAGCATAAAATTAATCTTTGTTTTAAAAAAAAGAATTAGCAAAGGAGACATTTATTTAAAATATCTGCCAAGAAAACATTTTAATAGATACCAATAAAATATGGCTTGACAAAACAAAGCATACATAAGCAATATATGATAAGATTAGCTGTTAATTTAAGTACATGAAATGCGGTCCACTGTTGGCATAATTGTGTGATTTATGGCAGTTCTTGAGTTCATGCAGTTGTTTATTTGCTGGCATTGCAAGCCTTAAACTAAGGCCAAGGATTGTTGAGTGCCAACATGACTTAAATGGTTACTGATTTTTGTTGTTTATGTTTTGTCTGGTTGAAATAATTGTTTAAAGTAGACATTTAGGTCCAAAAGCCACATCTGGTACCCACTTTGGGGTTGGGGGTTGCAGACATGTTTATACATGCATTGCGCCTACCAGATCTGGGCTGCAAAAACCCAGGTGGCTACTTTTGTTGATGTTGTTCACTTGTTCAGTTGTTTCCAACTCTTTGTTACCTGACGGACATCATTTTGCCAAGTTGGTCTGTCAGAAATTTCTTCTTGGAGTTCTTGTAAGCTCTTGCTTATTTCATTCGGGCATGTGTTGAGCTATTTTGTCTTCTATTGGCCTCTTTTTTGATTGCCTTTGATCTCTCCAATAAGTCATGCCTTTTCATTATGTAATCCAAAGTATATAAGCATTAGGTTCAGTATAGGTTTCACAGGAGTAAAATTTAAGTGGAATCCAGGGTGAAGGTATGTGATATTTCTGATCAATAGGGTTGGAAATCTTCTGTCTGCCCTTATCTTCTTCAGTATCTATCAAGATATCTGTCAGAGAAATATAAACAGGCATTTGTCACAAACCTTTGTTGGAGCACTGGAGTACTGGAGCTTTGTATTAAGACTCTACCTCCAACAATATAGGCTTTGTCTCTCTAAGGAGTTCAGAAAGGCAAAAGTCTCCCAAGAGATTTCTTATGTGGAAAAAGCGATAGAATTGCCTTGTAAATGTTAGCATGATGAGTATATTCCTCTTCACCATGAAATAACAAGTCAGTAAATGATGTCTTGATGAAAAAGAAGTGCCTTATCAACGGCTCTTTCAACTGTGGTTAATTCTTGCTCCCAACTCAGTGCCAAAGAGTCGGAGGTTTGTATTTCTATATATGGTAATTGTGAAAAATATGGTAACGTTAAAATGTAATCCTTTTGTTGGAAGTAGAAGGTAAGTATGCTTGTTGTTTATATAGAAGCTGGTTATGTACTTTTGTTACATGCGTCTGATTAGAACTTGCCAAGAAGGTTGTAAACTTGCTTTCCTGGGAAGACTCCATTTCTTTTTCTAGCATTGGAGATTTTATTATTTCCATAAGCTTTCCATCTTATTCGGCTCTTTGTTTCACATCTCCCCTCCTACTACACCAACAAATTCTGCTTGTTATTCTTCAAATCAAGTTAATATATTGCAACGGATTTTAAAATAAATGCTGACAGCAGCAAGACTGGACCTAAATACCAGGCCAATAACACATGGTTTAAATAACAGACGGAACCCCACAGAGCAGGGATCAAATCAAAATCCTTGGACACTCATTGCTTAACATTGATTCAGATCTCTTGTCTTTAAAACTTCTCCTTGATTTTTCACTGTAATTGTGCTGAGGTGGAATATATATTTTTCTGGATATATTTATGTAATTCTCATTGAAACTAATGAGATTTCCCAAGGGTTCCAGGAACTGCAGCTCAATTACTTGGTCAGCTTAAATCTTCCTTCTCAACTGGTAGTCCCACTGCAATATGTTGGCATGTCTGCCTGACATACTGCAGCACACAACACTGCAGCACTGATGCAAAGCACCATCGGCTCTCTCTGGGCGGATTTTTATCATGTGCAGAAGAAGTGCTATTGTGTTGAAATCTGTACTTCCAAATTGCCAAAATATTATTTTCCCCGCTGCAGAAAAGGCTTCTGTTTTTCAACTTCATTTTTACGTCAAATGCCTTCTTCATCTTTTGTTTGATTTTACCTTATTGCCACAAAGTCACGTGCATTCTGCTGGTTTAACTATGTTTTCTGGTTTCCCTATCACTCTGCAACCTGGCCAATATCTGCGTAGGGTGTGGGTGGAGGTTTGTTCTCCAAGCTTGTGGGTTGGTTTCCGAACATTTAGTTATCAGGCTAGGTAACATCTTCAGTGAAATTTAGGGAATATCAATGTTCAACTGTTTATGAGGGCTTTGTGTGGTCAGTAGTCATGTGATGGGAGGGTCATGTCAGGTGAGGGTCCTGTGATGGGTCAGGTGTGGGTCACATCAGATGAAGGTTTTGTGATGGATCTTGTGATGTGGAGGTCATGTGACCAAGTATTATTATAATCATAAATTGCAATCATGGTAAAGTGACCCTTAGGTGCAATCAAGAGTATCTCAATCACATTACAGACACCTATATAGTTTAGTGTGTATGTGTGCACACAGGTTCATGCATATAAATCTATGTATGTACTAATCGGTACTATCCTATGGCAATGATTTTACCATGGCATACCATTTTTGCATATGCATAGAATTTTGCAGTGAAGTGACTTTTGTCTTTCTTATTTCTTTTTATTACATTCTGGGTGTGTATAAATATAGCAATCAGAAGATATGCTAAGTGCAGCGCTAATAAAATCAGGAAAAACAGAACAATTACTAAGTGAATGACATTTATAGAAACCATCCATCAAATGTTACTATGGAACTAGCTTAGGCTTTTGATATTAAATCTAACCATGTAAAATATCTATTGCTCCATGTGTCAATACATCATTTTGACACAGTGATAACAAATAACAAAGTTGTTATTAAAGACAGAATCAACCGTAGGGTTCATTTTCATTTTCCCCTGTCTCAGTGCATGGGTGGGTTAATACCATTTACTATTTTAGGAGGGCAGGAGGAGAGGATGTTCTTCTCAGTCCACTGATAGCATGTTGAGAAGGTGATCTTCATCTGAATATTCTTGCCATACACCAAAAGTAGCATTTCCCCCTTTCTTTTGACAAGAGTAGGGCAGCCCATTCCAGTCTACCTGATTGATTGGATTCAGTGTTGTACAAATGTCTCCATTCCAGCTGGTGTGTGCTCTGGCAGGCCACTCTTCCTTTTCCTATTTCTCTGCCTTCAATGGTCATTTGCACTGTACAAACACCTGTCAACCCCACCATAATCACCTACTTATAATTTGATGCACCAAATCACAACACACTGTTACCTACAAGTTAAGTCTAAATAACCGAGAGAACATGCAAAGATTTATGAGAGGACCATGTAGTGACAGCATCATCGGATGTCCTGTCCCACTCACTCAAATGTACGCATAACTGTGGTTTACTGAGTGTATTAATATTTCCCAGCAATTCCCTTCAACAAAAACCCAGAACTGTCCCAATTAAGTTCAGCCACAAGCAGACCAATGCTGGCCACAGAGCAATGGTCAGTGTCCACAAGGCACTTGAAAGTTTCTCAATTAAAATAAATCCACCAGGTAAACTTAAATCCACAACGTGAGAGGCTCACGTGCCAAGAACAGTCCAGAGTTTCCAAGGCATGATCCAAGTCAAGACATGGTGTCAATCCAAATCGAGGCAGGAATCACAATGACCAGAAAACACACTGCTAGGAACCAAACAGCATCACCTCCATCTGTCTACTATGCTAAATAGCCATCTTCTGGTGCGGCCCAATAAGAAGGGCAAGGCTTTCTTGAATAGTCTGGCTGACCTTTTCTGCTCCTGTCTTTTCTCTGCCCTACCTCTTATTGGATCAATTGCAGAAGGCAGTTCCTCTTTGTCCTCACTGACTGGTGGCAGCTGTATGCTTTTTCCACCTGGAGCCTCAGCCAAATCCCTCACAGACAGCTGTTTGGAGCCATCAATCAATTCAGTTGTGCCAGGAACCAGTTCATCCTTTCCCGAGCTGACATCTAGAGAGATATCTGGGGAATCATCAGGAGAATCATAATACCAGGTGATTCTATCAAAACATTCATATGAGAAACTGGTTATCTGCCTATCTGTCTGATCAACTACCATCTAGCTATTTCTTTACCTGCCTGTCTATCTCCCTCCCTCCCTACCAACCTTCTATTCTAATGTGTCAAATATATTTGCATGTACCTTTTAGCAATACTATAGGAATCTTCTGCAAGTCTGTTTTGATTTTAGTCAATTAACTCTGATATGAAGACGATGTTTATATCTTATCAATCTAGGCAATTTACAATTTTCACAGTGTATTTACAGCAGCTGCTTACTATGTGAGAAAGTATTTTCTGTTTGCACTTTAAGGAAATAACAGTCTGGAACTCAATTCCCCCCCACCCACCCCAAAGAAATCTCTAATTTTCTGTTGGAAGGATGAAAGCCTGATAGCTATCCTGCCCTTAAAAAAACCTTGCATCCTGTGTCAAGATGTAAAAACTAGACAAAAGTTGAACTAGCTACAACTGTGATGGCAAACATATGGCACGCGTGCTGGAAGTGGCACACAGAGCCATCTCTCCGGGCATGCCAGCCATTGCCTGTTGCTCTTCCGGGTTCCAGCAGGCACATGTGCACCAGCCAGCTGATCTTCGCATGTGCAGGAGCGCCAGAAACTGGAAGAGCATCTCCCAGGCACGCATGTGGTTTCCATGTACGCTGGCCAGCTGGTCTTCATGCATGCATGCGCGTCAGAAACTGGAAGGCAAGCATGCGGTGTGGAAAAGGTTTGCCAACACTGACTTATAATCTTCAGATCTTCACAATGTAAAGAAAGGAGGGTAATGATAACAGCAACATACATAAGAATTTGCTGCTTTCAATATTTCTGCTCATTATCTGGATTTCTGAAGCTCAGGGCTGATAGGCTTCTTTAGAAACCCTGCTTTCTGTTTTTAGGCATCTCTATCTTTTACCTTGGTCTGGACAAACTACTTCAAACTGCAGTCCAACAAATGGAAGTTCAGACCTTTTTATGATCGGTTGTTCTGCCCATTTTTGGCCCTTTAAAAGTGGAGAGTCAATTATATTAAATTCGCCTCATCTTTTCATTATGGTTAATATCAGCTTTTATAGTAAGAAACCAGGGGAATCCTCCATAAGAGGGCTGTGGATCATGGCCATTATTCTTGTGTTTGGAAATATCAGTTGATGTATGTCTTAGTTAACTTGCCTGTGTCTATCCCAGGGGTCGGCAACCTTAAACCCTCAAAGAGCCAGAAAAGTCCTAACCGGAAGCCCCCTGTTCAATTCTGGAGCCAACCGGAAGTCTGGTTTCCCCATCATAGAGTCTCCTCCTAGCGCGGCGTCCTTTTTCCTCTACCTGTCCTAACCGAAAGCCCTGTCAATTATAGAGCTGATCAGAAAACTGGCTCCTTGCCATAGAGTCTCCTCCTTTGCTTCCCCTCCCAAACAGAAGCTCCTCTCAAAATTGTGGCGCCGACCAGAGACAGGGAGCCACAACAGAGGGATGAAAGAGCCACATCTGGCTCCAGAGCCATGAGTTGCTGACCCCTGGTCTATCCAATCTCACAACATGTTGTCAATTTAAGTGATTTTAAATTATTTTTATTTAACAGTGAGGCTGTGAGTCCTATTAAGAGTACAACAGATAACCTGATGGCCATAGTAAATGAACTGATTTATTTAAACTAGCAAAAAATATTCAGTTATAAAATACTATATATTCCTGATTTCTTTTTAATTGCATGTCCCTTATTTCACATTTGATGGCAAG
Source organism: Natrix helvetica (assembly GCF_964273705.1). NCBI lineage: Eukaryota > Metazoa > Chordata > Lepidosauria > Squamata > Natricidae > Natrix > Natrix helvetica. Next base: position 61,263,779 of record NC_138552.1, read on the forward strand.
ATAGCAAGCATTTCTCTATGCTACCACTATGGGACAAAGTTGATGCATTGATAGAATGCATGGGGTGCAGAAGCGTAACAAGTGCCAAGTTAGAAAATACAAGATAAATCATATTTGTATGCATACTTTGCTAACTAGTTTTTATTTGTCCATACAAAAGTATTCCACAGTGGTGTTTATTTATTCATAAATCAAATTTATAAGCTGCCTAACTCATTACAACATAGATGAAAAAACACATCCACACAAGAAAAACCTCACAGAGAATTATATAGAGCAGTGATGGCTAACCTTTTTTGGATCGCATGCCAAAAGTGGGGGGAGGGCTTCCCTGAAGCCTCCGGAAGGAGAAAAACGGCCCTACGGACAAACTGGAAGTCACAGTTCCCGAATGTCCATGTTGCTCATACGGCCGTTTTTCGCCATCCGGAGCAGAGGGTGAAAAAGAGCCGTACGGGCAACCTGGAAGTAACTTCCAGTTTGTCCATAGGGCTGCTTTTTGCCCTCTGGAGGCTTCAGGAGGGTGGAGGGCGCTTTGGAGGGTGAAAAATGGCCAAAAAAGGCCAAAGTCAGCTGACCAGTGCACGCATGTGCACTGCAGCTGACAGGGCAATGCCTGGGTTGCCCTGACAAATGGCTAAGCATGCCATAGGTTCGCCATCACGGGTATAAAGTTTCCACAATAACAAAAGATTGTAGCTTAATTTAACAGAATGACAGAGTTGGAAGGGACCTTGTAGGTCATGGCCCGTGGGCTGGATACATCATGCGCTGGCCATAGTCAACAATTTAGTGTAGGGGGAAAAGTCATGAAATGTCATGATGCAGTGACGATGTGAGTTTAACACCCCTGTTGTAGGTCATCTAGTCCAACCCCCTGCCCAAGCAGGGGACCCTACACTATTTCTGACAGATGGCTGTCCAGTCTCTTCTTGAAAGCTTCCAGTGATGAAGCTCCCACAACTTCTGAAGACAAGCTGTTCCATTGGTTGATAGTTCTCACTGTCAAAAAAATTCTCCTTATTTCTAGGTTGAATCTCTCATTTATCTGTTTTCATACATTGTTCCTTGTGTTCACGTGCTTTGGAAAATAGGTTGATTCCAGTGACGTGCGGTGAGGTTTATGGCTGGTGAGGCTGGTAACGTCATCAGGAAGGTGGGGAATGGGACCACGTGTGCTGGAGGCTCAGGCTGCCTCAGCCTCCAGCACACGTGATCCCATTCCCCACCTTCCTGAGCGTGCTCCGCCGGCTCGCGCTCCGCAATCCTCGAAAGCGACTGGGGAACGACGAGAACCTTCCTGTCTCTGCTGGACTTTGCGCACTCCTCGCGACTGCATATTGCAGTCGCGAGGAGGGTGCGAAATCCAGCAGCGGCAGGAAGGTTCTTGTTGTTCCCCAGTCACTTTCGTGCCTTCGTCATCCGGGAGCGCCGACAACATTTCTGCCTCCACCCTCCGCAGCTCCCGGGCGCGCCCGGATGGAGGTAGCCAGAATGGCGCCGAGGCAGTCCGGCAGGCGAGCGACCGAGGATCAGGCTGCCTCGCTCGCTCTTTCATCCGCCCGGACCGCCTCGGCGTCGCTGTGGCTACATCCGTCCGGCCGCGCCTGGGAGCTGCGGAGGGCCGAGGCAGAAATGTTGTCGGCACTCCCGGATGACGAAGGCAACCCAGCGCGCGAAATTCAGCAGAGGCAGGAAGGTTCTCGTCGTTCCCCAGTCGCTTTCGTGCCTTCGTCATCCGAGAGCACCGACAACATTTCTGCCTCTGCAGCTCCCGGGCGCGCCCGGATGGATGTATATAATATTATAATATTATAAATATATATAGTATATAATATTATATACTATTATTTCATGAAGAGAGGTGAGGCTCTGCCTCCCCTGCCTCCCCTGACCGCACGTCCCTGGTTGATTCCCTCCTCTCTGTGGTAGCCCCTCAGATATTGGAACACTGCTATCATATCTCCCCTGGTCCTTCTCTTCACTAGACTAGCCATGTCCAGTTCCTGTAAACATTCTTCATATGTTTTAGCCTATAATCCCCTAACCATCCTCGTTGCTCTTCTCTGCACTCTTTCCAGGGTCTCAACATCTTTTTAGTGAGCAAAACTGGATGTAGTATTCTAGCTTCAAAGATTCACTCTAAATTTGAGGAAGTCGACAAGAATGGAAATGGAAAGAATGGAAAAATTATTGGGTTCATCTTTATTTTCCCTCTTTTGTGTTGTAAGTGCAGTTTAGAATGCCTTAAGGAAGCTTATTCCTTCCTAAAAGAAATCTTCTGGAACTATAGTTTATTAAGGTAACTTTCCAGTCTTTGCCAAGTTCCCTTTGCAGGTAGTCCTTGCATTTCCACAATTGGGACTGACAACTAACTGAGAAATCACATTCTCATGATTGTGCTTTCCCTTTCCCCACTCTTCATAATTCTCCCCTTAGCTGGGTGCTGGGTAGCCAGCTCAAAAGTGAGAAGAGAAATCTTGGGCTTTTATTGTCTTCCTAACCACTTCTCTGTCATTTGGAATAGTCACATTGGCACTGGGATAATTAACAACAATGGAATTAATGCTTGTATTATATTCATTGGAGATGAAGAGATCACAAGAGAGTAACCCAGCACACAGTGGGAAATATACATAATGTGAAATGCAGTGGCACTGGCAGCCCTAAGCATGCCACACATCTCTTCCTCTCCACACTCTCTTGGCTATGCCCCCGAAGGGTTGGAGGAGAGGGGGGGAAAGCAATTTATATAGTCAAACTCTCCTGTGCCTAGATTACACAAGTGTAAGCAGGTATACAATGAGGACTACATAGGCTGTTTGCCTGTGTGAATCGCTTTCATGTGTACATTATATGCTCATTTAGCACTATATCCATCCCACGCCGTCAAATAATGCATTTTATTTGGTGCACATTTTGCAATTGCTTCTTGATAGAACAGTTGCCATTTCTTATTCACCTTTTTCTTACATAAGAATTTGATCTGCTTAGCATAAGAAAAATGGTTGTGTTCTGTACCTTCCAGCTAACCCCTTTAAAAAAGTGTGATGCCTCCATCTGAAACATTCAAAATTCATTTAGTGCCTGACAAGTAACACTAATGGCACATGTGTTTATTATCTTTCAGAGCACAATGGTGAGAGCAACTAAATATTTAAGACTTCTCTTAAAATATCTACCAAAGGAATAGACTTTGGCTTTGAGTCACAACTAATTTTATACCTTCCTTTGAAGTTGCTATTACTTTATGTTTTCATCTTTTCAGCTCTGTCAAAACCTGCTTCTAATACATCTGAAAATTGTTCCATATTTAAATGCGGAAACAACAGTCACTGGAAAATTAGGATGAAACATCCTGGATTTTTAAAAGTAATTTTAGTTTATGAGGGTCAGAGAGTTCACTGCAAAATGGTACAAAGGATCTCATTAATGCTTTTCACTGGAGAATTATGGGAATGAAATCTGTTCCTTTGAACAGACTGTTTCTTTTCTTTTTCAAAAATAATAAAAAAGTAAGTGTTCAGTTTTGCTTTTGTTTTCAGGAAAGGGAAATGCCACAAATATTAGAGTGTGCACCCTTTCCCACATATCACTTCTTATGACATGAAAGCTCTTCAGCCTCTGTCTGATGCAAAGGACTGTCCAACATCTGTTCTAGGAACATGTGGTATGTTTACAGAGGCAAGAGAAACCCGGAGACAGATGTTTTGTGTGCATACTTGAAAGAGAAGGAAACAAGGAGAGAGAATGCCTTCAAATATTTGTTTTAATGATCTCGGAAATTACTTTGGGAAAGTATAGTATATTAAGGGTCTTTCTAAAATATTCAGTATATACACGCCATTAGATGTCTCTTAAAGCTGGTATCCAGTGAACCACTCAATTGGTTCCATGTGCCCAATGGGACTTTGGACATGATTTTTCAAACTGCAGCCCCTCACCCCACAGAGCAAGTCTCGCTTGAAACAGATGAGATTTCAAAAGCAGTTTGTGACATGAGGATTGCTGATCAAAGCGTGGCGGATTGGGGAGGGGGTCAACTCCACTTCTAAAGGAGCTCCTTCAATTTTTGGCCTGTGAACCTAAGTTACTAAATGTGTAATCAGTGCTTTTTGCAGCGTTTCCAGATAAATTGGAAATCCAGATAGTCCCTGGTATATCTTTACTATTTTTGTTCCAGAACTAAAAAAAAAAGGAACAAAAAAGAAGTTTTCAACTAAAAAAAAATGAATAGATGTATGTATTACAATGAAAACAGTGCTATGCTATCTCCTGAACTAGTACAAGTAGAACAGAAAAAGAATGGATTAGCCTAGTTTCTAATATTAAAAAAGTGAAAATGTCTCTATAGTCTCATACTGAGTAAGCAATACGTTTGTAAGTAAAATATTTTAATCTGGTATTATAAGAATTAATATTTATATAAACGTTAGAATAAGGTGCTTAAATGCTCCTTTTCTTGAGAACCGGTAGAGAGTTGCTTTAAATTTTTTAAACCTTAAAATGAAGCTTAAAACCTTATTACAATAGCAAATTCAGCATCCACCTTGTGAAAAGAGCATCAACTCTGTAAACTCTAAAGTTTCATCTTTCCATTATGTATTCAAAATGGACAGTGATAGACACACATACATATAATTTAAATAGACATATAGGTGTGTGTGTGTGTGCGTTAATGTATGTATGTATGTATGTATGTATGTATGTATGTATGTATGTATATAGCATGTATGTGTGTTATGTATGGGTATGGGTAACTATATACTTTCTTTTGAAAGGAGGCAACAGAGTTTCATTTTTTAATGCGGGCCAGTGTACTCACAATAAAAAAAAAGACAATAAATGTTGTCTTATTTTGTGAGTACTGGATATCATAAGCAGAATACAGAATAACAGATTTTGAAGGGACTTTGCAGTCTAAAACCCCTTCTTGAGTAGGGGTCCCTGTACCGTTTGGGACTAATGGCTGTCCAATCCCTTCTTAAAAACCTCCAGTGAGTTATGAGGATTACCCATGGTTTCTGGAAGCAAGCCATTTCACTGATTGTTCTCACCAACAGGAAATTTTTACTCAATTCTAGGTTGGATCCCTCTTTGATAATCTTTCATCTGTTAAGTCTTGTCCTGTCTCCAGGTGCTTTGGAGAATATAAGTTTGTAGCAATTGCCTTATTTTTCAGAATTTGAAAAAAATAATTCACATGTTCTGGATCTGTCCTACTATCATGTTATTTTTAGGTGAAATTCATATAAGATTGTTCACAGGACATCAGATGTTGATCATATTATCAACAACTGGTACATCTAGAACTGTAGAATATTTGTGTACATGGTGGATGGCCAAAATAATTATTATATAACATTGGAAGGTCACTGATTTGAAACAATGGATTGTTGATTGATATATGAATTGTTGAGAAGGGATAAGGTATAGAATTTTTGAGAAATTTGTTCAATTTTTAGGGATAGTTTTTTAATGAGATGATCTTCCAATCTTTTTTTTTCCTGGGGGAAGAGGGTTCTTTGGAGATAACTTTGAACACAGCCATTTTCCAGAAATGTTTGCAGGATGGTCCAGAAATGGTATTATCACAGCCAATAGGCCTCGAGATTGGGTTGAAGCTGAAGCCACACCCCTGAGCTCCCCCTTCTGACTCCAGTTTCAATCCAGTCTGGCCAGAGAGAACATTACTTTTTTGACACCTGAGAAAAGTTACCATGTCTGGACCCTCCTCAACCCACCCGGCTTCCTTCCTCACGGAGACCCTACCTCCACATCAATGTACCGTGTTTCCCTGAAAATACGACAGGGTCTTATATTTTTTTGACCCATGAAATATGGCCTTGGGCTTATTAAAGGGGAGGGCTTATTGTTTTTGGGTTGCCGGGCGGCTGCTCCCTTGCGAACGGGCTCCCGAAGAGCCGAGCACAGCCTCAGGGTTGAATGGCTGTGTTGCGCTGTCGCAGCAGCAACACAGCAGCCATGAGGTGACCACGCTTGCGATCAGCCGCCCAGCAACCCCCCTTTCCAGGTGGGCACAGCACCGCTGACCGACGTAGCGGTACCTGGAAGGCACCAAGCAACGCGAATGCCTGTTCGACGCCCTCCGCCTCCCACAGCTCGACGCTTTCGGAATGCCTCTAGGTGAGTGAATGGGGCTCTGCATGGCTGGAAAGGGGGGTTGCGCGAGCAGCTTTTCCGCTCCCCGCTTATGCGACTCGCAGGCTCACAATGCCCTTGGCTAACTCTACAGTACCTGCAGAGCCAGGGCATCTCCACTGCTGGTGCTGCCCACCGCTTGGGTTTTTTTTTGTGGCTTTCAAAGCACGGAGGATGGATGCCACTATGGTTGTAGTGTACAACCATAGAGCCTACTCCCAGAGCGGTATACTACCTCCGTGCTTTGGAAGCCGCAACGGATGATGGATGCCACTCTGGGAGTATGCTCTATGGTAGTACGCTCTGCAGCCCACAACCATAGAGCGTACTCCCAGAGCGGCATCCGTCTTCCGTACTTTGAAAGCCGCAAAAAAAAAAAAAAAAACCCAAGCAGCGGGCAACTTAGTGGTATCCCGAAAGCACCAAGCAATGTGAGCGCCTTTGCCCCCCACCTCATTCCAAGGCTTGGTGCCTTGGGATACCGCTAGGTTGGCGAGCGGTGCTCTGCCTGGCTGGAGGGGAGGTTGTCCAGGGAGCTTATTTTTTTGGGGGGGAGCTAATATTTTTGCCCACCCGAAATATGTGGCAAGGCTTTAGATTCAGGATAGGTCATATTTTCGGGGGAAACATGGTAAGACCCTGGTGGTGGCTGCAGTTTTTCCAGCTGCCTGGGGTTGGAAACGCAAGACTTGGAGGCTCCGAAGTCTTGTTTGTTGTTCCAGCGGCTATTTTTAGCTGGCAGCCACGTGGTGCCTTGAGCCTGGAGATCGGCTTTGGGGCTAATGGGTTCTGGTTTCCAACCTGACAGCCCCTAAAGCCTCAAACGGACCGCTAGCCTGCCTGCAGAGAGTGGAGACAGCACAGAGAAGAGTGCGAAGTTTATGGCATCACAGGAAGCTGTGGAAGTGGCTGGGAAGGTGCGTGGTGGCAGCAGATTCCCTGGGAAGCTGCAGCAGCCCCAGAGCGCACCAACTGCAGCAAATTCAAATCAGAGCGAACTGCGAGGGGACTGAAGACCTGCTGCAGCTGCTGAAGTGGATCAGCAACGGAAGCGTGAGGAGTGGTCGTAAGTAGAGGCAGCAATGGCGGACAGGTCTCCTTCTCCAATATTCTCTGGGGAGGGGACTTCCTCCAGGCAGTGTCCCACTGCCTCCTCCAGGACGCTTTCAGCTCCAGATCCCTCTCGCCCCTCCCGGGCTTCCCAGAGGGATGAACAAAGGAGGCACGGGGCCCTAACCAAAACCTTCTCCAGGGCTGAGAGATTGAGGGCCCTGCAGGATAAGATCAGTCCCACCCTGCCCAGGTCCAGATCCAGATCACCCCTGGGGGCGCCTTGAGACAGAAATTCCCTCCTGATTCACCAGATTCCTTGAGGGAGTTTTTTTGGGAGGTTTCCCTTCTTCTCTCTCTATGGAGGACCAGGACTAGGCAGAGACTCAGGCTGAGTTAGATTCTCAAGGAGCCCAGCCTGGAAGCAGGGCCTCCTCCAGGCCTAGCCTGGCACCCTTGCCCAGTCGCAGTCAGGCCTCAGAGGGCTCTAGCTGGGACTCTTTGGATATGGAGGATCTGCGTGCTGGCCTTCAGAACCTCATCGAAAGAGCAATCGTCTCTGATGTTGCTGCAGGCCTGCAGTGACAGGGGCCATGTCCTGCTTCTCAGGGCGAGGTCAGGGCTCCCAGGATCACTTCCCCACAGGCATATGCCCAGGTGGTCTGCTGCCCTGGGTCCCCATCCCTAGCTAGTGAAGGGTCAGTCATGGGGGAGAAGGTGCAGCGGGACCCAGATCTCTCTGAGGATGAGGAGGTTCCGGAGCCTGAACCCCCGCGTTCACGGGGTTGTTCCCTCCAACCTTGTTCTGATCCCTCCTGTGCAAGGTGCATGCCACTGCGCAGTTGGGGGGGCGGGGGGGCGGCAAGGTGGCTAAGGAAGGGGAGCCAGCGAAGAAGCCCCAGGCTCCATTTTTTTCTGAGCCCAAAACTGCTAAGGAGGAGATCCCTGCTCCTCATTTATTCCTAGAGGTAGTACAAAAGCAGTGGGACACTCCTGGGCCCTTCCCTACTCCGGGTAGTAATGACAGACAGCTTTATAATATCAAACCAGATTTCTCCCAAGCATTGCAGATGCCCTCCATGGATCCTCCTGTGGTGGCCTTGGCTACTCCAGCCTCGCTTGTACCCAAGGATGTGGCGGACAACCTGAAAGCAGACGACAGAAAGGCGGAGATGATCCTCAGAAAGAGCTTCCAGTCATCGGCTTGGGCCATTAAGGTGGCGGCCTCTGCGTTATTCTTCAATCACATGGCCATTCTTTGGATGGAGCAGATCCAGGCGCATATTCCACTGGAGGACGTTTGTCTGCACCAGGATCTAAACTAGTTAGTGGAAGTTGCTCAGTTTTCGGCTGAAATGCTATGAAGTTTGCTTCCAGGGCTATGGCATTGTCCATCATGTCTCGTCACCTCCTGTGGCTCCGGGGCTGGCATGCAGGCAACAAGGCGAAGTGGCAACTGGCTTCCATGCCCTACATAGGGGGTTCCCTATTTGGGACTTCCCTTGATCCAATCCTGGTGGAGGACAAGAACAAGAAGAAGGTGCTACCGACCTCGGCTAAGAAGGCGGAGCAGAGGACCACACCTTTTTATCGTAGGTCTGCACAGGTCTTGCTGTTAGGAGGCAGCTGGTGGCCCTAGCCATGGTGATCCCTGGGGAGGGTCCCACTACCCTGACTCGTTTGTCCTTAGTTAAAAGATTTCTCAAGGGAGCGGCTCACTTGTGTCCCCCGCCTGTTCATAGGTTTCCCACATGGCACTTTCCCTTGGTGCTATGGGCCCTCATGGCCGAGCCCTTTGAACCACTATGGATGGTCAGCCGGAAGCTTCTCATGTGTAAGGTGGTGTTCTTGGTGGCGATCACCTTGGCTAGGCATGTTTCCGAGCTGGGGGCCCTTTCTTCCAGGGAGGATCTATGCGTGTTCCACAGCAACAGGGCAGTGCTTCGCCTCAACCCAGCATTCTTGCCTAAGGTTAATTCGGTTTTCCACCGGGCACAGGAGGTGGTTCTTCCGGACTTCTGTCCAGACCCGGTCAGAGAGCTAGAGCACAGGTGGCACCGCTTAGATGTAAGATGGGCATTGCGGATTTATTTGAAGTGGACCGCTGAATTCCGGAGATCTGAGGTTCTATTTGTATGCTTCAGCCCTCTTCCCTAGGGAAGAGGGTTTCCCCTTCCATCCTTAGTCGTTGGATTTGCCTGGCCATTGCCCTCACCTATGAGGTGCAGAATTGGCTGGCACTGGCCAGTATCACGGCACACTCCACAAGGAGCGCGGCCACATCTGCTCCCTGGGCCAGCCAGGCTCCTATAGAAGATATCTGCAGGGCAGTGACTTGGGCCTCCCCGTTGCCATTTATCCGGCACTATAGGCTGGATGCTTTCGCATCCTCTGATGCGGCGTTCGGCTGCAGGGTCCTACAGCAGGTCCTGTCTGATTAATGACGGCCCACCCTATGGTATGGTATCTTGGGTATGTCCCATCTCTGGACCATCTGCAAACTCACTCTGGAAAATGACAGTTGTCTTACCTGATCTGTTATTTTAAGAGTTGTTTGCAGGATCATTCAGTTCCCACCCTAGGTTGAGTTAGACAGCATTGGGGGTGGAGGTGTCTCCTTTGTGTCTTGTTTTCAGGATCTCGGGAGCGCATACTGCATTGAAACTGGAGTCAGAAGGGGGAGCTCAGAGGCGTGGCTTCAGCTTCAACCCAGTTTCGAGGCCAATTGGCTGTGATAACAGCATCTCTGGACGATCCTGCAAACAACTCTTAAAATAACAGTTCAGGTAAGACCAACTGTCAATTGACCAAAGTTGAATGTTTCTTGGATCAGTAATTTCTGGAGATGGAAAAGGCTACTCGTAAATTCCACAAAGTCTTGCAATCTGAGCACTGGTAAAATGCAAATATTTCCACATTAGAAATACTATTTAGAGAGAAAGTATGTTTGGTTGTTGTGAAACTATCGAGCCAGAAATGAGGCGAGATTTTTTCAACAAGGGGATTTCCAGGACTCAGTTTTCCAAGAGTTTTTGAAGGCTTTGACAAACTAAAATCCTTAGGATTATTTTTTTGCTTTTTGGCTGGGTGAAGAAACCATTTAAAGTGGTAAAAAGTCAGCAAATCTACAATGTGGTTTTCTTCTATGAACACAAATCGCTGAGTCATTTTTCCATTTTATTGTAATCCAGAGAATGAAATTCTTCCATTCGTGTACTCTTATTCTGTACTCTGAATTCAGATTTTATTAAATCCTCTGACAGAAATCTACTACCTTTTTTAAAAAAAAGTGTGCTTAAGGTTCCAAAAAAGTTTTCTACAAGTGTGTTTTTGTTTGCACGCTGCTCTTCTTAAAGTTATTTTATTCTAAGATGAATTTTACAAATGGTTCTATAGATCCCAAGACAAAGTAGTGCATGACTGAAACAGCAAGAGATCATACTTAAAAATAAACTAGTGCTTAAACAGTATGGGAGGAGCTGTTTTTAATTATTTTGGTCATATTCTATTCAGAGAAAATAGCTTTGGACTACTGATCAGCCTCTTGGTCTCAGGATTTCTCAGAGCTCTACTTTGCCTTCTTTATATTAACATCTGCATAAAGGCTCCCCAAAAAAATTAACCCAAATTACGAAGTGAAGACTCAGTATTATTCTGGAGCGTCTCAATTGTACCTTCTTTATTTCAAATAGTGCCAAGATGGTTATTAAACTACCATTGAGATTCACCCATTGACTGGACATACGGTAGCAAAGGATGAGCTAATTATGAGTATTAGTTCTTTCATAATCAGAAGAAAAGACCCTGAAATCAGAGGAGGCTATTACTATAACAAGGCAACTGATCTTACTGTTCCAAAGAGAAAATTGCCAAGATTTGAACCATGATGAGGGGGCTGCATTTTTGTCAAGAAGTGAGGCATAAAACCATCTCTAAGTCACAATCATACACATTGTCTTAAAAGTAATCAACCATTCATTTTTTTTTAATTTAACAGGTAACGTGATGAGGTAAGGTTAGTAAAGAGACCAAAGTAAGCTTTCTTGATGGAGTTTGGAGTTGAACTTGGCTGTCCTCAATCTTAATTCAAAGTCTTAACACTACATTGGACTCTAATATGGCTTGTGGTTGAAAGAAATGTATGTTCTAATTAACACAAAGAATTACATTTTAATCACTATAAATAAGAATTTTGTTTTTATAAAAGATCATGGATTCAGTTGTCTTCTGCATTGTCATAAGTTACATTGGAAGCTCATTAGATCTCAACCCCCAGCAAAGTAAATCCTTCTAATTACAATGTGATTTCAAATGAGTCTGCTTATTCATTGGGATAATCAATGAAATATCACTTTCATGTCCTGCCACTGATAAAAAATTGACTTGGTGAAATTAGATCTTTTCAATGGCAGCCTTGGGATTCTTATTCTCTTCCTTCTCTGCTACCTGTGTTTAGCCTGGAAGCCAACTTTTTTACTTTAATTTTTTGGCAATCCGTCTGGTAAATTCACAAGATTGATTTTTCTCATCATGTAAATGTGTACAGCAGTGACGTGTGGTGAGGTTTATGACTGGTGAGGCACTGACACAGTGCTGAGTTTCAAATATTTTTAGACTTGTGGACTTCAACTCCCAGAATTCCACAGCCAGGCATGCTCAGTTCCAATTTAAAGCGACAGCATTTGTTTTTCTCCTTTGCTCCTTCTTTCTTTTTCTTTTTCTTCTCCTTCCCCTCCTTCCTCCCTCTCTCCCTTCCTCCCCCTTTCTCAACACACACACACACACACACACACACACACACACACACACACAGAAGTTGGATTGGACTATCTCTCCTACCCCTTCCCTCTCTCACTCACTCTCAAACAACCCACACACACACAAAAGTTGGATTGGATATCTTTTCCAGTGGCTTGAAAGCAGCTCCTCTGCCATCCCCCCCCCCCATTCCCCTGCTGCCTTTCCCAAACACCTCCACCATTGCAAATGCAGCCTGCTGTCTGGGTGGGAAATGCCTGGAACACAATAAAGCCCACCCACCACCTCCTGCTGGCAGGCTGGGGTGAGAGGAGAGGCAGAGAAGCCGGAGGGGAGCCGAGCCGAGCCTTCCAAAAGAAAGAGGCTGGGGGGAAGTGTGTGTACTACAGCATGGCTCTTTGCCTGGCTTCCTGCCTCCTCCTGTGGTCTCCTCAGTGCTCGCTTGTGCTCTCCCTCCCCAAGTGTAGTTTGATTGCAGGTGGAGCCACGTTGCCTTTTCAAACTTGTAATCAGTGAAGCTGGGCTAGATTTTTATATAGTTTTATCCAGCTGTGTGTGTGTGAGAGAGAAATGAATGGGGGCCTGGGGAGGGAGAGCACCAGTGAGGTTAAGCAGAGTCATCCACGATGAGGCAGCAACTAGCTCAGCTTTTTCCTTTTACTTTTTTTTTTCATGATGAGAGTGGTGAGGCTGTGCCTCACTTGCCTCACCTGACTGCACGTCACTGGTGTACAGGGATGGGATTCAGCCAGTTCAGGCCAGTTCGGACTGGTTCTGGTGAACCAGTAGCTCTGACAATTAGCTGGGGAGCGAACTGGTTCGCTCTAACAATCAGGTGGGCCTCCTTCCCCTATTATCCTCTCAACTGATTCGCCTACCAGAGTGGATTGCCATACCTCAGCTGTGTTACTACCCAGAAGTAACATAGAAGATAAGTTTTGTTAAAACTGCACATGCATGCAGAGCAAAGCACAAAATCAACGAACAAGATCCCACCACTGCATGTATACATCCAAACTAGACTCTGTTGTTTCTCTGTGTCAAATAATATATGTGGGTATATGCATAATTTTTATTTATTTAATATTGGTCATGTTTATGTAGTGTATATTGGAAGTGATGACCCTTAGATGCCACAAAATTTCATTTTAATGTATGCTGATTAGTGTACATTTAAAGTGACAATAAAGTTATTCTAAGTCTAATGGATTGGAGGATTTTTAAGAGTCAAAATGCATATTGAAGTTTCTGTTACTAATATATCAATTTTAAGTTTTGTTTTACAGAAAAATAGCCTGCAGGTTAAATTTGCCATTAAAGTAATGATACCCAGTGGGGGCTGCTGCTAAATTATGCTAATTTCAATATCTTGCTATCTTTGTTTAGTAAGCTCCAGGGCTTTATTGAAATTCATATTTAAGAAGGGATACACCAATATGAAACAATTTGTTAGTTATTGCTACATACCATTTAGATTTAAAATTACCACAAAGTAGAAGCAGCAAAAGTCCCATAGGAGATGAACAGATTCTAAACCAGTAAGGCATAATTAGTTTCCAAGTTTTTGGATGTGGCTTGCTTCCAAGCACATATGAGCATTGGAATCTGAAGCTAGCTACCAAAGAAGCTGAAAGAAATTAAGTAGCAAATTGGTACATAGGAGGGAGAAAAAGTGATGGAGTAAAAGAGAAAGAAGCAAGTCAATAAGAGAAAGAAAGAAGCCATTTTGCCATCAGATTTCAGTGTCATAAACTGGGAATTTTCTGGAGGCTGTAAAATAGAGATTAGGAGTAATATGTGGTATTTTGTCTTTGGTACTACAAATCCAAGGATATAATGTAGCAGATGTAAAGAAGAAGGACTTGGGAGAAGATTAGAGAAGAAAACAATATGAAGAAACTGTGAGATTATATGTACTATGCCTAAAACAGTTATGCAATAGAGAGAATAAAACACAGTTTTCTTGGGAATCTCTATAAAGCATCCTCTAGGTCAGTGATGGCGAACCTTTTTGGCATTGCGTGCCAAAAGCCGGAGGGGGAGGGCAGGGGGGGTCATGGGCGTGCGTGCCACATCCATAATCCTATGCATGCAGACCCCCATGCACATGTGCATGCAACTACCACCCCCGCACATCCGTGTGCGACCCCCACCCTCCTCCCTACTTTTGGTGCGTGATGGTCCCATTTTTTCACCCTTCCCAAGCTCCAGCGGATTTCTAGGAGTAAAAACGTCCCCCCTCCACTCCCCCGGAGGCCCTCCGGAGGCTTCCAGCACCTTCCACTCACACCCGCAGGTGGGGCAGCCGTGCTCATGCGGTCCTGGCCTGAAGCCTCGTGACCCTCCGGCCCAGCCAACCATGGCTGACCTGCACTGGGAGGCACCTGGTAGCACCGGTGGTCTCCCTGATAGCCGGCGGGCGGTTGCGGGTGCAATGACCCTGATGCCCAGTGCCTTGCACCGGTGCAGAAAGGGTGTGCGGTGGGGAAACAAGTTCCCTAGGGAGGGGGGAATGAGAGATCGGCCCGGCGGGGTGTGTGTTTCCCCTGTTTGACATGGGAGCAACGCTGGGATGAGGCGCTCCACCGGACATTTTCATTGTGAAGGAGGAAATCTCCCTCCATGGACTTGAGGGGAAAGGGCAGGCACACACTCTCTCTCTCTGGCTCCCTTGGACTGTATGTGTTTCTTCTCTCAAATGCCGCGGTTACTCACGTATCAGCCAGGCATGAAGCGCTGGCCATGGCAGCAAGAAACTGAGCTTGGAGAACTAATTGGAGGTGGCATGCGATCTTCCTCCCTCCCTCTCGCTCTCCAGGCATACTGCAATTTAAGAAGGGGGAAAAGGGGGCTTTCTTTCCCCTCAAGTCCATGGAAGGAGCAGCGCTGGGCTGAGGAGTCCCACCAGCCATTTTGATTCTGAAGGAAATCTCCCTCCGTGGACTTGAGAAAGAGGGAGGGAGTGTGTGTGTTCACTCTCGCCTCCCGGATGACTTTTCTGGCAGAGCTCCCAATGGGGGAGATGGGGTTCCCTCCTCCTCCTGGAGCCCATTATGAAGGAGAAGCCCTGGCAGCCACGATGGGCGAGGAGGAATATGTGCCAGGGCTATTGCTGCTTCCCTTCCCAGCTGCCTCCCCCAGCTCGCCTGTCTCTTTAAATCGCACCTCTTTGCCTAAAGGGCCAGAGGGGGACAAAGAAATTGGGAAAGGGTGTGTGTGTGTGAGAGTGTGCGTGAGAGAGAGAGAGAGAGAGAGAGAGAGAGAGAGAGAGAGAGAGAGAAAGAATAAGATAAAGAGGAAGAACGGAGGCATTTTGGCTTGCTCTCGCCTCCCGGACTCTGTGTCCCTCCGCTCAGCTGGGCTTCATGGGTGTGCTGCTCCTGGGCTCATCAGCCTCTGAACAGACATCAGATTTCCACCCTCCAGCATCAGTTCAGGGAGGAAAAGGCAGGGCATCCCAACACAGGAACCTCTGCTATCCGGGAAGTGAGAGCGAGCCGAGAAGCCTCTATTCTTCCTCCTAACCTTATTTCCCCCACCCCGAAACACGCACACACCTTTCCCAATTGCTTTCTACTGAGGATGACGTCATTTCAGGGGGAGACAAAGAGGCGTGAATTAAAGAGACAGACAAGCTGGGGTGGGAGAGACTGTTTCAAGCAGCTTTTTAGCCCTGCAAATGATGGCGAGAAACGGCACTCTTGCAGGTCAGCTGCTCTTGGCCTGGTCGGGGGGGGGGGTGTCACAAGCCACCCCACCAACAAAAGCGGTTGCCTCTGTTGCCACCAAAGGCGGCGGGGTGCAGCTGCTGTAGATGGAAGGTGCTGGGCATCGGGGCCGCCGTGGTTTGCAACGGCGCTGAGAAAGCTGCAAGCCTAAAGGCAAGCCTAAAGGCGCCCTTGTTCCTGCGTGCAAGTCAGGATCTCCGCCCCCTCGGCTGCCTCCCGCCTGTGGCTCCTGCCCAGCTCTCTCTCTTCTAACTCCCCTTTGCCTCCCAACATTTGCTTACCCATCCCAGAGAGCTTGAGCTACGCCTCCCTCCGACCCTGTGGCTGTTGCAAAGCACAACCCAACATGCAAACTGGAAGTCCGTTCCTGAACTTTTGGTTTGTTTGTTGGGTTGTTTTTTGCCCTCTGGAGGCTCTGGAGGGCCAAAAATGAAGGCCAAAGTCAGCTGGCTAGTGCGTATGCGCACTGGAGATGACAGGGCAATGCTTCAAGTGCCCTAAGAAATGGCTCTGCGTGTCACCTGTGGCACGTGTGCTATAGGTTCGCCATCATGGCTCTAGGTTCTCCCCTCGCACATATGTGCTAGTCATTCTCGACTCTAGGGGGCTGTGCTCATCTCTGTTTCAAAGGCAAAGAGCCAGCACTATCTGAAGACATCGCCGTGGTCATGTGGCCGGCATGACTAAATGCCGAAGGTGCCAGAATGCTGTTATCTTCCCACCAAAGATGGTTCCTATTTTTGTACTTGAATTTTACATGCTTTCGAATTGCTAGGTTGGCAGAAGCTGGGACAAGTAACGGGAACTCACTCTATTAGGCGTCGCTAGGGATTCAAACTGCCGAACTGCCGACCTTTCTGATTGACAAGCTCAGCCTCTTAGCCACTGAGCCACCACCTTTCAGCATCTCAGCATCATCTAAGAAAGAGTACAATGTGGGCTTTAGATTGATCATTCCTTCTCAAAAGCATGAAGAAAAGTTCTCTTAAGGAAGAGAAAAAGATTCATACCTAAATAAGTTTTTATTTGTGTTTTCCTCTTGTTTTCCATTAAGAAAGATTATTTTGTGCAACTTTTGAAGAACTAGAGGCTAGATCCTAGTTGGGTACCATTGCCTCTCAAGGAAAGGAACTGCATAACTTCAGTCTAATGCTGGTTTACTTTATGTGCAACATAAAGTAAAATGCTAAATGGTTTCCACAATATGGATGTCCAACAACTTAATTCATGCTAATTATCATACGGTACATTCCAATTTATAAATTAGTAGCCTAAATTTCAGAAATTGTAAAAGCAACTTGGTTGCAATTAGACTCCTCTTAATGCAGTTGAACTGACTTCTAAATAGGTGTGCAGAGAAAGAGATTAGGCTAAATCAGACTAGGCTACATTGCATTTTCTTCCAGTACACGCTTTCAAAAATATATTCTACTACTGTCAGATTTTCTTCTGTTCCCTAACCAAAGAGTGCAAAGAGCTTTGTTACCATATCTAAGCTATTTTTTTCCTGAATAATCTTGTAAAGTGATTCATAGTCTGCAAACGTAAGTTGCAGAAAAATGAAATAAAATAAAATATTGCACCTCCTCTTTTGTTTTGCTTTTATCTTCAAAAAATATATATACTGGTACCTGAGTTTTGACCAAGAAACCTGTATAGTCAAGGATGAGACACTCCTCTGAGCAAAATCTTTTCCTTGCCCTGTCCTATTTTGAGATTTTAATAGCAACATAAGGGAGGCCTGCCTTTCCACATCATGATTGATTTCACCACAACTTACTGAGTTGAAGTCAGCAGTAAAAAAAAAGTTTCCATTTCTACTTTAAGAATAAGGTCACATCCCACTGGATTTTTACACAATGCCTTACAAGCCTTCTACAATATTTACAGTGTTATGCCACTCCGGGAATATACAATACTGGAGATACTCAGGTCTTTCAATCTACTGTATATATTTATGGTACTATTGTAAATGGTTGGTAATGGAGAATGGGTTTTTTTTTCCTTATTAGATACATATCTCACTTTTAATTTTGTTCAGCTCAAGGCAGGGCACATCATTTTTCCTCTTCCTATTTTTCCCATAACAAAAACCACATTCCGGTGAAGGGATTGGGCTGAAAAAGAATGACTGGTTTCCATGCCTAAGAGAGGAGCGGAATTCAGAGCCTTCCCATTTAACCACTACTGGTTCTCGGGGCTTTGCACTGGAAATGAAGGACTGAATTGCTTTGTAACATTCACATTTTTTTACTACCGGTTCTGTGGGCATGGCATGGGTTGGTGGTCGTGGTAGGGGAAGGAAAATCTCCATTCACACCCCATTCCAGGGAAAGATTACTGCAAAAACCCCATTTCCTCCTGATCAGCTGGGGCTTGGGAGGCAGAGAAGAGATGGGAGCGGGACCAGTCAGAGGTGGTATTTTCTGGTTCTCCGAACTGCTCAAATTTTCCACTACTGGTTCTCCAGAACTGGTCAGAACCTGCTGAATACCACCTATGCTTTGTAACTTATGCCTTGAATGCAATTTTGTACTCATAAAGTTGCCATTTGCAACAACAAAGAACACCTTTAAATGAAGACTTTACCTTAATTTCCTGTACTGAACAGTACTTTCATTCTTTGGGACAAGTGAAGGCAACTTATTGCAACATAATTGTAGTGAATAAAAAGGATGGTCTTGGAAGACAGAAGGAAGATCTGCTACAAGGCAACAATCAGATGAACAAAACTTAACCCCAGGCCAAAATTTGTTGTTTGTCAAAAGGCATAAACCTTCCTCTTGCTGCAGTTATCAGAAAAATAAAAGAGGCAAGAAAGGTAGCATATTTAAACTGATAAGATTCTGTTATTACATGTATTTCTGTATCTTACATGTTATTACATTTAGTGACTGGCTTATTTGCAGTTATGATAGTGATGAAAAAGTAACTTAGCAACCAGTCTTCTCATTTAAGACCTTTGTAGATCTATAAAAAAAAGTTGAAGTAAGATTGTAAAATCATGTTTCACTTAGCAACCACTTTGCTTAACAGCTCAGTTGGTGGTTCCAATTGTGGTTGCTAAATGAGGACTACCTGTATAACAGTGGTGGGTTCCTGCTCCTGTTACAACCGGTACGCTGCAACGGGGCCGGGCGTCCACCAAGTGCACATGCGCAGCACACACATGCGTACTCACCACCCATAATGCTCCAGCTCCTTGGCCAAGCGTCACACAGGCGCCGTATGCCCCGTGTGAGTGCGCAAATGCCCCGGTCAGCTCAAATAAAGGTAAGGAGAGCAGGCAGGTGGGTGGGCCTTCTGGAGCATTGTACCGGAACAGTACCTGGTGCTACCAGCAAGCACTGGTACGCCCCTACTGGGGCGTCCCGGTCGTATCCCACCACTGCTGTATAACTGTTTTAACAAAAGTAGCTTTTGGCCTAACAGGGTCTGTGACTTGGTCTGATCTACTTGATAAAGGTGACAATAATAGCAGGTTACAGTCCACTTTATCCAAGCATGGAGCATTATGCTGACAAAGAACGGTAAATACCACCCACACTTGTAAGAGAGAATAGTAAAAAACAAGATAACCATTTGTCTGAAATGGTATAGGGTTTCTGCATAAGCAGGGGATTGGTCTAGAAGACCTCCAAGGTCCCTTCCAACTCTGTTATTCTATTCTATTCTATCTCTAGAAGTTCATAGAATTGGAAATCCACACACAAAGTCTTCAAATTCCAGTGAAGCAAGTTAGAGTCAGCAAAGTGAAGAGGCAAAGTTAGGCATTTGTTCCAACTGTGAACTTTTAATTGTCTCCAGATTAACATCAGCACCTGTACCTGCATAATATTTGTTGAAAGGGTAGGGTCCTTAAAAACCAGTTAATTTTGTTACAGGTTTAGTGCGTGGAACAAAAATAACTTCCCTAGGAATCTAGAAGCAATTATGCAGCCATCGAAAATTGATGAACTAAAGCCTTAGCAAGACCAGCTCTCAACAACATTTTGAAAGAAAAGTCAACTTATTGTTATTAAATAGCACATAGTTAAACACGAAGATGATCAAAGACTTTTAATCATTAGGCCACAATTTCCTAAGCATGCATGCTTGAAAATAAGTCCCCCTGAACTTAGTGGCACTTGTATCTACAATTTGTGACTCCTTGCATCAGTCATATTTTTTACAGATGGCCTTGCAAACAAATCTTTGACTAGATCTTGTTTCATCAAATGGAAAGCAAACAATTTTTTGTGACCAGATGTTTAAAAATCTTAAGCTTGCATTCTAAAGATGTGAAAGAATAGATTAAGCAGCCCAGAAGCTGTTTGCTCTTTTGTAAGCCTCTATTATTATTCCCCTAGCCCCCAGGAATGTATATGTTTTACTCTTCACTGTAATAACAAAGCATGGATTCTGAGAGGGTAATGTGATAGCTCTGCACAATATGAACATCAGATGAACATCCAAAGTTTCCTTGTACAAAGTCGAGTCATTCATGCTTCTGGCCTGTGTGTGCAGTGATTAAGCTGTTAAGCTAAGAGTGAATCCACCTAGAGTCAAGTTCATCCTCAGCCATGGAAACAGACTAGGTGATTTTGGATTAAGTACCGCATTTTTGGGAGTATAAGATGCACCAAGGTTTTGAAGAGGCAAATTTAAAAAAAAGTTTTTGCACTCCCATTTTTTGCTCATTTCTGCCCTCCCCAGCCCCCAGGAGCACTCTGAAAGCCTCCTAAAGGTGCTGCATGGCCATTTTGGTGAAGGGTGTGTGGTTTCAGGAGGCAAAAAATGCTGTATTCAGTATCTAAGACACACCCAGATTTTGAGGGGAAAAGGTGCGTCTTATACTCTGAAAAATGCGTTATATCTTAGCTCAACTTAGGGTTGATATGAGGGAAAATTAAAAAAAGATGAGTTTGGTATACTCTCCTAGAGAGACAAGAATTAATATAAATTTATTTAATAATGGACAGCAACACTCCAGGTTTCATCCCTAACTTCATTTACAGACAGATATACTGTAGTTAACTATATTTCTGCACAATATATTTGAACAGAAAAAGTTATTTGCTTGCAATGGCGATGAGGATTGATGTAGAGCAGGGGTATCAAATCTGATTGCATCACGGGCAGTATCATGGCATATCGGGTTGTATCGCAACGTATCAGGATATTTTTTTGCCTTTGTGGAGCTGGGGTGGCCGAGGCCTGCACTGGCCAGGGTGTGGCCTGCATGGGCCTGTAGGCCACCAGTTTGACAGGCCTGATGTATAGGAAGGCCAGGGGAATTAAAATGTTTATCATCTTTTTAACTCCCCTGGCCCTCCTCTACACCATCTCCATGCACCATTTGTTGAGGAGGGTGGTCTGCACATGCATTTTTTTAATCAATAGACTTGGCTCTCAAACAGAGATTTCTCCCAGACCTGTGAGCAGCTTGGAAACTGTAAATTAATTGCTACATGAAAGGATGTGCAAAGCACATGTTTGATACTGCTGAATGATCTCCCCTCAATGTAGTAGGAAAAACAGTATCAGACTTAGAAATAGGAAGAGGCTTTTAGAGGTATCTCCCCCACTCCACCCCCACTTTTTTTACAGGAATATATTTTTAACAGTATTTGTGCAAAGAAATGGAGTGCAGCCTTGGAAAGCTTACATAGAGATGAGTATCTTTGACTTTAAAATGCCACAAAAATCTATATCTCAGTTGCAAAGATGTGCAGAAGGAGGAAGATCTGATGTCAGTGGAGGAGATCTGATCTGGCCAAACCCTCCAGGACTTTATCTAAAGTGTTAATGGTCCTTTCTCTGAATTCAAAGAAAAAGAAAGTGTGTTTTGCTATATCAAGATGTGGCCTGGAAGCGCAAAATCTGCAGTCTTTTTAGTTCCTAACCTGGAGTCGCAGAAAATATAACACCTTTGCAGCTACCATACAGTATATAATGTCATCCTACTGTACCAAGACTTTTAGAAGCTGAAAAGAAAAAAATTAAAATACAATTCTTTGCTTAAGAGAGCAACTGGTTTTACACACGCAGAGACACAGACACACAGTGTGATTGATTTGCCTGTTGTTATTTCTTAACAATGGTATCTCTTATGCCAAATTTATAGAACAGTGTTCTCAGTGTGTCTCTTGGTGTGTGGAAAAAAAAGTTTTCTGGTTTTCTGCCAAGCGCTAAGTCTAAACATGTTCTGCATGCAGCGTAAGTTTTTATTTCAGTAAGCCTTGGTGGTAGGAATAGAAGGCTGTGTGTTAATAGTAATAAGTTTTTTACACTGTATTTTATACTGCTAGGACACTAGTGATTGACCACTGAGAGGGCAGGTTGCAGGACTAGATAGGCCAGGGTCCAATCCAGCAGGCAAGCTTTATGATTTTATACAATTGTAAGGAGGGGGGGGAGTTGAATATAAAACAAGGACAAAACCTCCTTACATTTTTTATGCATGAAGAGATAAGAAAATTATTCAAGGGCATGGCGTAAATAAATTAAAAACCATGTAACTTTAATGTACTGTAGATAGAAAAAGATATTATTACTTGTGTAGTTCCTCCTCCTCTTTCCCCCTTATCCTTCATGAGTTTAACAGATTTAAGAGTAGCTTGGAAGTAGCTCAATATAGCAATGTAGCCCCAAATAAGAAGAGACCCAACAGTGCAGAAAACTTTCTCTTCTCCCAGTAAAGTTTCCCCCTTCCCAAAGTACTGAAAACAAAATAACAGCAAATGTTTTTTAGAACATATGGAAAGCTTATTATGTTTTAATCATGTGTTATTTATTATTTTGATTTCAGAAGAGAAACATAAAGAGGTCTCCCTCTGACAATTCATTGCAGTAGTAAATGCTTACATAAGGAATGCCTTAATGTTCTTGAATCCAAGATTTTTGTGATTTAATAGGATAAGTGATCATATGTAGTTCATGTTTTCCTGAAAATGCTTTCCTTGTTCTTTGACAGAGTGTTCTTGGAACTAAATGAAAAATGGGACTGTTTGTCTTGTTATGTAAATCTCAAGACATATATTGCAGATTTTATTTTCAAATGTTTTAATTCAGAAACTTTGCACATAACTATGTACAAATCAATTAAAGTTTGCATTAATAAGCACAATCCTTCTATCAGGTTTTTACAAGAGTGCATTTTTTTCAAGGAAGGAGGGAAATTAATTTTGCTTCTCATTTTGCATGTTCATCTTCTGAAAACAGGAAAATAATGAAAATTGTTGGATCTCTTTATTGTCCTCACTGCTGTCTTGATTTGCAAAATGCAGTTCAGTCAGTACAATTTTTAAAAATCACATGCATTTTGTAACATGATCCTGCGTGGTTCATATAAGTTTGTAAACATTTGTCCAACATGTGGGGTGTTTGAGTTTTAGTGCTCAAATCAAAGAGAATTGGTTCTTGAAATAGTTTCCTCATCTGCATAAAGATGCTATTGTAATTTTGGAGTTACAGTTTCTTAGAAAGTAAACCTACACAATGGAGTCTTTTCTTCTCGGGCTCCTCCTAATCAATCCATGCATGCTTCACAAAAAGTCTTTCCAGGAGATGACCTGCAATCTTCCTTGTGCTGTGAGGAAATTTGCACTGCTTGATGAATGTTTCCAATTTTGGAACACTTCCCCTTCTCTGATTTGCTGCACTTTGGATGGCTTTGTTAATCCTTCATTAATACAATCACAAGGCAACCCTGCTCCTTTAGAAACTGTGATAAGGACTTTCCTGTTTCATGTCTTCCTGCTTATTATGACTGCTAGTTTTTAAATGTAATTCTGTCAGATTCTTCATTCATCCTGTACTGTGATGATCCTACATTAATTCCTGGATGATGCATTCAATGTTTCCCTTCCTATTGCTCAGAACTTCATCTACCTCCACCAGTCCACTTCTGTTTCCTTTGTGTGTTATCTTACATACTTCTATGACTTAATTTCTATGTTCACCTCTCAAAATGTATACATCAAGGTGTCATTCTCTCCCTTCCACTCCAACCCATTTTGGTGTTAATCCATCCCTACCTAAATGGCAGATAAGAACTTTTTGGATAACATTTATCTAACCTTCCATCAACCATGCTGCTGTGCTTACAATATATAGAAAGTTGAATTGTGGGTGGTGGCATGGGAGAGAAGGAAGACATGCCTGTAATTTGCTTTTTATGTAGGGCAAGTGGCTACTTAGGCAACACTCTGTCTCTACCCTCACTTCCTTGAGGAATTCTGGAAACGAACCCAAGGATATGTAAACTGAAAGCTAGCGAAACACTGTTCCCAATGTTGCTAGATAGACTTATCATCATACACCATTTATTTTTCAGGTCACCTAAGTTAGGCTGGGTAGTGCCTGGAAAAAAACTCTTAAAGTTCTCTCCTTGATTCTCCTTCTCCTTGCCCCCAGCAGCTTTTAGATGTTCTTTTTCTTTCTGTCATGCAGTGCAGTCACATACAGAACATGAGAAGGACCATACATAGAAACAAGTTGTATATCAGTCAAATGGCTCTTAGGCAACTGGGGAAAAAATGTACTGCGATTAAAGGTTTTCTCCAAGTTATTGGGAAATTTGGAGAAGAGCAATCCTTTGTGGCAAAAGGTTTTGTAGCCCAGCCCCCTTACAAAGTGTACTAAGAGTGTTTTCATGTTTTATGGAACATGAAAACTAAAATTCTTTGAGACTTCTTCACATGTATACAAGACAGAATATCCCTAATAAGAAGGCTACATACTGTTTGGGTTCTTTTCCAAATGACTTTGACAACTGCAATAAATCACTCTTGAAATGTTTTGCAAATTTCAAAGGCCAATCAGAAAGAATTTTAGTCCCTCACTGGGTAACGTTACTCAATTTACTTTTAACACTGAATTGAGTGAAATGTAATCCCCTGTGTTTTCGAGAAAGGCTCATGTTCTCTGGGACAATCTGATCTTAGACTGTGTATTACTGCTATAATCAATCTGGACAGTTTGTTAGAAAGAGCAATTGGTTTTTGATCACTTTACTTAAAAGTGACATAGATGTTCAGGTTGCAGCTAAAACTAACAAAAACTTATCAATGGACATATTTTCCTCTAGACAAGATTAATGGGCTACAAGACCCTTTAAACATTTTGTTTCTTCTCCCCCCCACCTCAACATTGCTGAGCTGTTTGCTACACAATGCCTATGACCTTGTTTTTAAACACATTCATATCCTACTGTGCATTTTTTCTGTGCATATTTAGGTAGTTAATATTTCTGCCTTACTATTCTGTCCCACAGACTTATAAAACTAACATTTAGAGTCTGCATGTAAATTTTATATAATTTAGGAAAATATATGTAATCTACAGTATATCAAATGGATATTCTCTGATGGAAAATCATAATGTTTTGTATGGATTGACTGTCAGGCAAAAGGAACTTTTGGGGATGATGAATGTACATATATCACATACATTTAGATTTAACGGACATGTCCTTTAACAGACAAACCTTCCCTCAGGTTTCTGTAAAACTGAGGCTTTAGGGTCTCTTATATATTATCGCTCATTCATTCTAAATATTAAATGAAATTTAATATTAATATTAATTTTCATTTAATATTTAGAATGAATGAACAGTTTGCCTTCTCCCTACTTTATTTAGTTAATCTGAAAAAAAGCTTGTTGATGCTTAAAGCTCCCTATTATTTTTTATCCAAATCTATAGTAACCAGGGTTTTTATTAAGCAATAAAATATAACATCTATAAAGAAAAAAGTTTCATATGAGAACATTGAATCTCATGAATTGCTATACTTGCAGCATCCTATTTTCCCTTTTAATACATAAATAGCTTTTCATTTCAGTTTACTAGGAATTAAGCAAACCTTAAAATTTAGTTTATGTTATCAGAGGATTGAAGTCAGTATGTCATGATTTCAAAATGAATTTCAAATTGGCAATTAAAGAACTGGCCAGTAATTTGATTGGATAGAACATGATTGATAATGTGCTGGAAAAATCTAGAAGCATGAACATAAGCCAAAAAGGCAGAAGGCTTTTTGACTGATCCCTAGTCTCCCCCAGGTATGTAATAATCTGTCCGAGAAGATAATCCTTAGAGGGAAGAATAAGTTAAAATGGAAGAAGCCATTCCATTCATAGCAGAGAAACTCTGGATGCAAACCAAAATATTATGGGGTACTATTTCAATATATTCTTGTTTCTTATTTCTGAATTTCTGACTCAAGAGAAGGTCATATAAACAAATGATCTTCTTCAGTAGTATTGATTATTTCTTCTTTACTGGTTGGGATTTCCTAACAAATCTGGAGTCAGTGTCCAGAAAGCTGCAACTATTCACTAGACTACAATATAAAATTATATATAGGAAAAAGGGACCTTGTGGTTTTATACCTGGATGTCATTCCAATTTTCATTCCCGCTATCAGCAAAAAGTCCGAGGTCCGGCACAGCGCCCGGGGCCAGGCCGGCCTTTCTGCCGCCCTTTCCTTCGCCGGACGGGGGCTGCCAAAAGAAGGGAGCGCCCCCTCCGCCCGCCCGCCCGCTTTCCTTTCGCTTTGGGACTGCAGGTCAGTCATCTGGTCGGCCGGCGGGCTGCAGGGTAGCCCGAGCAAGAGGCTGGTCAGCGTGAAGGGACGTCCGCGCCCACCAGGCGGCCTCAGCTCCCGCTTCCCCTCGCCCGCCGCGGCCAGTTGCAGGGCGCGGATCCCGCTCGGAGAAGGCGGAGCGGCAGCTCCTCCCTCAGCCAGGAGCCAGCGGGGGCTGGTCGGACAGGCAACCTCGTCGTGAAACTCCAGTCCGCCGCCGTTGCCGCCGCCTTCGCCGCCAGTTAGCCCAGAGGAGACGCGAGCGAGGCCACAAAGACCTCTTTGTGCACCGGCGGCCGCGGCCCCCTTGTCCCTCGTTCTTGGCCGGCGCCAGCATGGGCGCAGCCAGCGCCGCCTTCTTAGTCCTGCTGGCAGCGTCCAGGCTTCTTCCTCTGATCGCGGCAGGTAAGCCCGAAAGCAGCTCCGACGGCTCAGGGCGTGCGAGGGTTGAGCACCGCCTCGCAGCCGCTCGCTACTCTTCATCCCCAGAGCAAGCGAGGGTTGCAAGAGGAGATTTGCACACGGGCTGAGCCCACTTGAAAGCAAACTATTGAACGTGGTGTTTGCACCCAGATGGAAAGGGAGCCTTCGGGGGCGGGAGAGGAAGGGCCCCTCCGTAACTCCCATCACTCCCCCCCCCCCCGAGAGTGAGAGTCTCTCTTAAGCCAGCCTTGTGCCGGGGACAAGAGATGTCTTCATCTCTGCCCTTTCCTGAGCATGCCGAAGCGATGGGCTTGCCCTGCCGATTCTCTGACTACGAACAGCCTTCGCTGGGGACTAAACGCGCCTTGGAAGCGCGGGGGCTTTTCTCTGGGAGGAATTCTAGCCTTTGCAGGCTTACTCAGAAGTAATAAGCCATCCCGAACCCTGAGGAGCTGCGTGCATCTAGACTCGCCTTCGCAACGCTTTTGGGGGTTCGCCAGCGGTCTTGGTTAATTCTCGTAAGGACTAAATGGCCTCGGGAGTCCTTTTTCCCGCGGTTTCAAGGGGGGGGGAAACTGTCCTGAAGAGACCATGAAGATTGTTCCCTCCTTCCATTTGCCAGATCGAATGCCGGAGGCTCCTTTACAATGCCATCGTCGTGTTGGGAACTGTGTAGTGGAGCTTGTAACACCACTGCCGCGCCATCCTCGCCTTAACAATTTTAAGCCTCAGTGTGGAAGATAAGGAAAAGGTTACTCCCTTTAGATCAGACACGAGGGGTGGAAAAGTTTTTCTCCCACCCGACTCTACTCTGAAGTGAAATGGCTACTAGGGATAGCAGGGTTTCCCCCCCCCCTTTTTTTTTTTTTTGCTGGAGAAGTGGGTGGAGAAATACAAAGAACAACCCCCCCTCCTTTGACTACACTGTTTCTCAATGGCAGGGGGGTTATGACCAGCTCCCCCCTTAAAGGAAGGGGGATGTCTACTTCTTTGTTTCAATAAACACTTCTGCTGCCTCTCTTTCCAGCTGAGTGTGGTTAATCGGTGTTGAGTGAAGCCAGAGGCAAACCAGGAAACTACCAAGGGAAATTTGCCTGAGTTGGAGTGGCTTGTTTGGTTGCTCTCCCCCTTTGTTTTTTGGGGAGGAGAATCCTATTTCCTGTGCACTCCCTGGCTGGACCAAAACTTTCGGGCTCAGGAAACATTAGGACTCGGTTCAACAAGCTTTGCGATTGTTTAGAGAACCTGAATACAAGCGGCCCTATTAACATCTGACCTTGCGCCATAGCGGAGTGGCGGGCTGACTGCTGTGGCCAGTTCATCCGGCATCTCTTTCTCTTTTTTTCCTCCTTTAATAGCAGTAAGATTTATGAGAACAAGGGGGGGGGGGAAGTCTTAAGTGTGTTAGAGACTCCGGTGGAAGACTTAACAGTACTCGCAAAGGCAGTTGCCTGATTGGGCATTCAACTGTGAAAAAGTGGTGTTCCTTGAGAGATTAAACAAGTCTTACATTTGGTGTCTCTCGCATCTTCTTTGCCTTCCTGTGACATGAAGCAGGCAAAAAGGTGCTATTGGGCCATCCTTTGATCCCTAGTGTAAATCATTCTATGCATGGTCACCTTCTAGAACTCTTCCAGGACTACCCTAGTTTGCCTTGCACTCTATTGGGAGAGATGGCATGCTTCATCATTTGAAAGTGGAATAATTTGCTCCTAAGCTTCCATATTTAATAAATACATTGATAAATACATAAATAAATGGATGAATCTGGTTTGTCTTGAAGAAGAATGGGTGAATCTGAGCCTAGTGGAGAAATAACAGGCTGTAGGCGAGATTAGAGAGGGACTGTTAATAAGCTAGAGGCTCAAAACAATGTTTTTTCCTTTTGTTTACCCACTCAATCTATTTCCTTCACCCCAGGAAGTGACAGATGCTTAGATTTTCTGTTATTTGGCTTGGGGGTTTCAAGGGTTTGCCATTTGTTGCTTTATTATGGGATGGGAGATAACATTTCTGAGTTCATTTGAGGGAGGGGTAAGGAACCTTATGGCTGGATGGGGACTGTGGTTGGAGGGCAAAACAACAGAGTTGGTTTCTAAAAAGTTATATGTATCTCTTCTATTACTTCCCTGGCTTCTGTCCTAATGGGAAAATGCAAGGGAAACAACCCCAGTATTAGGAGATAGTTGCAAAATGCTAGAAAATGTAACGAGGGTATGGCGATTATATATTTAATTCTTGCAAAGTGGGAATGTCAATCTCTCTCGGTAGGAGTTGCAGCCCAAAATAACTTTCCAACTCAACCCCAATTTTCTTGCAACTGCTGGATTTGTTTAAGGTGACTTCCAGTTATAACTGCTTCGAGTGTCATAATGGAGCCTTGTTCTCTTTTTAATAAGAATTATTATTTGCTGTAATAACTTTGCAGATCTTGTACCCTTGTGATTGAAATGCGTGGTTTTCTTTTTTAAGAGAAAGAAGAAATAATTAATAGAGGACTGACATCTTGGCCGAAAACTAGAAATAACTTAATGTG
This sequence comes from Natrix helvetica, assembly GCF_964273705.1. Lineage (NCBI taxonomy): Eukaryota > Metazoa > Chordata > Lepidosauria > Squamata > Natricidae > Natrix > Natrix helvetica. Next base: position 61,293,004 of record NC_138552.1, read on the forward strand.
CCCTTCCCCTTTATTTTCCTTGAGGTGTCTCATGCTTAAGAAGAGTCCATATCTTTTCCTTCTGTGGAAAACTTGGATATTTCTGACAGAGCAGTCTATACATTATGATTGTTATTATTATCATGTCAAATTTAGTCCAGTTCAGGATAAAATCCTCTTCACTGAATATTATGGATTGTAAACTACCACACTGTACTAATGTAGATTGGTAGATCAATGTTTTCCACCTTTCCAGTCTATGGCTGAGGAAAAATGACAGGCCCAAAGTCACCCAGCTAACTTCTGTACCTAGAATCTTCCTGCTTCCAGGCAAGTGCCTTCACCACTGCACCTCATTGCCTCTTATATACACTTACTCAGAGTTCAACTCCATTGTATTCAGTGAAAAGTTTTTGTAGGTAAAGGTGCATAAAGCCAATCTTTATACTAGCTAAGTAGCTTTGCATGATTTGACTATAAAAATACGCATTGCAGAAATTGGCAGATAGGAAGAAAACTATACAGGTTTTCTGTATAGTTTTTACTGAGATGTAAAGTTTTTACTGAGTATAGTTTTTATTGATTTTTTGTATAGTAGTATAGTTTTTACTGAGATACGACTGACCATTTTTATTTCAAGGGACAAAAAGTACCAGCTAAACTGTTAGTGAATAGCATGGAAAACATCCACACGTATTTGTGGCTTACTGTAATAGAATGAATCTTACTTTGAGCAGCCTCTTTGCATTTCTGCTGAGAGAAGATACAATAAGGATTTTTTTTTTTATCACCAGCCATGGGGCATTACTTCTGTTCATTTTTGAATGAGATAGACTACAGTGGGAGCATGGTAGGAATAAATCAACACAAGGCCTTCCTCTTTACTATAGAGACAATATTTTACAGCTGTTGTGTGTACAGTATGTTCTATCATATTTAAGGCCTGTTTGACGTATCCTATCTTATTTTTAGGAGCATAGATGGTGTTTATAAATAAATTGCATTTGTGGCAGTTCTTAGAGTGACTGTAATGGACACATTAGATGATAAATCTTCCAACGATAAACTTGCCAAACTGATTCTTGCTAAGCTTTTTGAAAAAAATATTTCATTCACTTCTATGGGAATTACGTGTTAAGATGGCTGATTAAGTTTCTGACTCTATTTCTATACACTTTTATTTAGAAATATGATGTTTCTTTATTCATATACCAAAATCATATGGAAGTTGCTGCCTTGTGGTATAATTTCAGATAGTTTCAATATGTATATGAATGACATACTACTTGGGTGGGTCTGGTTATGTGGTTTCTTTCAGGTCTAATAACTATTTGCTATTCTGGTAGGTTAAAACAGACTTGGGAATGGTGCTTTCCAAATATTTTAGATCACAATTCCCATCATCCCATAATATTATGAGATGTAATCCGGATATCTTAAGGTAATCAAATTGTCTGTTACAGGAAAGGCAGTCTAATTAGTCCCATTCATATGTATGCATGCATGATTCTGTAGTTTTTGAATTATTCTTATACTTCATATGTAGTTATTATTTCTTAATGATGGATAGGTAAACTAAATTGACTAGACTCACATTAATCTGTAATCTGTGATTAACAAATTAAAATAATTTATTTGATACAATATATTCAGAGAAAACTTGATAAACTATATTATACTTGGCTACATATGAGCCCAGTCGTTCTGTAAAAAGGAGACTTAATGGTGCATTATTACATATATGTATATCATAGTAAGTTCATGCTTTTGAAGGCTAATTCAAATAAGTGATGCTTCTAAGGTACATTAAAAGCAATTTTGTTGTATATTCAGTGTGATAAAGTTGACTTCCATCCCTTTAAAGAAAATGCTACTCTACTAAGAATACTTCATGAGGTTACATCATTCTATGCTAACGTTACATTTTGATTCATTCTAGAATGCTACTCTTTCTACAAGAAGTATTACTATGGTAAGCATCCCAATTGAGAAGTAAAAAAAAACCTATTACTATAAAAATGGACAAGCCCATAAGTTAACAAGAATTGTTGATTTTGAAGAAGGTTGATTGATGCTACTGTCTTATTTATAACTGAGAGAAAATCCAGAAATAAATAAGTCCTTCTTTTGAGTAAACATGTAGAGAACTATCATCTGACTAATCTTGCCTTGACCCACCAGGCACTTTTCTACCAGTCCCAACTCCAGATAAATGGAAAGGGTTGATGTAACACTTGGTGATCTGCCTTGTAAACATCTTACCTAGAACATTTTATGGAAATGTTCTCACATGAATTAGATATAGTGCCAAATGGTAGGATCCCCAGACCTGAAAGTATCCAACAAGTTACTGAGGAACAGCCACGACCTGCAGTGAGTAGTCAAGGCATTAACAATGTACCACTCTGAGAAATTCACTATCTTTTACCCAGGACATGACACCAGAAAAACAAATGAATGGCATTTATCATCAGCAAGAAACTCACACAGGCAATGCTTCTCAATGGTTAATGTTCATATTATGTCCATCCAAATCTGTGCTAAACACCTCAAAAGAACAATTGATCAAGTCTAGGCCCCAATAACTTAGAGGAAACCATCAGAATAGCTGAATGAAACACAATTTACTGCTTATAAAAGCATCAGAAACGAGAAAGAACCATCTGACCAACAAGGTGTCAAGAACAGAGGGTGGGAATATACAAAAGAGCCTCTCTTTGAGGGAGATGGGTTGTTTAGAAATATGAAATACAAAATAATTAAATAAGCTGTATGTCAGTAACAAAGAGATCACGTCTCCTCGGGATGATGAAAGGGAAGCAGAAATAGAATTTGCTATTTTTCAGGAAGAGAGTGTTGGTGTATCCTGCAGAAATGCTGAGGCCCGTACTTCTCACAGTCATCACAGGCTTGTCCCACACAATTTGGGAAATGAACAGATAACAGGATTGAAAATATTCATTTCATTGCCAAAAAGGGCAGCTTCAAGAATTGCTCCAATTATCCTACAGTTGGCCTTATCCCTCATCTTAGCAGAATCCTTAACAATGTCTGGTCCAACCATCAAAAGAGAATTACCAGATGTTCAAGCTGGCTTCCAAAGGGGTAATGTCACTCGTACTCCAAATCATGAAACATTTTCATGGATTATTGAAAAATTTCAGTATCAAAATAACATCAACATTTGCCTTATTTATTACAAGAAAGTCTTCAATTGTATTGATCATAACAGACTGTGGAGAGTCCTAGAAGAGTGCCAACACATCTGGTCAAGTTGGTACAGTCACTGTAATCAGGAAGCCACTGTGCAAATAAACACCATATGGAAACACTAATTGGTTCAGAATAGAAAAAGGAATATGGCAAGGTTGCATTCTTTCACCTTTGTTATTTAATATACAGTATATTCCGCAGAATAAGGCGACTGGGCGTATAAGACAATCCCCTAATTTCAGGCGCCCGCAAGCTGGCTAAGGGCCCCTAATTTCAGGCGCCCGCAAGCTGGCTAAAGGCCTCCACACAGCCGGGCTTTCGTAGTTTGAGCTCAACGCCTTCCTCCTCCAGACCGCCAGCCAGACCTTACTAAGCCATCCCAGCGCTCATCCATCCACGTGCCCAGGCGAGGAGCGCCGAGGTTGATTGATTGAAAGGCCGGCGTCTGTGCTGGTGGTGGTGCGGCTTTTTACTTGGCATTGCTTTTTCTTTTATTTTGGTTTTTTGGTATGGCCTTATACCCGGCGTATAAGACGACCCCCAATTTTTGAAATAATTTTTTGGGATTAAAAACTCATTTTATATGCTAGAAAATGCGGTATATGCTGAAATGATCATGAGGAAGATGAAACTTGAAGAATCAAAAATTGAAATGAAGAATGGAGGAAGGAACATCAACAAGCTTTACTATGCTGATGTCCCAAATCTCCTTTTGGAAACCAAAGAAGGACTGAAACATCTTACCAAAAGGTTTAAAGAAGAAAATGTGAGATTTAGCTTCTTCCTGAATATCAGAAAGACCATGCTTGGGACTACTCTGACGAATGATAGTAAAGTGATTGAATATGTGTAAGACTGCACTTTGATGGGATTGCAGATTGATTAAAGCAGTGAATGCATCCAGAAATAATGTGTTGAATTGCATTATGTTGCATAGCAATGATGAGCATGAATTGAATATAGAAAAGCAAGGACATGAATGTGACAAATGCAGATTAGCCCACACTATCATGTTTTCAATAGCTATCTATAATTGTGAAAGTTGGACCATAAAAAAAAAATAGACAGGAGATATAAATCTGTTTGAGCTGTGGTATTGGAGAAAGCTCCTTCACATTTCTTGGACAGCAAATATGTACTGTAGCACATAAAACCAGACATATTGCTGGAAGGGAAAATCACAAAATTCTACCTTGCTTATTTCATCCATGTCTTGTAATCAAAGTCACTGAAAAAGACAGTTATAATCAGAATAGTCAGCAGTAAAAGGAAACAAGGCTGCCAAAAACATGGTAGCTAGACACCAACATATCCAACACCAACCAAAGCATAAAACAACTGAAAGAAATCATACAAAATCCAAATGTGGAGAGAGCTGGTTCACCAAATGCATTGTTTGCTTTGTCTTGGTTCCAAAGCTCAGCAGGATGACACCTTGGGAGATCTCCAGGGAATATCAAGAAGATATTCTTGAAGATTGGGAAGTTGAAAGACCTCCCACAAGAAGGCAATGACTACTGTTTCTTGGAATTACCAAGAAAATGGTGCGGATGAGAAATCAAACTGATAGGGTCTTTATCTTTATTCTACTTTTGAATACTCTACTTTTGAATAAACATGACTAGCATTGGACTCTCAAAACTGATATTATGCTGGTTGAATGAAAGGTAGGTATCCTTCTGTTAAGTAGGTTTATTTTCAGACTAGCCCCATGAGACTTAACCAACTCCATGGCAAGTATCACAGGATTGTTTCTTGCATTTTGCAAATCTCCTGCCTTTAAAACAAAAAGGTTTTCTTTAATTTCAAAAAATAAATCTGTCTCCTTTATTTTACATTTCTATATAGCTAATGGAAGTTTATATTTACTCTGTTCTTGGGGAAAAAACCCGATTTTGTAAAAAGCAGTTTTCTGACACAGATGCAATCTCAATCTGTTGTCTTGTTCAGAAAGCATAGAAATGCAAGGGGTGATGTGGAGGAGGGGGAGGTTGGAAGGAAAGGAAGATTGACAAACTTGAAGCATTAATCCTACTTAGGCGCTTTCCACTGTTTGCAAGAAAGCTGATCTTCCTTAATATGCTGCACTTTGGGCAAGGTGTTAATAGCATCCACATTTGTCATTGGTATGGAAGCAATTTGGTTGCTAAGGACAAAGTGAACCTTTGAGCCCTCAAGAGTTAGGATAGGGAAAAATGGGCTTTTTTGTATTGATATCTTCCATGCTTAATGCTGACTAAATTAACTCTTTTTTCAGTGAGTAATATATATTAGTAATGTGTAACAGCTGAAGTGTGTAGTTAAGTGCCAGAAATCTTTGCTTTCTCCTGGAATGACAAGCCTGTCATATATTCCAAACATAAAAAACTTGTATCTAACAACTCAAGTTCTTCATAATACATTTACATTGGCTTACATATGTTATCTATAAAAACAATTGTTTTTGAAAAAGTAAAGAGTTTGGGGGTGGGGGGGTTGGTAAAGAAGAAGATGCAATTTAACTTTGGGACTATTTCTTTCTGAAGGAAGCTGCCCTTTAAGCTCGGTCTGTTTGGAAAGTATGCAAGTGCCCATATTTTCTAATTCAATGGGTACAAATCAGCTAAGGCTTCAAAGAAAAGGACTGAGAGGCTTTTGCTGCAGAGAAAGAGAAGGCTTTGTTTGTTAATTCTGTCTTTTATTGTTATTTAGACTGCTGGCTCTGGTAATATACCCCCTCACCACTTGGAACAAACAGCAATTTGATGTAAATGATTGTCTTCCTTTTGTTTCTTGAGTGAACCATGTGAGAGATTTTAAAGTCAATGCCTCTGTCTTATTTTGCTTTTCTGCAATAGTCTTTTTTTTTTTAAGTTCCCCTCCTAATTTTTTATGTGTTTGGAAAAAAAACACCATGTAAGTTGTACAGTCTTTCTTCAGCCTTTCATTGAAACTGACACATAAAGTCACATGTTTTGAAAATGAAAGTTTAATTTTTACGAATTGTTTTGAAATTTGCATGTGGATAGCAAAAAACGCCTCATGGATTTTGTGCCCTAACGCATGTTTTCTTATATGTTACATGTTCAGCAAACTTGCCATTGTAATACTAAACATTCACTAAGAACTGCTTCAACTGCATGAGAAAAGCCTTTTGACTTACATTTTTGGAAGTACATTTATGGCAGATGAAGTTTGTAAAAACCATGTGCCTTGCTGGAATGGCTAATGCAAATAAAGGTTTTTTTTTAAAGGAATAGCAAGATATTTAGAGAAGAAGTACATTACTGTAATTTGTTCAGTTTTTCCCCCAAACCTTTTGACAAAAAAAGTGATTTGTAGGGACGAAGTTGACACATGTGAATAAGAGTCAGTAGACTCTAAAACTGTTAAGCAATGTGATTGTTTTTAGCAATATTTTGCTTTAAAATTCTTCAGTTTATTAGCAAAAGGGAATGCATTGTCTTAAGATAAATTCTCATATTCTTCTGTATAATCTCAGTTTATATCTTGTCTGTCTGCTTGCCTTTCTCCTCCGCTTTTGATGACCTCACAAAGTATAATCCTTTTCCCCCTTTCTTTTCTACCATATGGTGTCTTTGTCCCTGTAGCTATTTCTCTTCCCGTTTCCCTGCTAGCTTCAGTGGGTGGCAAGTTGAGACTTTGATTTTGAAAAACCACAAGACTGGCAACAGGGCGGTTTTTCTCACTTTTCACCGGGGCCAAGAACGTTGAAGAGCAGTGTGAACGAATGGTCAGAGGTTACATCCCACTTCTTTTGAGAGGCTTAAGGAATTGCAAAACTGTTCCCTGTTTTCCCTTCATGTTTTACGTATGAAATCTGATCCTTTGAATCCTGGTGTGGGGAGATAGTGCAGACTTACTCTTCTGGAGCTCTCTTTGCTGATGCTAAGTTGTGAATAGCTGTGGAAGTTGCTGTAATTTGAACGGAGTCTCCCTCCCTCCCCCACTCTCTCTCCCTCCTCCCTCCCTCTCTCTCCATTTATTCATATTCATTTTAGATGAAATATATACTATGATAATATTTGGAAGTTACCATCACTTTATCAGATTGCCATTCATGTTTGTTACTTACTAGCAATCAGTAAGCCCTGATTAGACTGAAAAGCATGTGATTATTGTTGAGCACTCCGAGGGCTAGTACTGGACATATGGGTGGAGAGGGATGGGTATTCTAAGTTATAGCTGTGGAAAAGACAGCTCCCCTTGTAATCTCTTACACATCCAAAGAATGATGGGAATAAACAAACTCTTAGGGTGTCAGATGAGTTACACACTGAAAGAATTGTGCTCTGTTGTATAACTTTCACCAAATTTAGTATTTCAGCTGGTGCAGAATATAGAAACCTTTCTGTCTAGTGATCTCTGTAAAAATAAATAAAAAGACATACAATACAATATAGAATTTCCTATGACAGATATGAAATTGTGCCCACTTTGACATCATGTTAGAAACTTTCCCTGCATTGTCTCCTTTTAAATGTACATGGGAGAAAAGGATATTCTGTAATTGGTCTTTGTATTAATGCATAAATCAATATTTTCAGGTATCTGGTTATATAATCTAGTTATTCCCTTCATATTATAAAATTTAATAAGGTCCAGTTTTGCTTATTTTTTGATCTAGCATCATCTGGCTGCAAAGTGACTTCAGTGCATTAAACAGAATAAATCCAATATAAAAACAAACCTGTTACAACAACAACAACAACAAAATCTGTAAAAAGGGAAATAAGTAAAACAGTGAATCTGGTCCTAAAGTCCTAACTTTTATGTATTATACATTGAAATTTTTGTATCATTATTTTATTGACTTAAAATGTTCTTGGCTTTTTAGCTGTTCTTGCAATGCAAGTAAGAACAAGTGAATGCTAAGCTAGGATTTTGAAGAAATGTGCCCTAATGTTTTGGATGATCACAGTTTTTGGCTTCCTGTTGTTTACAGCACTTTTGCTGCATATGTTGTAGTTTTGAAATACTAAAGCTTCTGACTTCTATGACCAGTAATGGATGCATTACAGCTGCATTTTTCTCAAAGGATGGAACCAATAGATTTATTGGAAAATAAGGAAGGAAAGTTTATGATAGCCAGACATCAGAAAGTAACTGGTAGCATTTTATCAAATAAACAAATGTTAGTAAATTATAGGTAGTCCTCAACTTACGACCATAATTCAGCTCAAAATTTCTGTTAAGTGAGACATTTGTTAAGTGAATTTTGCCCCATTTTAAAACTTCTGTTGCCACAATTCTTAAGTGCATCCCTGCAGCTGTCACTTTAGTAACATGGTTGTTGAGTGAATCTGACTTCCCCATTGACTTTGCTTCAGTGGTGGGTTTCAAATTTTTTTAGAACCTATTCTGTAGGTGTGGTCTGTTTTGTGGGAGTGGCTCAGCGGCCATGTGACCAGGTGGGCGTGGCCAACTTGGAAAATGTGGTGAAACTCACTTAACAACGCTTTTGCTTAGCAACCAAAATTTTGGATCAATTGTGGTCATAAGTTCTTTCTTTTTCTTCCTTCCTTCCTTCCTTCCTTCCTTCCTTCCTTTCTTTCTTTCTTTCTTTCTTTCTTTCTCTCTCCTTCCTTCCTTTTGCATCTCTCTCTCCCTTTATCTATCTATCTTTCTTTCAGCTCTCCCACTTTCTTTTTCTTTCTTTTTTCTTTTTTTCTTTTTTTCTTTCTTTCTTCCTTTCTCTTTCTGTCTCTCTCTCTCTCTGTGTCTCTTTCTCTGTCTCTCTGTCTGCCTCTCACTCCGTATGGCTCTTTGTCTCTATCTATCTCCCTCCCTCCCTCTGTGTGTCTCTCTGTCATTCTCTCTGTGTGTCTGTCTGTCTTTCTCTCTCTGTCTCTCTCTTTCTATATCCTCCCATCCTCTGTGTGTGTGTGTGTGTGTGTGTGTCTGTCTGTCTGTCTGTCTCTGTCTCTGTCTTTCTCTCTCTGTAAGCTGCTGTCGTGCCTGTTGTCCTGGATCAGGCTGAGCTGCCTGTCCATCACGTCCATCGTAAAATCCAGCTGGTTGTCCAAAGTAGCGGGGCTCAGCATGACCTTGGCTGAGTGCGTGCAAATGCTCAAGTCTGCTGCTCGCCGCTCCTCAACTAGTTGCAAAGTTCTCTGGCGGGCAGAAGCAACGCTCGCCTATAGAGCTTCGGCGAAGGGGATTTTTTCTGTGGGACGGAGCCTGGGTGACTGGGAATTTCCCAGCTGAAGTAGAAGGTGAGGTTTTCAAAGTAGTCTGGTCCTGGTTAAAAAGGCTGCTGTGGCGGAGCAAAGGGTGCCCTGGCTGAGGAATTCCCTCCTTCAGTCAGTCTCTGGATTTTTTTTTCCTTTTTTTTCCCTACAGAAGGGAAAGTTTTTTTGACTGTACAGCTCAACATGCTTAAGGCCGTTCTGCTCCTCCGTGGAGCCTTTGTGCTTCTTGCCCACGGGCATGCACTTCCCTCTTCTCTCTGATAGCCGCCTGATTAAAAAAGAGGAGGAGGCTGCGCTGGTCCAGAACCCATCCGGGAAGATGAGGAATGTGAGGGGGAACCTTTCCTCCGTGGACGGGCTCCGGACCAGCAGAGCCGCCTCCTTCTTTTCAACCAGGCAGTTATCTTCTTTTTAACCAGACGATCTTTAACCATGCGATCTTTGGCTGCTGCACAAGCCCACGGGCACTTGTTAAAAAGGAGGAGGATGAGGCTCCGCTGATCCGGAGCCTATCTGGGAAGACAAGGAATGCAAGGGGGATCCCTCCCCTCGCAGATGGGCTCTGAACTTGGTTTAGCCTTCCTGGATGTTGCAGCAGCCCCAAGCGCACCGATCTCGGCTTTTTTCGCATCGGGGTGTGCTGCAAGAGGGAGTGAGTGAAGACCTTTTCTGGCTGGCACAAAGGACTTCCCTGGACTTGCTTTGCTGAGCATTGGGCAATGGCCCCGTACCTCCACCACCAGCAATCCGAAAAAGGTCTTCACTCATTCCCTCTTGCAGCACGTCCCGATGCAAAAAACGCTGAGATCAGCGTGCTTGGGGTTGCTGCTGCGATGTCCAGGGAGGCTAAACCAAACCGCCCGCCTCTCCCAGCTGCTTTCGCGGCTTCCCAGATAGCCAAGAACCTTCGCTCTCGTCTCTGTGCTCTCTTCCTCGCAACTGCAGTAGACGTCCAGGAACAGCGCGGGCTGTCTGGCTGTAAACCCAAGCCCCATTAGCCCCAAAAGTTGCTGTGCCAGCAAAGAGCTTACCTCCTCGGCAGGCAGCAATAGAGAGCCAAGGGCTCTCTATAGGGCCCTTAGAGGCGTGGTGCAGATGGGCAGGAGGAGCGAGCGGACAAGCAGTGACCGGATGGGTGGGACCTGGGGATGAGTGAGCGAGGGGGTGTTCCACCGGTGGAACTGGTTCTAAATGGCACACTAGATTTGTGGAACCTCTTCTAGCAAACCGGTTAGAACTGGCAGGAACCCACCCCTGCTTTGCTTTCAGAAAGTCACAAAAGGGGATCATATGACCTCAGGACACTGCAACCGTCATAAATATGAGTCAGATGTCAAACAACTGAATTTTGATCATATGACATGGGAATGCCACAATGGTCAAGTGAAAACAGTCATAAGTCATATTTTTCAGTGCTGTTGTAACTTTGAACAGTCTTTAAATGAAGTGTTGTAAGATGAAGACTATCTTCACTCTTAATTTTATTTAAATTGTAATAAATTGTTATTCTGAAAAGATCTTCCTGATTTTAAACATATTGGAGTATCTTTTATTGCTCTGCTTTCAAGCAATGTAAAAAGATGCAGAATCCTTCAAGTAATCATTCTGTAAAAATACAACAATCTTTATCCGTCTGTTAGCCATCCTCAAAGCATTTCCTAATAGCTGTAACTTAAACATTTTGTTGAGCAAATTTTAGACTGTTTGTCCTCCTGGTATAGTTTTGAGTTAAACAAACAGTTAATCTGGTAAATATTATTTTGCGATGAAGAGGCTGCTTTGGCTGAATTTATTTGGCTTCTCCAGTTTAACATGTTGACATTTTTTTTTGTACTTTTGTGTATTTTACTAGATGCCTTTGCATACAAAAACTTCATAAAAACTATAGTAGCTTAGATTTGGGATTGAGTATGGTAATTGAGTATGGTAATTTTCAATATACATTAATATAATTGTTCTAGTTGAATTGTACAGCTATTTTAGAAAACTTTTTTGGGGGGTGAGGTGGGTCATTGTGAAGACTGAATTCTTCATTGAGCACAGATACCTGAAAGAAGTAAGTATATGGAAGGAGGTAATAGTGGTGATACTTTCTCTAGAATATATACTCTTTTGATATCTTACAACTTTTAGTCTAACCACACACAACCATGTTTCTCTGATTTGTTGATGAAATTAAGCTAAATAGACCAAAGTGAAATCTTTTTTTCCTGAAAGACCACATAAATGGAGCATGTGCTGGTGTAGACTGTAATCCTGTTGTTTTATTTTTGTGGTGCAGTTTATTTGTTTATTAATCAATACCTCAATACCAGGAAAGATTCTGGAAAAGATAATCAAGCAACGAATTAGCGAACACCTAGAAGTAAACAAAGTAATAGCCAAAAGCCAACATGGGTTTGTCCAAAACAGATCATGCCAGACTTATTGCATTCTTTGACAAAGTGGCAAAATTAGTGGACCAGAGGAATGCCGTCGATATAGTTTACTTGGACTTCAGTAAGGCATTTGATAAGGTAGACCATAACCTACTACTATATAAAGTAGAAGAATGTGGGTTGGACAGCATCACCACCAGATGGATTCGTAACTGGCTGACCAACCGCACTCAACGTGTAGTTCTCAATGGAACTGCATCTACATGGAGGGAAGTATGCAGTGGAATATCCCAAGGCTCTGTTTTAGGCCCAGTACTCTTCAACATCTTCATCAATGATTTGGATGAGGGAATAAATGGGGAACTCATCAAATTTGCAGATGACACCAACCTGGCAGGAATAGCCAACACTCCAGAAGATAGGCTTAAGATACAGGATCTTGACAAACTTGAACATTGGGCACTATCTAATAAAATTAAATTCAATGGTGAAAAGAGTAAGGTTCTACATTTAGGCAAGAAAAACGAAATGCACAGGTACAGTATAGGTGGTACCTTGCTCAATGGAGTAACTGTGAGAGGCATCTTGGAATCCTAGTGGACAACCATTTAAATATGAGCCAGCAGTGTGCAGCAGTTGCCAAAAAAGCCAACACAGTTCTAGGTTACATAAACAGAGGGATAGAATCAAGATCACGTGAAATGTTAATACCACTTTATAATGCTTTGGTAAGGCCACACTTGGAATACTGCATTCAGTTTTCGTCGCCACGATGTAGAAAAGATGCAGAGACTCTAGAAAGCGTGCAGAGAAGAGCAACAAAGATGATTAGGGAATTGGAAACTAAAACATATGAAGAACGGTTGCAGGAACTGGGTATGTCTAGTTTAATGAAAAGAAGGACTAGGGGAGACATGATAGCAGTGTTCCAATATCTCAGGGGTTGCCACAAAGAAGAGGGAGTCAAGCTGTTCTCCAAGGCACCTGAGGACAGAACAAGAAGCAATGGGTGGAAACTAATCAAGGAGAGAAGCAACTTAGAACTGAGGAGAAATTTCCTGACAGTTAGAACAATTAATCAGTGGAACAGCTTGCCTCCAGAAGTTTTGAATGCCTCAACACTGGAAGTCTTGAAGATGTTGGATAGCCATTTGTCTGGAATGGTATAGGGTTTCCTGCCTAGGCAGGGGGTTGGACTAGAAGACCTCCAAGGTCCCTTCCAACTCTGCTATTGTATTGTATTGTATTGTAAATTTGTATAGCCACCCCTCTCACAAAAAGCAGTTGGGCATTGTACAAGAATTAATAGCAGCTCAAGATTGAACTAAACTCTTTACTGCTGTTTGTCATTTGATGCATTTATTATGTTGATTTCCCAAAATATAACAGTAAGATGGCTTATCCCACAAGTAAAGCAAGAAACCTGGTATTGATACTTTTTTGAACAATACCACTGGAAAAGGTTATTTTAATTCCTAAAGTTGATTTTTCATTGTTTTTGCCAGTCAATTTTGGGTAGTGGACAGAGATGAGGGCTAAGGTTTGATGGGTTCTGTAATCCAGTATGTCATATGGTAATTATGATGAAGGTATTTGGGGAAAAGTGAGGTCTTAACTTTACTAACCTCTGGGCTTAGTTTAGCAGTTACGAGTGTAAACGGGCATCAGCTGCCTCTTAGGCTGCTTCCCATATTTTCCATTTAATAAACTCAGGGTCTTCTGTCATCAGGCAATCAAAGATCCTTTTGCCTTTTACCATCACTTTCATGAAGCTTTAGCAAACTTATAGCATATTGTTTCTTGCATTTGTTTTCTCCCCATCTTATGTGGTTGCAAGAAGATTTTGTCATTGTCTTAGAAAGACTTTGCATTTCAAAAGAGCCATTGCAGAATATTTTTCAGAATACAGTAATGGTAATAATCTGAGCAAAGTAAGGATTTATTTATTCTAGTATGCTCTTCTATATAGTTATTGTTAATATTATCTTGTCTGCCTTTTCAAGGTTTCCTCAACGTTTCACTGTTCTGAATTACATAGAGAGGCCTATCCATGAATCTAGATTAATAATGGACTTATTAAATACAGCATAGCTCATGTTTTTACTGATCTAATGTGTCATAAAGAAGTATACAAGAACATCAGTTCTGTTCGAACTGCCAGGAGTGGTATGCCTTCCATATCTTATTTAGATCAGACGCTAGATTGTCCTGTTTGATAAAAACTGCCAAATTGCACTAAGATGCCTTGGTAGTATAATAATTACAAGGGATCTCTTAATGAGATAGAGGCTGTATATCAGTGAAATCTCTTCATATAAAACAATGATTTGGAAGGGAGCCATGGCTGTCCAAGAAGTTGTCTTAATTTTGTTTATACCACTTTGTCACAATCCTCCTTCAATGGCTTTTTGTTTTGAAAATGTTATTTGCATTGCCTGCCAAAGAAAAACTAAGGAAAAAAAAGAGATAAATTTCATACATTTAGTATTCTGGGTTTTTTTTCCTGAAGTGCCTTGTTTCAAGATTCTAGTTTTCTGGAATCTAGTTATTAGAAGTAGGGAAGAAAACTTAAAAGGGTATTTTTATGCTGCTTAAATATTAGAGCAAGATTCAATTCTATTGAATGCAAAAAATGTTTTTTGAAGCCAAAATTGTCTGAATTATTGAATGGCTGTAAGTTAATTTTACAAAAGAGAAACATTGAATGTTTTCATATAGAGATGTTAAATAGCATTATCTTTTAGTGAGTCTCTTTTTGACAGCCCTGTGATATAGATCGGACTAAGAAACAGATGTGCTGCAGCCCTAAAGCTACTTTTACTAGGACAGCTATAGTAGGAGAACCTTGCTAGTCTGAATGTTCTACTTCTCTTCCTTCCTTTATCATAACAGGGAGGAGGGTGCATTCTGAAACATTTCTGCAAACTATTGTATTTTTTGGAGTATAAGACGCACCTTTTTCCCTCAAAAAAGAGGGGGAAAGTCTTATACACTGAATGCAGCATTTTGGCCTACCGAAACCCTGCCCCCTTTGCAAAAATGGGTGCAGAGGGTTTGAGAGGCTTGCAAAGTGCTCCTGAGGGCTGGGGAGGGAAAAACGACAGCAAAAAAAATGGGCTGTTTCTGTCCCCCTAGCCTTCAGGAGCACTCTACAAGCTTCCCAAACCCTCTGCATGCCCCCCTTTTTTTTGCAAAAAGGCCAATTTTTGCAAACAATTGGCTGTTTTTGCTCATTTTTGCCCCACCCCCCAGGAGCACTCTACAAGCCTCCCAAAACTTTGCATGCCCCCCCTTTTTTTTCTTTGCAAAAAAACGAGGCGTGCAGAGGGTTTGGGAGGCCTGCAGAGTGCAAAAACTTTTTTAAAAAATTTACCTCTTCACAATCATGGTGCGTCTTATACTCTGGTGCATCTTATAGTCCGAAACATACAGTACATTCCTCACTTGGGTTCAAGTTTTGTTTATCAGATACTAGTTCTCTTGGCAGTGAATCTTGCCTTTGTACCTTAAGGCCGTCTTCTTTATTCACTACACAAATAATGCAACATTACTTTTATTTTCATAATTAAGATATTTAATAAGTAACCCCCTAACCACTGTGGTAAACTTGAATGTGAAATTTCATATATCACATTGACAACAGTAGGAACCTAATTAGGGATAGGCATGAGGTGGTCCTGAAGTTTTTGATCACTAGTTCTAGATGCCTAAGTCACGGGAAGCATAGTTCAAAACATCAAAGTTCACACCCATGTCTGCACAAAAAGTAATTGCACATACAGATGAGCTGGTAGGTTTTGATTCATAGATCACTTCCTAGATTACATGTGATTTTAGCCAGTAATAATACATAAAACAGTTTCTTCATCGTTGTTTAGGTTAGGCTGTTATTTACCTTTGGGTTTTTCCAAACCATGTTTCAGTTTGAATATTTTTGGCTAGAAAAATAGTTGATTTACTTTAAACATAGACCTCTTCAGTAGCTCCAGCCATACTTGGCAACAGAAATGTAGAACTTTTTAAATTTAATTTGGGATGGTTTCCTAACTCTTATTTTACTACTACATTTCTCAGTATGCATTGCTCATGCTTTTAATTTTACTTTCACATGCAGTTACTGATAGGGTTTTTCATATTATTTCTGAGTGAGAGAAATAAAAGATTGGAAAAAGATCCTGTTTGGATTGAAATGAAGTATTAATTCCATCTCTGTTTTTATGTGATCTGTTTAAAGAAAGCAAAATGAATTTCTATTTTTTAATGCAATGAATTTCTAATCTTATTTAGAATTGAATCACTTTAGGTTGCTATGTGTCTTCATATTTTAGTTTGCTAGTGGAAAATTGGCCCCATATTTCCTCCATTATCAGTTGCAAAGTCTAAAATTCAGAGTTTTACTAAGATTTTGCATGCATATATTGGGAGTCAACCAATGGCATTAAAAGACTATTCAGAGAGATAAAAATACGACTGCTAGTAAAACCAAACAGTTCAGTCTATGCAATAAAGTGCTTTTTGGGTGGTCTGCTCCTGCAAAGAAATATGAGAGTATTTCTTTCCTTACTGCATGCAATTTGGGATAGATAGCAGAGACTATAGATGAGTCATCTATATGATCTTGTATACAGGTCTCTGCAAATCATATGAATCAGACATGTTCTATTTTATTTAGTGTTAATAATCTAAAAAAAATAATCCAAACATAGTATTTTATAAGGGGATTTTACACATGTTTCATATCTTACACAGATATAATTGCAGGAAGAAAATAGTATATGCAGAACATATGTAATAACGGTACATGTCTGTTCTGCCACATGTTTCCCTGGTTTTTCATTTAACTAAATAAAATCTTTTCTTTTGATACACATTAATACAGAAATAAACAATATGGTGCTATCTAAATCTTTTGGTCTGCATACAAGTTCTATAAATCACAGTCAGTACACCAATGATTTCTGGGAGTTTATTTCATTTTAGTTACATTTCTATCTCGCCTTTTTGTTCATTGTGCAGTGCTAGGATCCTATCTGGTTAGAAGCAAATTGTATCAAGATATGTATGTATAATGTAGTCTTCTTGTGCGATATTCCGCTTTTGCTTATCTAGAATGTGTTCCTTTGTTTAGTTTCTACAGATGAAGTGGAAGAAGTATTTGGCAATTAAGTGGAAGTTACAGTCTAATGTCTATAGCCATGATGACAAATCTATGGCACGCGTGCCCAAAGTGGCACACGGAGCCATGTTGCCTGGCACGCGCGGCATTGCCTGTTCTCTTTCGGGTTTCTGGTGTGCATGTGCCCGTGGCAATCAGCTGGCCTTTGCGCATATGGCAGTGCCGGAAACCGGAAGAGATTGTCTTCCATTTTCCGGCGTGAGCAAGCACGCCGGCCAGCTGATTGGCACGTCACATACGCAGCAATAACCGGAAGACTTGCTGGGCAGCACACATGCGCGCGCCAGAAACTGGAAGTTCATTGTCCAGCGTGCCCATGTCCCCTGGACAACTCATCTTCCTGGTCGCTCCCTTTTTGGCACTTGATGCAGCACGCGCACGCTCCCTATTCGGCACTTGGTGCTGAAAAGGTTCACCATCGCTGGTCTGTAGTCAAGTAATGTCTATAAAACCAAAAATAGTGTCAGAAATCCCCACATTCTTCTTGTTTCAAAAATTTGTCAAAAGGCCTTTCATGTTATTCCTCTTAAAGATAGCAAGATAATACTGTACCAGTTGCATGTCTCTGCTGCTTCATATTAATCCCCTGTCAGTGTTTAGTATGTGGCTTCAATGCTTCACTGATTTATCTTGCTATTTAAATATTTTGATGATTTTGTGTTAATACATTTACTTCGTATATCTCTTCCCCATCCTTTCATTCTGTCGTCAAAATAGTTTGAATGGATTTTTTCCCCTCCCTACAATCTTATCTTTTCAGATATTCCATATTTCAGTTTCTGTTTGTTTCTACAACAGGATATCACAGGTGTTATCAGTTAGTATTTCTCTGTCAAGATAACCCCTTTTGGTCTGATAACTTTGTCAATGTGCAATATGCAAGACTCAGAATTTTGGATAAGACTGAAGTTATCAAGGCTGGAACTTCTAGGCTGTGAAAGTATATCATTTAGCCTACAGAAAGGCATGCATTTCAGGCATTTGGGATTTTTCTATCAGTGGGGATATCTTATCCCTAAAATATTCCTGCCAGATGGTTTTCCTACCTTATCACAGCAACTGAAACAAGAATTTCCTTGGCCTTTCAAGACAGCGTATTGCCAGTATTTGCATTGCTGTTACCCTTATGACTCGATTAACTTCTCTGTAACTTAACTCAATTTTTCCTGGCATGTTTTAATACAATTTTCCCTGCCACCTAAGATATAACAAGTTTTTGCAATTGTCCTATAGCTATAGAACCCTGGTAAAATGAAGAAAAATGTCTGTGCTTTATAACCTATATCCTTTATTATTTTTGTCTTGTTAACGTGGATGCTTAAGAATTACTTTTTCCTGTGCCCCAGGGTGTCTCATTTAATAAGCTTCATTCACTGTACAAAAGGTTTTCTCTGTCCAATTCAAGAGTAGATTTCTGAATGATATCTGAATCATTGCTTTAGTTCCTGCTAGACTTCCTGATCTGCTATTTAAAATATATATATATGTGTGTGTGTGTGTGTGTGTGTGTGTGTAAACACACATACATATATACATACGTATATAAACATACATACATACATACATACATACACACACACACATATACCCCAATATACATTTCATATACTGTATAGTTTTAGAAACTAAAATGTAATGTATCTGCATTTCAATATTTGGTTTGGAAATCAGCTATTTGCCCAGAAGTGAGGTAACATTAACTTAGGAGATTGAAATAATTCAGGGGTACTAGTGAGAATATTGTCATTTTGTAATGAAATTTATTTGCCACCCATCATGCCATAAGGAGACTGTATTGTTAACGTTTCTTGTATGATGATGTTTTACAACTTGTTTTTTCTATATATAACTTTTTTTTAAAGGAAAAATAAAAATAACCAAAAAAAACAATAGCTGAGAGAGAATAAAGGGAAGAATAGAGAAAGAAAAGACAGAGGTGCAAAAAACCTCCTGCCCTCAAAACGACACTATAGAACAGCGATGGTGAACCTTTTTTGGCCCGCGTGCCATAAGTGGGGGGAGCACAGGGTGGTCGTGTGCGGGTGTGCCTCACCCATAATGCAATGCGCGACCCCCAGTGCGCATGCACGCACTACAGGCGCTCCCCCCATTTTTACATGCTTTTTTCGTCCTCCCCAGGATCCAGAGGCTTTATAGGAGCCGGGGGAGGGCGAAAACAGCCTCCCCCACCCCCCCCAGACGCCCTCCGGAGGCTTCCCTGAAGCCTTCGGAACGCTTAAAACGACCCTCCTAGCAAAGCGGAAGTGACTTCCGGTTTTCTTGGAGGGTCGTTTTAAGCGCTCCGAAGGCTTCAGGGACCATCTGGAGGCTTCCCTGACGCCTTCGGAGCTCTCAAAACGACCCTCCGAGTAAACCGGAAGTCATTTCCGGTTTGCTCGGAGGGTCGTTTTAAGCGTTCCGAAGGCTTCAGGGAAGCCTCCGGAGGGCATCTGGGTGGGGGCGGGGGAGGCTGTTTTCGCCCTCTCCAGGCTCCTATAAAGCCTCTGGAGCCTGGGGAGGTCAAAAAATTGCTTTAAAAAAGGGTGAACTCAGCTGACAGGGCAGCGCCTCGCGTGCACGCTGGCCAGCTGACAGGGCAGCGCCTCGCGTGCCCTGACAAATGGCTCCGTGTGCCACCTGTGGCACGCGTGCTATAGGTTCGCCATCACTGCTATAGAACACTGCACACCAGAACAGTTTTTCTTGAACGCCATCACTCTGCTAAACAAATAATTCCCTCAACACTGTCAAACTAAGTCTGCACTATTATTAATCTTTCATCGTTCCTATCATCCATCTCCTCCCACTTATGACTTTATGACTGTAAATTTGCTCCTTGTATCTTTATGTTTATACTGATTCTTCCTAATATGATTTGATTGCTTATTTGTACTCTATGACTATCATTAAGCGTTGTACCTTATGATTCTTGACGAATGTATCTTTTCTTTTATGTACACTGAGAGCATATGCACCAAGACAAATTCCTTGAGTGTCCAATCACACTTGGCCAATAAAGAATTATTCTATTCTATTCTATTCTATTCTATTCTAAAAAATAAAAAACATAGAAGCAAAGATGCAGACACAAAAAATGACTTCCGTCCTTTTACATGAAACTTAAATTCAACTCTTGCTCTCCAATTAGAATGTAATTCTCATTTTATACAGTAATTTATAATCATCAAATCGATGTATTTTTTTATTTGTGTGTATGTGTGTGTGTTTCCTGCAAAAATCCAAAAGAGGCTTTTAATTGGTATTAGATGTAGCCAATGTCTTTTCTCTAATCGGAGCTATCAGTTTCACCAGAAACTGAAAAAACAGAAATTTTACATACACACATATAGTCACCAGATACATCAGTAGAAGCCAAAATCACAAGACTATGTCTGATTTACTTTGGGCATATCATGCATGCAAATTCATTGGAGAAGGCAATGATGCTAGGAATAGTTTGTGGAGCAAGAAGAAGGGTCAGGCAAAGAGCTCTCTGGCTTGATACCCTCACAGCTGATAGAAAGATCAACATCCAACAACTGAAAAAAGCTGTTTGACATGGTAGCATGCATCCATGGCTTATAAAGCCACCAAGAGTCGGACAAGATTGAACGGTTAAATTACTACTACTAACAGTACTACAGCATTACATGCAGTGATATAGAGAATGTTAAAGATTAATACTGAGAACAGCAGAACTTTTTTTATTGGGACTAATGTATAGCCAATTAGAAAATACTCATGGAAAAATGATACAAACACTAGCAGGATTATTCTATGCACAATGATGGAGGAATACTGAAATTCCCTCGATAGAGGAATGATGTCAAAATTGGCAGCAATGGCAAAACTGATCTAGTTGGTTAGGGACAAACCATAAGCATTTTTAAAAAAAACTTGGAAACCTTTTATTGACTTTTTGCTAAAAATAGAAAAAAAATGATGATTTTTGAATTTGATGGTTAAAAAGGATTAAATAAGGGGGCTAAAGAGATTTCTATGCAGGTAGCCACCAGCTTACAAATGGGTGCTTAATGACAGTTCAAAGTTACTTTCCTAAATGTACTCACAACCCAGATTCCAAATTCAGAAAGTCTGCCTTCCCCCAAGGCACATGACCACACTTAGGGTGCTTGGCAACAGGGTCAAATTCACAGTTGTTCTCCAGTCACATGACAGTGTTTTATGATAGTATTGCTGAAAACCAACATTTACTTCAGGTTTCTCACAAAACTGCACCCATTGGTTTTATAGCTGTTGAAAAGGTGGTCAGAAGTCACTTATTTTTTCTTATTCTTGTTTCATTAATCATCTTTATACTTCTTTTCTTTCTGCATTTTCTTTTTTTTTTCTTTCCCTTTCATTTCCAACTCCACGGGAGAAGCTCATGGAATTAGGTGCAGCCAAACCCTGCTCGTCGATAACAGAGAAAAACAGACAGCACTTAGGGGGGTTGTGTTTTTATTGTGGGGAACCTGGGAACATGGCAGCCTTTTGCCCCAAGAAGAGACGAGGAGCATCAGTTATTGGACCTACACCCCAGACCCAGAACAATTTGTCAGGAAAGGCCCCCAAGCCCGATCTAAGGGAGACCTTGGGTCGGGCGCACATCAATTCAGAGCTATGTTCAGAGACAGTGACTTGCAGGCCTTCCCAACATCTGATCCTGGCATCCCGCATAGTCCTGTCCAGTAGCCCGCAGGGGATTCCGGTGCATGCTCTCATCGACTCCGGGCCTACCACGAACTTTATGGACGAGGCGTTTGCGGCCAAGTATGTGGTCCCTCTGTGTCCAGTAGATCCTCTTATGCTTGTGGAGACCATTGACGGCCGAGTGCTTCTGTCTGGGCCTATCAAGGCTGCCATGCAACCCTTGAACCTGGTCATCGGGGCTCATGAAGCCATCCAGTTCTATGTTATCTCTGGCATGCATTTCCCTGTGGTCTTGGGCTTGGCTTGGCTTTGGGCACACGACCCACAGATCTACCGGTCCCAGAACCTTGTCACCTTTCCAGCCTTCCAATGTGTGGACCACACCCATCATGTCTGTGCAGGCCAGCAGCTGAGTCCACCCGGGGTGTCCTTGCCTTCCGATATAACAGATTTTGCAGACATGTTCAGTGAACAAGAAGCAGACCAATTGCCACTGCATCGGCCATATGATTGTCCCATCAATTTGATTCTGGGCATGCCGCTTCCTGTGGGCCGTTTGTATTCGATGTCAGACCCAGAGTTGGTTGCATTGCGGGACTTTTTGGACAAAAACCTAGCTTCGGGTTTTATCAGACCCTCGTCTTTGCCATTGTCTGCCCCGGTCTTGTTTGTCAAAAAGAAGACCGGAGATTTGAGACTCTGTTGTGACTATCGTAGGCTCAATGCTATCATGGTGCACAATCAATATCCTCTGCCCCTTATTCCTGAACTGTTGGAGCGGCTCAGAGAGGCTAAGGTGTTCATCAAATTAGATCTCCGTGGAACATACAATCTTGTCTGGATCTGACCCGGGGATGAATGGAAGATGGCATTCGGCATCAGGTACAGGCATTTTGAGTGCACGGTCATGCCTTTTGGACTGACCAATGCCCCTGCCATCTTCCAACATTTTATGAACAACATCTTCCGGGACCTTTTGGACCAGTTTGTTGTCATTTACCTTGATGACATCTTGATTTACTCGTTCTCCCGGGAGAGCCATCGGCAGTACCTACGTCTGGTCCTACAACGGCTCTGTGAGAATCGCCTGTATGCGAAACTGGAGAAGTGCCAGTTTTGGCAGTCCACCATTGAGTTCCTGGGACATCGTATCTCTCCTGAACGCATTGCGATGGAGCCAGACAAGGTGGAGTCTTCACGTAGTTGGGAATCTCTTTGGAGAGTGAAGGATGTTCAGCGACTCCTCGGGTTTGCCAACTACTATCGGACCTTTATCCCTGGCTTTGCTTCCCTGACTGCGCTCCTCACTCAGCTCCTGCAGAAAAAAGTTCTGTTTCACTGGGGGGGGGGGGGCTGAGCACCACACGTTCCAGGCCTTGAAGCAGGCCTTCATGAAAGAGCCCATTTTGAAGCATACTGAACCCCACCGTCCGTTTGTAGTGGAAGCGGATGCACCTGGTATCGCTGTGGGAGCGGTGTTACTTCAGGCTCACGCCTCCGGTGGTACCCTTTTCCCTTGTGCTTATTACTTGTGGAAACTCAATTCTTCCGAGCGCAATTATACCATTTGGGAGAAGGAGTTACTAGCCATTAAGGTGGAGAAAGTGGGAAGAGAGTTACATAAGCTGCTTTTTGCTTTTGAAGAAAAGTCAGAATGCAAAATAATCTAATAAATAAATTCATTGTAGTTCCAGACATTTCCAATCAGCAATTATTTTGCTATGAATTCATGAGGCTGTAACAGTGCCTTTTTAGCAATGGAAAAATTTCTGTGGAAAATATGTTAGGAACATTTACCATTCCATATAATTTATATAGAACATAATAAAACATACTGTGCCTTTGAGACTGTTTAGTAGGCCTTCTAGACTCTTTATATCCAGAATTAGAAAATATGTACTCAGGATACAAAGGAATAATTTTCAAGCAAAGATGGAACTTGGACATCTCTTCCTATGGGTAATAAACACTATGTGAATCCAAGAAAAACATTGCTCCTTAGCCAACTGTGTCTTCTCTAGTTGAATCCTATGGCAAGCTGTAACTATGTGAAATGAATATATACTCAAAGGGAAGAAGGTGGTTATGGAAGGAAATGAAGTGTAGTTGAGCACCACTATGTATACAGAAACAGGCCAAGTGTAAAATAAAAGCATGTCAGAGCTGATTAACGAGCTCTTCATTGCAAGAGTGCAACACCTTGGATTATGGCGGTAGAATCAAGAAAGATAATGAGAAAAAAATACAGGTATAGACTGAGTGTTATTTTGCTTAATCATCTGTAAATCATGATAAAATACTTCCTCTGGATGAAATATTTAAACATGTTTTAATTCAAAATAAATTGATATTAAACCCTTTGCTCTTGAAAACAGTCCAGATAGGGAACATTTCTTGGAAGAAGAGAATTTATGTGTGATATGGTTTAGGAAATATGTGGATGATCACTATAGCAAGATCTGCCTCCTAGCAGTAGACCTATGAAGATTTTCAGCAAAAAGATGCTAGCAACAAATATTGTCAGATTAATCTAAATTGTAGAACACAGCATTAAGTGACACCTTTGTTTTTGTTCTGTCGACATACAAGCATATACAATATAAGTGTTGAAAAATTCGTCTTATAGACTACAATCAGAAAGTTGAGGTAGATGTCAAGTTCATTAGAGTTGGCAACTTAAAGTAAATTTTAAATAGTAATATTTAGCAATCATAAGAGATATGTACAATTTTATTTTTATTTCATACTGTGTGATGTGTGTATTTTATAACATTATTTAAGGATCAAGATACTTTGAATTTATGAATAACCGATTCTAAAAAAAGAGAGGAAGGAAAAACATCATATAGTTTGTCTTATATAGAATGTATATCATTTTTGAAAAATTAGAATACGAATACTGATATTAAAAAGAGGTTTACTAGTGATGTTTCACCTAAATATTTTTCATACATATGGCAAGTTTTATTCTATTCAAGTGAGTATTTAGCATTTCAACCCAAAACAAAAAACTTTACATTTGCTGAAGCCAGTTGGTGATTTAAAGGCATCCATTAAAAAACAACAACATTGGAGCGTCTGACTATTTTAAGAGAAGCAAAATGTTCTTTACTTAAGATGCCAAAAGTTAGCCTTCCCATAGAGCTGCGCAGGGTGCAGAGTGCCCAAAAGATCAGAGCTAGGGTGGTGGGGTGGCTGGAGTTGGAGGTAATCTCAAACCTTGGAGATAGACGGGAACAAGTATGAAATGACTTGGATAGGGATTTATACTTGCTTAACGACCTGTGATTCCCTGTTAATGACTGCAATGGCTAGAACCGGGATTGTCATTTTACCGTAAGTCTTCGCAGTAACATGATGTCTCATTTTATGGCTGCATTCACATTGCAGAAGTTCCAGTCTCAATTATAATCATGACTCAAGGACTATTTTTTAATTTATAGTCTCTGAAAATTCTTATTTTCAGAGATGGCCTATAGCTGCCATTGATGACTCAACTGTTTCCACTGGTAAATATAAATCACAAGCTTCCTTCTGTGCTGCCCAATCTTATTAATTAAAAAATGCCCCTTTAGATGAGTTTTCTTTGGCAAGCCAGTGAATCAGTACAGGACGACCTCTTAAAAGTTACACAGAATTTTATCTGAGCAAAATAAGACTTTTAGCTTTTACACTGTTAACTTGATTGATTCACTTGAAATAAATACATACACAGCTTTGGGCCATGGAATGAAAGTCTTAGGTGTATATAGTGCATATTTCTTAAGTTCAGACTTCCAATCCAGCCAGAGTTAACTGCTTTTATTCGCTGTATTTGCTATCAATTACATATGGCTCTATATTGCTAACTTTGATGTGATCTGAAATAACCTTGGATTCATTAACTCTGAGATTTTTCCTTCCTCCTTTGACACATTCACAGGGGATTTTGTATTTGAGCTGTGTTTTTTCTAAGAGATGAAATGAGATAAACTGAGGATAGAGCTCAGTGGGTTTAAAGAAACAATCTGATCAGAGATTATAGTTTGAAGTAGGCTTTTTCCTAAAATTATGTGCAACCAAAATTCTGTACAATGAAGTACACTATATTGCCAAAAGTATTCGCTCACCCATCCAAATAATCAGAATCAGGTGTTCCAATCACTTCCATGGCCACAGGTGTAAAAAATCAAGTACCTAGGCATGCAGACTGTTTTTACAAACATTTGTGAAAGAATGGGTCGCTCTCAGGAGCTCAGTGAATTCCAGCGTGGAACTGTGATTCCACCTGTGCAACAAATCCAGTCGTGAAATTTCCTTGTTCCACAGTCAACTGTCAACTGTATTATAAGAACGTGGAAGTGTTTGGGAAAGACAGCAACTCAGCCACGAAGTGGTGGGCCACGTAAACTTGTCCAACATCAGTGTGTGACCTCACAAATGCGCTTCTGGAAGAATGGTCAAAAATTCCCATAAACACACTCCTAAACCTTGTGGACAGCCTTCCCAGAAGAGTTGAAGCTGTTATAGCTGCAAGGGGTGGACGGCATCTTATTGAACCCTATGGATTAGGAATGGGATGTCAGTTATAGTAAGTTCATATGTGAGTAAAGGCAGGTGAGTGAATACTTTTGGAAATATAGTGTATTTAGATGCTAAATTAGTGAAAGACAAGAAGTACTCCATAATGTTAAACTTGAACAAAGAAATTATTTACATTCCTTAATTTGTCCTCTAACAAAAGTAATAAAATAGTGTAATTATAAAATTACTGTTTTTCTAATATAAAAAATATGTTACAGATGATCTGACCTGTAGTGTCATTATCTATTTGTTGTTCTGATACCGTGTTTCCCGGAAAATATGACCTGTCCTGAAACTAACGCCTTGCCACATTTTTCACGTGGGCAAAAATATAAGCCCACCCCTGAAAATAAACCCCCTGGACAACCTCCCCCTCCGGCCAGGCAGAGCACCGCTCATTGACCTAGCAGTATCCCGAAGGCGGCAAGCCCCGGGAGCTGGGGGGGGGGGAAAGGCTCTCACATTGCTTGCCACTTTCGGGATACCGCTAGGTTGGGGAGTGGCATTCTGCCTGGCCAGAGGGGGGAGTTGCAGGGTGGCTGCTCCCTTACGAGTGGGCTCCGGAAGAGCTGGGAACAGCCTCAGGGGTGAAGCAGCCATGAGGTGACCACGCTCATGAGCAGTCGCCTGGCAAATCCCCTCTCCAGCCGAGCAGAACACCATTCACTGACCTAGGGAGTATCACTAAGGCGTCAAGCCACTTGGCGCTCTGCCCACCCCCAGCTCCCATGGCTTGGCAATTTTGGATACCCCCTAGGTCAGTGCATGGAGCTCTGCCTGACTGGAGAGGGGGGTTCCGTGAGCGCCTGTTCTGCACCCAGCCTCACCAAGCCCTTGCACAGCTGTCCCAGGGCACTGCCGCTGGCTGCCGGCGCCACGCTCCGAGCATAACTTCTGGACTCCAAAACTCAGCTGTCGAATCGTCCAGCATTGGCCACTCTAGGAGTGCTCTCTATGGTGGGCCAGCTGCTGGAAGACTCTCTGTCGGCCCACCATAGAGAGCACTCCTAGAGCGGTGGATTCTGGAAGACTCGGCAGCCGAGTTTTGGAGTTTGGAAGTTATGCTCGGAGCGTGGCGGTGGGCGTCGGGAGCTGGTGGCGGTGCCCTGGGAGAGCTGCGCACGGGCTTGGTGAGGCTGGGAGGCATGCTTGCTGGGGGCAGAACAGGCGGTCATGCAACCTCCCTCTTCAGCCGGGCAAAGCTCCATGCACTGACCTAGGGGGTATCCCGAATGTGCCAAGCCGTGGGAGCTGGGGGCGGGCATGGTTACCTCATGGCTGCTTCGCCCCTGAGGCTGTGCCCGGCTCTTCGGGAGTCTGCTCGCAAGGGAGCAACCTCCCAGCAACCCCAAAACAATAAGCCCTCCCTGATAATAAGCCCAAGGCCATATTTCGTGGGGCAAAAGAAAATAAGACCCTGTCGTATTTTCGGGAAAACACGGTATATCACCCTCTAACTAATCTTCTAAGTAATGTAAAATATTTCTTACATTTGACTTATATCTGTTTTTCGCATTTAGATGTTGTGAGTCACATGGTCTACCCTTTTATCATGGGGATAAACATTCAGCAATGTGGATACCAGTACAGATCTGTGTATGGCTACTAACTGGTTGGTTGCATTTCAAACTTGGGGTCTAGAGCTCATGAAACTCTGTGAAGCAACAAGCTGATTCACAATCATAGAAGACTCAAGTAAATTAATTTCTGGTATTTTTGTTCATTTGTGAGAAGTGTCACATAGTGTAAAGTACAGGTGGTCCTTGATGACCGGAATTAGAACCAGAATTTCAGTAGCTAAGCAATGCGATTGTTAAGCGAGTCATCATGTGACTGGGACTGATTTTATGATCATTTTCATCACAATCATTAAATCACATGATTGTTAAGTGAGTAACATGGTTGTTAAACAAATCCAGCTGCCCCAACTGATTTTGCTTGTTGAAAGTTGGCTGGGAAAATCACAAATTCTGATCACATGATTGTAAGATGTTAAAAACCTAGCCAGTTTCTAAATGCCTGAATTGTGATCACATGATTATGGGCTTATCTTACTGTAAGAGCCTTAACTTTGACGATGGGTTGTCACTTTTTCCAAAATTCTTGTAACTTTGAGCTATTGTTATATGAATGGTTGTAAGTTGAGGAATACCTGCATTTCAGAAAAAGGGATTTGTTTTTCTTGGGAATACTGAAATGTTACATTTAGACAGATTTTTTTTATTTAACATAGGAGTGTTATTGCCAGCATAACTATGTAAGCAGACTGCATAATAGGAAGCAGAAAATGAAATGCAATCGAACAGGAAACTTTCAGGTGCACGCCACAAATTATTGGTATAAATATATATATTGGGTTAAAGATAATAAGCAGATCAGCAAGATTTGGAGAACATAAAGTCAGAAAATCAACATAAAAATGTTTATTAGGCTTTAATTATGTAAAATGGCTGAGGAACAAAAGAAAGGAAAGAAAAAAAAGAAGAAAAGGAAAGAAAGACAAAAAAAGACATTGTGAAAGCCAAAGGAGGAAAAATACCTTTAAAATTTCAAACATAAAAAGTTCCAACTGACTTTCAGAACCAGCTGTCATGATGATTAAAGAAAAACAGTGTGCTAAAACCTTAAGCAACAATAATGGTTACTGAACACAAATATTCAGTGTCAAGCAAAAAAGGAAAAGGAAAGAGAACTCATTAAAAATAGAGGAATACAACATGATCGTTTTTTTTTAAAAAAGGGCATGAAATCACAGGAATGTTTAAAATCTAAGGCAGGACTATAGTAAAAACAAAAGAGAACTAATAAAAACAAATAAGTTTAAAGGAAAACTGGATTATAGAATGATAGCGTAGAGCAGTGTTTCCCAACCTTGGCAACTTGAAGATGTCTGGACTTCAACTCCCAGAATTCCCCAGCCAGCGCTGGCTGGGGAATTCTGGAAGTTGAAGTCCAGACATCTTCAAGTTGCCAAGGTTGGGAAACACTGGCGTAGAGAATATATCCAGGAACTGACTCTAAAAATGGAGGTACAACTTATCATTAGTTTGTTTAAAGCTGAAGGAGAAGAGGCCGATCAAATGCAAACAGCTCTGTAGTAAGATGGTATGGTGTGGTCCAAAGATCAGAAAAGATTATTATATATACTTAAAAGGGAGATAGAAGAGAAGGCACAAATATATCAAATCATTCCAGTAATTTGCCCAGCAAGCCAAGATTTGATTAAAAGTTTAAAAAAAAAACATGGAGATAAACATATTAAATAAATAGGCAGAAAGAAGTGAGGGATGAGATGAGACAACTTGTATAAAATATTGACATTATAATGGACAAAGTAAGAAAATGCGAAAGAGGTTTCACTGTTACATCTTCCTAGCAGCAATTAATGCAGGATCTTTCCAAATTCTGATGGATAACACTTTTTAGAAAGAACTTTTAACTGAGAACGCAATACAATTTATTTCAAAAGTGCACTTATTTATAAAGAATGCATCCTCCTCATTTTTGGCATAATTGTTAAGACAACAGTGGCATCTGAGAAATAAAGTTCATCTGTTCTTGGGTTTTGTTCATATAATGGTTGATAGAGGCCTTATTAGTGTAACAATTCTCTCCAACATTCAGCTTTGTTTCATTACTTGTAGCAAGATCTTTCACTGCAGAAATGAATCCAGAATATGGAACATTCAACAGAAGGTTAATGGATGTAACCAAATGATTAATCATGAATTTTATAATGCTTAATCATGAGTTTTACAATCTCTCCAGTGCTGTACACTAGATGAGAGGATCTGGTAGATTGCGAAATCAAAAACACTGACTAGACGGTGAGATACCATTTTTTGAAAGTTTTCTGGAGACATTTTCCATGAGTTGAAGCTTAATTTTACTTGAGTATTTAAGACTGGGTTTTGAATTGAAATTATAACTGGAGGCCGACAGCCTTTGTAAAGACTAATAAAATCTAAAACGTTTGACTGTACAGTGTGAGATTAACCAGAAAACATCTGAGTGATGAGAATTGGAAAACTATATGTTGGCTTTCGGGGGAAAAATGGTGGGATTCATACAAGGTATTAGTATTTTTGGTTTCTTGGTAGAGGTCCATGCAAGTAGTTTATAGTACCACAAAGCATTTATCCTGTATACTGTGTGTTTCCTATGCCTCTGTCTGAGATTGTTTGTTGGCTGGGTACAGCTTTTACAAAAGTAGTTACTAATAAATATTAAATAGAAGCAAAAATTGCTGTAAGGAAAAACAGAGAGCAATTAAGGGTCTCCTCATCCAGCTACTACAATCAAACTAACTATAAGTGTAGTGACCACCTATCGGAATGTTCTTTAGATAATAGTTTGTGCACCTGGGAAAAAACATGTATGCAGATGAATACCAGGTTTCATTTAAAATCTGTTCCATGACTATAGCCAGAAGCAATTCCATGTTCCCTTAAATAATTCATTCCAGATATATAAAAATAAAAAAAGAATTCTTTTTCTTTTGATAACCACATTTAATATTTGGTTGGTCTGTTCTGCAAACACTAAAATGCTTTTTATTGAACAAATTAGAAACACATCTCATAGGTATAAAAGTTTATAGAAATAAAATATAAGTGATAAATTTGGAAAAAAAGCCAGTCTCCTTATATTTGAAGTGAGCAATGAAGCAATTTTCTATATATGTTTGCTTTAACATGTTTGAATTGATACTATATTATTTTCTGTTGGGAAATGTTTTCAGAATTTTAATTGATACCTGTTTCTATAATACTATTGATGCTTTATGCCAAAGCTCTTCAATCTTTCCAGCTTTGCCCACTAACTCAGACATTCCTTATGTGAGTTAAAGTGAATATTTTGGATTGTTCATTAGATCTTTTTAGCAGACTTAAAAAGACAGAATTAAATAAGATGTCAATTCAGATTATAAATTAATAAGAGGCAATCTGAATTAAACTTTAAAGACATATAGAGTTGGTATTGCAGGTGATTGTTCTGAATTTCTACAGAGTTTTGGTGAAAATATTAATTGATGGCTGGATGGCTTAGCCATCAGTGACTTAGGCTGGATCACCTAAATTGAAGCATGAGGGTTGCCTGATATTAAGGAATTTAGTCAGTCTTTAGTTTCCCTGAATCAATAAATATTAATGATTAAGTATGCCTTACTTTTCTATAGTTGAGATCTATATTTGAGATCAATGACAAAATGTTTCATTTTATTTTCATGCACCTTCAATTATATTTATTTGTGTATGAAACGTAAAACAATTTTGTTTTAAAATAAAACCTATGAAACTTGTTCTCCTTTTAGACTATACCTCCCCTCCTCTCCCCCCCACCCATCTCTTATGTCAGCTTCCCATCCTCCCAATGTTTTTCCATCATAATCTTGCAGGATATCACCTTCATAATTACATTCCCAGCATAATGAAATTTAGACATTAGTTGAGAGGTCTAATAACATGAAAAAAATAAGTTACTTATCTTACGACATGTGAAATACATACTTCATTAAGATTCTTAACCAACTTTTATATACTTTTACATTAGTATGCATATACACTTAATTATATATTATGCATATGCATAATTGTGAATACTTAACATCAGAATGTTAGCATAGGACTATAGTTGGCCACTGTTTTGTTGATTTTGCTCTCTATTAGATTATTTAACCTGGATTGTCTGTTCAATTTAATCTTTTTAGCTGTTTTTATATTTTCACTAGTTTTGTACCTTATACTGAGTCCACTGAAGTGCGGTGGCCAGTACATTTAAGTAATTTTTGTAAATCATAAGGCTTTTCATTGGGCCCACTTTTTGACTTTTAATTCCTTGTGGAATTCAAGTAGAGTAATGCACAATTTATGACTACAATAGGGACTGGAGAATTCATCATTAAGTGGCATGGTTGTTAACTGAGACATCATATGAACATACCCAATTTTATGATCTTTTTTTATCATAGTCGTTAAGCAACTTACCATGGTCATTAATTGAGACATCTCATGACCACAACTTGCAACCCTCCTTGCTGTCTTCTCCATTGACTTTGCTTGTTAGAAACTGGCTGGGAAGGTTGCAAATGGCAAACATATGACGGTGGGATGTTGTGACCATCATAAATGCACAACCGTTGCCAAGTGCCTGAATCATGATCATGTGACTTCAGGGATGCTGTGACAGTTGTAAGTGCAAGGACTCATCCTAGTCATTTTTTAAATCACCAGCATAACTTTGAATAGTCACTAAATAAATGGTCATAAGTTCAGGATTAAAAAATATAGTGGGCATCTCTTTGTTACAATAAGCAGCCTTGGTGTTCTCATTTTTCATAATCATATTGTATGTTCAACATTTAAGATATTTCTAGAAAATGATGCAACGGAAGTATAATTTTGTCTATTATTTTCCCGATAAACCTTCATTTGAGAATTGCAGGTTAGGTTTTTTTGGAGGGCGGAAGGATATTTCAGAGTTATAGTGGCTTATTACCAATCAAGCTTTTAAATGATTTGAAATATTCTAAATGTTACTGTACATGGGTATTTAACAAATATTGCTAATAGTTCTATATGTTATTTATTGTAATGTTGAAATAGAATTGGAATAAATGATATTAATCAATTAAATTTAGAGTAGAAATTTCAAGATAACCCCACCTCCCCCCTGCATAAACACCACCACAAACAAGCACACAAGACTCCTTTGGGCTAAGGAGTTTTTAGTCAAGACTAAACGAATAAAGTGGTGGACAACTTTCCTAGAATTTTTCTCCTGGAACAATTCTGTTGGCTTACTTCTTGAAATACCGTATGCACAGACCTTCTTGGCTGTCTTGAAAATATGATATGTCACATTGCAGCCCAATAATAATACGGAGGCTCAACTTTCTCATTTGCTTTTAATTATTTTTAAAGGTTTTTTTCCATAGCAAAGGTCAGAATTGTCCATGTATATGAATGATTGTGTTTTTCTTAAAGCATGTTTTTTTGTAAAGGGAGGGAAGAAATGTTGATTCTTTAATTATAACAGCAGTGGTTTGGGATAAAGAAAACCAATTTTGTGAACGCTTCATAGTAGTCTATAGTCAATAAAAAAGAGAGAAAGGCCACCTGCATGAATATTTCTCTTTGTTTTTTTATGTTCAGTTGGGTAGGATTTATGCTTGATTAAGTTACTGTCTTTTATCATAATTAAAGAAAAATGTTGTGGGGAATGAACTGAAAACATTGCTGAATGAAAAACAGATTGTCTGAGCCGAAGTGAAACAAAAGGTATCCTGTCGCGCACATCTTGCCTCATTTTTACTGAATAATGATCAGTCAGAAAGATTTATCTGCTATGAAAATAAAACAACTATCTTTTAGGAATAGGTAGAAAAAGAGGGAATGAACATACTTTTCCTCAGAAAAGATGCTGCATTATTTAATTGAAATGATACCCATATTTATTACCAATGTTTCTTTTTAAAGTTTCTACACTCCCTCAACCCCCTGCCCCCTCCCTCCACAATGCCCTGGAAAGTTGCTTGATTTCAGCCGAATTTATTGGCGTGCATTTGTGTACATTCATCTTGGCTTAAAAAGGAATTAAGTCTTTTAATATGGTGCCTTAGAGTCTCTTTTTGAACAATGTATGTGTTTCTCCCAAACTTAATTCCATAGTTTGCTTGTTTGTTATTACCTACAGTTACCCACTAATACTAGTATGCTATACGAAAATTGTATAGTGTTTTGTTTATTTATTTACTCAATTTTTATATTGCTATACTCTACAAGACTTATGGCAGCGTAACATTACAAACAATTCACAAAAATAAACTCTGGAACTGAATAGAAAATATGAAATTTATTAAAGCCATTAATTCCACTGAAAAATTCTCTCCAACATATTCCCGGTGTTGTGTCCTGCCAGCCTCAGCCACCAGAGGGCGTTCGGAGAAGCGCCTCTGATTGGCCCAGGCGCGCCTGCCAGCCAGCGGGAAAAAGACTCCCTTCCCATTGGTTCCCCATCTGATAGCTACACCTATAAATAGCTGTCAGATGAGTTCAGTGTTGTTCGTTCCAGTCAGTTAGTTCTGTTAATAAACGAGTTAGTTTTTACAATTCCTGCCTCAGTCTTTTCTTACTTGAATCTACAAAACCCACCCCTTGGGAGATTGTTCCAAAAGGGTAGAGACAGGGATGGGCTTCAAAATTTTTAGCAATGGGTTCTCTGCCTAGTTGCTGGGTGTGGCCATGGTGAGTGTGGCCTAGTTGCCCTCCTGCACCATGGGGGGGGGGGCAGGCATTTTTGCCCTCCCTGGGCTCCAGAGGCTTTTGTTGAGCCTCCAGGGGGGCAAAAATTGTTTCCCCAGGCTCCAGAGGCATTCCCGTTTCCAGCCTTCCCAAACTTCCGGTAGGCCCATTTTTCGCCCTCTCTGAGTCTCTGTGCGTTTCCTGCACTTACCTGCATCCAAAATAGGCCATGTGGTGATTCCTGGGAGGGGTGGGGCAGGGTGGGTTGAGCTTTGGGGCTTCTCCAAACTGCACAGAATCTTAGGTAGAGGTTCTTTCAAACCCCTGCAAGCCCCCAGCAGCCCACCCCTGGGTAGAGGCCATATTTGTTTATGTTTGAGGGCACACTTTCAAGACATTGTTGGCTCCTGGCAACCACCTCGATTAATCTCTGAAGTCTTCTTGGTATTATTTTTCAGAAGTGGTTTGCCATTGTCTGCTTCCTTGGACTGAGAGAGAGTGACTAAGGTGGGACTAGAACCGTGATGGCGAACCTATGGCACGTGTGCCACAAGTGGCATGCGGAGCCATTTGTCAGGGCACGCGAGGCGCTGCCCTGTCAGTTAGCCAGCGCGCATGCGCGCGCTGGCCAGCTGAGTTCACCTTTTTAAAAGCTATTTTCCGCCTTCCCCTGGCTCCAGAGGCTTTATAGGAGCCTGGGGAGGGCGAAAAGAGCCTCCCCCGCCCCCTCCGGAGGCTTCAGGGAACGTCCGGAGGCTTCCCTGAAGCCTTCGGAACACTTAAAACCACCCTCCGAGCAACCCGGAAATGAGTTCCGGGTTGCTCGGATGGTCGTTTTAAGCACTCTGAAGGCTTCAGGGAAGCCTCGGGACGGCCCCTGAACAGGCACGAGACGTGCGTCTCCATCGCCCGGGCCCGGATCGCCTCCGCCGCACGACGCCTCAGGCTCGGCGTCCTTGCACCCGGCCTTCACATCCCTGTCGCCGCCGCTACCACCGCTGCTAGGACGGGCTCAGCCGAAGGGAAGTCCGTCAGGCCTCGGCCGCGCCGCCCTCGCCTCCTCCTCCTCCTCCTCTAGCCGCGCCATCGCAAGGATTAAGGTGAAAGGGGGGGGACGGGGAAAGCGAAGAGGGCTTTGCATGATTTTTTCGCCTTCCCCAAGCTCCAGAGGCTTTATAGGAGCCTGGGGAGGGCGAAAAGAGCCTCCCCCGCCCCCCTGGAGGCTTCATGGAACGTCCGGAGGCTTCCCTTACTACATCGCAAGGATTAAGGCAAAAGGGGGTGGACGGGGAAAGCGAAGAGGGCTTTGCATGATTTTTTCGCCTTCCTCAGGCTCCAGAGGCTTTATAGGAGCCTGGGGAGGGCGAAAAGACCCTCCCCCGCCCCCCGGAGGCTTCATGGAACGTCCGGAGGCTTCCCTTACTACATCGCAAGGATTAAGGCGAAAGGGGGTGGACGGGGAAAGCGAAGAGGGCTTTGCATGATTTTTTCGCCTTCCCCAGGCTCCAGAGGCTTTATAGGAGCCTGGGGAGGGCGAAAAGAGCCTCCCCCGCCCCCGGAGGCTTCATGGAACGGCTCGAACGCGGCGCCGGCAGGCAGCGAACGAGTCAGAGCCTGCCGACTGGAGGAAGAGGGTGATAGGCGGGTCCTGTGAACGGCGGCAGCAGCGGCGGCAAAAGTCGTAACTCGGCGGTGGGCCGCCCCGGCTGGGAGACAAAGGAGGGTAAAGGCGGCAGGCAGCCGAGTTGCGACTATTGTCGCCACTGCTGCCGCCGTTCACAGGACCCGACTCTCACCCTCTTCCTCCAGTCGGCAGGCTCCGACCCCTTCGCTTTCCCCGTCCTCCCCCTTTCGCCTTAATCCTTGCGATGGCGCAGCTAGAGGAGGAGGAGGAGGAGGCGAGGGCGGCGCGGCCGAACCCTGACGGACTTCCCTTCGGCCGAGCCCGTCCTAGTGGCGGTGGCGGCGGCAGCAATGTGAAGCCTGAGGCGCCGCGCAGCGGAGGCAATCCAGGCCCGGGCGATGGAGACGCACGTCTCGTGCCTGTTCAGGGGCCGTCCCGAGGCTTCCCTGAAGCCTTCGGAACACTTAAAACCACCCTCCGAGCAACCCGGAAGTGACTTGTTATTTATCAACTTACATTATACTGGCTTTATTTTTAGATGCCACTATACAAAAATGTAATTTTTTTACTTGCTTCTGAACTTACTACCCAGAATGTGTGCACCGGATGAGTAGGGGTCATTTGAAGCAGAAGTTCTTGCAAGTATCCATGTGCCAAAATATATAGGTCTTTGTAGGTTGTACAGGTAGTCCTCGATTTACAACAGTTTGTTTAGTGACTGTTCTAAGTTACAACATGACTGAAAAAAGTGGCATGACTATTTTTCACACTTACGACCCTTGCACCATTTCCATGGTCACATGATCAAAATTTAGACGCTTGGCACCTGAGTCATATTTATAAGGGTTGCAGTGTCACAATCCCTTCAAAATCAATGCAGAAATCAGATTCACTCAATAGCCATGTTACTAACTTAACCATTACCGTGATTCACTTAATAACCTTTGGTAACCTGTGATAAGAAAAGTCATAAAATGGGGCAAAATTCACTTGGCCACATACATTTTGGGTTCAATTGTGGTCGTAAGTTGAAGACTATTGTACTTTAAATTTTATATGGAAGCCAGCATCTTCACTGGTTGTATACATGTATGTATAATGATGTCAAGGCCAGAAGTGTATGTTAAGGATGAGTCATAGGGGTATGCTGGCACTGGTTTGCCAAGGTTGTGAAGTCCTGAAAATGAAATGAAGGATCTATGTCCTCCTCTTTGATGAGCCAAAAGGAAGTTAATGGTAAAAGTAGTATGAGAGTCAGCTGCGAATGAACCCTCTGGAGTAAGTTTCAATGACTGCGATTTTTTCAGGTGGTGGCAGCAGCAACACTAGGGTGTTGAGGCCTAATATCAGACCTAATACTACCATATACATGACAAAGGTGCTTTAATAAGCTCTCTGTTCAAGTAATACGCACATTTAACTAGAAAAAGAATTCTCAGACCCAAAGTGCTGTCCATCCATGGAACAATCAGATAAGAGAAAGTAGAGTTCACAGCTGCATAACTTATCAGTCTCTAAAGAAAACAGTGGAAGATTTGTATTTTCAAACTTTCAAGATACTATTAATGTAGAATTTAATGTAATATAGAAGAAGCTCCTCTGGTCTGTTCCTTGTCTAGTACACCTGGGAAAACTGATACTATCCACCTGGATGCTTTATGCAGATGCTCACAAGTTTTCAGCATCAAGATTCTTTCTTCTAGCTCCTTGTGCTTGGCTCATCACCAGTCATTCAGTTCTTAGTGTCCTAGACTTTTGTATGCTTCTACTGAATGCCAGATTAACCTTTAATAAGGTCTCCCTCATCCATTATTTATTAGTGGACAAGACGACCAACTGGCATACATTATCAAGTGTGGATGAAGTGAGGAAAGCTAAGGCTCACAATGAAGAAAGGCTTGCCACAAAAGTAAAAATTAACAAAAAAAGCTTCTTCCAACATGTTAAAAACAAGAAAAAAGTTAAGGAAACAATTGGTCCATTGCTAGGAGAAAGTGGCAAGAAGGTGACAAGCAACAGGGAGAAAGCAGAACTATTTAACTCATGTTTTGCATCTGTCTTTACACAAAGGGATAAAACAGTCCAACCTATCAAAAGCAGCACCACAAAATTAGGAACACAAATTGAAATAGGGAAGAAAATGGTAAGTGAGCACCTGTCTACCCTAGATGAGTTCAAATCACCAGGACCGGATGGATTACACCCCAGAGTTCTGAAGGAACTAGCAGACGAGATCTCAGAACCACTGAATTATATCTTTCAGAGATCCTGGAACACCGGGGAACTACCAGAGGACTGGAAAAGAGCTGATGTGGTTCCCATCTTCAAAAAAGGGAAAAAATTAGATCCAGGAAACTACAGACCTATCAGCCTAACCTCAATACCAGGAAAGATTCTGGAAAAAATAATCAAGCAACGAATTTGCGAACACCTAGAAGTAAACAAAGTAATAGCCAAAAGCCAACATGGATTTGTCAAAAACAGATCATGCCAGACTAATCTTATTGCATTCTTTGATAATGTGACAAAATTAGTGGACCAGAGGAATGCCGTTGATATAGTTTACTTGGACTTCAGTAAGGCTTTTGATAAGGTAGACCATAACCTACTACTAGATAAAGTAGAAGAATGTGGGTTAGACAGCATCACCACCAGATGGATTGGTAACTGGCTGACCAACCGCACTCAACGTGTAGTTCTCAATGGAACTGCATCTACATGGAGGGAAGTATGCAGTGGAGTACCCCAAGGCTCTGTTTTAGGCCCAGTACTCTTCAACATCTTCATCAATGATTTGGATGAGGGAATAAATGGGGAACTCATCAAATTTGCAGATGATACCAAGCTGGCAGGAATAGCCAACACTCCAGAAGATAGGCTTAAGATACAGAAGGATCTTGACAAACTTGAACATTGGGCACTATCTAATAAAATGAAATTCAATGGTGAAAAGAGTAAGGTTCTACATTTAGGCAACAAAAACGGAATGCACAGGTACAGTATAGGTGATACCTTACTCAGTAGTAGTAACTGTGAAAGGGATCTTGGAGTCCTAGTGGACAACCATTTAAATATGAGCCAGCAGTGTGCAGCAGCTGCCAAAAAAGCCAACACAGTTCTAGGCTGCATCAACAGAGGGATAGAATCAAGATCACGTGAAGTGTTAATACCACTTTATAATGCCTTGGTAAGGCCACACTTGGAATACTGCATTCAGTTCTGGTCGCCACGATGTAAAAAAGATGTGGAGACTCTAGAAAGAGTGCAGAGAAGAGCAACAAAGATGATTAGGGGACTGGAGACTAAAACATATGAAGAACGGTTGCAGGAACTGGGTATGTTTAGCTTAAGAGAAAGAAGGACTAGGGGAGACATGATAGCATTATTCCAATATCTCAGAGGTTGCCACAAAGAAGAGGGAGTCAAACTATTCTCCAAAGCACCTGAGGGTAGAACAAGAAGCAATGGGTGGAAACTAATCAAGGAGAGAATCAACTTAGAACTGAGGAGAAATTTCCTGACAGTGAGAACAATTAATCAGTGGAACAGCTTGCCTCCAGAAGTTGTGAATGCCCCAACACTGGAAGTCTTTAAGAAGATGTTGGATAGCTATTTGTCTGAAACGGTATAGGGTTTCCTGCCTAGGCAGGGGGTTGGACTAGAAGACCTCCAAGGTCCCTTCCAACTCTACTATTGTATTGTATTGTATCAAGACCTGGTTGGGTTTGGAGAGGTTTCAGTGGAGTCTCAGCTACAACCTTAGGACAAGATGGTAAAGTAAATGTAATTACCCAACAGATTTTGGTGGCTTTCAGATGTGCTATCTTTGTTTGTAAAGTTGGGATCTAGGTATCAGATGAAGTTCACTGTACTGTATCAACTTCCTGCTACGGAGCTGATTTCCTATCTAAACCACTTGATGCTGTGTTGAGATTAACAGCAAATTTCCCAAGATTGATGATACTGGAGAACTTTTGTCCTCTTTGGACAGAGGTTCAGAGCAGTGAATTTTATGGCTTCCATAGCTATTATAAACTTTGACACTGATTAATGGGGCTTCAACTCACACTTTAGACAAGGTTGTTTTATGTTTCATGTGAATGATTCAAATAGCTGCAGAAAGGAAGATTAAAGAGAAACAAGATCTTCAAATATCTGAGATTTGTTAAGCAGTGGAGCAAATATCTTTTGGATAACACTGTAATCTTTAGGATTGATATATCAAGTTTATCTACTTTGACAATGGCAAATGATAGGACACAGTCTTGCCTGATTATCTGAGAGGAGTTCAAACTTGCTGCTCCTGATGAAGTGGACAGTGGACAGAGCAGTGAGTTAAGCCACCTTTATTTTAGATCTCAACCCCAGCTGATTGATTAAACTTTCCTGAGAAATGACAGGTCAGTGGAGTCTTCTTGGCAGTTAGGTCAGAAATTAGGTGAGCTGATGAAGATGCAGCTTTTTGTTTGGGTGGATATTGTTTAATCAAATTTGTTATGTAGGCTTATGGTGGTTTCAATCTTTGTACACCATTCAGAGTAACTGAAATCGGAGTGTCTATAAATCATTGAAATAAATGCAGTGGTACCTTGCTACTCAACTGCGTTGAAACTTAATCGAATTTGGTACTCAATGGACTCTGAAGTGAAAATTTTTGTCCTGGTATTCATCGTTTGTTTGGTACTCAATGCAAAAGCTAGAACTTGTTGTTGTCATCTCCCTTGTGACTGACTACATTGTTCCTTATAGGAAAAAATGTTTGGTATTCATCAGTTTTGGTACTCATCACACCTCCCGAACCAATTAACAATGAGTAGCGAGGTACCACTGTAAACACAATTGTTGTAATTTGACTCTATTTATCAAATAAAGTTTTATTAATTTATTCTGTGATCCTTTTAATAATGGCATGGTGCATAAACATTTCATTTCTTTTTACCTCATATGGAATGAATATAATTCATGCAATAAATAAGACACATGAAATTACTATAAATTCTGAAGAAACCAGTTTGTTTATAGTGTTTCAACAGCACTAATAAACATATGAGCCACAAACATTCTTGTTATTTTATAAAATATGGTCTAGTCAGAATAATATAATTTTTAGTGACAATTGCTTTTTCTCAAATCCTACTACTCATGTATTAATCCTGGAATAACACATTTTCTATGTTAGTTTTATAACACAATACTTTTATATGAGGGACATTTCTCCCATGACAGTCATCTTAGAGTACAGCTTCCTTTGTATGTTATTAGGCGAATGTCCCAAAATATTTTTATAAGTATTCTTCTAAGTGATGCTGTGGAAAAATAGTCGCCCACATCATTGACTTAAACTAACAGAAATTGTACAGTTTTGCAATTCTGTTTTGGCTTTTAGGTCTCTGTCACCTACTTAGAACTGCAAAGACAGAAAGTAAAATATGATTATTGAGTGGCACTCAGCAGGCAGGCAGCAGAGCAGTAATTACTAGCTTTCAGTACCCATTAGTTTCAAATGTAGATTAATTTTTCTTTAGGGAACATTTCCCATGCCTTTTGGTTAAACAAAAACACTATAAGGTGTGATTGACAAGGTGCATAATTCTTTAGCATTTTTGTCAAATGTGTATAAATCAAAGGTGCCAAGTACCCTTGATGGCATTTTGTTTCTCTTAACTGTGTGCTGGAAAGTTGCTAGGAAACATGCAATCACTGCTAAACCACTTTTCTGCTGACTTCAAACCAGTTTGTGGTTTTTTAACGGCAGACTAAGGGGAACCAAAAGATATCTGTCTTCTTTTACCCTCCCTTTCTTAAATTACTGACTGCTGGAGTGTGTGTGTCTGTGTGTGTGTATGCCGATTGTGGTGAGGGATTATATAAGTATGATACTGTTCTTTCAACTAGTCAAAGAGGTAAACGGTACTAGGAGTTAAATGGGTTGAATATGTGCAATTTAAATTAGTTTTGAAGAGCAGTTTTATTTGTTTCAACTCCTGAAATGTAGCCACGTAGGTTGGTTTGTGGGGAATGGATATTTGATTTCTCTAAATGAAAACTGAGCTGATATTCCTTGAAATCAGAAATGGAATATCATTTAAACTCACCTCTCACCTCTGTCTAGATTCTAGGTATACTTTTGGCAATAAAGATTAATTAAACAAAGAGTTGGAAGAAATTGCTATCACTAGGCAGAATACGTTGACAAATTCTTTCATTTTCTTTTCTTTTTCTTTTTTAGTTTATTATGCCAGTCTAGTCAGGCTTAAGCAAGGGTTTGGGACAATTACATCTTTTGTTAGTTTGTGACAAGCCACTAAAACCGGATTGGTAGCTATTCAGGATTTAGTATCATTCATGATGTGATGGATTCCTGCACAAAGCAGTTGGTTGAATTAGGTGATCTATAACAGTTGTTTCTCAAAATGTGGTCTCTGAGGGAACCTCAAAATTAAAATAATTTGCAAGTTTATGACGAAAAGTAATATATTATTGAAATCCTCTAAAACAATTATGAGAAGTTGTGGTGGCAGCTAATACATTCATTTTAATTTTTAATTTTGTAAATATTATTAATTATGGTCCACGTAACAAAAGCCGTAATGCTTCAAAGTGTGAAGCGGTCCTGAGAGAAAAAAGATTAAGAAACTCTGATCTCTACGGTTCCTTCCAACGTGCATACTCT
Source organism: Natrix helvetica (assembly GCF_964273705.1). Taxonomy (NCBI): domain Eukaryota; kingdom Metazoa; phylum Chordata; class Lepidosauria; order Squamata; family Natricidae; genus Natrix; species Natrix helvetica. The sequence goes on from NC_138552.1 coordinate 61,335,697, forward strand.
ACCATAATTTGCAGCGTATGCTTTGAAAGAAGCTTTATGTGCAGCTTTAAGGAGCTTTGAAAAGAGAAAAAAGCTTATATTGTCCAAATTAATTTAAACAGAAACAGGCATCTTTATTCTTAAAGTCACATAACCCTGATGGAGTGAGATTGTAAGTGGGTAGGGATAAAGAGATAGTTCCCTGCATCAGCTCCTGGCTGATGTAGTCTGATTTGAAAGTTTGCTGTAAATATAATCCTTGTGGTTCTCTTTGAAACCAATGGCGCCAGAAATCGGTTGCAGGGTTTTACTTTTTTTTTCTTTAAAATGTTTTATATTTTAGTACATTATTACATTTTTTTAAAAAATGCTATTGTTCCATGTTTAGATCATTAAAAACTTTTAGGGCATGCACTCCTACATGCTTATAAGAAGTACGGACGTCACCAGGACCTCAAACTATGTATATTTTTTCCCCTGTATCTTTACTTTAATGTCGTTTTTGACTCTCTGCCCAGGTTTGGATTATTAGGTTTTCCCTTTTGCTAGAACAGAAATTAATCTACTTTCCCCCTCTGAATGCACAAAGGAGCCTTCTTTTCAGTTATAGTGAATTAGTTTTACTGTAAGTAGCATAACTGTATATTCTTCTTCTACTCTTTATTTTCTTAGGAGTAGGAATAGTCCATTTATTTTTATGAATGCTTCGGTTGTAAAAAGGTGCTGTGTCTAATTATGAATTATTATGTTACATTTTGAGCTAATTTTGAAAAGGTCTTTTGACATGTTCAGTCCCTTGTGCATGATGATTTTTAAACATTTAAACTGGTTGAAAAATATAGACCAATCATGTCTATTCTTGAATGCATATCTTTCTGTCCTGTCCAGGTAGAAACATGAAATGAAAGGAAGGTGCAGGTTTTACTTTGTTAGATTGGCAGAGAAATAGATCAAAATGGGGAATGTGAAATGTAAAAAAAAAAGTTGAAATAAGTAGGATATAAAAGCACATGACCTTAAATATAAAACAGCTACTTAATTTGCAAGAATTGACAAAATAATTACAACTGCCGAAAAGCATAATCAGAGAAGCTGGTGATCTATCTAGAGATGTGCTTAGGAATTCCCCCCTACCCTCCTTTCCTCATATACTGAGAATAGCACCATATTTAGAAGGCACCAAGTTGAAGATAATTGCTCTAAATTATAGAAATGAATCATGTAAGCTAGGCGAATGTTGTACATTTGCTTAATTTCTTTGTTTTATAGCTTCTTTCTGAACTTTCTTCAGACAGGGTGTGAGGGCATATTTACCATTAAAGTCTGGAATAATTACATTCACTTAAAGTGAATTTCCCTTTGAAGCATTATAATATGAAAATGCAATGTCTAAGGAACAATGATAAAAAACATGTTTATGTCTAAAACATATATTCCTTGAGGTTTTTAGAAAAAAACATTATTAGATAACACATGTCATCAAGGGCGGTGAGAGCTTTGTTTCCACCCCCCCCCCACCCCCAGTATTTAGAGATAAAACTAGATGCTCCACGTCAGGCATATTTGTTCGCCACCGTCCCTTCCACTTTTGTTTTTCCTAATAAAAATTGCTTAGGATGTGATCATACACAGAGAAATGAGAGGGAAGGGATGCAACATTTTCTCTTGTACATGTTGAGAAAGCTGTGGTTCATCAAGTCTTTCTGATTTAAACACATGATTCATGTGTGAATTTTACAGCCTAATGGTACTAACCACCCTCTTTTGGTCAACTTACAAGCACCAAATCCTCCTTGTGATAATTACTTACTCATTCATACATGAATCACAGAGGCTAGAATGAAGAAACCGACTATAACCTTCGCTCCCAACCTATTTGGTGTACTGGGTAATCTCATTTTTTTCTTTGTGGGTCTGTTATAATGATCTAAGAAGCTGGAGAAACTCAACAGGAATTTGACCTTAGTCATACACGTTAAGCAAGAATTGAGACTCTCATCCAGACATTTTGTACATGAGCATAGATTTATCAGATATCCACTATTTCTTTTTTTCCTGAAGTTGAGGATATGAAAAGAAAAAAACACCCCCACAAGTCTAACTTTTTTTTTTGTCTCTGCAAGCACGTATGTTGTGATTGCTTTAAGTAAGAACCACCACTGCATTCTCTGGTTAATCATAAATTATTGGAGTATCTTTCTTACTTCTGTTTTTTTCTGACATGCATGGAGAAAAGACAATAATACTATTAAGACTAAGTGTAGGGAAATAAAACAAAGAAATAGATAAAAGGCAAGACAGAGAAATGGAGAGTAAAAAAGGAAGACAATGGAGGAGGAAACAAAGAAGAAAAACTTTTTAAAATGTGATTTCTCTTCCATACTATGTCCTCCCCCTCCCAGAGCAAGAGAAATTTCCTCACTTTTGCTAGTCCTGTCTTTGGAGGAAATGGCTACTGGGCATCGATGAATTGCTGTGTAACCAATTATACCTATTGTAATTGCTAATATTTCATTTTTGAACATTGTTGTGCTCACAAAGACTCTATATGCCTTCTTTTAATAAAGGCAAAAATACTTTAGAGGTTGGGTAGCGTTGGTCTTAGTGAAGTGATGTAGACAACAGATTTCTTGATGTTTCATTGCTAAGTGTAGCTGACATTTTTTGAAGGCAAGGTGGTCTCCAGACGGTAAAAGTGTTGTAAATAGCATACTAGTGAAGAAGAAGCACACATCAAAATTGATCTGTCTGACATTTGGACCAGACCAAAGACTGAGTGTTTTCAGTTTCTCAGTAAAATGGGATCTCTGAGATATGTACCGTATTTTTGGACTATTAAGACGCACCAAGATTTTGAAGAGATAAGTAAGAAAAAAAAGTTTTGTCCTCCCTGGTCTCCAGGAGCACTCTGTACGCTTCAGCAGGGTTGGGGAAAGGGGAAAATGCCCCTATTTTATTGACATTTTTTTGCAAAAATGAGGGCATTTTCCAATTCCCCCAGCCCTGCTGAAGCCAGCAGAGTGTTTCTGGGGGCTTGAGGAAGGGAAAAAGGCCTCAGTTTTTGTGAAAAATGACCCATTTTCACCCAATTTTTGCAAAAATTGGATGCTGGGAGGGGCTTTGGGAGGTCAAAAATGGCTGTTTCAGTGTATAAGACACATCAACATTTCCATACTCTTTTAGGGGGGGGAGGTGGGTCTTATACTCCAAAAATATAGTATATGTTTGTCCAATATATGGTTCAGGAGGTTGCCAGATATTTGGCAACATGATATATGGAGCAGTTGATGGTGCTAACAATTGGACATAAAGAGATATGTTCCTTATCTATCTTGGGAAGCCCATATAGCTGGCATTCATTGCTCCTGTCTAGATTTCTCCGTCTATTGAGTAAGACTGATAAAGTTGTGATAAGGCAATTAGTTTTTCATGATACTTTTTTGGTGCCGTTTTTGGGGTATGTTGTTACTGTGTTCCCCGAAATTATGACATGTCCTGATAATAAGACCATGCCATATTTTTCCTGTGGGCAAAAATATACGCCCTCCCCAATAATAAGCCCCATGGACAACCCCCCCCTCCAGCCAGGCAGAGCGCCACTCACCAACCTAGCGATATCCTGAAGGCGCAAAGCTGCAGGGGGAGGGGGCAAAGGCACTCACATTGCTTGACGCCTTTGGATACCGCTAAGTTGGTGGGTAGCGTTGTGCCCAGTTGGAGTGGGGGGTTGCCGGGCAGCCGCCCGGCAATGCCTCTTTCCAGCCAGGCTCACCGACCCAGTAATATCCCAAAGGCGCTAAGCCGCATGGCACTCTGCCCGGCTGGAAAGAAAGGTTGCATGAGCACTTGTTCTGCCTCCAGCTCATGTGCCTCCCGGCCTTACCATGACCAATTCTCCCTGCAGAGCTGGGCCAGGGTGCCGCCGCCACCATGCTCCGAGCATAACCGTCTTCCAAACTCCGGAGATCCGCTGCCAAGTCTTCCGGCAGAGGCCGTTCTGGGACTACACCCTATGATTGTGAGCTGGCTGCAAGCAGCGGTGGCGGCAGGGCCGGGGCGGCGCTCTAGCCCAGGCCTACTGGGATAGTTGGGAATTGTGAGGCAGGGAGGCATGTGAGCTGGAGGCAGAACAAGGGCTTGCGCAACCTCTTTTTCCAGCCGGGCAGAGCACCATGCGGCTTAGCGCCTTTGGGATATTACGGGGTCGGTGAGTGGTCCTCTGCCCGACTAGAAAGGTGCATTGCCAGGTGGTCACCTCATGGCGGCTTTGTTGCGCTGCTGTGACAGCGCAACACAGCCATTTGCCTGTTCGAAAGACAGCAGCCAAACCAATAAGCCCCCCCTAATAAGCCCAAGCAAAATTTGGGGGGGGGGGTCAAAAGAAAATAAGACTGTCTTATTTTGGGGGAAACATGGTAGAGTTAAGAGATCCTGAATCTTCTTTTCATAGTCTTCAATGTTCATGATGACAGTGGCATTCCAAAATAATGGTCTTTTCTGGAGTCAAGCAATTGCCCTTGTTCCTAAAACAAACTTAGGAAATTTTGTATCTCAAGCATGACAAGCTAAAAACAGCTGCAGAAGCCATAAAATGATCCAGCCTCAGTGCTATTTTGGAGTAGAATAATCTTTCAACTTGACCGCATGAAGAAATTGCCATCCAGAGGATTGTTTCATTCCGCTGAAAATCCTTGGAAAGTTGATAGATGCAATAAAGAATGTACAAAATTCAGTGTGGTCTTTTCTATATAAAACGGAGCCCTCCTGGGTCAAGCAGACAGGAAACACAAGTAGGTGAACTAAATCTACTTTATCATAAAATTACACCAACAGAACGTTGCAAGTCTTGAGGTAGGAACTTGCTGCTGCCACTTTTGTCCACCTGATCAAATAGGGCAGGTCTTTTTAAAGTGTCTTTCTCTTGACCATTGGAGGAATCCCCTTTCTCTTGTCTGATTGTTTCCTAGTGAACATGAGAGCACATGCACATTTGGGGAATGTTGCCTGGTGTCATAAATTAAAAAGCTATATGATGGCGGATTTGGGAGGGAAGATCATTAAATAGAAACTGAATTATTCACAGTCTACCTCATCTTATCTTTTCCAGTATTTCCTGGCCTGTAGTTTAGTATCTTTGATTTCATTTCTTTTGTCTGGCAACTGTAATGTATAAACACACCTTTTAAAAAGGAAAAGGTTCCCCCTGTCCAGTCATGTCTGACTCTAGAGGGCGGTGCTCGTCTCCAATCCTAGCTGAGGGAGCTAGTGTTGTCCAAAGACACTTCCGTGGTCATGTGGCCAGCTGAGACACAGGGAATGCTGTTATCTTCCCACCAAAGTGGTACCTATTAATCTACCCACATTGGTATGCTTTCGAACTGCTAGCTTGGCGAACACAAACTAATCAAAGGCTACCGCAGAGCTGCATTGGAAAGGAGATTATTGCTGCTTGTCAAGGAAGGAGTGAGCTTGCATTCGTGAACCACCTCTCCTTCCCTGGATATCCTTTATTTTACAGAGGCTTGGCTAAGAGATTGCTGGGATCAAGGTGGATCCTTGCCTAATGACTGGTGGGATTTCGTTAATGGGACTGCCAGGATTGCCTCTGCTAAATTATGTGATCTCATGACATTGTGCTTATATTCATATCACTTAACGATGGAAGTTCCAGTCCTCGTTACTGTTGTTAACTAAATACTACCTATATGAAATTAATTTAATTTATTGTATATCTGTGATTTGATTTATTATCAACAGAGTAATTCTGTCTGAATTGCACAAATTCTATTATTGTGACTTGTGAAAATGATACATGCTCTATTTATTGTAAAAAGGTAGTTATAATATTTGCTTTTTGAAAGTTAAGTCTATCCTTAGAATAAATGGCAGTCTGAATCATGGATAAATTGCTGCAGAAGGTGGTGCTGCATCAGGTATTTTGATATAAGGCATACATGTCTTTAAAGTTAAATTGGGCTTGAAACTGTCTAGAAGCCAATGAAAATCTGTCAATACTGGGGAGAAATACTGTCATCATAACAGTTCCTAGAACCAAGCTACTGATTAATGAAATATGTGAATGGTTTTCAAAGATAGTCCAATCCACCAGAGTTCTTAAGAACAGCATGTAAATTTAATACTTTATTATTATGTACACAGAACAACCTGAAATCACAGCTGCCAGTTCTTTAGCAGGTGTTGACCTTCATACACGTAAAGTTCCTCCCAAAAACTAGAATGTCTTGATTTATTGGTGTAGTTCATGTGCAGTTCTAAGCAGTGTGGCTTCTGCAATTGATGTTAGAGAAACAACTAGCATGGTCCTTGCTGATCCAGGCAATGACTGACCTGGTATATGTTCCTGTAAATTACATCTCATCATATGGTTTATGGGAGAGATACTCTTAATCTGGCTCCTCTGATGAGACTTGTTCAACATGGTTGAACCTCTATCATAGTTCATCAGAACCTCTATCATACTTCATCACAAAAACCCCACAATCACATGAAATGGGGGGATTATTCTTCCAATATAACCTAGCAGTTTTTTAAATAATTGGATAAATCTGTCGATTCTAAAACAGCAACACGATTTATATAATTTGTTATTTGTGTCAATTTATGTTATTTGTATAGATGTATATGTAGTTCCATTAAGTGTGATTTGTTAATAAATGTTGGAATGCTGTCTATCCCACTTTTTTTTATCTTACTAAGAAGAAGGTGGTGGTCTACTTTGTCAAATGCCTTACTGAAATACTTATTAATATGGAAATATTTACTGATACTTATGACTCTATTCTCCAAATGTTCCAGAAGTAACTGAAAATCTGTCTCTTCTCCCAAACTGGGGTGAGGTTCCATGTGGCATCTTTAATTGATTTTAATGTTATTCCTGTTATGATAGTAGTTTCCCATCTATATTATTTGTTAAAAGTTCTTTGCTTTGGGGTTTTATTTTTATTGATTTTATTATTATTTATATTCATAATTCAGATGGATTTTTTTAATACTATGAGAGTTGTACATTTCTATGTGCTAGCAAAAATGTAAGGAAAAAAAATGGGTTCTGAAAGCAGAAATGAAGTCTTAAGATATAAAGAGGACTAAGTAGGAAATAAACTGGCTGTGTGTTTCTGTGTGGCAGAATTTTTTTTTTGAAAAGAATAGGAAATACTCCTTATGTTTGTTGGTAAAGGAGATGAATCAGTGATTTTTGTAATTACAGTTGCAGTGGCATGCCAGAAGTGAGAGTTAGATTGAAGTAAGGCAAAAATAGTTGACTTCCAAGTTTAGGCAACTAAAGTAATCAGCAGATCTCAGAACACTGCAGAAGAACTAATACAACTGGAATAAATTGGTGAAGCAGGATCTGATTTTCTTTTGTAATATAGAAAACAGAGGTCATGTTTTTGTTTCAGGGTAGAGGAAATGGATGATAAAAGAGTGAAAGGGTGGATAAAGGCATGTTAGATGGCTTTCAAAAGTTGGGGTAGGCTCATGGGACAAGTGAATACATGAAATCAGGTAATTTGGTTGTATAGGGGGAGGTGTTGGAGAAGATAGTGAAGACAAGAAAAATTAGCTAGAGAAGTCAGAACAAATACAATCTTTGTTGAAAATATGGAACAAAGTTAAAAGGGAAGGATAAACTTTAAGCAGAGAAAGGGCACTTCAGCATTGATCAAAGAGAAGAACAGTGTTGATTAACAGGAAAAAAGGAGCAGATAATATTTTTAAAGTTGAAAAGGTTAGCTAGCTCTCTTTTTAGCTTATGGTGACATTGTATAGCATTAAATAAGGCAGAACTGAGATGGTGAATTGTATTAATTCTAACCAAACACATAACATTCTATATGAAAGGAAGGAAATGTTACCAGTAAAAATTATATTGTTTCAATTATACGTGGATGTGGATAAACTTATTTGATAAACCAAGATAACTTATAAAAAAGCCCTGTTCAATTGACTATGCCTTCCCTTAAAACAAGAAATGCCATTCAAGTTACAAAATCAAAGTACTGTAAACAATTTAATTTAAAATCTAAAAACGAATATAAATGAAAAACATTCTGCTTTGGAATGATCTGGCTACAGAATATTCTATTTTTCTGCCATAAGGTCCTTCTTTTCCTTTAAAATTGACTGGTATGTAATTTGGTACTGTCTATTCTGTATTTTTCTATGTTATCAAGAAGAAAGCTGTGGTCTACTTTGTTAAGCACCTTACTGAAGTCCAAGTATATGTCCACAGCATTTTCCCGATCCACGAATGTATTCAACTTTATTTTTTAAAAAAGCAAATAAGATTTATCTGCAATGATCTGTTTTTAGCAAACCAATGCTGGCTTCCACCTTGTTCGTTTCTAGGTGCTCAAAAATCTACTGCTTGTTTTATTTTTCCCCAAGATTTTCCCAATATTGAGGTGAAGCTGATTAGCCTATAATTTCCTGGAACCATTTTTTTCAGCAAGCAGTTAACAGTTGTCATTATAAGTGCTCCACAAACTACTGTGGATACATAAAGAGTGCACCAATGAGCAAGCCTCTTACAAGTAATTAACTATAGATGATACTCTTCAGTTTGGTGTTTACATAGCAGGACCTAGCAAGGACCTATTGGGCCAACCACTCTCTCTCAATCCAACTTACTACTCAGGACTGAAGTTGCGGCAGAAAGAAACAGGAGAGAGTATTATATATGCCTTCCTGAGCTCTAAGAATAAAGACAGCAATTAAATCTAAACAGTCAAGTCAATTAATAAAGATTAATGGAAAGTTTGTATAGATCAGCGGTGTCAAACTTGATTTCATTGAGGGCTGCATCAGGTCGCATGTGGCTGACCTCAGACGGCTGGGGTGTGTGTGTAGCCGGAGTTGGGCATGGGCATGGTGGGCGTGGCTGGGTGGGTGTGGCCATGGTGGGCATTTGACACAGGCTCAAAATGCATTTTTCCCCCTTCTTTCTTTCCACAATTCTTTACTATAACCATTTTCCTATCTCTTCTACCAGATATTACTGGCAAACATTTATTACTTATTCTTCATATTCCACTAAACTTTTTATTTCTAAATTTATACCCCATTGTTTAATAGTAATTTGCTTTTCCAGGCAGAAAAGATATTTATACTATTGGATTTTTATTATTCAACAAATAATAAAAATTAAATGGCATAAATGACATAATACAAGATCTAACAGCAGAGGTAAATTTCCAGGATTGTACATAGAAATGGCTGCCAATTATAGATACAGAATAGAATTGACAATACATTAATGGAAAATTCCTGCCAATTTAGAATGAAAGAGAACTTTAAAACCCTCACTGATGTGTCAATGCTGATGTTGTCCCCTCCTCGCCATGCAACAGCTAACCTGGTACTATTACTGTAAACTCACCCCACAATGGTAGCTTAACAAGAGGCAGAATACACTGCAGACATTTTTCTTCTCTATTATAAAATAAAGAGATTTTGATTTTGAGAAGGAGAAAGAAAAAAACCAGCAAATCCACAATTAAGGTAATTTAGCCACAGCAACTGTCTCTTGTAAATGCAGATTAAATTTTAAAGAAGCATCATTGCAGAAAGTTTATTGAAAGTACAACTTTTGCTGATAGACGCGCACACATTAAAACTTGTATCTAAAAACTTGCGTTGTCCTAAAATATTTTGGCTATTAATATTCTCATTATATGAAGCTTCTAGTTACTGAAAAATTGATACAAGGGGTATTAAACTCAAGGCCTGTGGGATGCTTAGTTCTGGCCTGCGGGGCCGGCCTGGATATATCAATGGACCGGCCTGTAGTGTCTCTGCTGGCGCCCCCCCCTCGAGGCCATTTTCAGATAGCAAAGTGCTGCAGGAGGCCATGGAGGCCGAAAACGGGCCATTTGGGGGCCACCCATTTGTGGGCAGTTAAAATGTAGGTCCACATAATCTACAATCAATAATAGATTCTGCAATTTAGATAGGCATTCATAGCATCCTTAATTTTTTTTATTCAAATGCTTTGGAATAAGCATGTGAGAGATACTTGCCTAGCTCTTCTTTTTGGCTGGATAACAAGTTGAATGAATCTTAGATGTAATTAATGTAATTATAGTCTAGGATGCTACAGTGCATCCTGTATTCCAGACCAAGGACATTTTAGATGCTAATTTTCTCCATGTATAGGAGACCATTGCCAGCTAGGTAATTTTAGGCTCTGTTTCCGTGTCTCCTTTTAATGGCAGTTATGATTTACTTTGCTCATTATTATATTTGGAGGTTCTCCTCAGGTTTCTGCTATGTAGAAATTTGGGGTTTGCTCCCAAGTCTTGGCCTGATGGTACCATATTGCCTTTGGTGATCAAGACACCTGGTAGTTAAAAACATTTCCCTCATTGCACTCATTTAAACAATGACTGTTTTTGGGGCTATGCTTTTCAGTGCTTTGCTGACAGCTGGACTAGCTTTTAGACAGAATAGTCTTTAATTGAATGTAGGTTGCTATTTCTTTATATCAGGATAGGGCATATTGTCATAGAATGTCTGCCTAGTCCTCTGCAATTATTTCCCAAAGCATTTCACAACATCTATGGTTCATCAAACCAGACTAAAACAACCCTATAAACCCTATATGTCTTCTATTTTTATATTGCATTGTAATTTGCAGCAAAACTTTATTGCAATTTTATCACAAGAATTTAGATCTGGAATGAAATACTTTTAAATTGTTGATCATATAATCCGGGGCTGTCAAACTCCCGGCCCATGGGCCAGATGTGACACTTGCTGGCCATGTCCGGTTTAGCGAAGGGAAAAAAGGTCCCGATACATCATGTAATGCCGCCGTGATGACTTGAGTTTGACAGCCCTGATATAATTCTAAAAAAATCAATTTTTTATATTCCATCATAAAGGTCAATTATATTAAAGGTAAACATAATTATAGATTTCATTTCTTTTACTATATTTTCCATTCTTCCCTATGAATAGAAGTTATTTTATCTCTGTGGAATTTAGTGTGCTTTTTGTCTGCCATTTCTTATATGGTTGAAAAGAGAAGCGGATATACACAGAAACAAAGAACAATAACAAAAGAAAATATATTTTAAATTAAAAAGTTTGAAAAGATTTAGTGTCAGAATTGCCTGCACTCTGCAGTTGTTCCATACCAGTCTGCCATGAACCCTGGGGAGAGAAGGAAGGGGAGCACGTGGGGTGAAAGTTAAGAAATGGAAGGTGCCCAAGATATGCCTAAGCAGGGAAAAGTTTTCACTTGACATTTTGGCGTGCACATTTCAGTTCTGAAATGCACTACTATATTTCACTCCACTTTTAGTAAATCATACCTTTCTCAACTCAATGGTGTTAAGAATTGTTTTTACCTAAAAACCTAAGTTGAGGCAAGTGTAACATTTAGTATACATGTACAAATAAGTATTTCTGCAAATGTGTTTCAGTTTACCATTGTTGTGCTAAACTACATTAGTATTTATAAATTATTATAAATTGGAAAACTGAGTTTTAGTCTCACCTTAGCTGTGAAAGCCAGCTGGATAATTTGGGCCAGTTACTCTCTCTCACTCACTCACACTCTCTCTCTCTCAGCCCTCAGCCCAACCCACCTCACCTCACCTCCTTGTGTGGAGAAAATAGGAGAATTAGATATGTTTGCTGCATTGAGTTATTTATAAATAAAATAAAATAAAGGCCGGATTTTTAAAATGGTTTGCAAGTATAAGATATTGCAAGTCCATTAGAATCCTCTGCTGGCATCTCTGAATGTGTTATACCAGGGACATGCGGTGAGGGGAGGCAGGGGAGGCAGAGCCTCACCTCTCTTCATGAAATAATAGTATATAATATTATTGTCAGGCCTGTAGTTATGTTCTTTTTAGGATCTTTGGCCTGCCACACTTTCTTATAATTTTCTATGCTGTTTCAATAGTGTAGTAGTTGGGAGGGGGGAATAGAAAGGAGTAGGATTGTAGAATGGATTGTTGACATTCTTTTGTAGAAGCCAAGGTCATCCTTTGTCTCAGCACCTCGATACCTGGCCGGAAGAAGATGGGTGTACATGCCAGCGTGGAAGATGATGATTGGAACATGTGATGGATTTGTGGGTGTGGGGAGAGATCATGAACTTTCAAATAGGTGAACTTACAGGATGTAATTCAGAGTTGAAATTTCCATAGCCGTGCTAACATGCTTGCGGAATAAATTGCACCATTAAGGATGTTTTGCCTTGGACAATGATTTATTTCTGCATGGTATTTAGAACCCTAACATTATTTCAACTCTCTACTTTAAAATAATTCACTAGCTCCCTCCCCCTATCAAGGGGGAAGGGCTGGTGATGGAAGATCTGGTGATGGGGTCTCGGCATTCCCAATGCTGACCGGGACAGCGTAAATATCAGCGAAGAATACATGAGAAGCTTTTGGTGATAAGAAGCTGAGTGCGGAACTTCAAAGGCAATGGAATGCTGCTTCCAGTTTAATTGCATCAGGAGGAATGCAGGAGGAGACACGACAAGACGAAGGAAGGTCGCAGAAATATTTCTTCAGCAAATTGTGAGTGCATGCTCCCCCTCCTTCCCCCCAGCCTGGAAACAAGGCTTGGGGAAAAAAAACCCTAGAACAGAGGTTTGGGCTCCTTCCAGACGGCAATAAATGAAATGGCTTGTCACCCTGCAATTAGCTGGGAGAAGGATTCCCTTTCAAAATGGGAATTTCAAAGGAGGCAGGAAGAAGGAATTTTTCCAGCATCTGTCACTTGCAAGCCACCACAAATGGGGCTGCAACCAGTAAATGAAGCAAATTGGGCAGTAAATTGGGCTTTCCTCCCAGGACTTGGATGGAAGAGATGCTACTTACCAACTCCTTTGCCATCAGCATGGGGAAATGCTCCAAGCCAGCAGAGGGCACCTACTTGGCCCATAACTCCTCCAAGCCAGCAGGAGGGTACTTGGCACGTAAAACCCCTTAGCCAGCCATCATTGGTTGAGCTGCAACCTGTGAAGCAGGCAACCCCGGGATGGGTCTTAACCCCAGGTCATGGATGGGAGGGATGCCAGTGGGCACCTGCCCTCCCTCAGCAGATGGCACCATGGCAGAAAGCTGGGCAGTGGTCAACCGAGGGATTGACCTCCCCACCGGTTCCAGTCTCCCCTGCAAGGCCCAAAAAGGTTCTTACCAGACCTTCCTACAGAGAAGAAATCTCCATGGAAGAAGGGATTACCAAACAGAGGCCTGCAATGTGGATGGCGGGAAAATGTGCGCCTGCAAGGCCCCAAGTGGTTCTTACCCCACCTTCCTACAGAGTAGCAATCACCAACATGGAAGAAGGGATTACCAAAGCCAGGCCTGCAAGATGGGAAGCGGAACAAGGTGCATCTGCAATGCCCCAAAAGGTTCTTACTCCTCCTTCCTACAGAGAAGCAATCTCCACCATGGAAGAAGGGTTTACCAAGGGGGCAGCTGCAAGTTGGAGAGCAAGGCAGTGTGATGAAATGGTTCCTGAGTTTAGAGATGTAACTAGGTTCCATTCCTCGTGGGGCCCAATTAAATGCCACCATTGTTGTCAACTTGGCCACAGAGCGTCAGAGTGCTTGGCTCCAGCCCCAATGCCACAAACGTGCGCACCAACCACCACGGCGGTAAAGAGAGGGTCCCAGATGCCACCACAGAAGAGTCATCTGGGCCAACAACCTCTGGAAGAGGATCCCCAACTTAAGGTGAGGAAGTGTCCTACCAAGGGGGAGGCCTCGGAAGAGGAAAAGGGCAGACATTCTCCGGAGAAGGATCCCCAACTTAAGGTGACAAAGAGTCCAACTAAGGGGGAGGCCTCGGAGGGGGAAAAGCCTAAACGACCTCTGGAAGAGGATCCCCAACTTATGGTGACGAAGAGTCCTACCAAGGGGGAGGCCTCGGAGGAGGGAATTGCCGAAGAACAAACGTGTGTACCAATTGCCACGGTGGTTAAGAGAGGGCCCCAGATGCCCGCACAGAAAAGTCATCTGGGCCAACAGCCTCTGGAAGAGGATCCCCAACTTATGGTGACGAAGAGTCCTACCAAGGGGGAGGTCTCGGAGGAGGGAATTGCCGAAGAACAAATGTGTGTACAAGTCGCCATGGTGGTAAAGAGAGGGCCCCAGATGCCAGCACAGAAAAGTCATCTGGGCCAACAACCTCTGGAAGAGGATCCCCAACTTAAGGTGAGGAAGTGTCCTACCAAGGGGGAGGCCTCGGAAGAGGAAAAGGGCAGACATTCTCCGGAGGAGGATCCCCAACTTAAGGTGACAAAGCGTCCAACTAAGGGGGAGGCCTCGGAGGGGGAAATGCCCAACCGACCTCTGGAAGAGGACCCCCAACTTCAGGTGACGAAGAGTCCTACCAAGGGGGATGCCTCGGAGGAGGAACAAGGCCAGCCGTGGATGATTGGATCCAAGAGCCCAGAACCTACAGCACCTGCAGCAGAGAGCCCGAAACGGCCATGGGAAGAGGTCGCAATGGACTTCATCATGGAACTCCCAGACAGCAGTGGGCATAAAGTAATTTGGACTGTTATTGATTTGGTTTCTAAGCAGGCACACTTCATTGCTTGCTCAGGATTGCCATCCGCAAATGAATTAGCGAAAATGTTTGTGAAACACATTTGTCGCCTGCATGGAGTACCCAAGAGGATCATTTCAGACCGCGGAGTCCAGTTCACAGCCAAGTTCTGGAGAGAGGTCCTGAGATCTATTGGGACCACACAAGAACTGAGCTCAGAGGTTCATCCCAGCATGAACGGCGCAGCAGAGGGAGCCAATGCAGTGGTGGAACAATACATCCGGTGTTTTGTGGACTATCAGCACGACAACTGGTCGGACTGGCTACCCGTCACCGAAGTGGCGTACAACGACGCGGTCCACAGCAGCAGAGGATTAGCGGGTTTCCAGATTACCAGTGGCATGGAAGTTGTTGCCATGCCTGAGTTGCCTAGAGAACCTCCTTCTTTCATGTCTTTGAGTGAATGGATGGACATGCTAAAGAAAGGATGGGAGAATACGAAGAAGGCTCTAGCAGTTGCGGCAGAAGCCTACCAGAAGCAAGATGATCAACGTCGCTCACTCCTAAACCCCTACCGTGTGGGGGACAATGTTTTTGTATCTACCAAATACATAAGATTAGAAATGCTTAGCAAGGAATTGGGTCCAAAATTTCTAGGTCCATTCCCAATAGTGAAGATAGTTAACTCAGTTACAGTTCAACTCGGTCTACCCAGAAGTCTAGGGGAAATTGACCCAGAATTTCATTGTAGCTTGTTGAAACCAGTAATTGGGTCTAACAGAAGAGCATCCACCCAAGCTCAATCTCCTCCTGTAGTGATGGAAGGGGAAACACAATCTGAGGTGGAAAAAATTGTAGATTTCAGGCTGAATAGGGGTTGCTTACAGTACTTAGTGCATTGGAAGGGTTACCCTTGGTCTGAAGCTAATTGGGTGAATAGTGGAAACCTAAAAGTGGAGAAGTTAGGAAAGCAAGTCAATGGGAAGTTTCCCGAGAAGTCAAGGGGTTCCCCTGGGTGGAGAAAAGGTGGTTAATTTTGTTATGTTAACTTTTATGTTATTCTCTTTGCAGGAAACGTTTTTCTTTTGAGGAGAGGCCGCCTGTCAGGCCTGTAGTTATGTTCTTTTTAGGATCTTTGGCCTGCCACACTTTCTTATAATTTTCTATGCTGTTTCAATAGTGTAGTAGTTGGGAGGGGGGAATAGAAAGGAGTAGGATTGTAGAATGGATTGTTGTAGAAGCCAAGGTCATCTTTTGTCTCAGCACCTCGACACCTGGCCGGAAGAAGATGGGTGTACATGCCAGCGTGGAAGATGATGATTGGAACATGTGATGGATTTGTGGGTGTGGGGAGAGATCATGAACTTTCAACTAGGTGAGCTTACAGGATGTAATTCAGAGTTGAAATTTCCATAGCCGTGCTAACATGCCTGCGGAATAAATTGCACCATTAAGGATGTTTTGCCTTGGACAATGATTTATTTCTGCATGGTATTTAGAACCCTAACAATTATATACTATATATGTATATAATATTATAATATTATATACATCCGTCCGGCCGCGCCCAGGAGCTGCGGAGGCAGAAATGTTGTCGGCGCTCTCGGATGACGAAGGCACGAAAGCAACTGGGTTCCCCAGTCGCTTTTGTGCCTTCGTCATCCGGGAGCGCCGACAACATTTCTGCCTCCGCCCTCCGCAGCTCCCTGGCGCGGCTGGACGGATGTAGCCACAGCGACGCTGAGGAGGTCCGGGCGGACGAAAGAGCGAGTGAGGCAGCCTGATCCTTGGTCGCTCGCCCGCCGGACTGCCTTGGCGCCATTCTGGCTACCTCTGTCCGGGCGCGCCCGGGAGCTGCGGAGGGCGGAGGCAGAAATGTTGTCGGCGCTCCCGGATGACAAAGGCACAAAAGCGACTGGGGAACGATGAGAACCTTCCTGCCTCTGCTGGATTTCGCGTGCTCCTCGTGACTGCAATATGCAGTCGCGAGGAGTGCGCAAAGTCCAGCAGAGGCAGGAAGGTTCTCGTCATTCCCCAGTCGCTTTCGAGGACTGCGGAGTGCGAGCCGGCGGAGCACGCTCAAGAAGGCGGGGAATGGGATCACGTGTGCTGGAGGCTGAGGCAGCCTGAGCCTCCAGCACACGTGGTTCCATTCCCCGCCTTCCTGATGACGTCACCAGCCTCACCAGCCATAAACCTCACCGCATGTCACTGTGTTATACTATAGCTGTAGCATTCTCAATCTCAAGTGATGTGACAGTTGTGGATAAGCGGAGTTATAACCACAGAAATCTGAAGAAATAAAAGTAATTTTGAAAGTAGTAAAATTCTTCATTTCAAATTCTCCATACATGCTGTTGCTTTATTCTAAATATCACTGTGCACGTCAAGTTTAGACCTAGAAAAGGCCCAGATCTGAAAAGACTAGAAGGTGATTTGCCATACCGTCTCATAAATCTTTTAAATCTCATAAAGCAGATGATCTACAAAGAACATTCCTAATCAGATGGAGCCCTATACCCAATTGAGAACACCTGGGAGTAATTATAGAAGGAAAAATAGGGTTTCTAAAGTAACCAATCTTATAATCTGATGCAGTATACATGTCACATTTTCTTTTTTAAATTGTAGCATGTCAGTTAACTTCTGGTCCTTCAAAAAGTTTGATGAGAGCATAGTTAAGGTGTCAAAAATCTTTTGAAAAGGCTATGTTTGTTGATAGTGGTTTAGATGTTAAAGAGTATGTTTAGATATCTACTGTATTATTTGTAAAAAGTCACTCTGCAGTGCCATCTTTATTTTATGCGGTTTTAAAAATATATTTATTTATCTACACCCAAGAGATTCTGTGGTTTAGGGTCATATTTCTACTAATAATATTTTTAGTTATATCCCCATTCTGATATCCAAGATAATATCCAATGGCTTTGGGAAGAGGGTTCTTTTATCTGGAAGTAGATTTCTTTTGCATCTGGTTTAACAATATACATTGCTTTACCTTAAAAATCATTTATTCCATAGTCCTATCTTGGCCAGAGTTAAAAGAAATTCAGTGAATTCACTTAAGTAGGGTAATAATATTTTTTATTGCTCCAGGGGTCCAATTCTGAGATTAATGCTGGGGCGGGGGGCAGTTTTGTGTGTATTGATCAAGAATACTTCCATATGATAGATTCCCATATTGGAGTCAAAATGAAGTGAATTTGACTACTTTTATAAAACAAAGTCAGTTCAATTTATAGAACTATTATGAGTACATGGACTCCCGTATCTCCTCCCTTTTTAGAACTTCACCTTCATACATCAATTGGTTTTGATATATATAATTAACTTAAGCGCAATATGGCAGCCTTCTTTCATGTCTTCTCTACAGCAGCCTGATTAGCCTTCCCAAGGAACTTGTTTTTTAAAAAAATAATGAAAACATCATTACATGCTCTGCCCATTTTATAGATGCATATGGTGTGACAATGGGGCTTGTAACATTATGCCATAGTGCTGCTTTTGTATTCTGTCTTTCCTTTGCCCTCCCCATGGGCACTACTTGGAATACTGCATTCAGTTCTGGTCGCCACGATGTAAAAAAGATGTGGAGACTCTAGAAAGAGTGCAGAGAAGAGCAACAAAGATGATTAGGGGACTGGAGACTAAAACATATGAAGAACGGTTGCAGGAACTGGGTATGTTTAGTTTAAGAGAAAGAAGGACTAGGGGAGACATGATAGCAGTGTTCCAATATCTCAGGGGTTGCCACAGAGAAGAGGGAGTCAAACTATTTTCCAAGGCACCTGAGGGTAGAACAAGAAGCAATGGGTGGAAACTAATCAAGGAGAGAAGCAACTTAGAACTGAGGAGAAATTTCCTGACAGAACAATTAATCAGTGGAACAGCTTGCCTCCAGAAGTTGTGAATGCCCCAACAATGGAAGTCTTTAAGAAGATGTTGGATAGCCATTTGTCTGAAACGGTATAGGGTTTCCTGCCTAGGCAGGGGGTTGGACTAGAAGACCTCCAAGGTTCCTTCCAACTCTACTATTGTATTGTATTGTATTACTGCCCATATTGTTGCTTGATACTTTGTTATTTTTCAAAAATGCATGATGTCAGAGTTTGTTGCAAAAATCAAATCCAGAAAGCACACACAGATAACTGATTCAGCAGGATTCATTAACTTGTTTATATACATAATAACACATGAATAAATAGTATCAACAGCAGATTCTTCCAACATGGCAGAGAGGAGAGATTGATTTCCAGTTTCAATTCAGAGAGCAGACTAGATTAGTTCCATTTCACAGAGCTTAGCATAGCTAAGCCACTCCCAGGCTCCTTACTTTCTCTGCTCCCATTGGCTGACCTTGTTACCATGTCTCTGCCAGTCATGAATATTCTGACTCATGCCATTTGATTAAAAGACTTATGAAGACTTTTGCTTTGTAAGAAAATGGGTGCTCAAATAGGAACATTTGAAGGATGCAAATTATTTCCCTCTCTATTTTTGAGCATTTTAAAAGGAAATTAGTACAATTGGGTTAAAAAATGTGATTTTAAACTGTTGTCTTCTGAACTTTCAGGATATAAAAAGAAAGGAAAGGAAGCTGCTTATACTGAGTTATAGTGCTAGTCCATGTGTTAAGTATTGTTTATCATATACTGATTTATCATATAATTTATCATATAATGAAAGTATACGATATCATCAAAAGAGTAAAAGAATTGAGATGGAAATGCGCTGGTCACATAGTAAGAAGAACTGATGGCAGGTGGACTAAGGCAGTTATAGAATGGATTCCACTTGATTAAAAGTGTCCACAAAAGAGACCCAAAACAAAATGGATCAACAATATCAGCAGTATTGCGGGCCCAATTGGCAAAAGGAAGCTCAGGACCATATAAGTTGTAAACATGTGGAAGAGGTCTTCATCCTGCAGTGGATAGACAATGGCTAGAATGATGATGATAATGCTGATTGACAATAATTCTCCATATTTTTAGGCAAGAATTTTTCTCAACCCGTTTTAGAGGTAACCTGAATTGATTTTTGGAATCTACAACATGAAATGTTGCATTTTACTCAGTGTACAAAAAGTGTTGTGTCTTTAGGACAAGCAAAAGTGAATATATTTTTGGGATTAGAAGCTTGGTTGTGATCACATCAATTCTTCATCACGAAAAGCATTGTTTATATTGTCCTGGGATAATTTTTCTCCCAAACAAATCCAAACCACTTGAAATTACAACGGCACTCCAACCACGACCATGTGATCAAAATTCAGATGCTGACATTTTTATGACAGCTGCAGTGTCCCAAGAACATGTGATCACCTTTTGCAACCTTCAACAAGCAAAGTCATAGGGAAGACAGATTCATTTACAGCCAGGGATGGGCTGCTGGGGGTTCGCATGGGTTCAAGCGATCCTCAAGCTAGGATTCTGCCCAGTTCAGCAAACCCCCAAACGCCACCCCTGGCTGGCCATGCCCACTCCCTCTCCCAGGAGTCTCTACGCGGCCCATTCATCATCCAGGTAAGTGCAGGGTCCACACAGAGGCTTAGGGAGGGGAAAAAACGGGCCTACCGGAGGTTCCGGAAGTCCAAAAATGGCCTGTTTCGGGCCTCTGGAGGACCTCCAGAGCCCAGGGGAAGCAGTTTTTGCCCTCTTGGAGGCGCGAGGAAAGCCTCCGGAGCCTGGGGAGGGCAAAACTTTACGGTTGAGCCAGGCCAGATAATTGAAAGAGGTGGGTCTTCAGCTGTACACGGAAGGAGCGGAGATCGGAAATAATCCTGATGTCACGGGGGAGGTCATTCCACAGGGCTGGGCCCATCACAGAGAAGGCTCTGCTCCTGGGTATCGCCCCCCGACACTGTTTAGTGGACGGCACCCAGAGAAGTCCCTCTCTGTGTGAGCGGATTGGTCGTAGGGATGCATGGGGCAGGATGCGATCCTGCATGTAACTAGGTCCTGTGCCATGAAGCGCTTTAAAGATCATAATCAAAACCTTGAAACGCACTCGGTAGACTACAGGAAGCCAGTGCAGCTCGCGCAGGAGAGGTGTTACAGGGGAGTATCTAGTCCTCCCCATAATCACCCGCGCGGCCGCATTCTGGACCAACTGCAGTCTCCGAGTGCATCTCAAGGGAAGCCCCATGTAGAGAGCATTGCAGTAGTCCAGGCGAGACGTCACTAGCGCATGGGTGACTGTGCGTAGGGCATCCCGGTCCAATAAGGGGCGCAATTGGTGCATCAGGCGAACCTGATGGAACGCCCCCCTTGCCACGGCTGTTACATGGTCATCCATGGACAGCCGGGCATCCAGGAGGACGCCCAAATTGCGCACCTGTTCCATGGAGGCCAGTTGCACGCCCCCAATGGCCAGAGATGGAAGCAACTGGTTGAACCGGGAGGCCGGAAGCCACAGCCACTCCGTCTTGGAAGGGTTGAGTTTTAGTCGGTTGCCATCCATCCAGACCCGTACGGCCTCCAAACACCGGGACATCATTTCAACGGCCTCATTGGGGTGGTTCGGGGTGGAAATGTATAGCTGAGTATCATCAGCATACAGATGATATCCCACCCCAAAACCACGGATGATCTCGCCCAGCGGTTTCATGTATGTGTTGAACAGGAGAGGCGAGAGCACCGACCCCTGTGGCACCCCACATGTGAGGGGGCTCCGGGTCGATCTCTGCTCCCCTGCCAACACACGTTGCGTCCGGCCAGAGAGGTAGGAGCCAAACCACCGTAAAACGGTGCCCCTGACTCCCAGCCCCTCAAGCCGGTGCAACAGGATACCATGGTCGATGGTATCGAACGCCGCCGAGAGATCTAATAGGACCAGGATAGAGGAACAACCCCTATCTCTGGCCCTCCAGAGATCATCCACCAATGCGACCAAGGCCGTCTCCGTGCTGTGCCCGGGTCGGAAGCCGGACTGGCGCGGGTCTAGATAATCATTCTCCTCCAGGTGACGTGGGAACTGTTGTGCCACCACACTCTCTACAACCTTCGCTAAAAAAGGAAGGTTGGAGACTGGACGATAATTGACTAGATCCGTTGGGTCCAGGGAAGGCTTCTTGAGCAGGGGCCTCACAACCGCCTCTTTCAAGGTGGCCGGCAGAGACCCCTCACCCAACGAAGCGTTCACTAGGCCCAGGAGCCAGTCGCGCGTAACCTCCCAGGATGCCAGTACAAGCCAGGAGGGACACGGGTCCAATAAACATGTGGTAGGTCGCAGACGTCCACGTAACCTGTCCAAATCCTCGATGGCAACCGAGTCAAACTCCTCCCAAAGCGGTCCCTCAAGACTCGCCACGGGCGTCTCAACTGGACTACTGAAAGGGGCCCATCCCATCCGGATTTGAGCGACTTTGTCCTGCAGATATTTCCCAAACTCCTCTGCTCTGCCCTGTAAAGGAGCTTCCCGCGGTCTCTCAAACAAGAGGGAGCGGGTCACCCGAAACAGGGCGGCAGGGCGGTTATCTGCGGACGCAATAAGAGCGGCGCAATGTTGACGTTTGGCCGCTCTTAGTGCCACAAGGTACGTCCTCAAATAGGCTCGTGCCTGTGCTCGGTCAAATTCGGAACGGGAGGATCTCCAACGACTCTCTAGGCGTCTCTTGTGGCGTTTCATCACCCTTAGCTCCTCGGTAAACCAAGGGGCCAGGGTGGTTCGTCGCCGCAGGAGAGGCCGCAAAGGCGCCACCCGGTCTAGGGCCCCGGTAGTCGCACTATTCCATGCGTCTACCAGGTCCTCCACTCGGGGGCGGGTCAGGTCCACAGGAGGTGGCCCAAGCTCCGTCTGGAACCTATCTGGTTCCATCAGGCGCTTGGGGCGGAACCATCTAATACCTTCCGGTTCCGCCTCCCCGCAGCGGGGGGTAGCACCAGGGAAGTCAAGCCGGAGAAGTGAGTGATCTGACCATGACAGGGGAATAATAGTTGGATCCCCTATTCCCAGATCACTCGTCCACTGGCCAGAGACAAAGACAAGGTCCAGCGTGTGGCCTCCTCGTGAGTAGGGCCCTGAATTAATTGGGTCAGGTCCATGGCTGTCATGGAAGCCATGAACTCCCGAACCCCCTCAGACGCTTCTCCCATCGACGGCAGGTTAAAATCCCCCATCACTAAAAGTTTGGAGGTCTCAACCGCCACCGATGAGATCAGCTCGAGGAGTTCAGGCAGGGCCGCTGATGTATAGCGAGGAGCCAGGTATACTATCAGCAGGCCCAACTGCCTCCCAGGGCCCCATCTCACGACAAGGGACTCACACCTGGATGTCTGCGGCACAGTGAACTCTCTCGGCTCCAAGTCTTCCCGGATAATCACTGCTACCCCACCGCCCCTTCCCTGGGCCCGAGGCTGGTGAAATGCTCGATAACCTGGCGGGCACATTTCCACGAGGGGTAAGCCTCCCTCGTGGCCCAACCAGGTCTCAGTTATTCCTGCGAGGTCCGGTTCCCCCTCCAAAATTAGATCGTAGATGAGGGGGGCCTTATTGACAACGGACCTCGCATTGCATAACAGCAGTCTCAGGCCTTGGGTCTGTAGATCCTGACCACCTAGTATGCAGGGGTTGGTACAAACGACCGGGTATGACCAAAAACCCCGGTCTCCCAACCGACTACGCGCTCTTGATCTGTCCTCGCACCTGCCCCTCCCCACGACCGTTGGTATCAAAAAGCCCTGCACAGGAATGCTATCTTCCCTCTCCTCCCCCACTCCGCTCCCTCCTCCTTCGACCACACCTAGATGCCTGGCTCTACCATCCCTCCTGACCTGTTCCCCCCCCTCCTCCCACCCCCCAACCCCGGGGTCCCTACAAATTCTTAAAAAATATTTTACTAAAAAAACCCTTAATTATGCTACTAGCACCACCAGGAAAGGGGATGAAGCCTGCTGACTGTTCCACAGATTCAGATTAGACAGCTTCTTCTTGAATCTGGACTATAATAGTCACTTTCTTGCTCAGAATTTCTAAGACAAGCAGAAAGATAAGCGCTAACATTCAAGAACAAGTTATATGTGAATGGAAAAAAGAAAATTGATTGGGAGTCACCCAGAGTTGGTTATTTGATGAACAACTATATAAATCTTAAGAAAGAAAAAATGGAAAAAGGAGGAAGGGAGAAAGGATAGAGGGGCGGGGAAAGAAAGAAAGAAAAAGAAAGAAAGACAGATAGATAGATTTGGATTAATTATTCTAAATAATTAAATGTTGGAACACAATTATTCAATTAAAACAATTTTATTTATTCCTTTGGATTTTGACTCTGGCTCATGAAAGTTTATACTAAAAATGTTCTGTCTTTATGAACATATTTCAGTCAGCCCTGAAAGTTGTGCCCTTAAAGCCTAACTAATCCATTAGGCATTTATTCCTTTTACCACATTTTTTTAAATATTACAAAAAAGGATAGCTAGAAAACGTGGGTGCTTCAGCATGCCTAATAATTAAGACAATATCACACTTCTTGAGAAAGGAACAAAAATTGTGCTGTTGTACAATTGAAAAGGGCAAGTTCTGCTTCAGCAACAGTGTTCAGTTTGTTTATCTGGGGATTAGTGAAAATCCCATAATTCATCACTGGTCTGTCAGAAGCAAGCTTTAGTTGATTTAGTGCTTCATTCTACATTGGAAATGTATACATTTTTACTTTAAATGTTTAATGTTCTTTCTCAAATACTACTTTGTGGCTTCATGTTTTGTTTCAAATGGCTTCAGTTTACTTTTTGAAATGACAGCTCATATTAATGAACTAAGGAATGCTGGATAAAGCATTGCTAGGAAGATAACCACTATGACCTAAGAAATTGAACGTAAGAGATAGACCTAATACTGATTTTTACTGATATTATAATTTATTTTTACATATAAACTATGAGGTTGTAATTTACTTCCACATACTGTGTATGCTACAGTAGTTCTGTACAAAAATGTTTTGAGGTGATTATTGTCTTAATTTAGGTTTTTTCCCCATAGTGGACCTTACAGTTACTACCATGATTCCCTGAAAATAAGGCAGGGTCTTATTTTCATTTGACCTCTGAAATAAGCACATGGCCTTATTTTCAGGGAGATATTATTTTTGAGGTGCAGGAGGCGCTGAGCGTGATCACCTCATGGCTGCTGCTGTGTTGCAATATTTTTTTTTTGGGGGGGGGTTATTTTCATAGAGCTTATTTTAGCGCATGCGCTCAAAACCCCTATTGGGCTTATTATCCGTGGAGGTCTTATTTTCTGGGTATATTTGATATTATAGCCTTTAAAAACCCACTGTTAAACATTTTTGTTCCAAGAAACTTCTGCTTCCATTACATTGTAATATTTCAGTGTATATGTTTGGTGTTGCCCTCTAGATAAACTGAACTACGACTTCAACCATTCCAAAGCCCTGTATTTTCTGGGATTTATAGAATTATGATCCAATTTAAATAGGGCTTCAAGTTAGAAAAGATTTGTTTAAAGGAAAGTAAGGTAAAAATCAGTTGTATATTATATTGTGATTGTGATGTACCAGAGATTTGTCTTTTTCTTTTCTTAGGAAACTGAATCCTGTGAAAGAAGCTATAGTACCTTGTTGGGGTGTGGATGAATGAATCATTTGTCATCTCTCTTTTTCTTACCCAATTGTATTATTATTGTTGTTGTTGTTGTTGTTATTGTTATTGCTATTGCTATTATCATTATTATCTTTGTTCTGTCTTGACAAATATTTATTCTAGTCACTACTTCTGTTTAAACGTTAAGAACATTCCCATTAAATCTTGGCTTTTCAGAGGAATTCCCATCCCACTAAAGTCATAAACACCTCCTATGCTGGGTGTTACACCCTACTGAGTGTAATTATGAATTTGATGGCATCTGTAGTAGACTAAGGCCAAGTTCATAAAATCTTGCCTTATGGGAAGTTTAAACCACTGGGTCAATTTAAAATATTTCCTTCACATCAAGGTTTTGATGTAATAGCTTACAATGTTCATTCTAGGCTTATTTTTCCTATTGTAGAATTACAGAATTCATTGGTTGTAAGAGGAAATGAAAGAGTAAATCCAAATGAGAAAGAAATACACTTTAGTACTACTGTATAGTTATCTCTGCCAACACAAAGGAGAATGGTTAATTTGTTTTAAATCCTGAAAGCCTAAAACATAGCTAGTCAGTGATAGCTCTTTGGTGGCATGCATGTAATGCTAATGCAGTGTCATGGTTTTTGCTGTTCATTGGCACGACCACAGATTCAAAGGAACATCTTGTATATAGTTTATTTGAAAATGTTTTCACGTTCAAAGTTACAGAGTTTTTTCTGTCATCGCAGCTGTTGAAGTTTAATCTCATGTATGCAAATGCACAAACCTTAAAACAGGCATATTACTGTTTAAACAACTAGTATAAATAATGAATCGCTCCATTACCAAGAACATAAATAAATCTAGACAGGTAAGAGTTCTCTAGAGTTGAAAGTTTAGGTTATGCAAAAATTTCAACAGCTGTTATTTGTAGGTCCTTGTAGACTGAGAGGTGTGAATGATATGAACTGTGGAAGCCAACGTTTAGGGAATGTATATGTTGTCACTTTGCCAAAAGACAGGATATTGCTAATGCTGCTTTTGCTTTGTCTAATTTTTGAATAAGGATTCATTTAATAATAAACTAATTGTTTTTAACATATCGCTTTTATTTATTGAAATAAAGACTTTATAGATAATGTAATAATATTACTTACTAATAACATAGTAAAGAGTAAAAGATTTGTATTGTGATATGAACATTTTTTTACTAAACTCTCATTTCATTATGTTCATGAAATATCTCTGTGTGTGTGTGTGTGTGTGTGTACATACATATATATACACAACACACACACATTCACTAAATATATATATACATACGCATACACTAAGAAAATAACAAAAAAACATGAAGCCAAACTAAGGTACATGGAGTGTAGCTGTATGGCAGATCATCTCAGAAATGGTTACCTGTAAATCACCCAGAGTCATTCTGCGAGTGAGATGAAAGTTATCCAATTTTGATAAATAAATAAAATCATCCTGATTCTATAGAACATTCCTCCCCTCCCCCCCAAAAATAAGTATGAACCATACTTCCTTGTTTTTAACAAGTCCATGAAGATCTTCCATCATGAATTCTGTCATGAGCTCTCCTGGATTGATAGTAGCTAAATATTGGGTTAGGTATTACTTACTATAGTAGTTTGATTTTATGGGCTGATTGTATCCTACTGAAAATTGATAAGGCAGTTCATAAATATGATAAAATAAAATATGGTTTTCAAAGTCACATTTTGTGTTGCATTGTGTACATGAAAACATCTCTGTTGACTTCATATCTGAATGTATTAGTACTTTTGTAGATTAGTTATGCTATCACAACTTTGAGGATAGAGTCTATATCCACTACTTGCATCTTAAGTTTTAAAACTTTTTGTAACACATGCCAGGGCACCTGGCACATAGCTAATTATTGCACACCCTTACTTCCAATAATTAATATTATTCTATGTGTTTGCTTATGCACAAACAGAATTAATAGCATAATATTTACCAACAGATGTAATAGTTCATTGTTCATGCAAACCATCTTCATACTGTGTTTTTTAAGGAAAAAGAAACAAGAAAATGCCAGACTTTGAGCTCATACATGGTACTTCTGGAATTCTTGATGATAATTCAAGGTTTAAAATGTTACTTGGGCAAAGGTTTGCAAGTTTGCTTGTATCTAAGTCAGGTTCTACTTGATGTCGGTTCTCGGCTGATATGGCCAATAGACACAGATGTTTGAAGCAGAACTCAAATATTTTTCCAATATGAAGGCCACACATTTTCCATCCCTATAATTGCTATAAATAATCTTCAAGTTATAGCCACAGTTGGGCCTAGAATTTCTGTCATTAAGCAAAGCGTTCATAAAGTACAACTGATTTGTTTAATAATGGCAACCTAGGCTGTTCTGGTTGCCATCATTAAGTGCATGTCATACTTGTTAGACAAGGCAACTTCTTGCTGGCTCCCACAATAAAGTCAGTGGAGAAGTTGGCAGGAAGTTAAAAGCCTCAGGTGCTGCCAGGTGGGGGAGTGAGTGAGAGGGTACATGTAAAGGGCAGGAAGAGTGTGTGAGGACCTCTGTACTGCTTGGATTTTCAGTTCCAGAGTTGAGAGGTTTCTGAAGTTTTTCTGCCCTGGGTCTGAAATTCTACCTTGGCTGAAAATCTTGCTTGGATTTTAGAACAGAGAATTTCCAACTCCAGAGCAGAAAGGTTTCAGAAGATTCTTGACACTGGGGCTGAAAATACTGCTTGGATTTTGGCAGAGTCTTTTCAGCCAGTGGTGAGAGAGAAGCCTGTTAAGACCACCTCATACGCAGAAGATAGAATGGTCCTCACACTCTTACAGAATGGTCATTTCCCTGAAAGGATTTAGCTGGAAGAGTCTCAAACAGGGAAAGCAGCATTGCTTAACAACCAGAAGAGACAGATGTCACTAGCCTCAGAAGATGAAGAGGCAGAGTTAATATTTCCTGCCAATGCAAGGTTTGCCATGAAGAGAGGATGGCTGAACAAAGGACCAAGGCAAGATTAATGGTCAGAAAGAACTCCTGCCCTGCCACAGGAACAAATCAGGGTCATGCTGTTCCTATATGAAGGGGGGGGGGCTGCCCACTGCACAGATCTGTTGGCAGTAATTTTCTCGTTGCCTTACGCACCCTGTTATTCAGTTTCTTAGCCTGCCTTCTTAAGTAATGATTCTGGACCCTTGTACCACATTTGTTTGACCCTCTAGTATCTTGTTTACAACTTGAATTCTATTTTGTCTCTAATTTAAGCTGTTTGAGTTTTGGTGGGCTGGGTATTTGGGGTGTGAGAGACTATGGTTGTTGTTCATTTGTTTTTGCCATTAGGATTGAAAACCATTTTAGTAAAGATACAAGTCAACTGTGTGCCTGATTTCTGTAGGCCAAGCCAGGACGAAGCCTTTTGACAGATGCAGTGACTTGCAGTCTTCCCTCCTAGCTTCAACTCCAGGCACAAATTGTAAATCCCTTCATTTAGCACTATTATAACTTCGAATAGTCGCTAAATGAATGGTTGTAAATTGCGGATTATCTGTACCAATATTCTGTAAAGTTGGGAACTGCTGACCTGGTCAAGAGAATGTGTGTATGTATTGTTAAGTTACAAATTGGGCGAGTTCTATTAATAAGTGGATGCCTTTGCCTTATATTGAAATTAATCCATTTCCCTTCAAGTGAGAGGCTCTTAGTGTTCTGAATTCTTAGAGTTCTAAATTAGTCCATTTCACTTCAAGTGAGCAGTTCTTGGAGCCTAGCAGGAGTACCGAATTACAGAATTACAGCCAACTATTTAGTAGCAGAGGATTCAGTGCCAAACCTTAGTCTATCATATTTCTTTTCTTTTCAGTATTAACTTTTTAATAATACTTTTTGCCTTTTTAAAAACATGGGTATATTTTGTGCAAGTAGTTTTCTGTAAACTTTTGGGTTTCCCTAAAAATGTTCATTCTTTGTTGTCTTACTGTGATGTATCATTTGGTATCATTTGTTTACAATCCTACCAACAAATCAATCCTAAATACTTCCTTGGAATAAATTATGACAGTGAAGAAGAAAACTTTTTGAAGTCTATTAGAGAAATAACCAAAGAGAAAAATAGCCATTAAATGCAATCTCTGATTTCTGTTTTTTGAACTTAATAAGATTATTACATTATGAGAGTGCTTTAAAAAATTTTTTTTTAAATGCCACAAAAATATGGATGAATTCTTGCTTGGTTTCTTGGGTTTCTATACTGCTCATTCAAATCAACTCTAAGCAACGTACAGTATTTCCCTAAGTACAAGTAGTTCTTCAGTTACTTCCAGTTGTACAATGTGTGTTCAACATTACAGTATGACTAAAGAAATGGACTTCCAACTGATACTTGTACTTACGACCATTGGTGTTTTCCTGGGGAGGGACACAGGAAACCATTAGAACATCCAAGTCCAGGAGTTCCTGCTTTTGACACACTAAATGGAATTTTGCAAAGACTTTCCTGTCTGTGTCCTTCATCTGCTGTTCTAGTGGGAGTTGTGAATCCAAGAAGACACCTCCCCCCCAATACTGCAGACCTGAGTCCTGCAGACCCGAGTCCCTTCGGGGAGAGGGGGCGGTCTAGAAATCTAATTAAATAAGTAAATAAATTAGCACAGGAATGCAACCTCCTCCGGATACAAATATGGTCTTTTACTGAAAATAGCTGGCTTCTAGATAAAAATACTTGCTGTGATTCCATCTAAATCTGTTTCTCTCCCTCTAGACCCCAAAAGTCACTCTTTCTTTTTCAAACAGGGAAATGGAAGCTTGCAAAGCAGTCTTTCACAGAGTGACACCTGTGGTCTATTAAAGCCATTTCTGACAGCAAGCTCTACATACATTATAACTATGATTCTCAGAAGTTGTAGCATCGTGATAAACTTGAAAGTTGGAGTTCCAAACACTAAAGTACACAATGTTGATTGTAGAGATGAAAAATTCCACTAAGAACATCTAATCTAGAGTTTGCAGGAAGCCAATTAAACTGTCCACAAAAGATTACTTTCCAGGCTCCTCATAAAAATATGGAGAACCCATAATTTCCAGAGTTTTCTATAGGATGCTTATAAATGCTGGGAATTTAAAGTGCGAATGTCTGCATGTAGCATATATGTTTTATCACTGCACTATAGTCCACCTAAAAGTATCAGTACTGAAGTTTTTGTCAAAAGTAGCATCTTTTTTTTTTGGCTTGGAAAGATGGTTTAATGGCATCTTGGTGACATAATGCAAGTTATGCCCCTTTCCATGTTTATACACTGTCACTACACATGTACAAGAAGAGTTAGAGCTTATGTTACATTGAAGATACTTCTATTATCTTCCTTGGTGACTTCAAGGACCTGTCCATCTTGTTTTCTTGCTTCTGAAATACTGTTTCAGTTCCCCAGTCTAACCTACTGCCTTGGTAATTCCTGTAGGTCTTCTAAATGCCACCCCTCCCTGGTTTCTGAGCCTTGTCAAGGTTGTTATATGTTGAGTTTTCTTTCTTAAAAAAAGACAAAATAATTCAAGGCAGACATAAGTGCTTTCTCTCATTCCATACATAAATACATTCTTCAGTACCGAGGCTCTTATAATCATCTTTATGCAGATCATAATACTGTACTTGAATGTTCAGCTGTCTTCCATAGGTCAGCCTTTCTTAAAGTGGAGTCTTTCAGACATAGGGATTTCAGTCTCAGAATTACAGTGTACTTGTTGGTAATTCATTCTGGAAGAGGCAACAAATACTAAAAGTACTGACTTACTACGTGACCTGCTGTTTCGGCTGGAAGAAATAGTGGGACATGAGGCAGCCAGTATCAGACTCCTTGCGCGCCGACTACTGGGAAACAGACAAATGCCAATACAAGATTTCTGCTTCAAAACACATCAAATACCGAATTCGGTGAGTTTTGAAGCAGTCGAGTGCTGAGGTATGACTGTACCACATAGAATTGCCGAAAATTCTGTGAGCTGAAATTTTCATGTCTGGAGCAAATTATAGAAGATAGTAATAGCTAGTTTTATAATTTGTGGGAGATAATTTAAGTGCTTTTTCTTTTTGATATTGATCTTAAAATACCAAATAAAGGCTCTTCCTATTTTTATAAGAAATTTTTAATTAATTTCTATTTGATTATTTAACTTCCCATTCTCCTTTTCCCCCTTTTAACATTGCTTTGAATATTGTCATAGAAAGACAGGATGGACATAAGTTAGATATAGATAAATGCCATATGGATAAAATAAAGAGTATATTGGTATTAACTCTGTAGAAGTGAATGTATACAGAGGCTCAGGAAAGAAAACACAAACTGGATCTGTAAGCTGAAATCAATTCTGCGTTTTGTTTTCTGAAATCTGCAATTTTAATGATGAAATATTTTTTATCAACACTGTAGAAAAGGATACAGTTCAACAGTGTTTTTTACAATTCAGCTTTCCCTATGTTTTAGTTCTAATCAAAATGTATTGTATTAATTTGGTAGAAATTATTCTTTTCCTGTAGATTCGGCGGGAGGAGCTATAGCTGGGTTTAGTCACAGCCTGATTGGTCCAGAGACTGAGGGAATTTTCTTAAGTATCCTTCCTTCCCTATAGGCTCCCAGTTTCCCTCAGTCTTTGGTCCAAGCACTAGCTGTGGCTCCATTGAGGTACTTTATTTGAAGTTTATATTTTTCTAATTTGGTTGATTGGATATTCTAAATTCTCTAAAAAAAATTTGACTGCTGGCCATAGAGACTGTTCCTCAGCCTCATCAGGGGAAAGAAAAACCCTGGTCTCCTACCTTGGGCCTGAAGGGGGCCTTGCCCGATCCCTGGGTGTGCCGGGGTGGCAGGCTTCTAGTGCAGTCGGGCAGATTGCAGGCTCTGCGGGTGGCGTTTGGATTATCAGATCATTATTCAAATTGAAGATTGCGAACCTTGCCACGGCTTTAACAACTTGCCGTTGCTTCAAGGTCTCGCTGCCGCCAGATCCTTGCCATGACTTTAAGAATTTGCCGTGGCTTTAATTACGGTGTTTGAGAGGTGCACCTCAGTAGTTAAGTCACCTCGTGTGGCTCACCACGGTTTGAAAAGGAGCACTGGGCGCGAATTGAACGATCTAGCCGCTGCAGGAGTTCCAAGAGGACTCGGCTCGCCGTGAGGCTACAACCTCAGAGTCATTTATACCGTGCAACCTTCCTCTTGATACATGAAGTGCAGCGGCCATTTTGGTGTGACCTCGTGGGTGGTAAGACAGCGACCTGCATTGTGGCCATTGATTGATGCCCGCAGACATCCTCTTTTCAGGCCTACTGTCTATATCGCGGCCATTAATCGAGGCTGATCGGCGCCTTCTCTGCTCAGCTACCTGCAGCGCGGCCATAAATCGAGGCCGGCAGGCTTGCCGCAGTTAAATCCAGGCACAGACCACGTGAGTGAGGCATGGCCTCCACAGCTCCTGAATCAGTGCAGGCCTTTTACTTTTACTTTTATTTAGATTTTTATACCGCCCCCTCTCCCCAAAGGGACTCGGGGCGGTGTACAGTCAAATAAAAACACATCAATAAATAGAAAATACAAACACAAAGAGGAGGCAATAAGAAACTGTACATATCTGAAGTAAAGTAGTTAAAAGCAATATTTAAATACCCTAAAAATACCCAATTAAAATATCTGCCAGGAGGTAGAATAAAACTATAAATGGGCCAGGCCAGCTAAACGGAACAGGTGAGTCTTCAGTTTTTGTCGAAAGGAGCGGAAGTCGGTGGTGGTTCTGATATCGGGGGGAGGTCATTCCAGAGGGTTGGGCCCATCACAGAGAAGGCTCTACTCCTAGGCGCCACCCATTGGCATTGCTTAGTGGATGGCACCCGGAGGAGTCCTTCCCTGTGAGAGCGAATCGGTCACAGGGAAGTGTGTGGTAGGATGCGATCCCGCAAGTACCTAGGTCCTGAGCCATGGAGCGCTTTAAAGATGGTAATTAACACCTTGAAATGCACTCGAAAGACCACAGGCAGCCAGTGCAGCTCGCGCAGGAGCGGTGTTACATGGGAGTACCTAGTACTCCCCATAATAGCCCGCGCGGCTGCGTTCTGGACTAGCTGCAGTCTTCGAGAATAGGGAGAAATGGCAGAGGAAGGCCTAGGGAGAAATGGCAGAGGAAGGCCAAAGCAGACTCAGAACCAGGGCAGCGGCCTCCAGACCTGCAGCTGACCAGCGCCCTTCCAGAGCGGCTGCCAGAGATGAGTCAAAGAGACAGAAGGCCTTAGAAAAACAGGTGGCCAGGGCTGAGAGGCTAGCACAAGTTATTAGGCCTGAATCCCCTTGTAGATCTAGATCCCCAATAGGGCCCAGCTCTCACCATTCTGGTTCACCCCCAGAGGTTTCAGTCCTTCCCCTTCCATCTCCCATGCAAGGCCTCGGAGACAGGTGGCTTCTCCTTAACTCCTGTCTCACCAAGATCGTATAGGGAGGGGAGAGGGGATCCAGGAGAAGGGGGATCTTAGGACTATCTCCCGGCTGCACAACTTGCCCCCCGGGGGCCCTCATCCCAGGGTCCTTCCAAAGAGGCTCTAGAGGATCTTGAGCTTCTGCCTGACAGCATCAGGAGGCTCATTTCCATCGCTATCTCTAAGGGCATTGCCTCGGGCCTTTCCCAACAGGAACGCTTCTCCCAAGGGGTGGCAAGGCCTCATTCTGTCTCCAGGCACCCCAGATCTCCATCATCCTCTCGGGGACAGGATCCACCTAGGACTCCTTCACCTTCGGTGATTAGTGAGGGCTCTGTTCTAGGGGAGGTGGCTCATCCAGACCTGGGGTTCTCGGAAGATGAGGACTCTGTTCCTCCTGACCCTCCAGAATTTCCAGGCCTCTTTCCTCCTCCGGCCTTCAAACTTCTTCTTCATAAGGCTAAAAAGACTACCCAGATTGGTATGCCCCCCCCCCAGTGTCCCAACACAGGGATCCCAACCTAGCCATGTTTATAAATCCCAATACGGATAAGGAGGAAGTCCCAGCCCCCCCTCTTTTCCTAGAGGTGGTCAGGAACCAGTGTTCTCAACCTTCCTCCTTGTCTAACCCTGGGAGTAATGATAGGCGTTTCTACAATATGGAGCAGGCCTTCTCCCAGGCCCTACAATTACCAACAGTGGACGCCCCTGTCGCCCTTCTCGCTAATGCATCCACCATAGTCTCAGGCGATGTGGCCAACAAACTAATGCCTGAGGACAAGCGTGCGGAACTTACACTCTGTAAGAACTTCAACACTTCGGCCTGGGCCATTAAGTTGGCTGCTGCAGCTTCTTACTTTAATCGCATGGTGGTTATGTGGCTACGCCAATTACAGGACCACATTCCACTCCAGGACGACCGTCTTCATCAAGACCTCACCAAGATCATCTCGGCCACCCAGTTTTCTGCAGACGCATCTTAGTTTCCATCAAATTTGCTTCACGGGCATTGTCTACCTCAGTAACATCGAGGCGCACCTTGTGGCTCCTCAATTGGCAATTGACAACAAGTCCAAATGGAATTTGGCAGCGGCCTCTTCACATCTTCGGGGTTTCACTTGACCCAAATCCTTGTGGAAAACAAGGACAAGAAAAAGGTCCTTCCCTCTAACACCAAGAAGCCGGAGTCCTGTCTGGCTTCTTACCGAAGACCTTCTTCTTTCATGCCTCCTGACCATGACTATTGTCAGCAGCGGTATGCCCCCTACAGATATGACAGGCAGGGTCAATGTCCTTTTATCAGGATAGGGATAGATATCAGGGTCAGTCCAAATGGCCCGTTCGCGGAGCGGGCGGCCGTCCCTTCCGCAGAGGGAAATGACTCCAATCAGGGTTAGCCCATAGGTGGCCACTTTGCATCCTTCGTGGATCAGTGGGACCATATAACATCGGATGCCTGGGTCAGGTCAACCGTCAAGGATGGCCTCCGTCTGGAGTTTCTCTTCCCCCGACGCTCTTCAGGACCTTCCCTCCTTCCAGGGATCTGAAACAGTGTCGACTAATGCGTTTAGCCATCCAACATCTGCTGGACATTCAAGCCATCGAGCCTGTCTCACCGGAAGAGTCTTACCTAGTCTACCAGCACTTCAAAATGTCCTCCCTCAGGTCCATGCTCCTGGGGATCCGACGGGACAACTTTATAGCCTCAATAGACTTGACGGAAGAGTATCTGCATATCCCAATACTGCCAGCCCATCACAGATTTCTTCGCTTCTCCCATGGGAAGCGCCACTTTCAATACAGGGCCCTCCCATTCAGTCTAGCCTCTGCCCCCCGCACATTCACGAAGGTTCTGGTGGCATTGGCGGCTCACCTGCGATCCCTCCTGGTGAGACTCCATTGCTACCTCGATGACGTGCTCGTCCTGGCCCAATCGCGAGCGCAGGCAATTCGCGACCTGAATCTGACAACCCAGACACTACACTCCCTGGAATTTCCCATCAATTTCCCCAAGAGCCATCTCTCTCCCTCGACAAGAATCTTTCATCTGGGCACAGTGATAGACTCTGTAAAGCGGGACTTGTTTGTCTTTCCCCAGAACGCTTAATAAGCCTTCAATCCTTGGCATGACACGTCCATGGAAGTCGGTCAGTTTCCATCCTGACCTTGGCCTGCCTGCTGGGCAAGATGGTGTCGTGCATAGGGATAGTTCCCTGGGCCCGCCTCCACTCTCGGACACTTCAATGGACGCTCATTCCTTACCAACGCCAACGCATGAGCAATTCTCCACGTTCAGTTACCCTGTCACTGGGACTTTGCTGGTCCATGAAGTGGTGGCTGTCCCTGGCCTTGCGCTGCGGATCCGAGTTTTGGGTACCGGATCGCATCTCAATCATAAAGATGCGAGCCTTTATGGCTGGGAGGGCTTGATGGAGTCCAGGCTGGCGCAGGGTTGCTGGACAAACTCAGACCTGTGCCACAATATAAATTGGCTGGAGCTGAAGGCAGCTCGCTTGGCCCTCCTTCACTCTCAAGACTCAATTGCCAATCCTCATGTGCTCCTCCTGACGGACAATGTTACCACAAAGGCCCACATAAATCATCAGGGGGGGGACCCATTCCAAGGGTTTATGGCTGGAAGCTCAGAAACCCAGACTCTGGACGGAGAGGAACCTGGTGTCAATAACATCAGAGCATATCTCGGGCATAGCCAACCATCAGGCCAACTGGCTGAGTTGGGCAACAGTCAACCACGGCGAGTGGCAGCTAATTCCAGAACTCTTCCACAGAATTTGCCTCCGCTTCAGCAACCCGTTGGTGGACTTGTTCGCCAGCCCGACCACTGCTCAACTGCCCCGGTTCTTCTCCTGCTTCCCAGCATGTAACACAGAAGGAATCGACGCCCTCAGAAGTCAATGGCTCCCCGGGCCTCCTTTATGCCTTTCCCCCTCTCCCTCTAATCCAAGGGACCTGAGGAAGATAGTGATAGAGAGGGCACACATCATCCTGGTGGTGCCATATTGGTCAAGGCGGCCTTGGTTTGCGGACCTCATCCAGCTGCCCATATCTCCCCCCTGGAAGATTCCTCAGGAGGAGATTGCCCTGTGCAAGGGGGTCCTGTTCCATCCGGAGCCCCAGTGGCTTCAACTGACTGCCTGGCACTTGAGTGGCGACTCCTAAGGGACGCTAATCTGTCTGCCAAGGTCATTTCCACCATTGAGGCCTACAGGGGCCCGTCAACCACATGGAGTTATAATTCGACATGGTCGACGTTTGTCTCCTATTGCAGAAGGTTTAATCTAGCTCCGACCAATGCCTCGGTTGCCCAAGTCCTTGAGTTTCTACAACACGGCCTAGATCAGGGTCTGTTAGGGTTCTAAATACCATGCAGAAATAAATCATTGTCCAAGGCAAAACATCCTTTAAGGTCCAATTTATTCCACAGGCAATTTAGCACGGCTATGGAAAATTTCAACTCTGAATTACATCCTGTAAGTTCACCCAGTATAAAGTTCATGATCTCTCCCCACACCCACAAATCCATCACATGTTCCAATCATCATCTTCCACGCTGGCATGTACACCCATCTTCTTCCGGCCAGGTGTCGAGGTGCTGAGACAAAAGATGACCTTGGCTTCTACAAAAGAATGTCAACAATCCATTCTACAATCCTACTCCTTTCTATTCCCCCCTCCCAACTACTACACTATTGAAACAGCATAGAAAATTATAAGAAAGTGTGGCAGGCCAAAGATCCTAAAAAAGAATATAATTACAGGCCTGACAGGGTCTTTCTCATAACACCTTACAGAGACAGATGGCTGCCCTCTCCTCCATCCTGGCGGGGGATGGCCATTTCTCCTTGGCCCAGACCCCACTGGTCAAACGGTTTCTAAAAAGGGCAGCAAACCTGTGCCCTCCCCTGGTGCACAGGTTTCCAACGTGGGATCTCTCCCTAGTACTTAGAGCTCACATGGGCCCCCCCTTTGAATCATTAAGGACAGTACACCTCAGGTTCTTAAGTCTAAAGGTGACTTTCCTTGTCGCCGTTACTTCAGCTCGGCGTATATCCGAATTGGGCACCTTGACGTCCAATTCCACCAAGACAGGGTCATCCAGCGACTAGACCCGATATTCCTCCCGAAGGTCAACTCCCTTTTCCATAGGTCGCAGGTCATCCTCCCTAATTTCTGTCCCTCTCCCTCCCATGAGAGGGAAATCCTTTGGCACAGGCTTGATGTCCGCTGCGCCTTGCACATTTATCTCAGGCGCACCTTTCGGCATTCAGAGGCTCTCTTCCTATCCTTTCAGCACAGTACCTTAGGGGCTCGGGTGTCGTCTGCTACCATAGGCAGATGGTTACGACAGCCATCATGGCGTCCTACGAAGCCTTAAATCAAGTTCCACCTCGGGGAATTACGGCCCACTCCACTTGGAGTGTGGCTACCACGGCTGCTTGGGCCACTCGGGCCCCTCTAGAGGACATCTGTAGGGCGGCCACTTGGGCCTCTCCAACACCGTTTTTTTTGACACTATCGTTTAGATCGGTTCGGTTCAGCCGTCGGGTTCTCCAACAGGTGGCGACCTCCTCTTCCCCGGGGTCTACATCCTGCCCTGGGACTTAGCTTGGGTATGTCCCAGCTGTAGTCCCTCCCACCGAATCTACCTGAAAAAGAACATTGGTCCTTACCTGAACATTTCTTTTCTGTAGAGAAGCAGGAAGGGCTACATCTCACCCACAGTATTCTAGTTAGTCTGCCTTTTCCTTACATACTATTTTGCAGTTTTTTCCATTCGACCTCATGAAACTGGGAGCCTATAGGGAAGGAAGGATACTTAAGTAAATTCCCTCAGTCTCTGGACCAATCAGGCTGTGACTAAACCCAGCTGTAGCCCCTCCCACTGAATCTACATAAAAGAAACATTCAGGTAAGGACCAATGTTCTTTCTCTGCTTTCAGTATATTAACATTTAGACAGATTGCTTTCATTTATTTTGCTGATTCCTGTTATCATAGAAAGCAGTTGCAATTTATTAAAAGTTAAAGGCTTTGCGATATCAGTAATATTACCTTGCCATGTATATGCTTGGTTAAGCATTGCTAATTAATGCCATCTTATAGAAACTGTTCTCTGTGAATATATATTTCAACATGTTGTTCATTTTAAGGCATTTTGAAAAGTTGAATAGGTGGAAATTTTTCTTTCATGGAATAATGTTTTGTTTGCTTCTTTCTATAACTTTCTTTATAACCATGGACATTTGACGTGGGAATCATAAAATTACTTAAATTTATTAATATCTATTCTCTTAAAAATAGACAGGAATCCTTTAAAAAATCCATTTGCTTGCCTGATTTATGCAGTGCCAGGCCCATAAATAAGATTATTTTCAGGGTTTTTTTTGAGAGAGAGACTGGATTTATGTTTGTTTCTGTTGTGCTGCTTTCACAGCCAGAAGCAGTGAAATAATCAATCACACAGTAATGTCATGGATAATGATTATGTTTCTGGGTGCACTTTTAACTGCAGGTGTGTTCAGAACTGTTCTTGAGTGTATTTAGGCAGTGGATATTTACAGCTCGAGCTGTGAAATGGTTTTTGAAATGTCTCCTCATTTTCAGGAAGTATTTTTATTTGGTATAATGTTTTATTGACATTTACCATCTGTTGGCAAGAAAGTATGTGTTTCACCAAGGAACTTAATGCTGATCCTCATTCATTAGCTTCCATTTTTTTTAAAGCTATCTTTTTTCCTAAACAAAAGATTAACAACAGATGTGGAGTCTACAAATAGATGTGTGTAATTGTTATCTAGACAGTATATTTAATACTTGGAAAGTAAACTACAAGACTCTTGTCCTGGAAATGACTCAGAATGTTGTACCCGTTAACCAGATTACCATTTCGGTTTAAAGTACTGAGATGTGTTCTGTGGAAAAATAATAAAATCCCCTTTTCCCTTTATTTTTTAAGTAATAAATTATTATATAAATAATTAAAAAGAAAAAAAGAAAGGTTTTTTTTTGTAAACCACAGGACAGTAAGAAATAATTCAGTCATCTGCTATTTTCCAGTTAGGGAAGGCTGTTTTGGAGAAATCTAGTTGTTGTTGTTGTTGTTGTTGTTGTTGTTGTTGTTGTTGTTAACCATCTTCTTCCAAATCCAAACATCTTTCCAAAGGCGATCAAAACAGTAGGAATAGCTCAATTTCTTCATTTTATTTCATCAAGACTTGATCAGAAGATGTCAGAATATTTGGCCTTTGCAAACCACTCCAGAAATCTCTTGAATCTTCAGTTTACTAGCAGTCTCGGTCAGTATCTTCTGTAGAGGCACCCAGAGGCTCAGTAGAATGGGAAAAGCTCTGCCAAAGTCTTCCAGAGAAGCTCATTGACTCGGCGTTTTGAATATCAGGGTTGCAATTGTGACTTGGTTTGTATTGTAATTTCCATCATGACAGTTCTGTGCACATTGAGTCTCATAAAATACATCTAAAACCCCTGTTACATCTTTAGCAGATGTAACATCCTTTTAGTTACAGGGTGGCCCTAGATATTTCTTTTGTATTTATTAGATCCAATATTCATCCAGCAGTTTAAAGATAGCATACCGAACTTCCCTTTTGAAGGCTTCCACATAGCCTGGAATTATGCAATTTATGGGTCACTTTAAAATCTTTGTCATATTCTCTTTTCTCAAGGCCTTTTCTCAGGACTATTTGTTGTAGTCCTAATAGTCAGCTATGCCCTCAGAAACCTGAAATATGAACGAATATGGTTCATTTGCTACACATTTCCATTTTCCAGATTCAAAATTCCTGCATAAGTTACTTTGCTTCCCAGATGTGAATCAGTTCACCTCAACCAGTCTGATTTTTAGACATATAACATTTATA
Source organism: Natrix helvetica (assembly GCF_964273705.1). NCBI lineage: Eukaryota > Metazoa > Chordata > Lepidosauria > Squamata > Natricidae > Natrix > Natrix helvetica. The sequence continues at coordinate 61,376,144 of NC_138552.1, forward strand.
ATACATATAACACATAACACTGTTACTTTCAAGATTAACATTATGTAAAGCAGGGGTCCCCTACCCCAGGGCTGCGCACCAGCCTGTGGCCTGTTAGAGATTAGGTTGTACAAGTAGCGGGCGAGTGAAGCTTCATCTGTGCATGCGCAGGATCTAGGTTGTATATGAAACCATGCTCCTCCCCTCATCTGTGGAAGACAATTCTTCCGAATCTGGTTCCTGATGCCAGAAACGTTGGGGGCTGCTGATGTAAAACACAGAAAAGGAATGCTAATGAATAAGAGAAATGAATCAAAAGACATGAGATAAGATAAACGTAGCTAAAATTAGTCTACACCAGGGGTGTAAAACTCACATCGTCACAGCGGAGTCATGTGATATATCAGGACTTTTTTCCCCTTCGTTAAACTGGGTGTGCCGATGGCCAACATGTGACACATCCAACCCGTGGTCTGGGAGTTTGACAGCCCTGGTCTACACCATTCCACTAAACCCCCCAAATCTTTCTATTCTTGTAAATCATCTTTGCTTCTTCCACATCTACACACCATTTCCTGCATTACCTTTAGTTCTTCAAAATTTTCACCTTTCTCTTTTTGATGTTATTTACTCCATGCACCAATTATATTTCTCGGTCTTGATTTGTTCCTCCTTCCTTCAATATTTGTTTTGAAATCTGGTCTACATTCATTTCTTTTGCATGACCAGACTAGATACTATTGTATTGATCATGGACATTTATTCAGTTTGCATTAATTCAGCATTTTCATTCCTGCCATCATTTTTGGGGGATTTATTTTTAAACATTCATTTATTGCAACTCCACTGCATTCAGTGTGCTTTTGCATGATATACTCAACTCTTGTTTTCACACAACAAAGTAGAGGGAAGCATATTGGCCTACATAGCCACTTTAGCTTCTGCATAAGTGAAAAGATCCATTTAAACAAGTAACATATGTTTTGTTTAAACTAACTGAAGAGTGTAGTGCTAAAGTGTTACAGCCCTGTAGAATTTAGCTATATGCTCTTTTCAGTTGTCTAGGTCAAGAGTTCACTTTGCATACCTGTCTATGTATAGACTTTATGACCATTGTATAAATCAGCCAATGAAGGGAGAGAATGGTCTTATCCCACAATGCTATCTTTCAGATAAAGGTCTGAAAAAGAAATTATCAGTCAATTGTGTTTGGGATACTTTGATGGGTTAATGTATCGACCCTTTTGGTTTGAGGAATCTTTTTTTGTACCGATTTTCAAAGATTTATTGACTTGACCCTGTATTCAATTCTTTCAGTTCAGTTCTTGCAGGCTAGCATTCAAGTCACTTTATATAGTATTTAAGTATGCTAGACAGTTTGTGTTATTTATAATTATTTATGGCTAAATTTCAGTTATTAATAATGTAGCTTTTATATTACATGTACTGTTCTTTGCATCTCGTTGTGCTCTAATTTGCTTGTATGAAAGAGTAATGAGTAAATCATTGCATTGCTGAAGATGTAATGAGAATAATGCTTCATTAGGACATGATCTTGCAATGTCCTGAAGTTAGTATGTTCTGATAAGAAATAATTACATATTTTAAACTTTAATTTGAGATGAATTTTAATATTTTGGAGCATACACTTTTGAAATTTATTAATTCAATATGTCAAAATTGGCAGCTGCATCGCAAAACTTAATTTTCCATGCCCTTCTTATTCCGTGATTCTGATTAATTTTTCCAAGTCTTTAATCTAGCTTTTCCCAGCTTTGGTGGTCTCCAGCTTCCATATTCTTGGCAGGGGTATGCTTTTTGGGGAGCTCTGGAAGTTGAAATGGACACAACTAGAAGGCATTCAGTCAGAAAAGTCTACTGTTCTTTTAGTTTTCCCTTCTAGTAGAGTTAATTTATATATTCTTTCCTCCTTTTTATAGAGTAATATGAATATTCAAATTGTTTTGGCATCTATTGTTTCTTTTATGAGTAAAACACTTTTGCAGGCAGTGTTTTGACTAATAAGCAATGTGCATAATTCCATGGTTATGTTGCCAGTTATTAATTCTTGTTATGTTGGTTCTTAGAAAAATATCGGTCTCTGTATGTAATAGCTGGAGATGTACATAGTTTTTCTTGTGCTTTCTATATGTACCAATTAAAATAGATGTTGTAAATGAAATGACAAATTAAAATTATAGTTGGAATAGGGTTACTGTATCCGGATTGCAGGAATCCTAATAACCACTAGATGACAAAAAAGAGGCACAGAAAATGTCTTATAAAACCTTATGAAATGAGTACTGGTCACTCAGAATAAAAGGCAATAGAATACCAATATCAATCATATTTAAAGCACTTAAAAGAACTTTTATATCTTGCACTGCTTACATAAAAGGAAAAGCTTCTTTCTTGAATAAGGCTACTATACTTATTGTTGATTTTGCATAGATAAGCCTTGATTTGTGATAAAAACTACTGACTGATTAATTGAATCAAAACTAAATTTACATGGAAAATTTACTTCAAAAATATAGTTTTATTGGCTCTATAATTTACACAAAGCAAATATATTTCAAATGAAACATTGTTTATTCATAAATATGAATATTTTATATGTAGTTTTTATGTATATATGCATAAAGACAAAAAAGTTAAGTATTAAAAGTGGAAACGGGGACATAACTAAGGCAGAATATCAGTAAATAGCCCGAGCCTGTACAGATGAAGTAAGGAAAGCTAAGGCTCACAATGAATAAAGGCTTGCCACAAAAGTTAAAAAAAAAAAAAGCTTCTTCCAACATGTTAAAAACAAGAAAAAGGTTAAGGAAACAATTGGTCCATTGCTGGGAGAAAGTGGCAAGAAAGTGACAAGCAACAAGGAGAAAGCAGAACTAGTTAACTCATTTTTTTGCATCTGTCTTTACACAAAGGGATAAAACAGTCCAACCTATCAAAAACAGCACCACAAAAATCAGATAGGAACACAAATTGAAATAGGGAAGAAAATGGTAAGTGAGCACCTGTCTACCCTAGACAAGTTCAAATCACAAGGACCGGATGGATTACACTCCAGGGTTCTGAAGGAACTGGCAGACGAGATCTCAGAACCACTGAACTATATCTTTCAGAGATCTTGAAGCACCGGGGAACTGCCAGAGGACTGGAAAAGAGCTGATGTGATTCCTATCTTCAAAAAAGGGAAAAAATAGATCCAAGAAATTATAGACCTATCAGCCTGACCTCAATACCAGGAAAGATTCTGGAAAAGATAATCAAGCAACAAATTAGCGAACACCTAGAAATAAACAAAGTAATAGCCAAAAGCCAAAATGGGTTTGTCAAAAACAGATCATGCCAGACTAATCTTATTGCATTCTTTGATGAAATGACAAAATTAGTGGACCAGACGAATGTCGCCGATATAGTTTACTTGGATTTCAGTAAGGCATTTGATAAGATAGACCATAAGCTACTAGTAGATAAAGTAGAAGAATGTGGGTTGGACAGCATCACCATCAGATGGATTCGTAACTGGCTGACCAACCACACTCAATGTGTAGTCCTCAATGGAACTGCATCTACATAGAAGGAAGTATGCAGTGGAGTACTGCATGGCTCTGTTTTAGGCCCAGTACTCTTCAACATCTTCATCAATGATTTGGATGAGGGAATAAATGGGGAACTCATCAAATTTGCAGATGACACCAAGCCAACACTCCAGAAGATAGGCTAAAGATACAGAAGGATCTTGACAAACTTAAACATTGGGCACTATCTAATAAAATGAAATGCAATGGTGAAAAGAGTAAGGTTCTACAATTAGGCAAGAAAAACGAAATGCACAGGTATAGTATAGGTGGTACCTTGCTCAATAGTAGTAACTGTGAGAGGGATCTTGGAGCCCTGATGCCGTCTCCCCCAACCAGCCTCTCCCGGCCCAGCAGCCCCGAGGCCTGACCAACAGCAGTGCCCCCCGCCCCCTATACCCACGGGGACACCCCCAGCCTCCCTCCCACGCTGGGGTCCCCCCGCCCATGTCTGGAGGGGCCCCATCCAGCCTGTCATTCCGGAGGCTGCCAGTCGCGGGGAGCTTGGAGGGTGCCAGGCCGGGGCCTGTGGGAGTGTCCTCCATGGCGGCTTTTGCAGCGGCCACCATGGCTCACTTCCATGTGGGAACCGCCTCTGCCAAGGGAGCCGTGGCCGGTGCAGCGAGTGGCAGGGCCCGCCAGGTGGGCAAGACCCTAACGAACCTTGCTGCTGCTGGCAACGGTATGACCCTGCCCGGAGGGAACCATCCTGGGAATGTTTCTTTCTTCGCATGCTCTTGGTAAATGTGCCGGTTCCAACGACTTTCCAGCAATTGAAAATTGTTTCTCACATGGACAATTATATGTTCCGTGTTCTAGAGTCGGTAAACCAGACAATCTCTATATCTGCACAGACAATGGAACAACAAAAAATATTGTACACAAGCATTGTGTAATTTTCTTTCTTTTCCATTTAACCAGACTGGGCCACAGCAACGCGTGGCCGGGTACAGCTAGTATTAAAATAAAAATTTGTAAGTTTTTGTCTCTTTCTGTTTTGATTTGAGGGAGTGGAATGAGACAGGGAGAAAGACTCACAAACACACAAAAATTGGCTCTTTTGTGTATTCCTCTATTGTTTATTTGACTTTAGGATTTTTCTTTCCATCTAAATCAAGAAATTGTCTTAAATGGCAAGCTAAAATACCAGCAAGAAGTTGAATTTTTACCTCTATCAGCAAGGCCATTTATGACTCTTATTTATTTTAATTTACTACCTGAAAGTTACATTTAAGTATTTTGATCCAGCCGGATGATTTAAAGCTTTGAGGTATTAAACTTCTTCAGTTTCATATCATACCTTAAATACATCTTGCATCCCAGGCAATGAATTTGGCACAACTAAAGACCTTTGGCCAGTTTCTTACATGTTCTCAATCTACACTACACTGAACTCTTGGGACATAATTTAGTGCTCACTTGAGAATGGAAATTCAATCTTTTCGCTTTTTCTTTTAAAGATATGGTTAAAAGTATTATCAAACCTCCAATTAATATATACATATTTTCTTCAAACCCTGATTTGGTTTCATCAATAATATGTTTTGGAATCTTTTTAATGTAAAAAGTAAACACCAAATAACATTTTGAGATCTTGTTGCTGACATATAGAAGGAAGTTCTGATCCAAAATTATTTTATAAAAACATCTTAGAAGCAGTGAATCAAAAATGTTTCTCCCCACTACGTCTGAGTATAGTGCAAAATATTTCCAAGATGTATCTGTGTTAATGTCCATTGGGACTTTTTTACAGCAGAGAGCACACAATGTTTGAAGGAATTCATGAGTTACAACTGATGGAGCTAATGAGTTCTAATTTTCGAATCATATCCTCTTTTGAAACTTTTTAATCAATGTTAACCATTTGTATTACATATATATATAATTTGTCTCCTAAAAAAGTATCTTTGGGACAACCAAGACCTGGATGAGTGAGAATCTCCATAGACTGTAAATGGGAACAAATGCAAAGTTATACTGAGGAGAAAAGTGGTTTTTAGAAAAGAAGATAAACATCATATACCTGGGTAGGAAAATTTATCAGGGTCAGCATTTTCCACTTCAGCAAGTTTTAGTTTCACTGTTTTGATGTTTAAATTATAATTGGTCTAAAAATTGTATTTATAAAAGTACATTGCAGTGGCATGTTATTGTATTGCCTTTTGTTTTGGCCCCAGTATTCCACCCCCCACCACTGCACATAAAAGCTTTTTGTTGCTTTAAATGTACTGTCCAAACTTCATAAAATAGTCTACATATTTTTTTTTGATAAAAAGATGCCCCAATTCATGTGCAGATTATTGGATTTTGATAATTTAATTTAATTTATAATAATTAGCACAGGATTCAAAATTTTCCAGAAAACCCAACTGGCGATCGAAACTCAGTTTTATGTTAAGTACGGTACCTTATATTGTTTTCATTGTCTTATACAGGTGAAGTACAGATCCCAGATCCTGACGATACTTTGGGCCAAATGGATGGACATCTTAGACCCGTTCCAACACACAAAGGTATTAGAAATAATTTCATTTTGTAATGACTGTGTTGTTAAAATATAAGATCTGAATGTTTTATTTTTATTATCTACTATTACTATTACTTATTCATATAAAAATAATATACCTTGAGAAGTTCTATTTGTGTGGTTGCTAACAGTCAGCCCACACTTGATGCCACAATCAGTTTATTATACAGTGGTACCTTAGTACTCAACTGCTTTGAATCTCATCAGATTTGGTATTCAAATCTGGTATTCAAATTTTGTCTCAATAATCATCACTTGTTTGGTTCTCAATGCACAAGCTAGAAGTTGTCATTGTCAACTTCCTTTTCACCCACTACTTTATTCCTTATGGGGAAAATTGTTTGGTACTCATTGTTTTTGGTACTTATTGCATCTCCGGATGCCAATTAGTGATGAATGTCAAGGTACCACTGTAACTGAAAATTGCTGTGTGTTCAAAAAAGAATGGCATATCAAATAAAGCTACCGTATTTTTCGAAGCATAAGGCGCACCTTTTTCCCTCAAAAAAGAGGCTGAAAATCTGGCTGCGTCTTATATACTGAATACAGAATTTTTTACCTCCTGAAACCCTGCCCCCTTCACAAAAATGGCTGTACATAGCCTATAGGAGTGCTCCTGGGGGCTAGGGAGGGCAGAAATGAGTGAAAAACAGTTTTTGCTCAATTTTGCCCCCACCCCCCAGGAGCACTCTACAAGCCTCCTAAAGGCTATTCATGCTCTTTAAAAAAACATTTTTTGGGAGGTCTGCAGAGTACAAAAACTTTTTTAAAAAATTTGCCTCCTCAAAATCTTGGTGCGTCTTATACTCCGAAAAATACGTTATATTTCTTTATTTCAATAAGAGCTTTCAAGATATTTCTTATTTTGGTCATTGAATATGAATACTCAAACTCCATCCTAGACCAAGTCCTAAATGGTATTTTTCCCCCTGTGGCCTCATTTTCCAAAATATAGTTAATTAAAAAGTATTATCTTCTTAGAGGAAGAATTAAAGCAATATTTTTCCTTATATATTTCCCATCTTTTTTGTGAAAAGGGAGAAGCAGTTACCTCTGTTGTAGAAAGTAAATCAAGATCCCCCCCTCTACATGTCAGGGGACTTCAAGAGTTGAATTTTTTGGAATTGTGGGGAAGGGTTGTTGCCAGCAATGAAAGAAGCAAATCCTGGAAACTGGGGGAAAACGGGGGGATTTTTTTTTTTGCATCCAAGATAACTCATTGATTAGGATAATGTTGACTCTGAAGAACATTAGTTATAGCTTGGTTGAACATTGTTATGAATATGCCTTTTAGTTTTAAAGATGTTTCTAACTTAGTTTGTTTCAACCAATCTAGTATTTGAGGCCCCATAAACAGCAAGTAGCACCTTTCTTAATAAAAGACCATCAGAGTTTGCTGCTCTTCCTCGCAGTTATTGTCAATTAACTAATAATTTATGATGGCTGTCTCTAGAACAATAGCAACTTCAGTTAAACTACAGTTACATTGTGTTATGTCTTTCAAGAAAAGTATCTCTTACTCTGTTCAGTCAACCAATGGGTGGAAACTAATCAAGGAGAGAAGCAATTTAGAACTGAAGAGAAATTTCTTGACAGTTAGAACAATTAATCGGTGGAACAGCTTGCCTCCAGAAGTTGGGAATGCCCCAACACTGGAAGTCTTTAAGAAGATGTTGGATAGCCATTTGTCTGAAATGGTATAAGGTTTCCTGCCTAGGCAGGGGGTTGGACTAGAAGACCTCCAAGGTCCCTTCCAACTCTGCTATCGTATTGTATTGTAAACCACTTGCCCAACTGATCATCCAGATCACTTACTCCAGTGTAAATATCGCACTGGGATTTTCCCATGTCACTAATCAATAAATATTTTATATGTTGACAATCTGTACAAATCAGCCACTATTGAAATCCTGGGAATATTTATGGTTTTGGCAGTGAATCATACTTAAACATTATAGTGTTTGGGTTATTTTACATGAAGGAATAAAATAAATCCATAGGGTCGTGAATTTAGGTTATAATACTAGAAACCTCTACAGTAGTATCTGCATACTCATTTTCCATTATCTGGAATTTGAAATGTTTGAACTTTGTGTTCCTACACTATCTCTGACATGTATTGGCATTGTTCTAGCGTCTCAGAACTCAATTTAGCCCTTCTCTTTATGAGCTATTTTGAGCACATACTACAATTTGGAATGTTGTTCTATGGAAATTATGCTTGGCTATATGCCCGCCAACTTGCCCTCCCGTAGCATAATATACACTAACCGAGTTTAAAACCAATCTGCCAAGAATCTGAGCACTTTAGAGTAATGTGTAATGTATGTACATTTCGAAGCACATAATTTGAGGTTATTATTCATACAGCTCAATATTTATTTAGAAATTCTAGTAAAGATCTCTTGTTATTCATGTAGCTCAATATTTATTTAGAAATTCTGGTAAAGATCTCTTGTTTTGGAATACAATATTTTGTTGTTCAACTTGTTTGTTTCCAATACATAACTGTTAATTCAATGCATTCCATGTGTGGAATCTGAGAGTTAGATTAAATTCACATTTGGGCACCTGTTGTAATTTATATCCCTTCGTGAGTTTTATAGTCTGCTTTTTCTTTGGTAACTCATTAAATAGGTAAACAAACTATAAATACAAGAACAATATGTCAAGTTTGTAACAAGAACAACAACAAAAGAAGAAGGAAACTGAAACTGAATGCAGCAGACTGTGAAATTAAGTTTTGTGCGTGGAAGAATCATTGTGTCTGACTGTGAATATATACATTGACATACCTGCCCAGATAGAAAGGGGAATGATGAAATAGATATAGTAAGTGAAGGTGGCTTGATCTTGCCTAGCAGAATTGACTGACACATGCAGAGAAGTGAAGGTAGTTGTGTAATTATGAAGGAAAAGACTAAAATGTGCAACTATAGTTCTTGCTTAATGACCACAGTCGGGATTAGCAACTCCCTCGCTAAGTGGCGCAGTTGTTAGACAAAGCACCACATGACTGCACTGGACTTACCATTCACACTGCGGTTATTAAATGAATCACCTGCAGTTGTTAAGTGAGACGTAATATGACCACAACTTCCAGTTTTATGGCCGACTTCACAACTGACTGTGCCTATTGTAAGCTGGTTATGAAGCATGCAAATGGCTATCATTTGTGTAATGCTATTATGGTCATAATCTTTTGCAATTCCACAAAAGTTATGAGCAAGTTATCTCTCTGAGAGGCTACCATAATTGGGTGGTATATTGTATTTGGCATGGAAAGCTACAAGTTGTTTAGACTTGCTTAAAATTAATGGGCATTGTGTAATTGGGACACACCCTTTTTTCTTCAGTATTTAATATAAGTAGTGTCAAAATAGCGTGAGAATGTTTGGAATTTCAGCAAGTACTGCACCATTCAATTTGCTGCCCCTTCCCCTGCAACTATGTCAGAATTGTAATTTCTAGAACTCTGGATGAAATTTTTGGAATCAATACCCTGACTCATTTTGAAAACACCAAAATTGGGAAACTTACACTATACCTTTTAAATCACGTTACAGCTTTTCAAATTAATATTTCCACCACCCCATTAACTCAGGCATATGCACTGGATTGACATATATGTCAGTAGATTGACACAATTCTACTGTAGAGGAAGAAAAAAAAGCCTGAGTAAGTTTGATACAGAGAAATTAATTATTGATTATACATATTGTATATTAAAGAATAATCAGATATGTATCATACTAGTAAAGAAAAGGAATGTTGTTGGTCAAAATATTTATGAAACCAATTCAAGTATTGAATTAAACTTAAGCTTTTGTAAAAGAACTGTTTAACTAGTTCTACATACCCCAACAAAAGACATCCCTTTCTCATGCTACATGAGAAAGCTCAACGGATTTCAAAATACATTTAGGTAAGGAAATGGAAATTGAGATTGTCCGCCCTTAAATAAATAATGAGTCTAACATCTAAGCTTTGGAATGCTTCTAGAATAGCTTCTTGGATTTCAGACAATCAAAGTTCATAGTCAAACTAAAAGCTGTTGTAACACAACTATATTTGATGCTCACTTCTTACCAAAAGTTAATATTCCACAGAAATATAACTTATGTTTAACAATATTTTGTGTTGTTTCAGTTCAGGTATTAAATGTAACTTTAATGTATTCTTCCTCTGTATATATTTAAATCATGAAATTATCTTATGTCTGTTAATTCATATTCTGAATTACTTTTTTACAAAAAAAATTCTATATTTTGTATTATAATAGTACAAAATAAGAAATTCTGAAATAGCATGGCCAGTAATTATTAAGTTGCATTGATTTGTTTAACATTATACCTGGGATAATCCAAAATACTGGTAAAATGTAAATAAATTTATATCTCAACTATTTAAGGGGTTGCTTTTTAGATAATATGATACGCTACAAATTTCATCTGATCAAATTGTCAATACAAGCTTGCATTTAGATCTGAGAGCTTTTAGTATATACTAGTATGTCTATTATGCTATTTGGTTTACATACATTTTTTTAAAAAAATCATAATTGAAACTTGTAGTGATCTTAACTAATTCTGAAGAAAGCTAAACAGTACTGGGTTTAGTTAATACTTGGAAGACATACTAAAATTTCCAGAAGGGCATTGCCCTTGCCTTTTTCCAAGGGCTGAGAGAAAGTGACTGGCCCAAGATCACTCAGCAGCCTTCATGCCTAAAACTCACAGTCTCCCAATTTCTAGCCTGGGCTCTTAGCCTAGTGGTGGGATTCAATTTTTTTTAGTACCAGTTCTGTGTGTGTGGCTTGGTGGGTGTGTCAGGGGAAGGATAGTGTAAAATCTCCATTCTCACCAGTTCCGGTATGGTGCTCTGGAGAGCCCACCCGCCCATACTCCTTACCTGTATTTGAGCTGTTCGGGCCTTACGCACACAGAGTGTATGGCGCCTATGCTCCGCTCTACTGAGCAGCTGGAGCATCGCGAGCGGTAAGTACACATGTGCGCGCTGTGCGCGTGCTGCACACATTCATGTGGTGGACGCCCGGCCCCGTAGCACCGTACCAGTTGCACCGAAATCCAGAGCCCACCACTGATTCCCACCCCACTTCAGGGGAAGGTTACTGCAAAATCCCCATTTCCTCCCGATCAGCTGGGACTCAAGAGGCAGAGAATAGATGGGGGTGGGGCCAGTCAGCAGTGGTATTTACCGGTTCTCCGAACTACTCAAACTTTCCGCTACCAGTTCTCCAGAACTGGTCAGAACCTGCTGAATACCACCTCTGTCTTAGCCACTACCCCAAGCAAACTGTTCGAGAAAAGTCTCTACCTACTATAAGTTTATTTCAGAAGTAAAATTGAGTTTATAAATGTAATTCAATGTTCTGTCTCTTTTTGGTTTTTCAGAAGTGAACAAACATCAAGATAGCCCCTGGGGCATCAATTTATTTGAGATGAATTAAATATGACATTAATTTAATGATTGTAATTAATCTGATTCAGTATGGATCAACAGCTACTACAGAAGGGCCAGAGCAAATTAGAATAATTTCCTTCCTGGGGCTAAGAGTTTTTTTTTTACAATGTGTGTTTAGTTTTGCACTTTGTAGTGCAGATATACTATATATGTAGCAATATCTAAGAGCACTTTTTAATTAATTTCATAAACATACATGATCAAATTCACCTCATCTTTAGAATCAAGTTTGTATATTCACTAATGAAGCATTGCTTCTTGTCAGTTGATATTTGGGAATAGGGGATCCAGCCATTATTCCCCTGTCATGGTCGGATCACTCACTTCTCCGGCTGGACTTCCCTGGTGCTACCCCCCGCCGCGAGGAGGCGGAACTGGAATGTATTAGATGGTTCCGCCCCAAGCGCCTGATGGAACCAGATAGGTTCCAGACGGAGCTTGGGCCACCTCCTGTGGACCTGACCCGCCCCCGAGTGGAGGACCTGGTAGACGCATGGAATAGTGCGACTACCGGGGCCCTAGACCGGGTGGCGCCTTTGCGGCCTCTCCTGCGGCGACGAACCACCCTGGCCCCTTGGTTTACCGAGGAGCTAAGGGTGATGAAACGTCACAAGAGACGCCTAGAGAGTCGTTGGAGATCCTCCCGTTCCGAATTTGACCGAGCACAGGCACAAGCCTATTTGAGGACGTACCTCGTGGCATTAAGAGCGGCCAAACGTCAACATTGCGCCGCTCTTATTGCGTCCGCAGATAACCGCCCTGCCGCCCTGTTTCGGGTGACTCGCTCCCTCTTGTTTGAGAGACCGCGGGAAGCCCCTTTACAGGGCAGAGCAGAGGAGTTTGGGAAATATCTACAGGACAAAGTCGCGACCCACCACATGTTTATTTGACCCGTGTCCCTCCTGGCTTGTACTGGCATCCTGGGAGGTTACGCGCGACTGGCTCCTGGGCCTAGTGAACGCCTCGTTGGGTGAGGGGTCTCTACCGGCTGCCTTGAAAGAGGCGGTGGTGAGGCCCCTGCTCAAGAAGCCTTCCCTGGACCCAACGGACCTAGTCAATTATCGTCCAGTCTCCAACCTTCCTTTCTTAGCGAAGGTTGTAGAGAGTGTGGTGGTACAGCAGTTCCCACGTCACCTGGAGGAAAATGATTATCTAGACCCGCGCCAGTCCGGCTTCCGACCCGGGCACAGCACGGAGACGGCCTTGGTCGCATTGGTTGATGATCTCTGGAGGGCCAGAGATAGGGGTTGTTCCTCTATCCTGGTCCTATTAGATCTCTCGGCGACGTTCGATACCATCGACCATGGTATCCTGTTGCACCGGCTAGAGGGGTTGGGAGTCAGGGGCACCGTTTTACGGTGGTTTGGCTCCTACCTCTCTGACCGGACGCAACGTGTGTTGGCAGGGGAGCAGAGATCGACCCGGAGGCCACTCACATGTGGAGTGCCACAGGGATCGGTGCTCTCGCCTCTCCTGTTCAACACATACATGAAACCGCTGGGCGAGATCATCTGTGGTTTTGGGGTGGGATATCATCTGTATGCTGATGATACTCAGCTATACATTTCCACCCCGAACCACCCCAATGAGGCTGTCGAAATGATGTCCCGGTGTTTGGAGGCCGTACGGGTCTGGATGGATGGCAACCGACTAAAACTCAACCCTTCCAAGACGGAGTGGCTGTGGCTTCCGGCCTCCCGGTTCAACCAGGTGCTTCCATCTCTGGCCATTGGGGGCGTGCAACTAGCCCCCATGGAACAGGTGCGCAATTTGGGCGTCCTCCTAGATGCCCGGCTGTCCATGGATGACCATGTAACAGCCGTGGCAAGGGGGGCGTTCCATCAGGTCCGCCTGATGCGCCAATTGCGCCCCTTATTGGACCGGGATGCCCTACGCACAGTCACCCATGCGCTAGTGACGTCTCGCCTGGACTACTGCAATGCTCTCTACATGGGGCTTCCCTTGAGATGCACTCGGAGACTACAGTTGGTCCAGAACGTGGCCGCGCGGGTGATTATGGGGAGGACTAGATACTCCCCTGTAACACCTCTCCTGCGCGAGCTGCACTGGCTTCCTGTGGTCTACCGAGTGCGTTTCAAGGTTTTGATTATGATCTTTAAAGCGCTTCATGGCACAGGGCCTAGTTACATGCAGGATCGCATCCTGCCCCACACATCCCTACGACCAATTCGCTCACACAGAGAGGGACTTCTCCGGGTGCCGTCCGCCAAACAGTGTCGGGGGGCGACACCCAGGAGCAGAGCCTTCTCTGTGATGGGCCCAGCCCTGTGGAATGACCTCCCCCGTGACATCAGGATTACTTCCGATCTCCGCTCCTTCCGTGTACAGCTGAAGACCCACCTCTTTCAATTATCTGGCCTGGCTCAACCGTAATTTTTCTCACTCCTCCTGACTGTCTTTTTAAATTTTAAATTTTAATTGTACATTGGGTTTCTTACAATTGGGGTATTTTAATGGTGATTTTTAACTGTCTAAATGTTGTAATTTGTTACCTCCTCCGTGCATGTGTGTCTTTGTATATATGTATGTTTATGTGTTTGTACACATGTTTTATGTTCTATATGCCCCATTGTACGCCGCCCCGAGTCCTGCCTGGAAAGGGAGCGGCTAATAAATTCAAATTATTATTATTATTATTATTATTATTATTATTATTATTATTATTATTATTATTATTATTATTATTATTATTATTATTATTTAACATATAACAGTGGTGTGAATGAACAAACTTGACTAAAAGTATATTTATTTATTTATCAAATTTATATTTGTGGTATGCTCCACAGTCTTAAAATTCAACATGAAATTGTTGCTTTACTGGAAGAAATAGGGAGATGGGGAGGAGGGAGGAAAATTTCTAATGCTCTCTGCCAGCTTCCCACAAGCAAACTTGATGGGAAAGCCAACAGGATGATAGAGGTCACTCCCACTCCTACCAATTTTTGGTAATTCTGTTTCTCTGTTTTGGTAAGGAAGTATCTCTGAAATGGTGATCCAGCAGTGCACAGGTTTCTAGTCTTTTATAACGTTCTTATCACTCTTATACTTATGACTTTAGTCAAAACTGAGTATTACAATGTAGAGTATAAACCAAACTTTTAAAGAAAGTTATATCAAGTAGGAAACCTACCTCTGTCTGTCTGGAGCAGTGGTGGGTTTCAAAAATTTTAGAATGTCTTCTGTAAGTGTGGCCTGTTTTGTGGGAGTGGCTCGGTGGTCATGTGACCAGGTGGGGGTGGCTTGGCAGTCATGTGACTGGATGGGCAATGCCAACTTGGAAAATGTGGTGAAACTCACTTAACAATGCTCTTGCTTAGCAACCAAAATTTTGGGCTCAATTGTGGTAATAAATTCTCTTTCTTTCTTTCTTTCTTTCTTTCTTTCTTTCTTTCTTTCTTTCTTTCTTTCTTTCTTTCTACCTTTCTTTCTACCTTTCTTTCTACCTTTCTTTCTCTTTCCTTTTTCTTTCTCTCTCTTTCTCTTTCTCTTTTTGTCTCTATTTTTTCTCTATCTCCCTCCATTCCTTCCTTTCTTGTGAGTATCTCTCCCACTTTCTTTCTTTCTCTCTTCCCTCCCTCCTTCCTCCCTTCTTTCTCTCTTTCTCTCTTTCTTTCCCTCTTTCTCTTTCTCTCTCTCTTTCTTTCTAAATCACTCTAAGGTTTGATGAAAGCAGTCACAAGTTTAGAGTGAAATAAGTCTTTTTCCAAAACTTAAACCAGGATTTCAACAAAAACCTCTAGGTCAGTATCAAGCTCAGGTTTTGACTTTTATCCAGAGCCCACCAGCTTCAAAAGTTTGGGACAGACCAAGTCTCTCCAGCTTAGATTTCCCAAATAGCCCTGGCAATCAGGAAACCATGGGTGTGTGCCACCTCTGAACCCTCAGTCACCCTTGATACTTCAAGAGGACTTATTGATGCTCAACTATCATGGGCTTTGGGAGAGTGGCCACCACAAGGGATGGAAGGCAGGCAAGGCTAGGAGGCATTAGAAAGGAAGGCTAGGATAAGGGATGTCTATGGGGAGTCTTGGTCATCCAGGATGTCTCAAAGATTCTTGTTTTCCCAAGAGGCAGCTGGACATTCTGCTTTTTCTTCGAAGACCTTTCACTTCTCCTCCAAGAAGCTTTTTCAGCTCCTCCAGAAGCTTCCTCAGAGCTGAAGAAGCTTCCTGGAGGAGAAGCAAAACAACAAGAAAAACCAGAAAATCCAGTTGCCTCTTGGAGGAAAAAAAGGACCTTTGGGAGAAATGGATGAGGGCATCTGGTCCTAGCCTGTACCCCTTGTGTATGGGCATCCATCCCAAGGAAGGACTCAACCCGGCTTCAAAAAGGGCCCATGCTCCACAGCCAGCCAATCTGCCAAAGCGTGGAGGTGGGCAGGGGGGGCACGCATGTCCTGTGTTCAAGACCAATCACGCCCAAGTTCCCCCAACGTAGTGCCCGCGGGGTGGTGGTGGTAGGTGGGTGGGCAAGGGATAAAAGTTGCAGGTATGTTGTCCCCCCTCCCCCGCAAAAAGCATCCCGCCTTCCCATCGGGCAGTTTCTTCAACCCTTGACTGTGCTGCGCTTTTGCAAAACAAGCGCAGCGCCTGGGGCGGCGGCAATCCGAGCGGCAGCGGCGACGGCTGGAAAAGCCGAACGCCAAATTCCCCGGCCTGCAGCAGATTGGGAGAGATGTTGGAGATGCTGGAGGTCGAGTTGGGAGGATTGGAGGTCGATAGGACTGGATAGGACTGGATAGGACTGGAGCAGGAAGGACTGGAGGCCGGTAGGAGCGGCGTTGGGGCTTGTAATGGTTTGGCTGGAGTGCTTAGAACATGGATGCAGGCCTAGGCAAGACCTAAATGCCGAAGGCCTGGTAGGAGAAGGGCTGCGTTCCAGGAGGCTGCTTGGAGGCTGGGGGGGAGGCTTGCTGGGAACTGGCAAGCTTGTTGGGAATTGGAGGAGGTTTAACATCAGACTTGGCAGGGGAGTTTTTTACCCCCTGCCAGCCACCTCCTTGACTGTTCCGTTTACCCCCTCCTGCTGACTTTTGGAGTAACAACTGCCCCTGTTTTTCATCCGTGCGCGCCCTGGAGGTTTTTTTTTTTTACCTCCCTATCTTCATCTGACTGACCATCTGCCCCTTGCCCATTATCAAGCAAAAATCCATCTACCCCTCGCCATCCACCATTGACCACCCACTAGCCCCCACTTACTGACCGGCACCTGACCATCTTATTATCATCACTACCCCCCCCCCATCTTGGACTGGACGATTCTCTTTGCACTGGAACCCGGCTTTTTCAATTTTATTGGACTATGGCGTATGACCACACCATCTGCAGCACAGAGCCTAGGCCCTGATCAATTTTTAACAGCATATGTACTCTAGGCTAGACCTAATCCTACTGCGGGAATCCCCCCTCTCGCAGGTGTGGCCCTCCGCCCTTCAAGGGCCCACCTTGATGACGGATTCATTAATCCCGAGAGGTGGAGGAAGCGGAGACTTAGGGGTTTTTTAGTTAAATGTTTTTTAAATTCTTTTAGGGGTTTAGGGGTTGGGGGTGGGTGGGTCAGATCAGGAGCGATGACAGAAGGAGCAGAGAGGAGGAGGGGGGGAGAGGATTTCATTCCTATACAGGGCTCCTTGATTCCAACAGTCGTAGGGAGGGGCAGATACGAGGACAGATTAACAACTCGCAGTCGGTTGGGAGACCGTGGATGCTGGTTACACCCGGTCGCTTGTACCAACCCCCGCGTTCTAGGTGGTCAGGATCTGCAGGCCCAGGGCCTGAGGCTGTTGTTATGCAATGCGAGGTCCGTTGTCAATAAGGCCCCCCTCATTCATGATCTAATTTTGGAGGGGGAGCCGGACCTCGCGGGAATGACGGAAACCTGGTTGGGCCACGAGGGAGGGTTACCCCTCGTGGAAATGTGCCCACCAGGTTACCAAGCATTTCACCAGCCCTGGCCCGGGGAAGGGGCGGTGGGGTAGCAGTGATTATCCGGGAGGACTTAGAGCCGAGGGAGTCCACTGTGCCACAGACGTCCGGATGTGAATCCCTTGTTGTGAAATGGGGCCCTGGGAGGCAGTTGGGCCTGCTGATAGTATACCTGGCTCCCCGCCATACATCAGCGACCCTGCCTGAGCTCCTCGAGCTGATCTCATCGGTGGCGGTTGAGACCCCCAAACTTTTAGTGATGGGGGTTTTAACCTGCTGTCGGTGGGAGAAGCATCAGAGGGGGTTCGGGAGTTCATGGCTTCCATGATAGCCATGGACCTGACTCAAATGATTCAGGGCCCAGTCACACCTTGGACCTTGTTTTTGTCTCTCGCCAGTGGTTGAGTGATCTGGGAGGAGTGAATTTAACCATCACTCCTCTGTCATGGTCAGATCACTCACTCCTCCGTCTTGACTTCCCTGGTGCTACCCCTCGCTGCGGGGAGGCGGAACCGGAAAACACTAGATGGTTCCGCCCCAGGCGCTTGATGGAACCAGACAGGTTCCAGACGGAGCTTGGGCCACCTCCTGCAGCCCTGACCCGCCCTTGGGTAGAGGACCTGGTGGCCACATGGAATAATGCGACTACCGGGGCCTTGAACCGGGTGGCGCCTTTGCGGCCTCTCCGGCGGCAACGATCCACCCTGGCTCCTTGGTTCACTGAGGAGCTAAGGGTGATGAAGCGCCGCAAGAGATGCCTAGAGAGTCGTTGGAGATCCTCCCGATCCGAATTTGACCGAGCACAGGTACGAGCCCATTTAAGGACGTACCTAGTGGCATTGAGAACGGCCAAACGTCAATATTGTGCCGCTCTCATTGCATCCGCAGAGAACCGGCCTGCCGCCCTGTTTCGGGTGTCCCGCTCCCTTCTGTTTCAGAGGCCGCGGGAGGCCCCTTTACAGGGTAGGGCAGAGGAGTTTGGGAAATATCTGCAGGATAAAGTCGCTCAAATCCGGAAGGATTGGGTCCCCTTCAGTGGCCCAGTCGAGACGCCAGTGGCGAGTCTTGAGAAACCTTTTTGGGAGGAGTTTGACTTGGTTGTCATCGAGGATTTGGACAGATTGCGTGGACGACTGCGACCTACCACATGTTTGCTGGACCCGTGTCCCTCCTGGCTTGTACTGGCATGCTGGGAGGTTACACGCGACTGGCTCCTGGGCCTAGTGAACGCTTCGTTGGGTGAGGGGTCTCTCCCGGCCGCCTTGAAAGAGGCGGTGGTGAGACCCTTGCTCAAGAAGCCTTCCCTGGACCCTATGGAGCTGGCCAATTATCGTCCTGTCTCCAACCTTCCCTTTTTGGCGAAGGTTGTAGAGAGTGTGGTGGCTTCTCAGTTTCCACGACATCTGGAGGAGAATGATTATCTAGACCCGCGCCAGTCCGGCTTTCGCCCTGGGCACAGCACAGAGACGGCCTTGGTCGCGTTGGTAGATGATCTCTGGAGGGCCAGAGATAGGGGCTGTTCCTCTATCCTGGTCCTATTAGACCTCTCGGCGGCTTTTGATACCATCGACCATGGTATCCTGTTGCACCGACTGGAGGGGTTGGGGGTCCGGGGCACCGTTTTGCGGTGGTTCGGCTCCTACCTCTCCGGCCGGACGCAACGTGTGTTGGCAGGGGAGCAGAGGTCGACCCTAAGCCCCCTTACTTGTGGGGTGCCACAGGGGTCGGTCCTCTCGCCACTCCTGTTCAACACATACATGAAGCCGCTGGGTGAGATCATCCGTGGTTTCGGGGTGGGATATCATCTGTACGCTGATGATACTCAGCTGTACATTTCCACCCCGAACCACCCCAACGAGGCCGTCGAAGTGATGTCCCGGTGTGTGGAAGCCGTACGGGTCTGGATGGATGACAACCGACTCAGGCTCAACCCTTCCAAGATGGAGTGGCTGTGGGTTCCGGCTCCCTGGTTCAACCAGATAATTCCATCTCTGGCCATTGGGGGCATTCAATTCGCCCCTGTGGAGCGGGCGCGCAATTTGGACATCCTCCTGGATGCCAGGCTGTCCATGGATGAACATGTGACAGCCGTGGCCAGGGGGGCGTTCCACCAGGTTCACCTGGTGCGCCAATTGCGCCCCCTATTGGACCGGGACGCCCTACGCACAGTCACCCATGCGCTGGTGACGTCTCGCCTGGACTACTGTAACGCTCTCTACATGGGGCTTCCCTTGAAATGCACTCGGAGACTGCAGTTGGTCCAGAATGCGGCCGCGCGGGTGATTATGGGGAGTACTAAGTACTCCCATGTGACACCTCTCCTACGCGAGCTGCACTGGCTTCCTGTGGTCTATCGAGTGCGTTTCAAGGTCTTGATTACGATCTTTAAAGCGCTCCATGGCTCAGGACCTAGTTACCTGCGGGATCGTATTCTGCCCCATATATCCCTACGACCCATCCGCTCGCACAGAGAGGGACTTCTCCAGGTGCCGTCCACCAGACAGTGCCATGGGGCGGCGCCTAGGAGCAGAGCCTTCTCTGTGGCGGGCCCAGCCCTGTGGAATGACCTTCCCCCGGATATTAGGACCACTACTGACCTCCGCTCCTTCCGTGTTAAGCTCAAGACCCACCTTTTCCAAATAGCTGGCCTGGCTCAACCATAACTTCGTAACGCTCCTGATGGGTTTTTTAATTTAGTAATTTTATTTAAGGGGATTTTAAATTGTGTTTTTAATTGTCTTTCACTTATAAGTCAACTCTCCTCCATGCACATATGTATATGTCTCTGTTCTTTTTGTATATATGTTTGTCTTATGTGTATTTTTATCCGTTTTGATTGTACGCCGCCCCGAGTCCTTCGGGAGAGGGTTGCGGCTAATCAAATAAAATTATTATTATTATTATTATTAAGCCTGCCCTCAACTGAAAGTGGGTGTGTGGGCAGCCGCCATTGTTACTCAAGTTGTTGCTGAGCTCCTGAAGAGCCATGCTCATGCTGGCGATCCAGAGGGCAGGGAGAAGAAATTTCTCTTCTGCCTTACGACCTCCTCTCCTCCTCCTTTACCCAAAGTGAGATGCAGCTAGCAGAGAAATCCCCGCGGTGGCCCAAGGCCAAGGTGCCCCATTTTAAAGTTGAGCCCCTTTTCTGTGCCAAGTGGGAAGGGAGCCTAAGCAAAGGAGGAGGGGGAGAGCCGGGCAGAGGAAGGGAGAAATCCTAGCGAGGGATGCCACCAACTATAAGCCAGTTGATCAGGGCGGCATGCTGCCACACTTTGCAGGTGCCGGAGCCCCACGTGGACCTCTTATGGGATATTGGGCAAACTGGTTCTGGGAATCCCCCCAAAAAAGACCGACCACCCGTTGCTCTGGTTCCTGCAGCTTTTTCTGGGGTTTCTTTTAAAAAACGCCTCTCCAGATGATATTGAAAACCTGCGAGGTTGCTTTGAGAGGGGGACAGACAGGCAGCATCATTCAAGATCATCTGGAGAGGTGTTTTTTAAAAGAACCCCCCCGAAAAAGCCACAAGATCTGGAGAGATGGGCAGGCGGTCTTTTTTTGGGTGGGAGGGGAAATCCCCAGAACCAGGTTTCCCAGCACCATGAAGAGGTCCGTGTGGCGCTCCAGTGCCTGTAATGTGTGGCACGAGGGGACAGAAGCCCCTGGACCCAGCAGGGAGCGTAAGCAAAGGAGGTGGAGAGCTGGGCGGAGCAAGGGGGAAACTACTGCTACTGGTGGAGCTGCGTTGCCCCGCTGGTTTCGGGGACTTCTGCCCCTCGTGCTGTGCTTTGCAACCGCCAGAGCAAGAGGTCTGTGTAGGGCTCTGGTGGTTGCAAAGCACAGCATGAGGGACAGAAGTCCCCGAAACCAGCGGGGCAACGCAGCTCCACCAGTAGCAGTAGTTCCCTTTTTCATCCATCCAGCTCTTTGCCTCCTCCTCTGGAGAGGCTTTTTAAAAAAGAAACCTCTGAAGAAGCTGCAGAATCTGGAGAGGCGGGCAGGTGGTATTTTTTTTGGGGGGGGGGAAATCACCAGAATCAGGTTGCCCAGTGCCCTGAAGAGGTCCACATGGGGCTGCAAAGTGTGGTACGAGGGCCAGAAGTCCCCGAACCCAGCAGGGCAATGCAGCTCCAGCATTTTCCCCCTTCTTCCGCCCAGCTCACTCGCCTTTCACCCAGAGGCTCTGCCAGCGGGGTGCCTGCCATTTCACTTTCCGAGAGAAGCTCGGGAGAGACATGCAAACGGCCACAACTCAAGGCTCCCGAGGAGGATGCTGGACCCCAGTGGTGGCGGTGGCGCCTGCTGCTGCTCCTTCTGCTGCTCCAGGGGGCTGAAGGGAACAGGCAGGCTGCCACAGCTCCACTGAGAAGACATTTCTGAGAAGAGAAAATTATCCAGTCCGGCTGCACCTGAGCTGGTGGAGCACCTGTGCGATCGGAGCAACTGTGTGGCTCACCTGAACTGGTTGTCTCCCTGGCGACGGGCGGGCAGTTGTGGATGCTCCACCAGCTTGGGTGCAGCCGGACCGGAGCCCTTTCTCTTCTCAGAAATGTCTTCTCAGGGGAGCTGTGGCAGCCTGCCTGTCCCTTTCAGGTACTTCAACCCCCAGGAGGGAGGGGGCCAGGGGGGGCATAAAGGGAGCTCCTTTTGAATGGAGGGGGAAAAGTTCGGCTTCTCTCTGCCATTTAAAGGCTGCAGCAGGGAGAATCCCAACTTTTTTCCTGTCCCTCCATTCAGAGCGGAACTGCTCCAGCCTCTCTCACACACACACGTTGCCCAGTAACCCTAACCTTTGCGCTCTTCTGCGCACTCTCCTCGGCTTCTTGTGACTGCAATAGATGTCCAGAAGTGGCTTTTAGGGCTAATGGGGCTTGGGTTTCCAGCCTAACAGCCCCCGCTGCCTCTGGATGTCTATTGCAGTCGCGAAGAGCCGAGGATAGTGCGGAGAAGAACGCGAAGGATTTTGGCGCTCCGGGAAGCCACAAAAGCGGCTGGGAGAGGCACGTGGCTTGGTTTAGCCTCCCTGGACATCGCAGCAGCAGCCCCAAGCACGCCGATCTTGGCGTTTTTCGCATCGGGGCATGCTGCAAGAGGGAGGGAGTGAAGACCTTTTCCAGATTGCTGGTGGGGGAGGTGCGGGCCCATCACACATGCACAGCAAAGCAAGTCCTGGGAACTCCTTTTTTAAAAAAAAATTATTTTATTTTTTTAAAATTTTGTTTACAAACATGTAAAATACACATACACAAAATTTAGACGTACACCACATTTGTACAATATAATACGAACAGGAGCTTCCTGTTCGTTCTAATAGCAATTGCCAATCGATATCGCTCACCTTATATTATTTCCCCCTTCTATTATATTTCATTTGTATTTCACCATTCTTAACCCTCTTATCTTACTCCTCTGTCTGCTATATTGGCTGATTACCTCTAGTAAGGTTAAACCACTTGGATACATATGTATGTGCTAATTCTCCTTAACTACTACTTTTGGGCTTTGTTGTCGTCCTTCATTGATCCTTGTTTCTTTCCTCCATCCACCTATACCATATATCCCATATCTGGTAGTATTCTGTTTCTTCTTTTCCCTGGATTTCTTTTGTTAATTTGTCCATTTCAGCACAGTCCATAACCTTTCTTATTATTTCATCTTTGCTTGGAATTAATTTCTTTTTCCATTTCTGGGCAAAAGCAATCCTTGCTGCCGTAATTAAATGTAATATTAAATACTGAATTTCTTTCTTATATTTCACAGTCATTATTCCTAATTTAAAAAACTTCAGGTTTCCTTTCTATTTTAACACCCATTATTACCTCTAGTCACTTTTTGATCTTTTTCCAAAAATTTTTAGCCTCCTCACAGATCCACCATAAGTGGTACCGTGTTTTCCCGAAAATACGCCAGGGGCTTATTTTCTTTTGCCCCACGAAATATGCCCTTGGGTTTATTATCAGGGAGGGCTTATTGTTTTGGGGCTGCCGGGCGGCTGCTCCCTTGTGAACTGGCTCCCGAAGAGCCGGGCACAGCCTCAGCGGCGAAGCAGCCATGAGGTAACCATGCTCACGAGCAGCCGCCCGGCAAATCCCCTGTCCAGCCGGGAAGAGCGCCATTCACTGACCTAGGGGGTAATCCCTAAGGTGCCAAGCCATGTGGCGCTCTGCCCGCCCTTCAGCTCCCGCGGCTTTGCACATTCGGGATACCCCCTAGGTCAGTGCATGGAGCTCTGCCCGGCTGGAGAAGTGGGTTGCGCGAGCGCCTGTTCCGCCTGCAGCTTCACCAAGCACTTGCGCAGCTCTCCCAGGCCACCGCCGCTGGCTGCTGCTGCCCGCCACCGCCCGCCGCCGCCCTGTTCTGCTCCGCGCATAACTTCCAAATCCAAAAATCGGGGCCGAGTGTTCTAGCATCGGCCGCTCTAGGACTGCTCTCTATGGTGGGCCGGCTGCTGGAAGACTCTGTCCGGAAGACTCTCTGTCCGGCAGCCAGCCCACCATAGAGAGCACTTGGATACATATGTATGTGCTAATTCTCCTTAACTACTACTTTTGGGCTTTGTTGTCGTCCTTCATTGATCCTTGTTTCTTTCCTCCATCCACCTATACCATATATCCCATATCTGGTAGTATTCTGTTTCTTCTTTTCCCTGGATTTCTTTTGTTAATTTGTCCATTTCAGCACAGTCCATAACCACTCCTAGAGCGGCCGATGCTAGAACACTCGGCCCCGATTTTTGGATTTGGAAGTTATGCGTGGAGCGGAACGGGGCGGCGGCGGGCGGTGGCGGGCAGCAGCAGCCAGCGGCGGTGGCCTGGGAGAGCTGCGCAAGTGCTTGGTGAAGCTGCAGGCAGAACAGGTGCTCGCGCAACCCACTTCTCCAGCCGGGCAGAGCTCCATGCACTGACCTAGGGGGTATCCCGAATGTGCAAAGCCGCGGGAGCTGGAGGGCGGGCAGAGCGCCACATGGCTTGGCACCTTAGGGATACCCCCTAGGTCAGTGAATGGCGCTCTTTCCGGCTGGAGAGGGGATTTGCCGGGCGGCTGCTCGTGAGCATGGTTACCTCATGGCTGCTTCGCCGCTGAGGCTGTGCCTGGCTCTTCGGGAGCCAGTTCACAAGGGAGCAGCCGCCCGGCAACTCTCCCCTTCGGCCAGGCAGAACGCCACTCCGCAACCTAGCGGTATCCCGAAGGCGGAAAGCAACGTGAGCGCTCCCCCCGGCTCCTGCGACTTGCCGCTTTCGGAATAACGCTAGGTCAGTGAGCGGTGCTCTGCCTGGCCGGAGGGGGGGGGGTTATTTTCAGGGGTGGGCTTATATTTTTGCCCACGCGAAAAATGTGGCATGGGTTTAGTTTCGGGACAGGTTGTATTTTCGGGGAAACACGGTAGTATGAAACATGTATTGATTCACATTTCCAGCATTTTGGGGAGGTATTTGTTGAGATTTTAGCTAACCTAGTTGGTGCCAGGTGCCATCTGTAAAATATTTTGTACTGATCTTCCTTGTATGCAACTGATAGTGTCATTTTTAAGTTTGTTCCCCAAAATTTTTCGCATTTATCCAACTCAATATTATAGCCAAAGTTCTGTGCCCATTTTATCATTTGTTATCTCACGATTTCCTCTTCCATTTTATGCTTCAGGGTAAATTTATATATTCTCCCTGTCATCTTTCTATCCAAGCTATGAATTATTTTATCCAATTCATGTGGTTCTGTTTCGATGTCATATATTTTAGTATCATTATTGTGTTTAGTTTTGATTTGCAAGTAGGTTAGCCAGTCAACTTTCATGTTTTGTTCTGCCAATTCTTCAATTGTTTTTAAATTTCCCTGTCCATCAATTATGTCTCTGTATCTTAGCATTTTATTTATATCTATAAAATTTGGATGAATCGTCCTTTCTGTCAGTAATAGCTAATTCGGGATTTTCACATAGTGGATTTTTTTTATTTTGAGCCAATTTTGCAATAGCGCTCTTCTAAATAAATGTTTTTGAAAGTATTTGTGCGTTTTATTTTCATCATCCCATAGGAATGTACACCAACCTGCTTGCAAATCATGGCCTTCTAAGGTCAAAATTATTTTATTCTTTAGCTCTATCCAATCTTTCACCCATGTTATTGTTACTGCTAATGTGTATAATTCCCAATTTGGTAAGGCTAAGCCTCCCCACTCCTTGCTATCTTGCATTGACTTTAGTTTAATCCTCGCTTTTCGTCCTTGCCAAATGAACCTAGCAGTTATTTTGTTTAATTCTTGAAATAAAGTTTTACCTGGGTTAATAGGTGTGGCTTGCAACAAGAATAAGATTCCTGGTAAAATATTCATTTTGACTGTGGCTATACGTCCCATTAGTGATAGCTGAATATTTTTCCAGCTTTCTAAGTCTTTCTTTATTTGTGTCACTAGTTTATTATAATTATCGTCCTTAATTGTGGAACATTTTGCAGACACCCAGATCCCCAAATATTTAACTTTCTTAATTATTTGCATTCTAGTTGTTAATTCCAGTTCCTCTTCTTGCTTTTTTGTCATATTCTTGGTTATCATTTTTGTTTTGCCTTTATTGATTTTTAATCCTGCCACTTCGCCATATTCTTCTAATTTTTTAATTAATTTCAGACTGGATTCTAATGGATCTTCTAGAACAAATATTAAGTCATTGGCATAAACTTGGGCCTTATATTCGTTTTTGAGTCTCAAACCTTTTATTCCCTGGTCCTTCTTAATTTCATTTAATAAAATTTCCAGGGTTAATATAAACAGCAAAGGAGACTCCCTTTTTTATTTCGATCTTCTCTGTTAGTTCCCCGTTCATCAGAACTTTGGCTGTCTGTCTGTTATAAAGTTTTTCTATCATTTTTGTAAATTTTCCTCCGAATTTCATCCTGTCTTAATAGTGTTATTATAAATTTCCAAATTACATTGTCGAATGCTTTTTGTGCATCAAGGAAACCCAGTACCATTTGTTTTTCTGGATGCGCCTCGTAATATTCTATTATGTCTAGGATGACTCTTGTATTATTTTTAATGTGTCTGTGAGGTAAAAATCCATTTTGGTCTGGGTGTATTCGTTCATTTAAAACCTGTTTAATTCTTTCTTCCATAATTGCTGCAAATATTTTATAATCGGAATATAGTAATGAAATTGGTCTGTAGTTTTGAATTTCTTGTAGATCGGTTTCTTCTTTCGGGATTAGCGATATTATTGCTTCCATCCATGATTCAGGCATTTTGGCTTTTCCTAAAACTTCGTTAAACATTTCCACTCCTAGTTCTTCCAATATTATTAGCTCCATCGGTATTCCATCTGGTCTTGGGGTTTTATTATTTTTCTGGTTTTTCAGGACTAATTCCACTTCGGCTAACGTTATTGGCCTGTTTATCGCCTCCCTTTGTTCTTTTGCGATTGTTGTTATCTTTTCTGTGTTTAAATAATGTTTTTCTCCATACTATCTTGCGCATATAGTTTTATGAAGTATTTATGAATAATATACTTTTTTTCTTCTACTTTGTATTGAATTCTTCCCTCGTCATCTTTTAATTAGTATATCATCCTTTTTTCTCTTTCATTCTTCAAACTGTATGCCAGCCATCGTCCAGGTTTGTTGGCTTGTTCAAAGTAATTTTAAAGTAACAAGTCCAACGGCAAAGGCAAAATAAAGGGGGGTGGGTAAAGAAGCCCTCTAATCGTTCCAAAACAGTTCTCTCTCTACTGTCTCCGATACCGTTCCAAGTTCCTGAATTTATTGTTCACGGTTGAAACTGTTCAAAGCTCAAAGTTCAGCTATTCTTTGGAAAAACAAAAGAGTAGAAGGAAGAGCAAGAAGAAAAAAGTCGACAACCAACCTGACTGTTAAACAATCCTTTATGTGCTTTCCAAGTCTTCTCAGCAGTTACTGTGTCCCACTCCTGTTGTCCACGCTGGGTTTTCGTTCTCACTGTGGCCACT
This sequence comes from Natrix helvetica, assembly GCF_964273705.1. Lineage (NCBI taxonomy): Eukaryota > Metazoa > Chordata > Lepidosauria > Squamata > Natricidae > Natrix > Natrix helvetica. The sequence continues at coordinate 61,403,621 of NC_138552.1, forward strand.
TTCGTTCAAGTTATTCACGCTGTCAATTCCAACTCAGGGTCTCTGCTCTCACTACTTTTCAGCAAAAATCTGAACTGCAAAAACAGTCTCCGTCCCAGAGCCTCTTTCTTTCCAGCTCACCCTCTCTGCCAATTTCGCATTGTCCTCCTTTTCTTTGGCTTGTCAATAATAATAACAGATGTCTCGATTTCAACTGCTTTCTCTCTCTGCTTTCTTCTTATGCGGTCGCCATCGCTCCAGTCCTGACTAAGTGGCAGGATAGATCCTCGTCCGTTCAGTGGGTTTCTCCTACCTGCCGGGGAATTTGCCTTATCACCCCAGCGTCTTCAGAGTTCCGGGGAACTTCTTTGCACCAGCCAGAAAGGGTCTTCACTCATTCCCTTTTGCAGCACGCCCCGATGCGAAAAACGCCGAGATCGGGGTGCTTGGGGCTACTGTTGTGACGTCCAGGGAGGCTAAACCAAGCTGCGTGCCTCTCCCAGCAGCTTTTGCGGCTTCCCGGAGCGCCAAGAATCTTCACGCTCTTCTCCGCGCTCTCCTTGGCTCCTTGCGACTGCAATAGACGTCGGCCGGGGCTGTCGGGCTGGAAAGCCTAGCCCCAAAAGCCGCTGTGCCAGCAAAGACCTTACTTCCTTCCTCAGCAGGCAGCAATAGAGAGCCAAGGGCTCTCTATAGGGCTCTTAGAGGCATGGTGCGGATGGGTGCGAGGTGAGCGAGCAAGGGGAAGTTCCACCGGTGGAACCGGTTCCAAACGGCATGCTAGATTTGTGGAACCTATTCTAGCGAACCGGTTAGAACGGGCAGGAACCCACCCCTGGTCTGGAGGTAGGTATAAAATGGAAACAAGTGGACATCACTTCCGGGATCGGACGACGACGGATGTGTTTGTCCGCCGCTCGTCTCCCCGGTGTATCCCCTAGGGGACACAGGAGCCCTTGTAGGGGGGTCCTGCCGAAGGGCGGCCGGCCGAGGCACCCCGCATGTGGCGGCAGCCAGCTGGGGTGCTTTTCGGCTTCGCGTAGGAGCTGGGGAGCGGAGGGGGGGGGAGAGACAGCTTCGTGCTGCCTGCCCTCTCGTCGGATGGCTCCAGAGGTTAAAAGAAGAGTCGGAAAAGTGCAGCTGGAGACTGAAGGTGGGGATCCTGACCGGCGCTCTTGGAGGATTTAGGAGAAAAGCAACAGTCACTTTGTGAGTCTTTTGTGTTTCTGTTCTTGAAGAGAGATTAGAGGGGGGGGGTTTACCATTCCCCCCCTCGGACTAAGCGGCTTTGTAAATGGATCCTTGGGAAGAGAGAGGTTAAAAGACTGATTTATTTGACTTTTAATTGAAAATGACTTTCACAATTGCTGGAAACGACTCTGAACTGTTGTTTTAAAACAAAAAACTTTCGGCGACTTCTTTCCTTGCGAAGGGGAGGGCCAAGATGGCGCTCGCCCCTCTTTCTTTGTCTTTATGCAAATGAAGTCTGTCCTTTGAAGCTACTCCCAAAGAGAGAATAAAGAAAAGTGGATTGTTTGTTTACTCTCCCAAAGGGAAACTGGGACCTCCTCCTGTGTATGGATCTTCTGATCTTTGGCTGACTTTTCTCTTCATTCATCTTGGTGTATTTTACTCTTGGAACTGCAAATTGGGTGCCGTTGCGATTGTTTTCCTTTGGAGACCAGCGTAGCTGTGAAACCCTCTGACACCACTTTCCTTGGCAAGGATTTGTATCTCTGAACTTAAACAAATGGCGGCAAGGAAACCCCCTACCGGCAAAGCGCACTCAGCCCCCTCATCGGCTGCCCCAAGCCCCATGATGCAACAGTCCAAGATATCGTCAATGTTGCAGAAAGCAGTGGCTGGGGAGGATCCTAAGGAACTATCTGTTACGGAAATGTTTAAAGAACTCATGAAGGGACAGAATGAAATGAGGGCTGAGATCAAAGAAGAACTCAGAGTGGTCAAAGAACATATAGCTGGAAATACACAGCGAATTTTGGTGTTAGAGGACGGAATGGCGGGGCTGGGGGAAGAAGTGAAAGCAATGCGCAAGGGAAACACAGATATGGAAAATTTTCAGACAAAAGTAGAATTTGAAAGAATGTCCTTTTTTCTTAGATTCCAGAACTTACCAGAAACAGAGAATGAAAACCTTAAAGATATTATGAGTACAATTTTAGCAGATTATCTCAAGATAGATAAAAAACAAGTATGGTGGGATATGGATCTAGTACAGTGGTCAGCAAGCCGCGGCTCGCGAGCCACATGCGGCTCTTTACATACTTTAATGCGGCTCTTCTGTGTGCCAGGCGCCCGCTCCCCTCCCTCCTCTCGGGCGGCCGCCCCAAAAGTCAGGACTCTGCAGCTAGCCTCTGTCAGTGCGCGCCCTGTGTGCAGCCCCGGCGGCCGGCTCCACACAGCTCCAGTCGGGTCATGTGCACTGTTCCCTCTATGGTGCGCGCATACGCGGCCGCGCACGTGCCTAGACTACGCCACGCACTAATTTCTAACTGCCGCGCAGCGTCAGCGTCGCGTATTTGGTGTGGACACGTGGTCTCCAGCCAGCTCCAGCTAAACGCAGTTCATTGCCGCCTGACTTGTGACTTCAGGATTCTCCTTAATCAGTGTAGGTCAAAAATAAAAAAGGGAAAGGGGCACTTCAAAACAAGCGCCCCTTCCCTTTTTTCTTTTCGACCCACAATGATTAGGGAGGATCCTGAAGTCGGGCGGGGCTGAGAAGCAAGGAGGCAGAAAAAGAAACGGAGGCCAAGGAGCTTCCCCCCCGCCCCCTCCCAGCAAAAATCTAACCAGGGAGCCAGGCGGGCAGTAGCAAATTGCGTGATTGGTTAATTTGCTACTGCCCACGCGGCGTGATCGGCTAATTTGCTACTGCCCGCCCGGCTCCCCGGTTAGATTTTTGCTGGGAGGGGGCGGGGGGGAAGCTCCTTGGCCTCCGTTTCTTTTTCTGCCTCCTCGCTTCTCAGCCCCGCCCGACTTCAGGATCCTCCCTAATCATTGTGGGTTGAAAAGAAAAAAGGGAAAGGGGCGCTTAAAGTTTCAAAATATTGGAGCAAAATATCGCTTCAGAGGCAACAGTTCTCATGGGGAATTAGCCCTGGAGTTTCACTGCCCCACCCGGTCAAACCTCGCTTTCCGTGTATGCCGCGTGATCAGCTAATTTGCTACTGCCCACCGGTTCCCTGATAAGATTTTTGCGGGGGGGGGGGAGAAGCTCCTTGGCCTCCGTCTCTTTTTCTCCCTCCTCGCTTCTTGGGGCTCCACCAATGGGGGAGCAAGGCCTGCCCAGCGCCAGGCTTTGGGCTAACACAGAGGTCTGCAAAGTTGGCTGTTTTAAGACTGGTGGATTTCAATTCTCAGAATTCTGGGAGTTGAAGTCCACCAGTCTTAAGAGCCAATTTTGCAGATCCCTGGAGAGCCCGGTCACATGACATGACATCATGCTTTGTGACCACATTTCTGACTAATAAAAATTCCAGTCCCACCCACGTTGTAATGTTAAATCATTTGGATCAAATTAAAATCACTACTTTATAAACAAAAGGAAGGTGTTTTTTTCCTCTTATTTGTTATGGTAGAGCCATTTTAACAATCTATTTAATTTGCAAGTAGTATGGAGTTTAGAAATTTTTTAGAATTTTTTAGAATTTTAGAATACCATCCTATGTATTTTTGGTTTTAAAAATGTGGCTCTCAAAATAAATTTCAATCGTGGTTTTGGCGAGATTTGGCTCAGTTGAAAAAAAAGGTTGCCCACCACTGATCTAGTATATAGGATAAATTCAGCATATGCTAGAAGACACAATGTTCCAAGGGAGATACATGTTAAGTTTGTCAGGAGATCCACAAGGGACGAGGTACTTGCGACCCAAAGGCAGGGACCATTGAAATACAAGGGTGAAGAGATCACCATTCTCAAACAGATCCAGAAAAAAATAAGAGATAGAAGGAGGAAATTTTCCTCCCTAGCAAAAAATTATATGAAAAAGGGATCTGGTTCAAATGGCTGATTCCGGAGGGGATGTTAATCTTCTGGGAGGGAAATAGGATCAGAATCAATACAGTCCAGGAGGCGGAGGCCTTCATTAAAAAGAATTTTCCACTCTCAGAGGAGGAATTGAGTGGGAGTAGTGAAAGAGACAGTAAAACACAAGATAGTAAGATCCAAGACGGAAAGGAGGGGGGCACTGAGGCTCTCTCTGGCAACAGGGAGGAAGAAGCAATATCGAAAAGGCTCAGATCTCAAAAGTAAAATTATCTGGAACAATAGCAGTTAGTGATATATTAGAAAACGACAAAGAGAAACATGTAGGAACACAAGACTAACAATATAGAGTAAGATTTGGTTTACTGTTTTCTTCTATAAATTTGTTGTACAATGTTATATAAGTGAGTATCGTGCTGGGATCTCTACCAGCAGTATGAAAGCTGCCAAAAAAAATTGTATACCTATTTACCCTCCCCTATATATTTGAAAACCAATAAAATTTTGTTTTAAAAAAATGGAAACAAGTGCATTTTTACATACGGTACTTTGAAATATTGACTAAATGTTAATTTTCCCTGTCAGGGTTTAACATATTTTATTCTGATAGGTAAATATTCTTGAAAACAGCAAAAAGAATGGAATAGAATAACAGAGTTGGAAGGGACCTTGGAGGTCTTCTAGTCCAACGCCCTGCTCAGGCAGGAAACCTTGCACCACTTCAGACAAGTGGTTATCCAACATCTTCTTAAACTGTTCCAGTGTTGGAGCATTCACAACTTCTGGAGGCAAGTTGTTCCACTTGCTTTATTGTTCTAACAATCTTCTAAATAGAAGAATGAAAAATAATGGGATTCTCCCCTCAGGTTATGTTGGTTTTCAGGCAAAGGATTATTGATGTAAAATTATAACTGAACATAATAAATTCTCACAAAGAATACAACTGGATTAATCGCATTTTATTTTAAAGGACTATTCTGCCTTAATCATCTTACAAGTGATACATTTCATAGGGTTTTTATACTATTGTGATTTGATACCTTGCTATCAGTTGTGCTGGAGGATACATTTTTCTCTTATTTAGAAAGATTTTGCCCCTTGTGGGGACAGGAATATTGAATCACAGGCTCACATTTTATTTCAGGACCAATATCTCTTTTTAATTCATTTCCTGAACAGAGACAATATTTTTGCATGGTTTTTTTCCAGCTGAAAAAGATGCTAAAATAATCTTTACCGTGGTCAGTTTGTAACTGTAGATGGTACAATTTATGCTTGGATAATAGTAAAGTAGACTAAATGCAGTCACATAAATAGTTATCTGCTTATCTCAGCTCAATTTGTAACGCTTCTGCTTTCTGTTTAATTTCTTTTAGGTTACTTTTTGACCTTTTTGGAACCAGTAAACAATATCACCATTGTCCAGGGCCAGACAGCAATTCTACACTGCAAAGTAGCAGGAAATCCATCACCCAATGTTAGATGGCTAAAAAATGATGCACCGGTAGTTCAAGAGCCAAGAAGGATCATTATACGAAAAACAGATTATGGCTCACGATTACGAATCCAAGATCTTGACACAACTGATACTGGTTATTATCAGTGTGTAGCCACAAATGGGATGAAGACAATAACTGCAACAGGAGTTCTTTTTGTAAGACTAGGTGAGTAACTATTTTAAAATGGTTTTTTAAAATAATGAGCTTTGTTGCATTCATAGACTTTTAGTTTTCACAATCACAATGTGAAAAAAAAATATTGTTTTTCCTTATTTCCTTATACTTTATAACTTGTGACATGAAAGAAAAGCAATAAAGTCCTTGCCCGGAGCTCTCTTCCCATTAGGTCTATGTTGAATTTGATACCATACCAAATGGTACCAGTAATAAAAGAAAATAGATACAGATGGAATGGTTAGCAAATGTGAAGTTTAGAGAACTGCAGAAATGTGAAATATGATTGGAAAAATATCCTTATGAAAAATACAGACAAATGGTCTTTCATTACTTCATATTTTGTATAATTTTGTTTGAAATCATTATGTTTTTGTGCTCAGACCAATAAGTACCAGTTCCTATCTAGAACTTACAACTTTGATCATGTGATGTAAAAGTTGCATAACTTGAAAAAAACTTAAGTAATTCACTTGGACAAAAGTCTATGGTCCATGGATCTTATTCAGCCACAATGCGGTTTTGTTGAACTCAGTGATGAGTTAATCTCTGCATCCAAAAAGTGCTGGGTTTAATTTTTTACACCTAAAATAATTAGAAATAACATATTTTGAGTTTGTCAATCAGATAATTGCTGATGAGCTCCTCTGTGTCAGATTAGAATTGGATTATAGCAATTTATCTCTTCTAGGAAAGCTCACAGTTAGGTTTCCTTGATGAGGGGATTGTGCCTCTTTCTGACAAAGCAGCATGCAGGAAACTTGTCATTTATGTCATTAATAAGTTCCCTTCTGTGTCTTTTAAATGGATTGTCCCTTTACTGTCTTCTATGGTGTAGAGAATTCTTCGAAGATTTGATGTGCTTGATGAAGAGATTGGGGAGACAGGACTCTATTCTGCTAGAGATTTTTTATTTAACTGATATATATTGGTTCTAGTTTTGCATGTCTAGGAATAGCTTCGCAGTAACAGCGTGTGTAAAGTATAGCCAGTCCTTTAGCTGACAATAGTTTTAAAATATTTTGCCAATAGTTTGATAGATATTGGACCATGCTGGTTGGGAGATGATGGAATAGCCAGCCAAACATTTTTGTAGCAAAATGTAGAGTAGTCTTCATTATAGTAACTCTAGACATTATTGCTCATTACATACATTTAGAAGTGCTTTTATAAATTGTAACATTTGATCCACAATTCTCTGCAGTCATTATATAAATCTTATCTTGCAAAAATTACATTCAAATTGAATTTTCTGAATGAAATAAATAAAAATACAGTAGTCCTACTGGTTAATGTAAGTTGGAAAGTTGAAAAAAAATGACCAAAGATGGCAGTAGCAAACTAATTCTATACTTTTCTCAAAAGCCTTCATGGTTACGTTCAAGTAATGAATAGTAAGAATTAATAGTAGTTTGTTTCTTTAATTATTGTTTATTTATTCACAGGTCCAACACACAGTCCAAATCATAATTTTCAGTAAGTAAGATTTATTTATGTATTTATTATTTAGCCCATTTATTTCTGAATTTGTAAGTTTGCTCATTGTAACAAAGATTTTGGTAAAAAATGTTGAATTTTAGAATAAGGAATATTTTCTTATGTTTGTTTTTTGTGTCATCATATCCAAACCAGATTTACCAAAGAATGGCCTTTGCTTGCTGCAGTTTTAATTTTTACCAGATTTAGTGTACAATAACTCTGAAAGTCAAGAATTGAAATAATTGTTGTAACATAAATAAATTACATTCCAAGGTCATGGGGTTTTTTATTTTTGTTGTTTCTCTAAGTTTTAATCTGATATGTTGGTTATAATTGTATCTGAATTTTAAACTGGCTAGGAATTAATATGAATGTACTGTACATTTATGCTGTTTATATAATTTATTTATATGTCTTAGAAGCAAAACTATGCAGATTTGGAAAGTAAAGAAGTGATATTTAGTGATATAAATATGGTATTGAAAAAATTGTTTTTTTTGGTCAATTGGGCATATTGAATATTGAAATAATAGAATGAGACCAACAATTGTGTGGAGACACTCACATACATAGTCATCTAAGAGTAGTTTTACTGCATTCAGATATCATATATTGCTTTGCAATATTATAGCAGGAATAGGACTTTAACATGTGTCTTTTTTCAGCACAGCTATTAAGTAGGTTAGATTTCACTTTTGATTTACTGCAGTTAAGTGTTTTGTTCCAACCCTAAATTACAACTAATCCTAACAAGACAGTTTCATTCATTCATAGTTTTAAGATTAAGCAGTTTGTCAAGTTCATAGAAAACAAATGGTGATGAATCTTAACTGTAACAAAAGCTTCTTTTCCAGAGAAGAGAAGAGCTGATTACAAAAATGTTATGAATGGAACTCAATTCATGAAATGGCCCTGCTGCCAGATAAGGAAAGGACGCTTGTAATGTTTAAGTTTTCTTACTCTCCTTTTGCGTACTGGATATGAGAGGCTTCCCCAAAACGGGAACCTTCTCAGAAGGTGATTTTCCCAGAATGACAAACATATTGGCTGAGGAATTTTAAGAATTGAAGTACATCAGAAGTACAGATTGGGAAAAGATGTAGGATGGGCTACAAAGAAAACCATGTATTTGGAGGAGGGGGGATAAACTTCCCTTGTAAGTCCCCTAAATGAAGGAATTCCAGAGTCCCTTTCCAATTCCAGATAAAAAAAGATGCTCAGTGTTTAGTCAATTATGCTAATAAAAGAAATCAGATAGACCATTTCAGTAGCACCAGTTCCTCCAAATAATTTTGGGAATGTTTTGATCTGCTTTGCAGGAGCAATATATACTTCTATGCGTGGCAGATATTTTATACCAGAATTGTTATCAATATTCTTGAATGCATGTCAAAGAGGAAGCATGTATTTCTAGTTTATTAAACTTTAACTGAATTGGATCTTCTCAAAAATAAAAAAAAAATACAGCAAAGAGACTTTAAGGATTTCAGTGTTGTTGGCTAACAAGAGAGACTGAATGGGAAACTCCATTTTTTCCTAATTCATAAATGAGATTATATTACTCCAGCAAAAGCAATTACTTGTAGAAATGAGCATTCAATTGACACAAGAAATTAGCCTTGTATTTCAAATAATGGTGGTCAAGCAAGCAGGTATAAGAAAATTGCTTTTCCACAGATTATCATGCCTTGAAAAAAGTAGTTTAAGATTATTTCAGTTGACTACACTCAGGACATTGAGAAATCATGTGAAACTAGTATATGTGGTAATAGTAGTAAGAATAGTAGTGAATAGTAAGAATAGTAGTGAATCATTTTAACTGCTACAAAGCCTCTCTTTCCAAGTTGTATTATTCTTCATGATCAGAATTTTTGCATAGCCTGTCCCAAATATCTTGTTATGATATCAATTACAGTAGAAATAAACTCAAAGTTGATTAATATTATAATCTATTTTCAACAAAATCAAAAGAACTGTATTTATTTCCCATCCTTGTGCTCTCCTCATGAATTTCCACAAAAGGCTGGTTGTATGTCTTCAGCAAATTCAGTGATTAAAAGCAACTTTTTTTTTCAACAATGGAATAATTTTACCATGTATGTTAGACTAATTGTTTTTTTAAAAAACCATTTGCTATTCCCCAACAGCAGGAAAAAAATACAAAAAATAGTGTCCTTTATATGGATGCAACATAGAAAATCTGAAATATATTGCATTATGTAGCTGGTTCTCATTAAGTCTTATTACTCTGAAAGAATGTAAAGGCATTTTCTTGTATTGTAACAAAAGCAACATTCCAGAGATGGGAGTTAGAGTAGGAAGAATCAAGAGTTATCCAAAAACTAAATAACATGCTAGAGGAGATGAGTAACATGTGCAATGTTTGGATGTTCTTCAAGTTATGGCAGTGAGATTCATAGTACCACATGTGTGCCAGTGTGGGTGAAAGCATGTGAAGAAATATTGTAATGTGCCTTGTATCCAACTGCAGTGCACAAACTCCAACAGATGGCCCAATTGCGTTAAGGACTTTGACAGGAATGAATCGTTTATTATAAAATATTATCACAGTCCCCAAAATTGTTAAAACAGTTGGAATAAAAATTGGAGTTTCATTACAACATAGTGTATTCAAGTACTGTACCTCCTAATGCTTTGTACATGCACATTTTCATTGAAATATATTCTGGGAATAGTTATTGGAAAATTGCCCAAGATTGAAAAATTAGTTTTCAGATACTTGGTGTTTTTAAATACATCTTTAGAGCAATATTAAGCAGTTAATAATGTACCACAAAGCAGAAAGTTTCTGAAAAATCTAATAGGTCCTTGTCTGTTTCACAACCTTATTATAGAGCAGTGTTTCTCAGCCTTGGCAGCTTTAAAACGTTTGTACTTTTAAAGTCCAAATCTAAGTATTGGCAATAATTTTATACTTTAAGACAGCGGTTCCCAATCCTTTTGGTTGGGATAAGTTTCTGGAAGATAATTTTTTTGCTCACTTGCACTTCCCCACTGCTCACCTCCAGCTGTGTGGCCCAGTTCATAACAGGCCATGGACCAGTACCGGTCCATGGCTGGGGGTTGGAGACCCGTGCTTTAACACACTTTTGTTTGTTCAACAAGTTAGTTATACGAACAAGGATTTGTAATTTGTTTTTTTTACCAATTATACTTAGCTTTCAACTAGCATTATGATTCATTCCTAACAATGAGCCTAGAATAATAAAAATTGAAACTAAATCCTGGTTAAGCCTTTCTTCTAACCCTGTTGGAAGAGAATAGGGAAGAACATGAGCCTGAGGCGTTGTTTAGTCTCACAGAAGTTGATCCACACGGAGCTAAATCAAGGCTTAGTTGTGTATTGCCTTGCTTGCACATAAGGCTGTTTGCCTTCTTTGTTCTTTCTGAAATTAATTCATCTTGCAAATTCTGTTCTGCAGGCACAGTTGTAAACTGAGATTGGAGAGATTCGGAGGGAGAGTGTATAGCTTTCCTGTAAGTTTCCTGCTGCTTAAATCTACCCAAAAAAGAAAAGAAGGCTTGTGCCACAATAGGGAGCAAGCAATAAAAGCAGGAACCATTTTTTACAGACAATAAAGAAGACAAAGATACTGGGAAGAGCTAAGCAATTAATGTTTGTCAGTAGAAAATTTCCAAGCCTATTGACTCTTACAAGACTGACCAGAGATTAAGAACAATAATAGTTTTATTTGCACATAGGTGTGTGTGTGTGTGTGTGTGTGTGTGTGTGTGTGTAGGTAGTCCTGAAGTTTAGAACCATTCATTTAGTGACCAAAGTTACAATGGCACTGAAAAAAGTGATTTATGATTTTTCATACTTACAACTGTTGCAGTACCTCCATGGTTGCATGAACAAAATCCAGATGCTTGCCATGTGTTTATGACAATTACATTGTCCGGGGATCATGTGATCACCTTTGACAAAGAAAGTCAATGGGGAAGCAACCATGTTACTAATTTAACAAGCGCAGCGATTAATTTAGCAACTTGGGCAAGAAAGTTACTAAAATGGACCAAAACTCATTTAACAATTACCAGCAACAGAAATTTTGGACTCAATAGTGGTTGTAAGTCAAGAACTACCTGTATATATGGATGCATTCATTGATTTGATTTGATTTATTTGCCTGCCCATTTGACATACATGGCCCTTGGCAGCTAGCAATTAAACAAAATAAACACAGGATAAAACATCAGTAAAATAGAATAGCTGTCAAGGACATTCATTATCCCACATTCAAATCAACCGCAAAATTGCTCTCCCCTCTTCACTAGTTAAATGACGAACCCAGATTTTTAGAAGACTATGCGCGTGCCAAGAAGCTGACCTTTCATTTTCTGGCATGCGCGCGCCGGTCACCTGGTCTTCCGGTTTCTGGCATGCATGTGTGCACCAAGACCAGCCGGAAACCGGAAGAGCAACGGGCAACAGCTGGCATGCCCGGAGAGATGGCTTTGTGTGCCACTTCTGGCATGCATGCCATAGGTTTTCCTGTACACCGCTTGGAGAGTCCAAGCAATGGGTTAATTCAGTCTGCTTGCCCTTAGGACTGAGGAACTATTTTTCCTTTAGCCACACCTCCTCCTGGTGTGATCAATCCCCCAGAATTCTTCCTCAGTCAGCCCGTTTGGACGTAATTAGCTAGAGCTCTGAGCTGAATTAATCCTTTTTTGGCTTGGACTCTCTATTTGCGTTTTATTTCTATTTCCTAACATTTCCCCAATTTCGTGAGACGTTTCTATCCTCATCGCTGCGCTTTTCCCCAGCAGTATTTACACTTGAAGGCCAGGAGGTAAGCTGGAAGGTGGTGGGGGGTGCCCCTCAGCCGATCCTTATGGGATGGCTTGGGAGGCCTGCCGCTTGTCGTTTAAAATGGCGCGGCTGCAGCGGCGAGGTTCCTGCGTCCCCAGGCCCCCCGTTTGTTGTTTTAGATGAAGTTTTTTTCGTTCCCCGGCCTGCTAGAGGACCTCTGCCGCAGGGAGGAGTGGGCGATCGTCGCCATTCGAGGCGCGTTCGCTCCTCGCTCTCCCTTAGCCCCACGCTGTTGCGGCGGCCATTTTAGGCGCGAAAAAAAGCGCGCCCAGCCATGGCCGCCATTTTGCATCAGCCTCGTTATCAGGAGACCGCTGGAGGTGGCAGGGCCTAGCAAGGGTTTCTCAGGCTGGGATCGCCACCTTCGTCTTTTGCCTATTTTTGCGAGCGGTGCTGGTTCCTGGGCCATACCAACGGTCATTATACCGGCTCAGGGAGGAGGCCTAAGTAAGCGCAGGCCAAGCCTTTTTCTAGTTATTCTCCTCCCTGCCTCTCCTGCGGAGCCTTGCGCCTCGGTGCAGGCCCCAATCCTACCCCTGGGCCTCTGACTGGTATTAAGCATGGGATGTTTTCATACGTATTGACTCAATTACTGTGCATATGGCAATTTTGACAAATCTTTTTGTTTTGTTCCCCTTGCAGCAACCAGTCTCTCTCTCTGACTTCTGCCTTGTCATAGCCTTGCTCCATCTTGTGTGGTCATTGACTATGGACCTGCCCAGTCCCCCTGATTCCCAGGATACTAGGCCGAGCCTCTCTCAGGCCCCTAGCAAGGGTTCCTCCTCATCGGGGAGTGGGGGTGCGGGCAAGAGTGGTGGGGGTAGCTCTGGGAAACAGCGTTCCAGAACCCCTTCTGTGGCTGAGGCCAAGGATGCTGAAAGGCGCCAGCGGGCACTTGACAAGCAGTTTGAGAAGGCCAGACGCCAGGCAGACAGGGAGCAGTCCCTCTCAGGAATCCCTCCCTCCCGAGAAGAGCTCCAGATGGTCCTCGCCGAGGAGGTGGAGTCCCAGGACCTATCCCCAAATAGGTCATTTGCAGAGCCGGCTTCCCCGGCACCCTCTTGGGCCTGTGAGCAGGCCCCTCCCCCTGGGGATGCTAGCATAGATGACATGCAGGGTGAGGCTTCACCCCCCCTAGAGGAGGGCTTGGATACTGATTCTGACTCTGAGGAGTTATCTCCCCGCATGCAGGAACTAATGGCCCGTGCCATTGCCAAGGGCATCACGGAGGCCATGAAATTTAAGAGTCCCACTGCAGTGGCCCCTAAGGGTCCCAAACCCGATCAGGCAGCTCCCCCTCCAAGCAAGCGTGCTCGCCATCCTTCCCTTGAATCCTCGGTGGTCAGCGAGGCCTCTGCCGTTGAGGACCCTGACCCGGAGGTGCTAGGTCTCTCGGACGACGAGGACCTTCCCCCTGAAGCGCCCGCCTTTGCGGGTCTGTTCAAGCCCAGCCTTTTCAAATCTGTCCTTCACAAGGTCAAGGCTGCCACCAGGTTGGGGATCAAGCCCAAACCGGCCGCGCCGGCGGCGGATGCCACTCCGGCTAATCCCAATGCGGTCATGTTTGATGTCCCAGCACCCCAACAAGAGCTGGTTCCGGTCCCGGGGCTGTTCCTCGACCTAATCCAGCGCCAGTGGGCTCAACCAGCCACGCAGTCCTCTCCCAGTGGGGTAGATAGGAAGCTTTATACTATGGAGCCAGTGCTGGAGGACCTTCTGGCCCTTCCCACTGTTGACCCGCCCATCGCTGCACTCACCTCCACCTCCTCCCTACCGGCCGACCTTCTGGAAGGCCTTAAGGCGGAGGACAAGAAGGCGGAAAAGGCGTGCCACAAGACCCACCTGGCGGCTGCCTGGGCCATCAGGGCCTCTTCATCCGCCTCCTTTTTTAATAGGGCTTCTGTGATCTGGCTGCGCGAGCTCCTAACCAAGCTCCCGGCGGGAGACGTCCGCCTCCACCAGGACGTGTCTAAAATAATCGCGGCCTCCCAATATGCCGCTGACGCATCCCTTAATGCCACTAAATTCGCCTCCAGGGCACTCGGCTCTAATATCACTTCTCGCCGGGTAATCTGGCTCCGACATTGGCAAGCGGACCAGAAAAACAAGTGGAAACTGGCTTCCGCCCCCTTTAAGGGGTCCAAATTATTTGGCGAGTCCCTGGATCCTCTCCTCTTCGAGTCCAAGGACAAGAGGAAGATCCTCCCTTCTCTAAACAAGAAGCAGGAACGTAAGACCGCTCCCTATTCTAGGAGGCAGTCCTTTCGTGCCTCCGAGCCTTCCACCTCTGCCTCTTCCTTCTCTCCCTCCAATAGGTCCTTCGGTCAGCAGGGCGACAGGTCCCAGGACAGGGCGCCCTTTCGGGACAGAGGCAGGCAGCAGTTCGGCTTCCGCAAGTATAACCGCGGTGGGGCCTCCAACAGGCCGTTCCGTAAGTCAAAGTGACTGCCCAGGCTCGGCGCCCATCGGGGGTCGCCTCCAGCTGTTTGCCTCCCATTGGGCCCAGACAACCGAGGACGCTTGGGTTCTGCAGATAGTCAGGGAAGGCCTCTCCCTGGAGTTCCTGTCCCTCCCCCCCGGACCTTCATCCGGTGCCCAGTCCCATCCTGCCCCAAAAGAGGGAGCGTATGGACCAGGAAGTCAGACATCTCCTAGACATCAAGGCCGTGGAACCAGTTCCCCAGGGCGAAGAGGGGAGGGGGTTTTACTCCATCCTCTTCCTGGTGCCAAAGAACTCAGGGGGGTGGAGAGCCATCTTGGACCTCAAAAACCTCAACAGGCACATCGCCTACCGGAGGTTCAAGATGCAGTCACTGCAGACCATTCTGGCGGGGATTTGACAGGGAGATCTACTCACATCTATAGATCTCAAAGAGGCATACCTCCACATTCCCATCCATCCTCAGCACAGAAAGTTCCTGCGCTTCTATTATGCAGGTCGCCACTTCCAGTACAATGCTCTCCCATTCGGCCTCTCGTCCACTCCTCGGACGTTTACCAAAGTGCTGGCGGTAGTGGCGGCCCAGCTAAGACGCAGGCCCATAAGGCTCCAGTGCTACCTGGACGACATCCTTATCCAGTCGTCGTCCAGGCAGCAGGCATTGCGGGATCTCCAAATCACTATGAGATCCCTCAAAAATCACGGCTTCACTCTAAACCTAGAGAAGAGCCATCTCACTCCAACAAACAGACTTGTACACCTGGGGGCGGTGATAGATACCAACTTGTGCAGGGTTTTCCTCTCCCAAGACAGGTTGACCGGTCTAAGGTCCATGACCCACAAGGTGATGAGCTTGAGGCAGGCTCCAGTGGTCCTTCTGTCGCAGCTGCTGGGAAAAATGATCTCCTGCATTTCCATCGTGCCGTGGGCCCGCCTGCATTCCAGGGCGCTTCAGTGGCTACTGCTGCCGCACCAGAGGGCATCCAGGAGCAACTCTCCCAGGCCGATTCGAGTTACGCCGGAAGTGAAGAGGTCTCTCCGCTGGTGGGTGTCTCCAGCCATCCTCGAGGGCCACCTATTCAAGGAGCCCGAGAGGTTGATCATCACCACAGACGCCAGCCTCTCCGGCTGGGGAGCCCACATGGGTTCCCTGGTTGTCCAGGGCAAGTGGTCCCAAGTGGAAACCAGCTACAGCATCAACCTGCTGGAACTGAGAGCTGCTCGCCTGGCCCTGCGCCATTTCAGCCGGTCCATTCATCGTCAACATGTACTTCTGATGACGGACAATGTGGCCACCAAGGCCCACATCAACCGCCAGGGCGGCACCAGATCCAGAGCACTGATGAGAGAGGCGGAGTCCCTGGGCCGCTGGGCGGAGCGCCATCTGGAATCTCTCCGCTCCGACCACATCTCCGGAGTGGACAACACACAGGCAGACTGGTTGAGCAGGACAACCATAGATCCTGCGGAGTGGAAACTGGACCCTCGCCTGTTCCACCAGATGTCCGACAGATTCGGAAATCCGACCGTAGACCTGTTTGCGTCCAGGGACAACAAGCAGCTCGACCGCTTCTACTCCCGGTTCTTCACCCCGGGGGCGGAGGGGACAGATGCACTGCGTTGCAAGTGGCCCCGCGAGCTACTGTATGCCTTCCCTCCCCTGCCTCTCCTTCCTCAATTCATTTCCAAAGTCATCGCAGAGGGAGCGGAAGTCCTCCTCGTGGCCCCGCACTGGCCCCGCAGGTCGTGGTTCGCCGACCTTGTCCACCTGTCGGTGTCTCCTCCGTGGCGCATCCCTCCGGACCAGATCTCCCTCAGCCAGGGGGCCGTGGTTCATCCAGAGCCCCAGTGGCTCCAGTTGGCCGTCTGGCACTTGAGGGGGACCAACTGAAAGGCCAAGGCCTGTCAGAGGAGGTAGTGAACACCATTCAGGCGGCGAGACGCCCTTCAACCACCAGGATTTATGATGCGTCCTGGGCCGCCTTCGCAAGGTGGTGTGAGGAGCTGCTCATCGAGCCGACGACCGCGCCTGTTTCCAGAGTCCTTGACTTTCTTCAAGCGGGACTCAACAAGGGCCTGGCCCCGAACACCCTTCGACGCCAAGTGGCGGCCTTGTCCACCGTCTGGTCGGGCGACCATCTTTTGCCTCTCAGCAAAATCCCAAAGGTGCGCCTCTTCCTCAAGGGCGCCTCTAACCTTCGCCCTCCCACCGTTCATCGCTACCCCACTTGGCAGCTGTCCGTGGTCCTGCGGGCCCTCTCCGGCCCTCCATTCGAACCTCTATGCACTACTTCTCTTTGATTCCTGACGCTGAAGACGGCCTTCTTGATTGCCATCACGTCAGCTCGCCGGATTTCGGAACTGGCGGCTCTTTCTGTTCGCCAGGACTTGTGCGTCATCCACCCTGACAGGGTCATTTTGAGACTGGACCCGACCTTTACCCCCAAAGTAAACTCATGGTTCCATAGAGCGCAAGACATTGTGTTGCCAAATTTTTGTCCTCATCCGTCGCATCCCAGAGAGCGCTCCTGGCACAGTCTTGATGTCAGGAGGGCCCTGAAGGTTTACATTGCTCGTACTGCGGAGTTCAGGAAGTCAGAGGCTCTTTTCCTCTCCTTCCAGCCTGGTTCCCTAGGGAAGAAAGTCTCTTCCTCCACGATTGGCAGGTGGCTTTGTGCCTGCATTGCGACAGCCTATGAAAGTCAATCCAAAGCCGTTCCGCGCGGCATCACCGCACACTCCACACGAAGTGCTGCTACCTCCGCGGCCTGGGACACCCAGGCCTCGATCCTGGACATCTGCAGGGCCGCTACGTGGTCCTCTCCTTCTCCCTTTGTGCGACACTATAAATTGGACATTTTCGCCTCGGCTGAGGCGTCCTTCGGCAGGCGTGTGCTCCAGGCGGTTGTGTCAGAGACCGAATCCCGGGAGCCTTCTTCTGCCCACCCAGATGGACAATAACTTGGGTATGTCCCATTGCTTGGACTCTCCAAGCGGTGTACAGGAAAATGACCATTGGCTTACCTGAAGGGTCCTTTTCTGTACACCGCGGGAGAGTCCAACCCACCCTGGCTCTCAAGGCCGGGATTCGGGTTCTTCGTGTCAACAGTACATCATCTTGGACGCTTCGCTCCGTCCGCACGAACTGACTCTTTCTAAGAATTCTGGGGGATTGATCACACCAGGAGGAGGTGTGGCTAAAGGAAAAATAGTTCCTCAGTCCTAAGGGCAAGCAGACTGAATTAACCCATTGCTTGGACTCTCCCGCGGTGTACAGAAAAGGACCCTTCAGGTAAGCCAATGGTCATTCTCCATCACTGCTTTAGGAGGAGCTATGAGTCCAGTAGAATATAACTTAAAATAAATATAACTTAGGTGTAAGATAATTCCGGAAGATCTATGATCTAGATTATACAATCATTTCAAAGAAGAAGAAGCTTGTAAGATTTTAAAAAATGAATGTTATGTATGTTTTCACCATAGATTGCAGCCGATAACTGCATTCATATGCTCTTTGATTTATTGATGACACCCTGTTACAGTAGATATGTTAGGCAATTAGCAAGCATATGGTCCCTCTCTGTTTAATCTGACAGGTAATTTATTAGATTCATAATGCTTGGTTCTATTGTTACATTTGACAGATTTGTCTAAGGTAGAATTTCCATCCCACGTATTTAATACTATTTAATCCTCTGATCTTTCTGGCATAGAGCTTTGCCAACTTGGTACCCTCCACACTTGTTAGGACTGTGATTCCCAAGGATTCTTTTAGTACAACAGCACATTTAAATCATAGGTGGGTACATGTTTGATCACCGTTCCATGTTTTACTGGACTGTTCTTAAATTTCTGGTTGTAGGTAGTTAACATAAGCTAAGTAGAGAAAATAGAATTGTTGCCCACAAGCATTGCATTGGCAGGGATTTTGCCACATATATATTTTATTATTTCTTAATATAACTTTTATTAAAACTATATACTTTAATTTTATTAAAATTATAACTAATACAAACTAATATAAAGTAAGTAAAGAGGAAAAAATAAAATCAAAGAAAAAGCCAAACATGCAAGAATTTTTTTAAAAAATGAAGAAAACTATAAAGGAATGTAAAAAGATATAAAGGAGAGGCTTTTGGTATTCTTCACAGTAGTTGTACATATAAATATATTTTAAGTTCTCTTTCTAAGTTTATATCATATTACTCTTCTACCTACAAACTGTCCAATCTAATCATCAAACTCATAAGTCATAAAATCCTGTTATTTCATTTTTATAGAAAATATCCATACGAGGCTTTCACTCACCAATAAATATGTCTTTTCTCTAAATGAAAGAAGATTGACCCATTTCAGAGCTTCATCAACCATTTCTGCCTCTGTGCATACAGCAGTCTCAGTAATCATAGTTTAAAATAATCTTCCATGGCTTTTTTCTAACTGTTTATCCGTTAATCCCGAAAGGAAAAGTTGTGGCTTCAATTGAATATTGATGTTTAAAATCCTCTGTATCAAAGTATGCATCTGAATCCAATTTTTTTTAGCTTACTTATTTTTAATCAGACAAGTACTCTACTTGCATGCTAAAGTATTTGAGTACACTTAAAATATAGGTAGTCCTTGTTTAGTGACTCCTCGTTTAGCAACCTTTTTTATAGTGATAAAAAAGTAATTTTACAAAAAATCCTCACATTTGCAAGCTTTGCAAGTCTGTAAAGCAGCGGAAAGCTGAAATAAGATCTTAAGCATAGTTGCAGTTTCACTTAATGACCGCTTCACTTAACAACCAATTTGCGGATCTCAATTGTGGTTGCTAAATGAAAACTCCCTAGATACTGTAGTTACCACAGGTTGATATTTAACTGCATTAGTACGAGTGGTGGGCTTCAAAAAAATTTCCTACCGGTTCTGTGGGCATGGCTTGGTGGGCATGGCAGGGGAAGGATACTATAAAATCTCCATTCCCACCCTACTCCAGGGGAAGGTTACTGCAAAATCTGCATTCTTTCCCTACTCCAGGGGAAGGTTACTGCAAAATCTGCATTCTTTCCCTACTCCAGGGGAAGGTTACTGCAAAATTGCCATTTCCTCCTGATCAGCTGGGACTCGGGAAGCAGAAAATAGATGGGGGTGGGGCCAGTCAGAGGTGGTATTTACCGGTTCTCCGAACTACTCAAAATTTCAGCTACCGGTTTTCCAGAACTGGTCAGAACCTGCTGAATACCTCTGATTAGTACATATAAATATGCTTACCTTAGTTGCTGCATTACTTAGTACACGGCGCACTATACAAACTAACCCTTTGTAAGCTGTCTGAGGCTCTTTAGTTTAACTGCCAACACAATTGCCACAAGTAGCTGTTAAATCTTTCTGGATTTTCTGAATCTAATAACTCTTTTTCATTTTCTATTTACAATAATACAATACAATAGTAGAGTTGGAAGGGACCTTGGAGGTCTTCTAGTCCAACCCCCTGCCTAGGCAGGAAACCCTATACCGTTTCAGACAAATAGCTATCCAACATCTTCTTAAAGACTTCCAGTGTTGGGGCATTCACAACTTCTGGAGGCAAGCTGTTCCACTGATTAATTGTTCTCACTGTCAGGAAATTTCTCCTCAGTTCTAAGTTGCTTCTCTCCTTGATTAGTTTCCACCCATTGCTTCTTGTTCTACCCTCAGGTGCTTTGGAGAATAGTTTGACTCCCTCTTCTTTGTGGCAACCTCTGAGATATTGGAATAATGCTATCATGTCTCCCCTAGTCCTTCTTTCTCTTAAGCTAAACATACCCAGTTCCTGCAACCGTTCTTCATATGTTTTAGTCTCCAGTCCCCTAATCATCTTTGTTGCTCTTCTCTGCACTCTTTCTAGAGTCTCCACATCTTTTTTACATCGTGGCGACCAGAACTGAATGCAGTATTTCATGTTAAGAGCCCTTGCAAGAGATGTATTTCGGGCTAAAAGTATTCTTTGTGCTAACAAGTACTTTCCAAGGATAAGAAATGGTGTATATGTAAGAAAAATTAATAGTAATGAAAGCATTTCACCACAACATAATAAATGCAAATAGAAGTTTGAGCCATTCTTAATACAATAATTAAAATATTATTTAGGTGTCGGTGCATAAATTATGTAAAAATTCTCATGTTTGTAAGTTTAACTAAGATTTGAACAATGTGACTCAATTATAGCATAAAATCCATTTCAGTTTACATTCTGAGTCAGTATTAAGGCAACATGAAAGATAAGCTTGCCTGGAAAGTTTGAGAAGAGTTCCCTTTTCTTTTGTTTCAGCTTTGGATGATTTTGTCCTGGTCATGTGAATGAGAGTTATGTATGTATCCTGCTCTGTACTTCAACACACACACACACACACACACACACACAAAAAAAAAACCTCTGTTGGTAAAGGCAGTGGAAAGAATTCCAGAAAGCATGCTCTGTTTTTTGTATTTTTGTTAACACTTTTAATAAAAAATACATCATAGAAGTAGTCCTTAGTCGAGACATGCAAAATTCTGTAAAATTCTCTGAATTTTTGCGTAGCAGAGCAAAGAATTAAAAAAACACACAAGTATTCTTGCAAATATACTATTTCAACATTGGGTATGGCTATCTTTCTGTGTTGCTTTCTGATTAAATGATTTATCTAAAACCTAAAATATTCAGTAATATTATTTACCTAGTTTTATTGTACAATTGTCTGGAACGGTATAGTGTTTTCTGCCTAGGCAGGGGGTTGGACTAGAAGACCTCCAAGGTCCCTTCAAACTCTGCTTTTGTATTGTATTGTATTAATTCTGAAACTTGTGGTTGGTTTTCTTTGCAAAGGCAAGCATTTTAGGTCACTGAATGAATCCATCTGACTTGTTAGGATTCTAGTTAGTGGTGGGATTCAATTTTTTTTACTACCGGTTCTGTGGGTGTGACTTGGTGGGCGTGGTGTGACTTGGTGGGCGTAGCAGGGGAAGGTTACTGCAAAATTCCAATTCCCTCCCCACCCCACTAACCTGCTTTCCAGCTCCGTTCTAGCTCACACAACAACTAGGCTTGGGTTTAAACAAAGTGAATGCAACTTTTCTTCTATCCTGCTGAATGAGCGCATGAATTCAGAGACAACAGGGCTTGGGCTACCTACTTTCTGACTTTTATATATTCAGAAGATTTGGTGAAGTCTTGTATCCCAGTTACTTCCTCCTTTATCTGTTTTTGAATTTTCCAATATTTTAAAATTTTAACATGCAGAAATAGAACAAAAAGAACAAAGCAACTCACAGAGAAAACAGAAAAAAGAGAACAGAGTCTATTCTCAGACTTGCAGAAAATAATTATTTTTAATGCAGCGTTAACCCTTAACCACATAGAGTACTATTGGTCAATCTTTTAATTATGTTAATAAAGGCACCAGTTCATAAACAGAGAGCAAGCATTATCATCTTCTTAAAACTACAAGTCCAGCCTGATCCTTTTTTTAACTGACAGAATAAATGTCTTCACTACATCCCATATTTAATGAATTTAGAGTTCTTCGTATATTAATAAATTCCACATTTTCAGTATTTAATTCAATAACACGTTTTAAAAACCCATTCATTTTCCCAAAACCAAATTAACAAACTTAAGAATATTAAATTAAAACAGGACAATAGTGGGTCGAGCCCACATTATAGATGAAAAGAGTCCTCCCCATTGCTTTATGTTTCCGGCATAATGAAGTTGACAACCAATTTTGCCGTGTCCATAAACAATGTATCAAAGGTGCTTTTCAAAAGGCAACTGGGCTTTCTTTTTTCCTTGAAGACATTTCGCTTCTTATCCAAGAGGCTTCTTCAGTTCTGACTGAAGAGTTAAAGAAGCTTCTTGGATGGAGAGTGAAATGACTTCAAGGAAAAACAAAGAAAGCCCAGTTGCCTTTTTAAAAGTATCTTTGGGACAACCATGATCTGGATGACTGAAAATCATAAACATAAAAGTCCACAAGCAATAGTTTTCTGTTGTTTAATTAGTTTCATTTTAAAATCATAAGTTAATGCATAATCTTTAATAACTAGTGCAGAATTTTTTTAAAGTGCAGATAGTCCTTGACTTATGACGATTTGAAGTTACAGTGGCATTGAAGAAATGATGGTTATAACCAGTCTCCTGAGTTCCAGCCCCTCCCCCTAGCACCTCTGAAGTCATGTGATAGTGAACTTGGGTGCCTGACAATTGGGATACACTTATGACCAGTTGCAGTGCCTATGATTATGTGATCACTATTTGCGACTTTCCTTGCCAACTTTCCCAGAAAGTCAAAGGAGAAGCTGACAGGGAAGGTCCAAGGCACTGGGAAGATACACTCACCTTTACACCCTCCTCCAATCCTTTTGTACTTTCATCATGCTGGCCCTGCACACCTTCCCCAGGTTTAGCCATGTCTCCCAAGTGTACTCTCCCTGAACCTTGCTGCCGGGCCCCATGCACCTCTTGGAGCCCTATGAATCATCTCTGAGCCTCATTACAACTCTTTTGCACCATCACGCATTTCTGCAGGCCCTTATAAAATATATTTATCTATAATTTTCAGAGTAGAATTACCTTAGAATGTAAATTTATACTGCGGTCCCAGCATCCTCCCAAGTATGGTTTACACATTTTATTATTGGAAACACAGCATGGTTATGAAATGAAACAGGAACAACATTATGCTAAAGGTATCACATACTAAGAAATAAAGTAGCCAACAAAATTGAATAAGAGAAGATAGAGTCTGTATCATTTTAAGGTAAGTGTAGTAGTGGTTTTCTATACTGATAATGTTTCGGGGTGTTATGTAAACAAGCAGATACAAATTTCTGTATTGCATAGGCATAGGCAATCTGTTAGAAAATGAGAAAGTCTCCATTTGATGTGCATGGGGTTTCTAAATAGAAAATTATTCAGTTGCTGTAACTTTATTCATCTTAAAACAGCTTGGTAAAGAGTGTACTGTGAAAATTATGCTTGGGGTGGTGGTGGAGAATGTGTTTAAACAATAACCAAAGTGGCCAATAATAATTTGGGATAAGGGAAATCTTCGTTCTTCCCACAAAGAGTTTCCTAGTAACTTACACATCTTAAAAATATATTGTTATTAACATACTGAATAATTTCTTGGTGACAAGAATAAATTGGATACTTAAGTCTTTCAGAAGACTCTCTAACAAACTGATTTTTGAATAAGCTGTAATCAATTTAAACCCACTTTTATAGATTTTTTTTATTAGAACATAGGATGTAGTGATTACATTTTGCATTAGAAGTTCCCTGAGCAGGAATTTCAATTATCTTATCAACAACTGCCACCTAGCACTAAGTATGAGAAACTCAAAGCAAGCTGTTAAAATGTGGAGCTTGTGAGAAAAAGAAGCATCTGTTTCTGTGGCTTTAAACTGCAGAAGGCATAATAGGGGGAGGTGTGTTGACAATGAGCCATCAACTGCTTAAAGCATCTTCATTCTAATGTGCAATAAAGATTTTTATCTAACAATGCCTTGTTGAGTGTCTGGATAACTTCAGCTGAGTTCAGGCTGATAGCAAGAAGCAACTGACTCATTCAGCTTATTAGACTATTCATTTTTTAAACCTTTTAGACAAATTATTTTATCCTAACAGTTTGAAAAAGGTAGATCCTCAGCTGCTACCACCTAGCATTGCTCAGGTACAACATCTGAAATCATTATTACTGCAGGTAGTCCTTGACTTACAACAGTTCATTTAAGGACCATTCAAAGTTCCAACGGCACTGAAAAAAGTGACATGACCGTTTTTCACACTCATGACCATTGTAGCATCCCCATGGTCACATGATTTACATATGGATGCTTGACAACTGATTCACAGTTGTGACAATTGCAGTGTCCCGGAGTCATGTGATCCCCTTTTGCGACCTGACAAGCAAAGTCAATGGGGAAACAAGATTCACTTAACAACTGCATTACCGTATTTAACAACTGCCGTGATTAACTTAACAACTATGGTAAGAGAAGTTGTAAAATGGGGCCACAACTCACTTAACAAATTTTTCACTTAACAACATAAATTTTTGGGTCAATTGTGTTCGTAGGTTGAGGACTACTTGTACACCATGCTATTAATTCGAGGACCAGATGGGATTCTTTCTTGGAACAAAATACCATCCACATCTACCCCGCATCCTTACCCCCATAAATCTTTCACATACTAGTTTGGACCTCAAATACCTTGGGTTAGAGTGTAGCAGTGATGAGGCCAAAGGAAAAAATATCATCTAATGTAATGGATAAAGGTAAAGTAAAGGTTTCCCCTGCCAGTCTTGTCAATTCTAGGGGTGGTACACATCTCCAGGTTTCAGCTGAAGAGCCCACAACACTTCCATGATATTGTGGCCAGCATGACTATGCCGAAAGCGCACGGAACGCTACTGCGTGAAAAAGTGAGCTCCCGTTACTCGCCCCAGCTCCTGCACATCTAGCAATTTGAAAGCATGTAAATACAGTTAGATAGACAGATACCACTAATTCCAAGTGGGGAGGTAACTTAATGGATATCCTGGATGAAAAAGTAATTCCTAGGTAAGAGGGCCACTTGTCTTTCCAGTTCTTAATATTTGGCTGTCCAAGACATTGTGAAAAAGGGCTTTTAATCAGTGCTGTTTTGGAGCAACTCAATTTAAGTTGACTGTGTTAAACTCATTTTGGACAGAGTTCAGCCAAGATAGCAACTCAACATATGACTTAGATTCTGTAACGGAAAAAGAATTTGGCATTAGTGTAACTTAAAGAGGAGGGGGGGGGGGAGAAGGAAGTGAAGTACTGATTTCATTCCATTTACCTAATCCCGAGTTCAGAAGTATGCCATATTTTAATTACATCTTGACAAGATTTGTTTTGCTGTCCGTAAGAACAGTAAGAATTGAAGAACTGCAGGACAAGGTGGGAGAAGATAGAGAACTGCTTGCCTAATTGCTTCGCTTGACATTTGATACCAGGAGTGTATGATAGGTGAAACATGACACGTACTGCCATCTTTTAAATAAAATAATCTCTCGCATTGCATTAGCTTAGTATTTCTAAGATAATACTTGTTTTCACTTTGCAGATGTCTTTCCCATCCACACCTTCAATTAAAATGTTCCTTGGTGCCTTTTTTTAAATTTCCGAAACAATGTCAAGTCAAACTGAAAAGAAAATTGATGTCTGAGAGAATTAATAATGTCAGTTTTACCACCCATTTCCTTTAAAAAGCATACTTTAAACTCAGTAGGGACATAGAAACATCTGTAGACATAGTTATAGGCTTCCAATTTGTCTCTTGCAGAGAAGATTACCATGAAGATGGGTTTTGCCAGCCTTACAGGGGAATTGCCTGTGCGCGAATCATTGGAAACAGGACTATTTTTGTGGACTCCCTTCAAATGCAAGGGGAAATTGAAAACCGAATTACTGGTAAGTCAGTTCTACCTCTCTTCATGTCAGGGAATATTGTATTTCATGCAGAAACTTAAATCCAATTTTAACACTATCATAAATGGAAATCAAGCCAGGCAATTTTTGGAAGAAATTGAGGCAATGTTGCTTTCTTACTATGCAGTAATTTTTTCAGTAGGCATCAATTTTATATTTGTTGGAAAGCTTTTTGAGGATTAGGGCTGTACTTTTTTTAAAAAAAAAGTTTTTTTTTTTAAAAAAGCACTTTTTATAAAATAAATTGTATTTACTTAAATAATTGTAGGACATTTAGAGTCTTTGAGAAAAAAAATAGTGGAGAAATGGATAATGCACCCACTTTATCTTTTACTGTGTGTGGAAAAGAAAGTATTTCAAAAGACTATAAGATCTATAAGTGATCTTTTGGCTCTATGAACCCTATGACATTATAACTTTTATAAAAAAGAAATTTTCTTATCCTGTTAGTTTCCACTCTCATGCATAAGGAATGCAAATGACACGCTTACTATTACCAGATATGCAAATTAGAAAATTAATTCTCTTTCTTTGTTCACAGTCTGATTGATTGCTATTTTCAGAGTTGTGAATTTTAAGCAAGGAATTTGATGCTTGATTTTTGTAAAGGATCTTTGCTTAGATGATACTTTGATGCTATCTCTTTTGTTGACCGCTTAATGGAATGTAATCATTTCTTGTTTAGAGCTTGTTACATGCATTCCCAACATGCAATCTGTGGATTACATTTCAAGTGTTGTGATGTTTATATTATATCAAATGCTTTTTATATGAATACCATGTTTCCCTGAAAATAAGACAGGGTCTTATTTTCTTTTTACCCACAAAATATGGCTTGGGTCTTATTATGAGGGGAAGGTTTATTGTTTTGGGGTTGGAGGGCAGCTGCTCTCTTCCAAGCAGGCTCCCAAAGAGCAGCCACTGCTGGAAGACTCGGTTTGGAAGCCACCAAAAAAACCATGCTGGGATGGCGGTGGCAGCGGAGGTGCTCTGGTTCTGTGGGGAGAGGTGGGCTAGGGCATCGTGAGGCTGGGAGGCGCGGGAGCAGAACAGCCGCTCACGCAACCCCCCTCTCCAGCCATGCAGAGCGCCTTTCACTGGCATCTCAAAGGCGCCAAGCCGCAGGAGCCGGGCAGCGGCAAACAGGCGCTCACACGGCTTGGCGATACCCCTAGGTCAATGAATGGCACTGTGCCCGTCTGGAAAGGGGGTTTACCGAGTGGCTGCTCATGAGCATGGTCGCTTCATGGCTGTTGTGTTGCGCTGCTGAGACAGCGCAACACAGCCATTCACCCATGAGGCTGTGCCCAGCTCTTTGGGAGCCTGCTCACAAGAGAGCAGCTACCGGGCAACCCCCCTCTTCAGCTGGACACAGTGCTGCTCACCAACCTAGCAGTATCCCAAAGGCACCAAGCAACGTGATCACCTTTGCCTCCCCCTGGTTCCCACAGCTTGGAACCTTCGGGATACCCCTAGGCTGGTGAGCGGTGCTCTGCCTGGCCAAAGGTGGGGGTTGTCCAGGGGGCTTATTTGCGGGGGTGGGCTTATATTTTCACCCACCAGAAAAATGTGGTATGGCCTTATTATCAGGATATGTCGTATTTTCGGGGAAACACGGTATATTTATATCTATGTGTTTGGAAAAAGGGTTACATTGAGTGGAATAAATGAGCATGATAAATCAGCTATTTGATTTTTCCAGCTTTAAGTTTATTTCATCTTGGCCTTGAAACTGTTTTCTGAGGTAGAATGGGGCTTTGTCTCCACAACGCTGTGTGTAAATGTCATTTCATTTCTCTTCTTATTTATGGACGTTATGTACAGTGCAAAAATGTGTATAATGCACATTTCCTGCAAGCAGTTCTCTATACATTTATTCTGTATGTTGTTGTCACTAATATGTGGCCTTTATGTGCACCTTTTTGTTATCTAAGCATTAAGTAATGTAATTCCCCCAAAAGTAAAAGTATAACTAAATAATGTTGTGGGTAGTTACCCAAAGGCTGCTCTTTTGTGATAATTCTTGAGGCTTTATAAGTAACTGCAGCTGTTCATAAAAGTATGTGACTGCCAGAGCTCCAAGTATCACTAATAGTGCGCTGTGATCCATAAACATCTGCTGATAATTTTGTTATTTTTTTAAGATGCCACAACTTAATTATTTCTACGAGGATAAAAGTTTGCTGTTTACATTTTTAAAATTATAATTAAATATAGTTATATTGTGAGCTTCCTTTTCTAGTAATAGATGAAGATTACAGGCACAAAAGGAGAGCTGAAAATGACTAGTGATTAAAAAACCCCATTAGATTTCAACTCTACCTGAAAGTTGCAGTGATTCTGTGAGAGAGGTCCTTTTTCCTTTCAGTCCAGGAGACCAGAATATTCAAAACCTTTATTTTTACACAATGTTACTATATGGTTTACAATATGTTTTTAATTTGCATGTATATTCTATGGTAGCTCCCGCCCTCTGGAACATCATTCCCCCAGAGCTTAGAATGGCCCCCACTGTAATACTCTTCCGGAAGGCACTGAAGATCTGTTTCTGCCAGCGGTGTGGGGAACCCAGAGTGGGATGGAGCCCATTAAATGGCTTGTGTGATCTGCTGTCGCTGGGGCGGAGGGTGGGAGGTGATTTTGTTGTATTGTACTATATTAATTTATTTGATTCTTTTTGTTAGCTTTTATTGTTTTAAATGTGGTTTTATAATCTGAAAGCTGCCTTGAGTCGCCATGGGCAGCAAT
Organism: Natrix helvetica; assembly: GCF_964273705.1. Classification (NCBI taxonomy): domain Eukaryota; kingdom Metazoa; phylum Chordata; class Lepidosauria; order Squamata; family Natricidae; genus Natrix; species Natrix helvetica. The sequence continues at coordinate 61,432,243 of NC_138552.1, forward strand.
ATAAATTCAATAAACAAATACATATTTAATGGTTACTATAAGAATTATTTTACAGGAGACACTCTTAGGTTTATACTTATTGTCCTTCCCTTCCTGCCACTCTGAATTAGGAGATGAGTTTGTAAATACAGTCATTATAGCTATATTTTGGTACTTTTCATCAAAGTGAAGTTCTTTACTAACAGATGGACTATTTTCACTAAATTTCCATTCTTATGTAACTCTCGGTGTCAGCTTCCCCACCTTTGGAATAAATTTTCATGAAAAATGGAATGGTAAATCAACAAAACTGCATACAGGAGAAGCCTATAATCTAAGAAAGTTTTATGTCTGTGATAAAACGGCCTTAAATCATTGTCATTGCAGGTTCCACTGATAAACAGTTGAACAATCTTTGCAATAAAAAGTTAGCGGTACATAGGCACAGAAATATCAGTTGATTATGTGTTCTATATCTCTTTGGATATATAAAATCTTCCTCACATGGAATCAGAGAAATTACTCAAAAACATTTCTGTATCAAGAGAAAAATTATCATAAATGAATGTACTCCGTCCATTAATTTCTTTCTTGGTTAGCCCAGTGAGATACAATTCTGAGAATGGAAATTAGTGACATCTACTGTCCAAATAGGAAAATTAGCTGAAAGATATTATGTTGAACTTTATGGTGTTAAAACCTTTTAGTGGGTGAGTGAAACAGTCCTAATAGCTTTTGGAAACACAAATGTAGTTCAAATTGTACATGGGTTTCTTTTCTCTTTGCCTACTTTGCTACTTAAGGCTGAAGCTTCCTTTACTCCTCTGTAGTTCAAAACTGTGTACCTGGTGATAAGACTTGGTATCTTTATATCATCTAAACCTGTAGAATTCATTTGTATAATATTTCTCTGAGGACTCAAACTGGAGTCAGCTTAGCTTCTGAGGGCTCTTACATCATCAGGAGGACCTGCAGAGAATTTAAAGTCAGTGTTTAGGAGATTAAGCCATGGAATTGGTCCTTGTTCAGATCCCCCGCCCCAGTTGGATTTCTATATTCCACTATCAAACCCATTCTGCTCAAAGTAGTTACGTAGTTTCAGGCTAACTTTCAGAGATCCTGAATAAAGTATACACCTTTCTGGTTTAACTCAATTTAGGATTTAGAACTTCATTCTTTCATGAAGTTACATAGGCTTGAACCAAGCAGTATATGGAAAGTGCCAGTAGCAGCATCATGTCTGAAGCATGAAATTGCTACTAGCTATGCACATGAATTACGCATTGATTCCTACATATGGCCAACAATCGTTGAGACTGAATGAAGGCAGTAAGTCCCAGCACTTACGGTCACAAAATTGTTTGTCAATTTCCTTTATCTGGGGAGGAAAAAAAGTTGATACACAGTTTCTCAGGAATCAAATTGCCTGACAGATCATTTTTATTCTGTGGTATATTTGTGTGTGAGAGAGAGATAAAGTCTGTTTTGCTCAATAATGCATCATCATTGATTAAAGTGAGTTTAGTTGCCCACTATACTCTTTAGTTCAGATTACAGAAGTCATCAGCAACTACCTAGTTCTTTTGCATATGCTCATTTTTAAATATTCAGTACAGTCATAACTCTTGCAATTAAAAAATCTCATAATAGAGAATGCTAACTAACGCAACTTAAGTACTAACAACAATTGCCTTTATTTTACCTAAATATTAATTCAGGATTTTTTAAATGTAACTATTAGTTTGTTTGAAACCTACCCCGAAGTTTTCAGACTTTTATGGAGAAGTGGTATTTATGCAGAAATATTGAAAATTGAAAAGGGTTCACAAATGTTAAAGCACCATTGTATGTATTCAAGAAAACTCAAATAATAATACCAATATTGGGTATGCAGTTGTTGCTGAGACAGAGGAGAAAGCAAAGTATGTCAATATTCAAGACTCTGGCTTTAAAATAGGAATTAATGTTAACAGTATAATTGAGCTGAATAATACCCATCCCTTCTTAGCAAAATGTGGTGTCCACCCAGTGTTGGAGGATTTACTGGTTTGTGTTTTAGGGAAGAAAATGCATCTTTAATACCCATCTAGTGTAGTAATGAAAATAAACAATTTAATTTTAGACAAGAGTTAAGTAGGGCTTAGTCCTACAACTTAGCTACAAAACATGTGAAGTGAGACTAGAGAATTGCATGCTTTTAATAAACACATTGTGCTTTTATCTTATGACTCAATGAGCACAGTTCATTCCAACACATTTTGGATTAGACAAGTACACACACGTGGGATTCTCAGGCTGGTTTGAGCCTCTTTATTTCCAATTAATAGAATATTGTACGTCTCTTCTTTTGTAATTCAAATCAGAAAAAAAGCTGTATAACAGAAACTTCCAGTGGGTGGTTTGTGAACTATCAATGGGCTCTGATAAGTCGCCAAGTTTTGGGAATGAAAAAATCAATATAGTAGATTTCCTGGGAAGTCAAATTTATGTAACAGACATGTAATCTGATAGTAAATTGCTTCCTCCTCTTTGTTTTGGAGGCAAGGTGTAGAATTCTGAGAGGGGTTAGCCAATTCCTCAGTTCTAGAATGGTGCCACAAAAACAAAGACAAAAGGCTTAATAAATTAAAAAAAAATATGTGCGAAAACTAGATAAAGTTTGTTCTAGTTATTTATGAAGTCCTAAAATATTTCCTCATCTCGATATTGACTAGGTTGACTGGATGCTAGAAAATTGATCTTTACAGTTAGTACCATGTACCATTTTTCTTTTGCAGAATCTTGTTAACCTTACGTGTCAAAATATATAGAGACTTTGACAGTGTATTTGATTTCTGCTGCAGATAGATGTTTATTAATTCCCTTAGTCATTGAAATCATTTCAAATATATAAAAAGCAGTAGTAATGTATTGATGTTCAGTTATTATAAAAACTTGATTATAGAGACGTGATGGACCTTGATCATTGGCTTCTCTGTCTGTCTTTTCAGCTGCATTTACTATGATTGGCACATCCACCCATTTATCTGATCAGTGTTCCCAGTTTGCCATCCCATCATTCTGTCACTTTGTGTTTCCACTGTGTGATGAGCGTTCCCGGACACCTAAGCCTAGAGAGCTGTGTCGTGATGAGTGCGAAGTTCTAGAGAACGATCTCTGTCGGCAGGAGTACAACATTGCTAGATCCAATCCTCTCATTCTGATGCAGCTCCAGCCACCTAAATGTGAAGACTTGCCTCTGCCTGGTTCTTTGGAGGCTTCCAACTGTATAAAAATTGGAATTCCTGTAGAACGGCTCAATAGATGTAAGTTATTGTCACGTTTCCTTTCTGCTTTTCTCTTCTATTTGTTTAATGCAGAAATGGGGAACAATGGAGCCCTTTATGACTTGTGGGCTTCAACTCCCAAAATTCCTCAGCCAGTATGAGAGTTGAAGTCCAGAAGTCATAAAAGGGCCATAGTTGCCCACCTCTGCTTTAATGCAAAATTAGTATGGATTTTTTGTCAGAGTACCATTTATGAATGTATGTATTTGCCTGTGTTTCCAAAATTTAACATGGTTCAGGGTTTTGCCTTTTGACTGCTTGGAATTAGCTTGGAGGGAGGATACAATGATGAGAAAGAGGAATAGCCCAGGTGAAATCCGTTCCCCAGCTTCTCATCTATACAGTGTAAAGGAATATTGCCAGAAGCATGCAGAGGCTGCCTGAAGCACCTGACCAGTTGCCAGACCTCCCTGAAAGCAACGAATGCCCTTCTTCAAGCTAACTGCTTTAAGTTGTGCCTGCTTCAGAATAGAACCCTCCAAACACAGTGCAGTGAGGGTATAATCTTTCACTGTTGTTAAACACTCAAGATGTTAAGACTGCAGTGAAATAAATTTGGTGGAGAAAAAGGAGATAATATTTTGCAACCAGACTAGATATAATACACAAATAAAAATGATACTTGGTAGTAATACCAAGAGAAAGATCTAACAGGAAAAAAGCAGAAGAGAAGGAAGAAACTAAATGGGGAGAGAGGGAGGAAGACAGCTTCAAGGTGGTGAATCCGCTAGAATACTTTGAGCAAGTCAAGCAGTTGAGACAGAGCAATGTTGACATAGGCGTTCTAGTTAATTTTTGGACTCTTCTTTAGGCATAAAGCTTATCGGAAACTCATACTTCCTGGCTAGGTTACTCTAGCTTTTTTCGGCAGGCTTCATTGTTGTTGAAAAACCAGCTGATCTTATCCCAAATCAAAGAAAGGAATATTGTAGAGCAGAAGCTTTATTGCAGAGTTACACATTGTATGTAGCAAACATACAAGGTGTAACTTTACACATTGAGTGTTAGAAAGAGTGGTGCGGTGGCCTAGAGGTGAAGCTCTCATCTCACAATCAGGAGACTGTGAGTTTGATCGTAGGTAGAGGCAGATATTTTTCTCCCTGGGCACACTGAGAGTATATCTGCTGATAACAACTCTGCATATGGGACAGGAAGGGCATCCGGCCAGTAAACCCTCAGCTCGATTCAGTTGCCCAGACTCCAACCCGCAAGGGATTATGGTGTCGTTAAAAAGAGGATGACACATTCTATGTAGCAAAGAAACACATTTACGATGCAGAGAGAGAGAATGGGTACATTTCTTATTGTTTCATATGTCTCTTGTTAAATCTACATTTTTTGCAGATCACCAGTGTTACAATGGCTCTGGTGCTGATTATAGAGGAACCATCAGTGTCACAAAGTCAGGCCACAATTGTCAATATTGGGATTCCCAGCATCCTCATCCCCATGACTTCACAAGTACAGAGTTTTCCGAGCTTGGAGGTGGGCATGCTTATTGCCGCAATCCTGGAAGCCAAATGGAAGGACCTTGGTGTTTTACTCAGAACAAAAACGTACGCATGGAACTGTGTGAAGTACCTGCATGTAGTATGTATTTATATTACTATTCTTTTTTACCATTTCTAGAATAAAATTATTCAAGCATGAATTATTATTGCTTTGTTTGATGTGCAAAAATGCTTTTTATTGCTGTTTTTAGGAATGAAATCAATTCTTTTTCTATCAATGTATAATGTGTGTATTCATTGACACTGATGCTAAGAGACCTAAGGACTTGCCAATTGATCTGGCAATGCCTGTTTTTATTTATTTATTTATTTTAGTTTTTATTTAATTTAATTTAAAGGAGATAAAGACTGAAGACTTGGAAAGAATCAGGCTGTTGTGGAAATTGAGAACTCAAAGACCAGCTCTTTGCAATGCAAGAAAGTTTATTGCGCAGGTTCAAACAGCTCAAACAGCATATGGGGGTTTGAACCCCGAACAGTCTCAAACAACAATCTTATATAGTCATTTTGACGTAAGCATATACGTAGGCATACATTTGCTAAATTGATAAAAGGAGAAATGGAAAAGTACAGAAAAAGCCGAGAATAAAAATACGTTAAGGAACATTTAACATCTGCTAGACAAATACGGGACTATCCCCTGTCCTAGACAGATAGCAGGATACACCCCTCATGGTCTGTCTGAACATACAGATAAAAATATAAATGTCATGCCTCATTGATCTCACCCTGCAACTGTTTGTTTCCTTGACCAGTCTTTGCATTGTTATAATGAACCAAAGTCTGAACCAAAATTCAGGGCCTGTCTTCCCTCCTTCCTTAATCCCCCCTTTGTGACTCATCTGAATTTTCCAGAAGAGTCACATATTCTTCCAACTCTGTTGTAGGTCTTAAATTCTCATATTCTAGCACAGCCATCACCTGAGCAGTTGCTTTTCTTTCTGCTAATAAAGATAGACTATTAGAGATGGTTCGAACAAAAATTGGCAATACACAAGGAAGTATCACACATCCCGCTGCAATCAACCCAATCAAAGCAACTATGGCCTGTAATCCTGGAAGCTTGGGAAACCATCCCCCAAATACCTCCTTCAGATTAAATCCTCTCCATATTTGAGTGGGATTATGTGTAAGTTGTCTAATTTCTGTAGTCAACTGTTTTACCACCTTCCCTGTTTCATCGATTTGTAGGCAGCAGTTGGACAAATTAAACTTTCCACACACCCCTCCTTCTTTAGCCAAGAGATAGTCTAGGGCCAATCTATTCTGATACACAGCAGTTCTTATCTTATCAGTGGCTTCCGACAAAACATTAAGTGCTTTGTCTATTCTCACCCCTGCCAGATCCAGAACTGCCTGTAACCGAATGATTCTATTTAGCATGTATATAGGGGTGCGGTACCCCCATGATCCATCTTCTGCCCATGTTGCTCTTCCATATGTACACACTATGCGTTCACTAGTCCATTTCTCATCCTCCTTATCATAAGCAGAATATTCTTCACAAGGGAAGTCTGTGAACACAGTTTGCACTTCCCTCTTTGCTCTCAATCCTACTTGTTCATATAAGGGGACTCCTAATATTTGTTTTGATTGAATTGGTAACAAAAAGAAGGATGGTTTTATCCAACCTAAGACACACGAACCTGACCAATTAAAAGGGAGTTGTTCATAAGCTAGTTTTCCACATATCCAATACATGTCTTTAGGAGCTACCCATTCATCAGCCGTCCGGGATGAGTTCAGGTAACCTAGATAGGTTCTATTAAAATATTCAGGTTTTGTGGCATTACCTGGAGATGTCCATTGGTTATACTTTTCATTCCAAATTCCTAAGCAAATAAGTTGTCCTACATAATGTGTACCATTTCTAGCAAAACAGTTTCTTCCTACAAGATTAGTGGTGAGTGTCCAGACAATACCTGTAAGCTGTTCCCTCCTTGTAATATTCCCTGCCTTGGAAAGATTATTATAGATCAACGGATGAGCCTCCAGCGCCTCCCATGGCCATTGTTCCCCCATATTAGTTCCTCCACACACAAAACAATTCTTGACTGTAAGGGTTTTAGCTACTTCTTCGGCAAGCTCTACAAAAAGATTATTGGCTTTTACGCTTATTAAAAGGGGAGTTTCTAATTTTCGTAGATTATCGTAAACCGACCATCCCAGGGATTTTACTTCACCTTCAAATACTTTTTCCACCTTTATAGTAAGATACATTTTTGGATCTGATCCTGTACCATCTATTCCAAATCCATAACTTACTACAGCAGGATGCCTTCGGTCCACTTCTAACTCTACTACATTTCCACTGCTTCTTCTAAAGGAAGTAATATACTTACAGCCCTTATAACCCCCTCCAGTATAATCACAGATGCACTCCCAGCCAGAGCATTGGGTGTTTCCAGCACAGGGGAGCCATTGGTTTGGGTTGCCATAAGCCCAATTCAAGTTAGCGGAACACAAATATTTATGGTTTGCTTGGTAGGCTGTTACCCAAGACTCGTCTCCACAGGTGGAACCCCATCCTTTGCTCATGGCGATACATGCATCAAAGCTTATTCTTAAGGGGTCTTTTCCTCTTTCTAACTTTAGAGTATAATTGAGAAAATACAACTTCCCGTCACCTTCAGGGGTATTACGGGAGCCATATTTAGCCAATCCAGCATATATGGTCACATTCAACCGTATGGGAGTACTAGGGTTATAACAAATAATTTTTCCATCATGGTTGCACAAACTATACATGGTTTGGTTATGTATGCAATTGACAAGCTGAGGCTTACAGTTTCTAGGTGATTGTGTGTGGTAGACTAAAGTGTTGAGAATGGTTCTCCCTACTTGTGCCTTTGTAATACAAGGAGAACAGGTATCAGGGGCCTCGGTGGAGTGAGGTGCCCGTCTAGGTGCTTCTCTTGGTGTAACATGATATTTTGGTGCATGTGTTTGTGGGGAAAGTCTTTTTATGTGTGTTTTGGTGGGTGTTTGACGAGGGGGTGGACAGTGATTCAATGAGCCGTTGCAATCCTGATAACATAGTACCCCTTCTGTCCCATTACATCTTTTGTATATACCTAGACCTCTTCTCCCGGATCGAGCACAAGTGGTTAAGTCAAACCTGGTACATGTTTTTGGTTTCTCCAAACGATAGAAGAGGGCTCCATCCTTTAAACATTGGGTACAGGGACCTTCCCCTAAGGGCCATTTTTCCCCAACACTTCGCTGTTTCCTTTTCATCTTTATGCGGCTATGTTGTAAGGTGCATATCCCTTTCCATCCAGGTTTCAACTGATTGATGTGAGTAACTCGTTCCCAACCCCGAAATATTGGATCCCCACAGTTTAATATAATAGGAGGTCTTTCCTCTCGATATGAAGCATAGCTACACATTCCCTTTCTGAGCACGTAGCCTACGTACTTGCAGAGGAGATGATTTGTGTACTTCCGAGCTAGACAGGCTTCCTTGACTAGTTGATCAAATGCATGGGGGGCTTGACAAGGATGTGGTAAAATTTCATTCCAGCAATCTGGTGTAAAAACAAGAGGTGGATAGCCCTGGCACTGTCCATTGCCTATTACATAAGACTGGACAATACCTGGACGTTCCTCAGGTCTACTCCACTGTCCCAAATTGTTAACACACACTGAATTTCCTGACACCCTTGTAAATAAAACACTTACCCCCAACCAACCGATAGCACAAATGAAATTCATCTTCCGGTATGCTCACCTCCTTCTGATACCTCTGAATAACTTGGTTTATGGTAGGGCAAGATTTAAGTGTACAATAAGATGTGTTATCTATCTTATGGCCTATATATAGTGATAATACATCCTCTATAACCTTCACGTCACATTCAATCTTACAATATGAGCAAGCAATACAATCAATACAATGCGCACAGCAACAACACCCACACTTACAATTACAAAACCAACACATACAAACTTATCCTATTTGGTTACGATATAGGTATAGATATGAGGTTTAGGGGTGTTAAGATATATTTGCTATCTATGTGTTACTTATCCACTCTTCACCCGTGCGTCGAAAGTCAGCTTCCAGGTGTGACTTAGCAGGGGTTGCTTCTTTCTTCCAGAAACTCAATCCTCGTCACCAACTGTTGGGTTTCAGGCACTGGTGTTGATAATGGAGACAAACTAATCAAAGGATCATTAGGTTTTGGGATGCCACAAACCACTCCCAATAGTGATAAAGCAACACTAGCGTTAGTGATCCTACTATTGCTATCCACAGTCCCTAAACCCAATCTTCAAACATCAATCCATACCAATCTTCAGCCGTGCTTGGGAACCAGCTTCCAGGTGTGGTCCCGCAGGGCTAGGTCCTCTTCTTCCGCCTTCTTAGCACAACCTGGGTACACTTAACCTATTTACCTACATAATACATATGATTTAAGTACGTTTAAATGTCAGTTTCGTAGGGTTTTGTGGTCCACCGACACGTTCCATCCCACATCAGCAGCTTTAACCCTTGTCCAATGAATCCAAGACTTGGATTCCGCTATTTTCACTGCCAATGGAGACACCATTATAACCACATATGGACCTTTCCATCTCCCTTCCAGCTGTTCCTTTTTTCAATGTTTCACCCATACATTATCTCCCGGCTTGAATGGGTGACATTTAGTTACCAATGGTGGGGGGGCTTTGTTCCAGAACATAATTTCAGAGCTTTTCAACATGCTTATTTAATTCCTACACCATTCCCATGTTCCAAACACCCCCCTTATGTCCCAAATTAGGCCACCCCATCAAATTTCTTCTTAACAATGTAGGCGGACGCCCACACATTAACTCATAAGGTGATAATTTATGTTGGCGTCGGGGGGAACATCTAACAGCATACAAAGCCAATGGAAGGGCAGCAGGCCATTTCAAATGACATTCCGCACAAATTTTAATGATTCATTCTTTAAGGGTTCTGTATGTGATGTGCCCTATGGAACCTCCACTTGATCCCCACTGCGTTGGCCACTGCCTGGTTAATGTGATGGACAAACTCAGGCCCATTATCTGATGAGATATGGGATGGAAGTCCGAACCTAGGGATTATCTCTTTAAGGAGCAGTCTAGCCACTTCTCTAGCTTGTTTTGTTTTAGTGGGAAAAGCCTCTGGCCATCCGGTATACATATCAACCATAACCAACATTGCTTTATAAGGGCCACATCTTGGCATGTCCGTAAAATCAATCATCAAATAATCCATTGGGAGATATGACACCGGGATGGTTCCAGGGGGCAAGAGTGGTCCCTGCCTAGGATTTACCTTAGCACATATAATACATTTGGCCACGACTTTCGCTGCTATTCCAGCCAGTCCATTAATGAAATAATCCCTACTCAGGGCGGTTTCTAAGGCAGTTTTCCCCATATGAGTAGTTTCATGTGATAACTGGACCAAGGTCCATGCTACTGACGTCGGCACATATATTCTTTTATCTGGCATCACATACCAACCTTCTTTTATGCTAGCATGTAAATCATGAGTGGCCTTAATACACTCCTGTTGAGTGTATGTTGGCTTTATTTCTGGTGGAATCACTCCTAAATCCATTGCCACATGAATTGCTAAATCAGGGGTAGGGCCTGCTCGTTTGGCTGCTTCTCTGGTTTCTAAATCTGCTAGTCGGTTTCCCTGGGCTATCCTATCGTCCCCCCTCTGGTGGCCTTTACAATGCATAACAGAAACTTTCGCAGGTTTATATACTGCATCGATGAGGCGACTAATCAAATGTCCATGTTGGACATACTTTCCTGCAGAATCTCGAAAGCCTCTTTCCTTATAAACTGCTCCATGAACATGTAAAGTCAGGAAAGCATACTTACTATCAGTCCACACATTCAAAGTTTCTTTCTCTGCTCTTTCCAAAGCTCTTATTAATGCCCACAATTCTGCCACCTGAGCACTCCACTTCCCTCCTATCGGCCCACTTTCTACAACACCTTCATCATCCACAATCGCATATCCGGCCACACGCTTCCCCTCATGCATATAATTGGAGCCATCTGTATACCAATAAAACTTTGCATCTTTCAAACGTATATCAGACAGATCAGAGCGAGTTGAATAAACAGTCTCCAATACTTGCAAACAATCATGTTCCTTTTCAGTCTCTGTAGGCATCAATGTAGCTGGATTCAACCTTACCAACTGTACTTGGGGATTTTCAATCAACATGGCTTGGTACTTAGTCAATCTCTGGTTACTTATCCATAAGTGTCCCTTATTATCTAATACTGACTGTACTGCATGTGGGGTGTGCACATTAATAGGACAAGAAAATGTTAGTTTGTTATAATCCTGTAACAACAATGGCAATACAGGTAGTCCTCAACTTCCAACAGTTCATTTAGCAACATTTCAAACATACAATGGCACTAAAAAAAATGACTTACGACCATTTTTCACACTTATGACCATTGCATCATCCCCATGCTCACAAGATCAAAATTTGGACACTTTGCAACTGACTCATATTTATGACAGTTGAGGTGTCCCAGGGTCATGTGATCCCTTTTGCAACCTTCTGGCAAGCAAAGTCAATGGAGAAGCCAGTTTCACTTAACTGTGGCAGAAAGGTCGCAAAATGGGGCAAATTTCACTTAAATAGTTTGCTTAACAACAGAAATTTTGGATTCACTTGTGGTTGTAAGTCGAGGACTATCTGCATATCTTTGCCTTCTATCTACCGTGTTTCCCCGAAAATAAAATAGGGTCTTAATTTCTTTTGATCCCTGAAATAAGCACTTGGCCGTATTTTCAGGGAGGTCTCGTTATTTTTGAGGCACAGAAGACAGCAAGCGTGGTCACTTCATGGCTGCTGCTGTGTGCAATATTTTAGGGAGGGCTTATTTTAGCGCATGAGCTCAAAAGCCCAATTGAGGTCTTATTTTCAGAGAATCAAGGTAGTATTATTATTACTCTTTTCATCTTTCCTATTACCTATCTTCTTATGACTATAACCTTGTAGCTTGTATCTTACGATTTATATTATTTTATTTAGTATCCTAGTATGATTTATGTTGATTACTTATTTAGTATCCTATGACTATCACTAAGTGTTAATACAATACAATACAATAGCAGAGTTGGAAGGAACCTTGGAGGTCTTCTAGTCCAACCCCCTGCCTAGGCAGGAAACCCTATACCGTTTCAGACAAATGGCTATCCAACATCCTCTTAAAGACTTCCAGTGTTGGGGCATTCACAACTTCTGGAGGCAAGCTGTTCCACTGATTAATTGTTCTAACTGTCAGGAAGTTTCTCTTCAGTTCTAAGTTGCTTCTTTTCGTTCTGGTCCTAACGATCTGCGTCCCTGGTCGATGTCATAGCCTAAATATCTCACTTTCTCTTTCACCAACTGCGCTTTCAGCCTGGATACTCTATAACCACAATCTAATAACAAATCCAACAACCTTTTGGTATTCTCCCAACAAGTATCTTCACATTGTCCTGTCACCAATACATCATCCACATACTGTAATACTACATCTCCCTCCTGTCTAGGAACAAAATATAACAGATCTTGTTGTTGTTGTTTTTACTCCCACAAATTCCTCCATTTCTTCTGACCCCCCTTCTTCATCTTCACTCACAGACTTCCCCTCAGTAATTTCTGTTTTTGGCATAACATCTGCAAACTTCTGCTTCCTACACACTGCTGGTGCCCCCCCCCCCGCTGCCGCAGCAACTTGAGGTTGTTGTGGCAACAAAGGTGGGGGCGGCACATATGGTGGGGGTCTTACAACATCATCTTCGTCCACACTCAATATTTTCTTTTCACTAGCTACATTTTTCTCTGTTTTCTGAAGTTTTTCTATGCTTTCATTACAACAATTGTTACAAATCTTTTTAGATGTTTTACACTTATTTCCCTTCTGTCTGGCAATGCATAACCACACCATTTCCGCCTGACATTGTAAGAGCTCATCCGCCCTCTCTACCACAGTGGTACGCCACTGATCTATATAGGGAAATTGATTGGGATATTTCTCCTCATATTGGTGAATCAAAAGCCACAACTGATTATAACTTGCTCTCTGAAAGATCCCTGAGTTGACCACCCCACCCCCAGGTGGGGCCAATGTTTCTCACACAAATATCTTAATCTCTCTTTAGAAATTCCAGGATAGGGCGTTGCATAATGGGTGTAAATGAAATAGGACTCAAACCCTTTCAACATGCATCCCAACGGTGTGCTGGGAATGCTCGATGACCCACCCATCTCTAACAGCACAACCACCGACCCGTAGCCTTGGAAAAACCACGACCACTAGCGGGGACTGTGGTGGCAACCACCCACACAACCTAACACGGAGTTCTTTAGGGTCGACGCCCCGACTCCAGGGGGTGATCAGTCCCCCTCTTCTATCTTCAAATGAGATAGGTACTTCACAAAGTTAACATATACTCGCCTGAAAAGTCTTCACACACGTCCTGGCCAGGAAAAGAGGTCAGACCTTCTTTCTTGCATTCAAGGGTTCTTGGACTAGGTTTTCCAGCACCGTCGATCCCACGGGAGGCCCCTACCTTTTCCTGGAGATGATTTTTCCCCACGGCGCCGTGGAAGTTGGGAGTGGCCTCCCCTGGATCCGAAGGGTGAAACCTGCCCTCAGCGAAATTTCGCCTCGTCTAAGAGTCCCATCTGGATGGTGCCATGTTGTTGTGGAAATTGAGAACTCAAAGACCAGCTCTTTGCAATGCAAGAAAGTTTATTGCGCAGGTTCAAACAGCTCAAACAGCATATGGGGGTTTGAACCCCGAACAGTCTCAAACAACAATCTTATATAGTCATTTTGACGTAAGCATATACGTAGGCATACATTTGCTAAATTGATAAAAGGAGAAATGGAAAAGTACAGAAAAAGCCGAGAATAAAAATACGTTAAGGAACATTTAACATCTGCTAGACAAATACAGGACTATACCCTGTCCTAGACAGATAACAGGATACACCCCTCATGGTCTGTCTGAACATACAGATAAAAATATAAATGTCATGCCTCATTGATCTCACCCTGCAACTGTTTGTTTCCTTGACCAGTCTTTGCATTGTTATAATGAACCAAAGTCTGAACCAAAATTCAGGGCCTGTCTTCCCTCCTTCCTTAAGGCAAATTTGTCATGTGGGGCAGTTATGTTGTCTAATGATTCTTCTGGAGTAATTTGGCAGTTGTTCCTCCCTACCACTTATAATCCTTCGTTGACATAAAAAGTTTGGCTGCATTTCTGTCCAGTGGATAAAGCTGTTTAATCCAAGTATTACACTGTAATTCAGAGAGAATTGTTAAACTTTACTTTATTTATTGTTTAACTTTAACAATATATATATATATCTGGGGACTAAATTTGGCTATGATGCCTTTAAGATGTATGAGAGGAAATATGATTAAGTTCAATATACAGTTGTTCATCTCGGAAATACAGGACTTAGGATACATCCACTGCTTTGCATTTTTACATATATACGGTTTGGATGAATATGGTTTAGCTTTTGCCCTTCAGTATAAGAGCACTATATATATTATACAGGCAATGGTAAGATTTTATGTTTTTTAATTTCTACTAGTTTTTATTAAAATGAGTTGCTGGTCCTAAACTGAAAATAGATGGAAATGGTGGAATATGAGGTTACAGACACTTAGATTGAAATAGCCTCTTACACTAAATGTTTTAAGTTTTTCACTGGGCCCCAAATGGGTGCTTGTGGGTAGGACTATGGAGAGGTTAAATTAAGATTTATTGTTATTTCCAAATGCAGTCAGTACCGATTCTTTGTACTATGACTTTAAAAAGATTCTTTGTGTGATGCACCAAAAATATTGCATTTAGTGGTGTTTTTTCATATTTTATTACACAAATTCGTGGAATAATAGGAAAGTCCCGTCAGCTGCCATTGGTTTATTTTTATGTTGAATTAGACTATCAGATCTTTGGTAATCATCATCATCATCATCATCATCATCATCATCATCATCCTACAAATACTTAGGCATTCTGCAGTTGGATAACATCAAACATGGAGAAGTAAAAACTATTGTCAGGAGAGAGTACACCAACAGTTAGGAAAATTTTGAAATCTAAATTAAATGGTGGAAATACAATCAAGGCCATAAATACCTGGGCAATACCAGTTATAAGATACACAGCTGGTATAGTTAACTGGACACAAGCTGATTTGGACATTTTGGACCGAAAAACCAGGAAACTAATGACAATGCACTACAATTTACATCCACGTGGTGATTTATTATACGGAATAAAGTGTTTAGCGAAGTTGAACTTGAGGAAATTCAGGCAAATTGCAAAACAAAAAAACAACAACATCACAAAAGGAATTAACTGATACTCAAGACACAACTAACGAAATCGCAGTAGAACTCCCAGAGGAAGCTGTCAGAGAGGAAATAACAACACTACCACCAGAACCAGTTTCCATTGAACCAACTGATGAACCAACTCAAAAACAAAAAAACTGAAGGACAAGATCATGGAGCATTTTCTGGCTAGTGAGGAAAGGCAACGTTTACCATCATTAAAAACTGTCCCTAAGAAAATTTTGGGTCCTATCATGAAAATGGTTAATGCAGTGCTTTCAACAATTGAATCAGGATCCATCTTGGAAACGAATCAGTTAATGTACAGTGCAGCTGTAATAGTCACTAATGAACTAGGCATTAAAATCAAAGTACCTAAGCACACAATGGGAAAAGCATCAAAGCCAAAGTGGAAAATCTGATTAAAACAAAAAGTCAAAAAATTAAAGGCAGATGCTAGCAACTTAAAGAATATGCATGAGCAACGGCTTAAAAACAGCAAAATCATAGATCAGCTAATCAGAAGATGTAGATTGGATACAAGAAACATCAATGAAGCTGTAGAGATTGTAAAACAGCAGATAACAGCAACAGCTAGAAAAATTGAGAGATATGAGGCAGGAATCATCCAATACAAACAAAATCAACAATTTCGATCAGACCAATGGCGTTTTTATCAAAGTCTTAATGTGAATGGTGACACCAAAAGTGAAAAACCAGAAAAGCAGGCCACAGCTGAATTCTGGAAAGGATTGTGGGAAAATGCAAAGGACTACAATAAGGAAGCAAAGTGGATATAGGACTTTGAGAAAAGCATTGGTAACAAAGAAATGCAAGTATTAGAAATAACAACTGAGATGGTCAAAAATCGAGTAAAAAAAGTAAAGAATTGGACATCACCCGGAAATGACCAATTACATGGTTTCTGGCTCAAATATCTGACCAGTTTACATGCAATATTGGCCAGGCAACTGAATGAAATTTTACAAAATGGTCAAATTGATGAATGGTTGACAACTGGAAAAACATACTTGATTCAGAAAGATGCAACTAAAGGAACAATACCTGAAAACTACAGACCAATAACATGCTTGCCAACAACCTTCAAATTACTCACAGGCACTATTGCAGATAATATTATGGATTATTTGGAAACAAACAACATCTTGCCAGTAGAGCAAAAAGGCAATAAAAGAAGAAGCAGGAGCACAAAAGATCAGCTCCTGATTGATAAAATGATATTAGAAAATTGTAAGAAAAGAAAAACGAACTTGAATATGGTCTGGACTGATTATAAAAAGGCATTTGACTCATTGCCACATAGTTGGATCATAAAATGCTTAGAAACAACTGGCATTAGCAAAAATATTACATCCTTCACTGAAAAGGCGATGAAACAATGGAGAACTGAGTTGGCAGTAGGGAATGAGAACTACGGAATGGTTAATATCAAGCGAGGAATTTTCCAGGGTGATTCACTTTCACCTCTTATCTTCATCATCGTGATGATCCCGCTGTCGGTAATTTTTAAAAAATGAAATTAGGCTACCAAACAGCCAAAGAAGCTGAAAAAAATTTGCATTTATTATATATGGATGATTTGAAACTCTATGGTAAGTCAGAAATAGAAATCCAATCACTGACAAACACAGTCCGAGTATTCAGCACCGATATTTCAATGCAGTTTGGCATGGAAAAATGTGCCACTGTATCCATAAAAAGGGGCAAAATCACTGCGTGTGAGGGAATTAAAATGCCCAATGGCCAACTAATTAAATACAACAAAAATGAAGCCTACAAATACTTAGGCATTCTGCAGTTGGATAACATTAAACATGGAGAAGTAAAAACTATTGTCAGGAGAGAGTACACCAACAGAGTTAGGAAAATTTTGAAATCTAAATTAAATGGTGGAAATACAATCAGGGCCATAAATACCTGGGCAATACCAGTTATAAGATACACAGCTGGTATAGTTAACTGGACACAAGCTGATTTGGACATTTTGGACCGAAAAACCAGGAAACTAATGACAATGCACTACAGTTTACATCCACGTGGTGACACTGATAGACTATACCTGCCACGAAAATCAGGTGGCAGAGGATTATTACAAGTGAAGCAAATAGTTGAAGAAGAAAAACATTCACTGGTTGATTATTTAAAAGAAAATCAAGAACATCTATTAATCGAAGTAAAGAACAAAAATCTACTGAAGGCCCAACAGACGAAACAAGAATACAGAAAAGATGTGATAAAATCAAGAATGGAGAGTTGGCAGAACAAAGCATTGCATGGTCAATTTCTGAAAAAATAAAAGATAAAGTGGACAGTGAAAAAACTTGGTTATGGTTAACAATAGGTACATTGAAGAAAGAAACAGAGTCACTAATCCTGGCTGCGCAAGAATAAGCTATCCGAACAAATGCCATTAAGGCCAAAATCGAAAAATCCTCTGATGATGCCAAATGCAGACTCTGCAAAGAAGTTGATGAAACTGTTGACCACATACTCAGCTGCTGTAAAAAAATTGCTCAGACTGATTATAAATTGCGGCACAATTCAGTAGCACAAATGATCCACTGGAATTTGTGCAAAAATTATAATATTAAAACAACAACAAACTGGTGGGAACATAAGCCTGAAAAAGTCACCGAAAATCAGATGGTCAAGATCCTATGGGATTTTCGTATACAAACGGACAAAATACTGGCGCATAACACACCAGACATCACACTGATTGAGAAAAATAAGGTTACAATCATAGACATCGCAATACCAGGTGATAGCAGGGTCGACGAGAAGGAACATGAAAAAATCACGAAATACAAGGACCTAAAAATTGAAATTCAACTATTATGGCACAAACCAGCAGTGGTAATTCCAGTGGTAATCGGCACACTGGGTGCTATTCCAAAAGCATTGGAATTACATTTAAAACAGTTAAAACTTGACAAAATCACCATCAGTCAAATGCAAAAAGCTGCACTGCTTGGATCTGCACGTATATTACAAAAATACATTACGACGTCCTAGGCCACTGGATGGGGCCCGACTAGTAATGCCAAATCCGGCGAAACAACTGGCCGCTGTGATACAATTGAATAATAATAATATACTGGAACAGCTTATATTCTCTGACATTACCTTAACAGTTCCTACGTCCTTGGTTAGGACTCAAACTGTTGAGCTACCAACCAACCCCAAAGGCTGTGAATCTCACCAAAGATTAACCATAAAAATAATAATAATAAAATGGGAATGAGGTCATGGCTTTGAGCAATGCCTATTAGCATTCATTATGACTAAAATCAATTCATTGTTTTGAACTTTTCTTTAATTACATTTTCCTCTTTACATCCTCTTTGTGGCATCTTTGCTCTTTCCTAAAAGAACAGGATATAAATATTAAAGTTGATTTGGGTCAAATAAGGTTGTACCACTGTAAATGAACATTTATTTGAGTGCTTGCTCTAGTTCTCAACCTTCCTAATGCCGCAACCCTTTAATACAGTTGCTCATGTTGTGGTGACCCCCAACCATAAAATTATTTTCATTGCTACTCTATAACTGTAATTTTGCTACTGTTATGAATCGTAATGTAAATATCTGATATGCAGGATGTACTTTTATTGTTATAAATTAAAGCATAGTGATTAATCACAAAAACAATATGTAATTATATATTGTGAAATATTTATTTCTAATTACAAATAAATGAAATTTTGTCTGGGACGTTTAAGAGCAGGCTCCCGGCTCTAAGTGGAAAGAGTGCCTTTCTTTTAAAAAGAAAAAAAAGAAAGAAAAAACAAACAAGCCACCAATTCTTCCTTTCTCTTTCTTTCTCTCTCTTTCTGTCTCTTTGTCTCTCTCTCTGTGTGTCTATCTCTCTCTCTCTCCCTCTCTCTGTATGGCTCTTTGTCTCTCTCCTCTCTTCCTCCCTCTCTGTCTCTCTCTGTAATTCTCTCTGTGTATCTCTTTGTCTCTCCCCTCCCTTCCTCTCTCTCTGTCTCTCTCTGTGTTTCTCTCCTCCCCCCATTTCTGTCTCTCTGTGCCTCTCTCTGTCTGTCTGTCTTTCTCTCTCTCACTCACTCACTCACACACACACAGACACACACACATACTGTGGTCACCTCACCTCCTGTTCTTCGGCTGCTGCATAAGCCCACGTGGCGTGTGCTGCCCTCTTCTGACAGTTGCCTCGTTTCCAATGGAGGGGGTGGGGAATGCATGCATTTTCCTCCCTCTGCATGGATTTCCCACCCCCTATTGGTCCTGTTGTTGCTGGAGCTGCTTTTGCTGACTCCAGCATGGTGGTGGGACTCTTGCCATCAGTTTAGTGGCTCGCCTTCTTTGCTCAAGTGGGCGGAGAAAGAAAGGATGCTTGTGATAAAGCACCCCTGCCAGCAAGGGGAGCACCTTCGCCCTTGACTATTGCATGCCTCCTTTCTCCACCCACCCGAACTAGCAGAGAAGACGGGCCACTAAACTGATGGCAAGAGTCCACCGCCATGCTGGAGCAGGCAAAAGCAACTCCAGCAATAATGAGACCAACGCTCCCCCCCGCCCGACACAATCTTGCAGCCGTGGCAAGGGGGGCGTTCCACCAGGTTCGCCTGGTGCGCCAATTGCGCCCCCTTCTGGATCGGGATGCCCTACGCACAGTCACTCATGCGCTGGTGACGTCTCGCCTAGACTACTGTAACACTCTCTACATGGGGCTTCCCTTGGGACGCGCCCGGAGACTGCAGCTAGTCCAGAACGCGGCCGCGCGGGTTGTCATGGGGAGCTCTAGATACTCCCATGTAACACCTCTCCTGCGCGAGCTGCACTGACTACCTGTAGTTTTTTGGGTGCGTTTCAAGGTCCTGATTACCATCTTTAAAGCGCTCCATGGCACAGGACCTAGTTACTTGCGGGATCGCATCCTCCCACATACATCCCTGCGGCCAATCCGCTCTCACAGGGAGGGGCTTCTCCAGGTGCCGTCCACTAGGCAATGCCAGCGGGCGACGCCAAGGAGTAGGGCCTTCTCTGTGATGGGCCCAACCCTCTGGAATGACCTCCCCCCTGATATCAGAACCACCACAGACTTCCGCTCCTTCCGACAAAAATTGAAGACTCACCTGTTTCGATTAGCTGGCCTGGCATAATTATAATTGTGACAACTGTTACCTCCTGGAAACATATTCTTACCTGGTTATTTATAGGGTACGGTTTTAAATTTAACTGATTTTAGGGTTTTTAGAACCAGATTTATATTCTTCCGTACAGTTCTTTTTAAATTTTTAACCTCCTCCTTATGTGTATTTAAATCTGTATTTATATTTGTATTTGATACTTATTGTTTGTTGTGTGGACTGTACACCGCCCCGAGTCCTTTTCGGGAGAAGGGGCGGTCTAGAAATTCGAAGAAAATAAAATAAAAATAAAAAAAATCTCCTTTCATTCTCCGTCTGCCTTGTTCAGGCAGTGGGGGGGGGGGGCTTTCTCTCACGCCATTAAACCGCCCGCTCACCCACATTCAAACCAGCCCACCCCTTCCTGTCTTTCGGCATAGGCTCTCTGGAGGGGGAGGGGGATTCTTTCAAAAGACTGGCTTCTTTCCTTCCCTCCTGCAACTGGAAAACAGACATTTTTACAGCGGCGCAGAAACAGTCCTGGGCAGTCAATTCGGGCTCTCCCTTCCCCAAGAATGTCCCGTTGCTGCTTGAGCCACTTTGCTGAATCCGGTGCGGTGGCGGGACTCTTGCCATCGCTGAGAGCTTCGCTGGCAGCCGCTTCTTGCCTTCGGAGAGCTTTGGAAAGCCTCGGAGAGCAGCTTCTGCAGAAGCCAGAGCAACTGAGAAGAATTTCCCGCCATTACAAAGTCTCCAAGGCTGTAATTGTATGGGGTGTGCGCATGCAGCTATGTTTTCCATGGTGTGGAGCTGCGGAGATGCTCTGCGTGTCCAGCAATGACTCCGGAGCCCATCCGTGGGGGATTTCGAGGAATGCGAGGGGGAGTCTAAAATTTAGAGTTCCAATGGTCTTAGCGACCCCTGTGAAAAGGTCGTTCGACTCCCAAAGGGGTCGCGACCCACAGGTTGAGAACCGCTGCTCTAGCCAAAAATCCACTAATTTTACCAGAGTATAACCAGATATCTTCCCAAAATCATCATCTGCTTTCCATTCACTTTTTGCCTCCACCTGTTCTTCTCTCTGTCCTTTCTTCTTCACTTTCTGCTTCCTCTTCCACACACTAGTATTGTGCAGTACAAGACAAGGAGCAATTATTCCCTGCCCCTGTGCTTGGGGAAAGACACTCTGTGCAGAGAAAATGAAAGATAAAATCAGAATTTAAAAAGGCCACTTAGATCATCAAATCCAAATCCCTACTCAGTGCAGGAAGTCCAAGCCATTCACTGAAGGGAATCTCTCCGGTTCTTAAGGTTGTTGGAAGAAATGTCCTTCTGGGTTCGGCTCCAAGTGGGGAAAAAGACACTGGAGACATGGAGGCTGCTTGGAAAGATGGTTTTAATGGTGGACAGGACCACATGGCCTGAGTCCTGAACAGAAAAGGTGATCACATACTTCAAGGTTGGTGGAGAAGAGAAGGAAAGGGAAGGGCCGAAGAAGGGCTTCAGGGCTTTTTATAATCTGTTCGGCCTCACCTATCTGTTTCCTGTTCCTGTGTAAGAAATGTATTCTGATTGGTTGTCAGACTCACTTGGGCCCATTCAAGGGCAACCCTCTAGGCTGAGTTTTGAATCCAGGTTTGGTTGAGTTCAGATGCCATGTGGTCAGTTGAGTAAAGTGCCAATATTATCATGCCTTAATCCCATCCCCCTGGAGCTGAAGGGGAGAACTCTTTTATTATGTAAAGGGACTGGCTCAGGCTTTAATGGCTTATGGACAAAAGGTGGGGGCAGGAAGCTTCAGGGAGAGTTACCTTGTCTTTTTGAAACATGTTTCTTTTCACATCCAGAGAAATATTCTGCCTTTTCAATATTTCCTAGGGTATTTCATTTTTCTGGGAGAAGGCTGGGTGATAAGGTAATTGAGGCTTCATTGTCAAACTGTTTTAATCAATAAATGTTTTTTTAAGGTTTGGTTTTAACATAAACCTATTTTCATTCGGCACAACAAAATGATGGAGAACAGATCAGAGTTTGTTCCTGTTTTCTCCAAGCACAGTGTGCCTTCTGTTTTATAGGAGGATGGTGAAAGGAAGCAGTCATTTTCTTTTCAGTGCAGAAATGAAAAGAGGGAGTGGAATCAGGCCTAATTGGAGAGCAGAAGAAGAGAACAAGTCCTCCTTCGTTTTACGTGGAGGAAAGACTAGGAGAGGGGGGACAACTCTATCCTACTGTTACCAAGTCATATACTGTAATTGGGAAAGAGAGTTTGGCTCATAAACAAGCTTCACTTCCGGTTCCTGCTGTCTTTACAACCTCCTATTTACTTCAACAGGTTGACTCACAAGTCTGAGCTAAAAACTAGCTATTGGTTTTTGTGTGTTTTCTAGCCTTTTCTGCTTTTTAGGTTAGTGTTTTTACTCTTATTGTATCCCTTTTGCTTTTTAATGATTGTATTTCGCACTTCTTAGGCTCATCCCCTCCTTATGCTGGTTTATGACTGCAATAAATATTTGATTTGACTTCATCTAATACTTTCACAGGGGATCAGTTTTGGATGCTTTTCCACTGTGCAACCTGTGAGCAAAAAATTATGTATGAATCATAGTTTTATAATAAACCACTTGACCCTGAGAATGATATGCTTTGGTAACACAATCCATATAGATAGTGTTGAAATTCATACTAATTGTTCTGCATTTTATTTAAGATAAGCTCTTTGTGTCCACTGTGGATTACATTACATAGATGTGTATGTCCGTATTACAGACAGTCCTCTATTAAGTGAGTTTTGCCCCATTTTACGTTCTTTCTTGGGACAGTTGTTAAGGGAATTACTGCAGTTGTTAAATCTGTAACAGGGTTGTTAAGTGAATCTGGCTTGTCCAATTGACTTGGCTTGTCAGAAGATTGCATGTGGTTACCACATAACCCTGGGACACTCCAAGTCTCATAAACAGTTGCCAAGCATCCACATTTTGATCACATGACCCACAGGGATGCTGCAGTGGTCGTAAGTGTGAATATGTGTCATAAATCTTTTTTTTTAGTGCTACTGTAAGTTCTGAAGATTACTAAACAAATGATTGTAAGTCGAAGACTACCTGTACCTACTGCTGTGAGCTATACATTGTCTCTAGCCTTGGAATATATTTGAATTGCTTTTGAACTGAGTCTGAAAACACGCAATCTTTTTTAACCTCACAGACCCACGTGACAGCAGCAAAATGGGAATCCTCTACATCCTGGTTCCAAGCATAGCCATCCCTTTAGTTATTGCCTGCCTCTTCTTCTTGGTGTGCATGTGCAGAAACAAGCAGAAGGCATCTGCCACCACTCCACAGCGTCGTCAGCTGATGGCCTCTCCCAGCCAAGATATGGAAATGCCTCTCATTAATCAGCACAAACAGGTACTTTACCCAAATGTATGCATAAGCATGCACAGGTTATTTTATGTCATAAACGTAACATTTAATATTAGTTATTCTAGAGCCCTCTGCTTTGACATTTTAATTTGGATTTTCTTCACCATATCAAACCTTCCAATATGTTCTTCCAGCATGTCTTCATTTCTCAGTTGTTTGATTTCAGACCAGATGCCAAGATAATAAAAGCCCTTGAAACAGATTTTGCGCATTTAAACAGGTTAATATAAATGTGACCAAAGCCTTTAATTTTAAGTAGGATTTTTATTGCTGATTTGCTGCTAAGGGTTTCTAATATAGTCGGCCATCTTATCCCATTATTCTTTTTTACTTTCAGAATAAACTAAAAGAAATCAGCCTTTCGACTGTGAGATTTATGGAGGAGTTGGGTGAAGAGAAGTTTGGAAAAGTTTATAAGGGTCACCTATTTGGCACAGCACCAGGGGAGCAAACACAAACCGTTGCCATCAAAACACTCAAGGATAAAGCAGATTTAACTCTCCGAGAAGAATTTAAGCATGAAGCAATGATGAGGTCAAGATTACAGCATCCCAATATAGTTTGTTTACTGGGAATAGTGACCAAAGAACAGCCCATCAGCATGATTTTTAGTTATTGTGCTCATAGTGATCTCCATGAGTTCCTTGTGATGAGATCTCCCCACTCTGATATTGGTAGCACCGATGATGATAAGACAGTGAAATCAACATTGGAGCCAGCTGATTTTTTTCACATTGTAACTCAGATAGCATCAGGAATGGAATATCTCTCAAGCCACCATGTGGTCCACAAAGATTTGGCCACCAGAAACGTGCTTGTGTTTGATAAACTCAGTGTGAAAATATCTGACTTAGGTCTTTTCAGGGAAGTTTATTCTGCTGATTATTATAAACTGATGGGAAATAATCCTCTTCCTATTCGATGGATGTCCCCTGAAGCAATCATGTATGGCAAATTTTCAGTTGATTCAGACATCTGGTCTTATGGCGTAGTGCTGTGGGAGATTTTCAGCTATGGCTTGCAACCTTACTGTGGCTATTCCAATCAAGATGTCATTGAGATGATTAGAAACAGGCAGGTTTTGCCATGTCCAGATGACTGTCCTGCATGGATGTACTCACTGATGCTGGAATGTTGGAATGAATTTCCCAATAGAAGACCAAGATTCAAAGATATCCACAACAGATTGAGAACATGGGGAAACCTGTCGAATTACAACAGTTCTGCACAAACCTCTGGGGCAAGCAACACTACACAAACCAGTTCCCTCAGTACAAGCCCTGTTAGTAATGTCAGCAACACCAGGTATGTTGGGCCAAAGCAGAAAACCCAAGTGTTCTCTCAGCCACAGTTCATACCAATGAAAGGACAAATAAGACCAATGGTGCCCCCTCCTCAACTTTACATTCCTGTCAATGGTTACCAACCAATGCCAGCTTATGGAGCATACTTGCCAAATTTTTATCCTGTCCAAATCCCAATGCAGATGGCTCCTCAGCAGATGGCTCCTCAGATGATTCCAAAACCAGCTTCCCATCATAGTGGGAGTGGTTCCACTAGTACAGGATATGTAACAACTGCTCCCTCCAATGCTTCCATGGCTGACCGGGCTGCTCTCCTGACTGAAGGAGTAGAAGAGATACATAATGGGACAGAAGACATTGCTCAGAATCTGGTCCAGGAAGAGGAAGAAGAAGAAGGCTCTGTGCCCGAAACAGAATTATTGGGTGATAATGACACTCTTCAGATGGACGATGCTGAATTTCAGTCAGAACCCTAAGGACGTTGCCTTATCATGACAACAATACTGGACTTCTTTTTAGTTTGCTGAAGATTGTAGTTCTTCTGATTTATACAATCAGTGTTTTACTTCAGACTCCTATCTACAACTGCTAACTCCAAATCCACATAAAGGCAACAATATTGAATACGCCGTTTTAATGGATTATTTTTCCAGAAGAAATTTGCAAACATGATGTAGAATAGTTATTTTAAAATCTAAGGTTGATTACAGCTCTTGGAGGGAGTCTGCTTTTATAAAATTCTGTTGCTGTGCAACATATAGTAGAAATGCATTGCACCTCGTGTATATCTTGAACTCTGATTGTATTTTTAATGAATGCTGGTTAAATTGATAACTGAGCAAAGTAGCTGACATGAAATTGAGCTGCATGCCAAGAGATGGCCAAATGTTTCTTTTTAAAAATAAATAACAGGTTTATCTTGCTGATGCATTAAACTTTCAGTGGAATTATTCAGAAATGGGTAAAGTACAGGGAAAAGCAGAATGACAAACAGTTTTTCTCAGTGACCAATCCTTTCATAAAGAAATCTGATAATTATTTTTATAATTAAATGGAAGTTTGACCTGATTTAGCAGGAAATATATTTTGCTCCCCAAAGAAATGAGAGGCATAAGCTGTGTTGGACATTAGGAACTTCCCAGGGTTGATTATAAAATGGACGGCTAAATAAATAAACAAAATGTTATGACTTAAGCCAACCCATTTTGCCCGTTCAAAGTAAAATTTAGTAAGAGATCACCGCATTTGGTTGAGCTCCCTGGTCAGCGCAGCTTTCACTTAATTTTCTCTTAAGACGGTGCTAGAGAGCAGAGCGATCAGCCATAATTGCCAATTTATTTTATGTTAGGTACTAGACATATGCACATACATTCTTCATTTTTTTAAAAAAATAGTGATTGTAGATTCTTAACCAAAATAAGTGACTTTGTACAGAATGTATTTTTTTGTGATTAATGCCTTATTGTGAGATGAATCATGTACAGATTTTGAAATGTAATTTATGTTTTCATACATTTTACGTGTTTTTTTCTAATTGCAATATTTTGGTATTTTAAATGCTTATATAATTATGATTAATAGTATTTTATTGGGATTGGAATTTTGTACACTTCGGTATGCTGATAAAACTGGTCCATACATTTCACAGAAATGTTTGTAGCATGAGTGCTCCCTCAGTTTTGTAGCCAAATATAAATTAATGTATTGGGCTGTACATTAAGTACATGATCTAACCAAGCAAGCCATCAGTGGTGATTAATATTAATGTGTTGGGGGGGGGGGATAGAAAAGAGGAAAAATGGAAATTCGCATTTTTGTTACATTATACTTATTAAACTGTATTTTTCCTAAGAACATTTGGATTCCCTTGAGGTGTATTATAATAATCTGAAGCCGATGGTAGCAACAAGAGCTGTTTTACTGGTTTGTAATTTCTCTTGATAGGCCTATGCACTGGTAGTTAAACAATGAAAATCCCTCTTGGTTTTTAACATAAGTGTGAGTTGGAGACTATTAATATTCATTTAAATAAATTGAAATTTACTTTTTAAATTGTGTTGAAATCTGATATTACAAAATCAGGTGAATTTAGGAATTCAGTTCTTTTTTAAAAACTTGCTTAAAGGAATTTCAAACCAAGGATAAATAAATTAATGTTTTTTCACCTGTCTCTATAAATAATCCTATAATGTAAAAATGCTGAGACTGTGCCATCGTATTTTTTTACATACCGGGCAGCTTTGTTCTCTGCTCTAAATTTCTATATCTCTAAAATTCCATATCATAATATCACTATCAACGCAATAAAAGGGAAGAAGACAATCAGTGGAAAAGAAGATAGTATAAATAAATCTTTGCTTCCTGGTGCTGTATTTTCTCAAAGTAATCTTGTTTTTTTAAAAAACAAAAAAAACAAAAAAACAAAACTATGATCTGGTGCTTGTGGTATATTGGGTTACCATCAAAGGTCATTTGTATTTTTTTTAATTATTGACTGAATGTCTATTGAATAAATACTGTTCATTCTCTAAATGAGTAGGAACAATGTCCATGTTTAAAATATTGTTCAATTTGCCACAAATATATTTTATTTACTGTCTCCATGAGAAAATTTGCCAGAATCAGAACATATATTCTAGAAGATTGTCAGTAGCAAACAGAAACATAAAAACAGCACCAGAATTATGCATTATCATAGTTTTTAAAGCAAGCCATTAATCCATGTTGTCAACATTATTTTTGTTGAACTGACTATACCTACATATCTAAAGCAAGAAGTGGAAATTGATTGAAGACCTGTTCAATTTCCTACTGTTTCTGAAGGTATAATGGGGGTCCACCCATATGTGTGGCTTGGATTAAACATCTGATTCCCATGAGGTGCCCTCTAAACTTTCCTTCCCAATCCTGCTTTTCTTACCCACAATTCCTGTATCAGCCACCAAACACTGCATTCCAGGTAAAGTTTTCCTGGTCATTGTATTCTTTGGGAAAGTGATAACTTCCTATTCTCCATTACCAGACAGCAGGAAAAGTACAGGCAGTCTTCAGCTTATAACCGCCGATTTAACAGTTCAACCTCACAATGGCCTCAGGAAAAGTGACCCATGACCTATCCTCAAAGTTACGACCATCGCACCCCTTTCATGGTCTCAGGATTGCAGTTTGGATGCTTGGCAACCAGCCTGCATTTATGACTGTTGCAGCATCTTGCGTTCATGTGATCGTGATTTGTGACTTTCCCAGCTGGATTCCAACAAGCAAAGTTGATCAGGGAAGCTGGATTCACTTAATGACTACGTGATCCACTTAACCATGGTGAATTGCTTGATGATCATGAGAAAAAAGGATCATGAAATTGAATCCAGTCACATGATGACTGCTTTACAATCACACCTACTTAAAATTGAAATTTCAGGCCCAATTGTGATCATAAGTTGAGAACTACCTGTACAAACAGAAGGCTACACCAGTGATGGCTAACCTTTTTGTTCTTGCGTGCTGAAAGCACATGTGCAACAGTGCATTCGTGCATGCCTGCACCCTCCCTGGGCATGCGCACACGACCACTCCAGCACTCCCCATGCATGTGTGCATGACCACCACCACCTGCACACCATTTTGGCCTGGTAGGCTTCCCTGCAGCCTCCTGAGACCAAAAATGGGCCATGGGGGGGACGCATACCTGCCCCCCGTGCATGCATGCATGTCTCTTGCATGCACCATGCCCCCCCCCACATGCGTGGCAGAGACCCAAAAATCAGCTGGCCAGCAGGAGGTAGGCATGCTTGCACAGTGGAGCTGAGCTGGGGCAATGGCTCGGCATGCCATAGGTTCACCATCACGGAGCTGTATCCTTTTCTCATAAAGACCACAGCAATTCGATAAAAAATGACTTCATTTTATATATAGCAAGGTAAAATATATAAAATATATAAAATATATAGAGCCTTTGTAAAAATGTGAAAATTTAATCTCTAGCCAATTCATAAGACTTGTGGGAATTCATATTTGATCCATATACTAGCCAAGTGGTTTCTGCCCCATAATTTTACAACTAGGTTCCCCCCCCAAAAAAAGGCATTTTTTTCATGTATGCATGAAATTAAATGAATCACATTACTCATTTAGGTCAGTTCATTTCTGCCCAAAGAATTGACTTGGTACAACTTTTTTTTCGTTGGTTCAAGAGCTTGTGCAACCACTAGCCATGCTTAGCAGTTATTTCATTTACCCATATTCCATCTTTATGAGCTTTCAAATCCTCCAGCTGTTGTTTACAAGCTCTTCAACTTTACATTATTATATACAACATTATAAAGACTATTATATTCAGCTTTGGTCTCCAGTCATAACTCCACAGCTGCTTATGGCGTTCTGTAGTGGGGAAAAAAACAATATAGGTGAATTTCATTGTTCTTTTGTTTTATTGTATGCTGGAATGATAGGGGAATTTCTTTTTTGAAATGCATTTACTGACATTGGCAGAAGCTCTGTCCATGAGTAGCTTTACCTATCGTATTTTCATACCCTTTCGGTAAAATAGACCTGAATATATTTTTTTACAGCGGGATCCATGCCCAAATAAGCATTATATTCTTCAATTTATGTAACTCAGCTACTTTTAGAAACCACTTTAGTCCTTAATTTCAACTGGTCATACTACTTAAAAAAAACAACCAACCTTAAATCTGATACTTAAAATTGAAACCATTTGCTTCCATTATCTCCAATGGAAGGAAGTCCAGATCTCTCTAATTTAGGGAATTAGATATGTATCAGAATATCAAATCACCCAATTCCAGATTTATTTCATAGGAAGTTGATGGAATTATATAAACTATGAAACTATGTGATGGCCTCTGGTTATGCTAACATTTCTAGCATGGAGTGTCTAGGGAGAGAATAACAGAAGTCTATCTTTGTTCACATATTAATCATGTGAAAGGGGGCATTTGCTTTCGGATGGAGATGAAGATGGAGATGGAAAGTTTCAGATGTGCCAGTGAAGAACAAGTGTTAATAATTTTTTCCTCATAGAATGCTAGCAGTCCTCATGACCACAATTGAGCCCAAAATTTCTGTTGATAAGCAAGACAGATGTTAAATGAATTTTGCCCATTTTGTAACTTTTCTTTCCACAGTTGTTAAGTGAATCACTGCAGTTGTTAAGTCAGTAACAGGGTTGTTAAGTGAATCTGACTTGCCCATTGACTTTGCTTGCCAGAAGATGACAAAAGGTGATTGTCAGGATTCCAAATGTAGATCAGAGTCCAAGGCAAAGTATTGCTCAAAGTTCCAATTTATTAAGAGAGCCATGTTGGCACATCTGGGAAAACCCGAATCTGAAAGCTTCCCGATTTCCCCACCTAGTTGAAAGTTCAAGATCGTGCCCCCACATCCACAAGTCCATCACATGGTCCAATTTTCCACTGCCATGCTGGCAGTTCCACACATCCAGTTCCAATCAGGTGCAAAGGTGCAAAGACAAAGGATGACCTTGGCTTTCAGAAAGAACGTTGTTATGGCTACATCGCAACTTACTCCTACAAACCGCCCTCCCATTTTCTCACAATAGAAAATGCATAGTAGAATAATAGAAAGTGTGGCAGGTCAAAGATCCAAAAGAAAAGATGGCTGCAGGCCTAACAGTGATCACATGGTCCCGGGACACTGCAACCGTCATAAATATGAAACAATTGCCAAGCATCTGAATTTTGATCATGTGGCCATGGGGATGCTCCAATGATCATAAATGGAAAAAAACTGGTCCTAGTTCACTTTTATTCAGTGTAACTTTCGACAGTGACTAAAGGAACTGTTGTAAGTTGAGGACTACCTATATCAGACTTCTCTCAGTGTGTGTTTTGATGAACAATGTCCATTCAAAGAGTAAAAATGACTACATATTGCTGGAATGAGATTCCAATTCAAGCCAAACAGCTAATTAGGGGCAGGAGGTTGGAGGAGGAATCACAGTGTCATATTCAATGAGGCAAATATTTACGGCAAAAAAATGACACAGTTGCATGAAACAATCTTATGAAGCATCTTAATGAATATAGTGTGCTCTGAAAGAGCTCTTTATGACAAATTTTACTGGATCATTTATTCATTGGAGCACTTGTATTCTTCTCCATCTTTTTTCGCAGTTCCCCTGCAATCTGCTCCTAGCAAGGTATCGGGAGACAGTGGACATATGTTTAACTTCTATCATTATAATTTCAGATGAAATATGCTCTGGCTGTTCTTAAACATGTCAAAAGTGGCATAAGGATGGTTAAAATATCTACAAGAAAATTTTGAATGTTTAAAAGTAAAAGCCCTAACATAGCCTAGTCCAGTGATGGCGAACCTTTTTTGGCTCGCGTGCCACAAGTGGGGGGAGCGCAGGGGGGTTGAGTGCGGGCGTGCCGCACCCATAATGCAACGCGCAACCCCCCAGTGCGCATGCGTGCACAACGCGCAACCCCCCCCCCATTTTTACATTTTTTTGCCCTCCCCAGGCTCCAGGGACTTTATAGGAGCCTGGGGAGGGTGAAAAGAGCCTCCCCCGACCCACCGGAGGCCCTCCGGAGGCT
Source organism: Natrix helvetica (assembly GCF_964273705.1). Taxonomy (NCBI): domain Eukaryota; kingdom Metazoa; phylum Chordata; class Lepidosauria; order Squamata; family Natricidae; genus Natrix; species Natrix helvetica. The sequence continues at coordinate 61,463,827 of NC_138552.1, forward strand.
TCAGGGACCGTCCCTGAAGCCTTCGGAACGCTTAAAACCACCCTCCGAGCAAACCAGAAGTGACTTCCGGGTTGCTCGGATGGTCGTTTTAAGCATTCCGAAGGCTTCAGGGACCGTCCGAGGCTTCCCTGATGCCTTTGGAGCGCTTAAAACGACCCTCCGAGCAACCCGGAAGTCACTTCTGGTTTGCTCGGAAGGTGGTTTTAAGCATTCCGAAGGCTTCAGGGACGATCCCTGAAGCCTCCGGGGGGGCGGCGGAGGCTCTTTTCTCCCTCCCCAGGCTCCTATAAAGCCTCTGGAGCCTGGGGAAGGCGAAAAATAGTTTTTAAAATGGTGAATTCAGCTGGCCAGCGCGCGCATGCGCACTGGCCAGCTGACAGGGCAGCGCCTCACGTGCCCTGACAAATGGCTCTGCGTGCCACTTGTGGCACGCGTGCCATAGGTTCGCCATCACGGGCCTAGTCTATTGAAACTGAACTGGGACTTTTAAAAAATCTCTTTATGATGATATAAAACATAAACATATGAAATAATACTTCTTTTATTAATAAAGAACTACTGGTAGATCTTTAATGTTTAATATTTAAATGCAATGTGCATGTTTAATGAACAGCTGCGTTTTTTTGTGGCTTGATTTTTATTTGATAGTTATTTTCTTCACCTGCCCACCTTCTGGTTTCATATAGTGAGTATTTCCATTATTTATACTCAGAATCTCTATGATCATCTTGGGGAAAACTAATAGTGGAACGTATGAGACTCATAAATACTGAAAATGCACCTCACACTTTTTCTGAAGAAGATATCTTGTTCAGAAAATAAGTTGATATAATTGATTCATTAAAAATGAGTTTCTTTCAAGTCAAGCTTGACTCTAGACTGATCATGGATACACCTCAGCAGTTTGCTGATTTTATACAAAGGTATTTTGCCATTGTCTAACAGGATTTTAGTCTAGTTCTAGTCTAGTCTGATCTAATCTAGACTAGTCTAAAATTCTCTACCAGTAAGCACAATCTGAGGCCCTGGGCCTTGTTATGGTCCTTAAATTTCTGAGGTGCAACCTTGAGAAGCATCTTCAATGTTGTCAGTGAACTGTAATTGTCACAGAAATGAGGGGGTCAACCTATTTTCTAAAGTACCAGAGGGCAGCAAAAAAAGTAATGGATGGAAGATCATTAAAGAGACAGCCAACCTAGAAGTAAGAATTTCCTGACTGAGAACACTCAATCAGTGGAATGGTTTACCTCTGGAAGTTGTGGGTACTTTATCCCTAGAGATTTTCAAGAAGAGACTGGACAAGTCATTTTTCTGGAATGGTATAGGGCTGTGATGGTGAACCTCTGGCACGCACGCCAGAGGTGGCACACAGAGCCCTCTCTGTGGGCACACACATCATAGCCAGCTGCTCTTTTCCGAATTCTGGCATGCACATTCAGCAGGTTCTGACCAGTTCTGGAGAACCGGTAGCGGAAATTTTGAGTAGTTTGGAGAACCGGTAAATACTACCTCTGACTGGCCCTGCCCCCAGTCCCAGCTGATCAGGAGGAAATGGGGATTGTGCAGTATCCTTCCCCTGACACACACAAGCCACACCACACCCACCAAGCCACGCCCACAGAACTGGTAGTAAAAATTTTGAATCCCACCACGGATGAGTATGCATGCCGGCCAGTTGGTCTTCGCACGAAGACCAGCTGCCCAGCATGCGGGCGCTGGAACGCAGAAGAGAGCAGCTGTCTGTTGCACATGCACGTTTCAGAACCCAGAAGAGCAGCTGGCTGCCACGTGCATGGACACTGGTCAGCTGCTCTCTTCTGGGTTCCAGAGCTTCAGCGCGCATACACGTTCCAGTTTCGGCTCTCGGTGCCGAAAAGGTTAACCATCACTGGTATAGGGTCTCTTGCTTGAGCAGGGGATTGGACTAGAATACCTTCAAGATGGGTAATGGTAATTTTTTTAAACATGCCCTGTAGGGAGAGAAGAAGCACTGAAAAGGAAGAAGATGACAACTGGCAGAAATTATATTGGATCATAGATCAATCTTTTTTTTTGAAGAGACAGGCATTGATTGCTTTTTAATGGAAGTACTCAGTTGTTGTTTTTACATGGGGCATGATGTTCCTCTAACATAGTGGTTTTCAACCTCAGCAACTTTTAAGAGGCATGGACTTCAATTCCCAGAAATCCTCAGTTAGTCAATTCACCGTCCCTGGCTGAGGAATTCTGGGAGATGAATCCATATTTCTTAAACAGTTTCTGAGATTTAGAAAACCTCTAGAATCTGCTGTGAGAACTTCATTGTGATGTAGGAAACTAAAGTTTGTGAGATGGGGCTGACTCAGTCTTATCTGATTACTAAGGCTCAGAATCACTTTGAATTGTGGGATGAACGGTAAATAAATTTAATAATAATTTTAAAAACCAATTAATAATATTGGCCCTCTATATAATTGAACTGATTGAACGTGTGAGTAATTTTTCACATTGGCGTCTGACATTTTGGATAACTTACACAGTCTTAATTATAAAAGATACATGCTGGAAATACAAAATATTTCAAATTCCATGTCAAATTTGAAAGGATTGTTTCGAATTCAAGATAACTGCAAGTTCCCCGGGATGGTTTCAACCTCAAAACACTGTTTTCCCCAAGATTGAAATGGGATTATTTTATGTTCAAGACAAATTGAAAAAGATGGTAATTTCCCATTTTGAATACAAATGATTGTCATTTAATCTTGAACTATTTTCAATTTATAGCACTTTATACACTCTTAGTACATACATCTTTAGGTTTCCCTGTTAGATATTAACTCTGTCTGCTATAGTTTCCAACAAGGTCCTTGGTTCAGGCGGGAACAGAGATTGAATCCTATTGGTTAAGAGGTCTGACTGCTCCCTATAAAAGGGCTGCTGTCAGACCAAGAAATTGCTGGATTGTACAGACTTGTTGCACTACAATAAAGAGCTGTTGTTACGTTAAGCCTGTGTCTGCCTTCTCACTACCCGATCTAACATTCCCCATTTGATCTACGTATATGGGTATATGTATTTTTGTATGTGTTATTTAAATGAAAAAACAAAACAAAACACCATATGTGAAGCCTACATAAAATTTCCTGGTTCCAGGTCTCTGGAAGCCATTATTTGTCCACAGATACCTGACATTCAAATATTGTCTAAATGTGTTCCAAATGATAGGAACACAACTCCTCTCATTCCTTAGCACAGTCTAAGATTCTGGAACTGTAGCTTCTTCAATCCTAAGAAAAATTGGCCAATTTTAACTTTGACTAAAGCAAATTCCTATGCACTTATTTAATTAGATGACCAAAATGTAAACGTGTGAATGTCCTCTTTTTCACAGTGAGCTGTAAATGGCATAGATTTTAAAAGCATAGCTTTATAAACCATATGTTTGTACAAAACAAATGCTGACGTTTGTTCAAAACTGATTATAGAATAGAAGAACTCAGTTGGAAGGGACCTTGAAGGTCTTCTAGACCAACCCTCTGTTCAGGAAGGAAATCCTATACCATTTCAGACAAATAGTTGTCCAATCTCTTCTTAAAAACTTTCAGGGTTGGAGCATTCACAACTTCTGGAGGCAAGTTGTTCCACTGATTAATTGTTCTGACTGTCAGGAAATTTCTCCTTAGTTCTAAGTTGCTTCTCTCCTTGATTAGTTTCCATCCATTGCTTCTTGTCTTACCTTCAGGTGCTTTGGAAAACAGTGTGACTCCCTCTTCTATGTGGCAGTCCCTGAGATATTGGAACACTGCTATCACGTCACCCCTAGTCCTGCTTTTCATTAAACTAGACATACACAATTCCAGCAACAGTTGTTTATTTGTTTTAGCCTCCAGTCCACTAATCCCCTGGTTTATGGCTACTCTTCTCTGCACTCTTTCTAGAGTCTCAACATCTTTTTTACACTCACCATATACTCATCCTTCATTCATATCCTGGTCTTTCTAGGGATTTTTTCTTATAAAACTCTGTTTTGATACTTGCAATTGGTGTGCTTTCCCACAAGATGGGGTAGACACTCAATAATTGCAACCTGCTTGCACAATGTGATTTTCTGCCTTCAGATTATGATGGGCAGGTAGGCCTTCCTTATAAGCAAAGCAACGGCAAAGCAATTACAAAATAATTTTCCCAGCTGAGGAATGGCATTTGTTGTTGTACATTAATAACAGATAAAACATTTGGCAAGGAAGCACATTACCCTCCTGTCTGTTGACTTGGGGCTATTGGATTGTTTGCTTTGCTGAATGATTTTTTGAGTAATATATATGAATATTCATGGGATGCCTATGAATTAAATTACAAAAGCATCTGTTCCCACCATGAGGGACTTATTGCTACACTGGCCATTTGCTGCTCAATTGGAAAACACAAAACATTGAAGAACTCTTCATCCAGATGAAATGCTAAATTTCATAATCAATTCATTCTGAAGTCATTGAGGTACTAAGCATGAAAGATTTTTAATGCAAATTGACAGATGGTTATTTTAAAAGAAAGGAACATTAAAAACAAACAAATCTGAACTCAAGTCCACTTTCAGTGGCCTCCCTGCTGTATCTAACACAGTGCTTCTTATTCAATTAAGCTTCCTTGTTAAATGTCTGAAAGAAAGCATAGAGATGTGTTGTTTCATAAACAGTGAGTACCAAAGACGGTGACCATGTCATAAACAAAACAATAAAAACCCCATACAGAACATCTATGGGAAAATCAAGGCAAAAATCCCCTGTATCTTATTTATGTTTCAAGTAACTTCCACTATTTTTGTCAGGGTTCTCGGTTATTTGTTTTCAAATAATTTTACTGAAGAATATATCACACAAGTAAAGTTCATACAACTGCAAAATAGATAAATGCAACATAAAAACTTTAAAATGGGAAATCCCAGTAAGTGTAGTCAACATTAACAGTTAACACTATCTCTTAAAATATAACCAAACTTCTCTTCATTTTATACTTCCATTTCTATAAATTCATCTCTAGAATCTTACCTCTCCCTATTAAACAGCACAAGTCCAGGCTTATCAGAAATAATATAAATATTACAAATGATATCTATTACTGAAACACCCCCTTTCAATCACAATTGTTGTCAATTGCCAGCAGGGTTCTCACAGACAAAACATGAACACAAAGTAAAAGGCGATCCCTAAAAATAATCTTAAAACAAGAATACAAAAACTATCTTGGTCCCATCCATAGGGGTGACTTGATAGCAGTGTTCCAATATCTCAGGGGCTGCCACAAAGAAGAGGAGTCAAGCTATTCTCCAAAGCACTTGAAGGCAGGACAAGAAGCAATGGGTGGAAACTAATCAAGGAGAAAGCAACTTAGAACTAAGGAGAAATTTCCTGCCAGAACAATTAATCAGTGGAACAACTTGCCTCCAGAAGTTGTAAATGCTCCAACCCTGGAAGTTCTTAAGAAGAGATTAGATAATCATTTGTAGGAAGTGGTGTAGGGTTTCCTGCCTAAGCAGTGGGTTGGACTAGAAGACCTCCAAGGTCCCTTCCAACTCTGTAATTCTATTCTATTCATTGAATGCAGTTATTAGTCACTAAAACATTTTCTAACAAATTGGATTCCTATGGAACTTCCTCAAAAAGGGTTCAACTACATAACCTTCTGCAGCACAACCAACACATAACTTGCAGCACAAGTTATGAAAAGGATAACATTGCCATGCATCAGAAATGTTTCAGACATACCATCACAGCACACAAATCAAATATCACATCACCACACAAATCAACTAAAGCCTTCCAAAACATCATAAGTAAAACAAAAGACCCAATTGCCCAGAGAAGAAGAAGAAAACAGGATTTATCTACAACATACAGTGTAAAGAGTGTAACAGCCATTAAGTAGGACAGGCAGGAGTCTAGCAATACCCATCCATGAACACCAACTAGCAGTTAGAGGATGTGGTGATAACTCCTTAATTTCATGACACATGGACAAACCCAGTCATAATTTCAACTGAGAAACTGTTGACATCCCTGTTTGGATTTGCTAAATCTGAAACCTCAACTAAATTCCTGGAAGCTTAGCATTCGGACAAGTCAGCCATCAATAAGCACATAGAGACAAACAACATTTGCACACTATTCAAGAGAGAAATAAAAAGACTAAAAGGGAAACAAAAAGACCATAATATCACCTTGCCACAATCACATAAGTAGAAAATAATATCAAGATTAACAGCAGACAAATAATCATGCAGTAAACAATAGCCTAATCAAGGAACTACCAAGGAGAAAACAACACCCCCACAAACATTGACAGGGAAAACCTGTCAAGAGAGCAAACCCTGCTCAATTCTAGCACTGAAGATGTTACCTAGTCAGGTAAGGAAACGTCTACAAGCAAACAACAAAGCTCAGAGAGTACCAAGACAGCAGCAAAACATACTAACCTGCTACTAACCGCTACTATTATTGGTAGTGATATTTAATGATATAATAGATTTTTGAATTTCTTTTGACAGAAGTCTGGGAATCATAGCCCCAACATACTTAGAGGGCACCAAGTTAGAAAAAGCTGATACAAGCAGTGTCCAGTAAAGGTAAAGATGCTTCATTTTACACGCAACATAATGTTGATCTATTCATGTCCCTTCAGTTTCTACTTGTAAAATAATAATAAAAATGATATTAAAAACCACCATGGCCACTATTAGTAATGTAAGCTAACAGTTGGGTTAGCAATATATAAACCAGGGACGTGCGGTCAGGGGAGGCAGGGAGGCAGAGCCTCACCTCTCTTCATGAAATAATAGTATATAATATTATATACTATATATATATATATATATATATATATATATATATATATATATATATATATATATATATATATATATATATATATATATATATATATATATATTTGTGTTACAACCCCTGGTATGCCTATATATATATATATATATATATATATATATATATATATATATATATATATATATATATATATATATATATATATATATATATATATATATATATATATATATATAATATTATAATATTATATACATCCGTCCGGCCGTGCCCGGGAGCTGCGGAGGCAGAAATGTTCTCGTCGTTCCCCAGTCGCTTTCGAGGACTGTGGAGCGCGAGCCGGCGGAGCATGCTCAGGAAGGTGGGGAATGGGATCATGTGTGCTGGAGGCTGAGGCAGCCTGAGCCTCCAGCACACATGGTCCCATTCCCTGCCTTCCTGATGACGTCACCAGCCTCACCAGCCATAAACCTCACTGCACGTCACTGATATAAACCAGATGGTGGTACTGTTTCTTTAAGTACTGCTATAATGTTGTTGGTTGCTGTTACCTCAAGCAGCCATAAGAGGGAACCAGAATGAGTGTTAGCTCTCTGTTTTGTTAGACGCTGATTGGTGTATTGTGAGGTACTGTGTTTTGCTACTGTTAGCTGTTTTGTGTGCTAAACTGACTATTTGATAACTGACTGACTGAACCGTGTATGACTTGGACTGTAAACCGAACTTTGAATACCTCTATATTTCCACATAGTAAACTACTATATTTTATACTATTCGGTGTTCCTGTATGCTGATTTGTGCATGTTCTTCCATACCACTCTCATTACCCTTCTCTGCACACTCGCTCTCCTAAAGGGGAGCTTACTTACTTAACAGCCACTACTTGACATCACAGATTGGTTGCCAATCATCTCAGATTGCCAGTAACTATATGGTCAATGGCACAACAGATGTGTCCCAAGGTCGTCAGATGTATGGAAACCTTTGAAAGAAGAGATTTGGAAGGCCATTCCTTACATTCCCTAGCAAGTTTGACCATTACAGAGAATTCTGGAAGTCAATTGAAATAGATTTCCAGTAACAAACGAGGTGGATTAATTAAAATGACTGCTAATGAACAAGAAGGTTTTTTTTTTTAATGGTGACTGCTCAGCTTTTCTACTATTTTAATTGCACAGTACAGGTTAGCCCTTCAACTTTTTCTAACGTTGATCTGTGGCTCCATGCCCTTCCTTTATATAAATGTAACACTGATCTATTCATGTCCCTTCAGCTTCTACTTGTAAAACAATCCTTGCAAAGAATACTTAAAGGAAAGCCGAGAAAGAAAACCACATGCTTGTTTATGAAATACTATGAGCATAATTAATAAATGATAAGAAGATGAATAATTGAAATGCATTTTTTAAAAAAGAAGCTTGCTGTAAAATGTTGTAAACAAAAAATGGAAAAAGGCATTAAAGAAACGATATTTTTACAGCTTGTATTTTAAGGCTTTTTCCATTGAAAGTTTGATTCAGAAGTTACTTATGATTAAATGTACATTCACTACATTAATTGTCTCATTCTGAACAGTTGCATCCAATTTTTGGACTCCCATTGCCTCACTTGGGTTTTATGCAGGACGAGGGTTTCCTGTTAGCACACTGTCATCCTGAAACTTCAGAATTCCCAGTAAGTTGCACAACAAAATAATTAATTATACCAAAGCAATTAATCTCACTTTAATTTTACCATAGTAAAAAAACCTGTCTCAAACACCGGAAGGCATGGAAGAATAAAAGCTGGTCAGTTATATTGTTGGAAAAATAGAATGTCTCCTTTGAATACAGGTAGTCTCAATTTACAATTGACTCCAAAATTTCTGCTGCTATGCAAAATGATTTCTTGCCAGAGTTATTAAGTGAATCATTACAGGTGTTGGTTGCAAAGTGAATCTTGCTTCCCCATTGACTTTGCTGGTCAGAAGATCGCAAAAGATGGTCACATGACCTGGAGACATGGAAATTTTATTATTTGTTCCTTCCTCCCAGATTTATCTGTCTCAGAGTTTCATTGAAGAGAATTCAATTTTCCTATGAATGCATTATCTCATTTATTTAAAACAAATTAACCTGTTTAAGTAAGGAAGGATGGGCATTCTGAAAAGAGGTAATAATCTAAATCAGGGGTGTCCAAACTTGGGAACTTTAAGACTTGTGGACTTCAACTCCCAGAATTCCCCAGGCTGGCTGGGGAATTCTGGGAGTTGAAGTCCACAAGTCTTAAAGTTCCCAAGTTTGGACACCCCTGATCTAAATGAAGTGATTCTTATTAGTCTGTAGCTGATGTAAATGTTTCAGTGGCTCTTTTTGCTCAAAGTTTGAGCACATTCGACTATACTTTGTATTGCATCTCATTTAGATGGTGTGGTGTTTTTTTTAATTGAACCCATTTTGAATTTGTTAGCATGACATACAAAATGAAATTGGACTTTGTGACCAATAATTTTCCCTGTTTCTTTTAAGGCAACCATTAGATTCTTGAATCCCAGTGACTGGGAAGACATTGCAAGATGATTTTTTTTTTCAAATTCAGCTGAATGTGGAGGTTTTTCAGTGCTTCCAATACAGGTAGTCCTCAACTTACTGCTACAATTGAGCTCAACATTTTTGTTGCTAAGTGCGACAGTAGTTAAGTGAATTTTGCTCCATTTTACAACCTTTCTCAGCACAGTTGTTAAGTGAATCTGGATTCCCCAATGACTATGTTGTCAGAAGATCGCAAAAAGGAGTACGTGACTCGGGGACACTGAAACTGTCATAAATATGAACCAATTGTCAAGCGTCTAAATTTTATTCATGTGACCCTGGGGAGTGTTAGATCAGCGAGAAGCAGCAGGCAAGAGACACGAGTGAGTTTCAGCACTTTTTATTGCAAGAGTAAGTGACTGCACTCTGCCAGCTGGGCTGCTGGAGTTCGCCTTTTAAGGAGCTCGAGCAGACCAGCCGGCCAATGACAGTAGTTTAAACTTCCCGGGGTTTGCGCAACCAATCCCTGGTGAGCATGTGAAAACATATAAATTTAACAACATACAGCCATACATAACAGGGGTGCTACAACCCTCATGTGAAAAATGGTCATAAGTCACTTTTTCAGTGCTGCTGTAACTTCAAACGGCCACTAAATGAACTATTGTAAGTCGTGGCCTACCTGTGCAATGCAAATTGCAAAAGAGAAATGGGTGGATATGAAATATTTGAAAGTGCAGAGCAATGGTAATGAATGACAGATAATTGTTAATTGGAAGTGAAATTAATGTAGAGACTATACACCTAGAGTATTGAGCATTATAATAAGTTTCAGCAAAGGTCTTTCACACTGTTAAATGTGCTCTAGTTTAAGAACTTGGCTCTTTTATTGCATCCTGTTGAGAAAGTCTGAGAAATATATGATGAATTGCCCAATCAATCATTTCATTTAAATGTTCAGGGGTTGATTTAGCTTTAGAAGGTCACTGAACGACTTTGGATCAGTTTCTTTCTCCCACTGAAATCTACCTCAGAGGATTGGTAAAAACAATGGTCAGAAAGCGATATGTGAAGTCATCTATTGTTCTTGGAGGAAACACAAAATAGGAATCTTACAAACGAATAAAATAATATCTGTTTCTCTGAGAAGAGAAAATTTGATTTGTTAATTCTGCTTTGGAAAAGAAAGGAACACCAAGATTATTATGGAGGGGTTGTTTATTAAGGGGCACCTACGAAATAAAAGGGCATCTGTGATCACAAAATTATCATCCTGCCTTGCTTATATATGGCATGTGTAAAAAGAGATGGTGGTTTGATCACCTAGTTGTGAGGGCTTGACTTTTTTGACAACTACTCCTGCATTCACACCCCAGGTACAACTACAGAAATGTCTTAATGCCGTTTTGTCTCTATAGATTGGAAAGGCGGGCATTAAAATTTTGCTTGCTAATTTAAAAAAAAACTACTATAAAGATGATATAATGTAGTAGTATCAGGTATATTTCTAATTATTCAGAGAGTGATATGAATCATAATGAGCTGAGCAAAAGTCCAGTCTTCCCCATTCCACCAGTCCTATCATTAGCATATGCAATTTTCCATTGCTTGCTGTAGCCATTCAAAAGGAAATTAACACTCCAGAAATGACAATGTCAAGGTGATTTGTCCAAAGGCCACCTAATAAGATAGATTGTTATAAAAGCATATTTAGCTTAACAAGATAAACATTTGTAGGGGAAAAGTGGTTTTACAATGTTTGGGAAGACAGGATGCTTATTTGTTGAGTGTTTCCTACTGTCTTTTAAACATTTTGGGGCATTGGACACACTCATGAGTCAAGGTTTCTTGTCACGTGAGTGTTAAGGAGTCTCCTTTGTCAAAGATATACATTATTCAGAAATAAATGTATATACTGTACAGCCTCATGAGTGAACCAAGGCCCTCCATGCTCTTACAACTCTGAAGTATCCACTGAAATGAACAAAATTTAATTTTTTGAGCATAGAGAGAAGAAGAATCATATCTGAAACGGTTGTTTTCTCTCTCACTTTCATTTGTACTTTTACCTCCTGTTTTCTCTTCCCGACAGTAGTTGTGTGAATTGTGTTTCACAGTTTCCATTGCATGTGATTTCACGCATTTATTAACCCAATTGCTCAAGCATTCATGAAATGTCAGCTTTCACAGGTGATGGGTTTCAATCTAAGGTATATGAATTACTATGAAAACACCTACATGCATTCGTATGAAAGTTTATAGCCACAGGCAGGAGATTAGTCTGTGTCTAAGAAATACGAAAAAAAATGATGTTTCTATGTTTTGACATTCACAGTTAAGGCTTGGCTGAGTAATCTTGTAATATTTTGCCCCTAAAGTTTAGTGATATGTTCCTGCCCCACCTCTGCCCTCAAAAAACCATTATTAACCAAATAGGCATTCATTCTTCAATGCTTTCATGATAATAGGCTTGAGAACTTCCTTTTATTGTCTACTTCAATTATTTAATGGCATTTCCATAATTGGGAAAAGAGGATTTCTCCCCTTTCCTAATATTTCTAATATGTTATTTTTATGCTTTTTGTTGTTTAAAATCATCGATATAATTCCAAGGTTCACCATTCTAAAACCTATCTCTCAAAGAATAGCTGCTCATATAACCAAGAAGCAGAGGGTATTGTTAAATCAGGGCAATGAGAGGACAGACTCAGGATCAAGGTAACAACAGCTCTTTATTCACAGACAAGTATGTACAATCCAGCAACTGTTAGGTCTGACAGCTCTCCTTTTATAGGGAGCTGTCAGACCTCTCAACCAATCAGGTTAAACCTAGGCTCCCGCCTAAATGGAGGACTGGAGTGGAAACCACAGCAGCTTGTGTGGATATCTAACAGGTATCCTTTATGGAATGTAAAGGCAAAGTTTGAACTTCAATTTTAATTTTGCCATTCAAATAAAATGGCTGCTGCTTGAAAACGAATGGGAATTTGTAACTTGGAACAGTGACCTCATATCTTGGGTGAATAGTTGGGGTTTTGTTCAATACTGAAACAGCTCTGCTTAGATTCCAAAATTCATAGAGTAGGAAGAGAGATTTAGGCCGTCACTTCTGACATTAATGCAGGAATCCAAATTCAGGCATCCCACACAGATGACTGTTTAGCCTTTGCCTTGGCACAACCAATGAAGGAAGTTTTCCCTTTGTATGAGTACTTGGTTCCACTATCAAATGTTTTTTTCTTAGAAAAGTTTTTGTTTTCTTAACACGCTTTCAGATGGCACCTTCACCTAACTTAAATCCATTCTTCTGTAACCTCCACCATTTGTGAAGGAGAAAGTTGTCAGGAAGACAAGTTGGGAATTTCTTGGACAGTTCATACCTGACAGAATTTATCTCCTAACAGCTGTTGGGTAATTAAGTCTCCTGTCACTCTGAGTTTGTGACACTTTAAAAGATTTGCAATTTGTTTTAGAATATCAGAATGTGAGGGTCAAGAAAGCACTATTTTGTGTCTTAGGCAAGCTATTATTCCCTCCAGTGTGATACAAAATTACTTTGAATGGTGCTACTTATTTTAGTTATTGATTAAATCAAGGTTTGAGGTAAGGATGCTATTTCTAACATTTCCAACTTATCCCAAGCTTTATAGAGTTTTTCATAGACAAATTATATGGCTACAAGAGTGAATTATCCAGCCAGTTTAAACTTCATCAATGTAGTATGTTTAATCTAATAAAATTGATCTAACCCTATATGATTAATTTCATAACATGTCCAGTGATGGTATTCACTTACCTTACCTACCGGTTTGCTAATGTGAGCGTGCGCACATGCGCTCAAGCTTCGGCACTTTAGCTAAAAAAAGTGCCTATATGGGATGTCATAGAAACGGGGCATGTGGGTGGAGCCACCCGTGATTTCCACTACCAGTTCAGGCGAATCGATCTGAACCGCCAGAAGGCCACCTCTGAATGTGTTTGAAGTGAAATGATCAAAGTGATTGTTTAATTAGTAAATTTCAAAATCTTTTGTCTCTGGTGGCAACTTATATAGACAGATTCAAATTCAGTTTGAATGAAGACAACAGATCATAGGAAAGATGGTATTTGTAGCAGCGGGACAGCTGGCTAATGGTTAACGTATTATATTTTACATCTAATTGCACATACCTATTAAAGGAGAAAGGGTCCAACAGTTAAGCAATAGAAACACAATGTCATGGAATAAAACATTCATGTATTTTCTATGATCATCCTAAATAAAAACACTAGTTACTAAGGGGAAGGGTGGGGAGGTGGGGAAATTGCTTAGGGCTAAAGCACACTAATTGCATGGAAAAGGTCCCAGGTGTTTAACTTTGGCACCACTATCCGGAAAAAAATTCCTTTATGAAACTCTGAACAGTTGTTGCTAATCACTGTCAAAGCATATTTGACTCAATGGACTCCAATGACATGGTTCGCTATAAAACTGACTCTGGAAATGTTTTGCTGTACAGTATGCTAAAATGCTAAGCTGAATATAAGAAGGCCTATACTCATGCTTAAAGTGAATTACCCCTTTTGACCACTCATTAGAAGATTATGAACAGCAAGATTTCATTACAAAAAGGCAGCTGACTATTGTACATATTTCATTAAATCACATACAAGGAAGACATTGAACAAAACTCCAAGTGCAATTATCTATTCGGTGTATATGATTTATCCCTGTCTGGACAATACTTAAACTGGTTAGGAAAATACAATACAATACAATAGCAGAGTTGGACAGGCGCTCACTTCCATTTTCTTCCCTATTTCAACTTGTGTTCTTAATCTGATTTTTGTGGTGCTGTTCTTTGGTAGGTTTGAAGAAAACAGGTGGAACTTTAATTGCATCATTGTTGTTGACTTTTTTTTTGGTACCTCATCCTAAGGAAGCACTTGAAGGGATGCGGGCGTCTGCATGTGCTTTTAAGAAACTGGAGCTTTTGTCATTAACTTACAACATCTACTCGATGTGAAGACATCATAATATAGCACAGGCATAACATTTTTCATCATAAACTATGAGGTGAAAAGATAGATTAAATGAGATGCCATTCATTAGTATTTACCATATTCTTTATAGCTGGATTTCCAAAATGCTAAACCAAATCACTACAGTTAGAAATTGGGTAAGTCCATGCAGGTGCAAATCAACTGCATGAATTCATCCAGCTGCATTTTTACCCCACATGAATTAGATTTTAGTCTCTGCCTCATTGCCATGCATGCAATAAATTATAACTTGCAATCTGAAAAGGAAAAGAAATTGACTTATCTGAAAGGGGTGTGTTAAAGGCGAAGAGATAAATTAAGGAAAAATATTAGAAATACAGTATATTTCTACAATATACATAATTGTTCTTTTATTTGTTTGTTTAACTGTCTTGAAGCTTTGGACTGGTAATACAGTTACAACAAGTAAATGAACAATATTTCAAACACATCTCATTCAGATGTTAAGCTGACGACCAGAAGCAAACCATTATTTATCAGGTATTTCTGTAAGAAATGCAAATTAAAATAAGCCTCTCTCTGTATGTTTGTATGTTTGTGTGTATATATATTTGTTTGTTTCTCAAATCCAAAGTATTTCACAGCTTTCTACTAGATGTTATTATACAATAACAGCTGGGAGGCCATGAGTACTGATGGTGCAACTGATACAAAACCAGAGTACAAGTGAGCAGAGTTGATTAAAGATCAGGCCAGCTTAAACATTTTCACATCCTTAGGTTCAAGACTAGCATTGATTTTGCCACTGATATCATGTTTTACATGGAAAACAAGTTCCAGCAGACAGCACAATGATGCAAAGTATTGTTTTCCAAAGGATACAACAGTACTTTTGGGCTTTCATGGAACTTCATAGGTACATCCACTTGACACCTCCCAAAAAGACATGTAATTCCCTAAATTACAATGGATCAAACATGGTGTGTGATGGAGGTGGGGAGGCTTATGGTGAAGGGAAGCACAGGGATTAGCTGTTAACTTGCTAGTGGAGGAAAATCAATCTTATAAACCAAGATCAGCAATTACACTGCTTCTAGTACAGGAGTGGGGAATTCTGGAAGTTGAAGTCCCCAAGTCTTAAATTTGCCAAGATTGGACACTCCTATTCTATTTTTTTTTTTTTTGAAAAAAAGTTTTATTGGTTTTATAAAATTTAAGGATAGGGGTAGTGGATATGGGTACAAATTTTGACAGCTACATCGTGCAGGAAATGGTATTCCCCCCAAGTCTCATAACCTTTACAGAATGATAAACAAGATGTTACTGCTTAACTAAATTTTGACAGCTTATTTTTACATTATATCTTTTAATATTTTCAATCGTTTACTTTGTATCTAACAAAAGAATTCATTATATCAGCAATTGCACTATTTTTCTAACTTACTTTTGTGATCTGAATTTTCTCATTGTTGCTTCCTCCCCCCCGCCTGCCAGCAAAGCCTCGGCCCCTCCCATATCTTATGTACTGACTCCCGCTTTGTCTAGAAGAGCTTTGTTTTTTTCCATGAAGGCCTCCGCCTCCATAGTTGTATTAATTCTAACTCTGCTGCCCTCCCAGAAAATCAGCATACCTTCTGGCAAAAGCCACTGAAACCAAAATCCTTTGTCGAATAATTTTTTTGCTAATAGTGCATATTTTTTCCTTTTGTCTCTTACTTTCTTCAGGATTTGTTTCAGGATGGCTATCTCTTATCCTTGTATTTTAATGTTTGCCCCCTTTGTGCCCCCGGAATCTCATCTCTTGTAGCCTTCCTAAGAAATTTGATATGAACCTTTCTTGGAACATTGTGTGTTCTAGCATAAGCTGAATTAACTCTATAAACCAGGTCAATATCCCATCCTAACTGCTGTTTGTCTTTTTTAATGTATTCAGCTAACATTGTTGTCATGATCTCCTTCAGGTCTTCATTGTCAGTCTCAATTATGTTTTGAAATCTAAGGAAAAAAGACATCCTTTCAAATTCCATTTTTATCATGTGGTTCTCAAGTTCTAAGTTTCCTCTCTGGACCCCCCTCACCTCCCCCCTCATCTCAGCCGTCCCCTCTTCCAGAACGTCTAGTCTCTGTTTGTTTTGTGCTGTTTGGTTTTGATTTTCTCTGAGCTGTTCATTCATCTCTCTCAATTGATTTTTCATTTCCTCCTGTCCTTTAAAAATCTTTTGAAGCAGCTGATGAGTTATTGATTCCTCCTCAGGGGCTTTAGGTTGTAAAAACGATGTTAATGACTGTTGACCAATTGGACTGGATGTTGAAGATGTTGGAGCAGAACCTGGTTTCCCAGGTGGTGGTTTCTTCGGAGCCATCATAAAAAGAGGACTCAGAGATATCTATGTCCATACAAAGAAGAGGCGACTGTGGAGAGGCACAACCAAGAGAGACCACGAGGCAAGCAGTCCAGACAGGAATAAAGACCCTCTATATAATTCAAATCCAGCCAAAAGTCAGTTATTCCAAATCCAAGAAACTCTGTAGCAAGAGATATTTCTGGGAGTCATGGAGGCAAAAGTACAATGCCAGCAGTTTTCATAGGAGGAGTCTAATTTCAAATAATAATAATAATATGCTTCTAGACCGCCCCCTCTCCCGCAAGGGACTCGGGGCGGTGTACAGTTCATACAAAATATAACAGGATACAATAAAATTAAATTAAATATGTACAGTTGACAATTGACATGGAGGAGGTTAAAATGTAGTTAAAAGAACTGTACAAAGCAGATATAAAATAAATTCAAACCCCTAAAAACAAATACAGTAAATTAAAAAACCCTAAAATAACCAGATATACTACATTTGCCAGGAGGGACAGTTGAATTATGCCAGGCCTGCTAGTCGGAACAGGTAGGTCTTCAGTTTTTGCCGGAAGGAGCGGAGGTCAGAAGTGGTTCTAATGTCGGGGGGGAGGTCATTCCAGAGGGTTGGGCCCATCACAGAGAAGGCCCTACTCCTCGGTGTCGCCCGCTGGCATTGCCTAGTGGACGGCACCAGGAGAAGTCCCTCCCTGTGTGAGCGTGGATTACCAGGGCATAAAGGGCATAAAGACAACGGAAGTATGCCATCTTGCTTCGGCAGCCCCGGGGATCAGAAAGCAACAAATCTAAAGTTTTCAAAGTTTTTTTTTTTAAAAAAGTCAGATCATCACTTTTCTTTCACAATTGCATTAAAATGTTCATTTTGCCATTGCTTATACTGAGTGTGATTTCTTTTGAAGCTCTCTCTCTCTCCTCCGAGAGAGGAGATGAATCCAAGCCGCTTTTCCGAGGGGGGGAAAGTCCCCCTCCCTCCAATCACATTTCCCAGCAGGGGATTGAAAATCTTTTAAAAAGCTGACGATCTTTCATTTAAATGTGAAAAGGAGAATTGGGGGGAATCCCCATCTCACCACACTTCAGCTGTAGCCTTCAGATTGTCAGTCATCCAGTTGTCTTGAAGCGAAAGGGCGCGGGAGCATAAAGAACTCTGTCGCGCACCCCGTCTCGCTTCTCGGCTCCTGGGGCAATGCCAGGAGCCCCCCCCCGTGGCCGCTGCCGATCCAGGGGACCCCCAGCAAGCAGCCCATAAGGCAGGTCGCCCCTTCAAGGCACCCTGTGCCTTCCCCCCAGCCGAGGGAAGCCCACCAAGAGAGCTCAGGGGGGGGCGAAACACGTCTGTCGCTCTCAACAAATGGAAGCGATCTCCACCCCTATTCTAGAGAAAGAATACCTGGATAGATGAAAGGCTAGAAAGCATTAACTTATCTGACCCAAAGGTACTTTTTCCAAAGGCAATTGGGCTTTGTTTTTTCTTGAAGACGTTTTGCTTCTCATTTAAGAAGCTTCTTCGGTTCTTGACTGAATAGTGGAGGCTGGAACGATTTATATTTTTTGCAGTTATCTGGTCGTTAGCACTCTTTCTGACAGTTGTTGAGGTCACTTGGAAGCCACTCTGTGCCCTCAGAATCACCTAAACAGTGCAAAAGGATATAGAACTTTCTTGGAACTGGTGAAAGGACTGTGTTGTAAACAGGAGATAGGTGGTGTTGTATCCCTTCCCTTAGGTTGAGAGAGGGCTGTTCAGTCTTAATGTAGATGTCATCTTTATTCTTTTTTTGGAAAAGTGCTAAATCTGTGTCCAAGAATAGCCTGACTGAGAGATTTTAGTAGCAGAGAATAAATACTGAATACAACAGGAAGGAGTTTGCTTGATGCACTGGAAAAAATTTCATCCCACCTGACTCATACCCTTTCTCTGCTCCACTAGGAGAGTTTATCCTCATCTACTAACTAGGCTATTCTTAGACATAGGTTTGGTGCTATTTCAGTGGAGACCTGGGTTCAGGAACAGTCTTAGTGACTGGTCATCAAAAATACACTGGAGATGGGTGAAACATTAAAAACCAAATTAAAGGTTTTGTCCACTTGCCTCCCCACAGCTGTCTATGCCCCACTATCAATACATAGCAATACCAATAGCACTTTGACTTACATACTGCTCCATAGTGCTTTATTGAACTCTCTAGGTGATTTACAATGGCAGCATAGTTTCCCCAACAATCTGGGTCCTCATTTTACTGACTTTGTAAGGATGGAAGTCTGAAACAACCTTGAGCCTCATCTGGATTGAACTCCAGGCTGTGGGTAGAGTTTGCTTGAAATGCTGCATTCTAAACACTGTGCCACCAGGTCATACCTTGTTAACTGATTTTTCCATGGCCAAATTCCATGTGGGGAAATATGTAGTCATTTGTCAATCCCTGTCCTATTGTTCCATATTAAAACTGCAAAGACAGCCTTGTCACTGAAACCAATAGAGTTTGGCCATCACAGAAGCCCAGTTTATGTCCACACATTTTTCTGTCTGCTCAAGGAGAAGACAAGAGATGCACATGAATGCAATCATGAGAAAGAACCCTCAGTGTCTTCTTATTGTTTTGAAGTTTTCTAGGGGAGACAAAAACAGACCTGCATTTGACAACCCTGAGATTGTACAGTGTCCACCACCATCTCACTTATTTTGCAGAATAAAAGAGAAAAGAATTCTGTCAGTGTTTTGCCACCCACACCTACAATTTCTCTATAAATGCTTTTTGTGTGATTCAAGCTTATGTCAGACGTGTGATACTCTTCAAACAACTTTGATCGTAAAGAGCAGAGAGATTCCATCTATTTTCCTCCCCTGAAAATAACTGAGAAGCTTCTGCTGATGGTTTGTAGTGGGGAACATTCAGTTCAGCTCTCCCAATTAGATAGCAACACTTTGATCATTTCATTTCATTTCTAAGTATCCATTTTCTTGATGAAGCGTTAGTGTCTCAAACAAATGGAAGTACAAGAAGTTTATTTATAACAGAATGGGAAACTGCCCTGGCTTTTAGAAGCTGATGGAAATATAATTCTTAATAATACAAATAACAATGGCTTAGGCCACCATAAGAGCAAGAATCAGAACTTTGTATATCCCTTAACACTTGAAATGAAAGAGGAGAAGAAGAAGAAGAAGAAGAAGAAGAAGAAGAAGAAGAAGAAGAAGAAGAAGAAGAAGAAGAAGAAGAAGAAGAAGAAGAAGAAGAAGAATGCAGCTGAGTATTCTGTCTCAAGTAGTTTCAACTCTCATTCATTGAATAGTGAAGATGTGGGGTCCTTGGTGCTTCTGAATGTGGTTGTTTTCTTGCAGACATTTCATTACCAAACTAGATAATGTCATCAGTGCCTTAGTTTGCTCTCAGATTATATTCTATGGCTTGTCCTCTCAGTGCTGGTGGGACTGGTCTTGCTGGTTCCTTGATTGGGCTGTCATTTACTGTTAGTGTATTTGGCAGTTCCTTCATTGGGGTATTGTTGGACTAATGTTAATCTTGATGTTCTGGGTTGACTGCTGGTGAGCAGATGTTTTGGTTCTTTTTAGCTTTTTGATTGTCTCTTTTGAATGGCATGTAGATGTTGTTTATGTCTTTATGTTTGTTGATGGCCAATTTGTTTAAGTGCCAGGCTTCCAGGAATTCTCTAGCATTTTTGGACTTGGCTTGGTTGAGGATACCTACAATTTCCCCATTAAAACTAAGGTTAAGTCTGTCTCTGTTTTGTGTCTTTTATCTTGTCTTCTAATCATTAGTTGGTATTCAGGAATACAAATATTCTCTTCTGTTACTAGTGAAGATGCTGACCCTCATGGCTGCATCCTCAGCCACAGATGCATGCCTCTGCCCACCTGTACGTCCAGTGCACATGATAAGTTGCTACCGGTTGTACAATTCTCCCAACACAAGATTCCTCCCTTGCATAGGGAAATGTTAACTGTACACAACAGCAGGAGTTGGTGGAGATAGCAAATGTGATTTCAAGATTGAGTTGTGTTGGTTTTAAAATTGGCTTCAAGCTTTTCAGCTTGAAAAGCTTGCAAATTTTGCTCTAGTACAGTGTTTCTAAAGCCTAGCAACTTAAAAATGTGTGAACTTCAATTTCCAAAATCCCATATATTGAGTTGAATCCCATATATCTTAAAGTTGCCCAGATTGGGAACGTTGCTCTGCTTACAAAAAATGCATGTATTCAAAATATTCTTTCCCACGATATGTCCTTTACAGCCATTTTTTTCTCTTTCTCCCAAAAATGCAATCATTCACATGATTTGAGATTCAAAAATATTGAGTTTCTATGATTTGGAATGATTCAGAATTTCCATCTGATGTCTATGAAAGATAGTTTCCCCCCCTCTGGTAATGTTTAATGGAAAACTTCTCATCAGCCACACTGAACATGAAAGAAGCAATTTAATACTAGGCAATGTTTGCTGCGTTTAATACAGCCAAAAACCATTCAGGAAAACGTCAGCTTTGTTTGTTCACATAACTCACTTAAAGTTTTGATTGCTTTCCTCATGTTGAATGTCTTAACACATAAAATTAAATGCTTTTAATAAAGGATATCAATTTTACATGTCGTAGGAAGGTTTTTGAAACCCCTTATCTAAATGTTTAATCTTTGTTTCAGCTTGAAGTTATTTTTTCCCACAAGGGACTTGTGCAAACTAGATAAAAACATACGTGAAAGCAGATATAACTGTAACTATTTTTGTCCTAGACTGACATTGTGGAATTGAGGCTTCTCACAAGCTATAACATGGCACCGAGCAAGGGATTTCAAGCCTTCATATTTCACAGCTCCGCATTTTTCTGTGTACAATCAGGACACTAAATGTGTTCATGTATATTTAATATCAATGCACTCCCCTACTAAAAATAATTATCCATTAAAATGGATTTAGGATTGTGACTATAAATAATTCAAGCATTTTTTAAAATCGTGGCTGTAATTGTTCTACCAAATACATAGCCTTTTTCGGGTCTCTGGCTTTAAGTTAGCTTTGACTATTGGCAAGTCCCTGCAGTTTTATTGGCAAGGTTTTCAAAAGTGGTTTGCCACTGCCTTTTTCGAATTGAGAGAAAGGGACTGCCCGCAGTTACGGTACCTAGCTGGTGACTAATGCAGAACTGGAACTCATGATTGTTCCTGGACTAGAACTCATGGTCTCCCAGTTTCTAGGCTAGCAAATCACTTCACCAAACTGGCTTTCAATATTAACTTTCAAAGAATAACTTTAAAGAAGAAAAAATGTTAAAGAAGTTCAATCATAACTTGCTATGCTGGCATTATTCAGTCTGATGGCTTCTGTGTATATTGAGACTACAATGCATAGAATTCCTAACCAATCTGGCCATTGGCCATGCACTGTCTTAACATTCTCATCAGGATAAGGAAGGCATGTCACACAATCACACCCCTAGCATAAATACTTGGTCATATCATATGTTGTGCTTTATTACCATAGTACACTATTCTTAGCATGCATAGTTGGGTATGGAATGTTGCAAGTGCATCAGATGGTTGAAGAAAAAAAAGGGACATTGGGAGACTATCTGAAAGACAATAAAGAAGATGCACTGAAGCAAGTACACCATGAAGGGTTAATGAATACCAACTAGATCAAACTGGCCTATAAGAAAAATCAAAAAAAGAATAGAAAAGAGACATGAGGAGGCAAAGTATTACATGGCCAGTAAATTAAAAATATCTGTTAAAAAAGAAAAAAACAAGACTTGGCAATGGCTAAGACAGCAATGGCGAACCTTGTTTGGCTCGCATGCCACAACAGGGGGAGCGCAGGGGGGTCGTGTGAGGGCATGCCGCACCCATAATGCAATGTGTGACACCCCCCAGTGCGCATGCGTGCACAAAAGGCACTCCCCCCATTTTTACATGCTTTTTTCGCCCTACCCAGGATCCAGAGGCTTTATAGGAGCCTGGGGAGGGCGAAAAGAGCCTCCCCGCACCCCCGGAGGCCCTCCGGAGGCTTCAGTGATCATCCGGAGGCTTCCCTGAAGCCTTGGGAGCGCTCAAAACGACCCTCCGTGCAAACCGGAAGTCACTTCTGGTTTGCTCGGAGGGTCGTTTTGAGCGCTCCCAAGGCTTCAGGGACCGTCCGGAGGCTTCCCTGAAGCCTTTGGAGCGCTTAAAACGACCCTCCGAGCAAACCGGAAGTGACTTCCGGTTTGCTTGGAAGTTGTTTCCGGTTTGCTCGGAGGGTCATTTTAAGCGCTCCGAAGGCTTCAGAGAAGCCTCTGGACAGTCCCTGAAGCCTCTGGAGGGCCTCTGGGGGGGGCGGGGGGCTCTTTCGCCATCCCCAGGCTCCTATAAAGCCTCTGGAGCCTGGGGAGGGCGAAAAATGGCTTTTAAAAATGGTGAAGTCAGCTGGCCAGTGCGCGCATGCGCTCTGGCCAGCTGACAGGGCAGCGCCTCGCGTGCCCTGACAAATGGCTCAGCATGCCACCTGTGGCATGCGTGCCATAGGTTCGCCATCACTGGGCTAAGACATGAGTCCTCAAACTATGGCCCGCAGGCCGCATGCAGCCCACTGAAGCCAATAATCCAGCCCATGCAGGACCATGAGGCTGCCCCACCCATATCACCCCACCCATCCTTCGGCCGAGTCCAGGACTTACTCATGAACCCTGGAACTGGAAGATAAGGCCAACAATTTTGGCCTGCAGAGACATTCTGAAGGCAGGGTGGTGGTGAAAAATGTGGCACCCAGATGCCCCAGGAGGCCAAAATATAAGAGGTTTTTGTCCATTTTTGGGCTGTTTTTGCCTGTTTTTGGCTTCTGGAGGTGGGGTGTGTATGAAAAATGGGGCACACAATGCCCCAGAAGGCCAAAAAACTGGCAGAAATTCCCTGCCATTTCACCTCCCCCACCTCCAGAAGATAGATAAAGAGAGATAGATAAAGAGAGGGGGGAGAGAGGGGGAGAGAGAGACAGAGGGAGAGAGAGAGGGGTGAAGGAGAGAGGGAGAAGGCGAGAGAGATATATATTTCTGAAGCTCCTTGGGGCTAAGAAGAATTGCTGCAAAAGTGAGTTTCCTGAAGTAGACCACTAGACTCCAAAATAACTGAAAAAATGATATAGTAAAAAGAAAAGGCAACTGTCACCATTCTGGCATTCACCAAAAGTACAACCAGAGAAGCAGTTCGGTTGTTTTCAACTCTTTACTCTTTCTTCGTGAAACTTGTGATAACCGGTAGCAAATGACTGATAATAGTAAATAATACAGGAAAAGTCGGATCTAACCAGGTTTCCTTTCCAATTACTTATATACATCCAGCTCCTCCCATAACCACCCCTCCCATAACCACCTTTTTAGCATAACCCCACCCACCCTTACTCCAGGTTGCGCCTACCACCACCCATAAGCCTAATTCTCCCTCGCAAAGTAAATACATAACACGAAAGCTCCAATCAGTCCATCTATCAGTTCAGCCCAGGCATAGAAACTCCAAGGATATGCTGGCAGCAACAGTTTAAACAGAAACCCTCTCGGTGATTATGTCATTGCCCAAACATTCAGTCAGGAAGAAGAAGGGAAGGACATAGACAGGAGGAGGAGGGAGACCACGTTGCTGTGCCTTGCCAACCGGGAGGAGGAAGCAGCCAGCAGCCAGATGGAGGTAACCGGGTGGGAACAGGCAGAATGGAGAGACGCTACCAGGGACAGCAGGAGATATCGCGCACGCGCTGCGAATGCCAGCCCAAGGGTTGACATGCCTTCCCCCTATCAATGGGGTGGATCCTGGAAGATAATTCATACAATTAATGGTATCCATTCTGGTTTACCTGGCATGGAATCGAGTGACCAGGTGTGGCGCACATACATCTGAGGACCTGACCCATGATTCTTCGGCTAGTGGGTACCCCTTCCACAGCACCAGATACTGTACATAGCCCCTATATCTACAGGAGTCAAGAACCTGGGCAACTTCGTAATGCTGGCCCCACTCACTGTGAATTGGTGAAGGCAAGGGACTAGGATCCCCCTGTAATGACGTGCTATGTGCTGTGTGGAGAAGACTACTATGAAACACTGGATGAATCTTTCCTAATAGAGGAGGTAACTTGAGTTCCACAGTTCCTGGATTAATAATTCTCACAATATGGAAGGGGCCTATAAATTTAGGACCTAATTTCTGACATGGCACCTTTAACCGTAGGTACTTTGTAGAGAGAAACACCTTATCCCCTACATTGAATACTGGTTGCGGGCTACGTTTCCTGTCTGCCTGCTTCTTGTATGTGTCAGCTTCCTCCTTGAGAGCATTACGGACATGTTCCCATACTGTCTGCATCTTGGCCATCCAGTCTCTCAAGTCCATATCAGTCAGTGGCTCCTGAGGACATTCAGGGATTGCCACAAATTCGATCCCACTGACTATATGGAATGGGGTATACCAGTACTGCTATGTACTGTGTTTTTATGTGCAACCTCAGCAAACGGCAGTAGCTCAGCCCATTTGGTTTGTTGATACTGCACATAACAAAGGATAACCACCGTAGCATTAGCCCTTTCAGCTGCTCCATTGATTGCTGGGTGGAACGCCAAACTTAATCACTGGGAGGACCCCTCCATTTTCAAGGACCTTCACCAAAATTAGGTGGTAAACTGTATCCCCCTAGTCAGAAATTATACGCCATGATATACCATGCAATCAGTATATATGCGTAATAAACAGTTTTGCCAATTTCCTGGCTGATGGGAGGCCTGGACATGCTATGAAGTGGGTTTGTTTTGAGAACAAATCAATGACTGTCCAGATTACCATGTTCCCCCTGCTTTTGGGGAGGTTCACTATAAAATCCATGGCGATGTCCTCCCAAGGATGGGTGGGATTGGCTACTTGTTATTAAAAAACTGGGGTGGGTGGGTTCTTGGCTGCTTTTTCATGGTTGTACTTATGTCACAACTACGAACATATTCATCTATGTCATGCTTCATCTTCGGCCACCAGAATTGTCTATCAGTTAGGTGCAAAAGAGCAACATGCAAACAAAAGCAAACAAAACACCCCCAGGAACAAAACCAATTAAAGTTTAATTTGTGTGCATTGTTCAATGGACTGTTAAATTGCCATGCCCACCCAGTCACATGACCTAGCCAGGCCCACGCAGCCAGTCCAGCCCCACAACAGTCGGAGGGATTGTGAATTGACCCCCTGTTTAAAAGGTTTGAGGACCCCTGGGCTAAGAGCAGAAAAGTTGAAGAAAGCTACGGGTGGGGTGGGGTGGTAAGGCTAATTTCGGCTGTATAAGACCAAGTCTTAAGAACAAATGCATACAAAGCCAGAATTGAGAAGACAGCAATAGACAGCAAATCACATTTCTGTAAAGATGCTGAAGGAACAGCGGATCAACTAGTTAGCTGATGCAAGAAAAATCACACAAAATGATTACAACAATAGCATGACAAAATAGTAATGTTTCATTGGAAGCCGTACAAGAAAAACCATTTGTCTGCAAGCAAAAACTGGTGGAATAACAAAACAGACAAATTAATAGAAAATGAAGAAGCTATAGTCATCTAGGGCTTTAGAATTCATACAGGTACATGTCACATAACACTTCAGATTTAACAATTGTCAATAAGAAAGACAAAAAAAAATCTGGATAGTGGACATTTGCAGTACCTATAAAGATAGCCGAATAGAAAAAACCGGAGAAAAATCACAACCTATGAAGACCTGCAAATATAAATGAAACAACTGTGGCGAAAGAAAGCAAAAATAGTACCGATGCAGTAACAAGTAATAGTGCATTTAGCTTAATTCCAAAACATGTGGAGCACCACTTGAACACACCAATGGCAGTGACAAAATCATCACCAGTCAATTGCAAAAGGCAGCTGTACTTGGAACAGCTTATATCTTGCAATGGTATCTTTAAGACCGTCAAACAATAACATCCCAAACCTTTGCAAAGAGCTTGACAGGTGGATAAAAATGCCAAAATCAATGTAAACATCTGACTGACTGTGTGACCGGCCATAATTCTATAATAATAATTCATTTTCTAACACCCATATTTTACTACATCTTACAGTTTTGAAATATTTTAGATGCAAGATAACTTTATGGCAACAGAGGAAAGCGCTCCTGTTGAAAATTAATCTCTCATTGTGCAACTGGTGGATGCAGTTCAAGCGATGCTTGTTGATGGCTGATAGGAATTGTGGCCTTTTCTTTCTTTGTTTCTGTCTCCGTTACCATCTGCTGCAGGAAGGAGGCCTCCTGGAGCTTTTGCATAGCCCAGGAAGCCAGCTAGTCATCTAAGGGCCAGCAGTTGGGCTTGAGCCAGGCAGTTTTGGCCTTCTGCAACAAAACAGGCTTTCCCTTGAATGAATCAGCCTTTCACAGAGCCAGCATTCAGTGTCCTGTTCAGGCAGTTTGACTCACAAGGTCATGAAAACCTTCTGCTAGAACAAGTCTGTTCTGCTTGTCAAATATTGACTTTTCACTTACAGTCTTTTTTGCTGTTGTTATTTAAATCCCAGCTAGGTTATTTAGTAGCATGCTTATGA
The DNA here is from genome assembly GCF_964273705.1 of Natrix helvetica. Taxonomy (NCBI): domain Eukaryota; kingdom Metazoa; phylum Chordata; class Lepidosauria; order Squamata; family Natricidae; genus Natrix; species Natrix helvetica. The sequence goes on from NC_138552.1 coordinate 61,491,075, forward strand.
GGGAGATATCCATGAAGTCATTTTAAGAAAATTGAGCCAGGAGAATGCCAATTGGTGCATTTCAACCCTGGGGCTGGAGTGCGATGGTAGTTAGTACATTTGGCTGTAGGTGAGAATGCTTTATTCTGTTTGTGGTCAGTTCTACAGTTACCTCTTTTACCTTCCTTAAATCTGAACTGATGGACTTCCTGGTTTTAAGTTTGCTCTAGTTGCTTTTGACTTCCACAATATTTGATATTATGTTTTAAAAATAGGACTAGATTAAATGTGACCCCAAAACTGTTTCGGGACAAAGAAGATTTACTTAAACCTAGTTTATAGCAATGGGTATAACATAAAAGGCCTATCTCTGGACTGGGATTTTATTTCATAGACATATGAAATATCATTCTATATTAACTGAATTTCACAAAAAGTTGGTCTTTCAATTTACTGCCATCCTAATGTATCTGAAATATGCATGCCTATAATTTGAAATGCATATTGTTTCTGAATGTGCAAAAGGAGTTTTCTAGGTTTACCCAGAGATCAAATTTGGACCCATTATTATTATTATTATTATTATTATTATTATTATTATTATTATTATTATTATTATTATTATTATTATTATTATTATTATTATTATTATTATTATTATTATTATTATTATTATTATTCAGGGCATCAGCCTGAGCAGTAAATCCAATTCCCTAATTTCACACAGCTTCATTTCTTGGCTGCTCTAAGCAAGCTAATTTTGTGTGTGATCCAGATACTGTTAGTACAAAATTGTGCAGCAATATACTTTATGGCGAATTTAGCCAATGCCATGTAATGCACTTATTAGAAGGATTGTGCTAGCTTCCAATGTCTTACTGGGGGGAGGAGGCATTAAGGTTTTGATATTAACTTATAAATCCAGAATGAATCGTGGATTTTAAAGGTTCAGTTAAGAGAATGCCTTCTGCTTTATTTGGTCACCCCAACGATCCTTAAAAGGAAGTACTCTGATTGTATCCACTTCCTGCGAATATTCATTTGGCACCAACCCGGAATATTTTTTTCAATTGTTAATGCCATTTTCTGGAATACATAAATACCCTCCTTGCTGAAAAAAAGCCTGCTCTGAACTTGTTACAGTTTAAGTGGAAGCTAAAATATTCTTATCTGCTTGGCATTTAAGAGCTGCTGCTACCAAGCACTGGCCGTGATTACATTTTCTATTATGCTTGTTGCATGTTATGCAATTTCATACATTTTTAAGTATTGTACTTTATTGTAGTAAAATGAATGTTTAATTCTGTGCCCTGCCTAAAGGTGAATTGCATGACATTAGAGAACATTTTAAAACGAAGTAAATGCAAGGAGGATTACGACAGGCTTCGTATTACTTCAACAATGGGTGGGTGTTGCTAAGAAGAAGTCATAAATCACCAGTGAGGAAATAGTCCATGGCTGAAGAAACAGAAACTGCATGAAATGTTTAATGATAAAAAGGTTGCAGGCTGTGGGCAGGAATTTGCCCTTTCTTTATGTATTAATGGGATGAAGAATGATAGAACTGTATAGTCTCGTTTACAGAATAACAATCTTATTTAAGTTGAGCTCAACTTTCAGTGGCTTCATTTCATAGATACATCCATGTTGCTTCCATGGCAATAATATGGAAATGATTTGCCACTGCTTTTCTCTGAGATGGTTTTTTTAAAATTCCAGACTATTTATTTATTTGTTAGATTTATAGCCCACCTTTTCAATATAAGCTCAAGGTTGTATACATAGCATTCCCTCTATCAAATCCCCCCCCCCCCCAATAAGTTATGAATTGGCAGAGAGACTGAGAGACAATTTGGGAGAATTGTCCCAAATCACCCAGGAAACTTTCAAGGCTGAGATTCAACCTGAACCAGGAATTCTTTGGTTTTGATCCAATTCCTCAGACACATTGTCTCCCTGCAACCTCTGGACTTCTCCTGAAAGTCTTCTGTCCCAAAACTAACCAAACTTCCTTTTTTGAGATGAAATATCGGCTGAGGCTCTTTTAGACATATCTGATATCATCTATGGCCATGAGGACGAACCTATGGCACGTGTGCCCAAAGTGGCACGCGTAGCCATGTCACCTGGCACATGCAGCCTTGCTTGCTTGTTTTCCGGGTTTCTGGAGCGCATGTGTGTGTGATGATCAGCTGTCCACAAGTACAACAGGGCTGAAAACCAGTGTGCGCATTTGCACCAGCCAGCGGATTGTTGGGTGCACATACATGCCAGAACCTGGAAGTTTGGCTTTTCCACAGTCACTTTGTGCGCGGGGCAGTGCTGAAAACCGGCCTGTGCATGTGCACTGGCCAAATGATCATGGGCCACACATGTGTGCTAGAACCCAGAAATTCGGCTTTTCCTTGACGAGCGAGCGCACGGGGAGCATTTTTGCACAACCTTATCAGCACTTGCCAAAAAGGTTCTCCCTCACTGGTTATGGCTTCAGTTATTTGGGACCTTCTGTTCTCTCCTTTAAAAAAATGTATAATTGTCGCTTTGTTTTTAGTCATTTCTCTCCTTCCAATTAAAAACTTCCCACTATAATAAATAATTACATTGATGCCACTGTGAATGTATGAAGATGTATAATGGTTAATTGCAGAGAAGGAAACAAATCCAGAGTTCTGATTAGTATTATTGGTTGTAGTTCTTCCATCCTGAATAAATAAAAAGCAAACACGTATGAACACATGGACAAATATGCACAGATGTACAGTATACCCGAGATTTCTAAATTAATACTAAATTATGGAGTGGGTTTATTGTTCACTACTGGTTAAAAAAAAGTAGGCATATAATTGCTGTAATATCAAATTCCTAACTGAAGCATTCACAAAACTAAGGCAATATAGGGGATGGTTCATGGGATCTGATGGATGTGTAATTGTTATTAAGTAACAAAAGTTCTCACTGTTTATTTTCGTCTTGTTTCTTTACTCTGATTACTAAGCTTGCAGTACAGGATGTCATGTTTATTTCATAGCTGGTTAAACATGATCAAACTCCTGATCTCATTCTTATAAAGTCACACAGACTGAAATTACGTAAAGGGAAGTGTCCTTTGAGTCAATCTTAATTTCATGGAGTTTTACACCATGATCGCCAACACAAAAGGCTAAAACAAAACAAAAGCAAGTACAGTCCCTGTCTCCCCCACCCCCCCACCCCCACCCCACCCCCGAAAAAGCCAAGTGTCATTATCATTTATGGGAAATCAGGCATGTAGATACCAAACTGATTGATGGGTAGAAATTATGGAAGTAGAACTCCAATATACTGTATTTAGAGGATGCAAGGTTTGCTAGGCTAAAACAAAAGAGGGGCTAACTGTTGTTATTGTGTAATTCACAGGCCATCCTGTGCTAATACACTTGTTGCATGTTTCTACTGATCTCTGTCCTGGAGGCATATGTAACTCCTGCCCCTTTACTGCAAAGGCACATGTCTTTTTCTGTTCTAGTTTCCATACCACAGTTGTTAGTAATATTTTTCCTAACAACTGTGCATAGTTCCTGCTATTCATGTTCTACTAAGAAGCTTATGCTGGAAGCACAAAACCTCTCAGCATCAGAAGCAAAACAATTTGTCTTTCATTCTCTGGCACACACACAAGAAGTGACTCTAGTTTCATTGCTTTGTATAGGTGCTTTTTCCAAGTGAATGTTGAGATTCAGGAATCTCCAGATCGTAATTACCCACATAGTCTTTAAGTTTAGATTACTGATTGACCTTTTAAGGCCTCTTAGTATCTCTCCCCTTCTCTGGTTGGCTTGGTGCTCCCATGTTCTACCTGTCAATACAATGTTCTATCTATCAACGACTACTTCAGCTTCAACCACAGCAATACACGAGCACACAATAGATACAAACTTAAGATAAACCGTACCAAACTCAATTGCAGAAAATATGGCTTCAGCAACAGAGTGGTCAATGCCTGGAATGTGTTACCTGACTCAGTGGTTTCTTCCCCAAACCCCCACAACTTTAACTTTAGACTATCTACTGTTGACCTCACCCCATTCCTAAGAGGTCTGTAAGGGGCGTGCATAAGTGCACACCTACCATCCCTGCCCTAACAGCCCCATTTATTTGCATCTATTTCATGTATTCATAATCTTGTGTGTACTTATATATGTTATCTTATACACGCTTGACAAAACAAACAAAATAAAATAAATAAATAAAATGTACAAAAACTGAACTGAAGCAATCTCCCTTTCAGAATGGTATTCCGTGCACAAAATCATCCCCTCTTCAGATGCCTGGTTTTACTGTCAGCCAAAATGATATGGCAGCTTCATGGAGAAGATCCTAGGTAGGAGATGGAAACCAGTGGTAAAGTTCTTCCGGGCAGACCTGCATACATCATCATGCTCTTTAAGCTTCCTTGGTTGTTTCTGATGCATGGGAAGGGCGGGGGTGGGTGGGGGAGATTTTTCTTTCCTTCAGGCAGGAAAAGGTCTTATGCTGACCTTGACTATACCACATGCCTTCTTTTGGAGCTTGTGAAAGGATTTTTTCTTGTAGCTTCATTGGAGGATGACTAAGTCTTTCTATAATATAGTGACTCATTATTTGTTCTAAGAAACAGCCTTTCTCAATTGCCCACTCCGTTACCACCACCTCCCTAATCAAATGGGCTGCTTATCAAACCCAGCAGAATGTGTTACCTTTTAAGCTTGTTTTGGAAAATTCTCATGTGGGAGGGAGGGTGTCTTCCCCTTTGATTCAGTCGTAAACTCTGCTTTCTTGCCATATGAAGTTAAAAGTAAGCAAGGCTACTGGTTTTCTGTATTTCTACAGCAACCTCTGTTCGCTGTAATACAGACTTTCAGTTTGGGGTATACCTGTAATAGAAATGGCAGGGTTGTAGTCCTAACGGATTTTGAAAATGGACAGATAGTGTGTATGTGCCTGGACCGACTTCTGCATTATAATTTTAAATAATGATAATATTAACTACTTTTTAAAATTAAAACTGGAATTTTGGAGATGCGTGCATGTTTTTGTATGCAACTTTATTTTGTTCTTGTTTACTTTAATGAAAAGAACGACTAGGGGAGACATGATAGCAATGTTCCAATATCTCAGGGGTTGCCACAAAGAAGTGGGATTCAAACTATTCTCCAAAGCACCTGAGGGCAGGACAAAGAGCAATGGGTGGAAACTAATCAAGGAGAGAAGCAACCTAGAGCTAAGGAGACATTTCCTAATAGTGAAAACAATTAATCGGTGGAATGACTTGTCTCCAGAAGTTGTGAATGCTCAAACCTTGGATGTTTTTAAAAAGAGATTGGACAATATTTGCCTGAAATGCTATAGTGTTTCCTACCAGAGCAGGGGATTGGACTAGAAGAGGTCCAGAATTGGTATTCAGCAGATTCTGACCAGTTCTGGAGAACCGGTAGCAGAAATTTTGAGTAGTTTGGAGAACCAGTAAATACCACCTCTGTCTGGCCCTGCTCCCATCTATTCTCTGCCTCCAGAGTCCCAGCTGATTGGGAGGGAATGAGGATTATGCAGTAACCTTCCCCTGGAATGGGGAGCGAATGGAGATTTTACAATAGCCTTCCCCTGCCATGCCCACCAAGCCACGCCCACCAAGTCACATCACGCCCACCAAGCCACGCTCACAGAACTGGTAGTAAAAATTTTTGAATCCCACCGCTGAAGGGGTACCTTCCAATTCTGTTATTCTGTTGTTCTATTACAATCTTATATATACTATATACCGATAAATATCTATCTTACTCATCATTCAACTGGACTGAATGGTTGAAGTTTGAACTGGACAGGTTTATACATTGTTTAAATGAATTAAATGATAAAATAAATAAATAAATGTCAGATTTGTGTACGGCTCAGTCTTCCAGCTTACTTATCTCAATGGAAGCTATTTATTCAAATGGAAGCTATTCCTCACAGCACACTATTCAACTTGGAAATAGAGCAGAACATTCACAAGCTGAGATCCTAAATCTGAACCTAATGGGAACATTTACCACTAATTTGTTAGCTTTTTAAGAACTCCCTGCAGAAACATATTGTTCCCAAACAGAATTCATGCCAAAATTGTTTGATTGAATAACTCACTTATTAAAATTCTAGTTTCTTTCCCTCCATCCCCTGCTGCATATTTGAATATCTTAGGCAGGCAGAAAGTAGAAACTCTTTGATTCCAAACCAGGGAATCTGAAGTGGACAGAGCTAATTTAGCATATAAAAAACATCTGTATATAACCTCCTGAGATGAAGCTTTTGCTACATGAAGGTACTCATGTCACAAATTGGCAGGAAAAGATGAAACTGGATTGTCTTCAAACATGAAATAATTTTATTGAATAAATCAAAGCATGGGAATGCATTATGTTTCCCAAACACATTTTTTTTAACTTTCAAAGCAAAAAGAAGAAAAGAAGAACTTCCTTCATCTAAAATGACGAGACATAACACGTTACGGGTAACATTCCCCCCCCCCCGCAGATTCACATGTGGTTATTTTCCTGCACAACATTTGATCCAAGCAGGAAAATTGTTGTCTATGAAGCAGTTCTTAGAAGTTCAGCTTAGAAGAAAAGTACATTTTCATTTGGTTTAGAATAAATGATGGACACAAACTGAAGATGAAAGCTCCTTCTGGGAGTTCATCTTGCCTGTGCAACTAGGGTGCCTTACAGCTAAGATAGGAAGGTGGAAAATGGCATTATGGGGGTTTAAATGTTCTACTTTTTCCCCACTTTGGATGTTCTCCTGTTTTTCAATGGTGTTGAATTTATTCTAGTGTTCATACTGCAGTCTGGAGGCATTTCCACTAAAGCTGTACAAACCTTCAAAAATACTTTTATCTGTAGTAGAAACAACAGGCTTGTTTCTTACTATGCAATTGTATTTGTACTATGGACCTTCTATTATTATGACTGTAACCTTCAGAGAGTCTTTTGATTGTGACAGGCGATTTTAAAAATAAATAAACACAAATAATAATAATTTTCATTTATGATTAAGGATGACATGATAGCAATGATAGGAGTAACATGATAGCAGTCAATCTATTCTCCAAAGCACCTGAAGGCAGGAAAGGAGGCAATGGAGGGAAACCAGTGAAGGAGAGAACCAACCTAGAACTAAGCAGACAACGAGAATAATTAATCAGTGGAACAGCTTGCCCTCAGAAGCTGTGGTGCTCCAACACTGAAGATTTTAAAGAAGATATTGAATGATCATTTGTCTGAAATGGTTTCCTGCTTGAGCAGGGGTTGGACTAGAAGATCTCCAAGGTCCCTTCCAACTCTCTTATTCGGTTAATAATAACATGTTCTACAGGCTACAGTCCTGATAACCTCCCTTTCTATATATGATGACCAGGGCCGGATTTAAATGAAAAGAGGCCCTAGGCTATTTCACTTATGGGGTCCTTTCACCTCCCATTTTTAAGTTTGTAAATTACATGAGAGATAATAAAATACATCATTACTGTGATATATATCAATATATTAAATGAAACATGTTGTAATTGGTACTAACCTTTATAAAAAATGTGGCACAGATAAAAAATAAAAATAAAAGGCCCCTCTTGATCTTGAGGCCCTAGGCCCGTGATGGTGAACCTATGGCACGCGTGCCACAAGTGGCACGTGGAGCCATTTGTCAGGGCACGGGAGGCACTGGCCAGCTGAGTTCACCTTTTTAAAAGCTATTTTTCGCCTTCCCCAGGCTCCAGAGGCTTTATAGGAGCCTGGGGAGGGCGAAAAGAGCCTCCCCCGCCCCCCGGAGGCTTCAGGGACAATCCCTGAAGCCTTCGGAACGCTTAAAACCACCCTCCGAGCAAACCGGAAGTGACTTCCGGGTAGCTCGGAGGGTCGTTTTAAGTGTTCCGAAGGCTTCAGGGACAACGACCCTCCGAGCAACCCAGAACTTCCAGTTTGCTCGGAGTGTGGTTTTAAGCACTCCGAAGGCTTCAGGGACCGTCCAAGGCTTCCCTGATGCCTTCGGAGCGCTTAAAATGACCCTCCGAGCAGCCCAGAAGTCACTTCTGGTTTGCTCGGAGGGTGGTTTTAAGCGCTCCGAAGGCTTCAGGGACTGTCCGAGGCTTCCCTGATGCTTTCGGAGCGCTTAAAATGACCCTCCGAGCAACCCGGAAGTCACTTCCGGTTTGCTCGGAAGGTGGTTTTACGCGCTCCGAAGGTTCCAGGGAAGCCTCCGGACAGTCCCTGAAGCTTCCGGAGGGTCTCCGGGGGGTCGGGGGAGGCTCTTTTCACCCTCCCCAGGCTCCTATAAAGCCCCTGGAGCCTGGGGAGGGCAAAAAAATGTAAAAATGGGGGGGCGTTGTGTGCATGCGCACTCGGGGGGTTGCGCGTTGCATTATGGGTGCGGCATGCCCGCACTCGACCCCCTTGCGCTCCCCCCACTTGTGGCACGCGAGCCAAAAAAGGTTCGCCATCACTGCCCTAGGCTGAAGCCTAGTTAGCCTATTGGAAAATCCGGCCCTGATGATGACCCCAGAATGGGACTCAAATCTGCCTTGAGATCAAAGAAAGCAGAAGGCTTGGGCAACCCATGATGTATGGCACCAGACCTAATATTCAGAAGAATGATGTTATATTTGGTGGCAGATGGCCAGGATTTCCAAAAATTCCTCTCTCTTAGAAAACACATTGAAAAGGCCGCAATTACATAAACTAGTCTGCTCTCAGAGATATTGGAGGACTTTTTCCTGATCCCATTTTTGTTCAATTGCTTGTCCATTCAACGTTTGTAAAACGAACCATCTTCTTTATCATCCAAACAATGGCTGGTGGCTCCTGACCTTGGGGCCCCAATGGAGGACCATCACTGTGGAGGTGGCTGATCGATTAATAACAGATCCCATCTCTTCTCCATCCCGCCCCCAGGCCTCCCTCTCTGTAATTGGATTATGGTGTTTTGTATTAATTTATTTAATTTTAATACACACACAGACGTGTGTGTGTGTGTGTGCGTGTGCGTGTGCGTGTGTAAGTTATAATTATAAGCTGTCCAGAACTATCCTGTGGTAAGATGGGTGGCTAATAAATTTTATAACTAAATAAACTCATAAATCTTTCTTGGTTTTTCAAAACCAATGTTAAAGCTGAAATGGAATATAGGGTTTATGTTCTGTCCCAAGCCTCTACAATATATACTGACGCCGGCTTGGCTGTCTGCCACAACTGAGGAGGGATATAAGCAACCCCTTGGTTAGGAGCCCAGAAAATTATCTCTATAGAAACAAGGCGTGAACTCACGAAATTCTCCCAACCTTTCTCTAAGCCTGGATTAGTAAACTGTTGCTTCCTGCAAAATTCCCCTCCCATCGCCCCACCTATAAGCTCTCCGGGAGGAGCCAATCAGTAGCCACCTGTTCCTATTTCCTTCTGTGAGCCTTTTTCCAAAGCTGCTCCCTCCTCCTCTCAGCCCTACGCATACGTAAGTCAGGGACAGCCTCCCTCTGTTCTTCCTCACTGCTCCCTGACTCAGATGCCATCTGGCCAAAAGGCCTCTCTAGTCCTTGCTCTGACTCTGAACACCCCCAAGAGTCTTCCTCAGCCTCCAGGGCAGTCCCATAGTGTTCAGCGCTGTTAGAGTTCACCAACAGCTCAGCCGGCCACTGTTGGGCCACAGTAGGTTTATATACATCTTGTTTATCTTTCTTATATTGCTTTCCCCTCTTTAAAAAAAAATATAGGTTGAATCTGAGATTCATTTACAAGAAGATTTAAAGAGGCTCCATTTGTACTGCTCACATTTCCATCCTTAAAAGAGGTTTGGTCAAACAATGTTCATTGGCTTGATTAAGTGAGACAGTCTCAGCTGGTTCTTTTCTTGCAGAAGTGTGCCATGAATTTTCAAATGGCTCAGTCTGGGATCAAAACCATTGTGGTCATCCTGATTTGCTTCTGGAGGTTGCCTAATACTTCCTGCTGTGAGAGATTTTACCAAAGTACGATTCCACCCAAGGAACTTGCTTTTCACCTACTTTCTTACCCCTCTCCAGTGAATTTTTCAATAAATAGAGAACTTGTTTGAGAATAGGAGTGTTCGGATCAGTTGGTGAGTGGGTGAGATGCTTCATGAAATTCACAACGGGCTTAAAACTTGTTTTGGTTTTTTCCCCTTCCAATAGCATATGCTCCTTGTTTGGAGGCGTGGGATTTCTGGTCGTGCCACATATTTGTCTTTTATGACACAAATCTCCTTAATTCTTATTTTGTTAAATATTTTTTCTCCAAAATTGCAGAGAGTAGGAGTGTGCAATAGACCACATACCTTGACTACTATATGTAGCACAAACTCAGTTACAAAAACAATGTAAAACTTTATTCCTTTTATGTTTTAATATACTGTACTGTCCTGGGTGATCTTAAAATGAAGTTCTTATAGATGCAAATAGGTTTGCCTCTGTGTGTGAGAGAGAGGGGGGAGGGAGGGAGGGAGACAGAGACACACAGAGAGAGACAGAGACAAAGAGAGAGACAGAGACAGAGAGGGAGAGACAGACACAGAGAGAGAGAGAGTGATAGAGAGAGCGAGAGGGAGGGAGGGAGAGACAGAGAGACAGAGAACACACATATAGATTGCATCTGTGCCTTGTTTTATGTTTCCTCTTACATGGATTTTAAAGCAAGAATCTGTTTGATGCTTGCTATTTGAGAGGTTCATTATACATCTTTCCAATTCATTTGCCAAACTATTTAAAAGCAAGCATAGAGGCTTGTGGAAAGCGTTTGATTTTCCATGCTTTAAAGCTGACAGCAATATTTTGCTCTATATGTAGTTTGTTTTGGCTGCCCAGATTTAAACGGTGCCAAGAGTTTCAGTTAGTTGTGAGGGCGTGTGGCAGTGTTTCATTTGGTCTGGAAGATATCCAAAGAATCTCAGTAATCAGGTATTCATAGAATGAAATTGCTTACAAAAGGTGACACTGAGCTAAATAAGAGGTGGAATGAATTTGCATAATGAGGGGCTTCATATAATGCTACCTCTATAATCTCTGTGCAAGTGACATAATATTTCTTGATGAAAGTAAATGTATGCATAGATATCAATTTTTGTAGACAAAAAACAATATAATAAATGCCCTCCTACATATGAGCATGTTTATTCAATAGTAAATACCATTGATTCCAATGGAACTTTTCTAAATTGAGCTGTTATGGTTACCTCTATCACTTTAAAACTGTTTATCTAAATCAGAATGTGTTACTCTTTTTACACAGTAGTAAATTATTTGGACCCGCCTTCCCAGTGTTCCACTTTATCTGAAGTGGTGATGTCTTGAAAGGGATGAGTGGAAAATGCCAAGGATGTTCTCCCAGCAAACTCACCCAGAGTATAAAGGTCACCCCAGCTGTGCAGTTGAAGCAAACAAACACCTAGATCAAGTAGCAATGGAATAGGGAGATCCTGAAGGCCACTCATCACTTTAGTGACAAGAGCAAATGTATCATTGAGAAAGCAGCGGCAAACCACTTCTGTATTTTACTGGTGTGTGTGTGGGGGGGGGGAATCACATGGATAGACAAAATAAAATGATTGATTATATAGTGCTGGATGATGGCCTCCTTTGGGTTGGATGGCGCTCAACATACTACTGAAAAAGAGCTGAGATACTTTCAGATATTAATAGTGCTTATGATGTGGCTAGACTTAGTTCTTAGGGCATCTAGTAGCTGGTATTGCCATGGAGGAAAAGACAATCTACAGCTGCAAAGACAGAATTACAGTGGAAACATGAAATATATAAACATGGAAAGGTCAACAGCTTTATCATCATTATCATTTGAAAGGAACTTGGAAGTCTTCTAGTCCAACCATCTGCTCAAGCAGAGGTATATACCATTTCAGACTAATAGATGTCAAGTCTCTTCTTAAAAGCCACCAGTGATGGAGCACTCACAACCCCTGAAGGCAAGCCATCCCACTGGTTGATTGTTTAAATGAATTGACTATACACTAACATTATAACAATCAGCAAGTGCGTTGGAATCAAATATTTTTAATCAGAGATTCATATTCATTATTGTTATGGATGCAAAAAACAAAGGACTGGCATTGTTTCCATGGTCAGGAAGGATATAGCAAAGACATTACTTCAGGAAAATGCAGTCAGTGGCTAAATAATACATTTTAACTTCAGTGGCAACTATTTAACACGGTACTTCTCCAAGGTTATGTTCAAACTACTGATGCAGAAGAAGAGGAGGTGATCAAGTTTTATGGTCAAGTTCAATCTGAAATTAACAGACTATGCAAGGCAAATACACTTCCTGTGGTTGGAGACTGGAAGAAGAAGATGGAATTAGTACAGAGCAAAACATAGTTGTATTGTATGGCCTAGGAAACAAAATGAAACGGGATAACAGTTTATTGTTTTCTGTCAATCACTTTGTTTTGAATATGATTGATGTTTGTCAAGCAATAATAAAACAATTTGATGATAAATTCTAAGCTGTGTGGCATCAATAATATCTGTAATAGCACTTACATAATTAAATGGGATCTGACCAGAAGAACTGGTGTGTGAGTCTGCGATGTTTATTCATAGAGTCATAGAGTTGATAGCTATCTCAGAGGTCATCTAGTCCAACTTCCTGCTCAGCACAGTATTTGCTAACTTGTTTCAGAAGATGACTATCTCAGAAATGAAGCATGTTCTCTTCTGGAGCTAAATGTATTCAGGACTTCACTTCTATTCTTTCAACATCTTGATAAGCTTTTTCTGAATTTATTCCACATTGTTGATATTTTAGGGATAATGATGCTCAGAACTGGACACCCTATTTCTAAACTGATACCGTCATTCAGCCTGTTATTAATTCATTAATAGTTGTGTCATTTAGTACACATGGTTTTGTTTGTTTTTGTGGTGTTCAATCAGCATTGATTCCTGGTGACTGCTTGGACTAGTCTCTGCAGTTTTCTTACCAAAATTTTTCAGAAGTGGTTTGCCTTTGCCTGCTTCCTAGGGCAAAGAGAGAGTGACTGGCTCAAAGTCACCAGCTTCAGCTAAAACTGAATTAGAATACACAGTCTCCTGGCTTCCAGACTGATGCCTTAATCACCATGCCAACTGTCTCGTCACGATACCATTTTATTAACGAGAATGTCATTTGAGATTTTGCCGAATATAGGTAATCTTAAACCTATGACCATTTGTTTAACAATCATTGAAAATTGACATTTGAATGAAAAATAAATGACTTATGACTGGTCTTTACTCTTAATTACTGGCTCAAAATTTCAGCGTGCTTGGTAACCCAGGATGTATTTATGATGGCTGCAGCATTCTGAAGTCATGTGATTGGCATTTATGACTCTCCCAAGGAGTTTCTGGCAAACAAACTGAAGGGGAGAATCTGGATTTGCTTAATGACCATATGAATCGCTTAATGACCTTGGCAATTTGTTAATGACTGTGGCAAAAAGGTTTGTAAAATTGGGTGCATTGCTCAGTGACATTGCTGGTCCCAATTGGAGTTGTAAGTTGAGGGCAATATGTATTTTCCTGTGGCTAAGATACATTATGTCCATGGATTCCCTCAATCTCTTTCAAAAGATAATTTGGCATCACTTTTTTCATACACACACACACACACACACACACACACACACACCAGAAAGGGGATGATAGTCCAGTGTAATTTGGTCTGTTTTATCTCTGTCCCTCCTCCAATATTATGCTTCTAAATGAGACACATTTATCTTAAGCAAACGTACTTTAAGCTATTTAATAACCTAATGTTTCTTTTTTTTAATAATAATAATTTTTTATTGTTTTTGTCTTTTCATCACATATTACAATCTTTATATCAACAGTTTGTACAATGTTACATAGTCGTATCTGTATATGTTTTCCTCTCTTTACCATTTATTACATCATTATGTCATCTTATCTATACATTTTTATGATCTTTTACATATTTACCTACTTTTACATACGGTTCTATGTTTATTTATGTATATTGTTTTCGGCTTAATTATTTTTCTTATTTTCCAACCATTCATACCATTTATTCCAAATTTCGTAGTATTCTGATTCTTCTTTGTCCTTTAATTTTAGGGTTAGTTTGTCCATCTCTGCACAATCCAAGGGTTTTTTTTAATCACTAATTCGTCCGGCGATAATAACCTAATGTTTCTTTAGATACATCTTTAATTAATCTTTAGAACAGTTTAGCTGGTGAATGGTGAACCTATGGCACGGGTGGCACGCGGAGCCATTTGTCAGGGCACACGAGCCATTGCCCTGTCAGCTGGCCAGCGCGCATGCGCTGTGGTGTGTGTCACACATTGCATTATGAGTGTGGTATGCCTGCGCATCCCCCTTGCTCCTCGCTTATGGCACACGAGCCAAAAAAGGTTCGCCATCACTGGTTTAGCCTGTAATAAATTGGGAGTATTTTTATTGGAGATCTTTCTCCAGATATTTTTTTAAAAAGCTATCTCAATGGCCCCACTGATTTCTCTCTTTGAATCTTAAGCCTTAATTATTCACTCAAAAGAGGAACAAATGAATACATTGATGTGAATGGAAAGTTACCGTAAACAAACTTTAAAAGAGATGTTAAATGCAATCACGTATCTACGTATATTGTTTCATTCAGTTTTGCACTTGACTCTAAGAAAATTGATAATCCAAAAAGAAAATATTGGCATTTGTTTTAAATATAAATATTTAATACAACTACTAAACCTTCCACGATGCTACATTGAATTTCTGACCTTTGTTTGAGAAAGTATTACAGATTAAAAATGGACTTTGTAGAGGGAGATGGAAGAATGTTGTGTTGGACTTTTTTAACACTCCAAAGAAGCAGGTACAATATAGGTTGCTGTCTGTAATCTCATGTTCAGAATATGTACAATAAGCAAGAAGAGATTGAACTCCTAATACAGAAAAGCAAATGCTTTTTAATACATATAACAAAGACCTGATAGAATAACATCTATAACTGAATATAGCAGTTAAAGCATGCCTTTTGTTTAGAAGGAACCGAAGAAATGGAAGCGGAGAAAGAGTAGCACAGTATGTTAAAAAAATATCCACTCCTGCTTAGAAATTCAAATAAATGAACTTGGTAATTGATATAGAAAGCATCTGGGTGAAAATAAGTGGTGGAATGAATAAAAGCAATGCCATTGTTGATGCCTGCTAGGCTGTTATTTACCCAGCAACAAAGAAAAAAAGGGGGGGATTATGTTTTCCAAAAATAAATTGCAGATCTTTAAAAGAAACATGAACCGGTAATGATAGAGGTTTAATTACTCCAATCTCTATTACACACAACCTCTATGAAACATGGTCCTTCCAGGAAATTCTTAACCTGTCTTGTTTGCATTTTTTTCCCTCTTGGAGAAGGAGGAAAAAAATCCTTGATTTGTTATTAACCAATAAGGAAGATTTAATTAAGAAACTACATATGGGGAAGGTGATCACGTAATAATGGAATTCTTGGTTTTAAAGGAAAGTAAAATTGATCAAATGCATATATGGTTTCAAGTAAGCTGATTTTAATAATTCAGAGAGCAAAGAAGAGAAGGATTGCATGGAAGAATCACTAATAGAAAAAGGAGGAGGATAAAAGTTCTTAAAAGTGAATGCAATAATTAGAAATTAGAAACAATCCAGTGATTGAACAGAAGGAAGTAATATGGTTATGCAAAAAAAGCTTAATTAAAATCTAATAAAAATAATCCATCCAATGGAGGAAGGAAGGTATACAATCAAGAACAAGTGAAGTACTAATACCACTCTATAAAGCCCTAGTAAGACCACACCTAGAGTACTGCATCCATTTTTGGTCACCCCATTATAAAAAAGATGTTGAGACTCTAGAAAAAGTACAGTGGAGAGCAACCAGGATGATTAGGGGACTGAAGACTAAAACATATGAAGAACAGTTACAGGAACTGGGCATGGTTAGTCTAGTGAAGAGAAGGACCAGGAGAGACATGATAGCAGTGTTTCAGTATTTGAGAGGCTGCCACATAGAGAAGGGGGTCAAGCTATTTCCCGAAGCACCTGAAGGCCAGACAAGGAATAATGGATGGAAACTGACCAAGGAGAGATTCAACCGAGAAATAAGAACTTTCTGACAGTGAGAACAACCAACCAATGGAACAGCTTGCCCTCAGAAGTTGTGGGAGCTTCATCACTTGAGACTTTCAAGAAGAGATTGGACTGCCATTTGTCAGCAATGATGTAAGGTCTCCTGCTTGGACTAGATGGCCCATACGGTCCCTTCCAACTCTGTTAATCTGATGTATATAAATTTGTATAGCATGGGAAAAACTATGAGTTGAATGAAAGATATTATAACATGTGAAGGAAAGAGAAGAATTGGGTTTACCAGATTTGAAACTATATTTTGCTGTGTGTTGGTGTTAAGATATAGAAAGTTATTGGATTTAGAAGATCACCATTTGAGATTTGGGTGGCATTGGATATCTAAGGCATAATAAAGTTAAGCTAAAGGTAGATTTTAAAAGGGGACGCAGTGGCTCAGTGGCTAAGATGCTGAGCTTGTCGATCAGAAAGGTTGGCAGTTCGGCGGTTCAAATCCCTAGTGCCACATAACAGAGTGAGCTTTCATTACTTGTCCCAGCTTCTGCCAACTTAGCAGTTCGAAAGCATGTAAAAATTCAAGTAGAAAAATAGGAACCACTTTTGGTGGGAAGATTACAGCATTCCGTGTGCCTTCGGTGTGTAGTCATGCCGGCCACATGGCCACAGAGACGTCTTTGGATAGTGCTGGCTCTTTGGCTTTGAAATGGAGATGAGCACCACTTCCTAGAGTCAGGAACGACTATCACATATGTGTGAGGGGAACCTTTACCTTTATGTTAGACTTTAAAAATCTTTATGTCAGGCAGACCATTCTTAGAGTATAAAGATAAACTTAGATTTTGCTTGAAATTGCCCTTGTGGTCTTTCAGCACCAGGGACCTTTTATAGATGAAAAATGATAAGTAAATATAAATGATTAACTTATCATAATATATCAGAATTGTCTCAAGGAGATTATAAAATGAAATCAAGAGAAGATTTGATAACAGAAGAATAGCCTTGTCAATGGTTTTCTCATGTACAATTAATTCAAAGATTTTAAGTGGATAAAAGATTTTATGGTTTTGAACAAAGTGAGACCGAGTTTGAAATAGAATTATGCACTAATGATAAACATATTATTCCTAAAATGTATAAATGTTTGTTGTAATATGGAACAGAAGAAAAACAAATAAAAGAATGTGTGATAAAAGAGCCTAATTTTGGCTATAATATACAAATGGACCAATGGGAAAATAGGTGGTGAAAGGAATGAAACTTACATATGTTGTAATATTAAAGAGAATGTTTATAAAATGATGTATTGCTGGAATTTGTCACTAGAGAAATTGTCTACAATATATAAAGACACGCTAGAAATGTGAACAGCATGAAGGGATAGTTTATCATACTTGATGGACATATTAAACCTCTGCCCCATATAAAGGATACAGATACATACATTAATTCAGAAGATTTTAAAGGTTGCAGTACAATTGAAACCAGAGACTTTTCTTTTAGGACTGATGGACAAGAAACTAGAGGAAAAGGTTTGAGACTATCCACAATGGAGAAATGGTTGATAAAGATGATGGAACTTGTAGAGTTGTCTAAATTAACTTCTTTGATTAGCAAAAATCCACATCCCCCCACCCCAATATCCTCATTTATGGCTGATTGGAAACCCCTTATATTCTTTACATTAAAACATAAAAATTCACTTATGATTTCTGATTTTGATTATTAGAAAAGACTGGATAATAGAAACAGCTGCTGGCACAGATTATCAGCATGTTTCTGAGCACTTGGACAGGTATGCTAAAATTAATAGGAATTAGAATTTGTCTGAAACAAATCGTGCCAAACTTATTTTATATCCATCTTTGATAGAATTACTAGTTTGGCAGACCAGGGTGGTTGTACAAACATATTAAAATTGGACTTCAACAAAACCTTTGAGCAAGTGGCTCATTATATTCTCCTTCAAAACTTGACAAAATATGAGCAACGTGTTAATACTGTTAGATGGGGTTACAGTTACTGAAGAATACCTAAAAAGGACTTGCAAATGGCTCAACTTCAGCATACAGGGAAATAAAGTGTGGAATGGCATAGGGTTGTTCAGTTCAACACTTTTATCAATAATTTGGAGGAAGCAGTTGAGGGGACATCTGTAGATTTTGTAGAGAATACAGAATTGGGGGAATGGATTGGCTAAATCAGTAGATGAAAGAAAAGATCCAGAAAGAACTAGAAAGGCTTGGGCGGAAATCAGTGGTGGGATTAAATTTTTTTACTACCAGTTCTATGGGCGTGGCTTGGTAGGTGTGGTGTGGCTTGGTGAGCAAGGTGTGGCTTGGTGGGTGTGGCAAGGGAAAGATACTGTAAAATCTCATTCCCACCCTACTGCAGGGGAAGGTTACTGCAAAATCCCCATTCCCTCCCGATCAGCTGGGACTCAGGAGGCAGAGAATAGATGGGGGTGGGGCCAGTCAGCGGTGATATTTATTGGTTCTCCAAACTACTCAAAATTTCCCCTACCGGTTTTCCAGAACCTGTCAGAACCTGCTGAATAAAACCTCTGGCTGAAATGGGTGTGATGGAATTTAACAAGGAGAAATGTAAAATTCTTCAGAATATAAGAAAAACATAAGGCACAAATATAGGCTAGGGGACCTCTGAATTGACACTAAGATATATGAAAGGGAGCCAACAAGAGTCACATGGATAGATACTCAAGAGACAAATACTACCTTGGAATGCATTAATAGGAGCACTGAGATCAGATCCCAGGAGAGAATGTCCTTCTCTACTCTGCCTTAATTGAACTCTGCTTGAGTTTTCTAAAAAGGGTATCAATAAATTGGTATAAGTTCAGAGAAGGTCCACCAAGATGTGGAAATAAGTCCTATGAGGAAGAGTTAAAGGAGCTGAAAACCTTTAGCCTCAGACGAGTACATGTGAGGAGATCAGATATCTAAATATTGTCATATAGAGGAGGGATGGGCTTTTTCTTAACAGTATTGTCCCAGAGAACAAGACCAGAACTAGTGGACTATATTTGCAGGGAAGTACTGGTAGATTCAAATTAGGTATTTGATATATCTACAAGAGATGTCATCCAATGAAATGGCTTGACTCACTAAGTGATTTGTTTCCCTTTACTGGCAGACTTCAAATAGAGGCTGGGTAGCCAGATTATTCACTGATTATTCGCGGAGCTGGGATGGGCATGGCCTGCATATGACACGTCTGGCCTGTGGGCTGCCAGTTTGACACCCCTGATTTACTGATCTCTGAGGAACATTGGGATAAGGAGGGAAGGAAGTGATAGACCCCTTGCACGGCACTTTCAGGTACTCCAGTTTCTTTGTGTTCAACATAGGCAGTGGTGGGTTTCTGCCGGATCGCACCGGATCGCGCGATCCGTTTGGTCAATGAACCCGGAAGTAATTTCCTGCCCTGCCCCCTTGGCGTTTTTTGCATCGCGGCTTGCTGCAAGAGAGAGGGAGTAAAGACCTTTTCCGGATTGTTGGTGGTGGAGGTGCGGGCCCGTGCTCACTGAAGAAAGTCTGGGGAAGTCCTTTGCGCCAGCTGGAAAAGGTCTTCACTCCCCCCCCTTGCAGCATGCCCCCGATGCAAAAAATTCTGAGAAGTTTCTCTTCTCAGAAATGTCTTCTCGGGCTGCGCCCATGTGATCCGAGCAACCACTGTCTCCCTGGCGGCGGGACAGCGCTTGCCTGCGCTCCACCAGCTTGGGCGCGACCGGAGAAGTTTCTCTTCAAAGAAATGTCTTCAGTGGAGCGGTGGCAGCCTGCGTCCCTTTCAGGAGCTCCAGTGAGGAAACTTCTCTGGTCGCGCCCGAGCTGGTGGAGCGCAGGCAAGCGCTGTCCCGTCGCCAGGGAGACAGTGAGTGAGGTGAATCGCGTGTTGCTCAGATCACACGGGCGCAGTCCGGTCGAGCACCTAGCCGAGGGCAAAGGATCCTGCAGCCTCCTTTATTCCTTCCTTCCCTCAGTGCCCCCCAAAGCGTTCCCCCTGCTCGGCTGCTGTTGCTGCTGCCACGCCCTCTCTGCGTGCCTGCCCGGGCTCCGGCCTGAGTGGTAGTGAGCAATGGCGCAGGGCGGCTACTGCTCCTGGGCTAGCTGTGGGTCGTGCTGCTCAGCGGGCAGCGCCCTGACTCCCGCCACCGCTGCACTACCTCATGTTCCTTGTCTTCTGGCCGCGGCCCCACTCTGTGGAAAACATAGGCGCAATTACAGCCCGGAGCAGGAGCAAAGGCCCTTTTCCAACTGGCCTTTCCTCACTTGGAGGGCTTCGGAGGGAAGCTTCTGCAGAAGCCCGGGCAAGTGACAACAAGTTCCCGCCGTTACGAAGTCTCCGAGGCTGTAATTTTCTGAACTGTGCCCACGCGCCTGTTTTCCACGGCGTGGAGCAGCAGCGAGGCTCTGGCCGGCCAGCGATGATTCCGGAGGCCATCAGTGGGGGGCAGGGTCCCCCCTCGCATTCCTCATCTTCCTGGATGGCCTCCGGAGTCATTGCCGGCCACGCAGAACCTCACCGCTGCTCCACGCCGTGGAAAACAGGTGCGCGCGCACAGCTTAGAAAATTACAGCCTTGGAGACTTCGTAACGGCGGGAACTTGTTGTCACTCGCCCAGGCTTCTGCAGAAGCTTCCGTCCAAAGCCCTCCAAGCGAGGAAAGGCCAGTTGGAAAAGGGGCTTTGCTCCTGCTCCGGGCTGTAAGCTTCCCTCCGAAGTTTTGGGATGTTCTGAGGAGACCCCCAAGGAAAAACGCCGCTGCCTGGTACTTTTAACCATATATTTTGGTCCTATGACTGCAGAATGCTGCAAAATACCATAAATGCAGGCCAGTTGTTGAGTGTTTCAAATGTGATTGGAACACTCAACAAGGTGACCACAGTGTGTGTGTGTGTGAGAGAGAGAGAGAGAGTGAGACAGACAGACAGACAGACAGACAGACAGAGAGAGGAACAAAGAGAGACAGAGAGAGGGAGTGAGGGAGGGAATCAGAGAGAGACTGACACGCACACACACGCACACACACAGAGAGAGGGGGAGGGAGGGAGGGAGAGAAAGATAGACAGACAGAGAGAGACACACACACATAGAGTGAGTGATTAAGTGAATGAGTGAGAGACAGACACACCCACATACACACACAGAGTGACAGAGAGAGGGAGGGAGGGAGATACAGACAGAGAGAGAAACCCAGAGAGAGAGACACAGAGTGAGTGATTAGGTGAATGAGTGAGACACACACACACATACACACACAGAGTGACAGAGAGAGAGGAAGGGAGGGGAGAGAGACAGAGAGAGAGGGAGAGACAGAGATAGACACACACACACAGAGTGAGTGAGAGACAGACAGACAGACAGACACACACACACAGAGTGACAGAGATGGGGGAGGGAGGAGAGAGAGACAGAGATACAGAGAGAGAGAGAGAGAGACAGACAGACACACAGACACACAGAGAAAATGACAGAGGGAGACAGAGAGGGAGGGAGGGAGAGAGAGACAAAGAGAGAGAGAGAGAGAGAGAGAGAGAGAAAGAAAGAAAAAGAAAAAAAGAAAGAAAGTGGGAGAGAGAGATGAAAGAAAGAAAAAGAAAGAGAACTTATGACCACAATTGAGCCCAAAATTTTTGTTGCTAAGCAAGAGCGTCGTTAAGTGAGTTTCACCACATTTTCCAAGTTAGCCATGCCCACCTGGTCACATGACTGCCAAGCCACTCCCACCCGGTCACATGGTCGGCAAGCCATTCCCACCAGGTCACATGGCTGGCAAGCCACTCCCACAAAGGAGGCCACACCCACAGAGTAGGTTCCAAAAAAATTTGAAACCCACCACTGAACATAGGGTAGCTGTTCTGACCCTACTCCATGCCTGTGAGTAAACCAGAACACAGGCTTGGCTGTTTGCCACTATTTAATTACTAAGATAACGAATCCTTTGGCTGAGGGCCCAGACAACTCACGTTCAATAGATTAGCTCTGCAGCCACCCAGATAATTCAAATGAAGCAACGCAGATAGTCCAAATGAACAGACATGGCTAGAATACACAGATAGATTTTCTTAACTACTAATTCGAATGGTTGTTTCCTGCAAATGTCCCCTCCCAATGCCTCACCTATAATCTTTCTTGGGAGGGGCCAATCCGCAACCACCTGTGCTTAATCATCTTCTGTGAGTCTGCCTACAGAGTTGCTGCTTCCGTTTCTCAGCCCTTCTCAATCTAGCATCAGGGACAAACTACCTTTGATCCTCCCCACTGCTCCATGCCTCAGGCGTCTCCTGGTGGCCAACCAGCCTCTTTGGTCCTTGTTCTGAGTATGAACCCTGCACAGGGTCCTCCACATCATCCAGGGCTGACTCATATGGTCCCTCGCTATCTGAGTCCATCAGCAGCTCAAACGGATCCTGCTGGGCCACAACAGGGAGCTACTTATAGTACTGTTTGAAAGTAATACCACCTCAAGACCTGATAATTTTATGCATTATGAAATCATGCTGAAAGAACACCAAGAACTCAGTTATCTCATTTCCTTATTTCTTATAATGGGGTGAAAAAAATCTGCTTTAAAGAGGAAAGAAATACAACTATAGTAATTATTGATCAATATTAATAATAAACACTCCCCAATATTACAGCAGGTAATGGGCTATGTACTATCCTTTTCTTTTCTTTCTTTTCTTTTCTTCTTTTGCCTTGAATCTTAAGAGTTGGCTGACACTACATAAGTAGTGAGTGAATTCAAATGCCATCACATTACTTTTAGAAATGCTATGCATGACATATGTGTTTGCTTAGCATGAGAAACCCTGCCAGGAATGTTAAATAGGCTGTTGTGTTCACAGCACTCTAAAATGGAAGGAGATCAAAAACTGAAAATAGCTTCATCTTGTACAGTATTTGAATAACTTTAATGCATTCTCTGACTCTTTTGAATCAAAAGCAGAGCTAGCGGAGAAGGAATGGAAAACTGAAGGGTGCAGCTTTCATGATTTTGCTGTTCTGCTGGAGTCAGGCTAGGAGCAAATTAAAATATTGCTGCATGGGGTGGGCATATTTTTGCTGAAACAGGTCAGAAGGGTGAAATCCTCATTTCCTTTGTATTCCCTGTAAAGAGAAGCCAAAGCATATTTCTGCCTTTGTTTACTTTCTCTTGGGAAATTTAGAATATTAAAAATATTATGTAGAATTCCTTCTTTCTAAAAAGCAAAAGCTGTTACACCTGGGTTACTCAGACATCTGTACATTTGTTTTTGCCAATTATATTTAGATTTGTAGAGCAAAGTAAGGTGACAATGCTTTGAAAACATTTAATTAATGGACATGGAAAGCTCTGTTCTCAAGTTTGGATATAAATATAGAGGTTGGAGAATGGCATCATCCTTTGTGATCCTGATAAACTAAAATTCATAGAAGCTTCAGCAGTAGAAATATCTGACTGTGCTTGGCTGAAGTTAAAAATAAAGGAGGATTGGCCCTGGTTAACACTTGGTCAGGGATCATGGCGAAAGCAATGATAAACAACTTCTGTACATCCTACCAAAAGCACTATATGGATGTTATGACCAGGATTGAGATTGACATAAATTTCATCTTAACATTCCTCTGACTATAGTATGAAGACGCCTTGCTGTCTTTCAGGATATGTCTTCAGGGCTTGGTTTTTATACCCTCCCCTGTTCATGGCAGAGGCAGCTCAAATTCATTAGTAGGATCTGTGGTGGTGCAGTGATTAGAATGCAGTTTTGCAGGCTAATTCAGCTCACTGCCAGGAGTTTGATGCTCACTGGCTCAAGGTTGACTCAGCTTTCGGAGGTTGGTAAAATTAGGACCCAAATTGTTGGGGGCAATATGCTGACTCTCTAAACTGCTTAGAGAGGGCTGTAAAGCACTGTGAAGCAATATATAAGTGTAAGTGCTCTTGCTCTTGTCACTTGCCCCATTTTTAAAATAATGTGTTTCCCCTTGTCTGATACAATTTTGTCATGGACACAATTTTAAATCCTGCTCTCAACAATGTAGTTGATGACACTGTCATGGATTGAGATTTCTCCCAGCTTCTATTAGTTAGTTTTGGCTGCTACGGGTGCAGCCTCTCCTGATCAGGGTCCTCTGTGGCCATTTTGGTTTGGCATGCAGGAGCAAGTGACTTCTGCCCTTGTAATGCCTAAGTAGCATTCTAGGATTGCCTGGTAATGCATTATATGAACGTTTAATACACAGAGATTTAGCACTAGAGAACAACTTAAACCTGGAAAGAAAGTTGGATTCTGCCAGCTGGTTGCCAGCTGGTTCTGTCCCAAATGAGTACATTACATTCCAAAATTATTAATGCAGGCTTTCTCTTGCTTCTCCTAAAATGGGATTCGCACTGCTACACCTTTTACAGATTGTTTTAAACAGGATGAGAGGGGACACAGTGCCACTTGCATTCTTGCCGGCCATTTTATATATTTTATAGGCTACGTGTCACTGGACATGATGTGAGAACTGAACCCCTTGGTTACGCATTGCTCCCTGTCCCTCACAGGAAACCACAGAATAAGCAGAGACTTTCAGTTACACATTCAGTTATGGTCATGCACTACTGTTAATGAAAATAACTATTAAATTATAGTCAAACACAGCCAGTCAGACAGGTCAAGCATAGAGGAAACCCATATCACTTCTTGCCATCTCTCCTCTTCCTTCCCACACTTGTGACCTATCTGTTTGTTGCTCTTTAGTGGAGCGCCATGTCCTGATCAACAAAATTGCCCAAGTGTATTTCAAACTTGGGCAATTTTAAGATGGGTGGACTTCAGGTTCCATGCTGGCTCGTGAATTCTGGGAGTTGAAGTCCACACTTCTTAAGGCTGCCAAGTTTGAAAAACATGATCTGGAGGGATGAGATGCTTCTGATCCTCTTCCCAGGAGCCGAGAAGGATGAGAAGGCAAGAAGTCGCCTTTTGATAACTATCCCAGCTTGGTGAATCATTTTCTGACCTCACCTCCCAGTTATGTTTTGGAAAAGAGGTGAAGAACAACTCCTTCTGCCAGGGTTTTGGAGTGTGGGCGGCTGGTTACAATGGCTGCTATATTTAGCGTCTGGAGACTGTTTCTCTCCCACAGTTTTATCTTGAAGTTTTATGTTTTTGTAATTTGTGTTTATATTGGATTGCTCTGTGCTTCCTACAGTCAGTGATTAGGATAGACTACCACACTTGTGAAATAAATAAATTCCCCCAAATGATGACAACAACAGAATAATCTTTTTTGGCCCTAACCTTTGATTGATGTCACTACATCACCAGGCATGCAGCTGGCATCCCTAAGTAGCTAGCTAGCTAAAGACATACATGCACACTGCATGAAACATTGCTTGGGGCTGGAGAAAGGGTGTCAATCCCATCAATGACTCACCCAGAATTAATAATTTTGGTGAATCCCTTGATTATTCACATTGCAAAAAAAATGCAGTTTGTGAGTGCATATGATATGGGATTAATGATCTGTACAATACAAAAAATTATGGCACTAATAATGCCTCCAGTCTGGGATTATAATATTTCTTGTTACTCTTCAATAAATTGAAACAAAAGTATGGGAGGTTTCTGAACTGACATGTATGCTAATTTATATATTTTTTTCTAGGGGAAGAAGAAGAAGAGAAGAGAGCAAAAGAATCTGGGCTTGGGTGTGCACAGATCCCAGAAGATTCTATTTCTGCGCTGCCTCTCACAGTCTGTGGCAAAGTTGTTGAGGATTCATGCCGAAAATAGAATGCTTCTGTCTCCTTCTGATAAGGGAGGTTTTCCATACAAGCCCATCATGCTGTTTGCTAACAAATGGTTGCATTCCACTGTAAAATACCACAAAGTGCAAATAATAATCTTATGGAGTAAGAGAGGATCATCATTCTTTTCCTGGTCTCACTTTGAAGTTGGAGAAGACCAATAGGAATGGTTGGTTTGTGGGATAATAGCTAAACCATGATTTACATAAAAATATAATTTGTTGAACAGGCAGTAGTCATTGTTCCTTGGACACGTCCTTCATTGTGGAATTTTGCAAATGTTTGATGTAATGATGCTATCTCCCTGATGTTTGGAACATTTTTTGTTATTTAGAAACATTCTTACCACCAGCTCTTTCATATGGAAGATATAGAATAGTGAGGGAAAAGTGTTATAAAATTTGAAATCCCCAACAATGGAACTGTTTGTAACAGTCTGTTTACAGAACCTTTCTTCGATGCCCAACTTACTTATTGATTGGATTTATTTATTAGATTTTTATCCTGCTTTTATTACTTTACTTTTTAAAATTTATAAGGAACTCAAGGGAGCAAACATATATAATACTCCTTCCTCTTTCTGTTTTCCTCACATCAACCACTCTCTGAGTTGGGTTCAGCTAAGAAACAATGACTGGACCCAAATTACCCAACCAGGTTTTATGCCTACAGGCAGAACTAGAACTCACAGTCTCCTAGCTTCTAGCTCAGCTTGGATTTTACTCTAATTTCTTTTAATTAAAATTCGAATTAATCATAATATGGAATGCAGATTACCTGTCCCAGATAAAAATAGAGGGGAATGGGTAATAGAAAATAAAAGGGGAAAGATGGAAATGTAGAGAATATCCCCTGAAGTCACCATATCTACTGTGGTTTACCTTCTATGAAATGTCTGTTTAATGACCAGTAGAGCAGCAATTTGATGAATGAGCAAGCTTACCCCAAGAGAAGTCATTTTTTGAGATTATCTAGAGCAGTGGCAGATTAAGGCTCACTGGTGCCCTAAGCACTGACAAATCTTGTTGCCTCCAAACGGTGGGTTCCTATAGGTTTGGCTGAATCAATAGTGGTAGGGCATCATGGGTTGCTGGAACCGGCAACAACCCAGGCCTGCCACGCCCCTGAACTGGTTCTCTGGTCAGTGCCGTTGGCACCACTATCTTGTTTTTAATTTTAATTGAACTGCGCATGCGCGCACACAAGTGAACCAGCAGTAAAGCCAGCCGGAACCCACCCCTGGTGCCCCCCTCCTTTGTACATACTGTACAAATCTTCATTGGTTTTTTTTCCCTTCAACTTTGTGGTGCCCCTTTGGGCCTGGTGCCCTAGGCACATGCTTAATCTGCTTAATGGTTAATACACCACGGATCTAGAGCAGAAGTGGAGAACGATAGTGCCTTTATGACTTGGGGACATCATTTCCCAGAATTCCTGAGAATGCTGGCTCAGGAATTCTGGGAACTGAAGTCCCCAAGTCATAAAAGGGCCATTCTTTCCCATCCATGTTCTAGAGCAATGATGGCGAACCTATGGCAGGTGTGCCACAAGTGGCATGCGGAGCCATTTGTCAGGGCACGTGAGGCGCTGCCCTGTCAGCTGGCCAGCGCGCATGCGTGCGCTGGCCAGCTGAGTTCACCTTTTTTAAAGCTATTTTTCGCCTTCCCCAGGCTCCAGAGGCTTTATAGGAGCCTGGGGAGGGCGAAAAGAGCCTCCCCCGCCCCCCCGGAGGCTTCAGGGACCGTCCCTGAAGCCTTTGGAATGCTTAAAACCACCCTCCGAGCAAACCGGAAGTGACTTCCGGGTTGCTCGGAGGGTGGTTTTAAGCATTCTGAAGGCTTCAGGGATGGTCCAGAGGCTTCCCTAATGCCTTCGGAGCGCTTAAAACGACTCTCCGAGCAACCCGGAAGTCACTTCCGGTTTGCTCGGAGGGTGGTTTTAAGCACTCCGAAGGCTTCAGGGACGGTCCCTGAAGCTTCCAGGGGGTCGGGGGAGGCTCTTTTCACCCTCCCCAGGCTCCTATAAAGCCCCTGGAACCTGGGGAGGGCAAAAAAAGCATGTAAAAATGGGGGGGTCACGCGTTGTGCGCGCATGCGCACTGGGGGGGTCACGCGTTCCATTATGGGTGCGGCATGCCCACACTCAACCCCCCTGCGCTCCCCCTACTTGTGGCACGCGAGCCAAAAAAGGTTTGCCATCACTGTTCTAGAGTAAGCCCCCAAACTACAGACTTAAACATTCAGAAATTTGCCTTCTGTATTATCATGTGGCTTTTCCAAAAAATGCAAGAATGCATTGACCAAAAAAAATATTACTTTGTCGAAGAATAATAAATGAGATCCTTCTGTCAATCAGCAGTTAGGCCATTCTTGTGGAAATATTAACATGCTGAAGAAGGCATACAATCAGGCCAGCCATTATCCTTGGCAAGAGATAAAATGTTGGGAAAATGTATGTAGAATTCAGATTTTGTGTGTGTCTGTGTGTCTGTGTGCGTGCTATTATCTAATAGCCACACTGATGATCTGGTTTTGGGCTGTTCAGTAAATCCTCCTTCAGCCTATTAGGCAATAGTTAACATTTCAGCAAGTCCTGAAGTGTTTGAAATAGTTGCGGGATTTGTGCAATGACAGAAATAGATAAGATGTTTGAGGAAAACAGCTCAGCTCTTTTTGGAAAAAATTCCATAAGATTTACAAACCACTGATGCAATACAATGGGTGATTTTATTAATGTTCTCATAATATCCACAGCAAAACTAGAAGCCTCTTGCTATGGCAGCCTTGTCTTGACCTCCCCTTTACAGATCAAGGTAAATCCCTCTTGAATGGTGATCTGGACCAGGCCATGTTAAGACAGTGTAGTAGATAGGAGCAAAAGCCTGAGAACTGAAATATTTAGACAGTATTATCACACTCTGCATAATCAAGCTGCCATGGGTCATAGTCTTTAGGAATGCCTGTCAAAGACATTTTGGCATTTCCCAAAAGATGGAAAATAACACTATATTTGAACTTCAGCAGGCCAGAGCAAATCATATGTCAGGATATATCTCTTAAAAGAGAGTCAGTCTTCTTCTCCCACTCAAGTTCTAAATGGAACAGACGCTTCATTCATTGACCTATATCCATGAAGGCAAACCTGTGGCATGTGGAGCCATATCTGAGGGTATGCGCCTTCTGGAGGGCAGGGGAGGCCGTTTTCTCCCTCCTCAGTCTTTAGGAGAGCCTCCGGAGTGCTCTGGAGGCTTTCCTGAAGCCTGGGGAAGGCAAAAAACAGCCCAACAGGCCTACCGGAAATCCAGAGGCTTCAGTGAGACCTGTGCACATGCGGGGGAGGGTGGGGACAGCAGGAGGGGTTGTGCATGCATGTGTCAGGGGAGCGCACCCGAGCAGAAAAGCGTTCTCCATCAATGACCTATATCAATGCTATATGTCCCATTCTTGAGTTCCTAAATATTATTACTCTAGAAACATCAACATGTGACACTACTGTGCATTCTTTTTTATTTAATGGTATTATATCATAACAATACCAAGAGTGTCGAAGCAAACATAGAATGACTCTCTAGGAAGGAGAGAAGTTGCAGCACTAGTTTTGAGGTAGGTATTTTCAGCAGCAAGATTTGGGGATATGCCTATGCACCCCATCTCTTTGTATTTAATTAACATTTTAAAGCATTTCAGTAGGTATGGGCTTAGAGTAATACTTGTTATGCAGAGCTTATGCAATACCGCAACTTTTCTCAATCTGGTATCCACCAGATGTGTTGTGATGGTAATTCACAGAAATTCCAGGCAGCATGCTATTTGCAAATTCTGGGAATTGTTTTCCCAATGCATCTGGAAGGCTCCAGATTGAGGAAGACTGAAAAAACAATTTCATGTAAACTCTGTGTAGAAATTATAATTAAAATATGTATATTGGGCTGAGTCTAGTAACTCTGTACCTGACTCTTATGCAATATGTTAATTGAGTTTACCAAAGCATCTGCTTAGGGTTATTGCTAGCATCTTGCTCAATTTAAATACAATTTTTAAATCTTCTGCAGTGGTGTTTATACTTGACTGCATGGAAGTTGGGTCTACCTTAAACCTAGGATCCTAGGGGAAGAGTATCAGTCTAGGTCTTTCATGCAAAACGAGAAACTTGTTTAATGTACAATGAATCAATTGAAAGCAAAAGATTTGGCACTTTACCTCCTGCCATGATAGGACACTTCAAAATGCAATTCAATTTCCTGGAAAGGAAAAGAAAATCATTCCCATAAAAATAAATATGTTCAGAGATAACAACTGCTATGCTAGAAAGAAATAATAACCCACTTTCAAATTTAGGTAGGTGTCTACTTGAATAGACTATTCCTTACTCTTCCTATAGAAACAATATTTATTCTGTTCATTGAATTATCTCTGCTATTTATATGACCAAAGAGTTTCTTTAGAGTAGGGTCTTTCAAACTTGAAAACTTTAAGACATGTACACTACAACTCCCAGAAATCTCCAGCCAGCCACACTGACAAGGAAATTTTGGGAATTGAAGTCCATCTAACTTAAAACCCCGAAGTTGGAGAAACATTGATTTGGAGTAAAGGCAAGCAGACATGTACATTTCTTTTTCCTTCTTTGAGAAGGGATCGTTCCTGGTTAGGTTGGCCATGGAGTGTCACAGTGATATCTGGAAACAGGAACATCATTGTTTATTCCCTTTTTGAAAAAATGGAAACTTGCAGTACATTTTTAAAAAAATAAAAATATTTGTGTTAAACACACTGGAGGCGTGTTGAACCTCTTTTACACCTTTTTTTTCATGTGGAAAAACACACCACTGTAATTTGGCAGTTTGCCATTTATTCTTGGCAGTGCTTCAGCTTAAGTCCCACGTGACTTGCAGGGTGTTTTCAATACTTTTGCTTCAGGGTAATATGGAGCAGCTCTTCTAAAGCTCAAGTACAATTGACAGGCATTTTTATTCCAGTCAGATATCTGCTCTAAACAGAGAAATGTTATATAAAATCATCACTGTGCTTGCATCAGTTTTGATACTATTTTTGTCCCCCTTATGCCCTTGAATTGCTATTGTGTAAGCAAAGCAATGAACCTGCTCCTAAATGTGATAATGAAGACATGCTTAATCTACTTGTTAGATGACCAAGTAGAGTATGAGGTTTTACTTCTTAAGTTAAAAAAAGGCCAAACTGTTTTTCAACTTACCTCTTGGTCTTCCTCCCTTTGGAACCTGGCAAAGCAACACGCAATATGTTTCAGCCAATAGCCCTGTTCAGCATCTCTGTAGGTTTAACAGCTGTGGCAAAGCAAGGGCAAACACACCCATTGCCATCATCCACCTATCCTGAGAGATAGCAGTTGCAGCAGTGATCCTTACAACATTGGTGTGGTTTCACATTGTGATTTTTTTAGAGTTCTAAATAATCAGGAAGCAATAAAGTCTTCCATTAGAATAAACACAGCCAGGATGAGAATATGCCATCAGTCACAGTAACGTATTGGTCTCTCAGAAGCTCTCTCCATAAATGCACTTTGTTCTTTTTGTACTTTTTAGTCCACTCTTTAGCCCAAAGCAGCTCAACAACATCAAATAGGAGGCAGTCCCCTTCCTTAGGCTTATAATCTTCTAAAAGATGTGACACAAAGGTTAAAGAAGGAAGGGGGGGGGAGCAAAACCAAAGTGCTAATTCTTACACTTTGGTGGCTTATAATGAGAGCTTCCGTAGTGGCACCGTCGAGCTAACCTTGGATGACTTTGAAAAAAGCTAAGCAGGATCAGACCTATAAAAGAGAATATTTGTAGCTCAGGGTTGAAATGAGACCTTTCATTACTTTACCTAGGTAATATCATGCTAGTAAGTCTTACTCCTTACTAGCACTGATGATGTTACCTAGTTAGAGTAATGAAATGTCTGCAAGAGAACAAGCAAGCTCAGAGAGCACCAAGGACCCCTCAGGATCAGACCTGTGTAATACTTAGACAGGTAAAAACCAGGTAATCTTAGAACTGTGAGAAGTTGAAGAAAACATCCTAGAAGGAAGGAGTGGCAGCAACATTAACAATGTTTCCCAAAACCTACAAGGGCAAGTCAATGGCATCAGCAGGGCCTTGAGTGAATCTTTCCTTAGCACAGTGTCGTAGCTTGATGGAATGGTTGTTGACTGGTTGCTAGTTGTGTGGACTTCCCTCAGCAGCTGGTGGCTCAACAGAAGGGATACTTCCCTTTACTTCCTCTGCTGCGCTGCCACAGGTTGTTGGAATGGCTGTGAGAGAGGATCAGAAGCAGCTGATCTCTCAGTAGAAGTGCTAGAATAGTTCTATAGGTAGTCCTCGTTTAGCAGCCACAGTTGGGACTGACAGCCTGGTTGTTCAGCAAAGTAGTTGCTAAGTAACATCACAACTGTGTTACCTTACTTTATCTTTCCTCTGCTTGATAGACCTGTGCAGGTCATAAACGTGAAGATTGGTCACAAAGTTACTTTTATCTCCCAGTCATAACTCAGAACATTTTCTTGTTTGTTTGTTTGTTTGCTTATCAAATTTAGATGCTATCTTTCTCACTATCCAACTGACTCTGGGCAATTAGTTGCTAAATGAGGCAGCTGCTAAATCAGAATAACATGTACGGTAGTCATTTTTCTACTTACTTACTTACAATTCCGTACACTTGGTTATCTCCTTCACCATCATCTCAGGTTATTCTTTTATGTTTAAAAATGAACATGCAGATGGGAGGGTGCATTCTGGGGTCAACATTTTCTCCCAAACAAAGTCTTGTGTTTGTTGCACATATGTAATGGAGAAGGCAGGCGTACTGCCACAATTCCCTTCTCCATTTCACCTATTCATCATTTGTAACAACATCTGTAAATGACAGGTTTATTTTATTTTATTATTTTATTTTACTGTATTATTTTATTGCAGACATTTACACCTACATCATGAAAACATGCTGTACTAATTGTTATAGAGGCCAGTTCCAAGCAAGTATATTTAGAATGATAGTGTAAAGGATGTCAGTTGGGTTTCCTGTTTAATTTTTGTTAGATTGTTTGGTTTGGTCCCTGTTGGGTAATGAATCTATAGAGTGAGCAGGTAATGGCTCTTTTATAACCCCAGTAACTAATCTGTGTGTTCTCATTAGTGGGCTTTGGCAGAATTTCTTTTCTGCAAATAAGGGAAGAAAATCAGAAAAGATTTGACTGCTGATAAACAGTTTGTTATAGAGACTTCGGTACACTGTGTACTAAGAACAGCACAAAGGGGGAAAACAGTCTAGACTAGTTTGAGCATACAGACTTCTCAGCATTTCTTTTAAGCTTCCTCGTGAGAGACGTAAGCATTGCAAAAGAGGATGGGTGTTTAGACCGCTGTCCTGGGGGTATGAACTTGAAAGTATGTTTTCAGTGAGAATAGTAAATCTTCTTAGGGAATCTACTGTAGCAGCAAGCTGATTTCTTTTGTCTCCAAGAGATCTGTACAAATTGCTTTTTATTTTTGCTTAAGAGTGAGTAATCCCCAGGAACAATGACAAAAATGAAGTAATCCTGCAATTGGTCTTTGGCTCCACTCCCTCATAACTTCAAGATCTCAGGGACCATATTCTTATCTCTGGCTTGAAGTACATGTTGCTCTTGATGCTATATAAGCTCTTCCAGGTACACAGTACGGTGTTCAGCTCATTCAGGATGACAGTTTAACCCATAAAGGACAATTTGGTCTTGAGAAAAGCAGGCTAAACAAGAAGCTGAAGTGGGAGAAAGGACAGCAGCATTCCAACCGTATGGACTGATACCTCACATCTCTAAAACATTGTTGCTAAAAGATTCAAGATTGAGGCGTCCACAGAGTGTGGTAAAGAAAGTGAAGGTGGCGGTCACGATGGTATGTTTGAAACCCCATCCATTTTTATATATGCAACCCATGTAAGAAAATATGTGCGGCCTTGATTATGCCATAGTGGCCGCCCTTAATTTTTTTTTTTAACCGTACCCTGTGGATAACCCTGTGTAGAACACTTTCTTGGTTGTCTCAAGGATCAGCTTCCTTCAGAGAGTTCTTTAAGCTCTTCTCATATGTAGTTTCAATGGAGTTTTATGGACCTTCTGTGCTCCTTTCCCACGGATTAACATGACCCAATGATCAAGAAGTCCTGTAAAGGTTAATTTTTCTAGAGTGAAAAAAGGTCTCAGGATCGCCTCCTGATTTATATGGTATTCAGAAGCCTGCTATAACTGGTTTTTTTTTTCTTTTAAAACTGAAGGGAAAAATTATGGCGCACATGATATGCATATGTTTAAAGTTAATAAGAGTCAGTGAAGTGAATTGTAGTTTTTAGCCTGACCTCAACCATTATATTTTGGACTGTAACCCCAAGCACTCATTTCAAAATGAAGTGCTGTCTTGGCCTAAAAACATTCACATTGTGATGTTTAGAATAGCAACAGCAGGATTTTTATGTTTAAAAAATGTGGACGCAGGGAATCCAAATCAGTGGCTCTTACAAAAATTTTCTGGCCAGTAGGATATTTTATATCTTATTTTCTCAACTTTTGAATGGTCACATTGAGTGTGTCTGGTGATTCAACTAAAGTTCCTTTATGCATCTATTTTCCATTTATTGTGTACTGTATGTGTCAGGGGTGGGTTCCTGCCAATTCTAACCTCTTCTATAGAAGAGGTTCCACAAATCTACCATGCCATTTTGAACCAGTTCCAGCTCCCTCCCCTGCCCATCTGTACCACGCTTGCTCCGCCCACCACTCACTGATTGGATGGCTCACCAATTACCCCGCCCACCTCTAAGAGTCCTATCTAAACCTTAAAGTCTTCAAGCTGTCAAGTTCGAACACCCCTGGATTTTTTTTCCTAAAGGGTTAGGGGTGCAAGGGTCTTGTAACTTGACAGCTTTAAGACTTGCGTGCTTCAAATGCCAGAGTTTCTGAGCCAACATTTTGGTTGCTAAGCAAGAACATTGTTAAGTGAGTTTCACCACATTTTACAAGTTGGCCACGCACACCCAGTCACATGGCTGGCAAGCCACTCCCACCCAGTCACATGGCCAGCAAGCCACTCCCACAAAGCAGACCACACCTACAGAAGAGGTTCTAAAAAAATTTGAAACCCACCACTGCTATTTGTATGTGCGTGCATGTGCGCCTTTAAACCAATGTTGACTCCAGGTGACTGCCTGAACAAGTGCCTACAGTTTTCTTGGCATGGTTTTTCAGGAGTGTTTTCCCATTGCCTTTTCCTAAGGCTGAGACAGACTGATTCACTCAAATGCACCCATTTGGCTTCTTACCTAAGGCAGGACTAGAACTCACAGTCTCTGTCCAAAATTGATGGATATACAGCTATAAATTACGATGTACAATCTGTGAGTGCTCAGTGAAGCCAACTGTGAGACAGATACAGATTTATTAGCAAAATTATTTTATATCTCTTAGGACTTATGAGATAACTTACGGGATAATCTTTTAGCTTGGCAAAGTATATAGTCAGCTTTAGGCTTCTGATGTAAAATATTAGGGAACTGCAGGGAGGCAATCTGACCTTTACATCTATCCCTGTTTCTGAATAAGCTGCGTTAAAAATAAAAGATAAGTAATATTAACTAATTTATGTGCTTGATACAGAACCTAAAATCTAATTCCACAAACTTGCACCCAAATGTATTATTTGTCATCCCAGCTTCTACCATGGAGGAACACAAGAGTTCCCCAAAGGTAGCAGTTTTTCTTCTTTTTATGATCCTGTATGAAGTTCCTTAATTCAGGGTAGAGTTGAGAAAACTGAATGGAACTGAGCGTTTGCTGAACAGATTCCCTTCCTGACACCTACATGGAGTTTGCAGCAGATTTTTTTTTTTGTGCTCTAAGGAAGAAACATCTGCCAGTGCCTAGGATTGAACTCTCAACCTTCTAACTGGAAGGCAAGAGTCTTCACCACCAAGTCACCACACCACTGTAACTAAGATAAAACATTTTGGCCCCAGACAGATTGGGACAAAATATCACTTCTACATAAATAAATAATAAATAATTAAAGTGAGATTTCCTAATATGGAGTATGGTGAAAGTTATAACTGAAGTTAGAAAAAACTGTTCGTTATATCACAAACTTACAAACCGAATTCATTTGTGGATTATAATACAATTTGTTTGGGTGTGACTTAATAGATTGCACAAATCCAGCCAGCATGATTTATTAATTAGGATTAATGACTTAATATACAGCAAATCCAGCCAGTCATGATTTGTTCAATAAGCCATGGTGAAGCAAACCCCATCTTAGTGCAGTATGTGAACCCAAATACAAAATAAAATGTAAAACCACCCATGTAGCTTTTACAAAATCTGATTATCAGGCCACAATTCCATATAAAGGGCTGGCACTGAAGATGCTGGGAGCCCTTCAGCATCAAACGCTTGATACGATGCCAACAACAACAGGCCTGTGCCAGAAGGCAGGCATTACATTAGTGTTTATCCACTGCTTTAAAAAAGAGAAGTGTGTGTGTGTGTGAGAGAGAGAGAGAGAGAGAGAGAGCGAGAGAGAGAGAGAGAGAGAGAGAGAGAAAGAGAGAGAAAGAGAGAGAGAGAGGGAGGGAGGGAGGGAGGGAGGGAGGGAGGGAGGAGGAGGAGGAGGAGGAGGAGGCGGCGGCTGAATTTTAGGGATTTTCAGGTGGAACTTTGTTGCCCCAGCACCTCTTTCACTGCTAATGCATGAAGCCTGTTGATTTGCATGTAATATAAGAGCCAGGTTTAAATTTATTTGTGTGCTAGTCTCAATTTACATGGATCGTACATAGGCATGAATCAAGAGAGGAATCTGTAATTTTGAAATACCTGAAAAGACAATAAAACACAAAGGAAATACATTTATTTGAATCTACTAAAACTCCAGGACCATAGAGAATGATAATCTAGCATGAGATTTATAACGAGCAAATGCTGTTGTATTTTGGAATATCACTGACCACCAAATGTTTCAAAGGGTCACCATCAGGAGGGAGGTTGCTACCGGTTCGGCCCAGATTGGACGAACCAATAGCAGCAGCTGCGGGAGGCATTTCAAAGGTATAATACCAATAAAGGACAAAAAGAATGATTAAAGTTATACAATTAATGTGCAGTATATAATGTTTTAAAAAGAATGAGCATACCAGACAAAATACATTGAATTATTTTTATGGCTACCAAGGATTACAGAAGAACAGAGACAGATGATAAACAGAACTATAGCAATAAAGGAAGTTTCTAAAGTTCTTTAAAAAAAGGATTAAACCAGGAAAGGTGCCCGGACTAGATGGATTATCAGGTTCTTATTATAATTGTTTAGAAAGAATTTTTCAACTCTTACAAAACACAAGAAACTCTATCATACAGGGGGAAAGATGCCAGAGAGTTGAAAAGAGGCCAATATAGCATTAACATCTAATGAAAGACAAGATTTTACTTGAACAAGAAGCCATAAGCCAATATTATTATTGAATAACGACTACAGAATGTTCACAACAATTCTAGCTGAAAGAATGACAATGATTTTGCAAGAATTTGTTCATGAAGATCAATGCAGGTTTTATCTAAAAGATAAAGGACAATTTTAAATAAGTATTGGACATTTTGGAATGTTTGGAGCAACATAATGAAAAAAAGCCACACTGATTGTTAGATTTGGTAATGGATAGACACACACAGGCTTAACGGTAACAACAGCTCTTTATTAAGTACAACAAGTGAGAACAGCGGAGGTTGAGTCTGACAGCAGCCCTTTTATAGGGAGCTGTCAGACCCTTCGACCAATAGGATTAAACCTCTATTCCCACCGGAACAGAGGACCTTGGTGGAAACCACTGTAGTTAGAACAAGTATCTAACACCCCTCCACTCTTGGATGGAACAATCCTACTTTTTACTTAGTCACGCAGGTAGGCGGGCTTTTGAGTAGCTCTGCCTGACCTGCGCAGTTCAGTAGGAGGGGTTTCCTTGGACAGGTCAGACGGACCTGTTTGCTCCACAGCTCCGCTTGGTGGAAGCTCCTGGAACCTTTCACAGGTCGCAGCTGGAGCTTCTAGAGCCGGTTTGCTTGGAGCTTGCTGTGGGCCTGCAACATAACCAGATAAGTTCCCGGTACCCTCGGGCTTGAGCTGGCCATGGAAGGAGTGAATGTTTGCTCCATTTGGGTAGGGCTTTGGCTAACTTGTGCAGGAGTTACCTCTGGTTGTCTAAGAGTGGAGTTGGAGAGGCGGCCACGGAGTTGGTCAATATGCCTTCTCCAATTCCTACCATCCTCGAGCTCTAGGATGTAAGAGTGAGGGCAGTGATGCCTATCACTGTGGCAGGAATCCACAGAGTTCTCCCAGCATAGTTGTGGGCGTATACCGAATCCCCTACGCTAAATGTCCGAATCTTGCTTGTGGAGTCTGGGGGTGATGAGGCAGAATAATTGGGGTGTAGCTGGTCTAAATGGTGCCTTAGCCGGTGACCCATGAGTAGCTCCGAGGGGCTTCTCCCTGTAGTGGCACTGATTTGCTATTTGCTAATTCAGCACTGTGATGTGCTGAATTAGCAAATAGTGGTCAACCTGTGTTTGCCAATCTCCCATCCTAGAGAGGCCTCTTTTGCAGATCTCACCATTCTCTCTGCCTGACCATTGGAGACCGGATGGAATGGTGCGACCAGGGCATGCCTGATTCCCTGAGCTGCTAGGAAGGTCTCAAATTGCATGGCCATGAATTGGGGCCCGTTGTCAGAGACCAAGATGTCGGGCAGGCCGTGCATGGAGAAAAGTCTTCGTAGCACCTTGATGACCACTTCTGCTGTAGTGGAGGTCATCAGGACTATCTCTAACCATTTCGAGTAGGCATCCACACCTACGAGATATGTCTGGCCATGAACTGGGCCAGCAAAGTCAATGTGCACCCTAGACCATGGTGCTTGAGGTCGCTCCCACTCCTTAGTGGGCACCTCTGGGGGAGCTGGTCTGGACTCCTGGCACGGTGTGCATGTAGCCACCCATTCTTCGATCTCCCTGTCCATGTTAGGCCACCACATGTAACTTCTAGCCAAAGACTTCATCCTGACAATTCCAGAATGCCCTATGTGTAAAGCCTTTAATACTGCAATGCGCAGTTTGGGTGGAACAACGATGGTCCCCCCACAGTAAACAGCCATTTACAACCGAAACCACTCTATTTAGAACAAGTATCGAACACTGATTTTATTAGCTACAGAGAAAGACTGACAATTTGAACTGGGCTTTTTTGTGCAGTATTTTAGAAGATATGCATTTTGAAGAGAACTTTATGAAATGGATAATATTGATTTACACTTTACAGAAAGCACACATAAGTGTTAATGGAGTTCTAACAAAACCCTGTGTGATACAAAAAGGAATAAGATACTCTGTCCTCTCTTGTTTACTTTGGTTCTTAAAATACTGAAATACTGACCTATACAGTAAGATAAGATGAGAGCGGATTTGGGGAGCAAAAAGTAAAATAGAAATGTATAAGTCAAATGTTTTTGCAGATGACTTGGTGCTGGCTTTGGAAGATCCTTTAAAGCAGGGCCCAGCCACCGATTGGCATCAGTCCGCACCCCATCAGGAACTGGGCCTTGCAAGCAACCATGCATGTGTGGGATCCAGGCAGCGTGTAAATCCAAGCCTCCCCCAGTCCACTGAAACCCACCCATGACGGAACCAGTCCCTAGAGCCCAAAAGGTGGGTGCTGCTGCTTTAAGGTAACTGAAATATTAATGGTGAAATAAAAATAATTTAGTGCATTAGTGAATTTCAAGATTAATAAACAAGATTAAAATGTTAAGCATAATATGAATATAGAAGATCAAACATAATTGATGAATAAGATAGGTTTAAAGATTGAGAATATGGTAAAATATCTGGGTATCACTATGACAAATATGAACTTTATGTCATTTCAAACTACATTAAGACATGGAATGAAATTTAAAAACACACATTAAAATGGGAGAGACCACAACTGTCATTGCCAGGGAAAATTTGTTTGATAAAATGAATGGCTTGCCTAAAATGAAGTTTTTATTTCTGACAATATCTGTGTTGAGAATTGATGCACTATTTAAGCAGT
The DNA here is from genome assembly GCF_964273705.1 of Natrix helvetica. Classification (NCBI taxonomy): domain Eukaryota; kingdom Metazoa; phylum Chordata; class Lepidosauria; order Squamata; family Natricidae; genus Natrix; species Natrix helvetica. The sequence goes on from NC_138552.1 coordinate 61,531,103, forward strand.
GGCAGAAGAATACATCTAAACATGTGTGGCATGGGAAAAAAATTGAATTAAACATAAGGGATTACAAGATGCAAAAGAAAGAGGATTGGGTTTAGCTGATTTAAAATTGTATTTTGCAGCTTGCTGCTTAGTTTGCATCAGTGGTGAAATTCAATTTTTTTTACTACTGTTTCTGTGGCGTGGCTTGGTGGGCGTGGTGTGGCTTGGTGAGTGTGGTTTGATGACCATGGCAGGGAAAGGATACTGCAAAATCTCCATTCCCACCCCACTCTGGGGCCAGCCAGAGGTAGCATTTGCCAGTTCTCTGAACTACTCAAAATTTCCCCTACCGATTCTCCAGAATCTGTCAGAACCTGCTGGATTTCACCTCCCAGTTTGCATGCAAGAGTGGATGCTATGAGAAAGAGAAAGTTTTTGAAGTTAGAAGGACATAATTGAGATTTGGGCCCCCAAAACCAGAGCCACTCAGTCTTGCCAGGGCTCAGCTGAAGTCTGTTGTTCCCCATCTAGACCCTCACACCTTCCAGACTCTAGATTTGATGAATAGACAGGATAGATTATAGAAAGAAAAAAGTCATCTTGTAACCAGATAATAAGAAATATATTTATAATTACAATTTACAAATGCAGTAAATAACGTTGGAAACTAGCTCTGTGTATATTTTTCTTTCTTTTCTATTTTTTTTTACTTTTTAAACTTCTTTGCACTTTTACCTTCTCTTTGCTTGCTTGCTTGCTTTCTTATTTTATATTAATTTGCATTAATTTTTAATTTTCTATTTAAAAATCTTATTAAAAAAGAATTATTTTTATGATATTAACAAGAATACAAATTTTCAAGCTTAGTGCCAAAATCTCTGTTGGATTGTTATTTGGAAATACTAAAAAAGAAGAAAAATGAGAAAAAAATTGAGTAGAGCAATAGAAGAAAACTGCTAAAAATAATTTAGATAAATATTTGGTTTCTGACCTCTTTTCTTTGAACTCTAATTGGTTTACAGTGTTTATAAACATAAACTTTAGAAATTGTACTCTAAATATTTGTATTTGCCTTGATTCATGAATCCAAAAGCCATTCTAATATCAATTTAAATTTTAATTTGTATACATACTGTTAGTTTTGCCATTGCTGCATATTCTTTAAGTTTCCTGATCGTATACTGTTGGTACTATATCTTTTTTCCAATATTGTGCAAAGTTTGACCTTGAAGCTGTGAGAATGTATCGGAGTAAGTTGTGGTACTTTTTAATTGATAGGTGTCTGGAATTATACCTAGTAAAAAAGAATTGTGGTTTCATTTCAAATTTGATTTCTAAGATTCTCTGAATGGCATTATGCACGTCTTTCCAACACTTCAAGTCAGCAACTCTGGAAATTGTAGTCACGGGAAATATAGTTTGTTGGCAATTTTTTAATCCTTTTCCTTCAGTCTGCTGTTGCTTGGAAGCAAAATATGTACTGCACTTGCCACTCATTTTGTTCAAAACTGTTTTCAAGTCTTTCTTTCAAACCATAAAATATAATAACTTTGCACTGAACATTCATGTATAAAACCAAAAATTAAAAGTAACTGTGAGCACAAAGCACTTTATATGGCACAGCAATAGAGTAGGACATTGCTGGCAACCTGTGGAGTTGGCAGCAGAGTTGGACACTGAGGAGGTGAGGGGGGCAACATGGGCCACTCCTGGAGTCTGGGGAAGGCTCAGATGAAGGCTGTGTGTCAGAGGCAGAGAGGGGCAGGGCCATCTGGGAGTTATATGCTGCCTCCGGAGCCTCCAGAGCCTCCAGAGTCAGACATCAGCAAGGCAGGGAAACAGGGGAAGCCTATTCCCAGTGTGCACATGCTCAGAGCTGCCAGAAGGCAAGAACAGTTAAGACAAAAGGGATGACTTGGGAGTAAGGCTTGGACATCATTGGCCCCTCCCATATGACATAAAGGAGGAACAAAGGCACGTGAACCTTTGCGGGAAGCAACTTTGTTCATGCTGGTCGGTTTACACTCTGAAGCTCCATTTTGACTCTTTGCTCCATGTGGCCTTGCAAAGCTAATTAACAACTAGGTCTTTGGCAGTGTTTCAAGGAAGATAACGGTGGGTGCTTATCAGCCATATGCCAAAGACTTTGACAGCCTACAGGGCAGGTTATCTCTTCCTAACTTATATGAGTGTTTTAATTTTGTTTCCCATCTGAAAATGCTGCTAAAGTAGACTTCCTACTGCTAATGAAAATCAGATATTCTGAGCCATGCTTTCTACTTCTTCCTCTGGGGCAGTCTCTACAAGTAATACCTACTAGGCAGGCGTGGAAGAGGGGAGGAGCCCAATGGAGAAATTACAACACATCCATATTGTACATAACATATACAACATAAATATTTTACTGCTGGTAAAATATTTAACACTGTAGGTAACCAGCTATCATGCTTAATAGTTTGGGGTTTTTCAAGAACATGGTGTGATGAAAAGCGTGGGCAAGTTTGCATCACATTCACAGACAGGGTTAGGAGTTTTTGTATTTTAATTCAATTTGGCAGGTCTTTCTAAAATTATGTTAAGCCTATTTAAGGCACACCTTGCAATGTTTATAAGCTTTCTGTTTCCAAGTGGAAAATTGAATTTTTTTGATATTTTGGACTTTCCCTGATAAAATTTGGGCTATAGTTGGATAGGATTGTGGGTGGGGCTGAAAAAAGAAGATTCAAGGGCTACATGTGGATGAGTCACTGTAGGTTTTCCACCCCTTAAGAATTGTAACTCTGTATGGTTCTAGGATGGTAGATGAATCAGTGACAGGGGTACCAAGAAACTCCTGGCTGTTGTCCAAACAAGACAAATGGTTAGATTATGGGAATACGAAAGACCTGTTGAGTGCTATACACAAACCTTTTAGAATTAGTACTTTCTTGATTTCAATTTCTCCTTCTAAGAACAATAACATACCAAAAGTGAAAAATAATGTGGTAAACCACATGAGTTAAAAACAAGTTTCAAAAACCTAAATGATAGCTTTATCTCACAATGAGTCATGTGCATTGTTATTCCAAGTGAGGCACATGATTAAGTTCTTCAGTTAATGCATTCATAACTACTTTACAAGGTAGATCACTGGAAATTTTTTTAATGATGTTATTAACTAAGGAAACTAAGAGTTACTATAGGGGCAGAGAGATGACTCTAGAACAGTCAGCACTGAAAGCAAAGAATATTTTGCTGTGTATTACATGTTTACACAAACAATATTGTTTACTTTGCTAATGTAGGCCTTGGTATGACATAAAGAAAATTGTCAACAACTTTCTTCACATTGAGAGATGCTGGGGGGATCTCTCTTCGAAAAAAATGTTTTTCCCCCTTTTCCCCCTCAGTCTAGCATAGATCAGCTTAAGAATGTTTTCAAAATGGATACAGAAAGGTTGGGTAATGGAAAGTATTTACAGCCTCTCATTTGTCATGCAAATTCTTATCATGCAGACCTACTATTGATTTATCAGGCGTGATCTGTTCTGGTAGAGAGTTTGCTGAGTGTTAGGATAGTTGTTGTCCTTTGAGAAGCAGATAGTTGTTTCATGAAAAGAATGTGGTTGGGGGGGGGAACCCCTAAGGATGGGGAAAGAGGACAGTGGTAGGTTGAAATCCTTAGGGGAAATAATTTATTTTTATTTATTTTTATTTTATTTGGTTTGTCAAACATGTACAAGGTAATAGGTATAGTTATAAATATGGACATGAACAAAGGAAATGAGTACAAATAAATTGGGACAGTAGGACAGAGATGATAGGCATGCTAATGCACTTATGCACGCCCCCTATATAATAATTATGAACTTCTCTTGATATGGCTTTACTGCACCAATAAATACTTAATTATGAATGAAGATACAGTATTGGCCTTGGTTCAGGGACTCTCCTTTTGTTTTTTCCTGCTTTTTTGAAATAAAGGAATGCATGAAGATGGCGTCTTAGTAAATAATAAGATTCAGCTCTTGGCTGATCAAGTCTGCAGTGTCTGGCATTTTGCTGTAAAGTTCCAGCCTTAGGGATGGAGGAACAAAAAAAAGCACCTGAAAATATCTCAGGAACGGTAGGGAAACATCTTTCTTGGACTGATTTGTGTTTAAAGGACATGCTTAGCCAACAAAATATCATTGGAAAAATAAGGAATTGCTTATATTTAAAAGTTTGGGGGAGTTGGGAATTCCAGATCATTTAAAGCCTGATAGCAAATCGAAAAGGCAACTCTTGAGTCACTTACGTGTGAGTGTACAACCTCAGGTTTAGAGTGAAAAGCCACTTGTTTAAAAATCCTCCTACATAAATATTGTGCTCAATGTCCAAACTTAACACCACATAGCAAAAGCTAACTTCGAAGGTTTTTGTTTAAATTTGGAGGTAGAAGTACAGCACACATGCAATATGTTAATGTCTATTTGTGTGCTTGAACTCAGCATATATTAGTTATTGTGAGAGGACTGTACCTCTTCAGCTTCTTGGTGTTTGAATTAGCTTGGTTGCAATTCTGTGACTCTGCTTTCTTTCCATCATCACAACCAAAATAATGAACTTTGAGACTCCTGGGCAGATGAGGGTTCATAAGATATTTCATGAGTTGTCAGGCAATATATTCAGAACTTGGCAAACTTCAATGCTGCCATTGAACTTCTCTGGGAAATATTTCATCCACTCTCAAATAATCCAAAGCTGTAATATTGCCAGCCTGTTATAAATAAATGGTCCCGCTGTACAAGGTATCAAAAGTAAAAGCATCTCTTTGGACTGTTCTCCATGGAGAGAGAGAGAAAAGTTGTATGGGTGCTCCTTTGCCTGCTGTTCCTTGGAAACACTGATTAATAGTGTTACATAGATTGGAATTTTTGGTTATGTTTCTGGAGAAGTAGTAGCTCTCTACTGGAGAAGTAGCAGCTGGGCAAAAAGTCAGGATAGATAAACAGAAGAGTGGCTGATGATTGCGTGGTATAGAAACTAAGCCAAATTTGTGGTAGTGTAAAGAATGTTGCTGTAGCACTGTAACAGTTTGAAAGGGCCTCCTCTGATTGTTGAGTTAAAATAGCATCCACCCATCCTTAAGTGAGTAGAAAACACTGCCAGCATTTTCTGTTCCCATTGCCAATCCCTACCATATTCCAAGTCAAATTCATAGTGGGTTCCTTGATTTGTTATTGGGAGGTGATATATATGAAGGAACATAAACAATGGAAATCAAACTCTGGGGTGGTGGTGCCTATGGTAGAGATTGACTAATGACAAAGCTTAATAGATTTTGCATGCTTAAAGCTACGATGTGAATGTTGGCTTAAGGCAGTGGTTCTCAATAATTTTCTGTCATGCCCCCCCTAGGAAGAAGAAAACATTTCACGCCCCCCACGCGACTGTAAATAGTATCATTTGTCTATAAAATTTTATTATTTATTTTATTTATTTATTTCTTGGATTTCTAAACCGCCCCCTCTCCCAAAAAGGGACTCGGGGCGGTGTACAGTCAAATGCAGATAAAAATACAATAATATAAATACAATTAAAATTGTTATAAGTACACCTCTGCATAACACTGTATCCTTGTCAATCCATGATGGATCCCAATAAGGACAGTTACCCCTTGCGATGATGTCCAGCCACCAAACTCCCATATTTTGCGAAGTGGATAATGGACTACAAAGAGAAAATATGGTTTTAGGGCTTGAAAGCTACGCAGAAGAAAGGAAGGCCAACCCATCAAAAGGATGGAGAAATGTGCCCACCAGGCTACCGAGCATTTCACTAGCCCCGGGCCCAGGGAAGGGGCGGTGGGGTGGCAGCAATTATTCGGGAGGACTTAGAGCCGAGGGAGTCTACTGTGCCACAGACGTCCGGATGTGAATCCCTTGTTGTGAAATGGGGGCCTGGGAGACAGTTGGGCCTGCTGATAGTATACCTGGCTCCTCGCTATACATCAGCGGCCCTGCCCGAACTCCTCGAGCTGATCGCATCGGTGGCAGTTGAGACCCCCAAACTTTTAGTGATGGGGGATTTTAACCTGCCATCGATGGGAGAAGCATCAGAGGGGGTTCGGGAGTTCATGGCTTCCATGACAGCCATGGACCTGACTCAAATGATTCAGGGCCCGACACACGACGGAGGACACACTCTGGACCTTGTTTTTGTCTCTGGCCAGTGGCTGAGTGATCTGGGAGGAGGGGACTTAACCATCACTCCCCTGTCATGGTCAGATCACTCACTCCTCCGTCTTGACTTCCCTGGTGCTACCTCCCGCTGCGGGGAGGCGGAACCGGAAAGTTCCAGATGGTTCCGCCCCAGGCGCCTGATGGAACCTGATAGGTTCCAGACGGAGCTTGGGCCACCTCCTGTAACCTTGACCCGCCCCCGGGTAGAGGACCTGGTAGTTGCGTGGAATAATGCAACTACCGGGGCCTTGAACCGGGTGGCGCCTTTGCGGCCTCTCCGGCGGCAACGATCCACCCTAGCTCCTTGGTTTACCGAGGAGCTAAGGGTGATGAAGTGCCGCAAGAGACGTCTAGAGAGTCGTTGGAGATCCTCTCGCTCCGAATTTGATCGAACGCAGGCACGAGCCCATTTAAGGACGTACCTTGTGGCATTGAGAGTGGCCAAACGCCAATATTGTGCCACTCTCATTGCATCCGCGGAGAACCGCCCTGCCGCCCTGTTTCGGGTGTCCCGCTCCCTCTTGTTTCAGAGGCCGCGGGAGGCCCCCCTACAGGGCAGGGCAGAGGAATTTGGTAAATATCTGCAGGATAAAATCGCTCAAATCCGGAAGGATTGGGTTCCTGTCAGTGATCCAATGGAGACGTCCATGGCGAGTCTTGAGGTATCGATCTGGGAGGAGTTTGACTTGGTTGCCATCGAGGATTTGGACAGATTGCGTGGACGACTGCGACCCACCACATGTTTATTGGACCCGTGCCCCTCCTGGCTTGTACTGGCATCCTGGGAGGTTACACGAGACTGGCTCCTGGGCCTAGTGAATGCTTCGCTGAGCGAGGGGTCTCTCCCGGCCGCCTTGAAAGAGGCGGTGGTGAGACCCTTGCTCAAGAAGCCTTCCCTGGACCCTTTGGAGCTGGCCAATTATCGTCCTGTCTCCAACCTTCCCTTTTTGGCGAAGGTTGTAGAGAGTGTGGTGGCCTACCAGTTTCCACGACATCTGGAGGAAAATGATTATCTAGACCCGCGCCAGTCCGGCTTCCGCCCCGGTCACAGCACGGAGACGGCCTTGGTCGCGTTGGTGGATGATCTCTGGAGGGCCAGAGACAGAGGTTGTTCCTCTATCCTGGTCCTATTAGACCTCTCGGCGGCTTTTGATACCATCGACCATGGTATCCTGCTGCGCCGGCTGGAGGGGCTGGGGGTCCGGGGCACCGTTTTGCGGTGGTTCGGCTCCTACCTTTCTGACCGGACGCAGCGTGTGTTGGCAGGAGAAGAGAGGTCGACCCTACGCCCCCTTACTTGTGGGGTGCCACAGGGGTCGGTCCTCTCGCCACTCCTCTTCAACACATATATGAAGCCGCTGGGTGAGATCATCCGTGGTTTCGGGGTGGGATACCATCTGTACGCTGATGATACTCAGCTGTACTTTTCCACCCCGAACCACCCCAACGAGGCCATCGAAGTGATGTCCCGGTGTGTGGAAGCCGTACGGATCTGGATGGATGACAACCGACTCAAGCTCAACCCGCCCCGAGTCCTTTCCGGGAGAGGGGGCGGTCTATAAGTGTGAATAATAAATAATAAAATAAATAAATAAAATAAACCCCTCCAAGACGGAGTGGCTGTGGGTACCAGCTCCCCGGTTCAGCCAATTAATTCCATCATTGGCCATTGGGGGCATTCAACTTGCCCCCGTGGAGCGGGCGCGCAATTTGGGCGTCCTCCTGGATGCCCGGCTGTCCATGGATGACCATGTGACAGCCGTGGCAAGGGGGGCGTTCCACCAGGTTCACCTGGTGCGTCAATTGCGCCCCCTACTGGACCGGGACGCCTTACGCACAGTCACTCATGCGCTGGTGACGTCTCGCTTGGACTACTGTAACGCTCTCTACATGGGGCTTCCCTTGAAATGCACCCGGAGGCTACAGTTGGTCCAGAACGCAGCCGCGCGGGTAATTATGGGGAGTACTAGGTACTCCCATGTGACACCATTCCTGCGCGAGCTGCACTGGCTTCCTGTGGTCTATCGGGTGCGTTTCAAGGTTTTGATAATAATCTTTAAAGCGCTCCATGGCTCAGGACCTAGTTACTTGCGGGATCGTATTCTGCCCCATACATCCCTGCAACCAATCCGCTCGCACAGAGAGGGCCTCCTCCAGGTGCCGTCCACAAGACAGTGTCGGGGGGCGGCGCCTAGGAGTAGAGCCTTCTCTGTGGCGAGCCCAGCCCTGTGGAATGACCTCCCTCCGGATATTAGGAATACCTCTGACCTCCGCTCCTTTCGTATTAAGCTTAAGACCCACCTATTCCAAGCAGCTGGCCTGGCTCAACTTTGATCTAACCATATCGCTCCTGACGGGCTTTTACTGGGTATTTTAATTATATTTAATTATCTAGGGGTTTTTAAATATTGTATTTTAATTGTTTTATTTATCAGCCGACCTCCTCCTTGTGTATGTCTCGGTATATGTCTCTGTTATATGTTTGTTTTGTCCATATTTATTTCATATGTTTCATTGTACGCCGCCCCGAGTCCTTCGGGAGAGGGTGCGGCTAAGAAATAAATATTTATTATTATTATTATTATTATTATTGAGAAGGATTATTACAATATCCCTGGAAATACTACCACCTTATTGGAGCTCATAGGCTGCTTGTAGTAGATTCTTGGCAGAGCTGAGATGGAGGTGGAACATCCACTTTTCTGGATGTTGATTTTTCCCATTTCTTGCCAGCCCTAGCAAAGAGGTTGGCCTTTCCTAATGGCCTCCTCTCCAAGCCCTCCTTGGCCCAGCTTCCCCGCAGCCCACAAAGCTTCCCGGTTTGGGTGTGGGGGGCAAGGGAAATCCCAATGCGGCAGCCGCGATGTTCCGGACGGAGCGATTCCTGGGTTTGTATTTGCGAGCTCTGAAGCGAGCGCTCCTCCGGGGCGGAGGCAGGCAGGCAAGCAGGCGGGGCGTGCGCTGGGGCGGCTTGGCCACCGGGCGTGGCCAAAGCGGTCCCCGAGAGGCTTGTTTGCTAGGCCAGCAGGACGGAGGCGGAGGGACGGACCCCCGTTTCCCGGCAGCTTTCATGCTCTCCCCCCGACCCGGCGAGGAAGAGGAGCCGATGGGACCCGCCATTGCCGCCTTCACCGCCAGTTAGCTCAGAGGAGATGCGAGCGAGGCCACAAAGACCTCTTTGTGCACCGGCGGCCGCGGCCCCCTCGTTTGCACCCAGATGGAAAGGGAGCCTTCGCGCCTCCCTTTACGGAGCCTCGCGCCCCCCCTGGGGGGCGTGCCCCACTATTTGAGAACCGCTGGCTTAAGGAGAGAAACACCACTTTAAAACAGCTACTCTTTAGTGATGACTAAAGGTTGTTTTACTCATGGGCTGTTGATGACATGAGGACAATGTTAGGGAGTTAAGGGAGAAGGCTTGCATTGTCAGGGCCTATTTGACTGTTGTCAAGTGTAGGTGGAAACATATAAATGGCTCTGTGTGTGTGTGTGTTCCAGCATAACTCTGGAATGCCTCGAGCAATTTCAACTAAACTTGGTACACAGATTACTTACTCTCTAGAAACAAATACTGTGGAGGTAAGACACCACTAACATCCCTTGGTGTGTGTGTTCTGTTAAGGTACAGCCTGTTGTGCCTTAAAATGGCTTCTACTGTACAGTGCTGCGGAGTTGCCATGGTAATGGCTTCACAGTACTCCACAAGAGGGCTTCCTCTGGTATGGGGGAAAATCCAACATTAGAAATTGGGTCGATGTTCATGGAGGGAGGGTTGGGAACTTGGGATAAATAAATACCCGGGCAGCGCCGGGTTATCAGCTAGTGAATGTAAAAATAGAATTTAAGATTCTCTACAACACTTTGCTGACTTCTATGAAAAAGGATATTATCTAGTTATTCATTTGTCAGGCTTTATCCAAAGCAATATGCAAACTTGAGACCTAGCAGACATCTGAAGAACATAGCTCTTGATACATCAGTTTTATTAATGACATTAGATAAATTATTATTAGGGCAGAACCAGCTATTTGCAAGGGATAAATTGATATATTCTGTACTTGGGTTTTCAAATCTCATAACTCTTCCCTCTATGATCTGCTACAGACTGAGGGCTAGCAGTAAGAAAGGCCATTTGTATTATTAAAATATAATAGGAAATGGAAAGCTAGTGGGTGCTAACACAAGTGCTCCAGAAATGCATGTTTGTAATGTTGCAGGCAGAACAGGAGGATAAATATTGCTATCAGTTCTAATACAGAAACTGATTATTTGAATTTGTTTTTCATCTTTTGATTGCATTCATTCTTAACTTTCTGGATGTATGTAATTTAGTCGTGAAAATTGAAAAATTTCTAATATCCCAAACATATGAAGAAATTTATTTTTAAAAAAGTATTATAGGAGTTGAAGAAGCTGCAAATTAGGCCCAGGATTCTCTAGCTTTTCTGTAGTTTTGTTTTACTTTCCGTTCTTAAATTTGGACAGTGTGGCTTTTCATTGCAAAACATTTCCATTCCATAGTTTTTCTATGAATGTTTTAAAAATTCAGGGGAACTTCTGAATGGCCCAGGAGAAGGAATGTGTTGTAAACATGCCAAGAGAAGCATGGTTAAATCATTGAATTTAACCAATGCTGAAAAGGGCATTGAACTGTGATCATCACTAATCTCTTTTTCTTCTTCTCACAAGTAGCAGAAATCAGCAAAATACATACATGTAAACACCTTTGCATGAGGTATCTCTTTTGTGCAGCTCTCTCTCTCTCTCTCTCTCTCTCTCTCTCTCTCTCTCTCTCTCTCTCTCTCTCTCTCTCTTTGTGTGTGTGTGTGTGGGGAAAGGGTAATCCTGGCTAAAGATTTCACTTTTTTTCTTATTGCAGGGCTAGAACAGTCTTTGGTTATTGGGCTTTTTCTCCCCCTTTATAAAAGAAGGGCCCTAAATTTAAACCTCTTTGTGTGTGTATATTTTAAATAGTGATGATCTTGCTGGTTTTTCAATCAGGACTTCTAAATCAGCTTTACCGAGATTCTTATTGCTGTGATTGAGAACTGACAGCATGCCAGCACACAGCTTTCTTGATAAGAGGAGAAATACAATAAATAAGAGGACTTGATTGCTCTCCCTGCCTCTCCTTCCCTGTCTCATCATTCTGGTATGAATCATTTTGAATTGGCAGCATGTCTGAGACCAAGATCCTGCTAAAATTATATTAAGTCGCTTTGCTTGCCCACAAGCATGATTAAATGCTATAATATTAGATACATATTTGGAGCAGTCATTCTTCCCCTGCTACCACTCAAAGGAGAAAGGAAAGGGAAGGAAAAGGATGCTGTGACATCTTGGAACTAATCCTGGTCTAGGCAGCAGATGCTCAACCACTCACAGAGTGTAGATGATTTCAGATATGAGGTGAGTTTATTCCCCAAGCACGCTGCTTCCTCCCCAGCACCAGCACTGACTCATCACTCCTTGACTCTGTTCTCGTCTCAAAAGTAGAATATTACAGATGTGACCTTTTCTGTCTTTAGCAAAATGATTGTTCTATGCATCTGTTCCAAAGCTAAACCTCTTGAACTTTTTCAAAGCCAAGTTTACCTAGAACAAGGGTCGGCAAACTTAAACACTCAAAGAGCCATTTGAACCCGTTTCCCACAGAAAAGAAAACACCAGGAGCCACAAAGATCCTAACTGGAAGCCCCTTGTTCAATTCTGGAGCTGACTGGAAGTTTAGTTCCCCCACCCTGGAGTCTCTTCCTAGCACGACATACTTTTTTCTCTACCCGTTATAACCGAAAGCCCTAACAATTGTGGAGACAACTGGAAAACCCTCCCCTTGCCATAGTGTCTTCTCCTAGTGCACTGTGCTTCTCCCCCCCCCCACCACCACTGGAAGCTCCTCTCAAAATTGTAGCGCCAACTGGTGACGGAGCCGCAGCAGAGGGAGGAAAGAGCCACATGAAGCTCCAGAGCTGCAGTTTGCTGACCCCTGACTTAGAACATGTTGTGCCCCCATTGAAAGAGACTTTACAGACTCTTAGCATTAACCTGGTTTGTTTAAAATGTAAAAAAATCCCCTCCCAATGAGATCTTACTGTTTAAACTAAAAATTATAAAGATGGTAAAAATAAACAAACATGGGTTTAAATAGGAGGGGAGATTCTTTTGCTGCTGCAAGAGTGGAGAAATTGTTTTAAGTACACTGTAAGATTGGCAAGGCTAAGCATTGTTTGGCAGGCTAGAGGATTTATCAATCCAGGATTACTTTGATTTGTTTATACCCAGATACTATGTAGTGAGTACAGAACTTCAGCCTTAAATAATTTTTTAAAATCTAAGTGAAACAGTGTGAATTATTTTTATTAAGCCTAGAAACAGCTATTAACACATAATAACTACCCATTTGATATTATAAAGTCAGTGAAGAGGAATGTATTTATGCATTATTTATATGGCTGCTATCTCTGGGCAGCTGACCACAATACCATTTAAAAACAAGTAAAAACCTGCCCCCCCAAAAACATATAATAGGAACATTTTCTAAATTATGCAGAACATTTTGTTTTGCTTTCTTGTATCTTAGATTTAAATGTTGATAACTTAAGAGTAGGATATCCTGGTTCTTCATGCCCTGAAGGGGAAACAAAACATCAGAAATTACAAGACAATTCAGATTCTTTCTTTAGCTGAAATGAGACAATGGAGCTAGAACAATATGACACATAGATAGGAATCACAATTCACAATTGCCGCGAATGCTGTGTATTGTTTTACTTCTGTTCTTGCTGTGGGTATCCTATGATCTGGATCAAGGGGTTTAATCAAACTTGATTGACAGGTGAAGGACACAGCCTTGGGCCTTTATTAACTTTTAATCTTATGAGTTTAATTATTTGTACAAATAATTCTTGACTTACAACCACAATTGAATCCAGAAGTTTGGTTGTCAGTTATTGTACTTGTTAAGCGGGTCACCCTCTGACCTGACATGATTTTATGAGCATTTTTACAAAGCAAGTCACCTTGGTAGTTAAATGAATCATGTAGTCGTTAAGTGAACCCATGTGATCATTAAGCAAATCCATTCTTCCAAATGAATGATTTTTTGGTCAGAAATAAGCAAAAAACATTGGGAAATGGCAAAACACATTGCAAATCACAGTCACATGATTGCAGGACAGCAGGATAGTACAATCAGTTGTAAACACTGAAAATGTGATCATGTGATCGCATGTGTATGCGGCAGTCATAACTTCAAGGACAGGTCATAAGTAGCTTTTTAAAGTCCTTTGTACTGAAATTTCAAACGCTCAGGAAGCACCTGGTTGTTAAACGAGGGCTTCCTGTAAGGGAAAAGTTAAGCTTAGAGCTAAAGTATGAAGTTTGTATTTAAATATATTCTGTATTTTAATAATGTCAAGAAGACAAGTCAAAGTCAAAAAAGATAAGAATCTCAGGAAAGAACTTAATGAAGAACTTCAGAGAGCTGTTGGAAGGATTATTACAACAACATGGGTAAAGCCAGCAAAGATATAAACAGCCATGGGGAATAAAAGTCCTCCAAGTATCTCCATGGATAAGGAATTCGTATGCTGAAGGAAACCAATGGACATATAATAATTGGTACAAACAGGGAACTGCATTTTGCACTAGCTGAAGCTTTTAGAGATTCTTCAAGGGCAGTCCCAGTGTTACTGCAGTCCATTTGAAAGTACACCAGCATATAAGTAACTGTGAATGGATTCTCACATTCCTTGTCACAACTGCCACCTGCTCCTTGACAAGAAGGACATCACAATTGGTTTGTTTTGGGCAGTGCCAACTCATCCAGCACAAAAAAATGGTGACATCTCATATCCAGGAAACCCCAAGTCCCAAAGCCCAGTCAGTCTTGCCAGGGCTCAGCTGAACTCTGTTGTTCTCCATCTGAAACCCCACAACTTCCAGGTACTGGGACAAGATATCAACCTCATTGCTTAGTTCACCAGAGGTGGAGGTGTATAATTGGATCTCATTCGTAGAAACCTTGTCCCATGGTGGTGAACGTTCTCATACAGCAGTTTCACATAGATATTAAATAGGAGAGGAGTGAGTACTGAGCCTTGCAGAATCCCACATAATAAGGGTTGCTGGTGGTAGGAAGGAAGACAACCAGCTGCCATTCTCCACTCATGGAGGCAATCCAGAAAGATACCATGGATCACAGTATCAAAATCCACTGAGAGATCAAGGAGAGCCAGGATCTCCTGCCAAAGATCATCTAAAAGTGTGAACAATGCTGTTTCTGCTTCATGTCCTGGCCTGAATCTTGACTGTTGGTACTCAGCACAGAATCACTTCTCTTGCTCTGAAAATGCAGACATCTGCATGGTTGATGTTATGTTGATTCACATTGCACATGTTCAAATATTAATGCATTTCTGCTGTTAAAAATAATCTGTTCAACATTTATAGTATGGAACAACATACCCTCAAGAGTAAATATCAGAATGTTATATTTTGCTATAGCAAAGATTGTTGATCAGTAGCACACAGCACCTGTTCTCCAGAAGGTATATATGCAAGATCATAATAATGAATTAATCATGTTTCCACTAAATACATTAAAAGACAAGAATTTTCTTGCAACAGTGTTATTTGGTTTTTACATCCATCAGGGTCAGGCAGTGTCTCCTTAGTAGTGGCCCCTGTTATTTGGACACCCTTCCTTCTGTGATTTGCCATGCTCCTCATTTCCTGGCCTTCAAAGGACTGAATGGGTCTTTGGTGCTCTCTGAGCTTAGTTGTTTTATTGAAAATGTTTCATTACCCAAACTAGGTAACATCGTCAAGGACCCCTCATTTTAACTATGATCTACAAAAATTCTCCTTTATTGGCTTCAAAAGATGTGGCTGTAAAGAGTAACTTTAGGGCAGTTACTTTAGCTTCCTCTGCATCTTACCATTTCAGGCTTATTACTGCCAGGCTTTGATAAAACTAGGTATACTTCTCTCAAATAAAATATAATTTTAAAGATTTTAAAGGCATTTTGAGCTAATTCTTTCTTATTGCATATAAGCCAGAGGTGATATTCACCCGGTTCTCTCTGGTTAGGGTGAACCGGTAGCAGTGGCTGTGGGAGGCTCTGTCCACCCGCCCCAATGTAATGTGCCAGCACTGCATATGCATAGAAGGTGGTACATGCGAGCAAAATGAGAGAGCACGCATGCACATTTGCAAACCGATAGGGAAGGTATGTGAATCTCACCGCTGCTATAAGTGTACATGCTTTTTGTTAGATTGGGTAATAGAGGTAGCTCGGGAGTTCATGGCCTCCATGGACCTGACCCAAGTAATTCAGGGCCCCACACACGAGGGAGGTCACACACTGGATCTTATCTTTGTCTCTGGCCGGTGGAGGAGTGATTTGGGAGTAGGGGATTTAGTCATTACACCCCTGTCATGGTCAGACCACTCACTTCTCCGGCTCGACTTCCCAGCCGCTACCCCCCATCGCGGGGAGGCGGAACCGGAATGTCCAAGATGGTTCCGCCCCAGACGCCTGATGGAACCTGATAGGTTCCAGACGGAGCTTGGGCCATTTCCTGTAGCTCTGACCCGCACCCGGATGGAGGACCTAGTGGCTGCATGGAACAGTGCGGCCGCCGGGGCCTTGGACCGGGTTGCGCCCTTGCGGCCTCTCTTGCGGCAGCGAACCACCCAGGCCCCTTGGTTCACCGAGGAGCTGAGGGTGATGAAGCGCCGCAAGAGATGCCTAGAGAGCAGATGGAGATCATCACGCTCTGAATCTGACCGATCACAGGTGAGAGCCTATTTGCGGACTTACCTTGTGGCATTAAGAGTGGCCAAGCGTCAGTATTGTGCCACTCTTATTGCATCTGCAGATAACCGCCCTGCCGCCCTGTTTAGGGTGACCCGCTCCCTCCTCCAACAGAGGCCGCGGGAAGCCCCTTTGCAGGGTAGAGCAGAGGAATTTGGGGAGTATCTGCAGGACAAAATCGCTCAGATTTGCAGCGAGTGGGTCCCCTCTAGCGATCTAGAGGGGACGTTGGAGGTGGGTCTTGAGGCTCCACTCTGGGAGGAGTTTGACTCTGTTACTTCTGATGATATGGACAGGTTGAATGGGCGACTGCGAGCCACCACATGTTTACTGTACCCATGTCCCTCCTGGCTTATACTGGCATCCTGGGAGGTCACACGAGGCTGGCTCCAGGAGTTAGTCAACGCTTCTTTGAGAGAAGGGTTCTTGCCGGCCGTCCTGAAAGAGGCGGTGGTGAGGCCCTTACTCAAGAAGCCTTCCCTGGACCCAGCTATGTTAGCCAACTACCGTCCCGTCTCCAACCTTTGCTTTCTGGCGAAGGTTGTAGAGAGTGTGGTGGCACAACAGTTCCCATGCCACTTGGAGGAAATTGATTATCTGGACCCACGCCAGTCCGGTTTCCGGCCCGGCCACAGCACGGAGACGGCATTGGTCGCGTTGGTAGATGATCTCTGGAGGGCCAGAGATGGGGGTTGCTCCTCCATCCTGGTCCTATTAGACCTCTCGGCGGCTTTTGATACCATCGACCATGGTATCCTATTGCATCGACTGGAGGGGCTAGGGGTGAGGGGCACCGTTCTGCGGTGGTTCTCCTACCTCTCTGGCTGAGTGCAATTTGTGTTGGCAGGGGGGCAGAGGTCGACCTTGAGGCCGCTCACTTGTGGGGTGCCGCAAGGGTCGGTGCTCTCACCTGTTCAACACATACATGAAGCCGCTGAGCGAGATCATTCGTGGGTTCGGGGTAGATTACCATCTGTACACGGATGATACCCAGCTGTACATTTCTACCCCGAACCACCCCAACGATGCCGTCAAAGTGATGTCCCAGTGTCTGGAAGTCGTATGGATCTGGATGGGAAGTAAGAGACTCAAGCTCAACCCGTCCAAGACGGAGTGGCTATGGCTACCGGCACCCCGGTTCAACCAGTTGACTCCATCACTGGCCATTGGGGGTGAACATCTGGCCCCCGTGGATCGGGTACGCAATCTGGCCGTCCTCCTAGATGCCCGACTGTCAATGGACGACCATGTGACAGCCGTGGCAAGGGGGGCGTTTCACCAGGTTCGCCTGGTGCGCCAATTGCGTCCCCTATTGGACCGGAACGCCCTCCGCACAGTCACCTATGCGCTTGTGACGTCCCGGCTGGACTACTGTAACACTCTCTACATGGGGCTCCCCTTGAGATGCACCCGAAGGCTGCAGTTGGTTCAGAATGCGGCCGCGTGGGCAGTTTCGGGAGTCGCTAGGTACTCCCACGTAACACCTCTCCTGCGCAGGCTGCACTGGCTACCTGTAGCTTTTCGGGTGCGTTTCAAGGTGCTGATTATCATCTTTAAAGTGCTCCATGGCACAGGACCTAGGTATTTGCGGGATCGTATCCTGTCCCATACATCCCTTCGGCCGATCCGCTCACACAGAGATGGACTCCTCCGGGTGCCGTCCACTAGGCTGTGCCAGTGGGCGACGCCCAGGGGAAGGGCCTTCTCTGTGATGGGCCCGACCCTCTGGAATGACCTTCCCCCTGATATCAGAATAACCACGGACCTCCGCTCCTTCCGTAAGAAGCTTAAAACCCACCTGTTCAATTTAGCCGGCCTGGCCTAATCCCAGCTCTCCCACCTCAGTCTGCATTTTTAAATTTTACGGGTTGGTTTTAGGCCGAGTTTTAATTTTTATCAATCTGTACAGGGGTTAAGGTTTAATTTGATTTTAATGGTAATTTATTCTTATGTGTATGGTTTTTTATCTGGTGCCTGTACACTGCCCCGAGTCCCTTTGGGGAGAGGGGGCGGTCTAGAAATTAAAAAATTGAAATTGAATTGAATTGAGATGGACACACACAGGCTTAACAGTAACAACAGCTCTTTATCAAGTACAACAAGTGAGAAGATTGAGTCTGACAGCAGCCCTTTTATAGAGAACTGTCAGACTCTTCAAACAATAGGATTAAACCTCTGTTCCCGCCGGAACAGAGGACCTTGGTGGAAACCACTGTAGTTAGAACAAGTATCTAACACCCCTCCCCTCTTGGATGGAACAATCCTACTTGTTACGTAGTCACGCAGGAAGGTAGGCAGGCTTTTGGGTAGCTCTGCCTGACCTGCGCAGTTCAGTAGGAGGGGTTTCCTTGTACAGGTCGGACAGACCTGTTTGCTCCGCAGCTCCTCTTGGTGGAAGCTCCTGGAACCTTTCATAGGCTGCGGCTGGAGCTTCTAGAGTCGGTTGGCTCGGAGCTTGCTGCGGGCCTGCAACATAACCAGATAAGTTTCCCGGTACCCTCGGGCTTGAGCTGGCCATGGAAGGAGTGAATGTTTTCTCCAGTTTGGGTAGGGCTTTGGCTAACTCGTGCAGGAGTTATCTCTGGTTGTCTAAGAGTTGAGTTGGAGAGCCGGCCCCAGAGTTGGTCAATATGCCTTCTCCAATTCCTACTCTCCTTGAACTCTAGGAGGTAAGAGCGAGGGCCGGTGATGACTATCACTGTGGCAGGAATCGAATCCTGTCGATTTTGGGGGCGGAGAGCAAAAGGTACTATCCTGAGTTTTAGCCTTATTGAGGCTATGTTGGGGTCCAAACTAAAGGATATTGGAGTCCCCACATACTTACCCAGACCGGTGCCGAAAACGTCCTCGAACTCCTTAAAGATGGCTTCAGCACTGTTGTCTTTCAAGCGTTGATACCTATCATTTCTAGGCCCAGGGCTTGGAACCAATCTAGCCCTAGGAGGCTCTGCAGGTTGCCGCTAACCACTGTCACTGGGAGTTTCCCGCTGAACTGCTTGAACCTCACCTGGAAGGTGCCTTGGCCCAGGATGGGAACCCGGTTTCCCTGGTAATCGCGTAGGGAATGTCAGGGGTGCGCAGAATCTGCTTCTCTAGGCTAGGTATAGCATGTTTTAGGATAGACCACAGCATGATGGTCAGTGATGACCCTGTGTCAATCTCCATCTCACATGGAGAGTCCTCGATGAGAACTATGACCTTCAGCTTTTTTGGCTGACTGGTGAGGACTTGGCCGATTGACATATGGTAGGTGACTGTATTGTCGCCTTCTGAGCGCTCTGGTGGCTTCTGCCAGGCTCCTTGGTTGGGCCTCTGTTGGTAGGTTGGTGCGCTTCTAGGCTGCCAGATAGTGGCAGGGAATTCGCTCAGGCACACCTTGGCGATGTGCCCCTTTCACTTGCAGCCCTGGCAGGTTGCATCGTGGAAATGGCAAGCCAATCTTGCATGGTCTCCTCCGCAGCTAGCGCAAGGCTGGAGACGCGGCTTGAATTTGTGTGCCGGCTGGGCGCGGCTACTATGCATGCAGCAGCTGTCATCTTCCTTGCCCTTTGAGCTCTCGGGCTCTGCAGCCTCGTGATGTACGCCTGTACTCTTTTGCGCATCTTGTGGGCCACTTTGGTGCTGCAGAGTCTCAGTAGATTTGACGGCTGATTCAGACGCCCTGGCTTCGTCCAAGGTGATCAGCAGAGTGAGGGTAGATTTAGTGACTAACCTCCTCTGTAGGTTAATGTCCCGCACACTGCAAATTATGTGGTCCAGAATCAGGTCGTCCAGGTCTCGTAATTCGCAATATGCTGTGGCCTTGCGGAGTGCTTCAAAGTACTTGTTAATTGACTCACCCTCTTTCTGGTTTCTGATGTTAAACTGATGCCGGCAAATGTGCTTGGATGGCTTGGGGGCGTAGTGGGTCCTCAGCGTCTGCTGGAGCATGGACCAGGTGACTGATTGTAGCGGTGTCAGCTCAGAGAGGTCTTTCGTTGTCTCGAACACTTCCCGGCCACAGTATCCGAGGAACATGTTCTTCTTGCGGCCTTCAGAAAGGCCCATGAGGTCATTTGCCTCGAGGAAGCAGTAAATCATAGCATGTATGAGTCCCAGTGCTCGGTGATTGGGTCTTACGGAGTCAGAGGGCATGCATGGCCATTTTGTGTTCTGAGGGCGTTTTGAGTTTGCCGCTCAAAAATGGCTGCTCGAAGCAGTGCTGAGATCCGGGCTGGATGTACTTGCTGAATTGCTACGCTCTTTTTGGTTCGCCTAGTTGCCTTCCAATCCCACCCTCATTGCCAGTGTTAGATTAGGTAATGGATAGGCACACACACAGGCTTAACGGTAACAACAGCTCTTTATTAAGTACAAGTGAGAACAATCCAGCGAAGGTTGAGTCTGACAGCAGCCCTTTTATAGGGAGCTGTCAGACCCTTCGACCAATAGGATTAAACCTCTGTTCCCGCCGGAACAGAGGACCTTGGTGGAAACCACTGTAGTTACAACAAGTATCACTGTATTTTTCAGAGTATAAGACGCACCCTTTTCCTGCCAAAAAGAGCGTGAAAATCTGGGTGCATCTTATACACTGAATACAATATTTTTGGCCTCCTGAAACCCTGCCCTGGACATCTTGTTTTTCCAAAAATAACTGTGCAGAGGGTTTGGGAGGCCTGCAAAGTGCTCCTGGGGGCTGGGGAGGGCAAAATGAGTGGAAAATGGGCCCGTTTTTCACAAAAATGGGACTGGTTTTGCTCTCCCAAACCCCCAGAAGCACTCTGCAGGCCTTCCAAAATCTCTGCATGTCCTGTTTTTTTTTTTTTAGAAAACAGGCCCGTTTTTGCAAAAAATGAGCCATTTGTTTGCCCTCCCCTGACCCCAGGAACACTCTACAGGCCCCCCACACCCTCTGCATGCCTATTTTTCACCCCCCAAACTCCCCACGGGTTGCATTTTTGCCCTCCCTGACCCCCAGGAGCACTTTGCAGTCCTCTCAAACAAACTGCATGGCCCTTTTCCACAAAAAATGAGGTGTGCAAAGAGTTTGGAGGCCTGCAGAGGGCTCCTGGGGGCAGGGGAGGGTAAAAACATTTTTTAAAAATTTACCTCTTCAAAAACTTGGTGCGTTTTATACTCCACTGCATCTTATAGTCTGAAAAATACTGTACTTAAATCGATAGATCATCTTTTAAAAGTCCTGCTATTACAAAATTTCAAACAAATGAAATCTAGTGTTTTAATCAGTGGTGGGATTCAAAATTTTTTACTACTGGTTCTGTGTGCATAGCAGGGGAAGAATACTGCAAAATCCCAATTCTCCCCACTCTCAAAATTTCCGCTACCGGTTTTCCAGAACCTGTCAGAACTGGCTGAATACCACCTCTGGTTTTAATGCACTGGCAAGGATTACATCTAGAAGAGGATGACTTATGACATCAATGCAGCATAGTCTACTGCGAATGCATCTGTCTTTGGAAGTTTGCAACCCTAAACATGGAAATAGTATAGAATAATCTTGCATTACTCACCATTGCTATTACTTATGTTGCAGCTTGAACTCAAAGACACACAAAACTACAGTGCAACATTATTCATGCTAATAATGGTCTACTGCGAGGTTGAAAGGAAGTAGTTATAAGCAACTGTGCAATCTAATTCAGTATTCAATTTAGCCAGAGGTGGGGCAGGTTATTTTGATCCCTCAGTTCTACTCTTAAACACAATACTTAGATGCATGCATAAGTCTTATGTTCTGCAAATTTAGACAGATATCAGTCAAACTTTCAAATATTTCAAAATGGAAAAAAATACATCTGCCTATAATGTGAGTTTATGTTCGAGTAGAAATTCTTGAATCGGATTCTAATTCTTAGTTGCAGATGCTTTGACCACAAGATTAGTAGTTTTGTTGGAGAATAGTTCTTATATCTACAAATGAGCAGTTCTCAAGTTCAAATCCTCAAGTTCAAATCTTTGCATAAGCAGAGAACCTAGGTAACTCCACTGTGACAAGAAGAATCAATATCCTTCTTTCTTCAATATATACGTATTTGACAAGAAAACTTTGGCACAATTGCCCAGACCCAATCAATTTTCTACAGGTATGCAAAACCTGTTTTACTACAACTCAAGGCTGACTTCCCCATGATGCTTCCTGATTGAGAAACTGTTCCTCTACCTCTCACCAATTATGTGAATTGCAATTTCTGGCATAATTTTGCTATTATCAGGTTAAGTGGCTAAGGTTACTGGGATTTGTAGTTCAGTGATATTTGAAGAGCAATGTACTTCCTCCTTCTGCTTTAGCAATTACATTATGGAATTATTACAGGATGTGAATTAGAGTTCAGTCCAGTAGTGAAATTCAATTTTTTTTACTACCGGTTCGGTGGGCGTAGCTTGGTGGGAGTGGCAGGGAAAGGATACTGCAAAATCCCCATTCCCACCCCATTCTGGGGCCAACCAGAGGTGGTATATACCAATTCTCTGAACTACTCAAAATTTCCGCTACCGTTCTCCAGAACCTGTTAGAATCTGCTGAATTTCACTCCTGGTTCAGTCTCAAACTGGGAATTGCCCTGTAGAAATGTGTACAACCTGTAGAAAATAAAAGCTTTATGATTTTCTCCTTTATTCTTTGACCAGCTGACAAAAAGTCAAAACTGAACTTTCTGCCATCCCTGAATGTGAGTTAAGAATGTAGAGAATTGCATCAAAATGCTATCAGAGAGCACCAAGCGAGAGATAGCTGAACCCTGAAATGTTGCTTGGGGCGATTTGCTGTGATACCATACTTCTATTCCCCCTACTTTTATTCAAATATGTCCATTTTTCGAAGACTGCCTGGACAAGTTCCTGCAGTTTTATTGGCAAGGTTTTTCAGAAATCTTTTTGTCATTGCCTGATTCCTAGGGCTGAGAGAACATAACTGGTCCAAGATCACCCAACCTGCTTCAGGATCACAGCAGGACTAGAACTCACAATCTTGGGTTTTAGTCTGGTGCCTTAATTCAGGGGTTCTCAACCACTGGTCCATGGACTGGCACCAGTCCACAGCTTGCCAGAAACTGGGCCATGCAAACAAGCAAAGGTCCATCCTGGAATGTAGGCAGCATGTGAAACCATGCTCCTCCGGTCCATGGAAAAAACTATCTCCACAGAACCAGTCCCTGGTGCCAAAAAAGTTGGGGGCTGCTACCTTAACCAAGAGACCAAATTGGCTTTATAGGGGGATTTCCTCTTGTACTGTTGTAGCTTTCAGCAAATGATTCATCACCAGTTGAAAGTCCATCTGTTTGCTTTTTCCTCTTTTAACTAATGACTTCTGAGGAAACTCTACATGTAACTGCATCTTAAACATTATTCTTCAGATGTGTCATTAGGTAATTTGTGGTCAATAATGACTGTACTTGAAATATTTAGGTGCAAATTCAAAAGCATCATGGTTTAGAGCTGTAAAACTTTGCTCATATGAATAATAATTTACAAACCCAAAACAATTATTCATATGAATAAGATCTGTGTGGCTTACAGGAGTGGGTCAAATGCAGAAAAAAAGCAAACATAACTCTATTGAATCTGAAAATTAATGCCTGCCGTAATAAATCCTGAATTATAATAAGTTTCTCAAACTAGGATCTGTATATAGTCTTTTCCATGTCTGAAGCATTCTTTTTGATACTTAAAAAAAACACAATAGCTGTCAAAAGGCATGTCATAAATAACTTAGCACACCTATGTATTTATAACATTAAAATTAGGTACCTTCCGGCAGCAATCAGCAGAGTGGTAGGAGGCACTAAAAATATTTAAGTACTACAGGTGCTATTTTTTAAAAGTCTAGTTTTCTGTTTGTGAATATATACAGTTTTGGATCACTGTCTTAAAACATTTGATGTGGGACAAAATAAATGGGAGACAATATAAGCTAGTGGTAAACTAGCAGGGCTGCTTAGTTTTGTTCTGCCATGCCTTGGCAAGATCATGTTTTGCTTATCTGGATAATTTGGTGTTTGGCATAAGCTGTCCACAGCTCCCTGGTTGTTTGAGTGTTGCTTTACTGCAGTGTTTCTCAACCTTGGCAAGTTTAAGACTCCAACCCCCAGAATACCACAGCCCAGAATACCACAGCCATGCTAGGAACCATTCCCCATGTTTGTTGAAGAATTCTGGGAATTGAAGTCCAGACATCTTAAACTTGCCAAAGTTGTGAAACACAACTTTACTGTATAATCATATCAGAACAGTCCTGGGATGGGAAAGTAGAAAAGACCAAAACTAAGTCCAGGATCTCTGAAATCTTGAAATGTTAAACATTGTAAAATGTATAACCCTGTACAGCTAAAGGATATGGCGAGTGATTTACATTCAATCTTATTGCTTCCTCGTATACATTTGCAGTGGGTTGCCAGGTCTTCAGTCAATTTAAAAACTGACTTTGTCCACAAGTCTGATCTTGATCTCTTCTAGTTATTTTCAAAAGCTGCTGTGACATGGCACAAATGAAATTGTAATGTAACTTTATACCCAGCAGCCCTGCAAAAGGATCACAACAGTATCAGGCCAGGAGGAAAAAAAAAAGGGGGGGGGGCAGATTTTAAAAAGATAATTGCTTTAAGAGGGTGAGTCATCTATTCCAGGAGTTGACACACTGATGAGATATAGCAAGCCTGCAGATCTGGTCATGGTATATTCCAGATGGACTGGACTATATTTTTGACATCTTCACATTTGATGGACAGCACTGAAGTTAGGGAGATCAGATATTCAAAAGCCCCAAACAACCTTAAAAACATAAGACTTTGCATGAAAAAAAATCTTCAATCGGAAAAAAAATCAGATGTAATTCTCCACTTCTCTATGAATAGAAGTTTAATTTCTTCTTAAAAACTGAACTACTAGTCTGAGCAAACTTAATCAATAGATTAGTCAGCTAAAGCCTGAGTCAAATAACTGGAAAGGAACAACTATAATCAGTGAAACAGGATGATACTTTCCTTCTAACAAGGGAAACAGTCTTGTTTTTAAACCTGTAACTTTACTTCCACTTTAGTATCTCAGGTGCCCTCATCTCATGCATACAAACATGTTTCTTTCAAATCTTCATCACTCAGCAGAGCAAAGAAATAGTTGTTCTTCTCTATGATTGCTCACTAGCAGCTGTTTGTGTGTTTGTATGTGTGCATTCAAGTCAATCGTTACTCCTGGAGACGCTTGCATAACTTTATGTACCTTCCTTAGCAACATTTGCAGCCTCCATCTTAGGGCTGAGAAAAAGTGACTGGCTCAGTCACACACGGCTCACTTCGGGCTTAAAGTAGGATTCATGCTTATAGTCTCATGGTTTCAGGGTCAGTGTCTTTGTTACACCAAAATAGTTCAGCTTCCCTAAACTTTGCATTTGCATATAACATCATGGTGAATTGCCACTGGCAGATCCTTTTTAAAATCCATGAAAGCTAGTGTTCATCTCCCCCCCCACCAATCTTGTGGCTGTGAATTCCACCAATTAATCATCTAATGGCTCACATGTTTTCTTTAATTCTATCTTTTATGATATGGTACTCTGCGGACATGTTTGATTTCTAGTATACCCTTTGATCATGCTGGCTGAGAATTATTGGAAATGAAATTGAATATATCTGAAGACATACAGATTAGAGAAAATTTCCTTAGCCTATTCTAAATCTCTTGCAAATCAGTTGAAATAGGATAATATATATTCTCTTGCCAGTTCACATTTAGTTGAGCTGTATTTCTCCTTTTATTGTCTAAGCTCAAAATGTTTCACACTGCTATACAGAAATGCTTGGAGAGTTCCAAATTACCAGCTGGATCTCATAGGATACAACTATACTTTGTTTTCTTCTATTATTTAAATATCTGTATGTTTATTATATTTAAGGTTTGGAGCCTCAGTTTTCTGGAACTGAATGTATCTCATTTGTTTGTTTGCTCTTGTTTGTCACATAAACAGTGGGCCTCTGCAGAGCACATACATAATTGCTTCTATCTGACCATCTTCTTCTCTTGATCAGTTCATGATGTCAATTGACATAAATATCTGAAGGGTAATTTCGTATGCAGCATAGTAAGTTTATTAATCATGGCACACTCAGCATGCCAGGATTTCAGAAAGAGGGTAGAGAAAAAAGGATGAGATGCAAAGTATATAGCAGTGATAGCTAACCTTTTTCGGATTGTATGCCAAAAATGGGGGGAGCGCAGGGAGGTTGTTCATGGGCGTGCCCACACCCATAATGCTGTGCATGTGACCCCCCCCCACGTGCATGCACGCATGACCCCTGCCCTCCCCCTACTTTTGGAACGCGATGGACCCATTTTTCGCCCTCCCCAGGCTCCAGAGGCTTTCTAGGAGACCGGAAGGGTGAAAGCAGCCTCCCCCAACCCCCCGGAGGCCCTACGGAGGCTTCAGGAGACTAGCCTTAGACACAACAACTGGAGGACGAAAAATGCCCCTACGGGCAAACCGGAAGTCACTTCCGGGTTGCCCATAAGGCCGTTTTTCGCCCTTAAGACGCTTCCTTGAAGGCCCAGGAGGGGGAAAAACGGCCCAACGTGCAAACCGGAAGTCCATTCCCGAACTCCCGGTTTGTGTGTTGGGTGGTTTTTTGCCCTCCGGAGGGTTTAGGGTAGCCTCCGGAGGGCAAAAAAACGGCCAAAAAAGAAGGCCGAAGCCAGCTGGCCAGCGCACGGATGTACGCTGGAGCTGACAGGGTAATGCCTCACGTGCCCTAACAAATGGCTCTGCATGCCACCTGTGGCACGTGTGCCATAGGTTCACCATCACGGGTATATAGCAAGGAAGAAAAATATTTGAATATGGAGAAGGGCTTTGAGTGCAAACTTGATATTTATTGATTATTATTGAAAATCAAGTGTATTTTGCAAATTTGTTTTTTAGACTGGAGCTTTACTAATGTTTTGGATTCACTGCTGGGCTGACTTTTTCACATCTAATTGCTGGTCTATGGTCGCATATCAATAAATGTGTTGTGGTATCCACTGTGTTTATGATATGAATAACCATCACACTTCACTGCTTTGTGTTGCAATTATAGGAAATGAAAAGGGACTTTGAAAGATCAGATAAGCTTTGTATTTTATGTTTCTAGTGGATCTATTCAAACCACAAGTGTAACGCTAGAACAGCAGCTATATGGGAACTAATGCAGAGTATTTCAGATTCCTTTATTTTTTTTAAAAAGTTCAATACATGTGTGTACTTTCAGGTTTCCAGGCCTTGTTGTTCATAATTGCATAACTCTGATGGTGCACACTGAATATTAGCCTAAATCACGCTTCCTCCCTTGACTCAAAGGTGAAGATAGGGGTGGGGGGAGAGAATGTGGAAACACTGGCCCAACATGTTTGAGGAAGCTCCCCATTTATGAGTTATATTTGATTTGAATACTCATATCTTGGGAAATGCTTAGAAGATCCAGTATGAAATAAAAAAGAGGTCTGGAAAATAATTTTTTGATGTCACATTTGTGAGCCAGATATTGCATTACCAACATAGAAAAATAAAAGCTAATTAATTTTGCCTGGATGTTCCCTTATGTGTTTATTTTTAAGTACAGTAAATAGGAAAATTATAACCTTCAGAGAAAGTGAGATATTGTAACAAAACAAACACATTTTCCTTTTGCATTCTATGTGGTTATTGTGTAATATTTGATGTTTCTTCACACTCAGCAGCGCCAGTAAACATTGCTTCATATTCATTGGTCTCAGTTATAATGTAACTATAGTTTCTTTTGGTTCACTTTTGGTAAATGTCCATTAAAGTACAAGTAGTACTCACATTTGGAAGTGAAAATTAAAATGGTATTTCTACATAGGTATTTCCTGATTTTATGTAACAGGAAAGAAAGAAAAATAGTCACCAAAGTCGTCCTCTGTTCAGCGTAACAGTCAATTTTTTTTCTATGAGTAGATTGGAGCATCTTATCTTGTCCCTCACCCTCTAAACTAGTGTTTCTCAACCTTGGCAACTTTAAAACTTCAACTCCCAGAACTCCCCAGTCAGCCTGATCTGCACATCTCACCCAGATGTGGCTGGGGTTGGAATAGTCTCTCTCTCTCAGAAGTATGTCTGACTGGAAATGGTCAACCTATCTTTGATTCCTCTGTCATGATCATTATCTGACAGTTATGAGCTTCTCATGGACTATATCCCTCACAGGGAGGTGAGGCCTATTAACAAAATAACAGGAGGTCTTCTAGTTCAGCCTATAATATTTCAGACAAATAATTGGTAAATCTCTTCTTAAAAACTTCCAGTGTTGCAGCATTCAGGAGGCAAGTTGTTCCACTGATTAATTTTTCTGTCAGGAAATTTTTCCTTATTTCTAGGTTGCTTCTCTTCTTGATTAGTTTCCATCCATTGCTTCTTATCCTGCCTTCAGATGCTTTGGAAAATTGAAGATGTTTTCCAAAGATGCCATAGAGAAGATGGATTGACCCTCTGTTCTCTATGGCAACCCCTTAGATATTGGAATACTGCTATCATATCACCCCTAGTCCTTCTTTTCATTAAATAAACATACTCAATTCAAGCAACTGTTCTGTATATGTTATAGCATCCAATCCCCTAATCATTTTTGTTGTTCCTGTCTGCACTTATTAGATCGGCCTTGGTGACCACTGGATCCTGATGAGTTTTCACGACAGCTGGAGATTATAACTGAAGATCTGTTGCATAGTCCTACCAAGATAATAGTCACTGCTTGGGATAGGAGAGTGACAGTGGCTTTGGCCCAAGTAGTGTCTTTTGACTGTGGATCTTGTCACTCTCCATGGTATACAGAAGAACTGAGAAAGATGAAAAAGATCAAGATATCAATATCTGGCAGGACCATTAGAGGGGTAATGCATCCATTCTCAGCCTTCTTGACCTCTCAGCAGCTTTCAATATTACCCACCATGGTATTCTTCTGGAGCAATTCCAGGGGTTGGGAAAGGGGGCACTGTGTTTTCCTGCTTCGCTTCCTTCCTCTGAGACTATTTTAGTTGGTTTTGATTGGGAATGAGAGGTCAGATCTATGGCCACTGCTTTGCAGGGTTCCCCAAAGGCCAGTGCTTTCTCTGTTCTCTGTTCCTGTTTAACATGAAACTGCTGGGTAAGTCATCTATCATCATGGGATGAAATATCATCAATATGCTTATGATACTTAGTTGTACATCTCTTCCCATCCTACAACTGTCCTTTCTTGGTGCCTGGAGGCTGTTGAGGTCTGGATGGGATGCAATGGATGTAACTGGACCTTGGCTTTGTGTTCAGGACTCATTGATTCTTGGAAAACTACATCTTTGGTGGTAGATAGGATTGCATTGCCCCAGATAGACCAGGCGCATAACCTGGGGGGGTTTCCTGGAGTTGTAACTCCTGTTCAAGAAACAGGTAGCGGCACAGCCAGGAGAGCCTTTACACAATTACGTTTTTTACAAAAACTGTTTACTAGTTGTGCTCATTCCAGGTCCAATGTGCCCTTTTCACAGTGACCTCCTATCGGGATACTGTAATGCATTGTATGTGGGGCTGCCCCTGAATAGTATTCAGAAGCATAGATTGGTTCAAAATGCAGTGGCACATGCTCCCTCTTTTGCAGGATCTGCATTAGTTGCTGATTTGCCTTCAAGTGCAATTCAAGATGCTGGTTCTTATCTTTAAAGCATTTGATGCTACCATGTTCATGATGATGTGCTAGTGATTTCCGGAGTTTGTATTGTGTAATTTTAATATTGCAAGCTGCGCAGATTCATTCTGGGTAAATTTGGGTGGTTGTATATATTTCTCAACTAACAAAATAAATTTGGGGAGCTGAAGCCTACACATCTTAAAGTTGCAAAGATGACTGTCCTAAACCAGGGGTCACCTACCTTTCAGATCCCAGGGACCAATAATTCATAATTTTAAATCCCGCAGACCACTAATATGGTTTTTTAAAAAAGATAAATAGTATTTAGTGCAATATAAAAAAATCCAAATAATTTTTTTTGTGGACCACCAAAATTTTCTCATGGACCCCCAGTTGGTGACCACTGCTCTAAACAATACCAGAGTAGGAAGATTTTACTTGTTAGTGTAGGAATTCTGAAAAGCTTCAATATACTTTTATTTTCCAAATAGTATTGCAACTGCATAAAATGATACTTGCATTCATACATAAAGATACAGATCAGATTTTTAAAAACCATTAAGAGCAACAGCAAAACAATGTTATCTAGATTCTGCATAAAGATAGCAATTTCAGAGGAAAACTACAGAGTGCTATAAAAGCAACTTTAAACTGCTTATGTAATAATGACTTTTTTTTTGCAAAATTGCTTAGAAAACAAATTCTTATTTCATAAGAAAGATGGTAACACTATTTCTACAATTATTTTAAAACCTTGCTAAACAATGCCAAATAGTCACTGATTTTCAATGAGTTTGTGGAAGGATTCACCCTTGCTAGGCTGATCTTACAAAATGAAGAACAGTGTATGTTCACAGCTTAATTTTATTAGCCAACTGTTGCCACAAGGTTTCTGAACTATGCAAAGTTGCGAAACCAGCCATATGCAGTGGAAATATATAATGTATTCATACATATTTCTAACATAATTAATCCAGCAGCAAAAGTGTTTACAGAACCAATATATATATTTCACTAAGATTTTGATGCTAAGATCATCAAAAAGAACTTTGTCTCTTGATATCTATTCCACCAAGACCACAGAGAATACTGTAAGTCAATACAGATGTTATTTTTATTAATCCAAGTGAGAGATTAATTCAGAAAGTACAAATAAGTTAATATTAAAAAAGAAATTGCTGTGCAATAATGTTTAATAGATGAGTGCTTAGTTATATTTTGCCACACCTACTAATGATCCCCCCCCTTTCTAATTGGGTCTGATTCTTTGAGACTGCATGGACAAGTCCCTGCAGTTTTCTTTGCAAGATTTTTCAGAAGTGGTTTGCCATTGCCTCCTTCATAGAGTTGAAAGTGACTGGATCAAGGTAACCCAGCTGGCTTTGTGCCTAAAGTGGGACCAGAACTCAACCTCTGAGGTCTTAAACTGGTTCTCATTCATTTAATATCATAATCAAATAGTAAACAATCAATAATGACTTGCATTGGTTAATACTTCAGAAAACTGAGGTTTTATATACTTGATAAATCATCACAGGGAATTGCATACTAAATCTTGGATGGAAGCAGTGTATTATGGAGTTAATTCATAGGAAGAAAAAGAGTACAAATTAAGAATGACTCCTAGTTAACTTAATATATGCTATTTGCCTCTCTACAATTCTAGTTAATGTCATCTTTCTATATAAGTCTACTGAGTTCAGTTGGGTTTATTCCTAGACAAGTGTGTACAGGATTTCTCAGATGGAAATATCTCAGATGGAAATGTCATTACGTGCTTCATATGTGACCTTTTAGTGTCACATCATTTTATTTTATTTTCTCCGCCTTTATGTTATAAACTTAAAGCCTAATACATTAGCAGAGGTGTTTATAGAATGTGGGCAAAAAATCCACCATGTTTTATCTTTAATTGCAGTACTATGGCCTTGTACTAACTTGATTTGTTTTATCATACCCCATAAATGCCTTTGCTCATTAGCCATGTATATGTCTTTGAATTCACAATTAAAATACTGTATTTTACTTTTTGAGTTTTGAATGCTATTGAATGACATTACTGTTATTGCTCTGAGCACTTTGAACCTACTTTATTCCTTAAGTTAAACAGCAAAAACAAAGTACAAGAACTATTAGTAATGAAGCATTCCAGGAAATGCATTTGCCTTTTTTAAAGGAAGAAATACAATGTTGAAATTAGCAGTATGAATTGATTTCCCAGCTGAAAATGTGATTTAAGAATGTAATTTCTTAATTGAGAGACATGAAAAAATTGCAAGTCAAAGTAGCAGAAGCCTGCATCTTGGAGGTACACCCCTGCAGTATAATGAGTCAATCTGTCTTCAGAAGGGTCTTGTTTGGTAACCAGAGTGAATATAATTCACTAAAGGAGTATTGATTACACTGACATCCTGACTGGATGGCAGGTTAACTGAGAAATGTAGGCAATACAATTCTCCAAAGTGGCATTAAAAGATCTATTTAGTGGACAGACAATATAAAATCCGTCTCATGTAAGTGTTGAATTGTGTTATCATTTGAGATAGCGAGCAACTTTTGCAATAATGATAATAATAATACAGGTAACTCTCAACTTACAACAGTTCATTTAGTGACTGTTCAAACTTACATCACTGAAAAATGTGACTTATGACATTTTCAGTTTTTCAGTTATGACCTTTGCAGCATCCCCATGATCATGTTATCAAAATTCAGATGGTTGGCAACTGGTTCATACTTATGACTGTTGCTGTGTCCCAGTATCATGTGATCACTTTTTGTAAACTCCTGACAAGCAACGTGAATGGAGAACTTATCAACTGCAGTGATTCACTTAACAACTGTGGCAAGAAAGGTCATAAAATGGGGAAAAACTCACTTAACAAATGTCTCACTTAACAACAGAAATTTGGGGCTCAATTGCGTTCATAAGCCGAGGACTACCTGCCACTTTATTTCTGTTGTCAAGACTGACAGGCAAAAAAAAAAAACATAGGACACAAATGAGGTGTCATTTCATTCTTGTTTCGATCTAGTCCTGTTCCGAGGCAAACGTCGAATCCCCACAGTGCCTAACCGAGCAGTTTCTCTTACACGAAAGATATACCCCGTCCCAGGCCATACTCATGCTCCGCGATTGCCCATTGCAAACAAGCTTCCCATTCGTGCTGTGTTAGATAATTTCCTGCACACCCAGCTTTCTGTCCACCAGAGGTGGTGTTCAGCAGGTTCTGACCAGTTCTGGACAACCGATAGCAGAAATTTTGACTAATCCGGAGAACTGGCAAATATCGCCTCCGACTGGCCCCGCCCCCATCTATTATCTGCCTCCCGAGTTCCAGCTGATCAGGGGGGAATGTGGATTTTGCAGTGCCCTTCCCTTGCCACGCCCTCCAAGTTACGCCACGCCCACCAAGCCACACCCAAGGAACCAATAATTTAAAAAAATGGAATCCCACCACTGCCCTCCACCTTCAAGGTCTGAAAATACAAGGCCCTTCCTTTTACACACGCATTTCCATCTTCCATAAAGTGCGCGCGCCTCTGTGTATGTTTGTGGGGGGGGGGGAGGTGAGTGAGATGCGTGGCTATGTAGCAGATGAAGACAACGCACAACTGCACCAGTGTATTTTAAGCTCCCGTATCAACCTCCCCCCCCCCCCCCTGCGCGCTACCCTGTGAGGTCTACAATACGACTACACATCGCCCGGCGTGTTTTTGAATAGTCTGGGAGCAGGGAAGAAAGGAGGAGGTTGACTCTCCGCCTTCGCCCCGGCCTCTCTGGCTCACCATTGGGTAATTACGTAAATGTCAGCTGCCTTCCCTTTCTCCCGCCTTCGTCCCCGTCCCCCCCGCTTCGCCGAGTTATGCAATATCCAAGCGCGTACATCTTACTGTACCCCACACACCGCTCTCCAAAAGGGCGGAGAAAGTGTAAAAGGGAGGGAAGGCGAGGCGGGGGAGGGGGGGGGAAGGGAGCTTCGATTCAAGTCTGGTCCTGCCCTTGTCACTTCCCTGCGGGAGGCCTCCATTGGCTGCTCCCCGAGAAGCGCCGAGCTCTGATTGGCACCACGCAACCGCCCGTCATCGCAAAGGCTGGCAGGAGAATTTGTACGTTGTGAAGAGAGTACAGTATTGACCTACTAACACAGATCTCTCTCTGTAGCAGCGGCGGCGGCGTTGTTCGCAGAGTCGGCAAGAAGACCCAGTTACCGCTCCCTGACGTACTCGCTCGCTCGCGCTCCCTCCTCCTCCTCACCCGGGAACTGCTTCTGACTGCTTCCAGCAGAGGCAGCGGCGGCGCTCCCATTGATCAGGGAGTCTTCCAGAAAGTCTCCCTTGAGCCTTTCCAGCTCCAGCGCCTGGGCACTGAGTCAGCCCGCTCGCCCCCCAAAGCGGCAACTTCTGAAGAACGCGGGCAGATGCCAGAAGGAGCTTCTGGGCTGACGGACAGGCTGACCGTTAAAATATAGATGTGCAGGTACCTACCTACTTACCTACCTACCTACCTATCTATCATCTATCTATCTATCATCTATCTATCTATCTATCTATCTATCTATCTATCTATCTATCACCTATCTATCATCTATCTATCTTATCATCTTCCATCTGTAATCTCACTAAAACCTTCTCTTGGAGTGCACTTGCCGTATTTCCCTACGAGCCAGTCTTCTTGTTTCATTGGGAAACTTCGCGTGCTTAGACCTTAGGCCAGCCTAGTTTAGACTATACACGTGCCTGTCGCTATCGGTAAGGCAGTGGCTTTGTGCGCATCTGTCTCGATGGCTGTCGCACAACTTTTTTGTACATGCCTTTGGCATGCCAGCGGGGACTGCGCCGCCTTAAGATGTTTGCATGCGCTCCTGGGTTCACGCTCTCCGACCTGGAGCGTGGCTTTCTGGCCCGAGGGGCTTTATCGCTTGTTCTTTCTCCGTGGAGGTCTTGTTGCGTAATGTAGCTCTTGTATGAGATAAATTGGTGGTTTGGAGGAGCGAAGAGGTTAGGTAAGCTTGAGGCCGGCTGATACTGAGCAATCCCGGTAGAGCTGAAGAAGAAGGCTCCTTGTTTGAACAGGGCTAGTGAAAGAATTGAATGCAAATGAGCTGCTATTCGGCGATGTCGGGGATGGGGAAGGGGTGGTAAGAAAAATGCCTCTCTGCAAGCTGCCTGTTTTATTGGACTTCTTTTCTAGGCGCACGTTTTAGCGGTATGAATATCTTAAACAGCCAGGGGGGAGGTTGGTGCGACTTGTTATTTCATACATTGCATAATCCGTCCACGGTGAACTATTGGCAAGCGCTAATATAGGGCGAGAACGTGCAGTGCTTGGAGAATTTTCGCTTAGCGCTGTGGAATTCTGTGTCTCGTTACACATTTCATCTCTCCTGGATATGTTACAGAAAATGTGTTTAAGAAATGATACAGAAACTTTCAAGTGGGTGTCCACTGTGATCCTTGAGAATTCTTTTAAAAGGAAAGTCCTTGCGTTCCAGAATTCAGTTTAATACAACTATAAAAGGAAATATACACGTAACACATCGTTCTCTTCCAAGCGCTTCTTTTTTAAGCTTCTGTGTGTATTTGCTGCCGTTTGCTCTCTATTGGCAACTGGTTTTCAGCAATGCGTTTCTTTGATCGTTCCTGGAAACGTTGCATTATGTAACCACAAAATTTGCTGGCTGGGAAGCTAATTAGGTGATTTTATAAATCTTCCCGCGAAGAAGCAATCCCCCCTTTTTTTAAAGCGTTAGATTAAGAGATGTATAAATTTCTTCCCCCCGCCCCATCCCAAACTCCCGCCTCGCCCCTCTGGAAAAGTAGATCGGTGGTTAAACGGAGCGTCAACTCGGCTTGTTTAATATGTGCCACGTCCGTTAAAATGAGAATTGCGCCCGACTATATTTAGCTCAATCACATTGAAGCAATTGTAGCTTCCTGGGCTATTTCTGGTCTTTTCTCCAGAGCTGTGCAAATAGGCGTTCAAGGACATTTGCTTGCGTTTTGAACTCCACGCCTTCGGAGACGTTCTGATAAGGCTGGTATTTTTAGGAAGGTATCTCGCACAGACATCAAGTGGTTTGGTAGGTGTCGGTTTTCGTGCATGATCTCCCAGCCAACCCCCCCCCCCCTCCGCCGACACAAACAGACCTATTAGGAGATCATTACGTGTTTCGGGAAAAGTGAGTGTCTCGTATCTCATTGCCCCCTGCAGATTGTATTGAAGAAATGAGACCGTGCTGACATGGGAGATGAGGGGGCAGCCGTTAGCTTCAGCCTGCTGTGATCTATGTCACTTGGTCAGAAGCCTGCCGTGCAAACCGCTACGTAAGATGCTCTCGCACAATCTCCCTCCAGTTTTTCCTTGGCGGGGGGGGGGTTCCCGACTTCTTTTGCAAATATTACACTGAAAACGGCCCATTCTTTACGAACCCTGAAATGTTCGGGGGGGGGACGTGGGCGTGAAATCAAATTTTAACAACCTTTTAAAATGCTTCTGATGGCTCTTCTTGTGCGCGCGAGCGAAGGGGACGAGGAGGCGCTGCCGACATTCACAGCTTTCTCCCCGGTTTTTTAAAACGAGGCTGCCTCTGGTCATTCGTGTCCGTTCTGGCCTCGCCATGCGGGCTGGTGAAGAAAGGAGGAGCGAGGCGGCGCTGGACTGGGAGCCTCTCTTCCTGGGTGCTGGAAGGGGTGCCCGGGCGAGCGTCCCCGGGGCGGAAGGCGACTGGGAGAGGGAGCCGGAGGACTCGCAGCAGCCCTAAGGCGTTGGTTGTTATGACTGGGCGAGAAGCGCGAGCTGGGAAGGGGCTGGCTGGAGGGCGCTGCCTCGGCGCCTCGCATTCCTTTGTTCTGCGGAGGGTGGGGGGCGGCAGGCAGCGCTCCAGCGAGGGGAAGACGGGGAGGGGGAGAGGAGAGCGCAAGCCCGGCTGGCTCGGGCAGGAGTAAATAAAGCAGGATAACAGTTGCTTTGTACTGACGGAGCGAGAGCAGAACAAGCTGGCCTGAGGGAGGGATGCGTCTCCAGTCACGTAGTGTGTGTACTCGCGCTGTTCAAGGCGGGGATGGGAGGCAGGGCGAGAGGGCGGGCGGAGAACTCCGCCCTGCCTCCCTCTCCCGGCTCCTTTTTGCCTTGGAAATGGAACTGAGTTAAGCCAGCCGAGAGACCGCGCTTTCCCTCCCCAGCCGGCCTAAGGGACCCTGCCCCTTTGTGCCTAGCCTTGCCGGAATGTCGCCCAGGCACTCAGCCGACTTGCTTGAAGTCCAATACATTTGGAAATCTCCACGTTGGAGAAGTCTGTGGAAATAATTTGGGTGAAGGGTGGGCTGGGCTAGGTCTTTGCATGTTCGATGAGGCGAAGCAGGGATTAATAAAGCCTGGGATATCCATTGCCTGGTCAGTGATGAAAATCTAGTACAATTGACAGTTTCCAAAATAGAATAAATCACCACCAATCTTGGTTATCTGTTTTGTTCTTTCCAGGTGCAGGATGTACAGACATGCTGGGATTTTTTTTTCTTTTGTTAAATCATGAGCTAATTGTTGCCATCCTAATATTATCTACAAGGAAAATAAGGTTTGCCAGCTAGTTTATTTTTGTTCAGAAGTAAATCAAGCTCCGATCCTATTTTGTTCATCAGTTTCTTCCACTTGCCAAAATTTGTGCGGAGTCACAAGTCCTATTTGCTGGATGTTGATGACGACACTCCAGGAAATTTGGATTAGCATCCATTCTGCTAATCAAATTTCCTGGATCTTATTATATGGATTTCTGGCAATTTTTTGACATTGAATTTCCCAGTATTGCCATGATCTGTTAGTGCTACTACAGTAAATATTGCATATTCCAGATATGGAGATATTTGTCTTTGATATGCTTTAGCTGATCCACTGATCTATGAAATTGAGAAAGTATCTTAACATGTACATTTGATTGTATGTGTGCAAGTCCCAATCTAGATAAAAGGTTAATTAAGCTTTTAGGACAAACTTTTTCAAAGTTTTGGAATTGTAAAAATATGAATTTCTCGGTGTCATAGTTAATATTTGTATATTAATTGTTCAAAGAATTGCTGTCTCCAGTTGTTCCTACCTGCCCTATTCGATCTGGCTGAGGGCATACTCTATGGGCACTGTTGGCTAGGGAATATCAGCTTGCAGGGCACCGAAGGAGAACCTTTTCTGCCATGGCACCTGCCCTTTGGAACATCATTCCCCAAGACTTGTTCTGGCCCTGTTAGTCTTTCATAAGGCCTGAAAACTTGACTTTGTGACCAGGCCTGCGGCTCTGGGCATGGGTTAGAGCCCATTTCTTGGTTATGTGGATGATTGGTTAGATTATGCAGAGCTACTATGTTTTCTATTTTTGTTTTTTTATATATAAATCCTATAAACAAAAATATGGTAGAATAAACTCATATAGGTTGTACTTCAAATATGTACAAAAACATGGAACTTCCACGGTTAGCAAACATATCATATAGGCTTCCTTCTCCTGGAGCAAGAAAGCTTTGGCTTATAATAAATGCTTCATGAGCTCTTACAAAAGCAGTGTAGTTCAGGAAAAAATGCCATGACCTTAAATAAAGGGAGCTTAGGGCCCAAATGTGCCATAAATACTTTGGGTGGAGGGGGAGCACATGAGCAGTTCTTTCCCACCTGCATAGACTTTGACAGATAAATGGCAGTACACATCTTAATCAGTGCTTCTTGAACATTTATGATCATAGGAATTCTTCATCATAATATTATTTTATTTTTCATTTCTTTTTTGTTCCCACTGAGATAATAGGTACAAAATTATAGTTCCCTCTTTGAAAATCTCTTGTATTGTGCTGCTTTCTTATGATGGTCTAGCTCTAGCTGATCAAAAACTATCTCCCACCAAAGTTGCTAAATTTTATTACATAATTTAGAATCAACCCAAAGGAATATCAGATGGAATTGGTCATCCTACTGTACCGTCACTTGACAAAATATGTATAGACAAATCTTAATAATTGACTTGTCTAGCACTATGGGTCATGTTTAGCAAATAGGTTATGCAGTTAAATATACTTCTTAGTCATAACTGACTGCACAATCCTCCATACATCTACGTGAAGTAAATCTCACTACTGCCTAAAATGGTTAGCAGATGACAATTGTAGTCCCACATATGGAGAGGAAAAAATAAATGCTATTATACTGCATTGAGTCAGCAAAATCAATTGGCTGACTTGCTGATTGACATAGTTTGTTTGGGACAATGTATAAAGTGTATGGTTGTGTAGCAACATAACATAAGATTAAATAGCAAATTGAACTAAAGGACTTTGAATTTGAAAGTCTAAAGTGAGAATAATGACACCGAAGTTGAATGTGAAGAATGTGCTGATGTATTTTTTAGAGAAATTAAAACAATTAGCCCATAGAAAATTTAATTAAAATAGTTCAACACCATATTTCATGATGTCAGATTTTAGGCATTAAAATAAATATAACTCCAAAACAAAACACAAACAGGGGAGATATATCATTAAAACAAAAATCTAGCAGTGCAAGTTATAAAAATAGCTGCATTACACTAGTATCACCCGTAGTAAAATAATTTCTTTCAAGTCAAATCATAATTTAAAATACTTATACAATTGATTTAGTGATATGCACGAACATCATGGTGTTTCTGAGGATTTGTTCAATACGTTTAAATATATTTAAGTTAATGAGGTTTACTCAGATTATTTGGTTTATTTTACATTTATGTTTTCTTCTACGATAATGAATTTCTGAAACAATTCATGAACAAGTTATAGTCCCCTTACGTACACTTCTATAACACTACACACACACACACACACACACACACACACACCTAGCTTTGATACTAGCTAGAAATCTGGTGTAGAACTTAATGGTAGAACATATGTTCCAATCACTCTTCTACAACCTGTTGCTTTTCAAATGCATAATATTGCAAATATAACTGCAATCAAAGTGGCTGTAATAATGGGAAGTATATCACAATACATTTGGAGGAATATTGAGAACACATTATGTTGGGGAAAGGCTTGTATCATTCTTTAGCATCTTTTTCTCTGAGCTGAAAAGTATACAGAGCTTTAGCTTCTTTTCCTTTATAGAACAAAGCTATTGTTTACTGTTGCTGAGAATCTCAAGACTAATTTTCCATTCCTAGCAATTCTATTAAAGAACTAATCAGAATATATCTGAACCCACTTCTCTGTTTCAGGGGCTCTACTGCTAGTCTGAAGTTCTCTGTCTTTTAAGAAATGAACTTATAATTACTATTGTTTCTCTGGTTCATAACATTCTATTATCCAGCTCAAAATTTCAGTATATTCCTAAACACTCACATTTCGTTATAGCATCTGATTGTCTATTGGTGAAATCTAATTGTAAATATTTATTTTCTTCAAGAGGAATTAGTAGTTATAACAATCAGGTGTAAATAAATAAGAAATATTATTTGCAAGCCTAAAACATTCTATTATATATTCTGCCCTGATATTTTTTTTACATAGCACATGCGTGTAAGAAAATTACCAGGCAATAATTAACAAAGGAAAAACTTCAATCCCAGGTTTAAGGGCAGCTTTCCATCCATTGCCACATAAGAACAATAGCAGTCTTCGATTATCAGAGAGTGACATTGTTGTTCATAGTGATAGTGAATTTCATAAGTTGACCAATTCATTTACAGCTTTCCCAATAGTTATTCTATCTTTTCAGTTTTAATTACCAAATATTTAACCATTTATTCTTCAAGGAACTGGTTTTCACAATTTTTATTTGTTCTTACAGTTTTCTATTGGAATTTATTTTTTGAAGCGATAGTTTTGAGTTCACTCTGTCCCTATGAGTAATGTGAGACTACTGTTGCTTCTTGCTGTTTATGTTGGCTGTGAAGAAAAACAGTGCTAGTAGTTAATGTACAATCTGTACAAGATATCAATCACTTTCAGTTGAAACAATCTTGAAACAAAACATATATATTTAGTTTGTTTCAAATTGGGCTAATTCTGCTAAAGATTGTGCAAATTTCATTTATGTAATGATATCCTTTTTCTGGATGGTACCTTGTTACATTACTTTCTTGATCTCTGGATATTATAACATCAGAGTGATGCAATATTCGGAACATAAAAATGCTTTGTTTTAGAATTATTACATATTGTTAAGCAATAGATGTGACTCATAAGCATAACAGATTCTTGCAGATGATCTTGCTAGGATATAAAACCTTTTATGTGAGACCAGCCCTGTGGGTTTATAGCAAAATTAAAAATGGTTTTCAATCAGTTTAAAACTTGAGGGTTCCTTGGTGCTCTCTGAGCTCGGTTGTTTTCTTGCAGACATTTCATTACCAAACTAGGTAACATCATCAGTATTAGAAAAATCAGAGAGATCTGTGTGTAGGCACACTTCCACCAAGGAACAACTATTCTTCCTGCACAAATGCCTATGACAGGATATACTACCTACCAATGTCTGATTCACATCTCCAATAAATTGTACAGAAAACTAGCACTGATAATGTTACCTAGTTTGGTAATGAAATGTCTACAAGAAAACAACTAAACTCAGAAAGTACCAAGGACCCTGTAATTCAATCCAGACTTACAAATATTATCTTCTATCAATTTAAATCTTGTTTGGCAGACAGATGCTATGTGCTAGCTCATGAAATTATATTTATTCAAATTCAGAATATCTAAAACACATACACATACAGTATTGCTTTTTATAAGCATTAATATAATATAGATTATTATTTCTGGAAATTTTAAGTAATAACCGTATAGATGATGTTAACTTTATCATTTTTTTCTCACTGATCTGTAATCAGACTTACTTTCCATATCTGGACAGGACTTTAATCGCAACCATGACAAAGAAAAACAAGTATGCCAAAATGTGACTCATACTGCTGGGACTAATAATGTGTAAACTTTTGTGTGATTTATGGTAGGATGTATGTCTCATCTATGCTAAAGTAACTTTTAAAACAGAAAGTGTATTGACTCTGACATGAATGCTTTTCATACAACTCAATCAGTTTCAGGTCTATTTAAAAGCATGCACCATTAGAAAAAGTTTTTCATTTACTGTAAATAATTATTTGCTTTTTCAAAGCTACAAGTGCTGTCTAAATTCATTGTTTCCCATAAATAGCAATCTGTATACAGTGTAGGGTAGCATGGCTTCCTGAAGTTTTGTTTTAACCGCTGTCTTTGGTAACTATTGTGCATTTTACTCTTATTATTCAGTATAGAAATATTGTTAAATATGAGTTTCCCACTTTATTGTTAACACAAAACTTCATTAATGTTGAGGAAATTAAAATTTTTGCTTAGAGACATTGCTGTTCTCACAAAAATTCATAGGGCTGATGTCTTGAAACTAGAAGATGCATTTTGTAGGTCATCTCAAATAGATCCAAATTAGACTTTGACTAGAAATAACATTGAATCAGCCAAATTTGCCACTTGCCTTATTCCATTTTATAGCTCAGATCAGTAGAGCTATATGATTGGGAAAAAAATGATGTGCATTTGTGTTACCAACAACCAAAATAGTCTTCAGGGGATTGCATTATTTTAAGTTGTTAAAAAGATATGCATTTTTTTTTTGCGAGCTAATGTTATAAGTTGCTTTTACGGAGACAGGTGGCTATATAGGTGTGATTAGTAAAATAAATAAAAAGTAGTAATAATAGAGCTTTTTGTCATAGGAAGTTCTCAAAAAAGAATCACCTTACAAGTATTTAAATTGAACAAAAAATAGATGCCTCAGTATTATTACAGGCTTGTCATAAACCATGTTTATGTGTTCAGTAAGGAAGACATTCAGCTTTGTATATAGCAACACTGAGAGCAATGTAATTGTCTGAGCTATGCCAGATCTTGGAAGGTAAGCAAGTTGGGCCGGTGTAGTAATTGGACTAAGAACTGCTTGGAAATTCCAAGGCCACCAGTTAGACTGACAATTTGGAAATGCATCCTGGAAAAATCAGGCAAACTGTTTTTGTAACAAGGCCAATAAAAAACTTCATAGTTGCAGTTACCAAAGATCAAGTTCAACTCAAGAATATCCTTGCCATTTAATTAAGAGCGATTATCATTCACCAACTTGTATATATCATTTATTAGTACTTCTATAAATCATTTACCAGTTGCTACTTTTATATAACCATAGAATGAAATGAAATTATGAGATATAGTTTTGTAATCATATGTATTGACAAATGCATTTAAATAAATCAAGTACTCACTGTTTGTGTAATGTAATAAAATGTATTCATCGATCAGATTCAGAACTCTTATTATCCTTTTGCTTATTCTTGGGACAGGGGAGGCAAACAGAAAAATGTTTATTATTGAACATTTTATAAAATTTTGTAAAGGAAATTTTATAAAATTCTATGTATAGTTAAATAATTATGAATATTGGAAAATAACAGAAAAACGGTAATATTTGTACATGTATAAAATAATATTATTTATTCTAACCCAAATTCCATAAATTATATAAAATTGCCTTTTAAGGCAATACCAAACTTTACATAGTGATGTATTTGTATTCCTTTTCTTTTTGTTTTTAAAGATTTGACATCTAATCCTTGTACATTCACTTTAAATTAATTATGTTGGAGTTTTCTAAATTAATGCATACCTACAATATGTAGATAGTTAGCACAAACATATATATTTCTACTTGGGAATTTTTTTTAAAAAGCTGAATAGAATCTGTTCCCATATATACAGAATTACAAAATAAGCTGAAGACTTCAATTGAAGAAGAAGAAAAAATCAAAGGTGAACTTAATATTAAAACTTAGTATTAATCAAGCATGCTACCATTCATACAACAGACTTTTTATTGTACTTACGTTATACAGTGGCTTAATTCCATGATGGAGGCTTATTCAACATTTCAGAGCAGATTGGAAAGGAATTAATGCCAGTGAGTTGAAGGACAAGATAAATGCTGCTTATGCCATAGGGTGGACCATTGAAATTACACTCTTTAGTCCAATCCCATTGCTAAACATAACTTTCAGTGAATTAGGTGGTGCATACTCCCAAAAAACCTGGTTGTTGAGCTGCAGCATTATAATTTGTGTTAGTTACTTTTGAGGAGAATCCTTAATAGCTAAGTAGTAGAATAAATTATAGCTATCTATTTGAGTAAAACAGAAATACTGTACTGCAAAATTGCATGATACCTCTTTTTTAAACACTGAAAACATTCTCCTTGTTTGCTTGTTAATGTAAATTTGTAGCAATATTTTTATTACAGACTTATTTATATTTATATGATTGTCCATCTCACAAAAACATGGCTCTTTATCTTATGATAAATAGTATGTATTTATGTACTTATTATAAAATTTATATAGCCACCCATCTCATCGAAAAGTGGCATACAATAGATAAAAACAAAAACATAAAAAGAGTAAATCTAAAAGTCAGTAATAAATACAAACCACAGTTAAGAAAAAAATTAAAAATCCCCCCATAACAGTTGAGTCATCTAGACAAGTCACCTTCAGAGCCCCAGAACTAATAACATAACCAGATCTTGAGGGTCTTTTGAAATATCAGAAGGAATTTCGGCCTCCCCTGCCTCCAGCAGCACTCTGCCGGCCAAAAACAGGCAGCATGGAGGCCTCCTGAGGCCCACACGCGGTTCATTTTCGGCCCCCTCATGGCCCATTTTCAGCCTCCCCTGCAGCACTCTGCCAGCCAAAAATGTGTGGTCCAAATTTGCGTCAGGAGGCAAGGGAGGCTGAAAACCAGCTGTGGAGGGCCCGCATGCAGCCCGTTTTAGCGAGCAGAGGCACCGCGGGCCAGTTGTTTGATATTTCCAGGCTGGCCCCACGGGCCGGATTTAAGCACGCCGCAGGCTGCATCCGGCCTGCTGGCCTTGAGTTTGCCACCCCTGCTCTACAGGACCCAATGAAAGTTCACACAGAACATAGGAGAGATAGGGTGTATAGGGGGAAGGGAAGGGAAAATTGTCCACTTCCCATCTATCTTTCCATCTTTTGTGAAGTCATGAAGTTGGGATTTCATTTCAGATTTATTTGAGATGAGATTGAGATGTG
This sequence comes from Natrix helvetica, assembly GCF_964273705.1. Taxonomy (NCBI): domain Eukaryota; kingdom Metazoa; phylum Chordata; class Lepidosauria; order Squamata; family Natricidae; genus Natrix; species Natrix helvetica. The sequence continues at coordinate 61,575,859 of NC_138552.1, forward strand.
TGTTTTCAACAGCAGATAATTGAAACAGTGGTAACTGGTAAAAGATGAGGTAAAACTCCACTCTGGCAGGTGCAGTATTACAAACTAAGCCTTATCCTTTTTGTACATGTGCCAATATGGTACACACATACAATAGAGGCAAGGCTAAAATCGCAATATTATACCTGTTCTCTTGCATTCTGATTCCCCTCTCCCGATGGATGCCTTATCAACATTGAGTGATAATAAGTTTAACATTTCAGGTTTATGTTGGGTTTCCAATCAGCAATCTTTTATTTATAAAGCAAGATATATAATTGCTTTGCTATCAAATAACTCACGGAAAGGGTAGGTCTGAAAGACATTAAAAATAAGAAGGCAAAAAACAGTTGTTTTGTTTGTTTAGGGGTGTTTTTTGTGCTAATTTATATACTTGCCTGTGGAGACAAGTATTTTGGTGTTTTACCTCTCTCTATACAAAATTTAATTTAACACAGCCATATAAATATGTCCAGGAAGACTCCTCCATAGGAATAAAAGCAAATGGCAATTTTCTTCTTAGAGGAGAAAGATGAGAGCACTATGGGAATTGTCCAGTGGGAGTATGTGATAGCCTACTATCTGAACTGAATAACTTGCAAGTTGTTGCCAAAGTATCTCAGTTGAGACAAGGTTTTCTTAAACTGTTTTACATCAAGCTGGCAAAAAAAGAATAGAAGAACTTAAATGTTAAATTCAGACGACCATAATTTCATTTTACAGATAATCAACTAATAGAACATAATACAACATATTCACAGCAGAAACCTATATAGAAATCAGACCCATTATGTTTAAAGTTGTTTACTCCCAAATAGGATTGCAACACGTTTTTAAAAAAAAATCAAACTCAAATTTAGATTTTGATTCAGAACCAATAACCAAAACAGTTGATAACATGATTGTTTTAGGTATTTGCTGTATTCATTGTCTATTAAAATAGATGGCTTGATCTAGAATGGTAGAAATTTAATTTAATTTTAAATGACATTGTGATTTACTTATAGCTCTGATATAAATCAAATATAAATCATTATAAATAATATTTATGCCTAGGAACAATTCTTGAAACTTACATTGTTTTTATAAGTTGATAACAATAAAAATGTGTTGTAAAAGCTGAATAATTATTAATTCAAGTGCAAAAGTAATATAATTAAATATATGCATACAACATTGTCCTTCAAGAGTAGAACTTGCTATTAAAAATACCAAGATTCGACAAGCTGAAACTTGTTATATTTAGAACTACTGAATATATGTAGTTTGCCCCATGACTGAGCATTCTGTATGCCTTGCACGATAATGACTAAAGGTTGTAAAGTTAATAGAAACATTCCAGGTATTTATCTGACAATGTTGGTCTTTTAACAGCCTGATTGTTGTTTTAGAATAATATCTATTCTAGTCTATAAATCTTTAACCATAAAGTAACAGAAAGCATCATTGTGTGCTTTAGAATCAAGCTAGACAAAGACAGCCAGGCAGTTTGATGATCAACTGCAGTTGTATCATTGCAAATTTACATTTTTTATATTTCATACTTTTGAACCACCCATCTCCCTCAGAGATTATATTATATCACAGTGGTAAATCATTGGTTTGACTAAAAATATGATGCCTCTGTTCATTTCACCAGTGAGGGTTAATGTAGTTAATGACCAAACCAGGTAAATACAGCTTTTAGTCTTTTTTCAAACTAATTGCATAGATGTAGTTGAATACTAGCAACTCTGTTGTTTCATGGGCTTACTTTTGTCCTTCTGCAAATGAATACCTGAGTTTCATGATTATGAGGCAAACTCCAGGTGTAGAGGATAAAAATAGTAAATTGCATAACATTCCTCTTCATTGCCTCTTAACCAAAGATAATTTACCTTGAAGTCCCTGTCAGGCTGAATAGGAGTCTTTCAGAAATTGTGTTTTTGAAGACAACAGAAGCCGTATCATTTTAAAGTATGGAATAGTTAAAAAGTTGGGATGAAGCGTTAGGAATTTATATAGTTTTCATGTTGCCCTTTTCAATATTAAACTAGTTATTGCTGATTATTACATTGCTAAAATGACTTACGCTGTAAACAATTTTAGTAGTTCATTGTCTTTAAAAAGATCTTTCAAGAGATGCAAGGTAGCATTTATAATTGGGTAGTAAAAAGCTGATTATTCTGGAAGGCATTTGGGGATTGACCATAGATTGATTGTAGCTACTTTTAAATTTGTTAGATAAGTTTTTAAATATAGACTTTATTCTTATTTCTATCTTACTATCTGAACTACTCACAGGGTCAATGAGGATTGAGGTAGTAGATAAATTGCATAAACAAATAAAGAACTGAAATTAACCATAGAAGAAATGATAGAATTTGAAATAAAATAATTGGTGGAATTACAGTTCACTAATTTATGTATATGTACACACACATATATTTTACTATTACATTATAAATAGCAATAATAAAAATTGACTTGATTTGCTATTACCAAGAGATGAAGTTCTAGCTGACATATACAGAGAAATTGAAAGAGATCCAAGGTTTGACTTTGATATCGTGCCATAGCAAATTATACAGTATGGACACTGTATAAAGCTAATGGACTCTTGCAGAGTTTTAGTAGATTTTTAAAATAGTAACTCTTTGTAAAGACACAATGTGAGAAAAAAAACCCACTTTAACTTTGTGGTTACTGTAAATATTGAATTTGTTACCAGAAGATTTATCTTATTTTAACCACAAGAATGCTTTTCATATTGTCAGAGGAAATGGTACTTTGTTTACCATTTCCTTCATTCAGTTCAATTTTATTTATTTACTGTCACAAAAAGGAACCTCAGGTTCTGAAGGATGTGGAATACATGTTTCTTTATTAGCATAATGGTGCTTATTAGATTGTGTTCATTCTAAATTAGTAACTTTTCCATACCTCCAGCGCCATGACATTGAACCATTATTTCATTTGGAATGGGATGAATAACATGCCATAGGAGCCATAGTAACACTGTTGTTAGAGTGCAGTATGCCAGGCTACTTCTGCTGCCTGCCCACTGCCTGCAATTTGGCAGTTCAAATCTCAGGAGGCTCAAGGTTGACTCAGCCTTCCATCCTTCTGAGGTGGGTAAAATGAGTATAAGCAGACTCTGTAAACCAGTTAGAGAGGGCCCTAAAGCACTGTAAAGTGGTATATAAGTGCTATTGCTATAATGAATGCTGAAATACAATAATAGGTGGTCCTTGGAAGTACCACCAGCTAGGCTGTTGTGTATAATGACTCACCATCTCTGTTGAAATAGCTATACTTGTTGCTAATTTTCCAATGAACTAAGTTGATGTTAACCTATAATGCTTTAAAAACATGAGATCAGGGTACTTCAAATAACTCTCCCATATCAAGAATAACCAATGAGGAAAAAGGCCTATTCTGTCATGGCCTCAATTCTGTGGAATAATGTACAGTATATATAGTACTAAAGATAAAGCAAGCACCAACCTTATTTTTGTGTAAGTGATGCTGAAAATATGTTTAAACCTTGGTGTAATTGATATTGCTTTATTAAGCAAGGATACTGGTGTTTGTGTTTTAAAATAGCTTCATTTTAGTGTTTTCTTTTGAATTATTTTTTAAAAATACATTAATATTTGGGGGTGCATAACCTGAAAAGCCATATAGAAAATAGTTAAAATAAATATTTAACAAATAGTACTAACTGCAATTGATTAATTTGGTCATTGTGAGAAAAGAGATTTATTGGCAGAAATAAATGAGAATTATGCATGATTCGTGCCAACATGTTCAGTACATTAGAAGTCCTGAAAAAAGGATTAAATTATTGCCTGCCTTTATATAGAGAATATCTTTTAGAATGATGGATTTACTATGATATATTATAGACTTTTGGAGACACTTGCAGTTCAGTAATAGTAAAAATGAATGAGAAAAGTAAAGTATTTTGGCTTGGATTAAAGAATATATTTCCAGTCTTTTTGATCACAGCTTAGGTTATCAACTGATTGGAATATTTTTAATATTAACAAATCTGACCTATGTTATGATAATTTCTGTCATTTAGACATGCTATTTTAAAAAAACTTTCAGTACAATACCTCAATCTTAGTTATTACATTTAGTTATTATTTTCGTTATACCAAGATTTTAAGAAATGCCTGAGTATCAGAAATTTCTAAAGCAAATATTTTAAAAATGTAAAATAACACTATAGTTGTTAGCAGAGCTGCGCTGTTGGCCCAACCTTTACAAATATAAAAGGCAGGTAATACCGAATTATGATCACTCACTTAACAACCGTTCAAAATTGCAACATAACCGGCCCCAAGTACTTATGACACAGTCCCGAGGTTACAAATGTTGCAGCACCATGGCAGTCACCATGGTACGAATGACTGCAGAGACACTGCAACATTCACCTTGCATATTTCCTTCTCCCCACTCCCCGCCACTGGCAGGCCTTTTGAAGATCTAGCGAGCTGTCTCCTCTTCAGCCTCTCTGTTTCTTCGCCTGCTCTCGGCAAGCAGTGAGAACAGAGGGAGAACAGTACAAGTGCGCCCTGCCTGGCTTATCTGACTCACTGACTCACCCATCTGCCACTTCTGGAGCAGCAGTCTCGGTGAGTCTTCTCCAAAGGCTTCCAGTCTTGGTGCGGAAAAGTGTTTGCATGCGGATGGGAAGCTTGGGGGCAGTGAAATTGCTTTGCTTCAAGCCTCCCGTTGATGTGCAAACACTTTTCATGCACAGATTGGAAGCTTCTAGTGTGACTTCAGACACCCATTCTCGTGGGACTTCAGATGTACATTCTCTGCAAAAGTGGATGGATGCCTGAAGTTGTGCAAGATCATGGTCCCCAGAAGCTTCCAGTCTCAGGGTGAGAAGTGTTTGAGCACAGATGAAGCACTAGGAGGTAGTGAAATCACGTCCCCTGCAAGTGAAGTCCCCTCCATCTCCAGGTGAAACGTCTTTCAGCTATATTGATCTTCTAGCAGAAAAAGTGTAACAGGAATTGGGTAATTTATAGCGATCATTTGTTAACCTGATTGAGAAAAGATTTAGCAATTACTAAAGAGAGAAGGGAAATCGTGATGTAAGCAAACATAACAGACATATGCCTGTATTTCCTAATTTCCTTGACTTTATAAAGCATTATTTATCACCCACTCCAGTCGGTTAGAATTAATTAGAAAGCAGCTACATCATTATTTATGTACTTCAAACATAAGTCAATGAATTATCAACAGTAAAATGTATATGTTTATTTTTTTCTGGAATAGTGTAAAATGGTATGTTTTATCATAGTTTATATGATAAATGTATATGACTGCTTTGTATGACTACTGCTGTTACTGAATAATACATTAAATGTATTGTGGCTACCATTATAGCTGCTGGCCATTTGCGAGGCCACAAAGGTCAGCTGAGCAATGGTCAGCCAGGGATGGCTAGGAGGGAAGTAGGGGTAGGCTATATTGGCATATGACGTCCTCACCTAACAGTGGCATGGTCCTCATCTAATGACTGCAACCAGACTACTGGAACTGCTGTAGCTCAGTGATGTATTCAGATATTTTGCCTAATGAGCGCTTTGCTTAGTGATGGCAATTCCAGACCTAATTACAGTTAAGCGAGAACCATGTGTATCTAAAAAAATATTAGTTTGACAGAAAACTCAGAAGTAAATGCTGTTTCTTGGCAAAAAGATCATAAACCGTGAGGGTGGGTGGGGTGGCCGTTGGAAATGTTTTAGAGGTGTGGCATTTTGGAAGCAGTAGAACACAGCTTCCAAAATCTGCAGGGTTCTAAAACTTGCGCCTCCTCTTTCTATTCATGTCAAACAGAAATGTTCCTGCAACTCTCCAGAATGGAGTGAGTTGCAGCCCCTGGACAGTTGCCCACTCTGCTTAACATATGTGTGTGTGTGTGTGTAAATATGTTTGGTTTTAATTCCTTCTGAGGAATGCAAGCAGTGTGTCTCCTTGGTATTAATGGTTTGTTGGATTTCTAAAAATTGTTCACACCATAAATATATTTATGGTTCTATCTACTATATATATTAAGACAAGTATATTCCATTTAGTTGTAAGAATAATGATTAAGCTAGTTTGCTAGGTAAATGCTGTTTGTGTTTATTAACGAGGTTTTAATGATGTCTTTCAATTGGTTTTTAAGCATGTAGTTATTAATAGCTGATCTGCACTCTATGTACATGATAGATAATGTAATATGTAAGGCACTTTCTGTAAATGGGGATGGGGAAGGGGAGGGGTTTTAGATTGTGGGTTTTAATGTTGTAAGCTTCTTGGAGTCACCATGTGTGAGTTGGACAGCCCTATACATTTGCCTAATGAGTACATGAATACAAAGCTCTAGTCAGCACATTGCCAGGTTATGTTAGGGATCACTTTACTAAAATAATTCTATTTTGTAAAATGAAAAAGATATAAAAATACCAAGAAAGGACTTCCTCAAGATTTTGTCACTGTGAGAAGCAAAAAGGACATGATCAGAAGGAAGATCCTCTCTGTAGTTGTTTCAATATAAGGGGGATCTGTGAGGTTAGGTGGGTGGGTATTAAAAAAGCCAAGGTGCTAGACCCAACTGTGTAGTCAAAGATATGCCCTTTATACATGCATTAAGCACACACAAAATAGCTCATAAAAACAACGCTGCCCTGAGAAGTCTTTCCTTTTTAAGCAGGCATTTAAGTTTTTAATGACTGGGCAGAATTTTTTTTAGCTACCGATATGTTATGTTGGTCTGAGGGTATTGCGGTTTTTACTGGGTTGTGTACTTATGCATTATAGTTAACCACTGAGTCAGTTTATGAGGGAGCATAAATATTGTGTAAATAAGGATAATTGCATAAAATAAATACAATTATTAAAAGTGTTGCAAATGCTTTTTTTTTTAAAAAAAAAGAGAGACTGAAAATTAGTAACTAAACAATTATTATTCTTTTGTATGCCACAGATTTTTAAAGAAACTTCTCAGATGGATCAGCTCAGAGGAACATTTCACCAAGATGCATGAGACTATGGAACAAACAGAATAATACTTATGGAATTAAAATCACTGTATATATCAAATTATTCTGGTTCAACAAGTCCTGAAAGATTACTTTATCATATTATTATTTACATATTTACTGAAACTTTCTTCTGATGCAGCTAAGAAAAATGCAGTCCATTAAAACAGAACAGGCATCTGCTGATACAAGTGGCAACATGGACAAAATTATGGCTCTTAATTCTACACTGACTGATGTATCAGATGACTTAGCTACTGGTGATGAAATGTTACTTGCAGAAGGAGCTGTTACGAAAAACAAGGCTTCAGCGTGCAGGAGAAAGCGGGAATTCATTCCAGATGAAAAGAAAGATGCGATGTACTGGGAAAAACGGCGTAAAAACAATGAAGCTGCCAAAAGGTCTAGGGAAAAACGGCGATTGAACGATCTTGTTTTAGAGAACAAGCTAATTGCACTGGGAGAAGAAAATGCCACTTTAAAAGCTGAGTTACTTTCACTGAAGTTAAAGTTTGGTTTAATAAGCTCTTCTGCATATGCCCAAGAGATTCAGAAGCTCAACAATTCAACTGTCGTTTATTTTCAAGAATACCAAAATTCCAAATCAAGCATTAACACTTTCATAGATGAACATGAGCCAACTATTGTAAGCAGCAGTTGTATATCTGTCATTAAGCACTCACCACAAAGCTCTTTGTCTGATGTATCTGAAGTGTCATCAATAGAGCACACTCAAGCAAGCCCCACACAAAACAATTGCAGAAATACTGATAATAAATTCCAACTCATAAAGCAAGAACCTATGGAATTAGAAAACTATACAAGAGATTCACGAGATGAAAGAGGGTCCTTTACAACTTCAATATATCCAGGCTTCATGGGAAGTCATTTTAATGGCTATTCACATTCCCCACCACTGTTGCAAGCAAACAGCTCCAGCAATTCTCCAAGGACTTCAGAAACTGATGAGGGTGTTGTGGGAAAGTCATCAGATGGAGAAGATGAGCAGCAGGTTCCTAAAGGTCCAATCCATTCTCCTGTTGAACTTAAAAATACTAATGCCATAGTTAAGGTTCCAGAGGTAAGCTCTTCTGCACTTCCTCATAAACTGAGAATCAAGGCAAAGGCCATGCAAATCAAAGTGGAAATGTTGGATAATGAATACGATGCCACCCAAAAACGACTGTCACCCATTGATATGTCATCTAAAAGACATTTTGAACTTGAAAAGAACAATGCACAAAATTTAGCACACAATACTCACACTCCTTTCTCAATTCAAGTGACTAATATCCAAGACTGGTCTCTGAAACCAGAACACTGGCACCATCAAAAAGAACTCACTGAAAAAACTCAGAGTGACTGCAAGACCACAGGGCTTGATGTTAAAGACAATTCCTACAAAGTCTCTGAGACAGAAAACTTGTACTTGAAGCAGGGCATAGCAAATTTGTCTGCAGAGGTTGCTTCCCTTAAGAGACTTATAACTACACAACACATCTCTGTTTCAGACTCTAGCTAAATGACTACTGAGTAATTATTATTTTAAAGGATGTCATTTGCAGTAGGTTGGTATGTTTTGTATTACGCTGAATTTTCACTGGACTTGGAATGTCATTTCACTGTAATGTTCACATAATGTCTGATGGATGATGTCTTTTAGTGCACAGGTGACTGGAGATGAGATTGTCAAGATCACTAGCCTCGTGTATGGTGAAGATGCCTGTGTACATGCTGTATATATAGTGAACATTATTTTTCTGTCATTCTGTTACTATAAAGTGTGGAAGTTGCCAGTTCCAATAAAAAATTGGTGACAAGCACAAACTGTAAACTGTCAAATCACTTTCAGTCAGGATTTTTATTTAAGTTCATCATAATCATGTCATGAGACATATCTCCATTTTCTTCCAATATTTTCATTATAGGGTATCGTTCTCCTCTCCATCACTTCTTATCCTTGTTTTGCATGCCAAGTTGCATGTCAAAAAAACCCCAATTGGTAATTAGATATTATGAGAATATCTAATGGACAAATCAGAAACGAAAATACTTGGGAAAGACAATATTTTTTCTGACTTATGCCGCTTGCATTTTTGACTAATATGATGCATTATTATTTACTTGATTATGGCTGTCAATCTAATAATACTTAAAAGCAAGATAAGCTGAGAAAAAACAATCACCAACAACAATTAGCACATGATATATATACAATTACAACTGGGGGCCCAGTCTCAATAATAAAATCAGGTTTTCAAGGCATTACAAATGGTAAGCAGGTTCAGGACAAGTCTGATGTCTTAGGATGGATGTCCTGAAAAAGAAAGCTTGCTAGATGACACTGCTAGTAGATGGTACCTGGAGCATGCACCTTCTTCCTGGTCCAACTGCACAGGTAGATACAACCAGAAAGAGAGAGTCCTGCTGTAACCTGAAAGCATACTGACAAACAATACAGAGGTGAAGCATCCCAGGCTCTAAAAGATGGGCACCTATAATTGCCTGCACTGCTTCATTTTGCACTACTCAGGGATGTCAAACAGGGTCTTTGAGGGTTAGATCAGCATTATGGTTTTCCATGGGCCAGCAGGGAGGAATGGGGGGTGAGACAGGATGGATGCCTCCTACAGCACCCTGCCAGCCAAAATGGTGCATGGGCCCCTTTTGACCTGAACGGTCTCCTGCAGCACTTTACTGGCCAAAAGGGGCACGGGTATTTGTGTCCTGTCCCCCTCTCCCGTGCCTTTTTTTGGCTCTCCGGCCTCCAGCACCACTCTGCCAGCCAAAATGGTGCATGGGCCTGTTTTTGGCCTGAATGGCCTCCTGCAGCACTTTACCGGCTAAAAGGGTCACGAGGGGTGTGCATGTTCCCCTGTGCCTTTTGGCCTCCAGCAGCACTTTGCCAGCCAAAAACATGTCGCATGAGGTCCCCGCGCCTGTTTTTGGCCAAAGACGGGCCACATGGAGGCCTCCAGCAGCACTCCTGTCGGCCAAAAACAGGCTACATGGAGTGCTGCAGGAGGCCAGGGAGGCCAAAAACGAGCAACACGGGGGGGGGGGGTCATATGTGGCCCATTTTGACTGGCAGAGGCACCATGGGCAGGTCCCTTGATATCCGGCCCTCAGGCCTTGAGTTTGACACTCTTGCACTAGCTGAACCTTCCAAATACTGTTCTTTGCCAGCCCCCTGTAGAGCACATTGCAGTAGGTCAAATGAAAGGTGATTAAGGCATGAGTGTCCATGAGCAGGTCATACTGGTCTGGGAATGGGGCAATTGGTGCACAACATGTAACTGTAAAGGTCCTACTCAAAGCTTCCACTCAATCTTCAAGAAGGAACTGGAAATCCAGGAGAATCCACAATTTGTGCAGCCTAATCAATAATTACACATGGAAGGCCCCTAGAACAATATGGTCCTAAAACCCATTAGGTCTTGCTAGGATTTAGCTGAAGATAGTTGTTCTACACTCAAGACCACCACAATCTTCAGACACCCAAGACAAGATTTCTACCATATCATGCAGGTGGTCTGGGCTGGAGATGGAAATCTGGGTATCATCCATCTACTCATGAAATCACAACCTAAACTGTCAGATGACCTCACCCAGTGGCTTAATGTAGATATTGAACAAGAGTGGATATAATTCTGGACCTTCCCCCATATCAATTTATATTTAATTAATATTAGAAAACATAAAAACTAAAAAGATATACATACAGATATGGGAAAACTACTGTATTTTTCTTTTTTCTCACAGGCTTGTGATACCTAGGAAACAGTCAAAAACCATACCAAATTAGTGTAACAGTATTGATTTGGATACTGTCAATTTGTGTTGATGTCTTAATCTCAACCTTTCCCCAGAGGATATGTTACAAATACAGCATGTTGCAAAACAGACAGTCAAAAACTTTACAGTAACAAAATAGATTAGACCATGTGTTCCATTGTGGCACTCACAAATGATGATGTACATGATAACATCACACTTCATATCTATGAGGTTCTCTGCCCCATGAAATGTATTCTATATTATTTCATTTAAGTAATAAAGGAAAACTAGGATATTGTAAAGGAAAGTCTCAAGCCCAATATAAATTGTATTTCCAATAGTCCTCTACACTATACTGACTACAAGCATTTTTTTGATCTGCCCAGAAAAAATTATAAAGTTAAGATGAAATGGCAGACAATATATTGGCATATCAGAAGGATGGCGAAGTATAACTTTACAAATTTGCTTTCTGATGAACTGGTATTCTGTAATGCTCATGCCCATCATGGCATTCATATTATGCCCAAGACCTCAGATTCTCCTTTGAAAAGGGTTGGAAAGTATTTTTCCTACACAAAGAAATTAAACATAAAATACTCTTATCATCTGTAAGTACCATGATGAAACTTCAATTTAGCAGAACTTGTACAATACACTTGGGTGCAACGTTGACAACCCTAGTTGTATTTACATCATTTTGCATCATTTGCATAATAACTTCAGTGTATGATATAGTTGAAACAATTGTGAATAATGAATGTCATTTTGTCCCATATGGTTTATTCAAAATTTCACAGAAAAAGCAAATTAATTTCTTTCAGAAACAATGTGGAATGGATATATTTTTGCAATCTCCAGTGGCTTTTAACAGCTTATTTAAATACTTTTAATATTGCAAATAACTTTTCATCTGCCACTCAGAGCTTGCATTTAAAGGTGTCCAATAAAGTTTTGCATTCAGGATTCCAGTAAAGCTTAGTTAACACATTAGCTTTCCTTTCAGGATATGTTTATTGATAAATTTGTTGTCTCCTTTGTACAATGATTGCCTTATGAACTACTGTTTGTTTTCTGGTCTGTTGTTAGCAAGTGTCAGTAAGAACTTAATTTCTATACAAAATGGATTGTAACTTTAAAGGCAATTTTTTCAATACAAAACCTAGAACACAATCATTTTACATTCATACGAAGATCTCTTTTGAGTCAAGGTTGATTCTGGTAAATTCATGGATATGTCTATGGCAACAAAATCGAAGTAATTTGTTGCTGTCTTCTCCCAGGACATTTTTTTTTAACTTCTCAATATAATCTAGAGACAGGCATTTCCTGATCCTCTTCCATTCAAGTACTACCTAGGTCTGACCCTGTTTAGTTTTTAATCATTCAAAGATGGCCAAATGCATATGTTCTGTTTTTAAGTGATCTGCAATTATTTATCCAATAGAGACCTTAATGCAGACAATCAATTTTAGTATACCCTACTGCAGGGATGGTTAACTTTTTTGGCACTGAGTGCCAAAACTGGAGTGCATGCCAGCTGCTCTCCCGGGTTTCGTCATGCGAAGACCAGCTGGCTGATGTGCATGCGCAATAGAACCTGGAAGAGCAGCATGCAATGGTGCACATACCCACAGAGAGGGCTCTGCGTGCCACCTCTAGCACATGTGTCATAGGTTCGCCATCACGGTCCTATCATAACTGCATGAATTTTCAAATAATTTTGATCTATTAGAGTAGATATAAAAAACTAAATTTCTAGCCGATCCTTTTTATTATATTAAAAGAATATGATTGTCAGTCAAGCATTCTATCTGATCCGTAAATTGTAATTAATTGACTACAAATACAAGTTCCACAGAACCCAGTCTCTGTGAGAATATACATTATAAAATGACTTGTATTCATTGTTAATCATGTATATAGGTGATCCTCAGGTTGCAGTGATAATTGGGACCAGAATTTTTGTCACTGAGTGATGTCACATTGCTTAGCAACAGCAATCCCAGCAGTCCTCGTTGCCATCATTAAGTAAGAATCGTGGGTCACTAAGTGAGGACTCAAGACTTTCTTCTGGGCACTTATTTTGCTTGTTGGATGTCAGCAAGGAATTAAAAGGAGGACCTAAACTGTTGCTGTGGGTGGTAGAACACACAGGCCTCTGCTGTGGCCCAATATGAAGCCCTAGATAGCCAGAGCTGCCCTGTATGCTGAGGCCCGTCACCCTAGCTAAGCTTCACTGTCCTCTTGTTCCCACTACTACTAAGGCATGCCTGGCCATGCCTAGCCCTTCTTTATAAGGCGTTCTTTATGAGGTCTCATATGAATCCAGGGGGCCAAAACAGCAGACATAAGGGGAGATAAGCAGGTCGGGGGGGGGGGGTGTTGAAGCACACACTATAGTTGTAAATGCTGGCAGGCTGCCAAGAACTGAATTTTGACCATAGAGGTATCCAGTGGCCCTAACTTTGAAGACCAGGCACAAATACCATTCGTTCAGTGCCATAAACTTCAAACACAGAATAAACATCCATTAAGGACTACCTGTAATCTGTATCTCATACCCAATGGAGCCTACGCTCAAGTTTTTATAAATTCTCTACAGAGTTGTACATTAAACTTTCAATTCTTTTTGTTGCGACTATGATGGTTACTGAACATTTTGGAACTTATTTTATCTTGGCAACTTTCCCATTCTTTTCCCTTCATTTCTACCAAGGTTTTTTTTAACCAAATATAATATTCTTATTGTTTGAAGATCTGTATATGAATAACCTTCACTAACAAGTAAATTGTTCTTTCTTTTTAAAAACCTTGCTCATTTCTGTGTTTCCAAAAATCACATTACAGCTCTTACTCAATTTACATTTGCTGGTGCAGAATAATTATTTTAAGTGCTGCATCATACATGCATGTTCACTATGAGGTAACTATTATATTGTGTAGTTTTCATCAGTGAATGAATGAATGAATATGTGATACCTATCATCTATCTCCTCACATTTCTTCAGACACAAGGAATTTAATCAAGGGAGATTTCTACCTTTCGCACAATGTAGCTGTCAAAAAATTTTGTATACCTACTTACCCTTTTCTATAAATGTTTGTAAAAAAACTAATAAAATTCTTTTTTTAAAAAGGAATTTAATCAAGTAAGCTTAATTAGCTCCACAGCACCAGATGAAATAAATAATCCAATGACATCTAATAATAAACCCATAAAAGAAAAACTGTAAAATCTGGAATTATGAAGTTTTATACAATATAAATTAAACCCAAGTTGTAAATATTCCGTACACCACACCAATTTGGGACTGAGAAGTACAGTGTTCAAATATTTATTTCTTGGAATTTAGGGATAAGACTTAAACCTTTCTGAAATTCAGGTTTAGTTAATAATGAACTAAATTGGCTTCCACCCTACTGATGTTCAACAACAGAGAAACAATAAGTGGAAAATAGCTACTATAATGATGCTATTATAAATTACATCATCCTAGTTGTGGATATTGTTACCCTGGATTAGTGAAAAATACTTTTGTATAGGAACTAATTCTACAGTATTTTGTGGTTAAAATATAGGTTGGAGCGGCTCTATTATTGATATTTAAATAAGGGTACAACGAAATGGGGCAGCATAGAGGAATTTGATGGGTGATTTTTAGATTTCACTATTTTTTAGTTCTTGATATGTTAGCAAAAGGCTGAAAGTGAGGTATTTTTTTCTGGCAAGCTCTGTAAACAACTGGGCATGCATTAGGTCTGAACTATTTAACTGTTACAAGCTTGATTACAAATAATTATACAGCCCTGTGCTCAAATCAATTCATTTTACACACGGTAAGCCTATTGTAAACCCAGTTGAAGGAAGGTTGCAATGAAAATAGAAGAGCACAAGTATGGATAAATTCTATTCTGCAAACCTCCAATAATGTGACTTATGGCCCGCGGGCCAGATGCATCATGCACTGTCCATGCCCACCCCCAGTTCAGCTAAAAAAAGTTGTGATACATCACGTGACGACGTGACAATGCAGGTTTTACACCCCTGGCTTAAAAGAAACAGCAGGATTTTGATAAGGGGCCTCGTTGAATGTTTTGCACAGCCCCGTTTAATATATATACATATTAGGGAGTCAAATTAGTTGGAACTGACTTCTCAAGATACATGCATAGGGCTGTTTGGACAATGGTAAATGTTCTGCTAAAGCAGAAGGCAATCACTCCACTGCATAGTTGGTTTTACTGTGCACTGGAAATATCCTGTCAAGGTTCATATGAAGTGATATGTATATAGGTTCTTCAAAAACATTACCAGGAATATCTTTTAAAGGCAGAACTGTAAATTAAAACATATGGGTCATTTGTGCTGAAATAGTATGGGGCTGCACTTAGCCCAATCTATAGCATTTTGTGCCTGGTCTGGTTCTCTCCTTCCATAAAAAGGGTAGTGTTCTATGTACAAATATAAAATGGAATTCACCACATTCTTCCCAGATACTTACATATCACTCTTCTTGATGCACAAATATTTTTTACAATGATTTTATTTAACTGAAGTTTAAAAAAAAATATTTGGAGTAATATCTAAACATATGTTGAATGTATGCCAATTCTTCGTTAGATTTGGAGCACTAAGTAAAAATAAGGCTTTTGTTATTGATATATTGTTTTCAAAATACTTTTTTACAGGTCATTGCACAACATAAGCTGAGGAACCACAAGATTATAACAAAACAATTTTTATTGCAAAAGTTGAACTAGCATGAATGTCCTGGTACAGAACATAATGTCCAAGTGTAAAAGAGACAAGGCCAAGCAATGAGAGTCTTTTTTGATGTATAATACCAAAAATGAATGAATCTTTGATTGCAAGAAAAAATGGTTCTTTCCAGCACAGGACTAATAAAAAGTGTGTGTGTTTCTGCATGTACGCAAGTAAGAACTCACAAATCTGAAACTTTATGTTTTATTCTACAATTTTTACAGATCTGAGAATTAAATGTAACACACAGGGTTATATGGCACACTATATTAATCAGAAAATAAATCCCACTTTTTAATGTGATTTATTTCCAAATGAATAAACATTAGAAGCATTGCATTTCCTATTTTTGGAAAACCACAATACATTTTGCCAAAAATGGCTTTGGGGAACATAACAAAGTCTATAAATAGTTGTGGTACATTGTGGAAGCTATGCCAGAAAAGGGTTACTATAGCTGGTAAATACTTGATTTGAAATTGGCTTATTTAAACATTCTAAGGCAGTGGTTCTCAACCTGTGGGTCGGGACCCCTTTGGGGGGGTCGATCGACCCTTTCACAGGGGTCGCCTAAGACCATTGGAAAACACATATTTTCTATGGTCTTAGGAACTGAGACACCAATTTTATGGTTGGGGATCACCACAACATGAGGAATTGTATTAAAGGGTGGTGGCATTGGGAAGGTTGAGAACCACTGTTCTAAGGCTTACAGACTTCAACTGGTAAAGAGATACATTACTCATTTTTTTCGGAAACATATTGATTCTCAGAAATTTTGAGACAAAGTGCTCCTGCAGTAGCTGTGATACACTTATTTATCAGACTTATTGCATTTGTTCAATTATTCCACTAGTTCCAACTCTTAATGATTTGATGCATATCAGAATTGTCTTTTCAGCAACTGTTACTTTGAATTTTTGAAAAATGATGCTTTTGTTTGTTTGTTTTCAATCGGTCTTTTTTTGACTGTTTTCAGATTTTTCCATGCATAAGGGTGTTCAGCAATGTCTATTTGCATTATATATTCAAAGTGTTAGTTTAAATGTCATTATTAGCCTTTCCAATAAGCAGTCTGGTTTCACCATTTAGCATTGAATTATACTTCTTGAGATCCAAGACACTCTCAGTAATTTTCTACAGTACCACTATTGGAAGAATTCAACCTTTCTAATGATCCTACTTTCGCAGCTCTAGTACAACTGTGAAAATCACCGCCCTGAAAAGACATACCTTTAGTGTAACTCCATCTCCATACTTTAGTATTGTGTGGTGTTGTTACATTTTTTTTCTCAATAATAAGTGCATCTCCATTTTATAGCTAGTCACAATCTACTACTACCCTGTTTCCCTGAAAATAAGCCCAATGAGCACATGCGCTAAAATAAGCCCTCCCTGAAAATATTGCAACACAGCAGCAGCCACGAGGTAACCACACCCGCTGCCTCCTGAACCTCAAAAATAATAAGACATCCCTGAAAATAAAGCTATCATACTTACTGTATCTTTGTCCAATATTTTCTTTTGATTTCTCCTTGTGTCTTGCTCAGCATTTGGTTAGAAAACTTTCTCTGTCTCTGTTACATATACAACTGAAACATTACTTCTGTGGTCAGATACTGTATGTAAGTCAAGAGATAGTTATTGCCCTAATGTTAGATAGAAATCTGATAAGTGTCTCAGGTAGCTGATTTTAAATGCCATGGCTTGACAGAAAATGGCAATTTGTTAATTATTACTGCATTTTCACCAGCATTTTCTATACAAGTGACAACATAACTTGATTATCCCGGGAGGAATGGGGCTTCAGCCTGTAGCAACAAAATGTCTTGATTAATGCATGGCTAAACAGAGGAAATTTAAAAAAAAGAATTTTAACCGGACTGTCACTGTATGGAATAGCAAATGCTGTAAATATACAAAAGTGACCCAAAATTATAACTCTTACTAATGCTACTAATGATTAAAAAGGTAGTCAGGCAGTGATTGTGATAAAAAATAATTTCATACAACATCTAAGGAAGAGAAATTCCATGAGTATTTTTTTAAAAAAAAACATGGCGGCTCCCCTGGTTGCCAGCTTAATTACTGCAGAAAAACACAGTTTATTTTACAGTATGTATCTAAATTGTGAATGCATATATGGCAGAATCATCAAAAACTATGACAACTGAATGCAAGAATTTGTTTGTTTTTTCAAATGTTCCCTGTGTGTGTGTGTGTGTGTGTGTGTGTGTGTGTGAGAGAGAGAGAGAGAGAGAGAGAGAGAGAGACAGACAGACAGACAGACAGACAGACAGACAGACAGACAGACACTCGGTATTTGTTCTAGCATTGCTTTCTCCAAACCAATTAGGATCCTGGGAATTGTAGTCCCAACACAGTAGATTGGGGAATGCTGATCTGGTATGTTTATTCTAGTTTAAGTTGATAAATAAATCTTGGAGAGTACTTGGGCAAGTTTGCCAGCTGTCATTCCTTACCCCCACCCCTCTTTCCAGTAATAAGAAACATGACATTGGATGCTGAAACACTCTGTTGTTTGCTTTATGCTTAGCACGTTTCTCCAACTTCCACTAGTGCAGTGGGAATTCTTCTGTTCTGGTGTTTGACTAATTCTGGCACTTAAAGGTTATGGGAACTAACATTATACTGAGGATAAATGACAAAAAAATGTAATGAAATCAAAAGAATTTCTCTCAGTATAGTAGATTAACTACAACATCAGGCTGAAAGTTAAGTAAACAAAAATTCATGGGAAAAACTACACAAGGGAATGGCTAGATATAGCTAGTCTATTCTCACAACATTTTTTGCAGCTCTCAAAACAGTATTTGGAGCAAATCCTATCAAATTGAAAACACAACCACTTGTAGCACTGTCAGAAAAGTAAGCGGGAAACAACATAAGATGGGGGAAAGAAAGAACTTTTGTATGACAGAATTAGTGAACAGTGAACTTTGCCAATCTCTTACTGGAGATAGTTGCCTCCATTTTGAATCATTGCTTTGATCAATTTACCACCATGTTAATAAATAATAAAGATTAATAGATTTTATACCCTTTGAGGCTCCACTTGAACAATTTTGAAAGAACCATAAAGAGACTGCTTGGCCATAACATCCTATCTCATGCATGAATTGAGAACATGACATAAACACAAAAAGATGTTGCCAAAGCATTTTTATACTCATAAGTATGACTTGGGAACTTTTTTTTTTGGTAGTTTTCAGCTAATTTGACCACAACAGTTAGTCACAAGCAGTTCTACCGCACAGTGGAAACAAGGCTTCACTAATTGTGATGGAGGGGCTATGAGAAAAGGTTCTTTAAATTGGCACTCACCAAGATTTTCATAATCAAGACCTTAGTTTTCAAACATTTTTTTATTCCATCTTGGCCCACTTATACAGAAAATGATAAATAGGTCTATTCACTAGGGTTGAGTTCCTTGTGGTTATTTTAACATTCTAATACAGATAGTACTTGACTTATGACTACAATTGAACCCAGAATTAGTCATAGCAGTTGTTAAATGGGTTACCACATGACTGCATACTCTTGGATGAAGTTGATTTTAGGTTCACCTTGACTTTAAGTAAAGATTTCAAATAAAAACTGCCTTAGTTATCCTGGGAGATAATATTGGTTGAAGAAGAGACAAAAGAAGTTAAACTCTGCTGATTTTTTAGACACTCAGCCATTTTCAATAACATTTATCCCAATCTAAAGTAGGGACACTCTTTATAAAGCCTTCCTATTTTTTTATATTATTTTAAGTAAATGCATTATTTACTAAACAATTCCCTTGGATAGTGTGTTGTTTTTTTAAAGTTTTATTTCAGAAATTATAATTTCTCTTGGGAAATGTGGATTTAATTTAATTTTACACATTTTAAACTTTCCGAATGAATTAATTTATAATTTGAAATAAGGAATTCCTGAATTCAGCTCTACTTTAATTAACTTAAGAGTTATTCTTTCATCGCACTGAAATTTTGGCAAGGAATCAGTTTTAATTTCTGAACTCAATGCTTCAGTATATAGAAAATACTAGGTCTTAGATAGTTTTGACCACTGTACCCAAGAAATACTTCTATTACGAGATTATCATGCTTTAGAAATACCTAGAAAATCCTGGAAAGATAATAAATTGAACTTCTCATAATATATCTTAACTTCGCTGAAATGATATTTTTTTAATTTGTAGAATTTAACCCTCTTGACTTCTTGTTGGCATTCAAGCATTTATTTTCAATGATTTGTCCTAATGTCTTTGCTGTCTCAAAATTCAATATTTGTTAGAAGTCTTGGAGGAATTCACTGGACTCCTAATCCAATAATTTATTTTCACTAGAAGATGAAATAGATACTATTTAGCTGATCTTAAGAATAACGAGATTGCATATCCTATTCTTGCAAACAATCGTCTGAATTGTCTACATTCCAACAATATTGCCATCCTATTGGCAGTCACTCATTTTCAACATTAGAAAGAATACTGCTTGTCATATATTTTCTTTGGCTACATTCCTAGCATTTGGAATGTATTCAGATTCACAAATAATGAATTCTTGTGCAATGAGAAACGGGGGAGGGGTAGGAATTTTTAGCTAAAAATTAGTATATGACATTTGAAAGATGAAATTATTCAATATATTATACTATTTGTTCACTTTGTCAACATTATAATTTTAAGAGAAGGATACAGAAGAGAATCTTCAAACAAACTGTCAAATTTCCTTGATCTGTTGCTTGTTTTACACATTTTTTTTATTTTTCTAAAATATATATACATTTCGTGCACACACTTCTGTTAATTCAGACCATACATTATGCTATATTTGCAATAGTGATGAATATCTGTAGCTCAGGTGTAGGATGAGGGGAAAGGTTTGTTCTCCAAGCTTGTGGGTTGGTAATGTTTCATTACCAGGTTATGTAACATCTTCGGTAGAGCTGAAGTTCTGCTGAAGATGTTACCTAGCCTGGTCACAAAATGTTCAGAAACCAATCCACAAGCTCAGAGAATAATCCTTCACCCTCATGCTATATTTGTACAACAATAAAGGATGAATTTTGTAATTATGTTTGGTTTGGTCCATTATGTTGTCACTATTATTTTTCTCCCCTAAATCAAAAATAATAAAAATATTTCAAATTAGGATCATTGTCATACTTGGCTATTTCCAAAGGGCAATGTTAGTTACACAAAAGTGTACTAATGCCCTATTTTCTCCTTCATGTACATACAATCACTGGAAAAGGCCACCAATGTAAAAGCAGTTCTCATCAACTCTGCCTTTGCTTTATTAGGTGAGACAGCATCTGCAGTGACATCAGGACACATAATGAGATCAATTACATCGACTCAAGTAACTTTCTATCAGATTATTGCAACACACTTTTCATGAGATATGAAGAAAATTCAGTTACTTCAAAACAGATCTCTTAGATTACCACAGGGTCAGTACAATCAAGTGACATCTCCAATAAATACATCTGGGCAAACAGCTTCAAGGGAATTCAATCTCACAGTGGGGCCCACATGAAGCATGACCTCTGTTGTAAACCATGCCTCAGTGATTTGGTGCCAGAATAAAGCATTTATCTTCTTGTAGGCATTTGCAGAATTTAGTTTGGGATTTAAATATCCAATTACACCAGGAATTGGAAATATCCAATTACACCAGGCTTTTAGATTTCTTTATATTTATTTTCTTCCTTTTTAATGTAACAAAACTTTGATTAAAGACAAAATAAAATAGCAAATATTTGCAGAATATCTATAAATCATAATAGCATAAATCTATACAACATAAATCTCTATAGCTTCCCACTTGGGAGTCCCCTCACTCCTACTGCTACTACTAGTACCCTTCTACTTATGACTGGTTGTTCGAAGTTACAATGGACTCACCCACACACACCTACTGGTATTACCTGGTTCCAAAGTTCTGAAAGGCAGTGACCTCCCAATCATATGACAATATATCAGATGTTTCTCAACCAGCCACATTTACTCCTATTTGCTATGTGCCATGGCCACATGATATAAACTTTTGCCAAAAACTGTATTTACTTCTAGTTTTCAGCAAAAATGGCCCATATCAAATAATGACTTTACTTTATGACTGAAGCATTTGCTTTACAATCACTGCAAAAAACATCCCCCCGTAAATATAGGTCCAGTCACATAGTGGCATCACAACTTATAAATGTAATGGCAGGCTCTATTATGGTTGTAAGTTAAGGACTACCTGTATTCATTTTTTATACCACTTTACATGTACAGGGTGAACAACCTATGCTTGGAGATGCATGTGCTGCAAGTAATTTGGTACATAAAACAGTTGAAAGTTGTCCATTTTGCCAGCTATCAATGGCAAGATACTAAGAAAACTGACAGCAACTAACAGTCTGCAGGAAGGGGGAAGAAGTATTATTTATAAGGGAATGTGAACATACATATATACGACTTCCAACTTGAACATCTCTGTGGCTTTCAGGATTGAAAATATTGTCCACTTTTGTCATCATCACTGAATTTGCAACCTCAATATATAGGGTGCACTTAATTTTAATTGCCATGTTTATTTCTGGGATAGTAAATAAGGCCAGCAACTTTAAATACAATTTATTACCTAACAGTTGGGTATAAGTGTCAGAAAATTATTGTCAAAATCTAAACAGGTTTTATTTCGCTTTACATAGAAAGTGTGTGCATAGGAACTTTCTGATTATGGAGAATTTAAAAGAGAAAATGTTCTAATCAACATGCGGAAGGACAATTTGAGGAAAAAAATGCTTTTGTTACTAAACAGTTTTTGTTACTAAACAAGTATTAAAACGGCAGAGTGCCAAAGCTGGAATGCCATGGTGCTGCTTATTTATGAATGATTGATTACAATTAGTGTCACAGCATTGTTTTTAAAAAAAGGAAGGGAGGAGGAAATGAAAATAAAAGAAACATTTAAAGAGATTGAAAATAGGATTGAGTGCTCTTCTAAAGGCAATAAAATATGCCTGAAAAAGAAACAAGCTGTACTAATTTTATGTGTATATTGGAACCCCAGGGGAGGTGGCAGAGCCTTTCGGAAGACCAAGAGAATGGTTGCAGATCTCATCTTGTTCCAGAGGATAGAAGCTACAGCAGAAAAAGTTCTTCTCCTGGACCCCACAGCCGGAGGTCCTTGACTGTGATGGGGTCAGCAACATGTCCCTTCTGCTGGCGCAGGTAGGGCACGCTAATCACTCAGGGTGAGATAGTTCCTCAGATAACCTTGACTTGTGTTCCTTGAGGACTATTTGTATTCCAAACATGAGATAACCATGGGCTTTAGTGCCTTGAGCACAGGGGCTCTCAATCTAGGAAAGGGTGCAACTGGTGTGCAACATGAAGTTGCATAAAGACTCTCCTAGTCACAATTGCCACCTCTTTGATCAGGAATCGCAAGTCCAGAAGAAGCCCTGAATTGTGCACCAGGTCTGTGTGGAGCAGTACAACCCCATTCAAAATCAGATGTTAAAGTCCAGATCTCAAATTCCACATATCCAAAGCCCCTTAGTTCTATCAGGGTTCAGCCAAAGCTAAACTGCAGAACAGAAATGCATTGAACTGTATTTCTTCTGAAATGTGGTTTACCCTGGCCCTGCCTGCCTTTTGAAAGACATTAAAAACTTGGTATTTTAATCCAGCATTGAGTTGGAAGTGATTATTTCCCTGGCACGTACTGTTTATTGATCATGCACACTGCCTTGAGTTATATGCCGCCAAGAGTGGGCTATATAAGCAAGTGATTAAATAGGACAGGCCATGCCTACCTGGGGTGCAGTATCTGTTTTGGTAAAATAGTTGTTTACATTTACACATTTTTGTTTATTTTAGGTATTTATCTGTTTTTAATCTGTATGGTGCTGAGTCCGATTCAAATGGGAGACTTTATAAATCTAAAGAAATGGGGTATACTTAAGTAAGCAACTGGCAACTGCTGTAGCTCCTTCCACATTGGATCATGTATGACATGCCTATAGTATCACAATGTCTATCTGTTGCATTATATGTAGTCCTTAACCTATAACCATACTGGAACCTGACCATTACAGTTGCAAAAGTGACAGTCATTAAGTAAAACAGCCTCAACAACAACTTCCTGATGTTAAATGAAAGTGCTAGACATTGAGCAGATGGTGCCTTAGGGATGGGAGAGGCCCTGAGAGGCCACATATCGTGACACTCCCGTGCTCAGCTTCACAACCCTTGGGGTCCTCACAATCTTTGGGTCTGTTTCATCACATTTGACTGGGGGAATATGTATTATTTCTTTATGGAATAAATGTACAATGTTTTAACTGGTTTGCAAAAGACTGCAGAAATGCAGATTAGAAGAATGCTATAAGAAGGTAGCAAGAATAAATGCAAAAACGACAGGACAACTTGCCTTAAGGCTTAAGCACACTTGAGAAGGTCCTTGGCAGAATTTTGATTGAAAAACCACAGTAAAATTTGGAAAATGAGGGGAAACTTCATGCTGACCTAGGGTACCCAGACAAGCTTTGCTTTTTAGCAAGCCTTTGAGAAATATATGCATACAGGAGATAACATTTACTGATTTAATCAAAGCATACCGTAAAGTCAATAGGCTTGTGTGATGGAATTTTTGCATATATACATATACACAAACACACAAACATATATGGAGCAATTCAGCAGTCTATATATATAGACTGTTAAATTGCTCCATTATGTTGTCTATATGTATATTTATGTTGTCTATATAATTGCTCCATTATGTTGTCTATATGTTGCTGTATATTATGCTGCCGAAATGTAAAGCATAGGTAAAGGTGTCCCCCCACTCCCCAGGCGTGCTAGTCATTTCTGGCTCTAGGGGGCTTATTTCCATTTCTAAGCCAAAGAGCCAGCATTGTCTGAAGACGTCTCCGTGTCATGTGGCTGACATGATTAAACACCAAAGGCCACTGAATGTAGTTACCTTCCCACCAAGGTGGTGGTCCTTATTTTTCTATTTGCATTTTTTACATGCTTTCAAGCTGCTAGGTTGGCAGAAGCGTTACAGGTGGTACGTAGGTATTTGAACCACTGAACTGCCGACCTTCTGATCGACAAACTCAGCGTCAAATATAAATATAAAGCATACAAAGCATATATTTCATGATAAAAAAATTCAGATCCCATTCGTGATTTTTGGCACCACTGAATGATTAATTAAAAAAATAAAAACCAGTGATAATCCTGAGGATTATTGATCTTAATTTATATCAGCACCACAGTCCCCTACAGAATCGAGGCACAAAACAGTAAAAGTCACACAAAAATGAAAGAAAATCCTTTTTTTTTTCGTTAGAGAATATTTTGTTCCTCCTTCTCCATCCGGAGAGGAACTTTCTAAGGCAATAAATAGGAAAAGTTGACTTGTAAGCCCCATAGGGCTTGGGCCATTCTTTAGCCCCCGCGGTAGGGCGAAGGGGGTAAACCCTGCCCGAGTGGCAACAAGAGGGTCTCTTTCCGGAGAATCGATCGAGCACAAAGTGCCCTTGCAGAGCTCCGGCTCCAACGACTCCCCCGAGTCACGTGCCGCTCCAGGCCCTTTGCCCGCTGGGCCCCGCTCCTCTGGCGGCCCGCGCGAAAAGTGGCCGTCACGTGACCGCACTGGAGACGGGCTGGGGGTGCCGCCGGCCTCGGTGTGCGTGCTCTTTAGACAGGCAACATGGCGGCTACCGCGGCAGCTAAGGTGCCTCTTAGGCTCTTTCACCATCCAGGGGGTTTAGCCGCCGTCGCCTGGTCGCCCGCCTCCTCCTCTTTCTCCCTGGGCCGCGTGAGACCGAGAAGCTGTTCTGGCCTGACCGCGGCCGTGAGAAAATACAGTTCCGAAGCTAAAGGACTGGAGGACGAACTGCGGGTTCGGTATTTGGACGACGAGCATAAAGGTAACGGCAGTAGCCGGCGTGGATGGAGCCGGGGTCTCTCTTTTTTTTTAACCTGTCACTCAACCCCTCAGAGAAAGCCATTTGTGTCCCCCTCCCCTTCCTCCCTCCCCCAGTTCTACCCAGCAGGTAAGGCTTGGGTGTCTCTTTTTGCTTGTCAGCAGCGGAGACTCGTCGATGGGACGCCCCCACATCCAATCATCTGTCCGAAATGATGAAGCTGCCTGACCCTTTAAATTCTCCCGTTGGTGGGGGCGGGTCGCTCGAGCTGCCATAATTATAAAGCGCATGCGTGGTTCTCGTGTTGTGTGAATGCTGCCTGTTACAGTCGCTGGTTCGGGAAATCCTTATGCTGGTTTAGGAGACCAGGGAGGATGGGTGCCTGGGGTTGTAAGGTCAGGATGTCTGATGTGCAGACGTTGAAAGTCCTGCGTTTTATTTGAAGGTGGCCTGTCATTTAGCTGTCGCTGATACACGTTCCTATTTCTAAAAAAAATACAGTCTATGTCAGTGTTTCTAAAACTTGGCAACACTGAGGTGTGCGGCCTTCAACTCCCAGAATTCTCTAGCTAGAGTGTTTTCTTGAGGAGTTCTGGGAGTTGAAGTTCACACATCTTAATGTTGCCAAGTTTGAGACCAACACTGGTCTATGTTCTTATTTGAATTCTTACGTTCTGGGTGTTTAAGAATGCAGAACCTCTTGGAAAATATGCACAGATAAATACTCGAATCATTTTGAAATCTTTAAGTTTATAAATATATCAAGAATGTCTGCACATATGCTAAAAGCACAATAAAGTGGCATTTTAAATCGAACTGATCGACTGCACCTACGCAGATATACTGATTATGTCTTCTGGAATGATGTACAGGTTATCCTTTGAATGTCATACCCTGAATTTTGCAATATATTCAGAGATCAATATAAATGATTACTTTAGATAAGTGAGAGGAGAAAAGTGTACTTTGAGAGGAAAAGCATTCAAAACCTATGCTTTGTGGGAAAATATATCTCTAATTTTATGCTTGTTTTAATTATCATTTCCTGTCTTTTTAATAAGCATATGGAAGATTGGGAGATGAAACACATCTATTCCAATTTATAGTGCATTATTTATAGTGAGTAGATAGTCTTATAGTACAGGTTGTCCTCAACTTACAAGAGTTCATTTAGTGATCATTCAAAGTTATAATACCTAGCACTGAAAAAGTGACTTATGACTGTTTTTCACACTTACAACCATTTCAGCATCCCCATGGTCAGTTGACCAAAATGCTGACTCTTCGCAACTGACTAATATTTATGATGGTTGCACTGTCCCAGGGTCATGTGATCATCTTTTGTAACCTGACAAGAAAAATCAATAGGAAAGCCAGATTCACTTAACAGCTGTTACTAACTTAACTACTGCAGGGATTCATTTGATGACTGTAGCAAAAAAGGTCATAAAATGGGGCAAAACTCACTTAACAAATAACAAATGTCTCACATAGCAACATACATTTTGAGCTCAATCGTCATAAGTCGAGGACTACTTGCATAGTGATTAGTCTTTAAGTATGTACTCTTTTAGAACTTGTATCTTGAGGACCCAAATTGTTGGGGGCAATATGCTGACTGTACACCTCTTAGAGAGGGCTGTAAAGCACTGTAAAGCTGTATATAAGGATAAATGCTATTGCTATTGCTATCTTATTATTTTATTTTATGTTATTTCTAATTTATTTTACCTTTTTACTTTAATAAGATATTTTATACAATTTTGTTACATAAAATGCTGTTTTGGTTAGAGACAATAATGTTCTGTTCTGAACAATTTCTTTAAGACAATCACTTTGGCTCATGTATGCCTATTATATTTCAACTCACATACATGATGGAGTTATATACAAAGTTAAAAACAAGACATAGTAGAAAAGCCCACCATAAACAACAAAACTTAAAAAAAAAATTGAAAGCAATAAAACCATAATCTGCATTGATCCCTTAATCCATTATATTATGATCTAGGCATATGAAAGGAAATAAAAATAAAGGTTTCATTTAGTCTGTTGCTTGACAGTTGTTATGCTGCAAATGTGATATTACCCCCAAAAGAAAAAATGAATCAATAATTTAGGTATAATGTAATAATAATAACAACAACAACAATAATAGAACAAACTTCTGGTTGCCCTTTTGGGCCTGTTTTTTTGCCCTCCCCAGGTTCCGGAGGCTTTCCTGAAACCTGGGAAGGTCGAAAATGCTCCCCACGCCCCCCCCAGAGGCTCCCTGGAAGCCGGAAATGGATCTTTTCTGAACTTCTGATTGGCCTGTTGGGGCTGTTTTTCTTCCTCCCCAGGCTCCAGAGGCTTTCCTGAAGCCTGGGAGGGTGAAAAACGGCCCAAAGGGCCAACCGGAAGTTCTGAAACTATCTGTTTCCGGCTTCTAGAGGGCCTCCAGGGGGCTGAGGGAGGTTGTTTACAACCTCCCCACCCTCTGGAGCCTGGGGAGGGGCCGTGCACGCATGTGTGACATGTGTGCACATGTGCAGATGGGCGGGGAGGATTGAATTGGTGTGGGCATGCATGTGCACGCAATAGTGTGCACACACACAATTTTGGCACACCATAAGAAAAAGGTTCGCTATCACTGGTATATAGAGTAGACCCTCAGGTCACGAATGCTTCTGACCACGACCAAATTGGGTGCTGACCAAAATTTTAGCAAATTTTTTGCATCTGGTTGTGAACAAATACTCGGGTAGCGATCAAACACAGCTGCAGCAATTTTCCCTGTCGCGGTGATTTCCTGTTCGGCACAATTTTTTTTATATGCGCATGCGCAATCAGTCTTGCTTCCGATCACGACCAAATCGGGTTGCAACCGAAGTCCTGTAACGGATTACGGTTGTGACTGGAGGTTCCACTGTAACTCTGTTGCTATTGCTAACTCTGTCCACAGCCAGGAGTTCGATCCTGACTGGCTCAAGGTTGACTCAGCTTTCCATCCTTCCGAAATTGTTAAAATGAGGATCCAGTTTATTGGTGGCAGTATGTTAGAATGGAATGGAATGGAATAGAATAGAATAGCAGAGTTGGAAGGAACCTTGGAGATCTTCTAGTCCAACTCCCTGCCTAGGCAGAAAACCCTACACCACTTCAGATAAATGGTTATCCAACATCTTCTTAAATACTTCCAGTGTTAGAACATTCACAACTTCTGGAGGCAAGTTGTTCCACTGATTAATTGTTCTGACTGTCAGGAAATTTCTCCTCACTTCTAAGTTGCTTCTCTCCTTGATTAGTTTCCACCCATTGCTTTTTGTCCTGGCCTCAGGTGCTTTGGCATACAAGTTTATTTTTCAGTGTTATCAACACTTGCTGCCTTTCTTTATTATAACTATTGTAATATACTGTATTTATTTTTAATACTCCAAATTATCAAGTATAGTTTTTCAAATAAGAAATATATTAAAATGTATTTATTAATATTAAGTATATTCACACTAGTTATTATATCACTTACATTTTCAGATAAATGCCCCGCAATAATTATTCATATAAATTCCTGCATTTTTCCCCAAAGAAGTCTTAAAAATGTAGCATTAAATGTTTTGGAATGCATAACTGATTTTTCTAATTATTTTTTGCCCTGCATACAGGAATTGTTGTACTTGGAATAAACAGAGCGCAGGCAAAAAATGCACTTAATAAAAATCTTATTAAAACGGTAAGTAAATGAAACTTTAATTACTTACTAATGTGAAAAACTGAAAATTAGTGTTGATAATGTCCACACCTTTTCTCTGTAGATATCAAAAGTTATGGACGCTTTGAAAACAGACAAAAAAGTACGGACAGTTATATTCCGAAGTGAAGTTCCTGGGGTATTTTGTGCTGGTATGCAAACTTAATTTTTATTATCCATCTGGAAAACCATAATTTATTAAACTCAGCAGAAGTAACTCAGAATCATTTATTTGGGAACTAAATATAGATAAGTTCTAGGTTTAAGTAATATTTGCTGTGCCCTTTTAAGAAAAAAGTTCCATAAAATGTAGTGAGATATATAGACTGGACAGCTTTCCTGACTTAGTGTGCATGTTTCTAAATATCTATATCTATGCAGGCAGTCCTCAGATTATGACCATTTGTTCAGCAATTACAAGTTACAAGAATGCTGAATGAGGAGGACTTAATATTCTTGGAATAACAGCCATTGCCATGTCCCTGCAGTCATGTGATCCATATGCTTGCACATGTCTTGTGATTACGACATCTCAGTGAGCCACAGTCACACAATCGCAATGTCCAGCATTCCATGACTGCTTCCTAAAAGCAAAGTCAATGGGAAAGCTGATTAATAATCATGTGAGGTCCTGACTTAATAACCCAATGCTTTATATAGCTTCTCATCTCACATTCGTGATTCTGGATGACTTACAGTTAAAAACATAAACATTTAAATTTGCTATTGTTTTTAAGGACAGCAAATATTACTTTCATAATTGTCATTGCTAAATGATGTAGTCATGTGATATCACGTTTTATGACAGAGATAAGAGTTCCCAGTCCCAATTGCAATGGTAACCCATGGACTGCCATTATGTGTTTTTGAACTGAGGTTTCTAAATATTCCTCAAAAGCAGCCCAATGTAAAACACCAATTAATTAGGGCCTGAGTGACTGAGCATAGAACCTCTTGTTGTAGGATTGGGTGCAACTGGAACACAACTGAAAGCTGCACAAAAAGACCCTTCTAGTCACAACAGTGACTTCTTCAAGGAACAGTTGTGATTCCAAAGCATACCTGGTCTGCCTGGGAAGTACAACGATGTAAAACTTAGAGATCAGTTACTCTGACGGACCATGAAAACCCACTATAGTATCTGAAATTAAGCATTGCCAAAAGGAAAAGTATGATGTTTTTTTTATTTGTTGCCTTGTCTAATATTAGAAATGTAGTGAATATTGTAGCTTTTTAAAATTTGTATTTATATGCCGCTTTAGCTGCAAAGTTTTTCAGAGCATCTTATGATCAACAAGAAGTAACACACTCAAACCAGTAATATTAAAGAAACCTAGACAACCTGTGACTCACTGGCTCACTATTTCAGAGATGATTCCTTACTTAAACAGAGAAACAGAATGACCATGGAGAGCAAAAATTCAGTGGGAGGAGAGGTGACTTTTGAATTTCTCTCAGCTTCCCCACTGAATTTCCTTGTAGGAAGCTGGCAATGAACATTGGAAATCTCCCTTCCCTTCCCTGCCCTCTGCTCCCCTCCTTTCCCCTGACTCACAAAGGTGGCCATGAAGCTGTTAGGGAAAGTTGAAAATGAAGATCACATGACTATAGCAGTGTGGCGACAGTACTGAAAAAATAGCAACCGGCAGCACTGAGGCGCCACAACTTTCCCAAATTTTCATTCCCTTGGGGAATAATGAATCCCACATTCTGGAAGTTATCCCATTTGACATATCTTGGTTACAGACACGAGTTTTAATAGTATATAGCAGCGATGGCGAACCTTTTTTGGCTCGCGTGCCATAAGTGGGGGCAGTGCAGGGGGCGTAGTGTGCGGGTGTGCTGTACCCATAATGCAATGTGCGAACCCCCAGTGTGCATGCGCGCACTACAGGCGCTCCCCTCCATTTTTTGCATGCTTTTTTTGCCCTCCCCAGGCTCCAGAGGCTTTATAGGAGCCTGGGGAGGGCAAAAACAGCCTTCCCCGCCTCCCTGGAAGCCCTTCGGAGGCTTCAGGGCCCTTCAGGACACTTCCCTGAAGCCTCCGGAGCAGTCAAAACGAACCTCTGAGCAAACCGGAAGTGACTTCCGGTTTGCTCGGAGGGTCGTTTTGAGCGCTCCGAAGGCTTGAGGGACCTTCAGGACGCTTCCCTGAAGCCTCCGGAGCAGTCAAAACGACCCTCCGAGCAAACTGGAAGTCCGTTCCTGAACTTCTGGTTTGCCTGTAAGGGCCGTTTTTTTGCGCTTTGGAGGCTTCAGGGAAGCTCATGAAGCCCCCGGAAGGGTTCTGGCGGGGTGGGGAAGCCTCTTTTCACCCTCCCCAGGCTCCTATAAAGGTTCTGGAGCCTGGGAAGGGTGAAAAATGGCTTTAAAAAAGGGTGAACTCAGCTGGCCAGCGTGCACATGCACGCTGGCCAGCTGACAGGGCAGCACCTCGCGTGCCCTGACAAATGGCTCTGCGTGCCACTTGTGGCACGTGTACCATAGGTTCGCCATCACTGGTATATAGATTCAATAAAGAGCTACAGAGGAGGGTTAATCACCTCTCTTACTAAGCATTTTACAGTGATAGTTTTATTCTGAAGAACGTTTTTTGAAGTAGAGGATCTAGTTGCAGCCAGTAAAATATTACTGTTTACTCCTCATATTGGAAATTAAAAAAAAACTCTGTGTTTAAATATCTACTGAGTTCATTCATTATTTTATGTTGCTACCATGGTATGACATTTTCTATGTCTTTTTCTTTAAAGTTGCAAAATGTAAAATTGAGCCTTATACTCAGATAATTCAGCTTTGTTCTAAAGTATAGTGCTGCAGAAATTGCATATTCATGCAGCTCACCATTATTAATTTTTATCCATTTTAACTAAATAGCAAATGTAAAGACAATACATATTTTATTTTATTTTATAGTAAGTGTAACTTGTGGCCAAGGCAGTAGTTTTGAAGAGACTCTTATTTCTGTTGCCATAATTTTAGCGGAGGTCTTTTGAGTTGTGTAGGCTGAGAATAACCAGAAAATGTTATAATGTTATTTTTTCTTCTGATGTCACTGAGTGTCAGTACTTTTCTCCATAGTGAGGGGAGGAGTATCCAGGATGGGTTGACCTTGTCCTCTCGTTGATTGGACTGAGTCAGATAAGCTCTTTGGGACACGCCCTGGCCACCACGTACTGCCCAGTTATCGACTCAGTCCCTCAACTGGACGGTTTGCCATCCTGGATCTCCTGTAAACCTGAAAAAATACTGAACTGAAATATGGAATTTGCTTCCCTGCCACAACGATCACAGCCTCCTCCAGACCCGACTAACTCTCTGGTGGGTTGAAAGGATTCCCACAAGCCCTCAAGGGGTGCACGCTGCCCAGGCCACTGAGTGAGACCAGGGTCACTCAGTGAGGACCTCTGCCAGGCAAGCCAGAAAGCTAAAGGCACGAGCCTTACCAAGGCAAACCTTGCCGCAGAGGCTCAACCGGCGCCGGAGCGCTCCGCCGCTCCCTTCAGGGGTCGAGCAGCGAACCGCGGCTTCTCCAAGCTCCACAGAGTACCTCCGCTGCTTCCATGTGGTCTGACTCAGCAGAGAGGCCACGAGCGAGAGCCCGGCTACAGCGGCCCCGGAAGGAGGCAGGAGGCAAGGAAAACCGGCGGCAAGGGCGCGCAGCAGCTCCTTGGAGCACAAGCCGCTTGGGAAACCCTTTTTAAAGGCAGCGCCCTTTGGTTTTGGGTACGCAGCGCCATTTTGAAGCCGGCAAGACTCAGGTAGCTGCATCTATGGCCAGCAGCCCCACCGGAGGGGCAGAGGAGCACCCATCCAGAGGCTGCCCAGAAGGGGTGTGTGTGCAAAGGCTAAAGCCAAGAAGAGGCACATTCCCCCCAGGGCAGAGTTAGAGGCTGAGGGTGGCCCCAAGCCTTCCAAACCCTCTTCAAAGTTTGAAAAGCGAAAACACAAGGCCTTGGAGCGGATCTGCAAAAGGCGGGCAGCCAAAAGACTATACCAGGCCCGGGAACAGAGGGGAAGACTCCAGGGATTTCCTCATCCAGCGGGGCCACAGAGGAGGACCCAGCTTTGCAAGCAAGGATCCCTATTGACACTTCAGGCCTTTGGGGCTCTGCTCAGGGGTGGCAATTACCCCCCCCCCCACCGCATCATTGGGGACAGCCCTGCCCATGGGACTACCACCTCTGGGGTTTCCCCCTGCACAGGTGGGCATGGGCACCAGCCAGCAACCCCCCATAGGGGTACCCAACTTTCAGGACTTGATGATGCGTGCCTTTCACCATTGCATGGCAGCGACATTCCAACAGCCACAGATGCAGCCACGGGTGGCATCCCCTCCTAGGGTCCCAGAAGGCCTGGAAACCCAAGAGGAGGACCCCCCACCCCAGCTCCCCGGCCTTATCCCAGGAGGACAGTGACCTGGAATGCGAGGAGGGCGAGATTAGAGAGGACAAACTGTCTGAAGACGAAGGCATGCCCCCTCCTAAGCCGACCTTTTCCGGGTTATTCCAGCCCTCCTTGTACAAGTCACTTCTCTTCAAGGCCAAGACAGCCGCCAAGTCGGCAACAGATCAGCAGAAGCAACGCCTCAATGCCAGGGCTTCTCAGCAGAGATCATCTTCGATGAGCAGGCCATCGAGGTCGACATGGTGCCAACTCCCAGGACCTTCCTTGACCTGGTCAAGCGTCAATGGACATCTCCCACAGCAGGACCCATGCCCACATACATGGACAAGACTTTCTTCAACATAGATCAGGACATGGCTCAGGTGCTGTCGCAACCCATCATCAATGCACCTGTCACGGCTCTGCATACGCCTACCAACATGCCTGGGGAACCAGAGGATGCTCTGAAACTGGAGGACAAGAAGGCGGACCTCACCCTGTAAAGGTGTCATCAAGCGGCCGTTTAGGCGGTGAAAGCAGCCACCACTGCCTCCTTCTTTAATCGGTCTTCTCTGCTGTGGCTACAGGAGCTGCAGCAACGAATCCCTATAACTGATGTCAGATCGCACCAGGACATCAACAAACTGGTGGCAACCATCCAATTTTCATCGGATGCCACCTTGGCCACAACCAGGTTTGCCTCCAGGGCGATTGCCTCATCCATAGCATCTCGTAGGCTGCTATGGCTGTGACAGTGGCAGGTGGATGTAGGTCACAAGTGATGCCTGGCATCGGCCCCCTTCACGGGCGACTCCCTCTTTGGAATGGCTCTTGATCCCTACCTGGTTGAGAACAAGGACAAGCGGAAGGTGCTTCTCATCGCTCCAAAGAAGGGCAACTTCAGGGTGGCTCCATACTCCAGATGTTCCTATTCCCGGGGACAAGACTTCGGGTCCTCCTTCTGAGGTCAGGATTCCTTCCGGGGGTCAGATGCGGGGTACCCAGGTTCCAGGCATTACCAGGGAGGATTCTCTGCCAGGCAGAGATACCCAGATAGACAGCTGAGAGGCAGGCAGCAGAAGCGGACCTTTCGAGGGGGCGGAGAAGGTGGTGGGGAGCACCCCTTCCGCAAAAACTAGATCTAGACCTAAGCCACCCCCCCATTGGGGGGGCGCTTGGCATACTTTGCCTACCGCTGGGACCTGTCCTCCGATAAGTGGGTACAGAACACCATTAGGTATGGTCTTTCACTCGAGTTCCTCTCCAGCCCCCCGAGCTTCTTCCGGATCTGCCCGATCTCAAATAACCCGACCCGGAGGTTGCTGATGCAGGAGGCCATCCAACACATTTTGGACATCAGGGCTATCCAACCAGTGCTCTAGAACAGCTGGGTCAGGGGTATTACTCTATTCTCTTTGTAATCCCTAAGGCCTCGGGTGGCTGGAGAGCGATTCTTGACTTGAAACCCCTGAACCGTTTCATTCGCTATAGGAGGTTTAAGATGTACTCACTGCATTTCATCTTGGAGGGGGTTAGGCAGGGAGATTTCCTCACCTCCATAGACTTCACAGAGGCCTACCTGCACATACCCATTGTTCAGGAACACCGCAAATATCTCAGGTTCTGCTACCTAGGGCACCACTTCCAGTACTGGGCCTTGCCTTTCGGGTTGTCTTCCGCCCCCCCAAGTTTTCACCAAGGTAATGGCTGCTCTGGCAGCGTACCTGAGGCAGTTACCGGTTTGAATTCAATGTTATTTAGATGACCTGTTGTTGCAGTCATCCTCCTTTAAGGGTGCCCTAGAGGATCTAGATATCATGATGACAGTTCTGAGAGACAATGGGTTTTGGTAAAAGCCACCTTCACCCTTCTAATAGCCTGACCCACTTAGGAGCCCGGATAGATACCAAGGCAGGCATGGTCTCTCTGTCACCAGAAAGACAGCTCTCCCTCAGGCAGCTA
This sequence comes from Natrix helvetica, assembly GCF_964273705.1. Lineage (NCBI taxonomy): Eukaryota > Metazoa > Chordata > Lepidosauria > Squamata > Natricidae > Natrix > Natrix helvetica. Next base: position 61,611,473 of record NC_138552.1, read on the forward strand.
GCCTCCCAGGTAGCCAGGGAGGGTAGGGTGTCCTTAGCCACTGTGACCAAACTGCTGGGCACCATGGTCTCCACCATTGGCATTGTCCCTTGGGCTCACCTTCACACCAGAGAGCTCCAATGGTTCCTTTTGCCTTTCCAGCAAAGGCGCATGAGCTGCTCCCAGACCAAAGTCCTTCTCCCAGCAGAAGTCTCCCACTCACTGATCTGGTGGATGTCCCTGGTGATAACCAAGGGCGAAGTCTTCAGAACACCAGACCGGGTGACGGTAACAATGGACGCCAACCTGCTCGGGTGGGGCGCCATCTGCAGGGTCAGATGGCGCAAGGACAATGGAGCCAGGCGGAATTTACTCACAACATAAACTGGTTGGAGCTCAGGGCGGTCCGCCTGACCCTGTTACAATTTCATTGCTCTGTCAGGGGCAGTCACATCTTAGTCCTCATGGACAACATCACCACCAAGGCTCACATAAACAGACAGGGGGGGGGGGCAAATTGAAGGCCCTCATGTGGGAGGCCAAAAGACTGGGGCAGTGGGCCGAAAGGAAACTTCTGTCATTGGCTGCGGAACATATAGCGGGGGTGGACAACATCAGAGCCGACTGGATCAACCGGGCCGATGTGGACAACTCGGAGTGGAGGCTGCAGCCAGCTATCTTCGAGGAGGTGGCAGGGCACTTCGGACGCCCGGAGGTCGATTTATTCATCACTCCCCTCAATGCCCAACTCCCGAGGTTCTTCTCCTGGTACCAGACACAGGGGGCGGAGGGGGTGGATGCTCCCTGATGCCCCTGGCCCTGGGGACTTCTCTATGCCTATCCCCTTTTGCCCCTGATTCCCAAGGTCATACCAAAAATCCTTCGAGAGGGGGCGGAGGTGGTGCTGATTGCTCCACACTGGCCCTGGAGGCCGTGGTTTGCCGATCTCCAATCTCTCTCGGTGGACAGGCCCTGGAGGATTCCTCAAGAGAGGATCTCCCTCAGACAAGGATTGCTGGAGCACCCGGACCCTCAGTGGCTCCAGTTGACCGCTTGGCGCTTGAGCAGAGCATCCTGAAGGAAGACCTCTTCTCCCCCAGGGTTATCCAGACCATCCAGGCCGCCCACAGACCCACCATGGAGCGCATTTATGGCGCTACATGGCGTGCCTTCTCTACATGATGCAACTCCCGGGGTCACGATTCAGTTTGGGCCACTGTTCCACAAGTTCTGGACTTTCTTCAGGTGGGCCTGGACAGAGGGTTAGCTCCCAATACAATTAGGAGACAGGTCTCGGCCATCTCATCGGTACTTCTGTGCGGCAGGGCCCAGACCTTGACTCACCATCCCATGGTCAAGCGATTCCTCAAGGGGGCATCCAACCTCAAACCGCCCACGGTACACAGGTACTCTTCCTGGGACTTGCACAAGGTATTGGACACTCTGACAGGCGCTCTGTTTGAACCATTAGAAACGGTTTCACTTAAGTTTTTGACTCTTAAGATGGCCTTTCTGGTGGCCATCACCTCCGCCAGGCAGATATCCAAACTGCAAGTGCTGTCCACCAGGGAGGATATCTGCATGTTCCACCGGGACAGAGTGGTGCTATGGTTGGACCCCTCCTTCATACCCAAGGTGTGCTCGCAGGAGCTGATATTGCCCAATTTCTGTCCAGACCCTTCTAACCCGTTAGAGAGGAAGTGGCACACTTTGGACGTAAGGAGGGCTCTGAGGATTTACTTCAGAAGAACCCGGCTGAACAGGAAAACCGAAGCCCTGTTTGTCTCCTTCCAGTCGGGGTCTCTGGGAAACAAGGTGACTTCCACCACCATAAGCAGGTGATTGCGAATCTGTATTGCTACTGCCTACCAAACACAGGGCCTGCAAACATCGAGCCCTATTACAGCACACTCCACGCGAAGCGCGGCCACTTCAACGGCCTGGGCCACGCAGGCTTCATTGACTGAGATCTGTAGGGCAGCCACGTGGTCTTGCCCCTCACCATTTGTGAGGAACTACAAGTTGGACTTCTTTGCCTCGGCAGAAGCATCATTCGATCGCAGTGTGTTACAGGCTGTTCACAGGGCGGGGGACACATATAGGTTTGGGCATATTCTCTTCATGTGTAACCCTCCCTAGGGACGTGTAGGCTTTGGTATGTCCCATCCTGGATACTCCTCCTCTCACTATGGAGAAAGGGCGTTGGTACTTACCTGATATGCCTCTTCTCATAGTGGGGGAGGAGTATCCAGCCCCTCCCTGACATGGTTATGTAGCAAAAGCGTTATGTTTGGTTGTTAAATTGTTATGTTGAAGGAATAAATCAATAAAGGTTTGAAACTAGAATAAAAGTCTGGAATGGATGGCACAACGAGTCGGATAGAGTTCTTCGCCGATAACTGGGCAGGACCTGGTGACCAGGGCATGTCCCAAAGAGCTTATCTAACTCAGTCCAATCAATGAGAGGACAAGGTTAACCCATCCTGGATACTCCTCCCCCACTATGAGAAGATGCGTATCAGGTAAGTATGAACACCCTTTTTGCCAGTTATTAAAATTTTCTGATACTTTTTGATTGCTAGATATCTAGATTAAGACTATAAAAACAGTATATACTCTATTGCTGTTAATTAGAGGCAGAAATCACATAACTATTTACAAAATTATTCTGAAATTGATTTATAAGAAAGCATGTGTGAATAATATGTGTGAGCTTGGCCTTTTCAGAGAATAATTTCTTTGGATTATGTAAACCTTTTAAGTGTTAATAGAGCTCTTAGATATGATCAGATAAGTGCAAACATTCAAACCTTCCATCCAACAATCTTCTAATTATAATCCTTCCATAATTACATTCCTCAGTTTCAGGTCCAACAAAAATAAATTTCAGCTAGTTAAATGAAGACTAATATAGCAATCATTGAACTAGATAAAATAAATGGAGTATTTTTCATTTCTTGATCTTGGGGAGCATATGAATTATATGTATTATGGTATCAGTAGGAAATAGCTAATTCTAATATCCAACTACAAATGCCTGATATAAATCTGGTATCTCTGAAAATGTATAAATGGCATATTATAATCTGACACAGATTTTGTTTCACTTGTTAATTTTTTAAAATCTTGGCAGAAATAAAAATTGGCTATTCCATCACTAATTTTTGTCATGGGCTTTTAATATACATGAGTGGGATAATTATATGAAATGTTTCAGTCACATTTAATTATGGATACATATGCATGTGAACTACAATTATAAAACTTTATATAGCCTTTACATAGAAAAGTTGTTTTAAATCTAAATTTAAATAACTGACTATAGACTTAGTAAATTTCTTCTCTTGTTACATTGACTGTATAGAGCAGTTAACATCTCTTAAATCAGGGGTCCTCAAACTTTTTAAACGGGGCCAATTCATGGACCATCAGACTGTGGGGGAGGGCAGACTAGCTGGTTGGTCATGTGACTGGGCGAGCGTGGCTAGGTGGTCATGTAACGGTGGGTATGGCTAGGTGGTCATGTGACTGGGTAGGCATGGCCAATTTAGCAGTCCATTAAACAATACACACAAATTAAACTTTAATTTGTTATTCTCCTGGGGGTGGAAAGCAGGTTAGTTAAGGGATGCGGCTGCCTTGGAGTGTGTGCACATCTCTCTCCCCCCTCCCTCTCCTCCCTCCCTCTCTCTGAAGGCTGGGGAGACCAAAAACAGGCCCATTTTTGGCCTCCTTGGCCTCCAGAACCACTCTGCCACTCAAAAACAGGCCCGTTTATGGCTTTCTGAGACCTCCACGCATCCCAATTTTGGCCTCCTTAGCCTCAAGAACCACTCTGCTGCCCCAAAACTGGCCCATTTTTGGCCTCCTGACGCCTCTGCGCATACTGTTTTTGACCTCCTGAGGCCTCTGTGCATACTGTTTTTGGCCTCCTGAGGCCTCTGTGCATCCCGTTTCTGGCTTTCTTGTCCTGCAGAAGGTGGTTGGAGCCGGTGGGTAGGTGGAGCGATGTGGGTGGGGCATCCTTGTGGTCCCTCGCAAGCCAGATTAATGGCTTGAGTATGCTGTATCTGGCCCCCGGGCCGTAGTTTGAGGACCCCTGTCTTAAATGCTCTAATGGAGTGCTTTGCTTCAGAAGAGAATTAAACATGACATTTGAAACAATTATTTTCTGGTGTTGGATAAAATGTATGATTTCTATAAATGATTTATTGGATTGTTTAAGAAGACATGTTACTTATTTTCATGTTACTTATTTTTTTTGTAAAAGTGTTCATTTTGTCATAGCATGCTTGTAACACTAAGACTTAGAGCTTGTTTTCAGAGTCATCACAAAAAAACAAATCCCTTTTTACATGAACCATTGTAGCCATCTGGAAATTAGCTTGGTTTGTTTTATTAACTTTCTCCTTTTTTTGCCCTTTATGAAATGAGGACTGGTTTATTTCCATGTTTTCTAAGAGATGTGCATATAAAAATGCAATGGAGTATGTTTTAAGTACTTTGTAAATTGTATACACATTTTTATTTTATATCCAAATGTTTGTAAAGAGAAGTGACAGAGTTTCCAGATCTTGTCAAGAAATAGATTTACATTTCCATGTAACTTTTTCTGAAAGTGACTGGATTATGCCACTTTGGTTTATTTCACTTATATTGCCTAGCTCCCAGCCTGCCTTGCCATTCATGAAAATGCTGATGTTCTTACATTTGACGGATAGTCAGGTTGGGGAAGATGGGTTGATTTGAACAGAAACCGTGAAGATATTTAAATAGACCATAAAATGTCATTTGCAGGTGCTGACCTTAAAGAAAGAGTTAAAATGCATGCTAGTGAAGTAAGCTCTTTTGTCTCAAAAGCAAGATCCACTATTAATGAAATGGGTAAGTACAACTCTCATTGAAATACTACTGATAGCCAATCAATCATGAATAGTAGTAGTAAATAAAGTTCCGTGATTAAAAAATGATCCTGTTTAAATTTTTCATAACTCTGTAATAAATTAAGACTAATTATCATTAACATGTCAAAGAGATGTATAATATAATTGTCACTAAAGAATATTAATTTTCTTATATTTTTCTCTATTGTTTAATACAGTATTACTGAATTGAGTGTAAATAAACCCTGTAAATGTATAGACATAATTTATTTCAGTGAATATCCTTCACAATTAAGTTAAACTTTCAAACAGTTTGAATAGGATCAAAACAGGGGGAAAAATCAAAATGTTTCCTAGAAAACTTTAATTGGAAACTTCAACTAATGTAATGTTAAAACAAATGTGTTCTAAACAGTTGGATTGAGAGAGAGAGAAGGAGTAGAGCCAAGGCATTTCTTTTTTCAATTGTATCAAAACATTGTATTTGTAAATAATTCAAAGAGCTTACAATTATTTCATAATTGTGTTTCAAGCTGTCACTTCTGTTTATTATTTTATGTGTTAAATTTATTTGCTGTCTATCTCGCCGTGGGTCTACTCTAGGAGGCTTACAACAATAAAAAGAAATAAAAATGAAAAGAATGTAAAAAGAACAGAAGTAAAATAATAGAACAGTAAAATAAACAATGACAAAGGAAACAATGAGAATATTACATCAATATGATAAGCAAAAAGATGGATGGGTAGAGAGCAGGGGAGGATGGAGTCTGCCATCAATCCATCTAGCAGCCACCTCTGTTCATGGATTTATCACTGAACATGCCAGTTGCTAAATATTCTTTTGTGAAGAGGGAAATTAAATTCATCAGGACTTCAGAAGGAGTATTTCCAAAAATTCGTTATTTTTTTTTTTGATAATGAAGTTAAGAATCCATTAATATTGTAGATATGCTTGAATATAATCTGTTGTTACCTAAGATTGGAATGACAGTATTTTAAGAATTTATTGTCTTTCAGTGATAACTTCCTGTTAGCGTTGAGTCAGTTAACTTGTATTGAAACAAGCAACTAAGTAAAACTTACATATTCACTGGTAGTACAGGTGTGTGAATGCTGGTGACAAACAATGAGTAGGGTTGTTATTTTCATGCCCTGCTTATGTGTTTTCCAGATCTCTATTAAATAACATAATTTTCATCTGATCTTCCTCATCTCATAGCTCCTACTTGAACAAAAGGTGGAGTCTTTAGCCAGGAGGACCTTGGCTGCTTGGAAATGGAGTGGCATATAAATTAAAATAATAAAGTAAATAACTTTCATATTTGTTAGTTTCATGGATAATATATCTATTTTGATTTGCATATTTAAATATCATGAATTGCTGTTTTGTCATAACTGCTCCTTATTGCAATTAATTCTGGTATCTTTATTTTTTTATTGCTGTTAATATCCCAACTATCTCTGTAATCAGACTTTAGTTTGTAGTTAATATTGAAAAGAAACAAAAACAATGTTATTATCCATAGAATCACCCTTAAGATGGACGGCACATACATTAATAAATAAATAGATATTAGAAATTTTGTAAAATTAATATTATTTTTGAAATATTGACAACTGGTTGATTTTTTTTAACCTTTGCCTTTTAGCTAATCTTCCAGTACCAACTATAGCTGCAATAGATGGCATTGCATTAGGTGGTGGCCTAGAATTGGCTCTAGCCTGTGATATAAGAGTGGCAGGTAAGATTTAGTCCTTTTTATTTTTTTAAATTAAAGCATTTTTCTAAACCTTGTTTAATTCAAGTGTAGGAAAATGATTTCTGAATGCTATTTTAATGCAATTTTGAACATCATAACTGTGATAATTATTATAGTACTTACATTAGTAAGATAATTAATATTATCTTTTAATTTTTGGATCCAGGGTAAATGTATTTAATCTAATATAATTTTTTTGTGATTTGTGTCATGAAAGGGTTGTTGTAATAAGTACAAGAGAGGATAAAGAAAAAGGAACAAGTTAATGAAGTGTTCATATTAAGACAATTTTTTCCACTATACAAGAGTAGGTGTAGGGTTTTTAGCATGTCACCTGCCCTGGAAACGCCTTCAAGCTTAGACTGTTGGATGGAGGTGGTTGCTAAAACTGGAATGGATCCCTCACCTCTTACTTGTCTCATTCAGATACAGAAAATTGCAACATTAATAAAACCAATGATGGAAAAAGATAATTAACCATTGTCTATTCATAGCTTTTAGTCATAAAACCAAACACTAAAGATAGTGTTCTGTAGCCTTGCTCTAAATGAGGAAGTTCCCAGGAAGAGAGGATAAATTAAAACTTCCTGTATCTGAATTGCTCCTTTTAGAAGCAGTTTTTAAATATATTAATAAATGTATACCTTCATTTTTTTCTTTGCATCAGCCATTCAGGTGGCTTCCGGCAATTAAAAAATAAAAATACAAACAATAACTTTAAAAGCAACAGCATTATATCCCAATTAAAATATTTAATCTTTGGACAGTCCAGTTTATTATTTTACAATTTGCCTAGTTCAGCTAGAGATCAGTGTATTGAAAAATACATAAATATGTAAAGAAGATTGGAATATGTTGTATGCAGAACAATTGTCATACAAAGAATTTTTCTGGTTATGAAAATATTAGAAAATCATGACACATACTGGCTTTTTACGGAGAACAGAAATGGATCTTTGCACATGGGCACTAAAAAGAGTTGAGTTCCTACATCCTGCATGAACTTTCTGAAAAATGAAAAGGTACAGAGCCTTTTGAGAGAAAGTTTTCCCCCCATTCAACCTAAGGCACGGTGGGATTTGTTTTTGGTTACATAGTAAACCATGGCTTAGTGCTGAATTGAAACACAGCCATTCTGTTCTTTTTAGTGTTTTCACTTTTATCAGAAACTGTTACAGTGAAGCTATAGTTTATTTTATTAAGTTCCTGTTATTTTATTAAAACAATTTGTAGGTTTTTCAAAAACCAACTTACTTTTTTTTTAGCTTCTTCTGCAAAAATGGGACTAGTTGAAACAAAATTAGCGATCATTCCTGGTGCAGGTATGGATTTTTTTTCATAATTATGTAACAGTTCTTTATGAATGTTATTGTTATGTTCCATCTCTTCTATGCTGTCCAAATGGTGGCCATTGTGAATGTCTTACCAATGATATCTAAAGTGAGTAGTCATGGAGATGGAAATCAAGCCAGGGTGGGCTGGTGAGGATATCTATCTACTCTTAAACTGTAGGACATTTTGCCTTCTAATACCATTGTACAAGCAACAAGCATGGCTATGCATGCTGCCCATTTTTACTTGTGAAGATTTTTAGCATTAGGGAACAACATAGAAATGAACTCCTTGGTATTTGGCTTGCTGCTTAGTTTTCTTCTGTACAGCAAAAATCCCCAAACTACCCAAAGGGGAAGGAGAAGTTGCACTTCTTTAATTTTCTCCCTTTCAATATGCAGGTAGTCCTTAATTTAAAACCCACAGTCGGGACTAGAATTTTCATTGCTAAGTAAAGCAGTTGCTAAGCGAGACTTGCCCGATTTGATGAGCTTTTTCAACACAGTTGCTAATTGAATCATTGCAATTAAGTGAATCACACAATCCTTAAGCAAATCCAGCTTCCCTCATTGACTTGTCAGAAGCCAGCTGGAAAGATTGCAAAAGCTGATCAAATGACCCCCAGAATGCTGCAACAGTTATAAATACATGCCAGTTGCCAAGTGCCTGAATTTTGATCATGTGACCATAGGCATGCTGCTATGGTTATGTCACTTTTTTCAATGCTGTTTGAATGGTTGCTAAAGAATTGGTTAAAAGTTGAGGACTACCTGTAGATATAGTTGCACTGGCCAGATGATCTTAGATTTGGCTGATAAAAATTGAAGATCCTATCTCCTTCAGAATGTAGGAGTTACAAGAAGGCAAAACAGACTTATTAGATATTGTTTTGTCTTACTTCATGAAGAAATTAGAAATACAAACTATTTCCTACTTTAGTGACTAAGGTGTGAAATGGGGGCATGAAGAGAAAAACTGTTTTATCAACCATGCATCATTTTTCTTTATGATAGGTGGCTAAATATTTTATTTTAATATTTACTATATTTGTTTATCATTCATCAAATTTCAAATATTTCAAAGCTTGATGAATATGAATCATAAATAGCTGGTTTGTATAACTATACAGGTAGTTCTTGCCTTATGATCACGATTGAGCCCAAAATTTATGTTGCTATGTAAAATATTTGTTAAGTGAGTTCTGCCCCATTTTACAATCTTTCTTGCTGCAGTTGTTAAGTGAATCATTGAAATTTTAATTTAATAACCTGATTGTTAAATTAATCTGGCTTCCTCATTGACTTTGCTTGTCAGAAGGTCCCAAAAGGGGATCACATGATCCTTGGACACTGCAATGGTCATAAATAGGAACTAGTTGTTCAAGAATCTGAATTTTGATCACATGACTACAGAGATGCTACAATGTTGTAAGTCTGAAAAACGATCTTAAGTCCCTTTTTTTCAGCACTGTTGTAACTTTGAACAGTCATTAAATGAACTGTTGTAAATTGAGGACTATCTGCAACCTAAAGCTAACAAAAGGAGGGGAGTTTGTACAAGAAACAAAAAGAGAAGACTGTTTTCACCAGAAGGTCTATCAGTAATTTTTTGTCAAAATGTTGGAGAAAGGTTGCCATTTTATTTTCTAGTAGATACCTTGTTTATGACATGTCCCTCAAGGGTGAACTGTGCAGGAATCCCCAACGATAATAGCAAGTTGCACAAGCTCCTTTATTACTACATGGTAACAATTCATGAAGGTGCAGAATGGCCATTGAATTACAAAACATAGCATGTGGTGATTTAGCACTGTATCTTTTTCGGACCTGTGAACTTAAGAGTATTGACGTGTTTCTTGAACGATACAAAGAGGCATTTACAAAATCAAAGCATTTTTAATAAGCAAACACTGAGTAATTATCATAAATCTGGTTCTGACTATTTGAGCTCATGATTAATCTGAAGTCTTGATGTTGTAATCAAATTATTTCTCATCACCCGTTTGTATGAAAACTCGACTTTATTTGCTTTTTATATTATTTGAAAATGTTTGGTTTTATGCTTACAAAAATAAATACTCTCAAGAGAAATGGTAATAATGTTATATTATAGAAAGCAGATGTTTGAACTACCAATCTTATTTCCAAATAATTAAACAATGTATTTCAAATGCTAATAGAAGGAGGTGTATATAAATGAAGAAGAATAGTGTGGCTTGCATGTGTTTCCTCCTTGCTATCCCCAAAACAGAATTTGATTGAGATGAATTTCATTGTAACTGGTTTAATAAGTAGTTCCTCAAATTACTTAGAGTTAGAATAACTTTACTGTCACTTTGAATGTACACTAATCGACATACATTTCTTGCATACAAAAACATCAGATAAATGTCCCATGATTTGGTTTTTTAAAACCTTCTTTGCATTATACAGCATGTCAAAATATTTTTCTAGATATTCTTCAGTTGTACTTGGAATAGGTAATATAAATATCAGGTGACTTTATTTTCCAGTCTTGCTCCTTAATCATAGTTTGGAATATTAGCTTATTTGTGTGAAATTTGATAAATATGAAAAACAGAATTTGTTTATATTATCCTTTCTTATACCCTGGCAAAACTGACAGAAACCCCTACCCTAAGCTTTGGTACAGATCAGTAGATTTAGATAAGGGGAGGAAGTGGGTGGTAAACACCAACAGATGATGTTTAGTGAACCTAAGCAATATTTGTGCATTCTTCATTTAGAAGCTTTTAATAAATGTATTGCTACAACTGAAAAACACAGCTATTGAATGAAAGTCTTCAAAATACAACATAAATCAACAACCCACACGCTTTTTTACAGCTGAGTTAGCATAATCGTGCATTTAAAACATAGGTTTTCTTTAGTCATAATAAAACCTGAAGCATGTATTCGGAAGAATAGATTTTTAGAGGTGATGATTATCCATTTTGCAGGTCAATTTCTGACAGCTCATATAACAGGAAAAAGTATCTACTTTTTTCTGCTGTTTTTTCTGCAGGCCATAGTGCATCACACTTTATGTTTTGTATTGTGGTATATTTTAATTTAAATATGTGGTTTTGTTGTTGCTATTGCTATTTTCGTTTATACTTAAGACACAAAATATAGTATTGTGTACTCCAGTAGTCCTTGACTTACGACCACAATGGAATCCGGAATGTTGATCATAAGTTGTTGCAGTCATAAGTTGAGGTGATAATCTTCCTTAACTTTTTATTCTGAACAATAACATAGTACTCCAAAGTAGCAGTGTTCTCAGCAAATCAGTATGGTAACACATGTACAGTGATGTTATTGCATAAATGCTAACTACCTGCTTTGGAGAGAGAGCATGGAGGATTGTTCTGAATTACAGAAAAACAATGTAAACACTTTACATTTGGTTTGAATGATGCAAGCTTAGGTTATTAGTTTTTAGCAAGCAAGCTTTCACAGAATATTCTGATTCTGAAATTGATCGCTTTAGCAATTCTATATATTATGGAAGTGATCTGAATTTGAAATACGCTGTTCTGGCATCAGGATGGTCCATTGTGTGGTTGACATGGTGGCTTGGGGGCCAGAACACTTCCAGAATACTTGTTAGTTCCAGAATTAGAATATTAAACCACAAAATGTTTGATACATGCCTAATTTCTTGTCTGGTAAATTATATGATGACTGCTGAAGGTTTAATGTCTTACAATAGTGTCCTAAAAATAGAAAATTCTACAAAGGAAATGGTATGACTTTGATTTTGAAGCCTAAACAGTTGCCTCTTTTTACTTCCCTTCAACTATATGAATAAAATTGCTGCTATAAATAGAAAGTGATGCATACACAAATGTTCACACTTTGCCTTAATAACTGGGACGTTATATTTAACTATAAGCCTTGTAAAATGAAAAAGGTAGCCCCTCCCCCCAGCTGTACAGGTGAAACTCGAAAAATTAGAATATCGTGCAAAAGTTAATTTATTTCAGTAATGCAATAAAAGGTGAAACTAATATATGAGATACTCATTACATGCAAAGTGAGATAGTTCAAGCTGTGATTTGTCATAATTGTGATGATTATGGCTTACAGCTCATGAAAACCCCAAATCCACAATCTCAGAAAATTAGAATATTACATGCAATCAATAAAACAAGGATTGTACATAGAACAATATCAGACCTCTGAAAAGTATAAGCATGCATATGTACTCTGTACTTGGTTTGGGCCCCTTTTGCAGCAATTACTGCCTGAATGTGGCATTTCATGGAAGCTATCAGCCTGTGGCACTGCTGAGGTGTTATGGAAGACCAGGATGCTTCAATAGCGGCCTTCAACTCTTCAGCGTTGTTCAGTCTCATGTCTCTCATCTTTCTCTTGGTAATGCCCCATAGATTCTCTATGGGGTTTGGGTCAGGCGAGCTTGCTGGCCAATTAAGCACAGTAATCCCATGGTCATTGAACCAGGTTTTGGTGCTTTTGGCAGTGTGGGCAGGTGCCAAGTCCTGCTGGAAAATGAAGTCAGCATCCCCATAAAGCTCATCTGCGAAAGGAAGCATGAAGTGCTCCAAAATCTCCTGGTAGACGGCTGCATTGACCCTGGACTTAATGAAGCACAGTGGACCAACACCAGCAGATGACATGGCTCCCCAAATCAACGCAGACTGTGGAAACTTCACACTAGACTTCAAGCATCTTGCAGTGTGTGCCTCTCCATTCTTCCTCCATACTCTGGGTCCTTGGTTTCCAAATGAGATGCAAAAGTTGCTCTCATCAGAAAAGAGAAGAGGACTTTGGACCACTGAGCAACAGACCAGGTCTGTTTTTCTTTAGCCCAGGTAAGACGCTTCTGACGTCGTTTGTTGTTCAGGAGTGGCTTGACAAGAGGAATACAACATTTGAAGCCCATGTCCAGGATCCGTCTGTGTGTGGTGGCTATTGATGCACTGACTCCAGCCTCAGTCCACTCCTTGTGAAAGTCCCCAACACTTTTGAATGGCCTTTTCCTGACAATCCTCTCCAGGCTGTGGTCATCCCTGCTGCTTGTGCACCTTTTTCTTCCACACTTTCCCCTTCCACATAACTTTCTATTAATGTGCTTTGATACAGCACTTTGGGAACATCCAACGTCTTTTGCAATTACCTTTTGAGGCTTTCCCTCCTTATGGAGGGTGTCAATGATGGTTTTCTGCACATCTGTCAGGTCAGCAGTCTTTCCCATGATTGCGATTCCTACTGAACCAGACTGAGAGACCATTTAAAGGCTCAGGAACCCTTTGCAGGTGTTATGGCTTAATTAGCTGATTAGAGTGGGACACTTTGAGCCTATAATATTGCACCTTTTCACAATATTCTAATTTTCTGAGATTGTGGATTTGGGGATTTTGGGGTTTTCATGAGCTGTAAGCCGTAATCATCACAATTATGATAAATCACGGCTTGAAGTATCTTGCTTTGCATGTAATGAGTCTATCTCATATATTAGTTTCAACTTTTAAGTTGCATTACTGAAATAAATGAACTTTGCACAATATTCTAATTTTTCAAGTTTCACCTGTACTTCAGATAATAATGAGAAAACTGGGACAAGCACATACATTCACTTGAAATCCCTGAGAGCTGTCTCAAATTTTGTTGGGCTAGAAAACATACGAATGTGAGATGTATTCCTATTTACATGAGAAGCAATAATGAGGTTGGAATTAATGATGAAACCTTAATTAATCTATACATGGATGAAAAAGTAGATTTATGAACCTGTATACTGGTATATCTGGGATCTATATCGAGACTCTAAAACTATGAAAGCTGAAGCTCTTATAAAGATTTGGAAGTACTGAATTTAATTATTTATTTCACATGCAATCAGAGTCAAGATCTTAGAAGAAAAGGAAGACTTTCATTATAAATTCATTACATACAGTATCTGCTAACTTAAAATACATAAATGATTTATTTGAAATACATTTTAAAAAATTAATTTGCTTTTGGATTTGCAGATCAGCTGACCTCTGTTAATTTTACATAAAAGAATGTATTTAGGAAGTCTTTTCATTGCTAGCTGATTCTTGCTGTGGAAATAAAAGAAAGTAGGAAGTAAAAGTAAAATAATGATTTAACCAGCTCTTCCTTCGCAAATACTAAATTTAAAGAGGAAAAATGATTTGGCATGTCTGTCATGTCTGTTGACAGGAAACAAGAAACTTAATTATTTTTAAAGCCAGCAATGTACTGTCTTTCTTCTGGGAGAAAATATTTTAAAATGTACACATTCTGTGAAATTCTCTGATGTGGAGTTCTTACAGCTTTTGCATTTATCTGCTTTGTAACAAACTTGATTTTTTTTTCTTTTCCTTTACTTCAACAGTTGTTGCTCTTGTATGAATACAGAAGCTTTCTTTTCTACATTTTTATTTCCTGAGTCAGAGAGGTGAGGAGCTTTAAGCCAGAGCCTACCATAGATTTATAATAAAGAGCTTTTTTGGCCATTTTTAATATTAGTAGAGTGAGATTTGTTTTCTCTTTATTATATTTACTTTCTTTTAGTTTAGATCCGTAATCATTATTTAAATCCTTCTTCTTTATGTATCTATTACTTTTTAAGCTTCCGCAGAACAAGATGTCTGCCATGTTGGGAAATTGGTTTTAAGAAATATTTTGCCTACACTAAGACAAGAGCCTAAAGTTATCAGCTAGAATCTAGTTGGGCTCAGATTAAAAAAGAGGGTGGGTAAGTGGGGAAATTTTATTGCCACATCTTAAATTGCAGGAAATATTCTACCAGGTGAACTACTTTTCTTGAGACCTAGAAGTTGGACAAGCCTGTATAGTATAAGGGTAATTATTGTGCTTAATAGCAATACTAAAACTAATGTACAATACAAGATTTGTGACACTGAATGATATTTTATTTTCTTATTGGAAAAGATTGATTAATAACACTATTGCTCTGATTGACTTTTATGGCCTCAAGAATAACTTTTTGAAATATTACAAAGATGTTTTCCTAAACCTTATTCCATTCTGTTAACTCACAGTGATTTTAATTTAATTCAGGATTCTCAGCTACATCGAAATCCTCCAAAAGATCCTCTTACCTATTCCCACAGTTTGAAAGTATTACAGGCATACACACTGAAATTTAAGCAGTTTGGTGTGTTTGAAATATAAAAGTAAATGCACATCAAAACATTTTTAACAAGATTTTGTTTTTAAAAAATATCCTGCTGTGAGCGAATCATTTTTATGTACTACTTAATAGGATTCATTTCAATTGCAGGCCATGTTTCAGTGACACTCATTCTGAAATTTAAATAAAACTATAAATCGACCATTTTCAGATGTTATCTGAATATTTCTGTTATAGATCTTTCTTAGAACATAAAACAAATGAAAATGGTTTCTTTTTCCTACAAAGATGTTAGTACTTTGGGATGTTTTTATATAAATAAAAAAGCAAAAAGAGACATTTTAATCTTAGACAGCTGGAATATATGGTTAAAGACTCACATTTTGCTTATGCTAGAAATCCCAGATAAATCATATGAAAAATTTATAGTACCTAAATTGGCTACTACATTGAGAACAATTTTTTGAAATGCATTAATTCATTTTTTTAGGAATTAGGTGAGAAAACAAGACTTTTTTTTTGTTCTTTTGAATCATATGTAATAGATTATTTTATTTGAATATCATGGTATTTGTGCAGTGCTGACTATAGGTTATTGGCACTATAATATTTAGATAACCTAGACCAGTGGTTCTCAACCTGTGGCTCGGGACCCCTTTGGGGGGTCGAATGACCCTTTCACAGGGGTTGCCTAAGACCATCGGAAAACATATTTTCGATGATCTTAGGAACCGAGACACCAATTTTATGGTTGGGGGGTCACCACAACATGAGGAACTGTATTGAAGGGTCGTGGCATTGGGAAGGTTGAGAACCACTGACCTAGACCATTAAAGATGAAAAAGAAGGTACTATATCTGTGTTAATTATGATTTAAAATGTCAGCATTAATAAGCTTAATTTAGCTTTTACATCCAAAGCTGAGTATAAAAGGCAGTTGCACATTATATCAAAATAGTTTTATACAGTAAATGTTTTGTTATTAAGCTGATTACTTAATACTAAGGTCTCCACTGTAATATTATTTACTATTGATGCATATTGAAGAAAAAAAGAAATAGACAAAACCAAATAGGTGCAAAGAAAAAAAAAACCAAGGCTATTTGGTTTCTGACTTTCCCATTTTTGTGTTTCTGCTAATTTATAATATTCATAAATATTTAGATTCACAGAGAGGCCAAACTGTAAATGTTTATATTTGCCACGCTGTGTGATATCTTGTAATTATTCTTGCTTACATTTAGTTAAAATTCTGTTGTGAATATATGTTGTTTATTTTGCCAGTGCTGCATATTTTACAAATTTAAGTTCCCAATCAAATATTGTTGGGATTATATCTTCTTCCAGTGTAGGGCAAAATTTATTCTCACTGCCATAATCATGTATTTCAGTAATTTATGATGTTTCTTGTTGATATCAAGGCAGTATCGACTGCTAGTTTACAGTTTTCCTGGCAAGAATTTCAGAACTGATTTGCCATTTCATTTTTTTCTAGGATTTAAAGGGAGTGACCAGCCCAAAATCATTCAGCTGGCTTTATGCCTAAAATGGGACTAGAAGAGCGATCCCCAACCATTCCATCTTTGTGGATTGGAAGGGTTGGGGAAGGCAATGGTTTATGCGTGAGTGGCGGGTGAGAGTGCACAAGTATACAAGTATATAACCCCACAAGCAGCCCAGATTAAAACAATCAAATCATAACAAATAAAACCAAAATCAAACACTTAACCACACAAACCTGAGTCCCAAATCAGTTCTGAAGTATCTCCGGGTTGGGGTGTGGGTGTGTTTGTTATTCTAGAGGCACAACAGAAATGTTTCCTCAGTTTCACAAGATGATAACATTTAATAGAAGGGACCTGTAGTGTTGTTATTGTTTTTATTTATTAAATTTTTATGCTCCCCATCTCTTCTATCAGGTGACTCAGTTCCCATTCTGTTATCACAAACTGGGCAAGTAGAAATAATTAAGTTAGGCAGACTTTCAAACAAATTCATCAATGAATGCACCATCACAGCTTTGCCAAAGTTCATTGGCAAGCTTGACTAGCACCGTCTACATAGAGTAGCCCAGTCTGAAACCCAACTGAAACATGTCCAGGTAATCCATTTCCTCCAAGATCCTCTGTAATTGTTGCCCGACCACTTGGTCTACAACCTTTACTATAAAGTGGTATTTGGAGCCTGGAAAATAATTGTCTAAACTAACGTAATAGCCAATGATGTACTCCTGAGAAGAGGACATGCCATTGTCTCCTTCAGGTAGCAGAACCATTCCCTCAAAGAAGCAGAAATCACTGGATGGACCCATCCCTTGATTTCGCCCATATCACCTTCATAATTGGGGACAGTTCAGGATCTAACAAATGTGGCTGAACTTACAGACAGAAAGTTGTTCAGTTAAAGATTAAATGTTATTTTCTCTGTTTGGTAAGAAGTATACACTACTTATATGTTATTATTGCCTAACATCCATCAGCAATGTAGCTTATCTATTTGTTTGACTGCAACTGATGTCTAGATAATAAAGGGTACTGATCTGTTGGTTAATGAAAACAAAAACTTACTTTGTTGGGCCAAATTTCAGCCTATATGTTTTCTTAAATTATTGATGAGATGTCCATTTTTATAAATATGTTTGATCTATTTTCTATGTTTTAAAGTTGCTGAGTGGAGATGACCTGTTAAAATTTGATCTGTATACTTGTCTTGAGAAAGAAAATAATATGTGTATTATGTTGTGCTTAAGATACATATGAATTTTCTTAAAAGTACTTGAACTCTTATTCTACTTTTTGGGTTGCAGTAGTAGTAAAATCACTCTTAAGTTTATTAATCGGTCACACTTTTAAAACTTGATATATTAAACATGATGATACTCCATGGCATCAGTATTTGTGTTTTTTCTTACATTTCCTAAATTACAGGCGGAACACAACGACTACCTCGTACCATTGGTGTGTCTCTGGCAAAAGAATTAATATTTTCTGCTCGTGTACTTGATGGTGAAGAAGCTAAATCAATAGGCTTGATCAGTCATGTCGTTGAACAGAATGAAGCAGGGGATGCTGCCTACAGAAGAGCGTTAGCCCTGGCAACAGAATTTTTACCTCAGGTACCGTCTCAGTGGATAATATTCTTTATTCTGTCATTCTATTGCAATAGATGACAATTATTACTAAAAAAATATATTGAAGCCCTCCATTACTTATAATTACTTATAATGCCAAGTCTTCTTCCTTGATTGTTATTATAGGCATATTATTCATCTATCCATGATTATGTTACAAATCTTAAAATATTGAATTAATTATAAATATTGAATGGTTTTGTTATTATTTAAGATTTAGTACTTTAACTAGTATTTTTGCTTAGTATCCATCATTTTCTTAGGCATCTTACTATGGAAATTTAAAAAATTCTTTTGTCTCCACGCTTCTTAATTGTGAAGTTCTGTTAATCAGTAAAGTAATGAAGTGGCACTTTATAGCCCAAATTATAAATACAGATTACATTAACTTGATGGAAAGTATATACTTATAAATTGGTTTAAGTATGTAGTTTTATATATTAGATAATATCCTCTATAATATTATAATATTTGTTTATTTGATTACTATCTAAATATAGTGAAAAAATATTGTGATTTTTATTGATCTGAAATTAAAAAGAATCACTGTCTCTAGCTTTAACATTTTAGGAAACATTAGATAAAAGAATATTTTTCTGTTGTCAAGTATAGTAGACCTAGCATTGTCTTCGTTAAAGATCAGTATCATCAAGTTCTTAAGCAGCTTTACGAAGTACATTTTAAAATTCCTTAGGTGAACTATGTGGCATATGATCACAATCTATTTTGTTACTTCAGCAGGATGTATCTGTCATCTATCTATCTATCTATCTATCTATCTATCTATCTATCTATCTATCTATCTATCTATCATCTATCTATCATCTATCATCTATCTATCATCTATCTATCTATCTATCTATCTATCTATCTATCTATCTATCTATCTATCTATCTATCTATCTATCTATCTATCTATCTATCTATCTATCTCCACCCATCTATCAAATAATACTTCCCATCCCATTAGTACATTTCATATTAATATTAAAATAGGGGGCGCTTATCGTGTAACTTTGAATGTTCGCTAAGGGAATGCTTGTAACCTGGGGATTACCTGTAGAATGATTAGACAATCATTCTGCTTTCATTGAAAGCAGTGAGTTTGTTGGTTTTTGCGTGCAATTTTTAGTGCTCTAGTTTTAGTGTTGTTTGTTCAATATGGGGAAGGAGATAGGTACTGTTACTGTTTTATGCATTTGAAGCAACACCTACCAGCCAGTATATTTAGTAGGTTGAAGTCCCCAAGACCATAAATCTAGAGGACCAATAATGTACTGTATAATCCTTGAAATGTCATATTGATGTAGGTACATTGAGGTATTCGTACTATACATTATGTCTTCTATGTGTTTTACTTATAGAGCATAGTTTTTAAACAACATACTTCTACTAATAATTTTTAAAGTATTCTAAATAGCAATACCCTGATTCTCACTAGCAGTGATTTCTGAATTACTGTCTGCCACTCACTGGAGATTAAAGTTTTGAGAAATGATGAAAGGTACTTCATTTCCATGCAACTGTTACATCTGAAGAGAAATATCTTGAATGACACTTTAGTATAGTTGCATAAGCTCATAGAAGAATTTTATTTTAAAATTGAGTCTTTCAATCTACCTCATATTAATTGTAGTTATAAACAGGGGTGAAAACTGAAATGAACAAGTGGAACAGTTTTCATTCTGCTGTGATTATTATATGAATTATGTGTCCGTGCAGAGTCTTGTTCCAAATGTTCCAGAGCAGTGTTTCTCAAACTTGGTGACTTTAAGTCCTGTGGACTTCAACTCCCAGAATCCCCCAGCCAGCTGGGGGATTCTGGGAGTTGAAGTCCACAGGACTTAAAGTCACCAAGTTTGAGAAACACTGTTCCAGAGTATTCAAAAAAATTTGTGAGTCCCCCGAACCCATATGTACCACACAGTTAGATGTGGCTCTCACTGAAATCCTTTCGGTTGGAGTTCAGTATTAATGTAGCCATTCCTGAACTGCTTTGTCTAAAACTTTTTTTCCTTTCCTTTTTTTTCTTTTTGTTCTCTTTAATTTTTCTCAGAAATTCATTGAGTTATTAATTGTGATAATTTATTTTTCAGTTACAGGCCTCTAGTTGTGAGCTTTATGGCTCTAAGGGGTTTAATCTGAATCTTTGCTCTGGTTATAATCATAGGGGTTAGATATTTGCATGGCTTCTAGGTATTTAGTAAGCAAGTTCATCACAATCATTCTTGTTTGCTTACTTCTCTCTGGAAACAAACTTTAAGGAGAACTGACCCTGAAGTGCTTGTAGTTTCTTCACCGTCTTTCAATCCTCATACAATTACCAAGTATCAAAGGTTATCTGGCAGCTTAACTCTGTAAGAAAATATTTGCATTTTTCACTCCTCCTAAGAGTTGTCACCACTATTGTCATCCCCTCACTTTGTTGCCCATTAAAGCTCCACTTCCTTTTCCCTCCTCTTTTATTTCCTCTGGGAGGGGCCATTCATCGTCCACCTGTGGTCTTACTCCCAAGTCAACCCCTGTTCTTTAGCTGTTCCCTTTGTCTGGCAACTCTGCGCACGCACATACTGGGAACAGGCTCCAACTGTTTGTCTGCCTCACTGATGTCTGACTCTGAAGGCAGCTGATAACTGGCATACAGCTCTGGCCCCCTCTCTGCCTCTGATACAGATCCCTCATCAGAGACTTCCCCAGACTCCAGGATTGGCCCATGTTCCTCCCTAACCTCTTCACTGTCCGAATCTGCTGCCAGCACCGCTGGCTGCTGGCAGGTCACAACTGGGAGGGATCAAATGCATCATCAGTCTCAAGTCCCTTCAGGCCCGCAAGAGTTATAAGTCAAGTACACCTTGAATTCTGTTGACTCTTAATATACCACCAATTTGCTTTGACTGTTAATTCAGATTCTTATAGACCCGTGATGGCGAACCTATGGCACGCGTGCCACAGGCGGCATGCGGAGCCATTTCTGAGGGCACGCGAGGCATTGCCCTGTCAGCTCCAGTGCGCATGCACCCGCTGGCCAGCTGATTTTCGATAGTTTTTTTTAATCTCCGGAGGATTCCCTGAAGCCTCCAAAGGGCGAAAAACAGCCCAATGCAAACCAGAAATGAGGAGAGAGCTGCCGGAACGGGGGAAAGACAAGCGGCAAGAAAAGAGGCTTCTTTCACTCGTGCTGGCTGCTCTGTTCCCCTCTCCCCCCTGCTACTAAAAAGGATCCTGCCCGATCGCTTGAATCCACAGGGAAATGAGAGAGCTGCCAGAATGGGGGAGACAAGCGGCAAGGAAAGAGGCTTCTTTCACTTGTGCTGGCTGCTCTGTTCCCCCCTCCCCCCTGCTACTAAAAAGGATCCTGCCCGATCGCTTGAATCCACAGGGAAATGAGAGAGCTGCCAGCACGGGGGAGACAAGCGGCAAGGAAAGAGGCTTCTTTCCCCCGTGCTGGCTGCTCTGTTCCCCCCTCCCCCCTGCTACTAAAAAGGATCCTGCCCGATCGCTTGAATCCACAGGGAAATGAGGAGAGCTACCAGCAGGGGGGAAAGACAAGCAGTAAGGAAAGAAGAAAAGAGGCTTCTTTCACTCAACGTGGCTGCTGTTGCCCTTTTCTCCATTTCAGTGCTAGGGCATCAAGGTTGCCCCACCCACCATCGCCCAGGTCCTCGCTTCTCCCAAACATTTCTTTGCCTACCTGATTTCCAGCTCCATCGCGTTTCTTGCCATCGTGTGCAGAGAAACAAAGTTTGTGGGACTAAAACAAAACTTCAATCAATTACAACTTGGGGGGGGGGGAGAGATCTCGCAAAGTTGGAATTGATTGATTGAAAGGAGTTTTTTTTAGTCCCACAAACTTTGTTTTCCTGTCCAAAACGGCAAGAAACACGATGGAAAAATGCTACGGAGGGGAAATTAAATAGGCAAAGAAATGCTTGGGAGAAGCGAGGACCTGGGCGATGGGGGGTGGGGCAGGCTCCGTGGAGTGGTGCTGAAATGGAGAAAAGGGCAACAGAGCAGCCACCTTGAGGGGGGAAAAGCTGCTTTTCCTTATTTCCTTGCTACTTGTCTTTCCCTCATGCAGATTGGTCTCTTCCTCATTTCCCTTTGGACTGCAGTGACCAGGCAGGAGCCTCCGTGCTAGCACGGGGGAGGAGGGGAAACAGCAGCCACCTTGAGGGAAAAAAGCTGCTTTTCCTTATTTCCTTGCTGCTTGTCTTTCCCTCATGCAGATAGCTCTCTTCCTCATTTCTCTTTGGATTGCAGCAACCAGGCAGGATCCTCTATGCTAGCACAGGGGAGGGGGGGGAAACAGAGCAGCCACCTTGAGGGGAAAAAGCTGCTTTTTCTTCTTTTCTTGCCACTTTTCTTTCCCCTGTGCCAGCAGCTCTCTTCATCATTTGTCTATTGACTGTAGTGCCCAGGATCCTCTTTAATAGAAGGGGAGAATTTAGCAACTGGACTCACACCTGCCATTGTAAAAAGGGCCCAATCTTTACACAGGAGAATGATAAGGGAAGGTTTTTTGACACAGGAGCACACTTGAGCATCCCTCCACCCCCACCCCAATCTCTGCCCGTTAGTGGCAGAGCAACTTCTCCCCTCACTGGGTGTTATCCAAGGGGAAGCAGCCAGAGCAGGGAGTGCCGAGGAAGCCTTGTGCAAAAATGCACGGTCCACACAGGTGAGTGGGGACATTACGTTAAGTGGGTCGGCACTCGAGTTCGTGTGATAGCGCGCACATATGTGCTTTTGGCACCCGAGACGAAAAAGGTTCGCCATCACTGTTATAGACTGTATTAGCATACAATAAGCCTATATTCATTTGAACTATCTGGACTCCTGATTTCTTGCACTTGACACACTGCTTTATTCTTTTTATGCTTGTCATTTTTAATTAGGTTAGGCCAGTGCAATACGATTTCACTGGGACTGAAATTTATTCTTGGTTTTTCAAAGTTTTTCCAAGCTCCATACTGATCATGGGGGCCATAAAGGTTTGCTCCAGCTATTGCTGCCTGATTCTCATTCAGATCGGCAGCTTTCCTCCTGCTTATATTAGGTAGCAATGAACAATTCATCTTCACCTACCAACATAGGAAATGGAAAGACCATTGCTTTTTCTGACACATTGTGATGACCAGAAAGAAATTTTCTACTTATATTTATGTTTGAATTGATAGATGACCACTTACAGTAGTATATTTGCAGCCAAGAAGCCTTTTCTATTTTTGTTGTCAGTGTTGTCAAATGTTCAGACAGAGATCTTTCTCATCTTGGTGCTCTATTTGATGTACACTTTCCAAATGCCAATTTTACTTTTCAGCAGTTCAGCTGTCATACATCTAGCAGGTGCCACAAAACTGGCCAACCAATTAAGAGATTTTATATTCTAGAAATGTTTACAAAAATTGCAGTGCCTTTCTTTTTTAAATGTATCATATTGTTTAGTATTCTTAGTGAAAAATTATTATAATGCATATAAAAATACAAATAGAAATATAAGTAAACGAACTTGCTAAATACAGCTCTGTACATGCATGCATATATCTAATTTAGATCATACTTCTATTTTATATAACTCATGGTGGTATTCTTAATCCTCCTTCCACCTATTTTCCCTACAACAACAATCCTATAAGGTGGTTATTCTAAGAGAAAGAACTGGCTCAAAGCTACCAGGCCATTTTATGTGCCTGTAGAAGTATTACAACTCAGAATCTGATTTTTAATCCAGCACTTTTACCATTAGTTCCAGATTGCTGATACAGCATTAATTCTATTATGAAATATGTTTTAAGCCCTTGAGTAGAAAGTCCTAGTCTACATAAAAGATGTTAGATTCAATATTGTGTTTACTGAAGTCAGCTTGTCAAGTGAAGTTATAGATTTAGGTCTTAATTCTTAACCTCAAATGCTGTTATGATCCACATGCACTTCCCTACCTCTAAATGTAACAATTAATACAATAGACTTGTATGATAGCAAAATGAAATGTTTATATTTGAATCCTTTTTAAAAATCACAAACCTTCTTTTCTGTGTTGAAACTTACATTTCTTTTTAATTTTAGGGACCCGTAGCAATGAGAGTTGCAAAATTGGCCATAAATCAAGGAATGGAAGTAAGACAATCTATTTGTGCATTCTATTTAATCTTTTTTTAATGGACAAAGTACATGCAGAAATTGTATACCTGATATATATGAATCAAAATCTATAAAACGGTAGTTGGATGTATTGTCTTAAGCACAGTATGGAAAGTTTGAAAACTGACTCCTATCCATATTTTTTTTTCCTGACTATTATACCACTAGTATCATTGCCTCACAGAATCGGGAAAGTTTGAATGTGACCCTGCTATTGTACATAGAACAATACAAATTATGCAGATTCCTCTTATATCTTACTTAGTCCTCAGTTTGAAAAGAATTAACTCTATAAATCAGCTTATTCATTCCTTAACTTTAGAAAATCTGCTAAACTATGATGTCTTTGTTCATTTTTTAATCATTATTTTGAGCACAACATATTTTTATCAGACTTGCACATTTCTATTTGAATAAAGACAATATATTTCTTTTCTATCCTAACTAGGTTTTTGAAAATATGTATTCCAGCACAATTATACTAGAAACTAGTACCTCTAGACTTCTTAAATGTTTAGTGAACACTATCCTTATATCTATTTTTACAAAGCTTGAGTAAAAGCTATTTTCTTTAACATTATTTTATTAAACGTTTTAAAATTAAGAGTAAAAATTAATACAAACTAAGAGTAAGAAAAAATAATAAGGAAAAGAGAAAAGAGAGAGCTCAAGTGCAAGAAAAAAGTTATATAAAAATTGAAAAGGAAGAAGAAAAATAAAGAAGTGACTTTTAATCAGGATGGATTTGATTTAAATCAATATTAAATCAAATCTTTTCATGATTTAAATCACTAGTAAAAAGATTTGATTTAAATCAAGTCGATTTAAATCATAATTTTAAAAGAGCAACTGTCATTGCTCTGTCATCTCTGTCACGCAGCAGCTCTTCTTCTGACCCGCTGTAATTTTTAAAAAATCAACATTTTTTATCCACCCTGCTTCTCATCTTCTTTATAGCAGTTTTAAATATAACTATAGATTTACCTCTTTCTTTAAAGTTACATTGTGACTCTTATTTTTTTAAAAATCCTTATTGTCAAAACCAAACATCCTAAGTTTATTTCTTCTTCTATACACAAAAAGTTCAAAAGAGATACCAAAAGCTATCTTCTGATGTATTTTGTGATATGGTTTTCTAAAGGTATGATATTGATCTATGTATTGCTTTATATAAGTATATATGTTATTTATAGGTGGTTTTGTATCCCCGAGTTCTTAAGGAATATGAGAAGCGTATAAGCACATAGTAAATGTAATCAGCAAAAGTATTTGTGAATTTTTGTTGAAACAGTTACAATACAATACAATAGTAGAGTTGGAAGGGGACCTTGGAGGTCTTCTAGTCCAACCCCCTGCCTAGGCAGGAAACCCTATACCGTTTCAGACAAATAGCTATCCAACATCTTCTTAAAGACTTCCAGTGTTGGGGCATTCACAACTTCTGGAGGCAAGTTGTTCCACTGATTAATTGTTCTCACTGTCAGGAAATTTCTCCTCAGTTCTAAGTTGCTTCTCTCCTTGATTAGTTTCCACCCATTGCTTCTTGTTCTACCCTCAGGTGCTTTGGAGAATAGTTTGACTCCCTCTTCTTTGTGGCAACCTCTGAGATATTGGAATAATGCTATCATGTCTCCCCTAGTCCTTCTTTCTCTTAAGCTAAACATACCCAGTTCCTGCAACCGTTCTTCATATGTTTTAGTCTCCAGTCCCCTAATCATCTTTGTTGCTCTTCTCTGCACTCTTTCTAGAGTCTCCACATCTTTTTTACATCGTGGCGACCAGAACTGAATGCAGTATTCCAAGTGTGGCCTTACCAAGGCATTATAAAGTGGTATTAACACTTCACGTGATCTTGATTCTATCCCTCTGTTGATGCAGCCTAGAACTGTGTTGGCTTTTTTGGCAGCTGCTGCACACTGCTGGCTCATATTTAAATGGTTGTCCACTAGGACTCCAAGATCCCTTTCACAGTTACTACTACTGAGTAAGGTATCACCTATACTGTACCTGTGCATTCCGTTTTTGTTGCCTAAGTGTAGAACCTTACTCTTTTCACCATTGAATTTCATTTTATTAGACAGTGCCCAATGTTCAAGTTTGTCAAGATCCTTCTGTATCTTAAGCCTATCTTCTGGAGTGTTGGCTATTCCTGCCAGCTTGGTATCATCTGCAAATTTGATGAGTTCCCCATTTATTCCCTCATCCAAATCATTGATGAAGATGTTGAAGAGTACTGGGCCTAAAACAGAGCCTTGGGGTACTCCACTGCATACCATGTAGATGCAGTTCCATTGAGAACTACACGTTGAGTGCGGTTGGTCAGCCAGTTACCAATCCATCTGGTGGTGATGCTGTCTAACCCACATTCTTCTACTTTATCTAGTAGTAGGTTATGGTCTACCTTATCAAAAGCCTTACTGAAGTCCAAGTAAACTATATCAACGGCATTCCTCTGGTCCACTAATTTTGTCACATTATCAAAGAATGCAATAAGATTAGTCTGGCATGATCTGTTTTTGACAAATCCATGTTGGCTTTTGGCTATTACTTTGTTTGCTTCTAGGTGTTCGCAAATTCGTTGCTTGATTATTTTTTCCAGAATCTTTCCTGGTATTGAGGTTAGGCTGATAGGTCTGTAGTTTCCTGGATCTAATTTTTTCCCTTTTTTGAAGATGGGAACCTTCCTCAAATGAAAATCCCAAATGGTGCTTTGAATGCCCTTATCTACATATGGCGAATATATCTTGTTACATGCACTTAGTTGTTTTAGAATTTGGCTAAGATTGAATTGCTGTTAAAATGTGGGAAAATGTTAGGGATCACATGATTTCTCATATTTTTCTTATATTTCATTTAACTATAATCACTTATCCCCTGTGGCCTTGTATACATAAACATTTTATATGGTTCTTCATTTCAGTTTATTTTTTAAAATGTTATATCAGTGATTTTACTATTATACATATAAATTAGTCATAAAATGGAATGCAGAATGTATCATGTAGCAGTTAGAATATAAATTCTTGGAATAGTATGTTGATGTCCTGTTAAAAGTACTTTAAAGACACTAGCTGGATTTGTGTGTAATTGGGATACATTTTTGGTATAATTAAACTCTAAATAAAATTTCAGTGGCCTACCACAATAATACAACTAGATTAGGGCCACAAAACCCTTTTCAAGTACAACATCTTTATACTTTAATGGTGTGGAACCTGTGACTCCCAGGTCTCATTAATCCCAGCAAACATAACCAGGCCTGAAAGCTATTGGAACGTGCCACAGATTCCGTACATCCTTATGAAATTCCAACCTAAGATTCTATTGTATAGCCTCAATTATTATTATTATTATTATTATTATTATTATTATTATTATTATTATTATTATTATTGATAAGAATATCATTTTTACACTAGTATGCAGAATATTTTCAACACTGTTTAGATTTATTCTACTTTTGTTGTTATTTAGGTAGATCTGCTAACAGGTTTGGCAATTGAAGAAGCCTGTTATGCTCAGGTATGAAATTATGATTATCCTGCCTTGGTGCCTTCCAAAATCCCCCCCCCCCAACTATTTTCCATGTTTAAATAATGGTATTAGGCAAATTGCAATGTCATCACCCAGTAGCAAACTAAAATAGTTGAAAGTTCAGTTTTGATGATGGGGGAATTACAAATATTTGCTCTGCACCTCATGTATCTTATTTTTTGTGTGAGAACTCTACTCATTTACTGTTCAATTGTATATATGACTACTTAGAAATAGGACTTAATGCCAGATTAATATATATATATTTGCAGTGTTAGAGTACTCACGTTGAAGTGAACACCTATTCTCGCAAATCAGTAATGTTCTTAGAAATCAGCCTTTGGCCTAACTCTGTGGGTGATGCCAGCATTATTTAGAAATGTCGACATCATAATAGTCATCCAAGTCATGGTTGTCCCAATGTCCTTGAAGATGTTTCACCTCATCCAAGAAGCTTCTTCAGTTCACTGAGCTTCTTGAATGAGAAACAAAACTTCTTCAAGGAAAATAAAAGTCCAGTTGCCTTTTGAAAAAGCACCTTTGGGACAAACATCTCTATTTCTCATTGTACTACTTAACAAACGCTGTGAATTACAGGCAAATATGTAATCAAGAGTCTTCCTCACCACTATTATTTTACCATTGAAATTTATCAAATTAACAATTACGTAATCTGAATAATAACTTAAAATAGATCAGCAGCATTGTGGGTACCAAGACAATTCTTATACCCTAAGAATGTCTGGGAGGTTGACGGGACTTAACGGGAGGTGGGCTTTTTCTTTATTCTTGAGTGCACCATACTAATTCTGTCTTACATGAATTATGATTGGTTTATTTAATTAAGATGATCTTATTCAGATGTGAAGCTGGAAAGAGCCACTCATTGCTGGTCAGTTCTTGCAGGAATGTTTAATTTTACTGCAAGACCAGTTTTAAGAAGCCACACTTCACAATTTACATCTTTGTTGCAAAATTAATAGTTACATATTATTTTCTTTTTTACATTACATTCTTTTTTGAGAGATTCTCATTTCAGAACGAACAAATATGAGACACTACTTTCAGTTTTATCTCATCCCTAATAACCAGAAAAAACTTTGATTATAGGAGAGCATTATTGATTTATAACAGCTGCAAGCATTTTGTACAGTGGTAGGATTCAAATAATTTAACAACCAGTTCTCTGTCCTAATGACCAGCTGGGTAGGTGGGGCTCGGTGGTCATACGACTGGATAGGCATGGCCAACTCAATGTCACTCATGGGCGCTTCGCCTTAGCTGTTACAATGTAATAAGGGTTAACCGGAGAGGCAGTTTCTGTAAGCAGGGCAATAAAGATTAGGCTAGAAACACCACCAGAATGTTTCCTTCCTGCCTTCCTTACAGGATTACCCCTGTAAAGTGGAAAAAAACAAAATGAGATCTCTTCCAACAACGGGTTCTCCGAACTGCTTAGAAAGTTAACAACTGGTTCTCCCGAATAGGTGCAAACTGGCTGAATCCCACCACTGATTTTGTAGCCATGGCTCAGCTTATGCTTTTTCTTATCTTTCTGCTAACCCATATTTTTGAGTTATGTTTGTATATAAATGTAACTAACTTACAAGAATTGAAAAAGATTTTCTTCTTTGTAGACTATCCCAACAAAAGACAGAATTGAAGGTCTTCTTGCTTTTAAAGAGAAAAGACCTCCTCGCTACAAAGGAGAGTAAGAAAAGCTTCTTTTAAAATGCAAATGAAATAAAAGACTTTTAGCTTGCTCTTGGCCTCAGAATGTCGACTACTGCAACTATGGAAGTACATGTAAATACCCATAGATTGATATTTATAATGTATATGTCCTGAAGGCTTTTCTGTGAAATTGCAAGGTCATTGAATTCTACAGCACTTTATTCCACATCTTTGAATTGTATATCTTATCAATTAAATATATACATTCCTAAAGAAACTTAACAATGTAAGTGTTCTGCTGTTGGAACAAAATAATTCTGCACACCAGACACTGAAGATTATATTGAATAAATTTATCAATAGATCAGCAAATGCATTTTTATTCCATCTGAATGTGTAAATTTATGACATTTCCCAAATTGATGAAAGAACAACTGGGAGTATATTTATATACTCTTGAAACAACTGTACAGCTTGTATAATTGTAAAGAGTTATTCAACATATTAATTGTGCTATGATTCCATCATAGGATTTTAACAATAAAATAGAGACTGAGATTTTTTTTTGATTGGGATTATTTGGGTGCAGCATAAAGATTGTGAGTTAAGGGGTTTTGTGTGTGTATAATGGCACATGAGTTTATTATTGTGTGTATACAGGTAGTTGTTGACTTACAACAGTTCATTTAGTGACCATTCAAAGTTACAACGGCACTGAAAAAGTGACTTATAGCAGTTTTAACACGACCACTGCAGCATCCCCATGGTCATATGATCAAAATTTGGATGCTTGGCAAGTGGTTAATATTTATGATGTTGCAGTGTCCCAGGGCCATGTGATCATCTTTTGCAGTCTTCTGATAAGCAAAGTCAATGGGGAATCCAGATTCACTTAACAACTAGATTTCTAATTTAATGACTGTAACAACTGTGGCAAGTAAACTCATGAAATAGGGCAAAACTCACTTAACAAATGTCTCCTTTAGCAACATAAATTTTGGGCTCAATTGTGGTCTTAAGTCAAGGACTAACTGTAGATGTAGACACACGCATACACACACACAATCACACATACCCAAACAGAAACAACAGGCATTCTAACTAAATCCAAGAATGAATGTAAAACAGAATTAAAACAATAAATGCATAGTTGAAAATACATTAATAAACCCAATTTAACAATAAATCAGATAGCTTTACCCTACATACGAATCAAAACAGACCAAGAATGTTTTGTCTTATAAACTTGTACATTTTAATTAAGTGTGTATAGGGATCTTATTAATTAATTAAAAAATAATAATCTGTGAACGTACCACCTTAACGCTACACATCTCCAGAAATTATTCATACAATTTGCTGCAGTTGTGTTGCCTACTAAACAAGGCTCCTCATTAGAAGGCAAGTAAACTGAAATTGCTATAGAGAAAGTGACACCGCCAGCCAAGGGTTCTACATAGCTGATGGCTCCAAAAAAGGAATCACTAGCGCTGCAACATCTGTCTGCTTGGAATTCTTCCAACTTTAGAAAGCAGCTGCATTCTGCTGAGGAGGTAAGAAGCAGTACTGATTTTTTTGTTTTACAGGTAGTCCTTAACTTACAACAGTTCATTTAGTGACCGTTTGAAGGCACGACAGCATTGAAAAAAAGTGACTTATTACCATTTTTCATACTTAAGACAGTTGCAGCATCCCTATGATCACGTGATCAAAATTGGGACACTTGGCAACTGACTCATATTTATGACAGTCATCCTGGAGTCACGTGATCACCTTTCGCTACCCTCTGTCAAGCAAAGTCAAAGGGAAGCCACATTCACTTAACAAAAGTGTACTCACAACTACTGCAGTGATTCACTTAAAAACTGGCAAAAAAAGATTATAAAAATGCAACAAAACTCACTTAACAACTGCCTTGATTGGTAACAGAAATTTTGGTTTGTGATTGTAAGTTGAAGACTTCCTGTATTATAATTTACAATTTAGGGATGCATACAAGCTTTATTTAAGGCAACCCCTTGTTATTAAAAAAAATTGAAGACAATGATGAGAGAAAAACTGCCATTAACTAAATACATGTTGCACTTCAGAAAGCTTACCCTTTCTAGACAGCAGAAATTAACAAAAGACCATATGAGAATGGCCAATCTTTGCTTTCTTCAAAAAAATACAGGAGTTTATAAGGATTCTTATACTCCTAACTTAATTAATACATTATATTACCATTCTCTCTGTGCAATCCCCCTTCCATCTTAAACAGTAGAACCAACCTCTTATCTGGATTCATTGTCAGCTTTTTAATATCACCTATAAGCAGTAAACATATTGATGTTTACTGCTTGAAAAATATTTTTTTTCCTTTTTGTCCCAAAACCCTTTGACTGTTCACCTGTTTCAAGCTAACCTTTCTAGTGAAACTTATTCTACCCATTATATGAACTAGAATGAGGCTTCATCTATGAATGCAGTGTATACCAGTTTTTTGTTTACATATTTATTCTGTCTATTATCATGGAAAAATATGTGTAATTTTGTATGTTGCATGTCAGTAATAAATAGAATGGATCAAAATGAAATGAAACAAATATTCCACTTTTTGATTAAAGTACTTCAGTGGACTTATCACTATGCTAGCTGATTGACCATTTTATCTATTATAATTTTAGAAAGAAAGAAAAAGTCTCCCAAAACATTAAAATTCTGTATGTAATGTTTAATAAAATCATTCAACCAATTAAATATACTTAAGTGTACAGACTTCACCTAGACTAAATATATCGTGTGTAAAAATAACAGAAATTATAATAATTGCATGTTAAATGTCATTCATCAGAAGTGCTTATAAAAGAAAAATACAAAAATACTTCTACTAAACTGTCATATTTAGTCATTTTGATTCCTTATGTTTTAAAAATTATCTTGACTTAAGAAAATTATTTATACATATTTCAGTTTTCCTTCACAAGAAGAATGTTGCTATTTATTTGCAGCTCTTTTATCCAGTTACTTTTGTACATAATATATCATGGTATGTTAAGATGTAATGAATTCCAGGGGGAAAGATTATTCACATTAGGCAATAATTTATCCTTTGTTTGTTCCTCATTTTTCTTTAATTTATGTTGGTTAATCATTTGCTAGAAAGAAGGGGAATAAATTGTTCATTGCCTTAAAATTTGTTAAGCTGAAAATTCAGTACATAATCCTTTTGTGCTGATTCCATTTGCACCCACCATGTTAACCTCAAAGCAAAGTAATTTCTCAATCTTTTTAAGCTTTTTGGGAAAAAGAATCAGACAGGAGGAAAAAAACTGTTATTCTTAGACCCTGTGCAAGTAAAGGGATTTATACTCATTCAAAAAAAAATCCAAGCCATTATCTCTTGCTGAATTGAATATCCAATTAATATATTATTTATAATGCATTTATAATACATATTCTTTTAGATTAATTATCTCAAGTGGAACCAAAGCATGGATTATTAACTGCTAATTTTTCTAATTGCATTGTTCCAGTGTGATATGTAAAACATAATCTTTAGAGAACTTGTAGCTTTGAAGTATAATGGCTTGTCAATATGTAATCACTAGGTGAGTTACACATCTGGATTTATTGCTTGCCATAGTTGCCAAGAAAAAAAATGCTATGGCCTCTTAACTCATTTTGCTATATTTGCTTGTTTTTGTTATGAAACTTTGAAAGATCAAATAAGTAGAAATGAAATTCACTATGAGAAAACTGGATTTACCGCAAGATACCATAAAGATTTGGTATTATTGGAAAATAAATATCCTTGATCTTTTATGGGATTTCAACTCATATTTCAATTTCTTTCCTATTTATAGAATTTATCTTACTGATATGATGAACAAAACTATGTAAATATATTGTTTATACATCAAATTACAGAAAAAAATGCAAAGAAAATGGGCCACGTTCTATAGCCAAAACAATCTAAACAAAATCACTATTCCATTGTACATTTTTTTCATATAGTTTTAAAAATGAAAATAAAACTGAAATAAACTAATATAATGGAAAAAAATCAAAATAAATCACAGAAAAGATAGAAGAAAAATAGAAAATAAAGATACAAGATAGCTTCTACCCTTCTTTACAGTTAAAAGTACAATTATAAATTTGCCTTCGTACTCTACAACAACACGACTCTCTTTCTATAACCTATCCAGTCTAATTATCAAAGAAGTCAATTTGGCTATCTCAGCAAGTTCAATCATTTTCACCAACCATTTCTCCATTGTGGATAATGCTAAATCTTTCCAAGTTTGTATATACAATATGCAACAAAATTGCATTACTTTTTCTCAAACTCTCCGTCAATTCCAATATAAAAGCCTCTGATTACAATTGTTTATTTTACCGTTACTTTAAAATCCTTTGAATCAATGTATCTATTTGAATCCTCTTTTTTTTAGCTTTTTTACTTGTCCATCAAATATGATAAAATGTCCTTTTTTGTTGTTCACAAGGACTCAGGAGGATTCTTGTTATTACAATGAATTCGTGAAGAAGAGTCCAAATTTTGCAATATTGATATTCAGTTAAGTACCAGATGTTTTTCAATGTCTTATGAGCTTGATTATTTTGGTGAATTGCACTTAATTCATTTAAGGTATTTGGCTTATATTGATGTTTCCATTTACTAACTGTGGATACTCAAACTATTTTCCCAACTGATTGAGAAGGGGAAAAAAGATTGAAATGACAAACATAAGTTGGGTGGGAGCCTAGAAAAGAGAGAAAGATTCAGCAGCAACACTTCATGTCACTACGTGAAATACTCCTGAAAACTCAATTGTTCCAGTGATGAAACATAGAAGTTGCATAACTTCCTTTCTCCTTGTCTTCACCAACATTTCATCAGCGTGTATACTTTTAGTTCAAGTATTTCTATCAATTAACTCTTCCAAAATTAAATTTAATTCTAGACAGAGAAACTATTCTTGTGTTTTTGTACCAGCTTATAATTTCTATTGATGAAAAACAACCCACTTTATTTTTTTAAAAAAAATGAAGAGAAATTTGAAGAATTGCTTGTGGATGAAGCTGTTGTTGACATCAGAAGTCGTGCCTAAAATGTACAATCCCAACACTATCCCATTAAGTGGAAATGAGAGGGGTTTCCCCCCCCCCCCCATGCTGATAGATACAGTTTTGCAGTGAAGTTGTGCCAGGAGTAGATGGATAATTGTGGAGAATAAATGAAATTAAATCCAAATGTGGGGAGGACACTGCCACAAGTCTCATTACTTGATTTCGTCTTCCGTCATCCCTTCTCTTTCTCTTATTAAAAAATATTTTCAGAGGGAGGGGTGGGGGAATTTTTTCCAAGTTAATTGCCAGTAGATGATGGATATTTTTAGAGGGCGGCATCATGTGAGAAAGGCTAAGCTTCATTTCTCTATTGTCTGTCTAAAAGCAACAACAAGAAATGAGAAATGGCAAGCTGGATTTGAACGAACCTTATCCATTTGACAAGAACAAAGTTCTCAACATTGTCCATCTTTGTCCCAAAAGAAAAGCCTTTGATTCTTTAAACTGTTTTTCCATCTCTGCAGTCTAATTTTAATTAATTAAAATGGATAAAAAGTTAGAAATATTTATTATAAATTATCCATTAAATTTTTCCAATATTAAATCTATGTTCTTCCTATACCTGGCTTAGCAGTTTCCTTATAATGCAAATCTATATTCTGCCTTTATTCCCAGTGAGTTCATTGCAGCTTTCTCTTACTATGAAAGCTAGCTGGAACTTTTAGGATATATCTGGAATATACCAAGTTGGAAAATTACTGATTTCAGTGGGAATTTAGTCATTTAATAACCATGTTCTGGATTTCATAAAATAGAATGGATGCCATCAACAGATAAAGATACTTCTATGTATATGCTATCTACTATCTATAATAGTTTTAAGTGCATGCGGTTCTTTTACAAGCCATGGCTTTCTTTGTTCTTCCTAATTAAGCTAGGTCTAAAGAAGTATTTGTGCAAAGGGTTAAAATTATCCTGTGCTGCAACCCCCTTTTTTATTATAATTATAGCATGCTTGTCTGAATGGTTTCGCAAATGTTCTTTTCAGTAATACTGGTAGGAGATTAAGTAACAGCTTCTTGCTAATGTTTATTGCTCAAGAACTTCAAACACCATTGTTCTGTGCTGAGATTTGATGTGCCATGCATTCTTTTGGCTGTCTTTGTTCCTCTGACCTTTATATTTCTTTGGCAAATAAAGCAATTGTGTGTGATAGTGCATGTGTGTGCACATGTATCTATATGAGTATGTTTTTTTCTCTCCTACAAATGCCAGGAACCATTTGAAGTTTTTATTGATTCCAGCTTTAAAAAGCAATGTTCCCAGTGGACAATGTGGCTATGGTTACATTTATTACAGCAGAACGTAAGAACTTGAAAGCTTCTTCTTAAAAGGTTGAAAAGAAGACAATTTTGTCTTCCTTCATATCATCAAGTTTAATTATTGGCATTAAGTCCCAGTTGGCAAGAACAGCACGTCACATGGATCCATTTCTGTCTCAGGAAAGGTCAGCATATGGCATAAACACTTTGTCTGTATTATGTAGCCTTGTACTCTGATCACATAACACATGTTTTAGAAAGCATTATGCAATGTTATGCTCCTGACTAATGACTGCTTGCACAAGAAGTTTTTCATTAGCCTGAATGTTTATATCCTGGGAATGATTAACTTCGTGACATAATTCTCATCACATAAATATGAAAGTCTCAAACTTTTCAAACTCACATTTTGAAAATGAAGCCTTTTCTTCTTGGTAATGTAGTTCAGCTTCAAAGTTCAGAAAAGAGCTTTTTGTTTGGGAAAGGGCATAGTTGATTTATTTTTGGATTGCAAAGAATTACATGTGGTTAATTTTGGAAATAGTGACAATCATAGAAGTGTAACTCATTTTCTCTAAATAGTCAGATGTCTTTCTTCAACAATCAAGCTTACCTTGATTGTTTCTGGCCATTACTATTCCCATAATTATTCCAATGATCTTATTTATTCTTGCTTTTTATTAGTCCAGTTGAAAATGCTAAGCATTTACTAATTTATGTGTTAATTGCTGTGTTTTAACTTTGAGCTTTTCTCTGGAGCAGAGAATTTTAACCTCAAAACAGCCCCCCTTGAGATGGGTCCTGTGTCATACAACAATCTCCATAATGGAACAAAGATTTGAATCTATCTAGCCCATGCTTTCTTTGAATTTCTTTATAGCATATTACCCATGCTTTCAGTGACTTCAAATCCAGTATCTTCAGAATTGCTTCCTCTCAATCCAATTAGTATAAGGTAAAGGTAAAGGTTCTGCTCGCCCATATGTGCTAATTGTTCCTGACTCTAGGGGACGGTGCTCATCTCCAAAACTGAAGAGCCAGCTCTGTCTGAAGACATCTCCGTGGTCATGTGGCCGCCAGGACTAAAAGCCAAAGGCGCAGGGAGTGCTGTTACCTTTCTACCAAGGATGATCTTTATTTTTCTACTCTATTTTTACAAACTGCTAGGTTGGCAGAAGCTGGGACAAATACCCTTTTCCCCTGAAAATAAGACCTCCCCGGATAATAAGCCCAATCGGGCTTTTGAGTTCATGCGCTAAAATAAGCCCTCCCTTGAAAATAAGCCCTCCCTGAAAATATTGCAACACAGTGGAAATTATGAGGTGACCACGCTCACCTTATCCTGCACCTCAAAAATAATAAGACCTCTCCAAAAATAAGGCCAAGTGCTTATTTCAGGGGTCAAAAGAAAATAAGACCCTGTCTTATTTTTGGGGAAACACCCTTTAAAGGGGCTCACTCTGTTACGCAGCACTCGGGATTCGAACTGCTGACCTTTCTGATTGACAAACTCAGTGTCTTACTCAGTGAGCCACTGTGTCCCTCTTCAATTAGTATACTAATCTATAAAACATAATTTGCCACACCAGCAGTATTTACATACCATACTAAGCCAAAACCTAACATATCCCAAGATAATTTAGTATTAGACCCTAGCCACTATATCTAGATAATAGACTTCTTAAAAATACCTTTCTTTATATAGATTGGGCTGGTTAGAGCTATTGATCCATCTACTGACACGGGAAGAAGCAACATGCTATCCTTTCCTCCTGCAACTAATTTTGCATATCCCCAAATTACAGAAGACTATTTTTAACTTGAAAAGGGCAGCGTAGTCTTTCCCCTCTTCAGTAAAATGTTTGTCTGCTTGGAAAATGGTCAGCCTCAGCACTAAGAATGAGTAAGCATCGCTCACGTAAGTTCTCCCTAGGAATTCAGCGGGTCTATTTGTAAAAAGGGTACACGACCTCGGTGAGAGATGCATCCATATTCCACTGGGAGAGGGAAGAGCAAGAATGCTACCACAATAAACTGCAGCTACGGTCAAAAGCAAATAAAAAGTCAAACATTGACTTTAAGTGAGTTCTTAGGAATCCGGGCAATACTTCTTCCTGCATTCCAGTTCCAGTAAGCAGTAACAGCAGCAGGGGGGAAAGGAAAGAGTTTTGGTTACCATTGTTTACTAGTATGTGTGCAAGCTCACTCTCTGTCTCTCTCCTCTCTGGGTCTACGTGCGGAGCAAGCTATTTTTTTCAACTGGGATGATGAAATAGCATGCCTTCCTTCTTGGAATATACACAGATAAGAGGCCACTTGTTATGCTGAAGTTTCAAATGAACTCCATGAAGAGTTTCAAAACACTGTGTCACAATTTGATCAGATTTCTTTAGCAACCAGTTTATTATACTGAAGAATCTGTGAGATAAAAGAAGGGAAAGATGATTATGTACAGTATGTGAGGCTGTGTGTGCGCTGTGTTTTCCTTTGTGGTTTAGCTGTTTTCAGTTTGCTAAATCATGATTATGGAGATGTTAACTTTTATAAAATCTCGTCCTTCTGGTGTCACAATACCCAGTACTGTAAAGGTTTTTTTTTCCTGACCATTAGGGCTGTACTTAGAAAAACAATTGCTGATGTGGTGAAGAAAATGGTATGTTACTAGTGGTTATTAAAACAAATTGGATTTTGCCATCTAAAGTTTTCCTAACAAATGCTGAAGTAAGCTGAATCTCATTATATTAAGGAGACTAAAAACAATTTCCAAAGATGAGGCATAATTGGGTACTGATATACAGTATCTGTATGAACTAAAATCCGGTAGGTATATTTTGATCATTTGAGCTATCCTCAGTTGCAACCTAAGGGAAACGACCACTCATTTCCACAGTTCATATTCTTCTATGCCTTAGCACCGTGACGGCGAACCTATGGCATGTGTGTCACAGGTGGAACGGGGAGCCATACTTGCTGGCATGGCAGCCTTCAGCTCCGGTTCACATATGTGCACCATCCAGCTGATTTTCAGCCTTCTAGGGGGTCGGGGGAGGCTGATTTCGCCCTCCCCAGGCGTCAGGAAAGCCTCCGAAGCTTAGAGAGGGCGAAAAACAGGCCCAAGTTCAGGAACAAACTTCCAGTTGGCCCATTGGACCTGTTTTTCACCCTCCCCAGGCTCTGGAGGCTTTCCTGAAGCTTGGGGAGGGTGAAAAAACGCCCCAACTGGCAAACAGGAAGTTCGCTCCCGAATTTCCGGCTGGGCCATTGAGCCATTTTTCGCCCTCCCCAGGCTTCAGGAAAGCCTTCGGAGCCTAGAGAGGCCAAAAATTCCCTCCCCCTGCATGGGGGTCGCTCGCGCATGTGCAGAGGGGGTCACGCACGGACACTGTTTTGGCACACCTTTAGAAAAAGGTTAACCATCTTTGCCTTAGCATAACCCCATCAGATACAGTATTTTAATTAAAGGGCAACTTTTTAAGTAGGGTATTTATAATCATTTATATTAATACAAATTATCTTTCACTGTTTTGACTAGGAGCTGAGCTTTTAGGACATTAAATTGTGCCCCAAAACAATCCTCAGGATAAGAGCTTTTAGCTCTTTTAGCTCTTTTAGCTTTTAGATAACATAGATGTAATTTGTTAGTAGCCATATATAAATACATACCAAATATAACTTCCAGATAGTTTCCAAAAAGTTGTCAGGTAACAAAGGCATAGGCACCTGTTGCCAGGTCCAACCAACTAAAAAATGATGGATTAGAGATAATGCAACTGCAAACATGGCCATTTGATAATCCCCACCTTCCTTACAGACTTGCTCATACAGGCACATTTTAATTTGAGCTTGTTTTCTTAAAGCTCAAAATCATTGCTTCGGTTTGCTTGGGTCATGGACCATTGCAGGCCAGAAGAGGCATCATTTACCCTTTCCCCAGCTCCCTCCCTCCCATCCATCCATCCATCAATTAATTAATCAAATTAAAACAAATCTATGTCCCTTGTGGAGGGATTCTGGATGGTGTACAAGCACTAAGCCCTGTGGCACCCCACAAAGCTGGAGAAAAGAGGTGGACTTCTCACTCCTGACCAACACCAATTGGAACCAGCATAGAAGTGTGCCACCAACTGCCAAGTCATCCCAGAAGGATACCATTGTAGATGGGATCAAAAGCCACCGAGTGGTAAAGAAGAGTTGCAAGTTAAAGTCTCACAGAATCATGAATCTGGGGAACTCCACTGTCAATCCTGCCAATCACCTCTAGTAGCTTAGGTAGGAAAATTGCAAAGCAGCAGGGAGGCTGGTATGATAGCAACAATCCCAACTGCTCTCAGGAGTCTAACTTCAAGGACAGGGTCTCACAATTGGCAGTGCCTCTGAAGACTACTAGAGATTCCTGGATACCCACCACTATCCCTCCTCCCCTGCCTTGGAGTCTCGATTAAACCCAGTTGGCATATTTCAAAGAGGACAACCTCCCCACCTCTGAGCCCAGCCAGATCTCAATAATACACAGTAGTTTGGCCTAATCCTCATTTATAAGGTCACAAATAAGAGCTTTGTTGTTGATCAACCCGGCATTAAGCAGCAGCAGTCAAAAACCCTAGGTCTCATTGATCTGCCAGACCTAGGTATGAGTGCAGATGGGCAGAAGACATCATCAGTAGTAAACATTGGGGGCATCTTCCCCACATGTGGCTTCCTTTCTGACTCCTGTCATAATGACCCCTGCCTGTCACCACTTGGATATAACTGCCCTCCCTAACCCTACCCTCCAGTGACTCCCTAACTTTGGATCTCCAGCTTCCCTACCCATTGGGAAGGGAACCTCTACACATGAATATAAAGGCTCACAGTCAATGTGGGGGCAGTGGGAATTTCCATTGTGCTTCCCTCTTAGCACAGTGGTGGGCAACCTTTTTTTTCAACTGAGCCAAATCTCGCCAAAACCACGATTGAAATTTATTTTGAGAGCCACATTTTTAAAACCGAAAATACATAGGATGGTACACTGTTTTTAGTTTCAATAAACTCTGGCATTTGAAGCACGCAAGTTTTAAAGCTGTCAAGTTACAAGATCCTTGCATCCCTAACCCTTTAGGAAAAATACCCCTAGGGGTCTTCAAACCTGACAGCTTTAAGACTTGTGGACTTCAACTCCCAGAATTCCTCCTCCAGTCATGTTGGCTCAGGAACTCTGGCATTGAAGCATGCAAGTCTTAAAGCTGTCAAGTTGCAAGACCCTCGCACCCCCAACCCTTTAGGGAAAAAAAACCCAGGGTCTTCAAACCTGACAGCTTGAAGACTTGTGGACTTCAACTCCCAGAATTCTGAGAATTGAAGTCCACCAAGGGCATCAATCATATTAGCCCAGGGATCTGCAAAATTGGCTCTTAAGACTGGTGGACTTCAACTCCCAGAATTCTGAGAATTGAAGTCCACCAGTCTTAAAACAGCCAATTGTTATCTCTTAAAACTCCCCCATTGGTGGAGCCCCAAGAAGCGAGGAGGGAGAAAAAGAGACGGAGGCCAAGGAGCTTCCCCCCCGCCCCCTCCCAGCAAAAATCTAACCGGGGAGCCGGGTGGGCAGTAGCAAATTAGCCGATCACGCACTCGTGATCGGCTAATTTGCTACTGCCCGCCCAGCTCCCCGGTTAGATTTTTGCTAGGAGGGGGCGGGGGGAAGCTCCTTAGCCTCCGTTTCTTTTTCTGCCTCCTCGCTTCTCGTCCCCGCCCGACTTCAGGATCCTCCCTAATCATTGTGAATCAAAAAGAAAAAAGGGAAAGGGGCGCTTGTTTTGAAGTGCCCGAGAGGAGGGAGGGGAGCGGGTGCCCGGCACACAGAAGAGCCGCATTAAAATGTGTAAAGAGCCGCGTGTGGCTTGCGAGCCGCGGCTTGCCGACCACTGTCTTAGCACAATGGGCATCCAGCCACTATTCCTCTTCATCCAACTCTCTCTCCCTTGCTAGATTCTCTCATTGACTAATAGTGGGAGGGGTACCAGACAACTTCATGCAGCCCCCTGCGCACACTAACATACAAGAGACTCAATAGGAAGAGGATCTTAGGATTGGTCTTGGAGCTTTTATAGCCTGTTGTTTTCCTGATTTGCTGCACTATACTACAACTCCTCTTATCCCTAACCCCTGATATATTCTCTGGGCATGTTGGGAATTGTAGTCCAATGCACTTGGAGACAGCTAGATTGAAGAAAGGACCATTAAAATAAGCATGTTTTCTGAGCCTGGTCCTTTGTTCCCATGTTCCCATCAGTGAAGGTGGAGGAGACTTATCTCCACAAGTAAATGGATTTGGGGAGTTTGAAGAGAAGAATAAACATCATGCAGAACCAAATTCATTCTCTCGGTCTTGAGAAATACTGTGTTGATTAAGAATATCTAGATTTATGTGTCACATTTTCTATTTTATTATGTGCTGAAAATAGTCATTTAACATTTTGGACTATAGCTCCCAGCTGCTCAAGCAAGCGTTAGCAATGGTCAAGGGAATGCAAAACAGCTATTTTTTCTATAACTATTTTGTAAATAGTTCCTAGAGAAGCTTTGCATCCTGATTCAAACAAATAAAAATAACCACTAGACCTGTTTTCACTTTGTTTTTTATTCTGAAATATTTGGGGTTATAGTGTTAATTGGTTTGGGAGTTAGCATGGAAACACATTTCCTAAAATGATATATGCTGTTATGCAAAGCTAATTTATACTGAAGCTGAAGAACTGACATCTGATTATCATCTTCTCTGGCTAAGCTCCTGTGCCATAGTAGTGTGGCAAGTAAATACTCAACAGTTGAACCAATATATGTTACCTATAGGTTTGTGGCACAAGTGTTAACGATAGGAGAAAGGGGATAACAGCTAGACACAAACAGCTTCCTAAATTGGGCATTCAGAATAACATTTCTCTGTTTTGATATTTTATGACCCGCTTCAGCATTCATTGATTTGGTTGACCTTAGTTGCAGAATCCAGAGAGGCCAAGATCCAGGTACTAAAATAATGCTTTTTCCGTTATTAGCTTTTTTCCCCTATTATCTACCTTATTATTTGAAAGTATAACAGGAGAATTACATAAAATGTGATTATGCAAATACTTTCATGAACTATAGTCCACTTCCTCGATAACCTGGGAGGCAATAAATGTTCTTTATTAGTAGTCAGGAGCATTTGTTGTTGCTGCCAATTTGACAAGCTATCTTGATTAGCAGCCTTTCTAGATGTTGTGAGATAAAAACCTAGCAGTGTCTACACAGCTGCAAAATAAAATTGGGGTCTAAATATATTTGCCTCCAGTCACAACAAAGTGCATTTAATTAAAAGAACAACATTGTAACCTCCAATGGAACATTCAAACGATGTACTTTAAAAGGGAATATGCATCTATGAGGTGTCCTTCCAGGAGGACTGTAGAAAAAGACAGCCAGTGACAGATTATGCAATACTGTGATGAATTTGTAAAATTTATTGGCAGCCCATCTCATCCCAAGGTAATTCTGGGAGGCTTACAATGCTAAATTTGGAATTTGTATTCCTATTCTAAGTGATCAAGGAAAAAAAATCAGAATTTATTTTCTGCATTTTGCTGCATTTTATTTATTTACTTGTTAGATATTTAGTAGGCATGTCTCAGCTCCTGCCAACCTAACAGTTCAAAAGCATGTAAATGCAAGTACATAAATAGGTACCACTTCAGTGGGAAGGTCACAGCATTCCATGTTTCACTGTCTTTGCACTGCAGTGTGATGTCATGCTGGCCACATGTCCATGAAAACATCTTCGGACAGCACTGACTCATTAAGTTAAGGAAAACACAAGACATCAGGAGCCAAGGTGATTCAAATGAATACAGGTTCAATGCATGCTCACGCTTTCTACAAGAATCTGAATTACTAACAGTCAAAGCAAATTGGCGGTATATAAGAGTCAATAGACTTCAGTGTGGCTAGACTTAGATCTCTTGTGGGTGCGAAGGGACTTGAGACTGATGAAATGCTTGACCTCTCCCTCTGGCTTAGCCTGGACATTTCCTACACATAAATAGCATAGCTAATAAAATCTTATAGATGTTTATTCAAATATACATTCTAGTATATTAGTTGGTATTTATTCTCATATAAGTTACATGCAAACTTTCTAAAACAAAGAAAATACTTTTCTACCTAATTAGGAATTTGCAACATGAATGCCCTGTTTACACAAAACATTTAACCCAATTAGGCAACCTATTTAGTCATTAACTCTCTCAAATCTCCTTACTGGTAGTTCTAACAGGACACAGTCTTTCAAACTGGGTCAAAGTTTTTATTTTTTATTTTGAATATGTAAAATTCCTGTTCACTTTCTCCAGGAAACACCTGGATAATATTAGTAAGAATTTGTGTCATTAACAACTCTATAGTACAGAAATACCTGAGTGAAGTTAATTTAGCCCACTGATTTGGATTGAATCTAATCAAGAATTTGTTGACTGGGTTAACTGTTCCCTTTGTAGTATTTCTGCAGCATTTAACTTCTTCAATGAACCCAGTAAACCAAGTGACAAAAACAGGACTAT
This sequence comes from Natrix helvetica, assembly GCF_964273705.1. Taxonomy (NCBI): domain Eukaryota; kingdom Metazoa; phylum Chordata; class Lepidosauria; order Squamata; family Natricidae; genus Natrix; species Natrix helvetica. The sequence continues at coordinate 61,655,981 of NC_138552.1, forward strand.
GTTTTTTCCCTTATCTTTGCATATTCTTGACTTTCTTGCTATTCTGATAACATAAACTCAAGGCCATTATGCCCATCCCTCATCCTTGATTGTTAGGGCTGAACAAGTTCAATCAACAATGGCTCTATTATATACAAGGACAGAAAGGGGGAGTAGTGAGCCATATTTGGGCATACCAGGGGTTGTAACACAAACACACACACAAACACACACACACACACACACACACACACATATATATACATATATATATATATACATATATATGTATACATGTAATACAGCCCTGGTTCGAATCCCAGTAAGGGTATGGCTAGCTGATGAGAGCTAAATAGCTTGAAATAGATCTATACTAGTCTCCCTTTATTTATTTATCAGCACAAATACAACACACACACACACACACACACACATATGTATGTATGTATGTATGTATGTATGTATGTAATATATACTTATATATAAAAGAAGACAATAAAAGGTAATATAAACTAATAGGAAGTAAAGAGAAAAAAGAAAAAAGTTTTTCAGGTTGTGCTGAAATGGATAAATTAACTTTTTTGATTAGAAAAAAGAAATAATCTACATTTATTGCGGACTGGAAGCCTCTTATGGATTTTATGTGTAAAAATGAAAAAACAAAATGAAAGAACTTTGTGACTTATGATTAAACAGGATACATTATAGAAAAGAAGTAATACGATATAATTTTATAGAGGAAGATTAAAATAAATTTGTACTTATAACTGCATTGAAGAATATTGGAAGCCACTATACTTTTTTTCCCTTTCTTTCCTATTTTCTTTTTCTTGAACCTTTTCTTTTGATTTCTGACTTTTTTTTCTTCCTTATGTTCTATTAGTTTGTGTTAACTTTTATCTTTTTTGTTTAAAAGTTTTAATAAAAGCTGTGCATAAAAAAGTTGACTTGGACTGTCCATTGTTCTGGACTGCTCTCCCAGGAAAAGATTTCAGACCACCATTGTTTACAATATTCTCCAAAAGGAATCATATTATGCCAATATGACATTGATCCTTCCTTGAATGCATAAATGTCCATGGACTGATGAACACCATGAACTATTGTAGTTATAGATAGTCCTTCACTTACAACAATTTGTTTAGTGACCATTCAAAGTTACACCATCGTTAAAAAAAATGACATCACATTTTTTACACTTATGACCATTGCAACATCCCCATGGTCATGTGATCAAAATTCAGACATTTGGCAACTGACTCTTATTTATGATAGTTGCAGTATCCCAGGGTCACGTGATCACTTTTTGTGACCTTCTGACCAGCAAAGTCAATGGGGAAGCCAGAGTCACTTAACAACCATGTTACTAAGTTAACCACCGCAGTGATTCACTTAACAACTGTAGCAAGAAAAGTTGTAAAAAAGGGCAAAACTTTCTTAACAATTGTCTTGCTTAGGCCAGAAATGTTGGGCTCAGTGATCAAGGTAAGTCAAGGACTGCCTATGTTTTCTTCTGACCTTGAACTATCTTCCCCAACCTGGTACCTTTTAACTAAGATGAGCTGCATATGCAGAAGAAATAAAGAATGATACAGTACATGCAATTCGCGAATAAGGCAGGCAGATGGATATTTCCATGCGCATAGCTTATTTCCCTTACTTTTTTTTTTCAGTACAATCAGTCAATTCCTTAGAAATTGACAAAGAAGTACAAGTGTTTATGGCCACGTGAAGTGATAGTACCACTTTATAATGCCTTGGTAAGGCCACCCTTGGAATACGCCATCCAGTTTAGTTGCCACGATGTAAAAAAGATGTGGAGACTCTAGAAAGAGTGCAGAGAAGAGCAACAAAGATGATGAGGGGACTGGAGACTAAAACATATGAAGAACGGTTGCAGGAACTGGGTATGTTTAGCTTAATAGAAAGAAGGACTAGGGGAGACATGATAGCAGTGTTCCAATATCTCAGGGGTTGCCACAAAGAAGAGGGAGTCAAACTATTCTCCAAGGCACCTGAGGGTAGAACAAGAAGCAATGGGTGGAAACTAATCAAGGAGAGAAGCAACTTAAAACTAAGAAGAAATTTCCTGACAGTTTGCATAATTAATCAATGGAACAACTTGCCTCCAGAAGTTATGAATGTTCCAACACTGGAAGTTATTAAGAAGAGATTGGACAACCATTCGTCTGAAATGGTATCAGGTTTCCTACCTGAGCAGGGGGTTGGACTAGAAAACCTTCAAGGTCCTTTCCAATTCTGTTATTCTGTTCTGCTCTCATTTAGGGCAGAAGTATGAATAAAGACCTAAGCAGGCTAACAGGATTGTGGTTTTTAGTGATGGCAATTTTCTAAACTTTTAGGCAATATCCCTACTTGATGACATTTCACACTTCTCCCTAATAAAACTCAAAATGAAGAGAATTTAAAAATAACGTCTTTCCATTTGATGTTTCAGATGACCTCATGCAGAAGGCGAAATAAAGAAACAGGAAGATAGATATTAAACCATGTTTTTCTGTGCATGCAATCCTTTATCAGAGAACAGTTTCCTTGATATAAGTTCACTGGATACTTAATTGAAATCACTATTTTTATCTTACTATTTAAGGGAACAGAAATAATTCAGAGTTAACATTCTCTGCAAAAATACGCGGTCAGCACATTTCTTTCCCGAGCTGAAGCAGTCAGCAATTCCTTTATATATTATAATATGGCATGTGCTTTCTTTCTTTAGATATTATCATTAAATAAAATACCTTTATAATGGAGTCAATTTTAAAGTGGCAAAATATAAAAAAATCCATTGGTGCTTCTCCTGGTGCTATCATCCTGGTGAGGTCAGCACTCTGTTAATGTTGAGGAACAGAGATATGAATTAGGTTTCCAAGTCTGGTCTGAATCTGGCATTGTGAAGGTAGAAGCTGCAGATGTTAAAACACGCTCTCCAAAGCTGTGGAAAGCTAAAAAGTGTGAATTGTGGCCACAAGAAAATCATTGTGTCTTTGACAAATGTCTTTAAACATTTTCATTGTGTTTGTATCGACGGTATTGACGGTTTCACTTAGTAACTATTTTGCTTAATAATAACCAAATTGCTGATCCCAACTGTGGTCACTTAAATGAGGAATACCTGAATGAAATTTCTTTTCATACTCAATACTATAGAACAGGGGTCTCTAGCTTTAGCAACTTTAAGCCTGGCGGACTTCAACTCCCAGAATTCCCCAGCCAGCTGAGTTGAAGTCTGCTAGGCTTAAAGTAGCCAAGGTTGGAGACCCCTGCTATAGAATATTGTAAAATCTGTAAAGGTAGTCTTCAGTTTATGAGCACAATTGAGCCCCAAATTTATGTTGTTAAGTGAAAAATTTGTGGAGTGAATTTTGCTCCATTTTATGACTTTTCTCACCACATTTGTTAAGTGAAACCCTGCAGTTCTTAAATTAGTAACATGGTTGTTAAGTGAATCTGATTTCCCCATTGACTTTGCTTGTCAGAAAGTCGCAAAATTACATGACTCCGGGATGTTGCAAGCATCATAAATATGATCCAGTTGTCAAGCATCCAAATGCAAATCACGTGACGATGAGGATGCTGCAATGATATGTGTGAAAAATGGTCATAAGCAGGGTGGGCTGCTAGGGGTACTCCCAGGTTCGGGAGAACCCATAGCTAATGTTATGGCTGGTTTGGAGAACCTCCAAATCCCACCCCTGGGCTGGCCCCACCCATCCTGCCCTGCCCCTCGCACCCCACACCCACCCAGCAACCAGGCAGAGAAGCCATTGCTGAAATTTTTGAACCCCATCCCTAGTCATAAGCCACTTTTTCCAGTGCCCTTTGAACAGTCATTAAATGAACTGTTTTAAGCTGAGGACTATCTTTCCAGTGATAACACTGTGTTCTAAAGTGTTGAGTTTTAAGTGGATCATATTCTATCCTTATGCTCTTTTGGGCTAACAAAGAGAGAAGTGAGAAAATGAGACATTATAATGGAAACATAGAAGTCAACTTTGCCGCCAAGAACCGTTGCGCCTTGGATATTCGGAATTCTGGCTTCCTAAATGTAGAAAAGTCAGTATTGGACACTTCATCCTCCTTGAAAAATGGAGCATTGGAAAACTTGCAGCCTAGTTTCTGAACTATTATTTATATTGATTTATTTTTTAAAAAACTGAAATCCAGATCCGGTCCAATTGCTGAACTATTGCCTCAGTGATCACACTTCATTGCTTCCATTACCTAAAGTGACTGTTGACAATCTATGACCCCAGATTGGCATATTATTCTTGAAAACCTTGGGTGTGTTCCCAGTTGCATGTCAAACATAGCTAACAAATTGTAATTTTAATGTTAAAGAAGGGGAATTACTTAATGCATGGAGAATGTATGCTTCCATTGAATTAACTTAAATTAAATTAACTTGTACTTTATCATTTTTAGCTTCATGAAAAATAAAACACTTAAACTTTTGTATTTGTCTTGCACACCTGTTTCTTCCTTAACACACACTCCCATCCCACAAATAAATTAAATCTACTGTGGTTCTTGGCCCCACCCATTTCATTCGAAGCAGGTTGGTCTTGGACCATAAATAAATTAATACATTCAAATACCATTAAAAGATTAATGGAGGTACTTGATCTGATGCATCAAAATCTAATTCTGTTGTAAATAAGCAGCTTTATTTTTCTAAAATTGTGTAATATAAATTCACTCTCTTTCTATATAAAATCAGAGTCTTTGTTGGAATATTTGTTTCTTTATTATGGATATTTTCCTGCCACTTCAGCTGAGTGAATCTAAATGGCTTTGTGGTAACTATGAGGCACGCTGCAGAGCAGAAAAACATTGTGTTGCAAAAACTTTCATTTGCCAAGATAGTTTGCATTACTTTATAGTAAGGAAAATATTTTTAAAAAGGACAATTGCCGGGAAGGGAAAATTTGTACATGAACAACATTATAAACTAAGGGCATCCATTTGAAGCAGCCAAAAGTGTACGATTCTGTAAAGACTTCTATGTAAATGTTTCTTGTTTTTGTAAACCTTCAAGATATTGTGGTTATGAAAAAACCTTTCCATTGTGCAAAGATTGGGAGAATTTAGTTCTTCCTTGTTTACTTCAATTCAAGAACTGACTCTGGGAGTTCCGGTTCCGGCGGCAGCGGCGACGGGCAGCTCTTTGCCCGCTCCGGCTCTCCGGTGGGCTTCCCCACTCCTTGGGGGGCACAGGACACCCCTCAGAGGGGTCCTGCCGGAGGGGCGGCATCGCGGGGAGCTCCTGCATCGGCGGCGGCCGGCGGGAGGTCTCTCGCGCGCCCAAGGCACCGGGGAGCTAGATCGGAGGGCGCCTCGCGTTTCTGCGCTTCGCGCCTCGCTAAAGCCGTCGGGAGAATGAAGCAAGTGAAGGAAGCAGCTGCGGTGCGGTGAGGCTGCTTCTCTCTTCATGCCCTATTTTGCACAAAGAACTAGTTAGCTTTCTTTAAATAACTTTCGGAGTATTCTGGAGGTGCGGCTGGAGGGAGGGGGGTTTCCCCCCCCCTTGGATAAGCGGCGAGGAATAATCTTGCTCTCAGCCCCCGGGGAAGGAGGAGGGGGGAGAGCCAACGAATGAAGCCTCACCCAGGTTGGATGATTTTCTTTGCAATTTAATTTCACTATTTACTGAGATTTGAGGACCTTTGGAACTTTTTAAAACTTTGATATGCCTCTGTGCCCAAAACTGGCAGGGCAAGATGGCACACTTCCGTTGTCTTTATGAACTGTGAAACCTGACTCCACCTTTAAAACTCAGGCTTCCGGTCTTTGTCTCCGTGTCTCCCAGAGGAATCTCTTGTGGATTGGTCTTTTTGAACTTTCTAGGGGAAACCTTTCATCTATTGCCAGACTTATTAGAGAGATTCTCTTCTGCCTGGTTCTTCTGCTCCCGGACCTCACCTGGCTACCCTTCTTTTCTAACTGTTTATCTTATATATGGACTGAACTTTTAATGTTATAAAGGATGGCATCCAAAAGACCACCTCCTGGGAAATCTGGCTTTGCCACATCTGCTCCAACATCTGTAACATCCAGTCCAGCCACACAGTCCAAGATAACAGAACTGATGCAACCTAAAACTATAGAGATGGACTTTCAACAAATGCTTCAACAAATTTTACAGGGCCAGGAGGAAATCAAGAAACAGCTAAGGGAAATGAAAGATGAAATTAAAGAAAATCAAGCCCAAATTTATAAGAACTCACAGAGACTGGATCTTGTGGAAGGGGGGGTGGAGGAGGTGAGGGGGGGGGTGGAAGCTGTGCAGAAAGGGAACAAAGATCTTGACATCCAACAGATGAAATTAGAATTTGAGAGAATGTCCTATTATCTTAGATTTCAAAATGTTATAGAAGAAGATGGGGAAAATATAAGGGACATCATGACAAACATTCTGGCTGACTACACACACAAAGAAAAACAACAGATGGGGTGGGATATAGATCTGGTTTATAGAGTGAATTCAGCTTACGCTAGAACACACAATGTACCCAGGGAGGTTCATATTAAATTTCTTAGAAAAAGCACAAGAGATGAAATTCTGGGTGTACAAAGGGGGCAAGCATTGATATATCATGATATGGAGATAACCATTCTGAAGCAGATCCCTAAGAAGATTAGAGAAAAAAGAAAAAATTATTCGCAATTAGCGAATAAATTATACCAGAAAGGGGTGTGGTTTAGATGGTTGATGCCTGAAGGTATGCTGATATTCTGGGAGGAGACAAGAATTAGAATTAATTCACCCATAGAGGCGCAGGCCTTTATGGAAAAAAATAAAACATTCCTAGAGAAACCACCAGATACCACAACGGACACGCAGGACACGGGAGGGGCCAGAGCTCTGCCAGTGGAGGGAGATGGGGCAATAGCAAGAAGACTCAGATCACAAAAATAAACAAGAAAATCATATTATTATAAACTGACCGAAAGTGAAAATGGAATTATATTTGGATTTTATACTGTAATGTTTAATTTGATTGAATTTAATAATAGAACTAATATGCTGACTGTAATCAATTATATACTAATGCATTATATTAAATGTATACTATGGGTATGGAGGGAGGGGGGCCTCACACACTTTGCAACTGCCAAAATTTGTATACCTGTCCATTTACCCTTTTCCCTATAAATCTTGAAAAACCAATAAAATTTTATTATAAAAAAAGAACTGACTCTGGAATCATACAAAATGCTGTATGTGCTCCATCACTGAACTTCTCTCCTTCCCATGGGGATAAAATTGAAAAAATAAACTCAGTTTACTGCAATTGTAGTATATTAAATACTGAACCCTCCTTCACTCAAAATATCTTTTATGGATTGTGGTTCAGACTTGGTTTTTATTCATTCTAAATATATTCTATATGGGCTTCTTATTGTAGCTGTCAGTTGAATAAATAACAGGGAAGAAGATGCAGAATCAGGATTTATGTCTATGAATTATAGAGAATAAAACTGAGATATTCCTAAATTACAGGAAAGGAGTTCTATTAAAGAGTTATTCTAATAATAAATTAAAAGAAAACAGAACAATATCTACACATAAAAGGCAAAATAAACTATGTGAAATGGAAGCTGATAATTTACTGGATAGCTTTGCTTTATTTATACCCCCTGAAACTGTGATAAGAAAAGGTCTTGCAAAACCATTGAACGTGCAGTTCAAAGCACACACTCCATAATTGCTCAATGAGAACAAGGATCAGCAGGTAACACAAAGAATTTCTCATAGCTAATATTTTATTCTCTAGAGGCAGGAAAATACAAAAATCCATAAAGAATATATCCATACTGTATTTGTCTTAAGATCAACATACAATTTTTTTCATCTGCCTGGTGTTTTTCCAGAACATTTTATCAGGCAGATCATTTACTTATTTATTTGATAAATAGCCGGCCTTTCCTCCAAGAGCTCAAAGTAGATTTAAGGATCTCCTCTTATTACTGTAATTAATTCTGTCATTAAACAACAGAAACCCTTAGAACAGTGTTTCTCAACCTTGGTCAGCAGAGCTGGTTGGGGAATCCTGGGAGTTGAAGTCCACACATCTTCAGGTGGGCCAAGGTTGAGAAGCACTGTCTTAGAAGTAGGTAAGCTGGACTGAAAGGGAATGACTGGCTAAAGTAACCTGCTGAATTTCTAATGCAGAGATAGATATAAACGGGGGTCTTCCCAGTCATAGTTCAACACCTCACCCACACTGATTCTTGTATATAAAGCCGGTGACATAAAGATAAAGAGATGACCTCATCAAGATGACAGAGATGAAGAAACTAACTTTAAAAATAGATACATAAACAAAGCTGGATTTTTAAGGCCATGATGCCTGTAGTATTAGTTTTGAGTCTGAGGTGAAACTGAATGAAAAATAGTTTAGGATATCCAGTGCTGAGGAATATAGGACATGGCAAATCTTCCAGCTTTTCAAATGCAAAACATGAGGTCCCTATCTGTCACTGGCAATACAAATGGGTACCTTGGCCTGAGAGAGTGGAGATGCAAAAGCATCTTAGTACTAACGTAATACCAAGGGAATAATTTTGGATTAGTTCAAAGTTAATTCAGTTATTTTTACATTTAATTATTGAGGTTTACTTTATTTATGTATTTATTTATTTACTTACTTACTTACTTATTTATTTATTTATTTATTTATTTATTTAGTGTATGGCATGTGTTAGCCAGGTATCACCAAGATGGCTGGCTGCTTCTGTGAAAAGATTTTTTTTGGGGGGTAGTGTTGTCTTCACCCGTGGGATGCCTGAGTGCTGGTAGGCAATCGGGGGAGGCTTCTTTCTTGTCCGTCCGCAGTTTATTTGCTCACGGGAATCGAGCCGCCAAGCTGTCGACCTTAGAGGTGCGCAGACCCAGCATCTTACCATGTGAGCCACCACGGTCCCTGTGGTTTACTACTTAACCCAGATCAAATTAATGTTGTAAATATTTGCAGCAGCTAGGAGGGTTTCCCATTTGCAGTGTACAATTGGTACACTGACTTTTAAAAGTCTGAGTAGCCCTATTTTGGTATTCTTTCATTAAACATTTGAAGAGAAAAAGAGACAACAAAATAATAGGATATTTGAATAAGTGCTTATAACTATTTACTTACAGTTGCATTTTCTATATTCCATTCAGCTCAGATGCTGTTTGTTGGAAAATGTCTGGGTTTCTAGCTTCCCTTCTCATTCCAGATGTCTTATTCCCTGAATCATTAAAAAAAAGGTGATGCATTCAGGATTGGGCCATACAGAGCTGTTAGTACTTGCATTACTATCCTGTATTCTGCTAACACGAAGTGTAAATTCTGGTTCTCATGTTTCATTAAGTACGTTAATCTCCATGATGTGAAGAAGGTCAACAATGCAGGTCAATAACTATTACCATTTCACAACAACTATAATCACAGCCTTTGCTAGTTAATTAGTGGCATAGAGCCTAGTTACCTGCGGGATCGCATCCTCCCACATACATCCCTGCGGCCAATCCGCTCTCACAGGGAGGGCCTTCTCCTGGTGCCGTCCACGAGGCAATGCCAACGGGCGACACCGAGGAGTAGGGCCTTCTCTGTGATGGGCCCAACCCTCTGGAACGACCTCCCCCCCGACATTAGAACCACTACTGACCTCCGCTCCTTCCGACAGAAACTGAAGACACACCTGTTCCGAATGGCTGGTTTGGCATAATTTATAACGTCTACCTCCTGGCATACACATTCTTACTGGTTTTTAGAGGGATAGTGTTTTAAATTTAATCTGATATTTTAAACTTTTGTATTGACTTATTTATTAGCAGTACAGTTTGGCATATTTTATCCTCCTCATATACATGTATTTCTGTAGTTATTTCTATGTTTTAATCTGTTGCATTTTAATGCGGACTGTACACCGCCCTGAGTCCCTTTCGGGAGAGGGGGCGGTATATAAACGCTAATAATAATAATAATAATAATAATAATAATAATAATAATAATAATAATAATAATAATAATAATAATAATAATAATAGTGTCCCTCAAACTTTTAGGTAACTTCCAACAAAGTCACAAATAATGCTGGATTTTATTTCATTAACTGGGGTAAGTTGGGGCAGACACTTTCCTAATATAGGTCAAAGGAATGTGGTTAATTATAGCATTAATCATCCATCAAAGCACTACCTGTTATTATGTAAACTCTGTTACAACATCTTGTTCATAGTGAGTTTTACAGGAAGTATAGAAACAATGGTCAGAATCGCTCATGACTAAGAAATATAAGGATAAAAATAGCAAAAGTCATTACTGTACAATATAAAATGTTATCATAGCAAAAACCCGGCTCAGAATCTACTTCAAAGAGCCAGACTCTGGGTTCAAACTGGCTCCAATTCAAACACTTTGGCTTAACTGGTTCTGTGGTTTGCACACAAACCAAACTACGGCTGTGCATTGGGATGGTATCTCTCCTCCTCTCCCTCCCTCCTTCTCCCCTCCCTGCTCCCCCCTCCTTTCTTTCAGACAGAAATCACACATCGTGTCTGCTATGCTGAATCTTTGGCTTAAGTTCTCAAATGCCACAGTATCTATGATGATGATATGCTGAATGCCCATTTTCAAAATAGCAAAGAACATGTGTTTCTTTTAACCAGAGGAAAGTATGATGAATTTTCAGAGAAATCAGGAAAGTTCTGCTTTTATTGAAGCCCTTTCCCAATACAGAAACCTCAACTTGTTTTTATAGATTTTTAAAAAATTGCTGTGAGGATTATGCAACCATGTTTGTAAGAAGAAAAGAAAAAGCAAAAACGGCAACAAATCATTATGACTGCCTTGGGTTTTTTTTTTTTGCACTTTTGATTTTACATAACTCTTCCCTTCTTAAGATGACATGACATCATGCTTTTAGGTATGTGCAAAAACCTTCCCAGTATCCATGGAAGATGTATTTTTAATATTGATGTGTTTCTTGAGTGGAACTGCATTTTTTTTAGCTGATATTAAATGATAGTCCCAGAAATTTTGCACAGCACAAAAAGCTTCTGAGGGCATAAAATCAGCACCAAGACTTTTTTCAGTTATTCTGCCATTTTGGAGATGGATTGACAAGTGCCTTGTTTGGGCAAACATGGGGTTTTTCATTTATGGTTCCCCAACTGTACTTTGTCGGCAGCGTGGTGACTCAGCAGTTAATCACTGGGATTGTCAGATGGAAAGCCGAGATCCCAAGTTTGAGCCATGCGATGGAGTGAACTCCCATCATTGCCCCAGCTCCTGCCAACCTAACAGTTCAAAACCATGCAAGTGCGAGTAGATAAATAGGTGCCACCTTGGTGGAAAGGTAACAGCACTCTGTGAAATCATGCTGGCCACATGATAGTGGAAATGTCTTTGGATAATACTGGCTCAGTGGCCTTGAAATGGAGATCAGCACTGTCTTCTCTTGCCGGAAGGACTAGTGGGGTAAAATCTGCAGGGACTTCTTTACCTTTTTACTCTTCCTGATATTCAATATTTTGGTTATATTTGCTTTGTCTCATACATATGACTCTGCTATTCAAGCAAAAAGTGGTTCCAATGAGTAATGTAGTGTTTGAATTCTGACACACACTTCTGTCTTGAACTTAGATTCTTGGACATATTGCTTTGATTTGATCTTTATGCGTTTGCTTGCTATCAAAAATAACAAGTGTTTTGAGACTAGTCCTGTAAACAAAGGCCACCTTTTTCTGAATGGGGAATCTACCCTTTTCTTCAAATGGATGTTTTATGGGATTGCTCACAACATGGTTTCAACAACCACCTAGTTGTTTTGTGTTCTTTGTGGACAATAAAGAGTACATAATCCATAAATAATACAATCACTGGTGTTCCATGACCACTTATCACCAAGAAGAGCAGCCATGGTTTTAAAGGTATGGTAACAGAGAAGGCATGCTTTCTAACTTCTATTACTATAGATGATATTGTTTAATTGAGGGAACCTGAAATTCATCAACTCTGACAGATCTTAATAGAAGATGGCTGCAGCCATGGAAAATAGGCAGACCTTCAAGTAACCTGGCTCTATGCCATGATGGGCTTTTTAGATCATATCCAGCATCTTGAATAACTGGAAATTCATTACAATCAGTGCAGTTCATATTACAATGGCATGACTGAGCCTACCAGGCATATTGTACTGTTACTATTCCATTCCGTAGCCTCTGAGTGGTCTCCAAGAGAAGCTACATGTAAAAACCATTGCAGTGATCTAACTATGAGATGCCTACGGCATAAATGACTGCTAGGAAGGTCTCCTGATCCTGGGATGATGCAACTATTGCATTATTTAATTTAATTTGAATTAATTTAATTTAATTTGAATTAATTTAATTTAATTTATCTTAATTTAATTTAAAGGCCTCTTGTTTGACTATCCAGAGTGACTGGACAGTTTACAATAGGCTATTACATTACATAAATGTGTGCATAGGCACTCTTGGCCAAGTTTCTTCCTGCTTTTCAAGTAGGAGGTATGAGTCCAACATGACCCCAAGGGTGCTTACCAGCTGATGTGCAACACCATCCAATACCAAAGATGGAAAATTCCCTGACTGGAGAGCAAGGGCAAAACCATGGTTACATGGTTTGGCAGGATTAAGCCTGAATCAGTTCTTTCCCATCCTTATCTTCACAGCCTCCAGACACTGTGGCAGGACACTGAATACAGTTGAGCGGTCAGGAGTGTGACCTTTGCTTCCATCAATATTGACTGCAGAGAAAGGAAGTGAATCACCATAATACAGTATCTCCAACTCCTTGAATCTGCAGCTGGTCCAGAAGGATACCATGACTAAAGGTATCAAAGGCTAGTGAGACATCAAGGAGAACACAAGGGTGGATGCATCACCTCCCACCCCCAGCTCTGCAGGATGTCATCAGTAAACATGACCAGTTCCATGCTATACCCCAGTCTGAAACCAAGTTTCCTGAGATTGCTAGGCTTGTGCTTCCCAGTAGGATGATTTCAACTGGGAGAGAAGGGTTGTTGCTCATATCATCACCAATGAATGCCAAATTGTCATAGGACTGCGACTGCTTCTGTCAACAAAGAGTTTGGTGACAGTACATTATATTGTGCGCCCTGTTATCCAGACTACTTTTGTGAACAGGGTTAGCTCTCTTTCAGAAGCTGAATTCAGAAATAGCCTGACCGACAAGTACAGGTATAGAAATTGCTCTGAAATTGCTACCTGTCTATTAAGCAATTTGACAGTTGACTAAACCAGATACTCTAAGAACAGGAATCAGCAATAATGGCTGGGCAATTTATGCCAGTATGCATTCCTGCCATCTCGGCTATTGGAGGGTAACAAGTAATTATGACTAATTTCCAGAAACACTTGCTGAGATTATTGAAAACCTGTTATAATCAGCATAGACCTTTGGTAATCCCCTGTGCAGTGTTTTGACTCTGCCAAACCCTTATTTGCCTGCCAACATGTTTAGTATGATACAGGCCTTTACAGAGACAGTTGGTAAATAGAAGGTCAGCTCTATTTACATCATTTCTCGGAATCCTGTCTAGTTTGGGGGAGGGTTCAGTAAGTTCATTTGATGACAGATAAACCTACCAATGCAATACCGTTTTCAGAGTTTTATTCATTGGGTGTTATGTAAATTCAGGGGAATCTTGAGCAAAGCAACTGCACCTTTTTTGTAGGCATAAAGATACTTGATACATGAGCTGAGGTGGCACAGTGGTTAGAGTGCAGTACTGCAGGGTAGTTCAGCTGACTGCTAGCTGCAGTTTGGCAGTTCAAATCTCACCAGTTCAAGGTTGACTCAGCCTTCCATTCTTCCAAGGTGCATAAGATGATTCTGTAAACTGCTTAGAGAGGGCTGTAAAAGCACTATGAAGTGGTATATAAGTCTAAGTGCTATTGCTACTTGGTATCCGTTTCCCCCATTCAAGCTTTCCATATTCTTGAACCAGAATAGATTTGATTCAGACTTCCATTCATAAGCTGTCATGCATCTTTCAGATGAGAATGATACACATCTTTCCTTGGACACATATATAAATATATCCAGAACCACCTTCAAAGCATAAGGCTAAAAGCAGTAAGCCTTGTGACAAGGAAAGGAGTGGTCAGATGAAAGGTCTCCTCAGAAATACACCAGGAAATGCAGAAGGCGAATCTAAGAAATGCAGTACTGTATTCAAGTTTTTTTGATGCATGTACACCAATGCACAGAATAAGGGGGACAAACAGGGAGAAATGGGTCCTAATATGGAAGAAGGGAGGGAATATAAATTTGACTGGTAAGATGGAGCCTGTGATTGGAGAAGGGTATTGAAAGGATGCAGTTTGTTCCAAAGAAACAGACACAACAAAACAAGTGGAAGGAATGGCATTATATGTGAAGAAGTATTGCACCTGTTGTCAACCCTGAAGTAAACCCTGAAGTGGCTGAGGCCATCTTGGAAGCTTCAGGATTGCCACACAATAGAGGGAGGGGGGAAATAGTTAGATGGGGTTTGATAGCCAAAACAATAAAGTTTTCCTGTGGGAACCAAGGACATTCTCACAGGTGGCTGGCCAGAGGAGGAGTGAAATAACCAAGCAACCGGCCAGCAACTGGATCGGACAGCATCCAATTGGGGTAAAGGGGAAACATTTACTTTTTAATTAGGTGAAAGTGGGAACATTAGAGTTGGCTTTCACCAGTTGTGCCAATATGATGTTTCCAATAAATGGTCCTTTGAGGAATTTGCCTGCCTCAGAATTTTCCTTTCTATGGGCCCATTACTTGGAATGCTGACACCTGTATGGGAATCATATCTGATTGAATATGAGGAAGAAAAGAAACAACAATGTCATTATTGTGCACTACAAGCCACCCAACAGAACCAACATAAAATATAGATAAAATGGCTGTACTGTCCAGGAAACACATTATTTTAAAATGAAAGATTTCACCTATCCCAAAATCAGCTAAGAATCAGTCTTCAGCAAGTGGAAAACACAATAGATTTTTTTATTTTATTATTATCCTAAAGATGGAGGAGAAAACTGGAGATCAGATATACTGGACTTAATGCTAATGGGACAGAAATGGTTGAGGAAGTAGAATTGGTAAGAATCTTGGGAGGGAATGTCCATGTGGTCCAGAAGATTGGAAAACAATGTTATTCTAACCCTTTTAAAAGAGAAAATTGTACAGGAAACCACAAACCAATCAGCTTGATGATTGACATCAGCACCTTGCACATTCCAAGAAAAGATAATCAAGCTTAAAAATCATCTAAAAGGAAAGAAAGTGATTAGTAGAAGCCAGCATGAGTTTATTAAAAATAAATTACTGCTTTTTGACAACGTGATTAGACTAACCCTCAAAGGGAATATTGTAGATATAGTGTATCTAAACTTCAGCAAGTCGTTTCATAAAGAGGTCCATAGTGTCTATTTTGAGAGCAGATAACAGTGCGGGATGTGGGTCCCAGTATCAGATGGATTTGGAGTTGATTGTGCAACTATACCAGGAACATGATCTAACAACATACAACGCAGGTTCAAGATTTAAAAGGATCTTGATGGACTACAGCATGAATTCTATCTGACAAAATGGTATTTAACCATGAAAAATGCATAGGTGCAAGATAGGAAGTACTTGGCTCGGCAGTAGTATTTATCAGAAGGATCTGGATGTCCTGGTAATCATTTATTAAGCACAATCCAGCAGTCAAACAAAATAAAACAAAGCAATCTTGAGCTGCATCAACAGAGAAGAATGTCAAGATCACAGGTAGTGATAGTTCCACTCTATCCTACACTGGTCATACAGCACCTGGGATACTATGTCCAGTTTGGCTGCCTCAATATAAGAAGGATGCTAAGGAATTGGAAAGTGTGCAGAGAACAGAAACCAAGATTATGGGGAGCTTGAACACTAAATCCTATGAAAAACAGTTAAACGTTCTGATACGTTTACCTTGTCTCTACCTATTTTCTTTCCCTTTTTAGTTCTGCTTTTAGTTTTTCATGCTTTTAAAAATCATTATTAGATATTATATAATGATTTTAGGTTTTTTAAAATACATATTTACTTTTTCATTGTAGTGTTGATTGAACTTCTTGTTACCCAGAGTCACTTTCCACTAGGCGGGCAGCCATATAAGATAAATAGATAGATAGATAGATAGATAGATAGATAGATAGATAGATAGATAGATAGATAGATAGATAGATAGATAGATAGATAGATAGATGATAGATAGATAGATAGATGGATGATTGATAGATGATAGATAGATAGATAGATAGATAGATAGATAGATAGATAGATAGATAGATAGATTTCAGCCTAAAGAGAAGTCTAAAGGAAGACATGATAGCAGTCCTCCAGAACTATAAGCAGAGATGGTATTCAGCCAGTTCTGACAGGTTCTGGAGAACCGGTAGTGGGAATTTTGAGTAGTTTGGAGAACCAGCAAAAAGGCTGGCCCCACCCCTGCTACCTCCCAGCTGATCTTCTTTGTTGCCTTGAACAGGAGAATGGAGAAAGGAGCTGGAAAGCAGGTTAGTGGAGTTGGGAGGAAATTTTGTAGTATCCTTTCCCTGTCCTGCCCACAAAGCCCCACCCACAAAGCCCACCACTCCCACAAAGCCACACCCCACACACAAAGCCACGCCCACAGAACTGGTACTAAAAATATTGAATCCCACTACTGACTTGAAGGGATGTTCTAGGGAAGGAAGTCAGGATTTATTCTTCATGGTGGCTGAGGGTTGGAGAAGAACCAGCAGGTGGAAGCTTTATAGAGAGATCTAAATGCGAAATAAAAAGGAAATTCCTGACCCCAGAGCAATTAATCAGTGGAAGACCCTGCCTCCTGGAGTAGTGGTAGCTCCATCACAAATTGGAGGTATCTTGTTCTGGGCAAGCATTGGACTAAAACACTTGTGCAGAGTTGGACTCCACCTGGGCAAGTTAAATGAGCTCCACTAGGCACAATCCTATGAAGTTATCTGGACTGAGTTTGAATCTGTGATTTTAAGGAAGTGGACCAAGTCCTCCTGTCTCTTAGCCTAGCCAGCAGTCTGTTAAATCTGATCTCTCCTGGGTTGTTAAAATGGCCCAGGAGGGGAACAAAGGATTGGTCCCTGAGGAGGTATCTACTCTTTGAGAGAGGAGGTGGGCCTGCTGGCACATACTTCTATGTTGGATAATTATAGTTTCTATTCCATCGTTTCTCTGCTGGACCTGTTTCAGTCAGCTTGCTTTCAAACTGGTACAGGTAGTCCTTGTTTAGTGACTGCATTGCTGTGTGATCATTCACTGTTATAATGGGGGTGTAATTGGTTTGTGACCAATCCTCATATTTACCACCTTTGCTGGTCTGTAAAGGAAAGGAAGGCTGAAATAAGAATAAAAGCACAGTTGCGGTTTCACTTAGTGTCCATGTCACTTAACTGAATTGCTGGTCCCAGTTGTGGTCACATGAACTGTGGTGGCACAGTGGTTAGAGTCCAGTACTGCAGGCTACTTCTGCTGACTGCCGGCTACCTACAATTTGGCAGTTCAAATCTCACCAAGCTCAAGGTTGACTCAGCTTTCTATCCTTCCGAGGTGGGTAAAATGAGGACCCAAATTGTTGGGGGCAATATGCTGACTCTGTAAACCACTTAGAGAGGGCTGTAAAGCACTGTAAAGTGATATATAACTCTGAGTACTATTGCTCTTGCTAAACAGGGATTACCTATATATAATCTGGAGACAGTGCTGGTTAGAACTGGTTAGAACTTGTTGATGATCTTTGGTGGACTTGGATGGGAGTGGTGCATAGGAGTGTGAAACACTGTGTTGCAGTAATTCCCTTCCTTCTGTCTATGGTTGATTTCAGTTGGTGTTTGTCGATGGGGAAGAGATTACATCTACAGGCCCTCATTGGTGGGGTGCCTCCCATTTCCTCTCCTGTTGAACATTTACATGAAACTGCTTAGTGAGGTCATCCTCTGTTTCAGAGTTCAGTATTATCAGTAAGATGGTTTCAGTTCACAGAAACTGAAACGGAATAAATGAAACTATTTTAAATCCTCTTGAGAATTTCACAATTGTCCAAGCAAGGAATTGCATATGAAATGTTTGATTCCCGCCCTTCAAAGCCAGATATAGTAACATTTAAGCCAGGATCATTAAAGGAACAGTGATAATTTGGTAGAAATTAACACTGTTTTTCTCCAGGCAGTCAATCATTAACTCATTGTCTCTTTGTACCATGCAAATATGATACACGCTAGTCAAACATAAGTAGTTAAAAACTTAATTTGCCAAATGCCACTTGAGAAAGAGGCATAATAAAGAGTGTGACTTGTTTTTAACTCAAATTAATCCTTCAAGGATAGTGCAGGAATAGAAGGTGACAGTCTTGCTGGGCTCTTGATTTTATCTTCATTGATTGGCCATTTACCAGATGCGAAGTGCTTGCTTATGGTAATTGTAGAGTTAATAACCTCGGGTTAAGTAAAGCAAAAATAATCATAGAAACTAGAGTGCAGAGACATCACGTTATGTTCTAGGGGGCAGGGAGTTCTGTGAATGGTATTTTATTGTTTGTTTTCTATCATGTTCGAGTAGAAATTGAGGGCAGCAGGTGTTTTGAGACAGAGAGTTTCTAGCATTGCCAGTCAAACTGTGCATCTATTTAGCGGTTCCATCTCAATGGATTTTGGATTACTGAAAAGAAAAGAGCAACATGCAGAAGACAAGGGGAGAATTTTATCGCACAACTAAAGACACAGAAATCTAAGCACCCTACCCAGCTTATTCACATAATATCAAATCACACTTAGTACAGTAAATACTGGTAGGTGCACAAACTAAGACCCTTGGATGCAACAAGAGGAAACTGTCAAATTTGTGCGATCTGAAATTTACAGTTTAACAGATGTGGAAGATAATTACATAGCTGAGCTGTGATCATATCCATGACCTCAGTATATAGTAATTGCAGAGCAATATAGTGATGTAATCTCTATGATAAAAAGAAAATTTTCCAGTGCTTATGCATTTACTTTCTATTGATGTATAGAAGAGTCATTTTAAAAGATAAATCTATTTGTCTCTGCCACTATTTTTTTAAACAATCAGGATAGATAAGACTTGGATAGTTTAGGGCAGCGATGGCGAACCTTTTTTGGCTCGCGTGCCACAAGTGGAGAGAGCGCAGGGGGGTCGTGTATGGGCGTGCCGCACCCATAATGCAATGTGCGACCCCCCCAGTGCTCATGCGCACACAACAGGCGTGACCCCCCCATTTTTACATGCTTTTTTCACCCTCCCCTGGCTCCAGAGGCTTTATAGGAGCCTGGAGAGGGTGAAAAGAGCCTCCCCCCCGGAGGCCCTCCAGAGGCTTCAGGGACCGTCCGGAGGCTTCCCTGACGCCTTCGGAGCACTCAAAATGACCCTCCGAGCAAACCGGAAGTCATTTCCGGTTTGCTCGGAGGGTCATTTTAAGCGTTCCAAAGACGTCAGGGAAGCTTCAGGACGGTCCCTGAAGCCTCCGGAGGGCCTCCGGGGGGGGGGGGGCGGGGAGGCTCTTTTTGCCCTCCCCAGGCTCCTATAAAGCCTCTGGAGCCTGGGGAGGGCGAAAAAAATGGCTTTTAAAAATGGTGAACTCAGCTGGCCTCGCGTTCCCTGACAAATGGCTCCGCATGCCACCTGTGGCACGTGTGCCATAGGTTCGCCATCACTGGTTTAGGGTCTATTAAATATTTAGTTTTCTACTCTCCTTGAAGGACGTCATCCGAATAGGCAGGAATGAAATTTTGCTCTAACACATGCATGTTTGAAGGCTGCCAAGTAGTGGCGATGATGATGCAGTTAAGGGCCAATTCAGTGCTTTTAACAAAATGAAAAACACCAGGAACTCTGGAGGCCATAAATGAGGTGCAAATTGCAAGCAGACCCAAACTGCATTTAAAAAAAAAGGTAGAACTGTACAAAGTCCTGCATTTTGCAATTCTGTAGCTTGACAGATTTACCAACTGATCTGTCAATTCCCCATGTTAATTGACTTCCTCTCCGCTCCACCCCCAATGTTTTTCCTCCCATAAAGGCCATGCAAGCCTGCTGCACTCTCATTCAACCTGACACCTGCTTCATTTTAAAAGAGGCTTCTATAAATAGAAAAGGGAATGCAAATCTCTGGGGCTTTGAATTCTAGAACATACATCTTGCAAGCCTGGGGTTAGGATAGAAAGAAAAAAGAAGAGAAAGGCTCTATCATGCCTAAAAACCTGGCAGCACTGGTTAAAAAAAAATCTTTGCTGTTCATTAAAATGCTCATTTCTTATTCTATTTTCAGATCCTCTCTGGGATTTTAGGAATGTTGAGACGTGCTAGTTACAAAGCCCTAAATGCAACATGGTCACGGATGGCTAGAACGAGGCATGTTCTAATGGAAACAAATCACTTGTCAGTAAGGAGCCTTCAAACTCTGAACAAAAGCTCCGAAAAAGGCATGTTTGTTGGCTTTAAAAAAATTGTCTGGAAGCAAGTCTGCAACACAAAAGAATTTCACAATTATTTAATGTCAAGTAATGGCTGAGTAGCTGACAGGAAGATGGTACCTGTTGTGGCCCAGCAGGAGCCGTTGGAGCTGCCACCAGACTCCGACAGCAAGGGTCCCCATGAGTCGGCTCTGGAGGATATGGAGGACCCTGGGCAGGGTTCTGACTCCAAGCAGGGATCAGAGAGGCTGGTAGGCCACCAGGAGGTGCCTTAGGCATGGAGCAATGGTGAAAGCCAAAGGAAGGGGGCTCCTGATGTCATGCCTTGGAGCAGTGGGGAGGAGTCACGGGACAGTGAGTCAGACATCAGCAGTGAGTTATTAGATGGTCGTTACCGGCACACTAACAGGTGTAAGGAGCAATTGCGCAGTTACAGGAGGTAATTGCTCTCAGCTGCTGATAATTAGACTCCTCTCCAGACTATAAAAGGACTGCTTGTGCACACGGCCTTTGCAGAAGTCAACACATGAAGTAATGTGGGAGAACAGTCTTGTGAGCGTGGCAGGCTGGATTGCTGCCAGTGCTATCAGTGCCGAGTTGTTATGAAGGCTTATTTGTGTTGGATTGCTGCCAAGGACCTGTTATGTCTGTAAATAAATCCGGTACCTTATCTGTGGCTTGGTGTGTGTGTGTGTGTGTGTGTGTTGGTGGTGGTGGTGGTGGTGGGGTCAGAACAGGTACCCATCAGATATTGCAAAAGATCGGATAGCTTGGGTATTTATGTCACTATTTTCAACCGGACAACCTAAATTTCAGTTCTTTGTTGTGCACCCACCCCTCTCCTAGAAGAATGAAATATTCAAGGAAATATTAAAAAGGCAGAATATTATATTTCCCTGGATGAGAAAAGGAGAAACATGTTTTTAAAGACAAAGAGCAACTCCCTGTCCCTAACAGACATTTAGTGCCCATTGAGCAGAATTGGGCCAGCTACAAGACAATTAGACCTTCAGCTCCAGGGTGATGGGATTAAGACATGACCCTCAGAATGTAATAGGATTAGTCCAGTGGTGGGTTCTGGATCTTGTTCCAACCGATACAGTTGGAATGGGCCTGGCAGCATCCACATGGATGTGCGCAGCGCACGCATGGGTCTTAGTGCCTCCATGAGCCTCCGTGATGCTCCAGCTGCTCAGTGGAGCATTGCGCAGGAACTGTACGTGCCGTGCACATGCGCGGAAGAGCCGAAGACTTAAAAGACCAGTAAGGAGCTCGGGCAGACTGGTGGGCCCTCTGGAGCACCGTACCGGAACGGTATCTGGTGCTCCAGGCAGGCTCCGGTACGCCTGTACCAGGGCGTACTGCCTGCAACCCACCACTGGATTAGTCCTTTACCCATCTAGCAGCAGGGCTCACTGCATTTCAAAATTTCCTAAAGACATTGCACCACCCAGCATGGTTCAACCAAACCTATCTCAGACAACCTCAGCTATGACCCCTGCATAGCCCCATGGGAGTCTGGCAGCAGCCAATAAAATACATATTCCCGCACAGGAACAGGAAGCTCAAGTTAAAAGTCCAAGAAAAGGTATAAATGCCTCTCACTCTCCATTCCATGTGTTGAGCTGCCCAGGACTTCAAACCTATGAGGTCATGTACCTCAATAAACCATCTTTCCAATCAGCCTCTATGTTTCCGGTGTCTTTCTCCCCACTTGGAACTGAACCAGATGGATATTTCTTCCAACAATTGAGACCTCTTTTTTATTTATTTACGTCACAGCAGGGGTGGGTTCCAGCCAGCTTTACTGCCGGTTTGCTCGTGCGTGCACTGCGCGCACATGCGCAGTTCAATTAAAAATGTTCTGTGCATATGCAGAAGTAAAGAAAAACGATGATGGCGGTGATGGCGGTGACCGGGGAACCGGTTCGGGGGTGTGGCAGGCCTGGGTCGCTGTCGGTTCCAGTGACCCAGGCTGCCATACCACTACTGAAGGGGGTAGGAACCCATCTCTGCTTCACAGGTGTCAAACTTGTGATGTCACAATCCTGTCACGTGATGTACTGTGACGTTTTCCCCCTTCATAGAGCTGGCGTGGGCATGATCTGCATGTTTGTCACCCCTGATTTACCTGATCCCTCGATGGAAATTGATGATGGCTAATGTCTTTCTCGCCCAGAAGAGGCAAACATTTTGCAGCCAGTATTGCCTAGATTCCTTGTTAATATGCCAAGGCCGCACTCAAAATGTAAGTCGAAAAGGGAAAGCAGAGAAATGGAAAAAAAAATGGACTTCTGTAAACCAGAAACTACCCATATGACTCCCAAAAGATCTAGGAAAATGACACAGAAGATTTATTACAGGGAATCGCATTTTATTTTTTAAACGGTTCGGATACTTAAAAGAGCATAAATATACAACCCATTCAATCATCAAAGGGTATTTAAAAAGAAGAAAAAGCAATATAAAAAATAATGAGATCACAACCTTTTGTTCAATTCCACTTAGTGGCTGGACTTGTTTTGAAAGTGAGCTGGAAGGGTTGTTCATGAGTATATGCTGTACTTCTGCTGTTCATTAAATCGACTGATTTTCTTCAGCAGTTTGTTTCCCCATCCAAAGTTGCAGCTTTTTGAAATCTCATTAACTCTGATGTCTTTTTTTTTGTAGGTGAATGGAAACCTGAAGAAAGGCAAGCCGTTTTAATGAATAGCAGAGAGGTGAGCACCGTGTTTGTGCAAGAGAAAAAAAAAAAGCCATTTTTGCACATCATTTTCAAAGTGTGGACAGCCCAAGATAAAATTCACCCACTAATCTTATATGCAATACCCTCCTGGCTATTTTTCCATTTAATTTCTCCTTGCTAACTCATTTAGTTTCTGATAATTAGAGGAATTAAGCACTGAAGAATTTCAATGCTAAATGATATAACTGCTAGAGATCACACCAAACCTCTTGGACATGAGGATTAGGAGCTGCAACTCAGGCATGAAATACTCTAATCTTTGCTACCGGTTTGGAACCGGGAGTATGCGTGTGCGTGTGGGTGCTTTGCTCGCGTGCAACGCTTCGCTCACGTGCAGTGCTTCGCTCCATGTAGCACTTTTGCGCATGCGCAGAACCTTCTGCGCATGTGCAGGGTGTCTTTGATGACATATGGGTGGGTGGGCGGAGCATCCCGCCACGGCCATTACCGATCCGCCTGAACCGGGGCAAACTGGCAGAAAAACCACTTCAGCTGCAACTTCTCCTCTACTAGATAATTCTACTAAATATCTATGCTTCCTATTTTGGCAGCGGCTAAAGCAATTGCAATACATTTTCAAAGACTTTCCCTGCAAAAACATTATTTCTTGAGCTAATCCATCATCCTGGCAGGTTCCTTCAAAACAGAACCTGGGTTATTACTGGTGGCCTGGTTAAACCTGTTTAGCATTTAGTTGGAGACTAAATATGCATTTGTCTGCTTTTAGCACAAGTGATTGTCATTCTCCAGCTGTTACTAACTCATTCTGAAGAGATATCCTTGCTGATCTACAACTTAAAGGGGAAGAAGTCCAAACCAACATTTCTGAAAACAAAATGGAGCAGCGACATTTTTCTAAACCAGCAATTGGTTTATTTCATTCTTAAAGAAACAGAGGTGACCCTTTTTGATTTATCCAGGTAGGGAGGGATCTACTAATTCCAGAACTTTTAGTAAATCTACTTAAGATTCTGATAGACCTTAAAAATTCCCTTTAATCAAGCTCAACATTTGGACATGATTTTCCATTACTTTCTTCTAAGATGTTTTTTGACTTGTCAGTGTAGTCTCGTGACCTTGAGATTTCCAAGGGTGCCTTATTCATATACTAGTCAGATCAGGTTTTGGGAACATCCAAAGTCAGCTAGCTGCTCCTGCTTCTTTAAAATTTAGGATGAATACAGTCAATTGATAGTCAAATGATACATGATGTTCCAAGGAGTGAAAAGTCCAGTTTTCAAGAGACTACTCTCCTGTATCAGGGGTGGGTTCCTGCCAGTTCTAAACTCTTCTTAGAAGAGGTTCCACAAATCTACAGTGCTGTTTAGAACTGGTTCCAACTCCCTTCCCCCGGCCCATCAGCACATCATCAAGATGAAGAGCGAGAGGAGGAATTCTGGGAGTTGAAGTCCACAAGTCTTAAAAGCTGTCAAGTTTGAACACCCCTGGGGTTTTTTTCCCTAAAGGGTTAGGGGTGCAAGGGTCTTGTAACTTGACAGCTTTAAGACTTGCACACTTCAAATGCCAGAGTTTCTGAGCCAACATTTTGCTTGCTAAGCAAGAGCTTGTTAAGTGAGTTTCACCACATTTCACAACTTGGCCACGCCCACCCAGTCACATGGCTGGCAAGCCACTCCCACCTGGTCACATGGCTGGCAACTGCCCAACGTTTGAACATGTGACTGAAGCGATGCTGTGACAATCATAAGTGCAAGGTCTGGTTGAAAATTACATTTTTCAGTGCTGCTGTAATACCGAACATTCCTTGTAAGGCAAGGATATCAAACTTGCATTGTCATGGTGGTGTCATTCCCTTTTGCTAAAGCAGGTGTGGGCATGGCCTGCGAGCTAGGAGTTTGACACCCTTGTTGTAAGGTAAGGACTACCTGTATTTGTTTACCATGCTGGGAACTCACTTAAACAGGGTTTTTAAAATGAATCTACGACAATTAAGACATTGATTAAATTCACAGCGGTTTATTAATACCTAGAAAAAAACGGCTGATGTGTACTCAGAGTCATTGTTGGACGGTATCTTTACTTGCAGACAGTATTTTTTGGAAGTACAAGAAAAAATAATGCAGAACTGTCACTTGAATATTGAACTCTAGATTCCGGCCCTATCACATTTATAGGAAAGTTTATAAGGAATTGCAAGCACTGCAAAATCATCCTCTTGTAAGGAAGTCTTGTTTTGACCATGAACAAAACTGACTCTTGCATAGATGGCATCACTGCTGTGAATGAGGTGGTCCCACATCTGGAGACATGGATTGGCCTGGAAATATCTGGGCCGTTGAGTGATTGGCATGTTAAGCACAGGAATTATGAAACAGATTTTTAAAATAATTTTGGAACCCAGCCTCTTATTTCTGTTTATTTTCAGGCTCATTTGCAAGGGATAAGGTGTCTCTGTCCTGAAAATGAACCTGTCAACCTAATAAGTTCTGACCAATAAGGTCATTCCTTGAAGCAGGACTCGGCATTAAGAACATCCACAATTGTTGCCAACACTTTCAGCATTCTAATAAGTTTACACTCCTGTTTCAGAAGGTTAGATCAGGATATCCTGGACAGAAAGTGGAAGAGATGAGCAAAGAACTCCCTGTTCCCTTGCCCTAACAATACGTAATTCCAGTTGCACCAAGAACCTTTACATTAACTTTGCTCCCTACTGTTGAATGATATTAAATAAGGCACAACTAACTTCCTTATATTCCCCTCCCCCCTTTATGAATATCTGTCAAATTGATTTTCATATTTAGAGCCTATTTTGACTCAGGGGTGATGTAACTGGCACGGCAGGCAAATTTTCTTGCATTGTGACCATTGTGCTGTAAAATGTATTATCGCTACACTTTCAGACCTGGTTTAAGATCCCTTCACCTGGTGGTTTTGTTTTGTTTTTTAAATGGTAATATTCCTTCTTTACTGAAACAATGATACCAGTGGTGGGTTGCTAACCAGTTTACTACCGGTTCACTGTTGCTCATGTGCGTGCTCAGGCGCAACTCTTCTGCGCATGGGCAGAAGCGTCCGGGCAGGTGGGCAGAACCTCCCGCTGCCACCACTACCAGTTTGGCCCAACCGGGCCCAACCGGGAGCAACCCACCTCTGAATGGAACTGTATTCCACACAACTTTGCCACTTTTTAAAAAGCTCAATTTCTAGAGAGTGGAAGGAAAAATGTGTATGAGATTGTCTGTTTTACCATGCGGAAGGGATAAAAGGCCAATCTAGTGAAGCCAACATATGGAAACAATGATGGCCAAACATATGGGTTTAATGGGGATTTTTTCTCTCTCAAGCTGTGTATGTTAGTTTTTGACAGGAGCCTTCCTTCTTTAAAACCATGCTTCTCCTGATGCAAACACAATCAATCATGGCTATTTAGGTAACTCCACTGGTGCTTCCAGTGTTACAGATCAGGTTCTGATTAAGTGAACTTTACTCCATCTTAAAATCATCATGCAAATCCTGCTAGGGAAAAGCTAATCAGCCCAGGGTGCTTTAAGTGTAGGAATTGGGACATTATGTTATTAGAAATGTATTAATTTCTGCCAGTGTGCACTCAGATAAAAAAAACCTCTTCCATATGTGGGGTGATACTGTTTGCTGTGAAAGGACACTCTGTTGAGCTCCTGGAACATTATGTGCAGTGCAATCGTTGCCTGTAAGAAGTATGAATTCTTTCCATCCTCTTTGCACGAAGGGCTTCAGGAGCAGAATGTCACTTCAGTGGATGGGGGAGCAGGCAGTACAGCTGACCCGTTTTGCCAGCGTCGGAATTAGCTCACATGCTGGAGGATCATTAATCTGATACACATATAAAATATAATTTAGGGATTGGCAAATGTTTGCAAATAATGCTTGATTTTTTTCATTCACATTGTAGAGTGGGAAAAGGAAGGACAGGATCATGACACCTTTGAACTAGGTACAGTAAGATAAATTTGATCAAGACGCTTTTGTAGGTTTGTGGAATAAATAAGGTAGGAAGGTGACCAACACATTTGATGAAATTCAATTTTCTCTAAATCACGTAAGATGCAAAGACCAGGAAATAACATTTAGAACAAAACGGATATATGGGCAAGCAACTCTTTGTTTTTATAGAACCATTGTAGAAAGTAAGGAAGATGGCCTTAATGGAGATATGCAGGAACCAAAAAGGGTTGAAGCATTTTTAAGTGCACAATGATAAGCTAACATTTGGAAACATCTCGGGTAGATGCCTTTCTAGTTAGTGCAACTGTAGGAAGGAGGAGGAAATACAGCATAGTCAGATTTGCAACATTCTGTTATTATAGTTCAGTGATGGCTAACCTTTTTTTCCTCGCATGCCAAAAAGTGTGTGTATGCATGTGCCAGTGTGTGCACGAGTGCCCACACCCATAATGCAATGTGTGCGTGACCCCCTGCGCTCCCCCCACATCTCCCCCCACACCCCATTTTGGAC
This sequence comes from Natrix helvetica, assembly GCF_964273705.1. NCBI lineage: Eukaryota > Metazoa > Chordata > Lepidosauria > Squamata > Natricidae > Natrix > Natrix helvetica. The sequence continues at coordinate 61,683,683 of NC_138552.1, forward strand.
CTAGCAGGCCTCCCTGGAGCCTTCTGAGATAAAAAATGGGGTACCCCCCCTCCCTCCCATGCATGCGGCGTGTCTCCCACATGCATGGCAGAGACCCCAAAATCAGCTGGCCAGCGGGAGGTACGCACACATGCACGTTAGAGCTGAGCTGGGGCAACGGCTCATGTGCCAGCAGAGAGACCTCCGCATGCCATAGGTTCGCCATCACGGTTACAGCCCACCTGGACAAAGCAGAAATAGTTTTAGCCTTCCTGTGGGGTTGATCTCCTGGCTTTGTCTACCTACTGACACCTATTTTATAATTCACCATTCCTTGAAAGGGTGCAAATGCTGGCATCAGAAGGCAAACGACAACAGTAAGACACCAGCAAAAATGTATCTGAAAAATGAAACCATTGAAGATGGCAAAATGAAAAGAAGGGCTTTCTAGTACAGAGTCTGACATTTTCAGGCTTCTCTGCTAACCTGGGGTAGTGGTGTTTGCTGCTTGAAAGTTAAGGCAAATGATAAAACAGTGGCGCCTTTTAGGCATTAAAAGTCAGGGTTCTTTAACAAATGGCATGGTCAGGTTCTGCTTCTGTGAAATAAACATAGAAGTCATAATTGCCGACATTCCATACTGGGGTCTTGAGTGCATTTCAGTGGTTATTTAACATTCCCCTTGCCTTCTCATTTTCCATTATCTCTAGCCAATAGTGACTGGAATTCATTAGGACTGCAAGGGCAAAAATTACCAAAACCAGACAACTAATTCTGGTTTCTTCCAATCTATTTCTGTGGCAGAGACACTAAGCACTGCAGTGCATTTCGTTCCTTGACACTTCACTGAATCTCTTCTCTTGAATCAGTAATCTTGCCAGTTATCAAGTCTGATCTTTCCATTTCATCTTTTTTTCCAGCCAGCAATATCTTTTCATTAGTTTACCATGACAAAGTGCAAAAGGGCAGTTTTTAGAAACTTAATAATGTCTGAGGCATATGCAGATCATAGCGAACTGCTTAACCCAACACACCCAAGTAAATCATTTAATTAATTGTCATTGGCCACTGTGGCAATCATCCACTTCACTTAGCTTAGGTTCATATTAGAAGACATTAGAGAACATAGTCTGGTTGCTCACTGTCATCTTTATTAAGAAAGATCAGTACCAAATAAGTTAAAGCAACGCAAATACACCCAAAATATAATAATGTTGTAACAGTTTAATACATCGTTTAACCAAAGAGCTGATCTTTACACATCTGAGTATGATATAGACCAGGGGTGTCAAACTCAAGGCTCCAGCCTGCATGGTGCTTAGATCTGGCTCCTGTGTCCAGCCGGGGAATAGCAAAGGACCGGCACGTGGTGCCTCTGCTAAAGAAAATTGGGGGGGGGGGGCTGTGGACAGCCATCCCATGCCCTGTTTTCGGCCTGGGTGGCCTCCTGTAACACCCTGTCAGCCAAAATGGAGTGCAGGGGGGGGGCTACCTGCCAAAACGGGGTGCAGGCAATGTTCCCTCTAAGCTGCGCGGCTGTGCGGCCATGCACGTGGCAACAAAACACCGCGTGGCAGTTTGTAACTGCCGCGCAGTGGTTTTTGTGAGACACCTTCTACGATAATAGAAGAGGAGAACCAGCCTGGAGACAGCAATCAGTTCTAGGTCCACAAGGTAGAAAGTAGCTGAGAGAAGGGGCGTGGGGGTTGGGAGAAGGCATGGGATGGGCTCCCAGCAGCGGCTGCTCTGATTTGCCATGAGAACTTGTCTCTCCTGCCTCTTCGCTTCACCGTTTGGTTGTTGGGTGACTCACTGCCCTAGACTCTAGGAGACCCTCTGCAGTCCCTCTTGCCTGGCCGGGACACCAGCAAGAGTGTTGGGCTGAAGGAAGGAGGGAAACACACCAGTGGTGGGTTTCTGCCGGATCGCCCCGGATCGCGCTATCTGGTTGGTCGATGAACCCGGAAGTAAGTTCCTGCCCCGCTCCTGTCACTGAGAAGACATTTCTGAGAAGAGAAACTTCTCCAGTCACGCCCCAGCTGGTGGAGCGCTGGCAATCGCCGGCCCATCGCCAGGGAGACAGTCAGTGAGGTGAACCGCGTGGTTGCTTGGATCACGCGGGCGCAGCCCGACCAGAGAAGTTTCTCTTCTCAGAAATGTCTTCTCGGGCTGTGCCCGTGTAATCCGAGCAACCATGCGGTTCACCTCACTGACTGTCTTCCTGGCGATGGGACGGTGGTTGCCAGCGCTCCACCAGCTGGGGCGTGACCGGATCTCTCTCCAGATCTTGCGGCTTTTTCAGGTTTTTTTTTTAAAAAAATCACCTGTCCGAACGATCTTGAAAACCTGCGATGTTGCTTTGGGAGGGGGCAGTCGGGCAGCATTTGCCCCTGCCGCCCTCCCCGGGCACCTGCAGCCTTGGAGTCTGCAGCTTTAAAACAAGCCTTTGCACAGCTGCCTGTCTATCCCCTCCCAAAGCAACCTCGCAGGTTTTCAAGATCGTCTGCAAAGGCGTTTTATAAAAAGAAAACAGTCTTTTGGGGGGATGGGCTGCGCATGGAGGAGCTGGTGGCCAGGGCGCCCTGAAGCAGCGCCAGCCAGCATGTCCCTTAAGAATAGCCCAAAGGGCAAGGGCGGCAGTGCCATGCCCACCTCTGTCCTGTCCGCCGCCCAGCAACACGCCCCGGCCTCCTCCTCCTTCTCAACAGGGCAGGGGCGCGGGCATGGCCCAGGAGGGGGCAGCCAATGGGGGGGGCACTGCCCAGCCAGCCCTCCCTCAGCGGCAGCGGTGAGTTCCACAATGTTGCTTTCAAGGTGAGCGGCAGGAGCCACTTGGCCAGGGCAGTGGGGCTCACCCGGCGCCCATCCAGTCACCACTCGGCCGGCAGGCCAGTGGGCGGAGGGTTGCCCTGGTGTGACCGAGGCGGCATGACTTGGGGAGGCGTGGTGGGTGTAAAGGGCTGGGCTGGAGCATGGGATGGCCTGGCAATAGGCGCGTCTGACGCTTGCAGAGCGAAGATGCGGCACTCGGAAGTGGCGGTGGGCTTGTTTTCCAGCCGTTCCTGGCCCTGCGAAGGATCCAAAAGTGCCTGGGTTCCGGGGCATCCCGTGCTGCGCCCACCACCACCGCCGCTCCCAAACGGAACTGTCAGCCGTGAGCAGGTGCCTGAAGCTGCTGCTTGCAGGCATTCACGGCTACAAGTAGACTGTGCCTGTAGCGGGAAGGTGTTCGCCCCGTGAGAGCTCCTCTCCAGCACTCGCTTTCCCAGCCATCTCCACCTCTGGCGCTGCCAGTTTGCCCCTTTGAACATCCTTACATCGGGTGGTCTTTCCCACCCAGTTGTGTTTGCCCAGCCCAGGACCCTTTTAGGAGAAAAGAATGAGTCGGGAATGACTCGCACATACATGCGAGGGGAATCTTTATGTCTCAAAGGTACTTTTTCCAAAAGGCAACTGGATTGTTTTTTTTTTCCTTGAGGAAGAAGAAGAACAAAACGTTTCACTTCTCATCCAAGAAGCTTTATCAGTTGTGATGGCAGTGTGTGTGTGTGTGTGTGTTGGAGAGGAAGGATAGATACTGGTTGAGGCTGGGTGGTAGGGGAAAGATTTTTGGGGGGACGGGGTGGTGGTGGGATGGAAGGATTGTGGTTTTTTTAGTTATCTGGTTGTTCACTCTCTCTCTCCGGGAGCTGTTGAAGCCACTTGGGGGTTGATCTGTGCCCTCAGGATCTTCTGAATCAAATTGTGGAATCTTCTTGGAACTGCTACAAGGGCTGCATTGTAGACTAGACATAGGTGGTGTCTTATTCTTCCCCCTCTTTCTTTAGAAAGAATGAAAGAAAGAGAGAGAGAGAGAGAGAGGAGAAAGGAAGGAAAGAAGGAGTGGAGGGAGAGGGAGAGAGAGAGAGAAAGAGAGAGACAAAGAGAGAGAAAGAAAGAAAAAGAGAAAGAAGGAAAGAGAAAGGAAGGAAGGAAAGAAGGAAGGAAGGAAGGAAGGAAACAAACTTATGACCACAACTGAGTCAAAATTTTGGTTACTAAGCAAGAGCGTCATTAAGTGAGTTTCACCACATTTTCCAACTTGGCCACTCCCACTCCCACATGGTCAGCAAGCCACTCCCACCTGGTCACATGGCCAGAAAGCCACTCCCACCAGGTCACATGGCTGGCAAGCCACTCCCATAAAGGAGGCCACACCCACAGAGTAGGTTCCAAAAAAATTTGAAACCCACCACTGATACACACGCTCACTCTCATATGAGAGAGAGAGAGAGAGAGAGGGAGAGAGGGAGAGAGAGAGGGAGTGTGTGTTGGTGGGCAGACTTAGCACTTTGTTAAGTTTGTTTCTCTCTGTGTTGTGTATATATACATGTCTCCATGGGTGCAATTGTGCAAGCATTTTTTTTCCTCTTTGAAAGAATTTTTGGATTTCTCCTCACCAAACCTTTAAGATTGAAAGAGAGTTGAAATATAAAGAGATTGTTAATCGCCATACTGTTAGATTGATAGGCAATTATGGACTATCTTGATTATATCCTCCTTAGAAAGAATATGCTACTGTATGGTTGAGAAAAAGATCAAACTTCATTCTGTGGAAACCCAACAAAGTTCATAGGGAGGGTTTCTTTCTATGATGGGCTTCTTGGGTCAACAGTGAATATCATTTATCAAGAATGTAGGTAGAAAATTAAGCAGGCAATAGGCAATTACAAAAAGGGAAACCAACTTTCTGAATTCTGTTTCTTTGCACTTAGTGACTTATAAATAGTAGACTGAAAACCTGACCTAAATTACTATATATTTTAAATAGCTGTAAAGCTATGCTGAAAAGTTGTTCTCAAGGTATTGTGATAAATTCAATAAAAAGAAGGGAATTCTTGATAAACTTAAGGAAAAATGAGAGTATTGGATAGTAAATGGACAAATAAAATTACCAATCAAAGATGATATTTGCACCTCAGGGTTGAAATGAGATGTTCTCTCTTACTCTTTCCTCTTCCTCTCTTCTCTCTCTGTCTCTCTCATCCTTTCTCTTTGTCTCTCTTCTCTCTCTCTCCTTCTTTTCCATTCTTCTGTCACTTTCTTTCTCCTTCTGTCTCTTTCTGTCTCTCTTCCCTCTTTTTTCTTCCTCTCTTCCTCTCTCTCACTCTTTTATCACTTTCTCTCTACCGCCCAACCTGTCCCCATACTTATCTTCGACTGATCATATTTGCAATAATTTACCTTCTTTTCTAAATAGGCGCAGTTCCCTTACTGGATCCCTTGCTCACTCACTCACACACACACACCATTTTTCTCAAACCATTTTTCTCCATTCCAATTCGGATCCTATAAATCAATTGCTCTGTGAAACATCTGTGAAAAAAATTCAGGTGCTCAGGCATGAAAATGTGCTGCTCAAACACTATACTTTTCTGCACACACTGAAAAAAAATTAGAGGGAACATTGGGTGCAGGATGCCCCGTTTTGGCTGGCAGGGTCTACAGGAGGTGTCTGTCCTGTTTGCCATCTCTCCTGTCCCCGCGGAGGACAATTGCAATGCTGATCTGGCCTCAAAGAAATACTGTTTGATACCCCTGATATAGACTTATCACTAAGGTACAAAATGCAGCATTTTAAAAGATAACTTTCATTTAAGACCACTTTAGTTAGGAGTTCTAAATTCTAGGTAGCTTAGGTACAGTAAGCCTATTCTTTATGAAGGAAAACAACCTATGTTTTGGAATATTATGCTTAAATAGAATTCCGAATGTCCTGTATATACTGATGATATGATCTTGTGAGATTTCCTGGAGTAACAGAATTAGAAAGCTTTGGATAGACATCTCCTGCTATCATTGATTAGGTCTACCAGATATGGGCTGCAAAAATTCATATAACCACCAGATGGGAGAAAAGAGACACAGAGTTCATGCAGGGGTGAAATGCTACTGGTTCACCCGAACCTGTAGTAAAAAATGCTAAAAAAAAGGGGGGGGAAGTTCAGATGATCAGCTGTGCGACAAACAGCTGTGCTGCGCAATTTATATTTTCTAGAAAGCAGGAAATTCTGCTTTCTAGAGAATCTAAATCATGTGGCACAGCTGTTCCCTCCCTCTCACTGCTCTACTTACCTTTGCAGACTCAGAAAAAGGATTCTTCGCATCTGCAGTGCGCATGCACACAAAATGTGCATTTCATGTGCATGCGCATGAAGCAAACTGTGAAAGCAGACTTCAGAGCATTTCACCCCTGAGTCCATGACATGATTGCTAGGTGGGAGGGAGCTAAAACATCTGACACCTTATTGATTGCCAGGATTGTTTTTTGGCCCCGCTATTTTTTGACATCTAGTGGGCATTAGCGTTTCTTCAACTACAATCTGGTAGTCCTAGTACTGATTGAATCAACTCTCTTTTAGGACATGAAGTTCTGGCCCAGGGATGTCCACCCTTGGCAACTTTGAGACCCGTGAAAACTTGAATTCACAGATTTCTGGAAATTGAAGTCCACAAGTCTTAAAATTGTCAAAGTGAGACATTCCTGTTTTAGCCTGTAGCACTGCTCAGGGGCCTGTTATTTCTTTGTTAGAATTAACTCCTAAGCTTCTTTCTGTGCTTCTTGTTAGCTGATTCAAGTTGTGCTTATTCAATCACTTTTAACAGTGTGAAAAGTGAGCGTTTAAGATTAAATTGCAAAGCTTTCTTTCCACCACAACTGTCTATATTTCTCTGTTTAAAAATGAAAATATACATACATACTCCACAAGGGGGCTCCCTCTGGTAAGGGGGAAAATCCAACATTAGAAATTACGTTTGATCCATACATTTCCCCCCTATAAATAAATATTTGGACAATGCTGGGTTATCAGCTAGGATAATAATAATTCACTCAATATGTTATTCCTTTCCTGTAATTGTTCTTTTGCTTTTTAGGGACAAAATGGCCTCTGATTTACTTTTTTAAATAATGGTTGGGAAGATTAGGGATATTAATTTTTGAATGAAATAAATCTACTATTAAATAGCAGGAGAGCAATATTGACCACTTTACTCATTGCTGCCATTTTGGGCTACCATATTGGCTGAATATACGGTAACCCTATGACAACCATCCCTTTATGTGGATTAGTTTTAAGCAAGGAAGCAGACAAAGATGCTCATAGGAGACAGGTGAGTCTAGTAGTACAGTTCTTTATTTACTCTAATGAACCAACCTTCACTTTTTCCAGTTTTTGAAGGTGAAAAAACAGCATTCTTTTCATAAGAGGCGGGGTTATATTTGTTAGCTTTCTGCCACCTACTGGCAAAAGGATGTCACTGCCAATATAATCCCCTGATATGTTATTCTTTCCAGAAGAAAGATTCCTCTACTCTATACAATATTTGAAATTCAGTCTATTATGACTAGTGATTACCCATCTCTGTAGAATATTGCACTTTAAAGAATTGTGATATTTTAAACTCTGATTATCTCATACACCAGCACATGGGAGCAATTTCCAGAGGCCACTGAATGTCAGTTCCTATCAACACCGATCTTGACTATTAAGGAGGAACATGTTGGACACTGAAGTTCAGTGACATCTAAGCTGGCACAGATTCCCCATCTCTGCCTTATCTCTTCTGTGTTTTCTTCAAATTTCCCTCTCTGTTGATATGTTCCATTTTAGTCTTTTTCAGACTTATCACTGCTGCATTCTTCCATCAGCCAATTTCGTTTGGGCTCAATCTTATGTTCCTACAGTTTTCAAATAATGTTCCCCTTGTTCTCATTTCTTTCTTTTTTCATGGATGCCATATGGTAGCTTTTATCAATGTAGTTGCTGATAGGGCTAAGACTTAGAATCTAGTGAAGTGGCATGGTCATCTATTGGTCTGCTGCAAATATGCACCCTCTGATCCAGTTGCAGAATTCTGACATCCATGGCCATTGTGATCTAGTCCACAATGCAACAGTACATTTTTGTTAGATTGGGTAATGGATAGGCATACACAGGCTTAAACGGTAACAACAGCTCTTTATTATAACACAACAATTAAGAACAATCCAGCGAAGGTTGAGTCTGACAGCAGCCCTTTTATAGGGAGCTGTCATACCCTTCGACCAATAGGATTAAACCTCTGTTCCCACCAGAACAGAGGACCTTGGTGGAAACCACTACAGTTAGTACAAGTATCTAACAATTTTCACATTGATACTAACCGTTGTATAAAAAATATTGTAGTCTGGGTTACCTCTTCAGAAGAGCTGGGTTTCTTTCCCTTGCAATGGAAACACAGGACAAAAAAAAGTAAGAAGCTAATTACATTGGAGTGCATATTTATAAGGCTCACATTTAAAAGCAAAAGTAGCAACTGGAATTCTTGTGCTATAGCTAAATCACACCTCTGAGACATTTATTCCTTGCTTATTGCGTATTCATTTCAAGTTTTGATGGTTGTTAGAGAGTTCTGACATGTAGAAGAAAAAAAACCTGGTCTTCCTTAGACCTTTTCTTGAATAATTTCTTGACTGGCATTCTATTTACATATATATTTGGGTTTAGTGTTCTTCCAAAAGAGTGCTAGACCTGTGTTTAAAAACTAGAGCTTGTCCTGTCTTGCATAAAAGATCAATTTAAATCAAGAAGGAAGGTTGACAGTTGTATCTTGGTAATTTTTTTCACCAAAGAAAGTGTAATCAGGTTTTCTATTGCTTTTGTCATAAGGAGTTTCATTTGCACATTTTATTGCTTTAAGAGAGGTTGGTTAGGGAAGCCATTTTGTCTACTGGTCTACAGGGCTACCTTTTGTCAGCACTGCCACTTCTTGTAGCACTAATCAAGGACAAAACTCAATTTACACTATCATTTCACCTCATGCCTCTCTTCCACATCTGTGACACATTAGCTGGATTATTTCTGGATACAGGCCTAACACTTTCTCAAAACACTGCTAGACCCATGTTCAGCTGACTGACAAGTGTGAGGCTCCTCCATGCCTATGACTATCATTGGGTAATTTAACTGGGGCTAAAGTAGCCATTCTAAGTGCTTCCGTACATTAACTCGATACATTAGTGCCGTGATGGTGAACCAATGGCACATGTGCCTGAAGCAACACGTAGAGCCATCTCTCTGGGTACGCCAGCCATCACCAATTGCTCTTCCGATTTCCAGGGCACAGGCCTGTCACTGCGTTAATTGTTTGCTAGCTGAACTGAATAGTTACTGAAAGAGTTATTGCGCAGGTCATCGGCCTTTATCAGCAATGATTTACTGCACATGCTTTCTAATACATCACACATTCCAGAGACTTCTTTCCTTTTTGATCTTTGTTCGTCTGCTGAAGAAGGTGGACAACATTTGTTCTTGCCAAAATGTAACAATTAGATAGATTTGTTTTATTTCTATTTTCATTTTATTTTCATATTAAACGTTTGTTTTCATTAGAACATGTTCTCGGGTTTTTTTTTTTATTTTTTGCTTCTTGAGGATATGCTGTTTGGAAAAGCTGTCGATTCCAGACCTCATTAGTTCAGGGTGAAATCCTGACATGGCCAGCTGGTCTTCATGTACACATGCATGCCAGAAGCCAGAAGACTAGAAGACAGAAGCTCAGCTGCTCTTCTGATTTCTGGCGCTCCCATGCGTGCATGCTGGGAAGCTGCTCTTTTGTTTTCCAGCGCTCCCCCTCACGCACACTCCTGTTTTGGCACTCGGTGCCAAAAAGGTTTGCCAACACTGCACTAGTGTCTCCCTACACTAACTAATCCTTTCCTTAGCAAACATTAAGGAGAGCATTGGTAGTAGTTTTCCCCTGGTGGGCAATACTGGCAGGTGATGTGAAATGAAGCCAGAAGAAGTCTCCACAGCTACCTTTAATGTAGCTTGGACTAACACATCAAGGGCCACATCAGCCTGAAGAAGAAATGGCAATAAGGTCACCACAATTTAAGATGGCACATTTTCTCCTGCTTCAGACTTTGCATGGTAGTACTTTAAAGTGGTTAACCAGCTGTTTCTTTTGGTTTCTATATATTTTTATTAGTTTTCTTAAGTTTTAAGTCTTATTTATAATTCTCAGAAATTTTAACCTCTGACAAACATATCTGTATTTTCTTCAAATACATTGGATAGGAACATCTTATATTCTTTGATCAACTGAATATTCTGAACCAGCTCAGTACAGTTTAGTTTACGGCAGCCAATCAATACTGAAGTCCAATTCTTTTAAAATAATAAGCAGAGATTGTGGTTTAATTTTAAAGGAATATGTTTTCAAAGCAAGCCTTCCAGATGTTAACCTAAAAAGTGAATTATGAACTTGTTAGTCATGCACTGAAATATAAAGACATAGATTATTAAAGACAAGGATTAAAATCTATGTGCAAGTCTTAAAGAAAAGATAGTTTATTGATTCATGAAGAGTATCCATAAATGTTATGAATTATTATTATTTTAGCACACTATTTATTAGATGATAATATAAAATTTAACCGGACAGATTCCTCAGGAATCTCAGATTAAATCCTTGCTCAACCATGGAATTCATGGATTTAAACCATTCATTTCCTCACAGGAGCAAAGTTTAATTAAAATGTAATTAATAAATAAACATACAATCCATAATTTGATCTTCCCACATATACCATTTCAGCATTTACTCTCTCTCTCTCTCTGTATGTGATTGATTATCAAGTTAAAACAATATGGCATTTTCAAATTAAAAATAAGGCCTCCTGCTCTACTGTCAAGCTGGCCTCCCTCAGCAACCAAGAAAGAAACCACTTAACTTCATTTTGCAGAATTAAGAGTACTTTTACTGGTTATGAAAAGATAGCAGCTAAGCAAAGCAAGATCTGAGGCAAAAGTGCACGAAATCATACACATCAATATGTGACCAACACCCCCCCCCCCGGTAATCTTCATCCCACTGTCCAATCTGCAAATCCCTTAGGTGTTAGGTGAGTTTCATCTTCAAGGAGCATCATCAGGTTGGTATGCAGGACAGTTGGCTTGATCAACACCAAGCACTAGTCTTCAGCATGCGCAGTAGACATTTTTACAATCTCTCCTGTACTAAAACTTCCCCTCCCAAATACCAAGCCCCCCTCCCCATTTCAATGGCAGCCGAAAACAAATAGTGAAGCAGAGGCTGACATCCGGCCCTCCTTCAGGAAGAGAAGTCATCCCTGCAAGAAAATAAAACAATAGAAAAGACAACATAATATATGTACATTTCAAATATGATCAAGGCTTATCAGGGTACTTGGCGTAGAACTTCTGTAAGAGTCTAGGAGCTCTAACATGAGATTTATCAACCCATTCAGCCTGGGAAGGGGAAAAATGCTTCCAGGATTCTAGATATTGAATTCAATTCCTATGCTTCCTGGAGTCCAAGATTTCCTTAACCTCAAAATGTTGGTCTCCCTCAATAAGAAGAGGGGCAGAGGGTGCAGGTAGGGACACACGAAAAGAAGAAGTGTGCTCTGGCTTCAACAGGTTTACATGAAACACAGGATAAATCCACTTAAGATGCTTTGGTAACTCCAATCGTGCAGAAACAGGATTAATGATTTTCACAATGTGGAAAGGACTGACATACTTCGCCCCCAGTTTCTTCGATTTCTGGGTGGTTTGTAGAACCTTGGTGAACAAAAACACTTGATCTCCTACTTTGTACTCCTTTTGCTTCACCCTCTTTTTGTCAGCCTGTTTCTTATGCGCCTGGTGAGCAGCCTTCAACGCCTTGCGGGTCATGGGCCAAATTTGGCAAAGCTGGTCACTCCACTCAGAGAGGAACAAAATTTGCAGTTTTTCTCGAGGCAGGAATCGGTACAAATTCCTGCCCAAACACAACTCTAAAAGGGGTCAAGCCAGTACTGCTGTGCACAGAATTGTTGTATGCCACCTCAGCATGTGGTAACAGTTCAGCCCAGTTATCTTGCTAATAATTGATGAAACACCGGAGGAGCTGTCAGACCCTTTGACCAATAGGATTAAACCTCTGCTCCCATCAGAACAGAGGACCTTGGTGGAAACCACTGTAGTTAGAGCAAGTATCTAACACCAAGGTTATGTATGTGTGGAACAAAAAAGATTTTCACATTTCCTGTTGTTCTTAAAAGAAAAATCAGAGCCAAAAGCTATTACATCAGTTAGAGTTGTTCAAATGAACTCCAGCTTCTTTGTTCACTTGCAGCAACTATGCTATTTTCATACCTCCTCATAAGAACCACTAATCCTAAGCAGGAGATAGACGCATCTACTCATGACAGCATTTCCAGCATGCAGTGGGATGCAATGGGCACACTATTAGAAAACACCTGTTTAGTACAATGGAAAAGCTGCCTCCAGTGATTAAAAGATCTCTTTGTGACAAATGCTGCACAACTGTTTTACTGCAACTATAAAACAAATGGGATATTTGCATATGAAAGGAGATTAAAAAAAACATTTGTGAGAGATGGAATAAGACCTCTCTCTGGTAAAGAGAATATTTTTTCTCTTATCAGGGCAGTGTGGGCTTTGCATTTTCTATTCCAGGGTGATGATTAATAACAGATTAATTTCTGGATTGGTGCTAAACATTTTATGCAACAGGTGTCAGAATTAGGCATGATGTAACCAAGAGACACTTCAAGTGGATTGATTTAATATCTATCAATATAGCAAATATAGCAAGGGAGACTTACAAGAGCTTGAAATAAAACCTGTATGGTACACAGCATACGTTATTTGTGACACCACTGATTATTTACCTCAAAGGTAAGTTGACCAAATAGATTTAAATTAGCATATTTAAATGAGAGTCACCTCCTGACTCCATACAAGCTCTGAGAGGAAAGACAGGAAAGAAGAAACAACATACAACATCCCAAGTGTCATTTGTAAAGAAAATTAGCAATGGCAACTTCTCTTGAATTGGTTGAACTCAGTTTTTATGATGGAGGAATACCAGCCACCGCAAGATTTTTTGAAGACACTGCATAGAAGAAAAGATGGGGAATGAACTGGCTTTGGAATGGCACAGAAGGGGGAGAGCATTAAGATCATTTTGAAAGCCTGCTCGCTGCTTTGTCTTTCCTCTTCTCACAGGATCATTACCACCAATTGCCCGGTGGGAAGGAGCTCGGAAACTGTTTTCTTATAAAATATTGTTTTTAACATAATATTCCAGTGTGCTTTTATTTATGGTTGTTGGCACTGCTGAGTATAAGCCACTGTACTGGAATTGAATCGGGTCAATTGAGGGGGTTGTCCTTATTTCGAGAGAAAAGCAGAATAACAGAATACTTATAGCTCTCAAAGAAAATGGGGAGTAATGAATTGTAGAGCAGTGGCAACCTTTGTGTGCCAGTGTGACTGTAACCTTTGAATTCTGATGGCAACCTGAGAGTGGTAATCACATGGTGACTTTGTCAGATGGGGTGAGCCTGACAGTATAAGCTCTCATTCTTTCATGTTTGAAATGTGTATGTGTGCGCTGTTCCCTTGAATTATACATGGGGGTAAAAAGAAAGGATAAAAATATTTTTTAAAAGAAAAACAGTACTGTATGGAACAGGCAACCACATTTTCTTCCAGTGTAACATGTTCCTCATATTTCCCCCCCCCCCTCCTTATTTGCTTCCTTTCCCCTTTTTCAATGTTCAGTCAGTATTTTGTGGATTTTAAGCAGGCTCGTTAAACCTTCTTCTTCTTCTTCTTCTTCTTCTTCTTCTTCTTCTTCTTCTTCTTCTTCTTCTTCTTCTTCTTCTTCTTCTTCTTCTTCTTCTTCTTCTTCTTCTCCTTCTCCTTCTCCTTCTCCTTCTTCTTACAATACAATACAACAGTGACGTGCGGTGAAGTTTATGGCTGGTGAGGCACTGACACAGTGGTGGGTTTCAAATTTTTTTAGACTTGTGTACTTCAACTCCCAGAATTCCACAGCCAGGCATGCTCAGTTCCGATTTAAAGGGACAGCATATTTTTTTCCTTCTTTGCTAAAAAAGTTTCCTTCTTTCTTTTTCTTTTTATTCTCCCTTCCCCTCCTTCCTCCCTCTCTCCCTCACCCCCTCTCTCAAACACACGCACACACACACACACAAAAGTTGGATTGGACTATCTCTCCTACCCCCTTCCCTCTCTCACTCAAACAAACTCTCTCTCAAACAAACACGCACACACACACACACACACACACACACACACACAAAGTTGGATTGCAGCGAGGAGACCACAGGAGGAGGCAGGAAGCCAGTCAAAGAGCACACACATTTTTCAGCCCAGCTTCACTGATTACAGGTTTGAAAAGGCAACGTGGCTCTGCCTGCAATCAAACACACAAGCGAGCCAGAGTCCTTCCCTCCAGCCTTTGCCCAAAGCCCCGTACCAGGAGGATAAAGTTTGAATTCCTCCTCCTCCCTCGTACCTTTTCCAGCTTTTTCAGAGAGGATTTCAACTCTGCTCTTGCCTCGTGTCCTCTGAAGAAGCCCTGCCCTAACGAGCGCCCTCTACTATGAGGCAGAGAACTGCGTGCCTCTCCTAAGTCAGGAATTTTTAGTCTTTTAACCCTTGCTTAACTTAAGGGTTAAAAGCCTAAAAATTCCTGACATAGGAGAGGCATGCAGTTCTCTGTCTCATAGTAGAGGGTGCTTTTTTAGAGGCTTTTTTAAACAGTTAAGCAGAGTCATCCACGGTGAGGCAGGCTCAGGCAGCAACTAACTCAGCCTGACCTCAGCTCTTGCCTTTTTCTTTTTACATTTTTTTTCTTTTCATGATGACAGTGGTGAGGCTGTGCCTCCCCTGCCTCACCTGACTGCACGTCACGTCACTGCAATACAATACAATACAATACAATGCAATACAATACAATACAATAGTAGAGTTGGAAGGGACCTTGGAGGTCTTCTAGTCCAACCCCCTGCCTAGGCAGGAAACCTTATACTGTTTCAGACAGATGGCTATCCAACATCTTCTTAAAGACTTCCAGTGTTGGGGCATTCACAACTTCTGGAGGCAAGCTGTTCCACTGATTAATTGTTCTAACTGTCAGGAAGTTTCTCCTCAGTTCTAAGTTGCTTCTCTCCTTGATTAGTTTCCATCCATTGCTTCTTGTTCTACCCTCAGGTGCCTTGGAGAATAGTTTGACTCCCTCTTCTTTGTGGCAACCCCTGAGATATTGGAACACTGCTATCATGTCTCCCCTCGTCCTTCTTTCTATTAAACTAGAGATACCCAGTTCCTGCAGCCGTTCTTCATATGTTTTAGTCTCCAGTCCCCTAATCAACTTTGTTGCTCTTCTCTGCACTCTTTCTAGAGTCTCCACATCTTTTTTACATCATGGCGACCAGAACTGAATGCAGTATTCCAAGTGTGGCTGCCGCCGCCTCCTCCTCCTCCTCCTCCTCCTCCTCCTCCTTCTCCTCCTCCTGGCGAGGCAGTCCTGGGGAGTTTATTTATTTATTTATTACCTCATGGAAAATTTAAGATTTCCCTCAACATGCTGATTGCACATAAGAACTCACATTTAGAAGACAAGCTTGCTGATTTGAGATGTAGTGTTGTATGTTTTTATTAATATGGATGAAGTCTTAAACTACTCCAGCAGGCATCAGACCCGCTGCTCCATATAAATTTTCTTCAGACAATCAGCCAACTCCCTTAATGAGATTGAAGTTCACTTGTTTTTTTTTTTTTCCTTTTTGCCTCTCTTTCAAAATCAGCAGCTTGTTTCTGGAAAATGCTTCAATAATTTTCTCACTTATACCCTAGTTGTCTTTCGTTGGTGTGAGCGAGATTGGTAAACATAATGAGTCATCTTCTCCAGCTAGCTCTTAGCCTTTTTAGGCTAATTCCTGTGACAACAGATGTTCCTGGCAAATTTGTCACCTCCTGTTAATTGTTCCAGTCATTCTGACCCTCATCAATATTTTATATGAAGTATTTTTTATGTTATTCGTACTATGGTGTATAACATTTTAAAACTAGACAATTCCGTTTTTCATTTTCTGGTGTTTCATTGGAACAGATCTTAGTATGTAATATGGATATTTATCTACGGATGACTAATTTTATGAAACAGCAAGCAATAAAGAAAATTGTAAAGAACCATGCACAAAGCCTAACCCAACAGTACACGGAAAACGGATCCAATTAAATCATACATTTGCTATTCATCTCTTTTAATTAATGCTTTGCTGCCTTGTCTACACCCACATTAAAAGAGCCAAGAATAATGGCTCTTGGCTCATATACATTACCATGACACAAGTCTCTATTAACCTTGTAAAGAGAAGGATGACAGGAACAAAAAGGCATTTATGTGACAAGAAAGCAAGAACTCATATCTGGCATTGCACATGCTGTGCAACTCAGACTCTCTGCCTTGACGCTTTCCAAGTTCTGCTAAGTGAACAGAGTTAGTTTTTAAGGCACTAAGAGTTGCTCAAATTAGGAGAGATATCAGAGGCAGCAGCTAACATTTTCAGGAATTTTTAAAAGAAAAAATTGTGAAAACCTATTTTGTAACAATATACTTACTCTGGCTGTTCTTCAGGTTGCACATTTATTTCCAAGAGTATCCTTTAATTCAGGGAGGCCTTCGTATCATAATCCTTATGATATATGGAGTCACTGGATCTACCCTATGCATTATTGCAACAGCTTTCAACTATTTTGAGGGCATGCATGAGGAAGGCAGGGCTAGACGAATCAAAAGTTGGAATTAAGATTGCTGGGAGAAATAACAACAACCTCAGATACGCAGATGATACCACTCTAATGGCAGAAAGTGAAGAGGAAGTAAAGAACCTACTGATGAAGGTGAAGAAGGAGAGTGCAAAAGTTGGCTTGAAACTCAACATTAAGAAAACTAAGATCATGGCATCCGGTCTTCTCAATTCCTGGCAAATAAATGGAGAAGAAATGGAGGTAGTGACAGCTTTTATTTTCCTGGACTCCAAGATCACCGCAGATGGGGACTGCAGCCAAGAAATTAAAAGACGCTTGCTCCTGAGGAGGAAAGCTATGGCAAATCTAGACAGCATACTCAAAAGCAGAGACATCACACTGCCAACAAAAGTGTGTATAGTCAAGGCTGTGGTTTTTTTCAGTTGCAATTTATGGCTGTGTAGGTTGGACCATAATAAAGGCTGAGTGCCAAAGAGTTGAGGCCTTTGAACTATGGTGCTGGAGAAGACTCCTGCAAGTCCCTTAGACTGCAAGGCGATCAAACCGGTCAGTCCTAGAGGAGATCAACCCTGGCTGCTCTTTAGAAGGCCAGATCCTGAAGATGAAACTCAAATACTTTGGCCACCTAGGAGAAGGAAGGACTCACTGGAGAAGAGCCTAATGCTGGGAAAGATTGAGGACAAAAGAAGAAATGGATGACAGCGAATGAGGTGGCTGGAAGGAGTCACAGGAGCAGTAGGCGTGAGCTTAAATGGACTCCAGAGGATGGTAGAGGACAGGAAGGCCTGGAGTAACATTGTCTATGGGATCACGATGGGTTGGACACTACTTTGCAACTAACAACAACTATGTGGATGGCAAGGGTGATTCCTTCCAGACTTTTCAGAATCAACATCCTAAAATAAAATCCAAAGAAATTTTTTGTTTTAAACAAAGGGAACCATGGAATAACAAGAGAAGATTTTGGCCTGAAATAGTGCTTTCTACTCATTTTCTTTTTCTGTACATCAGGCAGGAAATGGGACTGGTATAGAAACAGATAAAGTGTAGGGCAAACATAAACATACTGCTGAACTCTCTTTTACATCAATGAAAGAAGAGATAAAATATTTCAAACATATCATTTATATAACTAATGGGAGTTTACCATGCATAGAGCTGGATTTCATTCCACTGAAGAAACTCAATGTGCAGTATGTAAATGCCACATACATGTGATTGATCGTGCAGCTATTTCACATGAATTTGAGGCTTGTTTATACAACCAACTGCATAAACTTGTTGAGCTGTTGCAGTCCTACTTCTCTCATACATTTCTGCAGACACTTCTGTTTCCTACCAAAAGTAGGTAAATAAATAGTATTTAGGCATCTCCCCAGGAGTTCAATTTTTTTACCCTATGCTTTAATTTGCAACATATTTAGTTTAACGAAGAACCATTTTTCCTGGATTCTAGCAAATGTTTCTATGATATGTGGTTAGGTGAATCTTTAACAGCTGGCAGCAGCTAGAATGTAAATATATAAAGCTTTCCCCATCAGTGTTATTGGATTCATAGCTCAAACTAAGCTAGGGTTTGTTTTATCATGGTTAATAGGCTAGACTAAGCTGATTGGCTTTACATATTATGTTGAGTCATAAATAATATTTACAGAATTTAGTAGTTGGATTTACACTATGCCAAAAACCAAACAAATCATATTATGGCTTGGTGCAATGCTTGAATCCATTCAGTGTCTAAAGCTAGGAAGAGACAAACTTGTGGTATTGCTGCTTGTCATGCAGCTCTTATCATGTACAATACAATACAATACAATAGTAGAGTTGGAAGGGACCTTGGAGGTCTTCTAGTCCAACCCCCTGCCTAGGCAGGAAACCCTATACCGTTTCAGACAAATAGCTATCCAACATCTTCTTAAAGACTTCCAGTGTTGGGGCATTCACAACTTCTGGAGGCAAGCTGTTCCACTGATTAATTGTTCTCACTGTCAGGAAATTTCTCCTCAGTTCTAAGTTGCTTCTCTCCTTGATTAGTTTCCACCCATTGCTTCTTGTTCTACCCTCAGGTGCTTTGGAGAATAGTTTGACTCCCTCTTCTTTGTGGCAACCTCTGAGATATTGGAATAATGCTATCATGTCTCCCCTAGTCCTTCTTTCTCTTAAGCTAAACATACCCAGTTCCTGCAACCGTTCTTCATATGTTTTAGTCTCCAGTCCCCTAATCATCTTTGTTGCTCTTCTCTGCACTCTTTCTAGAGTCTCCACATCTTTTTTACATCGTGGCGACCAGAACTGAATGCAGTATTCCAAGTGTGGCCTTACCAAGGCATTATAAAGTGGTATTAACACTTCACGTGATCTTGATTCTATCCCTCTGTTGATGCAGCCTAGAACTGTGTTGGCTTTTTTGGCAGCTGCTGCACACTGCTGGCTCATATTTAAATGGTTGTCCACTAGGACTCCAAGATCCCTTTCACAGTTACTACTACTGAGTAAGGTATCACCTATACTGTACCTGTGCATTCCGTTTTTGTTGCCTAAATGTAGAACCTTACTCTTTTCACCATTGAATTTCATTTTATTAGATAGTGCCCAATGTTCAAGTTTGTCAAGATCCTTCTGTATCTTAAGCCTATCTTCTGGAGTGTTGGCTATTCCTGCCAGCTTGGTATCATCTGCAAATTTGATGAGTTCCCCATTTATTCCCTCATCCAAATCATTGATGAAGATGTTGAAGAGTACTGGGCCTAAAACAGAGCCTTGGGGTACTCCACTGCATACTTCCCTCCATGTAGATGCAGTTCCATTGAGAACTACACGTTGAGTGCGGTTGGTCAGCCAGTTACCAATCCATCTGGTGGTGATGCTGTCTAACCCACATTCTTCTACTTTATCTAGTAGTAGGTTATGGTCTACCTTATCAAAAGCCTTACTGAAGTCCAAGTAAACTATATCAACGGCATTCCTCTGGTCCACTAATTTTGTCACATTATCAAAGAATGCAATAAGATTAGTCTGGCATGATCTGTTTTTGACAAATCCATGTTGGCTTTTGGCTATTACTTTGTTTGCTTCTAGGTGTTCGCAAATTCGTTGCTTGATTATTTTTTCCAGAATCTTTCCTGGTATTGAGGTTAGGCTGATAGGTCTGTAGTTTCCTGGATCTAATTTTTTCCCTTTTTTGAAGATGGGAACCACATCAGCTCTTTTCCAGTCCTCTGGTAGTTCCCCGGTGTTCCAGGATCTCTGAAAGATATAATTCAGTGGTTCTGAGATCTCGTCTGCTAGTTCCTTCAGAACTCTGGGGTGTAATCCATCCAGTCCTGGTGATTTGAACTCATCTAGGGTAGACAGGTGCTCACTTACCATTTTCTTCCCTATTTCAATTTGTGTTCCTAATTTTGTGGTGCTGCTTTTGATAGGTTGGACTGTTTTATCCCTTTGTGTAAAGACAGATGCAAAACATGAGTTAAATAGTTCTGCTTTCTCCCTGTTGCTTGTCACCTTCTTGCCACTTTCTCCTAGCAATGGACCAATTGTTTCCTTAACCTTTTTCTTGTTTTTAACATGTTGGAAGAAGCTTTTTTTGTTAATTTTTACTTTTGTGGCAAGCCTTTCTTCATTGTGAGCCTTAGCTTTCCTCACTTCATCTTTACAGGCTCGGGCTATTTGCTGATATTCTGCCTTAGTTATGTCCCCCTCCTTCCACTTTTTATACTTACTTTTTTTGTCTTTCAGTTTGTCAGATAGTTGTTTATGCAGCCATGCTGGTTTCTTTTGGGAGCTGTTGTTTTTCTTCTTCATTGGTATTGTGTTAGACTGGGCTTTTCTAATCTCATTTTTCAAAATTTCCCAAGCTTCTTGAGTTGTTTTCCCCTCGAGGATTCTCATCCATGGAATTTTTCCCAAGCTCTCTCTAAGTTTATTGAAATTAGCTTTCTTAAAGTCCAAGACTCTAGTTTGACTTTGTTCTACTACTTGTGTTTGGATAATGTTGAATTCCAATATTGCATGGTCACTTGCCCCCAGGGTTCCTATGACTTCAACACCTTCTATCATTTCCTCTCTGTTAGTGAGAATTAAGTCCAGTATGGCTGATCCCCTTGTTTCCTTCTCTACTTTTTGGAAAACAAAGTTGTCTGCTAGGTTTGTTAGGAACCTGTTGGATCTTCCACTTGGTGCAGAGTTTGTTTCCCAGTTGATGTCAGGGTAGTTAAAATCTCCCATTACTATTGTGGTGTGCTTCCTACATACCTTAGTTAGCTGACTAGCAAAAAGTTCATCTTCTTCCTCTGCTTGGTTGGGTGGCCTGTAGTATAGACCTATGGCAATGTCATTTCCCCCACAACCTTTAATATTGACCCAAATGCATTCAAGATAGTTCTCATTATTGTTGTGCTCTATTTCTGTAGAGACATAGTTATTTCTTATATATAGTGCAACTCCACCTCCTCTTTTATTTGGTCTATTTCTTTTAAATAATTTAAATCCTTCTAGCTGTATGTTCCATTTGTCAGTTTCATCCCACCAAGTTTCTGTAATGGCAATAATATCATATCTGCCCTCTTTTACTTGAATTTCTAATTCTCCCTGTTTATTCCTCATGCTCTGTGCATTGGTATATAGACATTTGAGTCCATTTTGATTGACCTTGTGTTTACTGTCTACATAACCTGTATTATGCCTGACTGCCCCTATTTTCTTGCCACTTGTGTGATTCGTGCACATGGTATGACAATCACTATTACATGCTTGGTTTTGCTTGACAGCAGGAGTGATAATCTTACCCACACACACATCTATGTTACATGCATTTATAACCCTATGAATTTTAGTTTGCTGGGGACAGAGATGTTCTGTATCTATTAATTCTCTGTCCCCGCTCTTCAGTTTAAATGTTTATCAAGAAAATCTGTGAATTTAATGCCAAGTAACTCAGTTCCTTTCTTGGATGGGTGCAACCCATCTCTTTTGTACAGTTTTTCATTGGACCAGCTACAGGCTTCATGACTAATAAAACCAAAGCCTTCCCTTTTACACCACTCCTTTAGCCAAACATTAAACTCTGCTACACGCTGGCCCTTCCCTTTTTGTTCCTTATATACAGGTAAAACCTCTGAAAAGATAAGCCTACAACCTATACTATTAAGTTCATACCCCAAGTTCTGGAAATCATTCTGCACAGAAAGTACATCTTTCTGGGATAGATCATTAGTGCCAAGATGTATAATAGCATCAACGTCACAGTCCTTACTTGCATTCTTGACTATCTTAAGAATACGCCTCTTGTCTCTGCTGGCAGTAGCACCTGGCAGACACCTGACCTCTTTTAAAACCTCCGTATCCTCTCCTAAATTAACATCTCTTACGATTGAATCACCAACCAGAAGGTGACTTCTCTTTTTACATACCTTGATCTTCTTCTGCGACTGATGTGTGATACCTGGTTCCCCTTTTCGCCTTTCCGAAGAAAGTTCTTCGTTTTGGACCACGATCCCCTGCTTATTTGAGTCATCATTATCACAACTGCCTTGACCTATCTCTTTAGTGTCCCCATTAAGGTCAGCAAGGGCACTATATCTGTTTTGCTGGGTCACAGCAAAAGCTTTGGGTTTATGGTTCACAGCTCTCAACCTGCCAGATGTAACTCTTCAGTAACTTCAGAGTAAGGCAGAAATCTGGCTTCACTGATAAGAAACAAAATATATCAAGACTTGAGGCACAATGTGTTAACTTGTTTATTAAAAATGGTTAAGGTGTAAACTACAATTTGTGATTAGGCAAAGAATGAACACATCTGATTGATAATTAGAAGGCCTATGAAAAACTCTGAGGGGGTTTACTTTATGACAAAATCATAGTTTGGTTTGTTTGTGGCTTAGATGATATATGTATCCATTTATTCTAAAACTTTGGTTAGCAAGCCACAGTTTATCATCTTCATGAATACAGCCCTATATTGGAGGCTTTGATCAATATATGTGTTTTTTAAAAGAGATGATGATATATTTGCGGGATCGTATCCTGCCCCATACATCCCTGCGACCAATTCGCTCTCACAGGGAGGGACTTCTCCGGGTGCCGTCCACCAAGCAATGCCAGAGGGCGGCGCCGAGGGGCAGGGCCTTCTCTGTGATGGGCCCAGCCCTCTGGAATGACCTCCCCCCCCGACATCAGGACAACAACCGATCTCCGCTCCTTCCGCATGAAACTCAAGACCCACCTGTTCCGACTAGCCGGCCTGGCTTGAATTATAGCTATTCTAATCCCTCTGGATACAATTTTAAATTAGGTTTGACTCTGGGTGTTTTAATTGTTTTTAATTGCTTTTTTGCTGTTTTAATTGATTGATTATTTATTTATTGTGTGTGTATAATGCTTTTTGTATATCTTCTCCTTGTCATTGTCATTATTTGTTATGTAGTAAATTGTACGCCGCCCCGAGTCCCTTGGTGGAGAGGGTGCGGCATATAAAAATGATAAATAAATAAATAAATAAATAAATAAATAAATAAATAAATAAATAAATAAATAAATAGTTGTAGGGAGACAACCCAAGAAAAGGTCTTTCTAGAGAAATAAGCCATTAGTACATATTGTAAGGCTCCTGTGGGAAGATCTGGAGTCCTCAGTGAATGCCTGAAAAGATGATGATGATGATGATGATGACGACGACAGCAATTTATTGTCAGTGCACAACATATGTACAATGAGATTGGTTGAGAACAGAACACAATGCCAGAAGAGGTGGGTAAGCTTTGAAAAGACACTTCATCATTGGAGATCTTCAAGGCTAGTTTCATGAACTACTAGTGTGTCATAGTGGAGAGGTTGTAACCGTTGTAGGATTATGATTATGAAACCCAGGTCCAAGTCCACTTTCAGTCATAGGAACTCACTGGATGATTTTAGACTAGTCATGATCTCTTAGGCAAACCATGTTTAGCTTGTTGGCTGGGGAATTCTGGGAGTTAAAACCCACACATCTTAAAGTTGTTAAGGTTGAGAAACAATGCTAAATAGGACTCTGCATGTCTTAAAAATTCTTATATGAAAAGCTTCAGAGCTAACATGAGCATAACACGCTACTAAATCTGTCCAAACTTTTTTTTTAGATTTCCATCCAATCCTGTAAAAAAATATGCTCCTGTGGCATATTTATTTATTTTATGACAGGCTCCCACAGAAGCCTGAAAAAAGTCAGACTGCTTTAGTAAATAGCAGAGAAATGTTGTGTTTGTGCTACAACAAGTCTAAAATATTACCTAGAAATCATTTTGCAAGAAATCATATATATATATATATATATATATATATATATATATATATATATATATATATATATATATATATATATATATATATATATATATATATATCCTTCCTTATCAGAGTAAGGACAGGATATAAATAAAATGAATAGTCTGAATAGCTGCTGTTGTAGAAATTGAAGGAAAGAGTACCAAGTAAGCTGCCTGGCATACATAAACTACACAAAGAACTGGAAGCAGTGAAAATGGCAATAAAAGATCTGTTTCTTATTAGGAGGACTGGAAAGAATTTGGGAAAATCTGTTCTGAGGAAAAGTTATAGAGTGTTTAGTAGCCAAGGAAGTTTCAGCTAAATACTAAGAAAGGTAAACAAACTCAAGGATATTTAAGTACTTTTAACCAGTTATTTGAAAAGCAACACTTTATTCTCTTCTTAACATAATTATTTTGATAAATACTTAATTTTATTCATTAAGGCTTAGCCACACAACATCCTTTAAATTCCCTATCTTTTACTCATGCCAGGTCAGTTCTAAACTGGGTTTAAAAAAATCATTTCTGGATTGAGAAATTTTGCAAAAATAAATCAATCCAGACTGCAGGCTACTATATCCTCTCATAGACAAATTCTCTGTTGCCATACCCTCTCGCATTTATTTTCCAGAAGGAAATTAACAAACTTTTTCCTTCCTGTGATGGATCTTCCTGAAGTGCGTGTGTGTGTTTGTGTGAGCTGAGTGATCATGACCAGTTTAAAATCACCCAATGAGGTTTTATGACTTAGGTCTGGATCTTTTACTGTCTGAATCTTAATCTTGATCATTGCAATACATTGTATTAAACACACACACAGTTAAAATGCATCAAAATACACAAAGAGGCACACCAACAAGTTTTAAAATAAAACAAATCCCTTCCTGTGCCTAATACCGGAAGGTATTTTGTAATAGCATTTGCATAACATGTAGAATATCGCTGGTTTGAGAGTTAGCAAAAATGATTTCAATGCTCCCCCCCCCCCACTGTAAACTACCTATCTTTCAGTGGTTTATTTAAATGTATTTAAACTAAGTACAACAATATTATGTTTCATCATTTTGCCAAGTTACTTTGAACTCAAACAAATACGTTCTGGAATAATTTAAATTCCTAAGATCTAAGCGCTTCAGATTATTTTGGGTTTGGGTTTTTTTTTTAAAAAATGTGCTATTAACCTACATTTTGAAGAATGGGTATGTATGTACAGTAATGCAAGACAATGGGATACATATGTGCAAAGAACATGTCGACAGCAGCAGCTTTTTCGCCAACTGGAGGACTTTTTGGCGGCAAGCAGCCAGCCATCTCCTCTTTGACAGCCACTTTGCAAAGCGTTGGGGCGAGTGACTGGGTGGGTGGGGCGAGCAAGCGGGGAACTAGTTCAGGGACGTGGCCAGCCGGCCATCACTACTGGTTCACCAAACTGAGCTGTTAAAGAGTAAAGTATTGTATTGAAGATTTTTTAATAAAAAAACATGTATCCCTTATATACTCAGGAATGAGTGCATATAGATTGATATTGAGCCCTTAAACAGAAGAAGGTCTGATTAGTATTTTGTCAAGGATCAATAAGCAAATGCTTGTAGATTGGACTGGAATGTTAAAGAAAAGAAAACTTTAAGAAGAAAGCAGTGAAAAACCATTCCAGCACTGTTGCAAAAAACCCAGCAGTGGCATAGATAGGAAGATAGGTCAATTTAAGCAATTTTACCTTATTCTAATGGTGATTTAATATATTTCCTTTCTTCTCTGTGAACTATCTACAGTAAAACCTTATCCTACACAAATTATTTCTGCTTGTAAATAATTATACTGGATTTATTAATCTGTGTAAGTATTTGAACAGTTTTTGTTTTCAGTAGGGTGATAGGCTGAGAGACATTTTTCACTCTAGTCTTCATGAAACAATTGACATTCCTAGGAATGATTGTGATTTTTGTCTGTTAGTTTTGTAGTTGAAAATAATACAGAAAATGCAATTATAAAAGATATTCAGATTAGCGTTTGACATTACTGTGAATACATACCCATTCTTCAAAATGTAGGTTAATAGCACATTAAAAAAAAACTCCAATACCCCAAAATAATCTGAAGCGTTTAGGTCTTAGGGATTTAAATTATTTCAGAACATATTTGTTTGAGTTCAAAGTAGCTAAAATATCTGCAAACCTGATATGCTATACATTCATGGCACGGATGAAATGGTCTAAAGAGCAAACAAGTAGCGATTAAACCTTTAATCATCAGCATTATATGTTGCTAAGTTGTTCTTGTGGCTGCAGGAAAAGATGTTGTAATACATCTTTAAATAGAAAACCTGAGGCTAAATTCCACTTCATCTATCAAAAGCAGCTGCTAGGAGATTACCTAATTTTAGCAGCTTATCAATTCCTTAGTGCTTATTGGTTGATGTAACTCTGATCCTCTGATGCCAGATGACTTTTGTGCTGAATATAGCTAGAATTTAATGTGAATCTTTTGGATGGCTGCCCAGCCAAGCTGCACTGTATAATTCAAACAAAAAGAGAAGTGGAAGAAAAAAAAATAAAGAAAAGAGAACTACATGATTCAATTAATCACGTGTACAATAAAATATCTCTACACATGGTCACACGTGTCCACACAGCTGGCCACATGCGCCATTCATGTTGCCAAATACATATTTTATCCATAGCATGTTAATTTTCTCTTCTTTTCTAAACAATGTCTTTGTTTTCACCTGACAAACACCTGCATGTTGGGGGATTTAACTGCTGCCAAGTAATAATGATAATTACAGAATGCCTATAATAAATGTTTTCCAACCAAATCATAGGCATTTCATTGGACTATTATTTCTGTTTATTTGCAAATTAGTTGACATAACAAGAAAGGAAAGAAAGCGGGGGTTTCAATGTTTCTTTTTGTGATGTCTTTTGTTTCCTTTTCCCGGTTTGTCCCCCCCCCCCATTTTTTTTGTTTATTCTCTTTTTGGCTCCTCCATAAAACCATCTGGGGCACACTTGCGCCATTGAGCATGTGGCTGACTACTTTACATTTTTTCCTTACTCTACTTGGCATCCTTTGTTAATCATGTCGAATGAGGAGGAGACTGGTGCCCTATTTTTTTAAACATTTTGAACAACTTTATATACAAGAGGGATACAAGGCTGAAATCAACTTGACTCATAATTTTTTCTCAGATCTAGCTGTAGTTCAGTATTCACAATCCCTGGAAGTTACTAGGTACTGTCAGATAACATGAGTATGATTGCAACTCAGCCTGTGAACTCTTTTTCCGTTATAAACTATTTTGTACCCAAGGTTACTCCCCAGTGAAAATTCACCGATTCAAAAGAACCTTAGACCTCATGATATCATGAGGTTGACAGATTTCTCTAACTGAGCCGAATTGTGTTATTTCCAAAACTGAAATCAATATGTGGATTGGAAGTTTGTTGTAACTCCAGTGGAAATACTCATTCAAAATGTTTCAGCAACTGCAAACTAAAAAAATATCATATCTCCTTCCTTATTTCTGCCATCACTGCATTAGAAAAGATTTCTCCACACCAAACTTGGAAACTTAAACAATGTGTGGTCTTCAACTCCCAGAATTCCCCATGCTGGCTGTGGGGTTCTGAGTGTTGAAGTCCATACATCTTAAAATTGTCAGTTTGAAAAAGTTTGAGGGATTGAGAATTGCAGTTGGTTGCAAAACCAGTGGCATGAAATAATGCCATAATTACCAATAAGGCTTTTAACGCAGCTTGTAACCCGACTTATATTTATATTTGGATATAAATATCACTATGCTGAATGGAAGAGGAAATACTAATAAATTATTTCATTTCCATTTTGAAAGAATTAGATGTGAAGAAATACATTGTTATTCCAGAGCTAGCAGTATCTTGCAAGGGACACTGAATACATTTTGTGTTTTGGACTCTCCCATTGGTCAGCAGGAAGGACAGCACCAATTGGCTCCTTATTGTCTGAGGTGGCATGAATGAAAGTAGATGTTGTACCACATGGAAGTGCCCATACATTAGTCATGTCATCTAAGAATGACAGAATTATAGCACCATGAGGGAACTGAAGGTCATGTAAATTCAGCTATCTTCTTTCACCTTCTCTGTGTCACACTCACGGCCTGAGTTACAATTGTCTCCTAGTAATTGCATTTACATTGCTCCCATAAGACATGTCATAACAGGAACTTATGCAGGCCTTTTGAAAAACCAGCCATTAGTTGTAAAGTTACTTGCATGGCTTGACTGGACAAGAAATTGGGGCATATGCTCAATCAATCAACCAATAGCAGCTTAATTTATTTTATAGAACTATTGTGAGGAAAAAATATTTTTCCCATATGCCATCTTAAGTCATTTAACAGAATGGCAAGATATAAATACAGCTGAATCAGTCAGGTTCTGACAGCTGGTTTAGGATGTGGGTGCATATATGAGTCATTTTACATTTGGATAACCCATTCATTCATATTATCAAATACATTTTTGGTTTTGTTATTTGTAACATCCATATTTTGCTGTACCTCATTATGCAATTTTCGTTATTCTGGTAGAACGTGACTTTCCATCTCACCCTTCCCCCCCCCCATAATTATTGTAGACCAGGGGTGTCCAAACTTGAGAACTTTAAGACTTGTGGACTTCAACTCCCAGAATTCCCCAGCCAGCATGGCTGGCTGGGGAATTCTGGGAGTTGAAGTCCACAAGTTTTAAAGTTCCCAAGTTTGGACACCCCTGTTGTAGACATTTTTTGATACTTGCTACTGCTGGTCTAGAGTGTTTGGTGAAAACTGAAGGTGATCTTTACTAGCAAACTCTCCCTCTCCCCATCAGTAATGTCTATAAATCCTATTTTGAATGAGTAGTAAATGGCATAAGGAATTGTATGCTAATTTATTGTTGTATAGTATTCAGGAATAAAGAAATTGGAACCAAATGGGACCTGTCTCCAATAACACTTCTTTTGTTCCAAACTGAATCCACATTCCTATTAAGATACCTAATCGGGCTAATACTAAAAATCTACGGAGTGTTGGTGACAGAAAGTCCCACTTTAATCATCAGATTATCATGTTTTAGTTGCAGTGCAGTTTTGCACACTATTAAAATTGGCTCCAACTAGATGTTTCCATTAAGTGTTTCAGCTGCAAGCTGCCAGGTCTCTTTGATTTTTATAGACTCTGCTTCCTGATTCTGTTAACCATTTATCTAACAATCTTAATTGAATAGCTGGGCATATTTGATGGTGTTCATTCATCTGAGAAAGAGTTACTTGAGTTTTTTAAATCTCAGCTCAAGCTAGGGGTGGCCAGATGTGGAATTTTGTCAGTCCCAGTAAAGGGAAGGATTTTAGGTATCAGCACACAAATTACATAAATGGCATTGGACAATCACACTTTCATCACAGTGCTTGGATTTTTTTTAAAAAATACCTGCTTTGAAAAGTGTTTCCTGGTGGAAAGATGGATGAGACTAGATCATCTCAAGTTTTTCCATCTCCTAACAGATAGATGAATTCACAGCTTGTTAGCCCTTGCTATTTAATTTAGTTTACTTTATTGTCATTGCACCTCGTACAACGAAATTAAATCTTCAGTGTACATTATAACTATAGAAATAAAACACAAACACACATCCTCCACATTCTATACAATTGAATTGAAAACCTGATATTGCATTAATATTGCACTATATAGTAGATTTCAATATGGTTACTGCCCTGGGAGAGAAGCTGTTTTTCAGCCTATTTGTCCTTGTTTTTATTATAATGTACCATCTGCCAAATGTAATAGTTCAAAAAAAGGGTGCCCAGGATGAGATGGATCTTTAAGAATGTTTTGAACTTTCTTAAGGCAGCAGGAGCTGTAAAGCTCTTCCAAAGATCAATGATCCTCTGGGAATGACATTAACCCTCTGTAGTGCTGCCCTACCTGCCACTATGCAATTGGCAAACCATACACAGCTACAATAAGTTAAAATACTCTCTGTGGTGCAGTTTTCCATTCATCTGTTGTTTCCTGTGAGTCTCAGGTAGTATGAGCCCTTTTGACCTGTGCTGCAATGTGAGTGCCCATGTCAGGTCCTCTTTTAAGATAACACCCAGAAACTGGCCCCTTTCTCCACTTTGACTCCATTGATAAGCAAGGGCCGGATGTCTGATCTATTCCTTCTTCTTTTTTTCTAATATATTTTTATTATTTTTACATTTAAAACAATGCAATACCACGGAGTCGGAGTGACTATACATTCACATTATGTACAGCTAGTTTCAACCATTAACAATTAATCTACTTAATACATTGTCTATCCTTCTGTCCAATCACAATATATATATTTGTTCCAGTCTTGTCATCTTGTCTTATACCAATCATAAAATCTGTTCCATACTTCAAAATATTCTGACTCCCCTTTATTTTTAAGTTCAAGAGTGATCCTATCTGCTTCTGCACAGGCCAACACTTTTTGATCTATTCCTTCTATAGCCCACTACACGTTCCTTGGTCTTATTGGTGTTAAGGACCAAGTTATTGTCTACACACCACGAAAGCAACAAGTCCACCCCATCTCAATAGGCAGACTCACCCCCCCCCATCCCAGAGGATTTCATTACAGAGCTGTCTTATTACAGAGAAGCCTTGCTAAACATGAACTTATTTTTTTTTCTAAACATTTGCTTAGGAAATTATGCTCACATATATTAATAACTATAAATTTATACCAATTCTGAGTCACAGTTTTTATTTTGGAAGTCTGGTTGCCCTAGTTCAAGATTCTGGTTTACATCTGCCTCATGCAAGCTCATTAATTCCTAAAATGACTAAGCCCTGTGGATATTTTTTTATTCTTCTAAATGTTACCAGTGGGTTGCTAGTGAGTATTTATATATTACATGCACACAGATTTAGAGAAAAGGAAGAGTTCTGTGATGCAGTGAGTCTAATCTGTGCAATGTGCTGCTAGGCAACATAACTAACCAAACTGTTTGGCAGATTTCTGTAATAGATCAGCAAGAGTAATTTGGTAACCTAGATGCAGCTTGTAACCCTGAATATAACAGCAATAACTTTTAATACAAAGACGTGGTATGTAGATCTACATATTAACTTAAGAGCTCTCAGACCATTTCTGTGAATTAGTCTGAAAAGTGCACTTATAGTCACAGGAATTCATAATTAATTAGGTCTCTCTAAATATAATCAACCAGCCAAATACATCACGATTTATGTTGACAGAGGAAAAGATGATCTGAATTTCTGAGTGGACCATATTGACCTGGGTGGATTTCCCTGCTTCTATTCCCTTCCTAGACCAGAAAAAAAAAGAGATCAAGACAAACTTTACAAACGTTTCAAAGCTCGCTCTCTTTCTCTCACTCCTATAGCTCTACACATTAATGCAGCATATTTTGTATTTTCGACTTCAGATAATAAATCTGGGCAAATGAACAAATTATAGTTCTGTTATATAAATTTGGGTTCTCTTATTAAAAACAAACCCACCAAAATATATTCTATTTAAAGTCTTTGCTGCAAATATATCTACTGTTTATAAATATGCTGTAGAAAGAACTGCTGCATTGAGGTAAGCTAAAATAAATATTTCCATTGTCAATATAAATAAATGAAAAAGGGCCTGATAGTTCTACTGCCAACTTAGAAGGCTGACACTGTTTGAAATTACATAGTTTGGCAACAGAAATTGTGCCACTGAAGAGAAATAGACTATTTTGCTTATAGCATCACTGGAATAGATTCAAAATGAACCCAACAAAATTAAATGAAATTTTCATCCACCGCTGTTCATTGAAGAGTTTCAAATAGTGAATACTTTTATTGATTAACAAGTAAATAGATGTCTCCATGTGACTAGGAAGAAGGGACATAACTCTAAAGGAAACCATATACAGAATTCCCTAGTTTGGTCTCCACTGCTATTTGTCCTCTCTTATCATTGGGAAACATTAAATGTCTGAGTATTCCATTTAGATTTTCTATCAAGATTGATATTGCTCACTGTGACTGGAGTTCCACTAAAAGTGGCTTGAATCCTAGTCCTTGCTTTTTGTTGGATTATGAGTTGTTGAAAAAAAAACATTGCTTTTTATTATTTATTTCATGGAGAACAAAAGAGTCAGGAAGGGAGGGAAGGAGGGAGGATGGAGGGAGAGAGGGAGGGAGGGAGGGAGGGAGTGAGGAAGGGAGTCATATTACCTAAAGAGATAGACAATGAAATTAATGTTAACATTTTTTGTTTCTTTTATTTCTAAATAATGTTTCCCCTATTCATGCTCACAGGAGTATTTGCCTCCTTCTTAAGGATGATTAATTGATTCCAGCACTGCATGTTCAATTGATAACTCTATTGTCAATCAATGAAAAGCAGGACTTCACTATATATAGATTTGATATTCATGCTTTTAGTAGCATATCAATACTAATTGAATTGTTCAGTTTCTAGCCATATTTAATTTGATTACAGTCTAGATGTCAGAAGTATATGATGAGTATGTGTGGCCCAATTATGTGATTAGCATATGTTCTTAACCATATCAACGTTTATAATATCTCTCTATGAATAGGATGACTCCAAAACTTGAAAATGTTGTCCCTTCTATTTCTTTTCATGATATGCTAGAGAAGCAGCTTTTGCTGAAAGATAGTGATAGGCTCAAATTTATTTTATTTTATTTATTAAATTTCTAAATTGCTCATCTCATCTAAGTGACTCTGGGTGGTTTACGAACAACGAGAACTAATAAATCTGGCTATGAAAATTCAAGTCGTCACCAGTTGCCAGCAAAAAGATACAGAAAATATAACTCTTTGCTGTCATTTAGCAATCATCTTTGACCTTTCCAAGGCTAGCTTGTTAACATCAGGGCTGAACAGCATTTAAAATGAGGCTACCAGTATTTTATCACTCAATAACATATTTCCTCTGCTATACATAAGAACCTGATTAATAGGGAAATGTTAGAGTTACAGGGCTTTTTTGTGGCAAATGTGATATAATGTTTGATGCTGAAAATCAAGTTTGAGGTTCTTGCTCCCACGTTATGCTAAAAATATAGCAATAAGTTATAATAAATTATATTGAAAGTATAAAACAATTAAAAAATTATGACAGCTATTCCAAAGTCTGATGACATCATAAAAAAAACTGCAGGAATTAATGGAACCAGAATGACCAGTAAAATATTTTTGATAGGCTGTGATAAAGTTGCTAGACTTTAAAGTTAAGAAAACTATGCTTGTGGCGTTTTCTTAAACATAAATAATGAGGCAAAGCAGAATTTCCCTTCCCATATAAGAGTGATGCAATCTAGGTCTCTATTATGGACACAAAGAAAGAGAATGCAGCTTTTGTGTATAGCCAAGACAGGCAAAGAGCTTTCTCCTTTCTAGCTATTATTTTTCCAGCCTATCTCTTACAACAGGGATAGCCACAGATGGATGCATGGATTCCTGCCCTCTCCCCCTCTCTCTCTCTCCCTCCCTCCCTTCCTCTCCCCGCTCCTTCCCTTCTCTGTGCGGCAGTGCCGGAACCTGGAAGAGTTGGTCTTCCATTTTCCTGCGTGAGCATGTGCGCTGGCCAGTTGATCATCACACGTGCATCCATGCCAGAAACCTGGAAGACTACCTGGCCGGCATGCATGTGCGCTCCCGGAAACTGGAAGTTCATTTTCGGACACGCGCATTCACCCTGGACAGTTCCTCTTCCGGGTTGCGGCTCAGATGAGCACGTGCACGCTCCCTTTTTGGCACTTAGTGATGAAAAGGTTTGCCATCACTGAGTTAGAACATAGGGGATTTTAAATAAATAAATAAATATTAACCTTGATATTTACTTTTATTTCTATAAGAGAGCCTTTACATTCTGATAAAGCCGTCCTTTGTATATCCAACTCATAGGAAAAAAAGTCTTGTTTCAAGAATACACTGGTGGAAAGAGCAGAACCTCTGGCATTAGGACAAGGTCACAACACAACAGTGCCACTAGCCTACCCTCTTTACAAATATCCATCAGAGTCACACGTTTTGGGTCCATGTATTTCAGAGGACTTCCATCTGTATGGTGAATGGTTACAACTCTGAAACCTTTTTGAGTACAATATGTGTATTTTGTTTCACTTCAGCGCACTGCCTCATTACTATGGTAATCTTCTTTCTCTGTGTGTTTATATGAGGCTTGTTCCCTTAGTTAGGAAACAAGAATTGCTTTCATTGTTGGGCTTCCTCCAGTATCTCCATCATTAATTATAAACACATTTTCCACGTCAAATCTTTTCACACCCTTTGATCTCCAGCTAGCTATTTAAAGACCTGGATAACAGCACATCACCAATGTTTGGCAAGAGCCATAGAGCCTGAAGGGGGAAAAATCCTGCATGGAAACGCTGATCATTTTTATTGCGATTATTTTTCTTCCCTCAGCCCACCTCTCTCAAGTGTTTCTTCGCTATTTTTCTCATGTACAGCATTCATTCACCACCAATTGTTGAGGTAATAATGACCCTATTACTATAAGACTGAATTTTATTGATTGATATTTCCACACTGCCACCCTACAGGACATTGTTGTTCCAGACAAAAGACATCCATTGCAGAAAGTTCTGGTTGGCCCATTGGGCCTGTTTTTCGCCCTCTCTAGGCTCCAGAGGCTTTCCTGAAGCCCGGGGAGGGTGAAAACGGCCTCCCCCAGCCCTCCAAAAGCCCAAAAAACAGCTGGCCATCGTGCACATGTATGCCAGAGCTGAGGGCTACAAAGGCTGCCGTGCTGGCAAATATGGCATGGGTGTCAAACTCGATCACATCACGTGATATCATGTGACATATTATGCCTTTGTTTGCCTTTGCGGAGTCAGGGTGGGCGTGGACTGTGTGTGGTGCGGCCGGCCCACAGGCCACCAGTTTGACACCCCTGATATTCTACAGTAATTTTTAAAAGGGTGAAAAGGTTTAAAAGGGTCAGTTTTATGAATTACATTTGTACTTTGCCAATCTCTACTTAACAGACTGATAATACTGTATTCAAATTAATTAAAACCACAAATAGGGGAACATGAAAAGCACTTACATGGAATGCATGCGAAGTACTGATACTCCCTCTGTTCTCTGAAAATATGAATGAATGAATAAATGAAGGAATGATGTGTAGAAATAATCTTAGATTTCAGTTCCAGTATACCATTCTTCCCTTCCTTAATCTCTTAAATTTGCAGCTCTCAAATTATCTGTGGTTAAAGTCATATCTTGTTAGTTGTTTAATGAATGAATATGAAATGTAGTAGTTAAAGAGGATGAAATCCTGTACACTAATACACATCTTGAACAAAGTCTGATATTTTGCAATGTATTTGAGAATTCATTATGTTGGGATCTATTATTGGGTAATGCATTCTGTCTCTTTCTGACACCAAAGAATAGGATAGGGTTTTTTATTAGGACTTTGTTGAAATGAATGATGGTTTAGTCCTTGATGGAAGGATTTTGCATCTCATTTACCTGCCATTTCAATTGCATATTCTTTAAATGAGTACAGCAGAATCATCAAATGATGCACTGTAACAAATGGAACAAGAGCAAAGTATAATCGTCTTGTATGCTATATATTATGATATAAACAGCAAAAGTGGTTAGGAATGATATATGCATCTTAGATTCTCATATTCTCTCCCAATGGATATAGGGAGAGAATAGGCAATGTATTTTTTGAACTTACTAAAATTACTTACTAGATCTATATCAACACATTCCTCATATATCATCCAATATCAGCCTGTTACTGTCAACGTTGGATTTTGCAAGAATGTACAAAAAGAAGTTTTGAATCACTATCTTCATGTTCTAGTTGTGATGATCAGATCAAGCATGAGTTCAGTAATAGAAAGCAAGATAATGTTTTAGCAGCTGCAAAGGATTTGAGCTATCCATGACAGATATATATGAATATGTACCTTATCTGTATATTTGAACTTTACTTGCTTAGATAAATTGTGATATTGTCCAGGAAACAAAGTTAAAAATACATAAACCTTTCCCAATCTATGAACATCAACATTTTATTTCAATTTATTTTAATGGTTGTAGTCATTTGTTTCATCAGTATCTTACTGACATCATACATACCTTGAACAGAACATTTTTATGCCTGCCATTACACCATGGCAATTGAGAAACAATAGTTTAAAATATAAATCTTTTACTTCTGGCCAGAGGTGTGTTGCTCCTGGTTCGGCCAGGATTGGGTGAACTGGTTGTAGCGGTGGCAGGAGGCTCTGCCCACCCACCCACCCAACGCTTATGCGCATATGCAGACGTGACACACATGCAAGCGCACAAGAGTGCAAGAGCAAGCCAGTAGTAAAACATTTGGTAACCCACCACTGCTTCTGGCACTTTGTATACTTGAAAACATCTGTGATCTTGTTGATGTTTTGCTGCTATAGATGACATATTAATTGCTAAGCAGCTTTACTTTCTTTTCATATGACATACTTGAGATGTTCTATACCCGGGATGGCGAACCTATGGCACGCGTGCCACAGGTGGCATGTGGAGCCATTTGTCAGGGGACGCGAGGCGATGCCCTGTTAGTTGGCCAGTGAGCATGTGCGTGCTGGCCAGCTGAGTTCAGCCTTTTTAAAAGCCATTTTTCACCCTCCCCTGGCTCCAGATGCTTTATAGGAGCCTGGGGAAGCCAAAAACAGCTTCTCCCCGGAGGCTCTCCAGAGGCTTCAGGAGCTTTCCTGAAGCCTCCGGAGCGCAAAAATCCGGCCCTAAGGGGAAACTGGAAGTTCGGGAACTGACTTCCGGTTTGCTTGTAGGGTCGGTTAAAGCCCTCCAGAGCTTTCAGGGAAGTCTCCTGAAGGTCCATGAAGGTCCTGGAGGACTAAAAACAGCCTTACACTCATAGGGTCGTTTTTAGTCTTCCGGAGCCTTCAGGGAAGCCTCTTGAATGGGGGGCAGGGGAGGCTTTTTCACCCTCCCCAGGCTCCTATAAAGCGTCTGGAGCCTAGGGAGCTCAAACTCCGGGTGAAAAAAGCATGCAAAAATGGGGGGGGGGGGAGTGCCTGTCATGCATTGCATTATGGGTGCAGCACACCCATGTACGACCCCCCCGCACCCCTCCCGCTTATGGCATGCGAGCCAAATGTTTGTCATCGCTGTTCTATACTATTTATGACTGTAATGTTATTTAAGTTAATGAGAATGTAAATATTTCAGTACCAAAAGGAACCTTATTGTCAGAGGCCTGAAGCTGCCACTCAGGGGAGAAGACTGGGCCAGCTGCCAAGACTCACCGTCCAACCTACACAAACTGAAGAAATTCATGCTAATAATCCAAAACCTTATTGATGTTATCAAATGCAACTGAGAGATCCAAAAACACTCGGGGAGGTGCACTTTATTCAAGACTCAACAAATGTCACCCATCACTACAATAAATACTATTTTGATCTGAATCCTTAGTGAGAGGCATGTGATAATTCACTTCCTATAGTGCATTTTGCAGCTAATTTTCACCACCCTTTTCAAAACCTTAGAGGAAAGGAAGGTTGAAGATTGGGTAATTCTTGTCCAATATGGTTGGATCAAGGAAGGGCCTTTTGAGGAGGAAGCAAAACTGTAGACATTATTCTTTCCTTCAGCAAGCATTGATGATCTCCCATATCCATTTCATCATGATCTGCTCTCCAATGCCATGCAGAAACCAGGAATGACATGTATCTATCCCATAGGTGAAGCTGGAGAATACCTTATCTACTTCTTTTGAATCAATAGGCTATAAAGAATCCCAGTTAATACATTGACACATCCCCCTTGTTACCGTGATGGATTCTATCAATGTAGTGTCAAGACTTTGGCCAATGTTAGCAACTTCATCAGTAAAATGGTTACAATGGCAGGTAGAAAAACCACATACTCATTCTTACCATAAGGGAGTTGTCTGTTGTAAACAAGACTACTGCTTAACAGTACATCAACACAGTAATGGAGTCGAAGCAGTGATGCTTAGCTGTAGCATACTTGTCCAATATGGTTAGGTGTAGGCTCAGACTAGAGCATGTACTCATACTCAGTCAGATTACTGTTGTCTTCCTCTGCCATTAACTTCAGGCTTTTCAGTAAATTAGTTGGAATGTGTGACTACTGAAGAGACAGGCTGCCCACGAACAATCCCATTGAGACCTGGTCCATCTGTCATTGTCAGAGGCCAATACAAGCAATTGATAGAACTGCCTGACAACTTATTGAGAAATATCCCAAGGATCCTCTAGAATCCTATGCTAATAGGTCTATTCCTCTCATGAAGGTCTACAATGACAATCAATGTAATCTACACCAATAAATTATCTGACAAGGGAGGGAGGGATTTCTGTAATAATGCCCTCCAATTCAAAAACATTTTTCTTCTATTCTGAAGTAAGAATGAGGTCTAGCACATTCACATCCACTCTTAACTGCTATTAGCTCTTATTTCCAGTTGTCTGGCATAGAAAATGAGAAAATAATACCTGTGTTCAGAATATACAGTACATGGTGGGACTTTTATATGTATGTTCTCTCTATTTCTTCACCAAAACTGTAATTTTGTAGTATAACATACTACAAGTTATATGAAATATACTACATCTCTCCAAATGTCTTTGAAAAGTCTTTGAAAAGTTTCCCACTGTTTTCACCTGGGCAATTTGGCAAAATCATATCTCACGAATGAACTGTTGTCGACTTGGACCAGGGAGAACCAGTTTCAAGACATTGTTTCAAGAGGACGGGTCACTGGGTCTTTGGGATCATTCATTCTATCTTAGAACAACTTTCCAGAGTGGTTGTGATAAAGATAAAATTAGTGGAGATCTTCATTTGTATTACACTGAATTTTCAGGTAAAAGAGTTGATAGTGTACTAATAATATTCATGTGATTAAATATACAAAGCACACACATTTACATCAATTAAATTACTCTTTAATTTGGGTTATTGAGCCAATTCCCTCTAGCACTTTGTCAGAAGACTATAAACCTTCTATTTCTTTGACCACAAGGAAGTAAATTCATGGCAAATCCAATGGAAATCAAGCATTGAAGTGAATTTATGGACACTCCTACTCCCAAGGTTTGTTATGAATCAATATTTTGATTTGATTATTAAAGTTTAAAATATAGGAGGAGAGATGTTTTTAGTTGGGTGGGGACTACTGGAAAATTAAAAAAATTAGGCCAGTTTTTGCTAAAAACAACAACATCAAAACAAGAATAACCTAGGTTAGGGGTGTCAAACTCATAACAATACATCATCACATTACATTTCGCAACTTTTTTCTCCTTCATTAAACTGGGAGTCGCCATGGCCAGGGTGTGACACATTTGGCTGCCAGGCCACAAGTTTGACACCCCTGCTCTAGGACAAATGGTTTGAGGCACAGTTTTAAACTTTTAAACTTTTCACTCACCAAATAGCCAAAATCAAACCCTTCCTCTTAGTAATTGCACCTCCTTCCATATACCAGCAGCCCTGGAAACTGGTGAAAGACAGATGTCTTTGTGTATCGTAAATAGCTCTCTTGTGAAGTTCTGGAAAAGAACTCAACAAGCCAAAACTTAGACTCGTTGTGGCACATCTGTTTGTTCCCTCTTCTGTTATTATTTTAGAAGAATTTCTTCAGACTTCTGATAACACAGTGAATAGGAAAGTAAAAATATGTTCTACTATCTATGTTCATACTGTATCATACATGAGCTACATTTGCACAACACAGTGAATAACTGGCTAACCATAGTTTAACCTAGCTGACTGATCAGTACTTTATTTCTTGTGGGCAGTTGGAGAGGGGTACAAATAATCCAATTCTATTTTAATTGTAACTTACACTTTTGAACTGTAAACACTTGGAGAGTTCTGTTTGAAAGGTGGCACCCATGTAAGACTGAAATATAAGCATGTACTGCAATATGTCTTTCAGATATGCACAGAGGTGTTTTAAGATATCCCCAACTTCCATAAGTTTATTATAGGCAAACCCATACTCAGATGCAAAACATTTGTGAGTTTTCTGACGGACTCTGATTTAGACTCCAAATTGCTAGAGCATTTATCTAAGTAAAAAAACCAAACAAACCCCATATGTTCACACCAAAGTCTATCTGAATCCACATCCCAGGTTGATTTTCCTATGATTTTCCAGGTTGATTTTCCTATGATTTTCCTTTTGAATAGATATTGTAGTGGAATATGTGGATGACTTTGAGGAAAAGGGAGAAGAGATGCTGCCCAAGAAACAATCAGACAAGAGAGGCAGATGCCCCCTGTACACAATATTCAATCCACTTTGCATCAGCACTAAAATAGGATCAGTGACTGGAACTGTAATCTGCCACAAATCAGAATAATTAAATACATTCAAGGAATCAAGGGAGTGACACATAGATAAACTAATTTAACTCTTGAGTGAGTGAAAGTTTTAATTTTAATTCAGACCATTCAATAGCCCTGGGATAGAAACAGTTCACAGTCCAGTTACCACACAAGTATTTACTTCATAAATACCAATCTTTTTGTAAATTAAGTCATGCCAATAAAATAAAATATTTAAAAAATATTTTGAGTAATCTGGGCAGTTGTCTCATATAAACTTAATGAAGTACACTTAGTGGTGTATCCAGAAATGCTTGCAAAAATTCACAGAAAATGTATCTTTGTAAATTAATGTACACTTTTCTCTTATTTCTCCTTTATATAATACATTTACTTCTTTTTCTTTCATGGAACAGAAGATGCGTCTAGGAGATGCGTCTGTTTTTAATGATTTTTAATGCTCCTTCTAAAATGAGTAGAATGTTACTCCATTGATGTAATAATAGATTTCATTCATGTTTTTATATCAAGCTTTTAGACATTTATTTATTGATGGAGACCATCTACAAATGGATAGAGGAAAATAATAATGTGATGTCACTGCTAATCAAACATCTACTTTTCATTTCACGTGAGATAAATTGTTGCCATTAGTGCAGTCAGTTCTTTTTATAATACAGAATAGGACTGTGCCACAATCTAAATCCAAAGAGTAAAAGAATCAGTAAGTATTCAGTGTATGGGTAAACCCTATCAGTAACTCCTTCAACCAAATATAGCTTCCTGGGATTACACTGGAGTTGAGGAAAGCCTGTACAATCCAGGGAAAAGAGATCGATTTTTAAAGGAACAAGTTCTATGTAACGCTGTCTGCTGTGTATTGAAATGAATATAATGCAATTGAATTTAAGAACTATTTGCACCTAAATTGTTTGTATAACTACTAGCCACTCTCAAACTTTCACCTTTCGTATATTGGAACTCTAGCTTCCACAATTGCCAGCCATTTTTAATACACCTAAAGAAAATTGTGGTGGGAAAGACTGACTTACAGTATGCTTTTGGACCTATCCAGAATTCCTTTATACAGAGCAAAAGCTTACAACAGCTAAAGAAAAATGGTGTTGTATGACTGCCACCAAGTGTTTTTTAGAGAATGCCAAGGTCTCTATAAATATCTGATGATAATATCTCAACGGGTAGAGGAAAAAAAGGTTATCTTATCAGATATATTATTATCCCATAAGGCAGATCACTTAAGACTGATAAGCATGCAAAGTTTTTACCCTTCCCCTCATCTATTTCTTTCTGTATATCTTGTAATATTTCTGGATGTGTCTGTCCAGCAAATTAGCCTTTGCTTTTTTCCAGTTTCTAGTTCAACATTTGTTCTCAAACGGTGTCCGGGCTATTTGTTTTAGACTGGAAACATACCAGTACTGTATTTTTCGTAGTGAGAGTTATTGGGTGCTAAGAGACATTTCTCATATGCACAGTCATTTGTTTATAACCTATTAGGCAATTTCTCATGATTTTGAGAAGATCTCCACTGGATCAGAAAAAAGATCTACCACACTAGCATTTTATTTCCTGAATTGAAATTTCCTGAACTGAATTTCCTTAACTGAATTTCCTGAATTTAAAGATAAAAAGGATATATATATATATTCAGAAAAGCCAAGGCTCAGAATGAACTAGGACTTGCAACAAATGTAAAAGATAATTTTAAAAAGTGTATTTCTATATGTAAAAAAAAACAAGAAAAAAGTCAAAGAAACAATTGGTCCACTAATGGAAGAAGATGTGAAGAAAATGATGGGCAGCAGGGAGAAAGAAGAGCTGCTTAATTCTTCACACAAAAGGAAAAAATAGCCCAACCTACCTAAAACAGACCTGTAAAAGATCGCCTAGGAATACAAATTAAAATAGGCAAGGAAATGGTTAGAGAACACCTGTCCATCCTAGATGAGTTTAAATCACTAGGACCAGATGGATTGCATCCCAGAGTGTTTAAGGAGATGCCAAATGTGATCTCTGAGCCATTGAATATTTATTTCAAAGATCTTGGAGACCAAGAAACTACCAGAAGACTGGAGAAAAACTTACATGGTTTCTTTTTTTTAAAAAAAGGGAAAAGTGGATCTAGGAAACTACAGACCAATTCGCCTGATTTCAATACCTGGGAAGATCCTGGAAAAGATAATCAAGTAACAGATCTGCAAACACACACAACACACACACACACACACACACACACACACACGTGTGGGTGTGCATTGGCATGTTTATATGTGTGTCTGTGTGTTGTGTACGTTGGTATGTCTATACATCTCTCATTCTGTGTGTGTATGTACAAATGGTTCTCAGACTAGAGACCACAGCTTTGTTTTTCATTACTAGAACAAAAATGCTGTGCTTCTATACTGCATTGTTTGACAAAATAAATAAAACTGAAGTTTATTGAGCTTAATGATGTTCATGTTGATAAATAGTACAGAGATACAAAACAGGATTTGGAGCAAAAAGTATTGTTAACTAGCTTAAGTACTCCATATAAAAATAAATAAGTGGACTGATAGTTATGTTATTTCATAACATATATTATAACAGAAAACCAATACACTGAAAAGGCATAGCTTGAGATAGGCATTGTTTCTATATGTAAGTCTCACATGACATATATAGAAACAATATGTAAGTGAGAAGGCTCCTGAATCCCTTTGTGGTAACATTTGTATTTTCAAGATTGTCCTTATTTTTATGTATACAATTTCTTAGTGTTAACGGGAGGCATATTATTTGGTTAGATGGATACACATGGCCCCAGAGAGTGTTTCTCAATTACAAGAATATTAGTGTGAAACTTAAATTAAAATTTAGAAATGTTCCTCTGTTATAAACAAAATATTCCCTTTGGCAATTAAAAAATATTGTGATTTTAATTAAAAGGGCTTATGAGCTTATCAGAGAAATAGCAGATTTTCAGCCATGCTAATTATTTTTGTACATTTGCTATTTAGATTTGCAAATTACTCAATGGTACATTTAATTGCTTTTAAGGGATATGATTATTTAATTTCTGAATAGGGCTTGGAAAAAAATTCTCTCTCTCTCTCTCTCTCTCTCTCTCTCTCTCTCTCTCTCTCTCTCTCTCTCTCTCTCTGTCTGTCTGTCTGTCTGTCTGTCTGTCTGTCTGTCTGTCTTGCTAATAACTAAAAAGGCCAAAATAGTGCAGGGAGTTCTCTGAAAGTTGAGGGGAAAAAAGAGAGCCCATATTCAGTGGTGGAGCCCATATTCGCACCACATCAGGAGAACCGGTTGTTAACATTCTGGGCAGTTTGGTGAATGGGTTGCTGGAAGAAATCATTTGGGCAGAGAACTGGTTGTTAAATTATTTGAATCCCACCACTGCCCATATTCCTGAGGAGCAAACTAACTAATATATATATAGTTTGATATAGCTTGGAAATCAGGAGTTCTAGTTCTGGCTTAGGTACCAGGCCTGCAAGATGATCTTGGGCCAGTCACTTTCTCTCAGCACTCAGAAACAGGCAATGATAAGCTACTTCTGAAATCTTGCCACCAAAAAAACTGCAGGGATTAGTCAATGCTGACTCAAAGGCACAAAAACAAACAA
This sequence comes from Natrix helvetica, assembly GCF_964273705.1. Classification (NCBI taxonomy): domain Eukaryota; kingdom Metazoa; phylum Chordata; class Lepidosauria; order Squamata; family Natricidae; genus Natrix; species Natrix helvetica. The sequence continues at coordinate 61,727,615 of NC_138552.1, forward strand.
CTCCCTAAAGTTAAACAGTTTTTTTTTCTTAAGGAGCAAGAGTATTCTACTGGAGAGCTGTTAACAGACTAGGGTAAGCCAAAAATTAATGGGGAATGTTTTTCTGATAGCCCACTTACTTCTTGGCATTCTTTTTCCTGATACTACTACTATTTTTTTTTGTCAAAAATAGTTTAGAGAAGTGAAAAATATTTCTTTTGAAACGTTTGAATTGGTTTCTTGTGGAGGACTTTACAAAGAGAGAAGAGCAACCCTACATATTGCCCACCTCAGGTTAAAGCTCAGTGCAATTTTAATCAATCTGTCAGGGTCTAAATTTAATAAGGTTGAGGCAGTGGTGAAATTCAATTTTTTTTACTATCGGTTCTGTGGGCATGGCTTGGTGGGCGTGGCAGGGGAAGGATACTGCAAAATCTCCATTCCCACCCCACTCTGGGACCAGCCAGAGGTGGTATTTGCCAGTTCTCTGAACTTCTCAAAATTTCCGCTACCGGTTCTCCAGAACCTGTCAGAACCTGCTGGATTTCACCCCTGGGTTTAGGTTGCCATTTTAGTCACTTCTCGGTAAAGAACTAAAGAAATATATTGTTAGAGTTTTATTTCCAGGAACAATACAACCATTTTTTTTAAAAAAATGGATTTTAAAATAATGATGCATGTGGCTTTACTTTTGTAAATGGTATATTTGGTAGATTTATATTTCTCTCAAGACATTGCACATGCTTTTCCAATTTTTCCATTCAAATCTCGGCGTAGTAGGTTACATTGTAGTAGATTAGCATTCAACTATTGTAAGAAATGAGAACACTAGCATCTCCAAACAACATGATAAAAAGGGAAACAATTATAACTACTAAATGCATATATATATATGAACAGAAATTGTTAAAATGAAAATAAAAATAATATATAGAAACCATAAATATTTGAGTGGCTACCTCAGTTGATGTGAGAAGGCTAATCTGCAGGCATAAGAATTTAGGATTAGAATGTAAAACCATAAAGCACATATACTTCATGCCTTATGAAGTAAACATATAACAATAGCCATCAATTTCATAAAACGAAAAGCCTATCTGGCTTTCAGATTTGATTCCTGTCCTCCCTTGGAATTTGATTGTTGTGATACTTAAAGTGCTGCAACTAACACTATTATCAAAGCTTCCTTCATTAAAACCTTCCAAGCAAACTAATTATGAGGAGACTTCTGTGCCTCTTTTCCCTGATGCAAAACTCTCGAAAGGCTCTGTGGCCAATTGTAGCAGAGTGAAATTTAGAAAATGTTTTCCTGTTTTCCGTACGAAATTAATTAGAATGCATATTAAACAAACGGTGAGTTTAATTAATTTTGCTGACTCTAAATGGAGAAGTTCATTATTTCTGGAAGCAATTATAGTATTGACTGCTAAATAAAGGTAACTCATCCCAAGGTCACTTTCAATTGCAAAATCACATTTTTCTAGTGCATTAATGCTGGCAAGCAATTGGTTTTTTTTATTAGAATCAGTAATGTACACATTAAAATGACAATAACTGTGGATATTTAATAGAAAGCAACACCAGCAGTAATAGCTGCCATTATCTACATATAAAGTCAAAATCACCACAAGAGACGTTCTAAAGCAGTGATGGCTAACCTTTTTGTTGTTGAGTGCCAAAAATGAAAGTGCGTGTGTGGTAGCGTGAGTGCCAGCAACCATAATGAAAACAGCCTCCCCTGGCCTCCTCAGAGGCCCTCTGGAAGCTGAAAACAGATCATTTCTGAACTTCCGTTAGGCCCGTTGCATCCTCCCCAGGCTCTAAACCTTCCCCAGCCCTCCAGAAGGCTGAAGATCAGCTGGCTGGCATGCACATGCACACTGGAGCTGACCGCTCACATACAGGCAGACATGTGCCAGTTATCAGCTGCCTTCAGAGTCAGACATCAGTGAGGCAGACAAACAGTTGGAGCCTGTTCCCAGTGGTTCTCAGACAAAGGGAACAGCTAAAGAACAAGGGTCAACTTGGGAGTAAGGCCAGAGGTGGCTGATGAATGGCTCATCTCAGAGGAAATAAATGTGGAGTTTACAGGAGACCATTAGTTTTCTTAATTGGTTTGTGACTCTTAGAGACTCTTTGCCAAGTTTTGCAGATATCGGTTTGTCAGCTCTCCAAGCCAGATAAGGTCTGTGACTGTAAATTCTCCCTTGAAAGACTTTGCTGGATGTGTATGAGCAGAATTCATAGTAAATTAATAAAAGGTTTTTTTTTAATTGGGACAAGGAGTTTGCTTCATGCTCTTGGGAAGCCTAGGTCAGAACAGTATCTGTGAATTCAGACCATACCTGCTAGAATCAGATTTATCTTTCACCTCTAATGGGGAGGTTTAGCATAGCCTAAAATGCTAAGGTGTCTTTGTGCAAATTAATGTGCTTCTCTGTAAACTATTTTATAGGATTATGTTGCTTTGCTTCATGCATGCTTACAGATAATCCTTAGGTTATGACCACTTGTTTAGTGACCATTCAAAGTTAAAACAGCATTGAACAAGGTGACGTATACCTGATTCTCAGAGTTCTGCTTGTCACATCATCACTCAGTCATGTTGAAATTGAAATTGAATTGAAATTTAATTTGTTAGCCGCACCCTCTCCAAAAGGACTCAGGGCGGCGTACAATAAAACACATACAATATACATATATATACAACACATATACAAATACAAATAAACACATATACATACATGTACCTGGAGGAGGTAACACTCATAAAATACATATAAAATACAATTAAAATAGCTATTTAAAACACCCTCAATTAAAAAATTACAAAATTTTAAAAAACCCGTCAGGAGCAATAGGATGAAACTATGGTTGAGCCAGGCCAGCTAATTGGAAGAGGTGGGTCTTGAGCTTTACACGGAAGGAGTGGAGATCAGAGGTAATCCTGATATCAGGGGGGAGGTCATTCCACAGGGCTGGGCCCGCCACAGATAAGGCTCTGCTCCTAGGCGCCGCCCCCCGACACTGTTTGGTGGACGGCACCTGGGGAAGTCCCTCTCTGTGCGAGCGAATTGGTCGTAGGGATGTATGGGGCAGGACGCGATCCCGCAGGTAACTAGGTCCTGTGCCATGGAGCGCTTTAAAGATCGTTATCGACACCTTGAAACGCACCCGATAGACCACAGGAAGCCAGTGCAGCTCGCGCAGGAGAGGTGTTACATGGGAGTACCTAGTACTCCCCATAATCACCCGCGCGGCCGCATTCTGGACCAACTGCAGTCTCCGAGTGCATCTCAAGGGAAGCCCCATGTAGAGAGCATTGCAGTAGTCCAGGAGAGATGTCACCAGCGCATGAGTGACTGTGCGTAAGGCATCCCGGTCCAATAGGGGGCGCAATTGACGCACCAGGCGAACCTGGTGGAACGCCCCCCTTGCCACAGCTGTCACATGGTCATCCATGGACAGCCGGGCATCCAGGAGGACGCCCAAATTGTGCGCCCGCTCCACGGGGGCTAGCTGTACGCCCCCGATGGCCAGAGATGGAAACAGCTGGTTGAACCGGGGGGCTGGAACCCACAGCCACTCCGTCTTGAAGGGGTTGAGTTTGAGTTGGTTGCCATCCATCCAGACCCGTACAGCTTCCAAGCACCGGGACATCACTTCGACGGCCTCGTTGGGGTGGTTCGGGGTGGAAATGTACAGCTGGGTATCATCAGCGTACAGATGATATCCCACCCCGAAACCACGAATGATCTTGCCCAGCGGCTTCATGTATGTGTTGAACAGGAGTGGCGAGAGGACCAACCCCTGTGGCACCCCACAAGTGAGGGGCCTTAGGGTCAACCTCTGCTCCCCTGCCAACACACGTTGCGTCCAGCCAGAGAGGTAGGAGCTGAACCACCGCAAAACGGTGCCCCAAACCCCCAACCCCTCCAGTCGGTGCAACAGGATGTGATTGCAATCTAGGTATTTGAATGCCTACCTCGTAGTTATGACGATGCAATGAGCTATGGTCATGTGATTGTGGTTGCTGATGTTCCCTGACAACTTCTCACAAGTAGGAATTTGGAAGTTGCTCCTGGTCCTGCTGCTTTTTCACCTGCCCGTATTCCTTAGCACCTGACCATCGACCTCTTCCCAGCATCCCATGCACATCCACCAGCTTACTGGCTTAAGGCTCTGACCTCTTCCTGTTTAAATACTCACGCAGATCTGGTGTTTCGATGGGTACTGGGATCGCCAGGAGTTTCATTGCTAAGCAATGCCATCATGTGATATTGCACTTTGCAGCTGCATTGCTTAGTGATGGAAATACCAGTCCCAACTGCCATTGCAACCTGAAGACCACCTGCAGTGATAAATCCACTAATGCAAGAGAACTGATTCCCATAAGGGATACCTGCGGCAGGGGAACCAAAAGGTCAACATGGCAAGTGTGCAATTGAAGCCCTGCCTCCTTTTTACATTAAAAAAGGGGGCAGCCCTTCAGTCCTGGACTCCACCTTATTCTAATTCTAATTAGAATAATAATTCTATTATAATTCACTTAATTCTATTGCCAGCAGGTAAACTGTAGAAAGTGTTACATTCACTCCCTGTAAAGGTTTTAATAGGTTAAAAAGCCATAACTATGGTAGTAAATGGTTCCTTATAATTTTCTCAGGGCAGCTGTAGCTTTAAAAAGTTAGCTGTTTTCTCATTGTTTTGGAATGAAAACATATTATTTATATTCCTTCAGAGACTTTCAATTATTTTTTCTGACATTATTATCCTTCCAGGCATAAACAAGTGATACAGAGTAGGCAAAAAAACTTCAGGCAAGCAACTCAAAACATTTTATTTTGGCCAGTTTTTAATGAGGATCACATTTTAGTCTTCTTGCTTATACTGAATTATTTTACTTCCTCTGTTTGAATGCATTAAATTGATGATCACAATTTATAGTAGAGGTTTTTGTAACTTTTTCTGTTACTTCTTTTTTTGCATACGCTATTTTTCAGTTTGTTTGATAAAATGACGAAGATGCAGACTGAACTTAAAAGCATTTTCCAAAATTTTTATTTCCTTTTCCTGCTCATGGTTGGTTCTAAGTCTAGGTTCTCTAGGGCACAAAATTCTAGGGGGTGCCAAAATTGAAACAATTCTTAAATTATACAATATGAGTATAAATTTTAATCACCTTTCTTCATTGCTTTAGAATGACTTCTCTCTGTTCAACAAAAGGTCAAACAAAAAGTCATTTGAGTGATATTGAACAGTACACACTAACCACATGATGCAAGCCATCAATTACTATTACAATTATGATCCTCAGGAAGCTGATAATTTTATCAAAGCAATATAATGTACTGATAGGAAGATACTGGGTAGGCAAATCCTGTGACTCTTGGCCTCATTTAAATTATATTGCATTTGGAAAAGCAAAAATAGTGCATTTTTTGTGCCAGTGCGCCAGCTTGAAGGTTAATATAATTTTTCAGAATTGTTGCCATATGATAACAATGGATAATGATGTCATTAAAAATATTATGATTCACAATAAATAAGAGGAATATGTCTGCAAAAATAAACACAAATTGGGGTAGAAAATTATAAGGGTAAAGTTGAAAAATGCAAAGAAGGAAGAAAGGAAAGGAAAGGAAAGGAAAGGAAAGGAAAGGAAAGGAAAGGAAGGAAGGAAGGAAGGAAGGAAGGAAGGAAATGGCACCTTTCTTAAATTCCTAACAAAACTGGAAGATCAGCCAAAGCATAGGTGGTGCCAGAATATGACTTTGCTTTGGGTACTGGCTTTGTCTATTGTGGAGGATTGAATATCAGAAGCCAAATCTACATCTTTCTGCCCAAAATTGAATGAAGTATATTATTTTTTGCAAGCAATAAGAAAGAACGGGCTACTGAAGAGAGGCAAGTTTTGGATGAAACAGCGATTCCATTAGAGAGCAGAGAAAATCCTCCCCCACTTTTTGATTAAGCCTTTTTCCTTTAAATGCTGCCCTCACTTAGCATCATTGCTGAGGCTCTTCTGCCTATCTTCTTTATATAGTACATTTTCCTGCTAGATACTGTCATTCTTTAGCTCCTTTCTTTAGTACAGTAGTGTGGGAAAGGGAAGGGTGCTCATAAGGCTGCCATTTAGAATTGATCTTAGTTTCCTTCATTTCATTTCTTTCAAATGCTCCAACCTCCCCCATTATTTATGTTAGTCAGGCCTTTCCTTCAATGTTTTCCTTCATCAGTTAGAGTAGTCCTGTTCAAAAACAAGATTTTTAAAAGCACTTTGATCTTTAAAGGCAAAATTCAACTGCTCACTCTCCTCAGATCAAATTATATTTCTCTTTCAAATTCTTTTCCTCCATTCCCAGGGAGATCCTTTTTTTCTGTTCATTTTACTAATATCACCAAAGCGCTTTCCTAAAACCCTCCAGGTGCTCTCTTTCCTTGCACTGGCATGTTCCATGTTTGCAACAATATGGTTCTCTGCTTCACCAAGAAATAAATTAACTCAGTAGAACTGGCGCCAACCCAATCTATTCATTGCATTGCCTGCTTTCTATATCTTGAAGCCAAGTTACTTTTCCAGATATTTTGCAACTATATTGACTGAGAATGATCAGTGTTGTATCTGGAGGGCACAGGTTGGGATAGGCTAGTAAGGAAGACATCAGTGGACTGAGTTGAACTAAGAATAGACTTGGATTTCAGGCTATTTTCCCCCCTTATAGCAATTACAAGGCATGCTAACAAATTAAATATCCAAATGAAGCCTCTTGCAGTTACAGACAGTGATTCTAACAGTTACATTTTGGCAGTTGAACCACCGAGGCCTCCTATTCTTCAAGCATTTTTAATAATGTGTTCATGTTCTGCTTCTTTATGGCTTTGTATCTCTATTTGTGTCACAAAGGCACATGGACACCTGCTTATAAAATCAAATTTTTCCTATAATTAGTCAAAGCACATTTTGTGGTTCTGGTAGTTTGTTCTGCAAGGATAAGGCTGTACTCACATTTCTCACACAGTGTCAGTTTTGGTTCTTCCTTTGTTTTTCTTTTCTTGAGGAGGAATGGGTGGCTCATATTTTCTGTTTTATCACTAAAGGCACATCTGAAGAAAACAGACAAGTTGATTTATATCAGCTTCATATGGCTTGGGTATGGGTGTCTTTTCCTCATTAGCTATACCTGGTTGTGGCTTTGTCGGCTTTCGGAAGGCATTTGAGTTGTGTTAGCTCCCACAACTGGTGCCTTGTTTCCGGCAGATGTCCCAGAGGCGAGCCTCTGGTATTCCACCACAAAAAAACAGTTCTTTAAAATATGTTTGTTCTAACCTGTCAATGGAACTGATTTAAACTTAGCTGTGCTTTTACAGAACCTGCCCAATTGATGGAGGGTGGATGGGTGTCCACTAGGTATTGTTTTGTGGTTTGGCTAAATGACTTCTGCTTGGGGAAAAAAATAAAATGTGAGGATGTATCTTTCTTAGGATGTATCTTTCTTAATCATCCTTAAGATTTGGATGGTTTGTGTGCCATCTCCATCTCCATTCTCCACTTTGTAGGCTTAGTTCTGGACCGAAGGACGGCTTGGCAGAAGCAAAGCAAGTTTGATCTTGTAAACTCTTTGGAAAATGACTATTATTCACCATTATTGGGCAAAATCCTAATTGGCTTCTGATCAGGAATGAGCTGCCGTCAATATAAATTGTCTGAAGTAGTTTATTCCAACAGCATTTGAGCATGTGTTCTCTGTTGGCTGATTAAGCTAATAATCAATCAACTTACTGTTCTGGAAACATATATCCTCTCCATCTTTCATTCCCATTCATTTGCTGGGCTGTAAAAGTCTGTCATTGATTATTTTTACTCGGAAATATATAACAAGGCAAATTTAAATGATGCAGAGTAGCATAAAGGAAGAAACAAGAATACAGGGCATTTAAGAGAATGAGATTTGGTTTGCGTGAACTCCATGACTAAGGAATGTAGGATAGCTATTCTCATAGCTGCTTGATTTTCTGTCCTATTTGTTCAATGCTTCAATTAAAGAACATGGATGTTATGAGGAAGGGACGAAGGGAGGGAGAAAGGAAGGAAAGAAGGAAGGGTTTTTCAAAGCACATGAGACAACTTGCGAATTCTGTTTTAGGTAACAAATGAATATTTTGTTTATTGAGTCAACACTGAACAAATATGTTTGACACTTGCTAGTGGCTGTGGATTTTCCCTTTTGTTTCCTACAAATTGCATTTTCCTACATTGTGCTTACATCATTAAGACTGATGTCTGCATTCCATTGTTGAAATTTATCAAAGATCTTAGAGTGCATTCCTAAATGGAGGTCCTAGACTTCTTTTCTTTCTTGCCTAAGAATTTTGAGTTGTATGGTTAATGTATAATGGTTAATAGTGGCCAATCCTGAGCTATACACTCAGTGTATCCATGTGTGAACCATATGTAAATGGAAGCAGTTGAAGAGATAGTATTGCGGTAGTGAGATTAAAAATATGTACATACAACTCTCTGAAAGCAATTGCTTGGTAGCTTAGGATAAAATTGCTCAGGTTCATTTTGAATTAGATGCAGCTGGACAAGTCTTATGGAGACCTCACAATCTCATGAGATTATTTGGAGGAAATTTGAGCTATTGATACAGAGGAAGTGAAGAACATTATCCCAAAGGTGCTTTTACAAAAGGCAAGTGGTCTTTCTTTGTTTTTCCTTGAAGATGTTTCACTTCTCATCAAAGAAGCTTCTTCAGTTCTGAACTGAACTTCAGAACTGAAGGAGCTTCTTGGATGTGGAGCGAAACATATTCAAAGAAAAACAAAGGAAGTCCACTTGCATTTTGAAAAAGCACCTTTGGGACAACCATAACCTGGATGAATGAGAACCTCCAAAGACATGAAAAACATTATCTGCAATATCAGTCCTTCCCCCAGCAGCCTGGATCCTTGGTCTTCTTGGTTGGTGAAGGCTCTAGAGAGGTAACATGAGGCTGGATCAGGGCAATAGTGATAGTATCCTTAGGAGTTCAGGTATTACCTGCCTTGAAAGAGGCAGTAGTACACTTGCTCCTCAAGAAACCATCATTCTTCCTTGCAATTTTGGACAGCTATTTCCCATTCTCCAACTTCCCCTTTTGGGGAAAGATTCTTGAGATAAGCTAAACTCAGCAGGAAACAGATCTTCTGGACCCTTTTTCATACATCTTTCAGGGCATATTTCCCATCGTATAATTATCTCGTTGCTTCTTTAAAGACCTTTTATATGGAAGGGTAAATACTAGTATTTTAATAAATTAATGCATTGACAAGGCTTCTCTTATGCCTGCCAGGCATTTTGGTATTCCTGTTCTCCCACTGTTGATACTTAATAAATATCAGCCCCAATGGGATTGATCTGCCCCAGTCGTTCTGGCAGAAGTGGCTTGCTACAGACCCTGTTTCTCAGAAGTACGGGTCTTGGAGAAGAGCCTTTGCTGCCATGGCTCCTGCCTTTTTGAGAGAATGAGTTCCATCCCCACCATTCTGGCCTTCCAGAACAGTCTCAAAATTTAGCTCTGATGAAGCTTTTTATGCTGGAAGTGGTGGTGGCTTTGGTTTTTATTTAACTCTTCTAATTTGAATGGTTTTTATATAATTGTGTTTTATTGTATTGTAAGCTGCCCAGAATCACTTTGGGTAGTGAGATGCGTGGCATAGAAATTAATGACAAATTCATAAAAGTTGTTAAAAAATAAAGCACCAGAGGTGGGTTGCTACCAGTTTGCACCGGTTCAGGTAGTGGAAATTGGGACTGAGTCGCCAAATTGGTAGGGACAGCAGGCTGGCCATGCCCCCAGCAGGCTGGTCATGCCCCCAGCAGGCTGGCCATGCCCCCTGGTTGCTGCTGCCATTGCCGGTTTGTTTTTCAGTCATTTTTTAATGCACAGAACAATTTACAAGCAACTGCACTCACATAATGCAGTGAAGCGCGCATGAAGTGAACTGGCAGCAATGTTGGCAGCAACTCACACCTGTAAAGCACCAAGCAATATAAACAGCAAGATGAGGATAAGAGGAATAGGTTAAATGATGAGTTACTAGAACTGAATCCTATTTTTCTAATAGTCTAGAAAAGCATAAAGAACTTAAGCGAAGTGCTGCTTTTCTTATGCCAGTCAGGCTCTTTCCCTCTGACATGGCTGAACTGGCCTGAAAGGCAAAGTATTTGGAAGTGCATGTATTTATCTGAATTTGAATTCAAGTGGCTTTGAATTTTCCATTAAATGAATGGTATGTGTTAAATATTTATTTATTTATTTATTTATTTATTTATTTGTTTGTTTGTTTGTTTGTTTGTTTGTTTATTTATTTATTTATTTTATATTTAATGCTTCTAGACCGCCCCCTCTCCCGAAAGGGACTCTGGGCGGTGTACAGTTCATACAAAATATAACAGAATACAATAAAAAAGTTAAATATGTACAGTTGACAGTTGACATGGAGGAGGTTAAAATGCAATTAAAAGAACTGTACAAAGCTAATATAAATATAAGTTTAAACCCCTAAAATAGATATAGTAAATTAAAAAACCCCTAAAATAACCAGATATAATACATTTGCCAGGAGGGACAGTTGTAATTATGCCAGGCCTGCTAATCGGAACAGGTGGGTCTTCAATTTTTGCCGGAAGGAGCGGAGGTCAGAAGTGGTTCTAATGTCGGGGGGGAGGTCATTCCAGAGGGTTGGGCCCATCACAGAGAAGGCCCTACTCCTCGGTGTCGCCCATTGGCATTGCCTAGTGGACGGCACCAGGAGAAGTCCCTCCCTGTGTGAGCGAATTGGCCGCAGGGATGTATGTGGGAGGATGCGATCCCGCAAGTAACTAGGTCCCGTGCCATGGAGCGCTTTAAAGATGGTAATTAGCACCTTGAAACGCACCCGGAAAACCACAGGTAGCCAGTGCAGCTCGCGCAGGAGAGGTGTTACGTGGGAGTACCTCGTACTCCCCATCACAGCCCGCGCGGCTGCGTTCTGAACTAACTGCAGTCTCCGGGCGCGTCCCAAGGGCAGCCCCATGTAGAGAGCGTTGCAGTAATCCAGGTGGGACGTCACCAGCGCATGAGTGACCGTGCGTAGGGCATCCCGGTCCAGTAGGGGGCGCAATTGGTGCACCAGGCGAACCTGGTGGAACGCCCCCCTCGCCACGGCTGCCACATGGTCATCCATTGACAGCCGGGCATCAAGGAGGATGCCCAAATTGCGCGCCCGTTCCACAGGGGGCAATTGTTCGCCCCCTATGGCCAGCGATGGGATCAGCTGGCTGAACCGAGGTGCCGGTAGCCACAGCCACTCAGTCTTGGAGGGGTTGAGTTTAAGTCTGTTGTCCCCCATCCAGACCCTGACGGCCTCCAAACACCGGGACATTACTTCGACAGCCTCGTTGGGGTGGTTTGGAGTTGAAATATACAGCTGAGTATCATCAGCGTAGAGGTGATACTCAACCCCAAAACCACGGATGATCTCACCCAGCGGCTTCACATATGTGTTGAACAGGAGAGGCGAGAAGACCGACCCCTGTGGCACTCCACAAGTGAGTGGCCTCGGGGTCGACCTCTGTCCCCCTGTCAACACACATTGCCTCCGGTCGGAGAGGTAGGAGCCGAACCACTGCAAAACGGTACCTCTGACTCCTATCCCCTCCAACCGGCGCAATAGGATACCATGGTCGATGGTATCAAAAGCCGCCGAGAGGTCTAATAGGACCAGGATAGAGGAACAACCTCTATCTCTGGCCCTCCAGAGATCATCAACCAACGCGACCAAGGCTGTCTCTGTGCTGTGCCCAGGTCGGAAGCCGGACTGGCGTGAGTCTAGATACTTGGATTCGTCAAGGTGTCGTGGAAACTGCTGTGCCACCACATTCTCAACAACCTTCGCTAGAAACGGAAGGTTGGAGACTGGACGATAATTAGCTAGCTCCATTGGGTCGAGTGAAGGCCTCTTAAGTAAGGGCCTCACCACCGCCTCCTTCAAGGCGGTTGGTAAGGATCCCTCACCCAATGAGGCATTCACCAGGCCCAGAAGCCAGCCTCGGGTCACCTCCCAAGATGCCAGTACCAACCAGGAGGGACACGGGTCCATTAAACATGTGGTGGGTCGCAGCCGTCCACGCAACCTATCTAAATCCTCGGGGGCAACAGAATCAAACTCCTCCCAGGATGGTCTCATAAGACTCGCTGTTGGCGGCCCGTCCGGTCCACTGAGGGGGGCCCATCCGCTCCGGATCTGAGCGACTTTATCCTGCAGATATTCCCCAAACTCCTCTGCTCTGCCCTTCAAGGGTGCCCCCTGCGTCCTCTGTGACAAGAGGGAGCGGGTCACCCTAAACAGGGCGGCAGGGCGGTTATCCACGGACGCAATAAGAGCGGCGCAATATCTACGTTTGGCCGCCCTTAATGCCACAAGGTAGGTCCGTAAGTAGGATCTTACCTGTGTTCGATCAGATTCGGAGCGTGAGGACCTCCTCCTGCTCTCTAGACGTCTCCTATGGTGCTTCATCACCCTCAGCTCCTCGGTATACCAAGGAGCCCGGGTGGGTCGCTGCCGCAGGAGAGGTCGCAAAGGCGCAACCCGGTCCAAGGCCCCAGCCGCCGCCCTATTCCAGGCGGCCGCTAGGTCCTCTGACCGAGCGCGGGTCAGGGCTACAGGTAATGGCCCAAGCTCCGTCTGGAACCTATCCGGCTCCATCAGGTGCTTGGGGCGGTACCAGCGTGGACCGTCTGGTCCCACCTCCTCGCGGTGGGGGGTAGCGCCAGGGAAGTCCAGCCGGAGACATGAGTGATCTGACCATGACAGGGGTGTAATAACAAAATCCCCTATACCCAGATCACTTGTCCACTGCTCAGATACAAAAACAAGGTCCAATGTGTGGCCTCCTTCGTGTGTGGGGCCCTGAATTAACTGGGTCAGGCCCATGGCTGTCATGGAAGCCATGAACTCCCGAGCTACCTCAGACGCTGCTCCCGTCGACGGCAGGTTGAAATCCCCCATAACCACAAGCCTGGGGATCTCAACCGTCTCCGAGATCAGCTCGAGGAGCTCGGGCAGGGCCGCTGATGTATAGCGAGGAGCCAAGTATACAATCAGCAAACCCAACTGCCTCCCTGGGCCCCATTTCATATAGAACCCAATTGGTTAGATGTGTGCATCATATTAAAACATTCAAAAACATAATGTTGAGTTCATACATGAAAAGTGAAAACCAAATGAAAATACCTTATGGCTTAATGTTAAAACTATATGTAGATTGCTTGAGACTTATTTTCTTGGTTTATTTGTAAGGAAACGTTCAGTTACTTAAACTGAATGGATGGCAGAGATGGCAGTTCACCTCTGTCTAACCAGGACATAGCATGTAAGTGATGCTTGACCAGGATCTGCAGGATTGTCTGGGACACTATGCATCTTCTTCATGACCTGTTATCCTTGTTACCTTCTGGGAGGAGGCTAAATGGTATCCGAAGCAGAACATCCAGATTTGGTTTTGTTTTGTTCCATATAGTATCAACCTTGTGAGCTCTCAAGCTTCGTCTTTCCAATATGTACACACACAGAGACAGTATATTTATATGTACGGGTGTAAGCGTGTATATATAGATGTATATAGCACATGTATATGTGTGTTATGTATGTGTAGACTTTTGATATCAGGCAACAGAAATGTGTGTCAGTGTGCCTACAGTAAAAAAATGACAATAAAGGTCATCTATCTAAAGGGGCGCGATGGCTCAGTGTCTAAGATGCTGAACTTGTTGATCAGGAAGGTCGGCAGTTCGGTGGTTCAAATCCCTAGTGCCGCATAACAGAGTGAGCCCGTTACTTGTCCCAGCTTCTGCCAAACCTAGCATGTATATGAAAGCATGTAAAAATGTAAGTAGAAAAATAAGAACCACCTTTGGTGGGAAGGTAACAGTGTTCCATGCGCCTTTGGCGTTTAGTCATGCCAGCCACATGACCACGGATACGTCTTCAGACAGTGCTGGCTCTTCGGCTTTGAAACGGAGATGAGCACTGCCCCTAGAGTTGGGAACAATTAACACGTATGTGGGATGGGAACCTTTACCTTTATCTGTCTAAAACTGAGCCAGGCTAAATTTAAAAATATTTCAATTCAGGCAGGATATACTTTTCACTGAGACTTGCATACATTTTCTATCCACTAAACGCATAAAACTTATTTTTCATGATTTCAGAATAATGATGCTGTTGAAGGGACTTCATACTACTCACTAAAATAAAAACTAGAACAAAAAATGAGCAAAATCTATTCAAATACTGACATCTGCTGGTCAAAGGCATGTCTTGCTTTCTTTGGCTGATATGGGAAGGACATGGTAAACATTACGTTGGTTGTATATAGAGTATATGCAAGTTCACTCCTGAAGGTTCTGCATGGTAGAAGTTTCCCTATTCCTTCTGAAAATAAGTGAGTTGAAAGAGATAGGGTCTGCAGATCACCCAATGAGCTATTTGAGAGACATATAGACTATGGAAAAGAGACAATCAACCAGCCCAAGTCTCCAGCACCTTTCCACCAGTAATCAGCACTCAGATCAGCATAGATTAACTCCAAGGTTAACTTCATAAGTAATATGAATAATATCACTTATTATTCATATTAATAAGTAATTATTACTTAGTGTTATTATTATAAAGTAATTATTAATATGATAACTTCAACAATTAAGTAAGGAATATCCCAATCAAGAAACTGCCAAAGAGCCATCAGTAAACAGCCAAACCAAAGAATCTGTATGACTGCCCCCACCCACCCACACTGACAGACAGGCAAGACAGACAGAATATAAACTGACAGCAAACATCACCCCTTACTAACACTGATGATGTTACCTAGATGTTACCTAAACATCTGCAAGAAAACAAGCACCAAGGACTCCTCATTCAAATATATCTTAGTATATTTCTTGGTTGCAGAAATTCCTCAATTTCTCTGAAATCTGAAGTAAGGTTGGGATTAAAAAGAAAAACACTTCCGGAAGTCGTTGGAGATCTCTGCCAATCAATATTTATAACAATGAAACAGTAGTTGGCCATGCTAGCCCTAGAGAGCAACAAGCATAAGCTACAGGCTGAGTTGTAATCACCATACAAATGTTGAATGTTTGTAAAAGAAGTCCATTGCCACCTGTAAAATATCTTTTAATTTACAATGCACTTCATACAGAAACTGAAATTGTAGATAGAGAAAGGCTGTTATTTAGAAAAAAAACCCTAGGCAAACACAAAATTTTGAAACTGCAGACAGTGGAAATAAGGTGACAAAAACATATTCTATTCCTTTGTGAATGATAAAAACTGAACATAACTTTAACAAACTTATTTTAAAAATGCATACAATGGCACCTTTTATTTAGAATATCAAGGTTTAAATGTCTGAATGTATTAAATTGCATTTTGATATATCCTTTATTTTGGCTGGTATTTTTTTTTTATTTTCTCACATTTCACAGACATTCTTTATACAAAAGTTTTATGTGTCGAAAGAACTAATCCTCTACATTCAAGGGAGATGAGGGAAAGATTATAGCAGCTCTCTCTTTTGTACACATTTACATTGAAAGTCTCTCAGAAAGCATTCCAGTAAGCAGTTGGTGATGAGATTCTGAATGTTTATTTGCTGTGTTTCTTTTCCCCCCTCTGGCAATAAAGTCAAAATAAAGGGAGTTGTATTGTTTCCCTATTGAATCATTTCTGGAAATAGAAGCTCATTTTTCCTTCAATCCGCAAAGAGGTCTAAAGAGGCAATTAAAAAGCAACCGTTGTATGTTTGGAAGCTCCATGGAATTCAAGGTGCATAGGTTTAAATGAAGCTTTGTTTTGTACAAACTGTGTATAGTCAGTAAATTGTCTTTTCGTGGTTTCAGTCACCCTTCTTAGCCACACATTTATCTTCAATGCAGTGGTGGGATTCAATTTTTTAAAACGATCAATTCTGTGGGTGTGGCTTGGTGGGTATGGCAGGGGAAGGATACTGTAAAATCTCAATTCCTTCCCCACTCCAGGGGAAGGATACTGCAAAATCCCCTAATCGGCTGAGACTCGGGAGGCAGAGAATAGATGGGGGTGATGCCAGTCAGAGGCATGGCTTTGTGGGAGGGGCTTTGTGAGAGGGCAGGGGAAGGAAACTGCAAAATCCCCATTCCCTCCTCACTCCTGCAAAATCCACATTCCCTCCCTACCCCACTAACCTGTTTTCCAGCTCTGTTCTCCTGTTCAGGGCAATAAAAGAAGATCAGCTGGGAAGCAACAGGGGCAGGGGCAGCCTATTTGCCGGTTCTCCAAGGTACTCAAAATTTCTGCTACCAGTTCTCCAGAACTGGTCAGAACCTTCTGAATACCACCTCTGTTCCAATGGTTTATTACAAACAAGAGAAACAATCTTTTAAGGTGTTTAAAATAGGTAAGAAAGATATTCAAACGCCTCACCTTCAATTTTGAAAGGTACATCAGCTTTTAAAGTCGGTGGTTGATGATTGTGACAATCTGTTGTTGATAGATTGTGGCAATGGAGGTCTAATCAGAGATGGGAACACTTTTTCTAAGCTACATGTACTATTTCTCATTCAGGAAATGCATCAGGATTTTTAAATAGATACATTCATCTTATTACTATGACAATATCTGTTATACGCAGGTGGGTTTGAATTCATCTGCCTCATTACAAATATATTTGCCATAGAAACAGATAAAATAAGATCTTGTGAATGTATATACAATTAACAAATGATAATAAAGTATTAGCTATTCAATTCTATTATTACAGAATATTTTTCTATATGCCTAAAGAGATTTAAAAATAAATTAAAGTGAAAATGTTTTGTATCCAGTTATTTAAAATAATATACATTTCTATTGCCTAATTTAGTTTATATTACCGTAGTTCTTAAATCATGATAGAATGTATGGCTACATATACCCGATGTCTTCAAGGATAAAATTAAAAACGAATAACATTTTTAAAAACATACAGAAAATATAATTGATCAAGAGTTGTTAAGGAACTTATTCATCATAAGCAATACAGAAATCATTAAATTTTCAGCTAATAATGATGTAAAAATAAGTTTGCTAATACTATCAATCAGATGTGTTGGCGTGTTAGCCAAACTCTCCCTTTTTAGTGGGCTTTCTGTGGTCAGGAAAAAAATGCAGGATTGCACAATGTAAGATAGTTACAGACTAAGGTGTGTATTTTTTTCTTCCATTTGATCCTGTCTGATTCTCAGAGACTACTTGGAGAAGTCCCTGCAGTTTCCTTGCCAAGGTTTTTGTTCTTCCTTTCTTCCTAGGATTGAGATATAGTGATTGGCCCAAGGTAAGGCAGCTGGCTTCATGCACATTGTCTCCTCTTTTCTAGCCAGGTGCCTTAACCATTACACCAAACTGGCTCTCTAAATAAGATAATAGGAGATGTCTAAAATTACACTTATATTCTGTAACCACATGCAAAAGAATTTGTTTTATTCTCCTTGTAATACCCATAGGTAGCTGAACTCTTCTGCAGCATCCTTGGATAGAATGCTGGGAGAAGGTCGCCACGATGTAATGCATTCAGTTCTGGTCGCCACGATGTAAAAAAGATGTGGAGACTCTAGAAAGAGTGCAGAGAAGAGCAACAAAGATGATTAGGGGACTGGAGACTAAAACATATGAAGAACGGTTGCAGGAACTGGGTATGTTTAGCTTAAGAGAAAGAAGGACTAGGGGAGACATGATAGCATTATTCCAATATCTCAGGGGTTGCCACAAAGAAGAGGGAGTCAAACTATTTTCCAAGGCCTCTGAGGGTAGAACAAGAAGCAATGGGTGGAAACTAATCAAGGAGAGAAGCAACTTAGAACTGAGGAGAAACTTCCTGACAGTTAGAACAATTAATCAGTGGAACAGCTTGCCTCCAGAAGTTGTGAATGCCCCAACACTGGAAGTCTTTAAGAAGATGTTGGATAGCCATTTGTCTGGAACGGTATAGGGTTTCCTGCCTAGGCAGGGGGTTGGACTAGAAGACCTCCAAGGTCCCTTCCAACTCTACTATTGTATTGTATTGTATTTTACTGGCAGATGTTAAGCTAACAGGGGAAGCATGCATAGTTGGATATACCTTATTGTCTGAACACTTGATATTGTTCTGAGAATAAGGCAAGATGGCTGTTTAGTAGAAACATTTCAAGAAACTTAAATTCAGATGCTAAGGCATGAACATTTCAGTTCTTTTCCTGATAGTTCTATATTACAGAAAATACAAAAAGCACAAAGATTAGTACTATTGCTCAATAATGCAGTATTAGAAACTCTTATTATATCAGTCAGTTCAGTCACAGTTTCTCAATGCCTAAGCTGAGAAAGTTTTGGTTACTTGCAGATGTTTGTTATCAAAGCATCTTGATCGTTAGCCATGGAAGGATTTCTAGTCACCTCATAATAACATCCCCTCATGATCACAAGCTAATATCATGAGCTTACAGTTAGTCATAAAGATGGTAGATGGTAAGTCAGCTTTTGGGCTCACAAAGTAAAGTAAAAATAATGAGTAAAGAAGACATTCATCTTAGGATATAAATGCTGTGGCAAAGATGGCCCTTCCCCAAGGCCTAATTCAAGTGGCTAACTATGTTTGAGTCAGCAGAAATCAATATTGGCATAAAATGTATTGTCCCATCGCCAATCTTATTCCTGTATCTGGAGAACTTTCACAATTTGTTAAGTTCTTGATGAAATTGCTGGGTCTGGAGCAACTATGCCCAGTGCTTTCTGCCAAAGGTTAAGAAAAGAGAATGGTGACAGTAGGTACTGAAGGGAAATGTGTAACTGCAGTAACTTGAAGCTGATCCTACCCCCCTAGAAGTCACCTGACTGTGCTGCTGACAGAATAGTTCATGAAGCATCTAAGATGTTACACACTTTGGGATAACTAAGGGATTCCTCTCCCTATAAGAGAGAAAGCATTGCTTTGATAATGGATTAGAACAACTTACCGTAAGCCTGTCTCATCAGTGGGCTGGGAACAAGATGAAGATATTATGGGAACAAGTAGTATAAATAAGTTGCTAGAATATGTTTGTATTATTGTTAGATGCAAGTGCAAATACCCTCACTGAAGGATATTTTACAAGATAATATTTGATGACAACAATGATCAGAATAGTTAAAGCAATGATCTTTCCAATAATGCACAGTATACAGTAATGTATACTGTATATTGATACTGAGAAGGAATGAGATAATAAAATTCAGAAGATGGATCTAAAGACAGTACGAATACCAGGCAAAAATGGTTGTTCAATCCTCAGCCAAATAAAGGCCCACTGTCTTTTGAGGCAACAATTAGTAAGGTGAAATTCACAAACTTGGAACATGTGAGTTGATCATAGAATAAAACATACAAACCTTCCTTGTCAAGATGGAGAAATGGAAGAGAGAGTGGATAAAGGTTAAGGTAGAAGGAGAGGATAAAAGAAAATTTTGCATGATTGTCTTAGGAAGAGTTATGGGTTATTGTTGGAAATAAAATGAAATACTGAGCAGTACCCTAGGAAATAAGCCTGACTCAATGACACCTAACTAAACAATTAAGTTTTAATATAGGGTAGACCTAAATAAATGGGGTTCCCAGAGCCTATCAGTGTTTTGATTATATGACACAACAGACCGAGGTGAAGCGCTGTTAGTTTATTTATATTTCTTATTTTTTTTAACTTTTATTATTTAATTTAAAGATTAAAACAATAATAGGGATCTGTTGTTACTATATGAAACAATTTGCCAATTTTGTTTATAGATGTTTAGATTTTTCCAAATAATAACTACCAAGACAGAAGTGGGGATATAGATTTTGTTTTGCACATATATGCTATATGTTTTAAAGCTATGATCTGTTTTTTCTAACTTTATTGGCTCATTTCTAATTTAAAGCCAATCTCTGCTTTGAATTTTCAAAAGTGAAAGTATCTGATTCTCTTGACAGCAATAATGATGAAAATACAAATGTTCTTTTGATATCATAAAAGATGATTCATTTGAACAGCAAGACAGAACGCAGCCTAACAAAACCGATTTAAAATAGACTAAGCAAGTATAACTAATGCCAGATCCTTGAACATCAAATAAGCTCAGTTTAAAAATATTACTGTAGATACTAGCAAGTTTTTAAAAGTAGCAAGGTAATTCTACAGCAATGGTCTTTTCACAATGATTCTTCTAGAGAGCATTTTGAGTATTTTCCGGAGTACAACTTATTTGAAAAGTCAACTTTTGTATCTGCCTCTTGAGATGTCTTCATTGCAATTCCACAGCATACTTATTGAGCAATGTCATAGTAGTAGTTGCGTAGCTTTAATTCAACAGTAAAAAATGATGGCCGATCATCAACTCTGGAAGAAAAAAGAAAAATATTTTTGTAGACAAACAGGTGCTTTATTATTTGTCTGGCAATTTCCAGTCAATATATTATCTCTTTAATGACAACATTTACCAGCACTTTCTCTTGCTTCAGAACAGCTTAGTGTGTAATTGCTATCCTTATCAGATAACTTAATAGTGGTTTCTCAGGAGTTAGCAAGAAGCAGCCAACAGAATACTGCATTATGAAATGACATTTTGGAAACACTGGAAAGGACCACAAATCTAGGCAAAGTCATGATCTGTATTTTTCTTTCTTTCATCTTCTTACTTATCAATACTATCAGATAGTTCCAAAAGAAGGATATCTACAGGCTGGAGGTATAAACAGAGAATAGGTCAAAAAGGATGGGGGTCAGAACCAAGAGATCAAATCATGGTATTTACCGATATGTTGTGACACATGAAAAATGAGATGTATCACTTTTCATTTGCTAAAGAATTCCAAACTAAACAGGATGGTATTATAGAAATAGAAAAAATATTGAAAAAGAAAAATACTTTGATGATTATATTGGAATTTATAGTTACATACCCAAAGGAGAAAAGGGGGAAGTGGCCCCCAAAAAGGGAAAGTTAAATGGCAAAGATGGGAATAGTGGGGAAAGTTGGAGGGAAAAATTGGGGAGAGGTATCAGAAGAATAGAACTAAAAAGGAGAGAAAGAATCCGAAAGAAAAATATAAAAATTTCAAGATCAAGAAAAAGCCAAATAAATGGATGGAGAGAAAAGACCATAAGAGAAATGAAGTTCCTAAGAGACCAAGAGAAAATGGTTAAAAGGAGGAAAGAAAGAAAAGGATTTGTTAATAGAATAGAATGAAATTTAGTGAATATAGCCAAAGGTTTATGTTTAATACAATGTGTAGGAAATAGATTAAAATTTGTGGATAAACTAATCAAATGAAATGTTTAATATACAAAATTAAATTTGAGGATATATGTTATAAACAGTAAAATAGAATAATAGATGGAAATGATATATTAAATGTGATTAACTTGGAGAGGCAAATAACGATATTGTCAATATATTAAGAAGAAATTCAAATTAAGTGGGAGATTATGGAATGAAAATAAGATGACTGAAATGGAAAATGGAAAAAAGATGTAAAATGTATTTCGTATAATTAGATGTAAAGAGGGGAAAACCTGGAGAACACTTTGTTTACAAAGAAGGGGCAGAGAATACCCTATATCAGTGGTGGATTGCAGGCGATATACCCCGGTATGGGTGTACCGGTGCCTGCCCGGAGCACCGGGTACCGTTCCGGTACGATGCTCAGGAGGGCCCACCCGCCTGCCCGAACTCCTTACCTATATTTGAGCTCTTTATCGCTTCCGTGCACGTGCACGTAATGCATGGCACCTGCGCAATGCTCCGCCGAGCAGCGGGAGTGTTGCGGAGGCTCACGGAGGCGTTGCAAGAGGTAAGGATGCATGCACGTGCTGCGCACGTGTGTGCACACACTGCACTCCTGTGTGTGCGTGCTGCGCACGTTCATGTAGTGGACACTGGGCACTGGATCCAAAACCCACCACTGCCCTATATGTTGGTTTCAATGGAACATTTAACTATGGTCAATGAGCCTCATAAGCTTCAATAAACTATTGATATGAGAATACTTACTTATATGTCCAACACAATTTCATTAATTCATAGATATCAGACGAGCAACCCACTGGACATTCTAATCGTTCTCCTCTTTCAATCATCTGAGCAACGTCAATTCCTTTCATACCCTACAATCGAGTGACAGAGAAAACTGAGACGATGTTGGCTTGGACTGAAATAAGACTATCACAATTTCTGAAATATTTTCTCACAAAGGTGTGTCACAATGGACATTTGAATAGCATCTCCATCTTGGTTTATTTTTTAAATCTATGATTTGGAATTATAAAGGAAAGTTTAATGGTAAATAAAGTTTATTTACCTTATATGGCTTTTGCCCATAGGAAAATGTCTCCCACATTAACACACCAAAACTCCAAACATCACTCTTGCTAGAAAATTTGAAGAAGTTCATGCATTCTGGAGCATACCATTTAACTGGCCATTTGCCATGATGTTCTGCCTGTAATGACACCCAAAATTATAGAAAAGAATAAAAAATATTGGTTATATCTATTAACCACAATCTATAAAAGAATCAGAAAACATGTTCCATTGTAATTGTTCAATGAACCATAATTATTTGTTGCAAATTTGTGCAAGGCATAAGGTTGAGCAAAAGCTGAATTATAGTGATACTACAATTCACATAATGTTTTTAAACATGTTAAAGGATAGAAAAATTACCTTGTAATAATCATTAGAGCCAAGAGCTTTTGAAAGTCCAAAGTCACTGATTTTGGCATAATGTTGTGTAACCAGAAGCACATTTCTTGCAGCTAAATCTCTATGTACAAAATTATTTTCTTCCAAATATTTCATTCCCATGGAAACTTGATGCACCAACTCTATTAGGTTCTTTTCTGTAATATCTCTGCAAGATCAAACCAGACTTTTAGAAACCTATTTCTTTTTACATTCTTCATTTCTCACTCCCACCCAGTAGAGAGAGGATGCTAATAATACATTGAAGAAATATTCCAACTTTATTGATTAGAGAACACAGTCCTTATGCATTCATTTTTTCCCATACATTATTGCTCAATAAACCTTCAGAAATTATCAATGGATTATAAATTTTAATGACATAATTATATAATATATTATTATTAAATATACAGGAAATAAATATACTAGTTGAATTAATCTTTTAAACTACATCTAAATTAGAATAAAATTAATATTTTCTTGCTCTTTGCTTATTTCTTTGTCCTGATCCTAGCAAATGTTTGAAATGTGCCCTAAAAAGCTTGAGCTAGATTGATTTACAAGCAAATGCCAACCATTAAACAGAGATTTTCTGGAAAATAGACCTTGCAGAAATCAAAGATTCATCTAAACCAGTGTTGGGAATGAAGGCCCTTTTATGACTTGTGGACTTCAACTCCCAGAATTACACTGGCTTGTCCTAGCAAGAATATATACTGGATCAATATCACCAATTAATATGAGATAATTAAGAAGCATGATGATGGTATAGACGGGGTGGGGAACTATGGCTCTTTTATGACCTGTGGACTTCAACTCAGAATTCCTGAGCCAGTTGACTCAATTTTGGGAATTGAAATCCACAAGTCATAAAGGGCCCATCGTTCCCCATCTCTGACCTAAAGAGACTCAATCATTTACATTTGTGACTTTCCTACATTGCAGTGACTTCCATGCTCTGTGAATGTACCTGCGGAATAGCAATAGCACTTAGACTTACATACCACTTCATAGTGCTTTTACAACCCTCTCTAAGCAGTTTACAGAGTCAGCATATTGCCCTCAACAATATGGGTCTTCATTTTATCAACCTCGAAGGATGGATGGCTAGTCAATCTTGAGCGGGTGAGATTTGAACTGCCGAACTGCAGCTAGCAGTCAACTGTAGTAGCCTGCAGTGCTGCACTCTAACCACTGCGCCACCTTGGCTCTGGAATACTAAATCCAGAAAAATTGTAGCCATGCATTCAGGTAAGCAGGGATGGCAAGTCAAAATATATCATCCTTCATATGAATGTGGCATAGCTATATATATTTGTATTCAGTAAATCCACTTGTAGTGAAAAAAAGTGGTATGTCACAAAGCTGCATATATGCCTTCAAAGTAAATTGAAGAAGAAAATGTTAATTTTGAAAATGTCACAGTTATGAAAATGTTTGCTTTTGAAGTATTCAAAGAAACACCAATTTCGACAATTCATTGGATATTACAAAAGCTGTTATTTTCATATAACCTGTACTTTCCAATGAGCAGTGGTCATTTTAATTATCAATTTAGATTCTATCCATTATTGGTTAAAATTTACCAACTTACTGTCAAACTCACCCATGTTTTAGCAGATATTTATTCAAAGGGCCAAGCTCAGCCATTTCCATTACCAACATCCAAGATTCAGCTTCACATATCCCAATCATTCGGACAATATATGGGTTATCAAGTTGTTGCATTACATTTGCTTCTCTTAGGAGTTCATCTTTTATTGCTGGATCATTACTTTCATTTTTGAGAATTTTCACAGCCACAATTTTCTTTCCTCTGTAACAGAAATTCCAGGAAAACTTAATTATGAAGCTTTGGAGAAGGGTAGATGGCTGGAAATGGGGTGGTCTATTTCTGTCCTAAAATAAATTTTGCTTGCTTTGCTCTGCTGACATTTTTCAAACAGAATTAGCCTTAATTTTAAATCTGTAAATAACATTTAAATTTTTTTAGTTCATGAAGCCATTACTGTGGCTTTATCTCAGAAGGTCCAATTCTTTAGTCTATGTTTGAAATATCACAGAAGAGTCCACATCCAAATTTTTCATGCACTTTTGATAGAGATACAGTATGTTATAGCGTAATCAGTAGTGGGTTGCAGGTGGTACGCCCCGGTACGTACATACTAGAGCCAGCTAGGAGCACTGGATACCATTCCGGTACGGTGCTCCGGAGGGCCCAGCTGCCGGCCCGAGCTCCTTAAAAGCTGCTTAAAGGCTTCTGGGCTTTCTCGCAGGCACATGGCGCGTACAGTATTTATTTATTTATTTATTATTTTGACTTCTTAGTCGCCCCCTCTCCCCCAAGGGACTCGGGGCGACGTACATCAGCAGCGGTCACAACAATACAATATGGAGGAGGTGGAACAATAAATAAATAAATTACAATAAATTAAAGCAATTAAAAACCCCAATGATAATTAAAGTTAAAAATTAAAATTAAAAATTAAAAATGCCCAAGAGGTGGAGAAGCTCTAAATTAAGCCAGGCCGGCTAGTCGGAACAGGTGGGTCTTAAGTTTCATGCGGAAGGAGCGGAGGTCAGTTGTTGTCCTAATATCTGGGGGGAGGTCATTCCAAAGGGTAGGGCCCATCACAGAGAAGGCCCTACTCCTGGACGCCGCCCTCTGACACTCTCTGGAGGACGGCACCCGGAGAAGTCCCTCTCTGTGCGAGCGAATAGGTCGCAGGGATGTGTGTGGCAGAACGCGATCCCGGGATGTGTGGGGCAGAACGCCTGTGCAACGCTCTGCGGAGCAACTGGAGCATCACGGAGGTGCTAAGATGCATGCGCGTGCTGTGCGCTTGTGCTGCATGTGTCCATGAGGATGCCGCTGTTCCCGTTCCAATTGTACCGGTTGGAACGGGATTTGAAACCCACCACTGCGCGTAATGGATTCCATCAAACAAGTAAGCAACTCAGGTGCCTTTGAGGCAACCAAAGCATCTGGTCCGTAGTGATCTCTCAAAACATACTTAAGCTGAAGACACTTCCACTATTACAAACTGAAAAGCCAAAATTCAATTTGAAGTTGGAGAAAATCCTTAAACTAGTCTTTATATCCTAGATGATTTAAAATCATGACCAAGCTTGTATCTTAGCTTTCCAATTAAATAATTTACCAAAATAGAATTTTCCAGAGTTAGATAGTCTTGAGTTCCTATCACAACTCAATTTACATCCTAAAATGGTCATAGATTTCTCATCACTAGTTCTCCTATAATTTTTTCCTACCACATGTTGTTTCAAGAACTTGCCATGGAAAATAGCACAAAGGAAATAGATAATAATTACCAAACTTATAATATTTGACTATATTTTCATTTTACCAAGAGGTGGCTAATAAAAATCTTGGCCCAATGCTATTTTTGACCCATATGATATAGTATTTGACCCATATTGACTCATATTACATAGTAATGTGATCAATTAGCATCTTTTGTGGGGTAGTGAATTAATGCATATTAATAGTTTTATGGGAACATCTTTAAATGTTAAAAATATGTTAATATAATGTTGAAACTTTAGAATTTGGCTGTTTATCAAGAATTGTGTTTGTATTGAGGATAAGGGTGGTAATGGGTTGCAAAACAATTATGTTAAGAAATTGGAATCTGTTGAAGAATGATTGTCAGAAATTTGTGACCAATCTGTTTTGAAAGAGGCAAAACAGATTATTTTCTACCAATCGAAGGATAATAGTTTGCACTATTCATGTTATAGTAGTGAATTTATTGGTAAATCAGTGACTATTTATAAGTATAAAATATTAGATTTTTCTTTTTCTCTTTCTTAGTTTGTACCTTTATTTTTTTCCAAATTAGATTGCTTTGTTACCAAAAGTAAATAAATAATCAGAAATAATAAAATAAAATATAAATTGCACACATATTTTTTCCCCAACAGGAACAGCAAAGATATATAGAAAAAAATGTTAATTATATAGTATACTGCTATGGCACCAAATTAACATCAGAATGCTAATTTTTATATGAACAAATGATAACAAATAATTTCAAATAAAAATATTGTTATGCTAGGCTGCAATTCAAACCACTCTTTCTAGGTTAATTAAGTGGCATTTCTGTGTAAATGTACACAAAACTGAATTTTAACGATACAATTATCTCCATATTCATAAGGAAGATTCAGCTGAAATTTGGTAGGTAATTATTGAATTTAAGGGGAATTCTGACTGAGCTAGGAGATAATAAAACTGCCAGCATCTTTTGTTTAAAAGTAACATTCTAGATTTTTGTTATACAACTGGAATCCAGTGCAAATATTTGTGACATGAGAGTTAATGTAGTTAAAGCAATGTACTATTGTTTTATGGGAAAACTATTCCTTTTAAATTACTAAGTGCTTTGGAAGGCTATAGCAAATGAACAATGTTCATTTAACTGAACCTAGTTAATTTTTAATTCTATGTTAGATAAAGGGTCATTTTTTTTCTAATAATTTCTGTAATAACAGTATCAAAATCCAATAAAGAAGAGGATACTAAAAGCATAAAGATGGGGAACAATAACTTACTTTTTCATTTCATAAGTGCCTTTTTTTACTGTACCAAAATTACCAGAACCAAGTTCTTTTTCTTCCAAAGTCAGTAAATTTCGGTCAAGGGTGACATTTTTAGCTTTTACTTCTTCTGGATCTGCATATGGACTTTCATAAACTTCTGTATCCATAGGCAAAGGATCCCTCTGTTCACCTGTTAAAAGAACAGCAGAACTTATTTTATTACAACTCTCCTTTGTAATCTGTCCTTACTGATTGAATTTAAAATATTAACTTTACAATATTAGCTCAAAACAAGAGCCATCATTTCAAACAATCATAATTATATTTTAGTTTGAACGTCCGTATTGAACTATAATGGTTTTATTACTATGCCATTTTATGCATATGGTTCTCATTTGCTTTTCTACATCTTAATGAATCACATACAGCAGGGGTGTCAAACTCGATTTCATTGAGGGCTGCATCAGGGCTGTGGTTGATTATGGGGGGCCGGGCAGGCACGATTGACTGGGTGGGCAGATTGATACTGCTCATTGGCGGTGGCTGATTGGGTAGGCGTGGCCAGCTTGACGCTGTTCATTGGATGTGGCTGACTGGGTGGGCGTGGCTGATGGGGTGGGCATGGCTGACTGGGTGGACATGGCCAGCTTGTTGCTGCTCACTGGGTGTGGCTGACTCACAATGGCTGGGTTGGGATGGAACAAGTCATACTGGCTATAATGTGGGGACAATTTGGTGCCCTACAAGTTCCTTGCATCCCCAAACTGCTGGCAGTGAACTGCATGCATGCACATACATACACACATTCCAGCTTTGGGGACTTTTATCCACATAGGAATGAGAGGGCTTTCTTCCCAAGTCCAGTGGCAGGTTGTAAGCTCAGATATGGATAAAAGTCTCCAAGCTTGGAATTGTGTGTGTGTGTGTGTGTGTGTGTGTGCCTGCATGTACACAGCACACCAAAGGAGACATTCTTCTTCCAATCCCAGACATCGTTGGCATTTCCCTGTCTGGTGTACCCTCCCAGCAAAGGAGGAGGCGGAGGACACAGCTGCTGTGTGTGGAAACATGGAGGAGAAACTTTGTAGGAAGCAGTTTCCACTGAGTCCAACTTCTGCCTTAACAGATCTCTGGAGAGCAAGTGGAGGTGACAGGAGAGCAGTGCTCCCTGGTCCTGCATGAGGGAGGCTGGTCCTTCTCGAAAGGGAATCCCTGTTTCCAATTATGAGTGGTAAGGATGCTAGCTTGTTGGGGCAGCCTTCCCTCATGCTGCGCTCCCACCCTCCCCTCTTCCTCTCCAGATACCTTTCAAGGCAGAAGTTCGACTTGGAGGAAGCCACTTCCTACAAACTTTCACTGGATCAGCAATATGGTTGCCCTCAAAGGGCCTGTTGCATGTAGGACTATTGTATCATATTAGTTCAGGTTTGTATTAACGTGGGCTAAACAGGATTAACGTTTCAAATATGAGCAAATATTTCAAATAAATCTGCAAAAACAAATTTAAAACAAAGAACAAACATAAGTTTTTTAATGTTCTTTCTCCCTCATGTTGTTTTGTCCGAGCCGGATACTTGGCATTTTTCATTGGCTAGATGTTTATCCCTGTTTGGAGTTAGATTCTGAGCTGTGGAAACTCTCAGGATAGAGCAGAGGTGTTCATCAGTGAGAACCCTTCTGTGCGCCCTTTTTCATCACAGAGAAAACTTGCTCACACAGGTATGTACTTCCAAACATGCACAGTATTTGAGCAGCTTGTAGGTGGAGTTGGGGAATCGTTCCAGGGATGAACCTTATGAATTGTGTGGGCCAGAGGTGGATTCCTACCAGTTCAGACTGGTTCAGCCGAGTAGGTAGTAACGCCCCAGAACCAGTTCTCTTGGCAGTGCCATAGGTGCGACCATCTTGTTTTTTCCTTCTGCACATGTGCAGAAGCAATTTTTTTAGTACTGCGCATGTGCATCCCTGAACGAACTGGCAGTAGCAGCAGCTGGAACCTAGTGCGGGTCCTACAGAATCATATTTTGCCTTATGTGTGCTATTACACTGGAGTTCTATCAGCTCCATCTGCATGCTTACAGGTGATTTCTCCACGTCAACTGCAAATGGATTGCTGAGCCGTCCAAAATTGAATGTCTGTGCTTCAAGATCAACAAAGCGACATGTAAACTCCATTTGAAGTGTGCTCGGTTTATCAACAAAATGAGCATCTGAGAATACAGCGGTGGTGACTTGGCTGATGAGTGTTTGGCAACAGGGAAAGTGACTCAAGTTTCTTTGCTACAAGTTTGTTTGCTGAGCCTTCCACAGTCGCAGCTTTACTTGAAAGGCTTTTACTGCATCGTACACGTCCGTGAACACACGGTCCTGTCCCTGAAGCTGAAGGTTTAGTGCAGTGCCACTATAAAACTAGCTTTCATAGCAGCTTCACTTTGTGGCTTTGCTTTTGTGAAAGGTGCTGCAATGACATCGAACTCTTTTTCAACTCTTCCACCTTCTTTAGCTTCTGGTGTATGTCCAAGTTTTTGTACTTGTCCTGATGTTTTGTCTCATACTACCGTCTCACACTATATTCTTTAAGTACAGCCACAGTAGCTCCGCAAACAAGGCACACGGTCTTATTTCAATGTCAACTGTTTTCAAAGTCCACTTTCCGTTTGGCCATTTTTGTGGGTTTAAATATCAGCATACAGGTATTCACAGCAGATTTGTTTATATGGGTATGAAACTGCGCAGAAAGCTCAAAGTCTTAGGTGCTGCTTGAGGTGAGCAGTTGTGAGCACTCTTGAGGTTCAGTAGGACGCTGTGAGTCTGGATGTTTTGAGCAGGTATAGCCACATCACAGCATCTATGGAGAGAAAGCAAGTGCCCGCAGGCCTCTTTGATGCAATTGAGATCATATATGTTATATAGGAGAGCTCCTGGATGGATGGAAGAAGAAAAACAGCAATCCACCATCACTCTGAAGCTGGTCTAGCAGCCACAAGGACGACTCAACCTCTCTAGTTAAGCTATCTCCATTTCTGATTAGATTCTGATATTCTCAGGGCTGCCTTTCAGTGTCTCTGATTGTAGGGGGGAAAAACTAAGACACAGTCCAGCTTTCCCAAGGAACTACAGAGTCTATCTTTTCCTAACAACTCGCCAACATCCCAAAAGCCCAGAAATAGAGTTCAAAATGCCTGAAATATCCACCCAAAATTTAGCTTTCACACGCAATGCTGGTTAGATCCCTCAGGGCCTCCTTGTGGGTCTGTCCTTTTTTTGGGGGGGGGGATTCAAAGTACCCCTCCATTGACTTCCAGACAAAGCCTTGGAGCATGGGGTGCTTAGCATGGGGCCCAAGGAATCAGGGGGATCATGTGAGAGGATGCCCATCAGGTGTTGGGGGCCAGTGGTTTAACCTGTGTGGTGTGCCAATGAAGGGTTTTGGGTCTCTGGACAGTATCTCCTGTGCCACCCTTGTTGAATCATAGTGATGTCAGGGTAACTAATCACCTTTGAGGGATATCTCCCACTTTAAGTGCCTTTAAAATGGTAAGCAACTTCCCAATGGAAGGTTGGCATGAAGGTTCAGAATATATATTGGATCAGAATATATATTGTTGTAAGTTTTATTTCTGTTACAAGGTCTATTGCAGTTATTTTATGTGTAATATAAAATTACAATACATACAATTCAAATCACATTGTTCTTTACCACAGCAGTGTATTGCATCTAATTTTGTAAATTAAAATCTAATAGTCTTTCCCCTAGACTAGAGCTTGGCGTTAAATACCATTTTAGTCCTTTTCATTTAGGGAATGTGCAAGGCCTTGAGCTTTCCACTTTGTACTTTCACTCCAGAGCCCTGGGCAGCAGAGGGCAAGTGCTCTCAAGCACTGGGATCCCACAGCCCAGCCCAGCTTCCCCGAGGGAAACTGGCCACTACCATCACTCTGCCCAGCAACAGCTGCAGCTTCTTGGCCTCGCTCTGCTGAGCCTCTTTGCCAGCCTGCGTATGCACCACCTTTTCACCTCTTTGCCTGGCCTCTCACCTTTGTGCCCAGCCTCACTCGGTTCCTCTGTGCGCATGCCAGGATGGGATGGGATGGGCCTGTGTGTGTATGCGCTCACTGCCTTCTGTATGCCCATGTGCCTGCTGGGATGGGGTGGGCTGGGCTGAAGTAACACTGACCCAATGCCTCCTGTATGCATGCATGCATGCATGCATGCATGCAGAGATGAGGGGGGAAGGCTGAAGCGCTGCCTGCCCAATGCCTCCTGGACCAGACCTGTCCGTGCATGCACCCACCGCCTCCTGTGTGCATGTGTGCCCTCCAGGATGGGGTGGGCCGGGCCTGTGCATGCATGTGCCCACCGCCTCCTGTGTGCATGTTCATCCACAGGGATGGGGTAGGCCACACACCAAAGTGATGTGGACAGACCTCTTTCCAGGATGGCTCCATGGGCTGGATGCGACATCACAGACTGGATCCAGTCCGTGGACCTTGAGTTTGACATCCCTGACATACAGTTTCAAACTTTATGAAATCAGGCAACATTAATCCTTAGAAGGAAAGAAAATATATTTTCATCAATAGCACCCAAACCCTGGACTTATTTGTTTTCTGACAAACAAGCCAAGGATTTGTTGGAAAAATATTCTGAAAATACATTTGTGTTACAAATTATCCCAATTACTCGGTCTTTCTGTGCTATGTCGCTGATTTTATTTCCACATACAATTTAATTCAAAAGAGAGAAAAAAGATATTCACTTTGTTTAATATGTATTAAAGGTAACTACAAGAGTGTGGGTGTGGTTTCTAAGCAGTGTTACAAAATAATTTGGAATAGGAAGAAAGATAGGTTTAACCAAACCTTTTTCTCAGATTCTAAATTAAAGAGCAATTGTATTTTTTTATGTTGACCAAATACATTTATAACCATAGAAAATTGTTTGGATTATATATTGAGGCTGGAGTCCCCTTTAGACTCTACTGGGAAGGGAAGTGCCAGATTCAAAATATAAGGAAGCTTTTATACCAGTTACCAAAAAATAAGAACAGAAGATCCAATAGGTTGGAGGGGAGGAGCCAAAGTCGCAACGAGACGACATGCGATCTGAATGCTCTGAGATCGCATCGATACTTTTGCCACTGGGTGGTCCAAATGGATCTAAACCGTCCCGCAGAGACGGTGAACAGGAAGAATACGTCTTGCTGAACTCAGGGACATCGCAAAGTCCCTGATTGATCCAAGAGAAGTTCTTCAAGCTTGTGACAAAAAATCCAGCCATTTGGCTGATGAAGGAAGCGGAGACTTAGGGGGTTTTTTTCACTTAAGTCCATCCTCCTCCATGCACATATGTATATATATGTTTGTCTTATGTGTATTTTTTATCTGTTTGATTGTACGCCGCCCCGAGTCCTTCGGGAGAGGGTTGCGGCTAATCAAATAAAATTATTATTATTATTATTATTATTAAGTCGGAGAGACTCTAAAACTGAAGGATACAGAAAGAGAAAGTGTTTCCAGCTGGTGAGGAATTTTTACTGTTTTAAAAGTGACTGCCTATAAAAAACTTAAAATTAATTTAAATTGGAGAACAGAAGAAATAAGCAGCAGAATTAAATTTGGAATGGTTTTGGACAGTGGATTATCTTAATTTTTAAATGCTATCTTCACGGATGGAATTTATGCAAGCCTTTTAAAACGAATGGATTAAGTTTTCTTCTTCTATTTTTTTTCTTTTATTATTCTTTGTAACCTATGGACTAAAATTCTCCTCTTTCACTACTGTGGGTGTTTTTCTAACTCATTTAAGAATGGCACTTTTTAAAACTTGAAATACAAAAAAGAAACAAAATGAAACAAAGAAAATTGCAACATTACAACAATAACACTGCTACTTGGAGGCTAGAGGTTTGTGTATTGGAAATGAAACACTTTTATTTTTTTTTCACTGGTTATCCTGGCTTGGCACTTCAAGGTCTCACTGCTTGTTTATAGAGAGTGATAAGAAGAAAAGCACACAGATGTTCCTTTGAAGTATATTTCTAACCAGAGAATGGTGAAAATGAAATATTATTGTGAATTTATGCTTAATCCTGTTAAAACCTTCTAAGCTAGAGCAGCAGTGTTTGTTAGCTGGAGATAATGGCACAATTTCAACAGCAGAAATAAGTTTTAAGTCTGCAAAAGATATTCTCAGAAATACAGAAATTATCAGATACTTGTGAGAGGATAGAGAAGAAGTTGGAAGACTTAGTGCATCTAACAGCAAAATATGATGAAGAAGTTGAAGATGTTTATCAAATGTAAAAAGTGGCGGTTAAAATCCTAAAAATCGAAGAGGAAAATGAATATAAAGAAATTAAAATTGCTGATATTTATGGCGATTGGTTTGTCTCTGAAAAGGGAAAGAGTGGAATACTGAAAGAGGAATTAAATGGAGGGGAAATTTACCCCAGATGGCAAGATACAGAAGAAAAGAAAAGAAAAGAATGTATGGATTTAAAGAGAGAAATTTTATTAGCAATATCATTGATAACACTACCGACAATCAAAGATAAGCTGATTAAGGAAACAGAAGAAGGGCATCGAAATCACATGAGAGATTTTATAAGCAAAGAGTTGCTAAGAGGAGTCTATACGAAGTTGATTAAGGAGATGATTAGAGGATTGACACCACAAATGGCAGAAGTTATGAGACTGTTTTGCCACTGGAAAGATACAGGTTGATAGATGGAAGAGTATAATTTAAAACTAGTTAAACTTAGTGAAATTTAGTGACAATAGATATAGTTAAATAATTGATAATGATAATAATGTATACAATGTGTAGTGTTATAAGTAATAATTGGATATGAATATTGAACGTTACCCATGAAAGGAAGATTAGAAATCCTTTTGGACTATATATAAAGGTTAATAAAAAAAGAATTAAGTTAGATTTAGTTAAGTCTTGATTATTAGGGGGGAATGATATGATATAGGATATAGTCAAATAAAGGAGAGATAATGATAACAACGTATATACAGGTATAGGTACAACATAAGGAAATGGGATGTAAATTGTAAACAGTAATTTGGAAAGAAGGATTAGAAAACTTTGTTATTAAATATTATGGATGTTGAGCTAGAATAGGACATAAGGATCCAGTATTATTGGAGGATTTTAGAAATAGTAAATGAAATGCCAGTATGTGGTTATGTATTAAATCTTGGTATATTTTATGATGAAGGATGTTTAAACAATTATAGTCAAATGAAAATGGAGGTATGATGATGGTAACATGTATAAATATCTGAGTTAAAATACTGAGTTAATATGAATTATGTTTGTTGACTGTGGAAGAGATGCACGTAAGCCTTTTTGTAACCTTTTGTGTTGTGTTTGTTTTGAAAATTAAAAAAAAACTTTTATTAAAAAAAAAGAAGATCTAATAAGTTAGCTGTGTTGGCTATGACGGCCCTTTCAAAAGGTCGTGTAGACCTGGTTCTTTCCGTAGGCACTGGGGTTGGGTTGTTGTGACGAGTTCCTGGATGCTTCTCTCCAGATGTCAGTTTGGAGGAAGATGAACCAGTTCCAGGCACTTCTGGAGGGCAGTTGGTTAACTGGAGGGATTTAGCTCAAGGACACCTGCAGCAGGAGAGCCTTGATGCTTCAGGTGGAGAAAACATGCAGCTGCAGCCAGTCAGTGATGAGGAAAAGGAACTGCGTTCTGCCCTTGATCCAAGAACATGTAGGGTAGAGAATAGGCAGGAGCAGAGAAGGTCAGCCAGATAACTCTCGAGGAGAATGCCTCACTCTTCTTGATGGGTTGCACCAGAAGTTAGCTCTTTAGCACAGCAGACCGATGGAAGTGATGCTGGGAACCACCTGTTCATCTCCTAGATGTGTGTTTTCCTGTCGCTGTGATTCTTGCCTTGCTTTGGATTGACACCATACCTTGACTTGAATCGTGCCTTGTGAACTCTGGACTTTTCTTGTCTCGTAAACCCTCTTCTATTGTGGATTTAATTTTGCCTATTGGGTTTATTTTGATTGAGAAATTTTCAAGTGCCTTTTGGACTCATTGGCCATTGATCTGTAGACTAGTATTGGTCTGCTTGCGGCTGGACTTAATTAGGACAGTTCTAGGTTTTGGTGAAGAGAGCTGCTGGGGAATATTAATAAATCCACTAAACCACATTTGTGTATGTGCGGGTGCAGGATAGCACAATTGTCAGCATTGGAGCTATGCCATGGATACATGTAGTTAGTGGGTTTATACAATTTATATATTTTTGGACTATAATGGAATTCTTTGCTTTTATCTGGTCCACTTTCCAGACTTTATTGGATAGCTGGATGATCATATAAAACTGGATAAATAAACAAACTGAAGATCAGCATTTTTCTGGGCACTAGGTTGCAGAAATATTGGAGAAGTCTGGTCCACAGTTTTACAAGGCACCAATATATCTCAATCAGTGTGTATAAGTCTTCGGCCAATGTGAGACCTGAACAAGGGATTTCACTTGTAGTGAAATAAATAGGTACTTTGAACTTGTGAATAATTAACTTTCTTCACTGCTTTTTTTTAGACATTATCAGAAATGACACAATATCATTACGTACCTCGTCTTGCCCACGAGGGCACATAATTGTTAAACATTGCAAGTAGTGCAGTATCATCTCTCTGGCCACGAACAGAGAAAGAGGGCTATGATAAAAAGATATTTTTTTTATTTGAATCATTTAGGGTCAAAGAGAGGGACAACATTAAGAACAAAATTACATCACAAACATTAAGCAAAAACAATGTGCAAGCAGAGTTACAGAAAGAGAGCAAATCTTACCTAAGTTTTTGAAAAGTTATTTGTTGCTTATATTTAGCAGTAAAGGAAGACTTACAATGCAAAAGCATAAAGATTTCTGCAAATATTTTAAATAATTTCCTAAAGAAGGAATTAAATAATAGATTTATATTTAAATTAAACAACTATAGATCCTATTTTGGAATCCCATGTCCACTGAAACAAGAACTGCTCAGTATTTTTCTTCTAATATATTTTATATTTTCACTACTTTTCATTTTATAAACCATTCTTCAAAAGTGCATGGATTTTGAAGCAGTAATTTGGAAAATAAATATAATCTACTGGTCTAGTATTATTTGAAACTGACTAACTTAGGCCAATTGGATGAACCTATCTCCAAATAACTCTTATTACTTTTCCCAACCATTGATCTATGCTTTTTTTTTTTAATGCAGGTGAATAAAAATGGAAAGCTGGATAACATATTAAGCTTCTTGGAACACTAGTAAACTCTAGGCAAGGGATTCATAAAGCCTGGGTCATGATCTCCTGATGGAGCCACAAATAGCTTTGAAGGAAGTTGCATTTCTCCTACTGAATCTGGAGGATGCAGCCTATCTGACTGCTAGCTTAGGTTTGAGCACTTATTCAATGACCTTCTCTGCCACTGTTTCTATTCCCGATGGCCACTCAAGCAACCTAGCCAAGATCACAATGCTCTTATCCAATCTCCTCTTTGTTCTCTTTTTGGGCATCTCTAAGTGGTTGAGATGTTCTCTTCTTGGGCATCTCTAAGGGAGTTGGTTTATTAAGCCCTGCACTCACACTCACTCCAGTCAAGCTAAAATTACTATTCAGAGAAGGACAATGCATTGCAATGGGAGCCCAGTAAACTTAGGCTGCCTGATGTTTCAGAAATTAGACCTGCTTGTAAAATATTTATTTTCTTTCTAACCAACATAATTATTATAAAACAAATAATTGTTGTATTTCAAAACAAAGAAAATGCAAGTCCAAGTATAAAATAGCCATGGGTTAATTATATAAATTAAGAAGTAAAAGCTGAAGAAAGGTGCTAGATGCTCAGAGGAGATTAGCAACAAGAAGCAGAATAAACTACAAAAAGGATTTTAAATCACCAAAATGAAGGTAATTTTTAAATTTATGGTAGGATTTAACAAAACTCTGTTTAATTGCACCTTTTGGTTTCCTGGCTTTGGGAAAGTGTATGATTTGATTCTGGTGATAATTCCACCTGTTGACCAAGTCTAGAAACCATAAAAGATATCAAAAGAATAAATAAATGTATGAATAAAGAATAAATAAAATATGAAAAAAAAAATCATATCTATTTTTTTCAGTCATTTACAATAGATCTGTTCTAAGTATAGAATGTTTTGTGATGTACATTATAATCAGTGTTTTTTAAAGTTAAGTGGATGTTTGCTTCCATTAAAACACTGGCTACATTCAAACTTTGGTTTATTTTAAAAGAAATCCACTAAAATCAATAGATCTTCAATTATTCATTTGCAGGTTTATTGATTACAATGATCTACTATAAGTAGAAACAATTCTGGATTTCATGACAATAGTTGTATTTTTAATTAGAACTTTTGGCTTTATAGTTAGCTTGCTCTGTTACTAGTTTTAAAGGTCATAACTGGGACATATAGCCTTATGATTATATATTTAGCAATAATATAGGAGATATTAAGAAATTTTGTTGGTTGGAAAACTTCCATTTTTTAATTTCTTTTCCCCAATGGTATAATTTGTTTTATGTATATTTGATTATTGGAAATGGAATTTAATTTATTGATAACATACACCATCCTCATGCAATCCATTAAGAAAATGTTTTATCACAAGGTGACAAGACTGGAACAAACTATATATATTGTGATTGGACAGAAGGATAGACAATGTATTAAGTAGGTTAATTGTTAATGGTTGAGACTAGCTGTATATAATGTGAATGTATGGTCACTTCGACTTCGCGGTACTGCAGTTTTAAATGTAAAAATAATAAAAATATATTCCAAAAAAACAAAAAGAAAGAAAGAAAATGTTTTATTATTTTGGTCTAATTAATATATTTATGGAAATATAAATATAAATAGCTTCTGTGAAACCAAAGTTTTTGGAGATTCTTTCTAGAGCATTGGTTCTCAACCTTCCTAATGCCGCGGCCCTTTAATACAGTTGCTCATGTTGTGGTGACCCTCAACCATAAAATTATTTTCGTTGCTACTCTATAACTGTAATTTTGCTACTGTTATGAATCGTAAGGTAAATATCTGATATACAGGATGTATTTTTATTGTTATAAATTGAACATAATTAAAGCATAGTGATTAATCACAAAAACAATATGTAATTATATATTGTGAAATATTTCTTAATATATCTATATATTAAGGGAATATATCTATATATTAAGGGAATTCCGTCAAAAGTTAAAGACTCACCTATTTCAATCAGCTGGCCTGGCACTTTCTTAGTTTTACCCCCGGGGATTTATTTTAATTGGGTTTGGGGTTTTAATTGGGATGTTTTTAGGTATTTATTTCTTGTACAGTCTATCTCCCCCTCTAAATGTATTTTAAATGTATTTTATTGTTATTTTATTGTTATGACGGTATTTTATTTGCATTGACTGTACACCGCCCCGAGTCCCTTTTTGGGAGAGGGGGCGGTCTAAAAATCTAAGAAATAAATAAATAAATAAATAAATATATCTTTCTCTTTCTGTCTCTCTCTCTCGCTCTCTGTGTCTGTCTGTCTGTCTCTGTATGTGTGGCTCTTTGTCTCTCCCCCCTCCCCCCCGTCTGTCTCTCTCTGTCATTCTCTCTCTGTATCTCTGTCTCCCTCCTCCCTTCCCCATCTCTGTCACTGTGTGTGTGTGTGTGTGTGTGTGTGTGTGTGTGTGTGTCTGCCTGGTTGGCTCTCTCTCTCTCTGTATCTCTCTCTGTCTGTTTGTCTGTTTCTCACTCACTCACTTAATCACTCACTCTGTCCCTCCCCATCTCTGTCACTGTGTGTGTCTGTCTGTCAGTCTCTCTCACTCAGACACATGGACACACATATTGTGGTCACCTTTAATCACAGGTTAAAAGTACCTGGCAGTGGCGGTTTTCCCTGGGGGAAAGTCTCTGAGGCTGTAATTTATGGGGTGTGCACACGCCACGTGCCTATGTTTTCAATGGTGTGGAGCCACGGCGAGGCTCTGCGCAGCTGGCGATGACTCCGTACCCCATACCGGGAAGACAAGGAACCTCCCTCTGCAGATGGGCTCTGGACCCCACACATCTTTCTCGTTTCCAATTGGGGGGATCCATGCAGAGGATTTCTCCCCCCAATTGGAAACAAGGCCGCGCCCTCCCCCTGCCCGGCTCGCAGCGGTGGCAGTGCCGTTGGGTGATAGGCAGGGCGGAGGAGGGCGCAGCAATGCTGCCCTTGCCTCTGGGGCTCTTCTTGTGGGACATGCTGGCTTGCGCTGCTTCAGGGCGCCCAGGGCGCCGGCTGCTCCACGCGCAGCCTGACTCCCAGCACCGCTGGCATCCCATCCAGTGCCCATTCTCGGCAGCACAGATGGGCTCCAGACCCCACACATCTTTCACAGCCGCCTCGTTTCCAACTGGGGGGATCCATGCAGAGGATTTCTCCCCCCCAATTGGAAACGAGGTGGCTGTGAAAGACAAGGCAGCCTTTGTAAGAGTGAGAACATTTTCCCACCATTACGAAGTCTCCGAGGCTGTAATTGTATGGGGTGTGCACACGCACCTATGTTTTCTACGGCATGGAGCCACGGCGATGCTCTGCGTGGCTGGTGATGACTCCGGAGTCCATCTGCGGGGGGTTTCAAGGAATGAGGTGGAGTTTAAAGTTTAGAGTTCTTAGCGACCCCTGTGAAAAGGTCATTCGACCCCCAAAGGAGTCGTGACCCACAGGTTCAGAACCCCTGTTCTAGAGGAATTTATGATACATATTAATTCCCTTCCAGATATAGGCACTTGGATAACTGCTTCACAAATCTACCACAAGTAGCCATCTATACTGAAATTTAAGGCCTAGTTTGTTTAAACATGTTTGCAGATAAGCATAAAGCACCAATTTATAAGGCACAATGATCAGCTCTATCAACTGGTCACATTATGACTTATCACAATTAATAGATTGTGTCTAACATAAGAAGAGATAAGAGTATTTTAACTAGTGCAAACAAGTTTAAAACAATCACTTTCACTTACATGCTTGTTCTAGCACGAAGTGAATGAAAAGGATAAAATCCAGTCTTACAAACTAGGGCAGGAATTTCCAATAATGTTTAATGTTTGGGACCAAAAGCCTTATCGGAGTGTGCTTATTATTTTCTCTACTTCTTCAAATATTTTATATGAATCTCTGCAACTTTGTCATATACAGTATTTATTCCCATTATTTTATTTCATGTTTTCATGTTCTTCAATTATACTTTCTGCTTCTAATGCATTCAAATCCTATATGCACTTGCTTACAGAGCAAACAAATCAATCGAAAACTACTTATTTCTTTAGCTATTCTGAAAACAGAATTAGTGTTTCAAAATTTGAAAAATGATAGCTAATATTTTATTTGTACCAGATAAAAACCCATATATGAATATTCAGTAATCATTGATGCTATAGTTGCCTTTTAACAAATTAATATTATGTAAAATTTAAAAACAACAGCAAGCATATTTATGAAAATGCATAAAAAGGTAATTTGCAACCTGTTTTTGAAACTTATTTTAATTACTATTCAGCAAGAACAAATACATAAACC
Source organism: Natrix helvetica (assembly GCF_964273705.1). Classification (NCBI taxonomy): domain Eukaryota; kingdom Metazoa; phylum Chordata; class Lepidosauria; order Squamata; family Natricidae; genus Natrix; species Natrix helvetica. The sequence continues at coordinate 61,768,535 of NC_138552.1, forward strand.
ATACAAAACACTGACATATTGCCAGACTTTGTATTATTTAAAATATTACTGATTTTCACCAGTATATTTTCTTACCGTGGAGCTGCGAGGCTTAGAAACGTTTGGGGGTAAGGAATCTAAGGTAAAAAGATATATCAATTACTCTAAAAATATCAGTTGTGACTTATTATTAACATCAGCATTAAGGAGCAAAGACAAGCTTTATCTCCATGCAAAGACAAATTCAGTTCCCATTTAAAAAAAATGAAAGTAAACAAATGAAGCACATGTGAATTGATCCTGGAACAGATTTTTCTGGAATAGAAAAGTTTATGTATAAACTTTTGTCTACTCATCAAGATGATCTTGTACTTTTGCAATTTACTGGAGGGTTTTTCAACAGGCTGGAAAGTAGAAGAGCCTCATTACTAGTTCATCATCAGCAAAAGATCAAATTGGGAACAAAATGTGCTAACTCTCCCCAAAATTGGCTCCAGGGGGATAGAAACCTTATCATGTCAGGTTTTCCTGATGTGTAAACTAACTACAGATTATTATAAATACTTGGACTTAGATCCAGAACTTATGGGTGAACTGAGAATTTTCTGAACTTTCAAAAGTTTGCTATGCCTCTGAGCCCAAAACTGGCAGGGCAAGATGGCACACTTCCGTTGTCTTTGTGAACTGTGAAATTTGACTCCACCTTCAAAATTCAGGCTTCCGGTCTTTGTCTCCGAGCCACCCAGAGGAATCTCTTGTGGATTGTGATTCCTTGAACCCTTTGGAGAAAAAAAACTTTCACCTATTGCTAGATTTACTAAAGAAATTCCCATCTGTCTGGATTCTCTGTCTCCTGGACTCGTCTGCCTGCTCTTCTTCTCCAGCTGCCCAGTCTCTACAGTGATTGATTCCTTTGCTTTCCAAACCATGTCTCCAAAAAGACCACCTCCGGGAAAACCTGGTTTTGCTACTTCTGCTCCAACATCTGCAACATCTAGCCCAGCCACACAGTCAAAGATAACAGAACTGATGCAACCCAAGACTACAGAGATAGACTTTCAACAAATGCTCCAACAAATTTTACAGGGCCAAGAGGAAATTAAGAAACAGCTAAGGGAAATGAAAGATGAAATCAAAGAAAATCAAGTGCAAATCTATAAGAACTCACAGAGACTGGACGTTGTGGAGGGTGGGGTGGCGGAGGCGAGAGGGGGGGTTGAGGCCTTGCAGAGGGGAAACAAAGAACTTGATACCCAACAAATGAAAACAGATTTTGAGAGAATGTCCTTCTATCTTAGATTCCAAAATGTAATAGAAACAGATGGGGAAAATATAAGGGACATAATGACTAATATTTTAGCTGAATACATACACAAAGATAAACAACAGATGGAATGGGAGATAGATCTGGCTTATAGAGTGAACTCAGTATATGCCAGAACACACAATGTGCCCAGGGAGGTTCATATTAGATTCCTTAGGAAAAGCACAAGAGATGAAATTCTGGGTGTGCAAAGGGGGCAAACACTCACATACCATGATAGGGAGATAACCATTCTAAAACAGATTCCCAAAAAAATTAGGGAGAAAAGGAAAAATTATTCGCAATTGGCGAATAAATTATACCAGAAGGGGGTGTGGTTTAGATGGTTGATGCCTGAAGGTATGCTGATATTCTGGGAGGAGAAAAGAATTAGAATTAACACACCCATAGAGGCACAGGCCTTTATGGAAAAAAACAAAGCGAACCTAGAAAAAACAGAAGATACCACAATGGTCACACAGGACACGGGAGGGGCCGGAGCTCTGCCAGCAGGGGGAGAAGGGGCAATACCAAGAAAGCTCAGATCACAAAAATGAATAAGAAAGCCACAATGTTATAAACAAACCGAAAGTAATAATGAAATTATATCTAGATTATATATTATAACAATATAAGCTGACTGAAAAAAAATTTTTTTTTCTAGAATTAATATGCTGATCTTTTATGACTATGGACTAATGCTTGATATATGGATGTAACCTATGAGATTGGAGGGAGGGGGCCTCTGTCACACTTGCTACTGCCAAAATCTGTAACCATTCCATTTACCCTTTTCCCTATAAATGTTTTAAAAAAACCAATAAAACTTTTTTCAAAAAAAAAAAAAAAGATTATTATAAATAAAAAAAATGTAGTTTCGTATGATAGTGAAAGAATGTTGGTCTTACCTGAATGTGTCTTTTAAGTAGAGTAGAGGGAGGGGTCACGCGAGGGTTTAACACAGCCTGATTGGTCATTAGACTGAAAGAAAACTTCTTAACCTTCTGTCTCTCCTATTGGTTCCCAGTTTCCTTGATGTCGAAAGTCTGCATCTGAAAGTCAAAAACAACAAGGGACAAGCCCCAGGGTCGCCCGTTTCTCCCCCGTCCAGTCCCTGTCTAACTAACCAGGGTGGGATGTGACCCCTCCCTCTACTCTACTTAAAAGACATGTTCAGGTAAGACCAACATTCTTTTTCCAGTAGAGGGGAGGGAGGGGTCACGTGAGGGACATACCTAAGCTACGTCCCAGGGAGGGAAGACTGGGTCCCCGGGGGAGGATCGGCCACCACCTGCTGAAGGACCCTCCAGCCAAAGGACGCCTCAGCCGAGGCGTAAACATCTAGCCTGTAATGGCCAATGAAAGAGGTCGGTGAGGCCCAAGTGGCCGCCCTACAGATTTCCTCAAATGGAGCTCTGGTAGCCCAAGCCGCTGTAGCTGCGGCACTCCGAGTGGAAGGGGGAACCCGACCCGGAGCATCGTAAGCCGCAATGATTGCCTGTCGTATCCACCTGCCAATGGTGGCGGAGGACACCTTGGTCCCTAGGGAACCCGGTTGGAAAGACACAAAGAGTGCCTCCGTCTTACGCGTTCCCTCCGTTCGTCTAAGGTATATGCGGAGAGCGCGCCAGATGTCCAACCAGTGCCAGAGGCGTTCCCGCTCATGCGACGGGCTCGGACAGAAGTTAGGCAACACGATTTCCTGATCTCTATGAAAAGGAGTATTCACCTTCGGTAGAAAGGTGGGGTCGAGACGAAGGGTTACCCTGTCCTGACGAAAACACAGAGATCATCCCTGGTCGAAAGGGCGCCCAACTCCGATATACGTCTGGCCGAAGTTACGGCTATCAGAAAAGCCACCTTGAGGGTGAGCAGACGTAGATGGACTGTATGGAGAGGTTCGAAGGGGGCTCCCGTGAGAGCCCTGAGAACCAAAGGGAGGTCCCAAGTTGGGAATCTATGTACTGGAGGAGGCCTAATATTCGCCGCCCCTTTGAGAAAACGCTTGATAAGAGGAGAATGGGATAGAGTGTGGGATCCCTCCCCACCTAACACCATGGCCAGGGCTGCCACCTGTCGTCGTAAAGTATTATGAGACAGGCCGTCCTTCAACCCCTTCTGCAGGAACTCCAAGACATTAGGAATCGTGGCCCTGGAGGCGTTCAGACCTAGAGCAGCGCACTATTTGGCAAAAACCGCCCAGGTAGCATTGTAGATCCTGGTGGTGGAAGGCTGCCTGGATGCCTGGATGTCACCCCCAAGAGCCAGGCGGTCAATTGGAGCCACTGGGGCTCAGGATAGACTAGGACCCCCTGGCGTAAGGTCACCTCCCCCGGGGGAATCTGCCACGGATCTGATACCGATAATTTGACCAGGTCCGCGAACTAAGGTCTCCTGGGCCAATGCGGGGCAATCATGATGATGAGGGGCCCCTCCGCTACTATCTTTCTGATGGTCCCTGGGATGAGGGGAAGGGGAGGAAAGGCATAAAGTAGGCCAGGAGGCCATCTGCTCCTGAGGGCATCCATGCCCTCCACTGTGGGCGTCTGGAACTGGGGGAAGAAGCGAGGTAGCTGCGAATTGCTGGGCGTGGCAAACAAGTCCACTAGTGGGTTGCCGAATTCCCGACAGACCTTCTGGAACAGTTTGGGCGCCAATTGCCACTCGCCGTTGTCCAGAGTCACTCGGCTCAGCCAATCCGCTTGGTGGTTGGACACCCCCGATATATGTTCCGCCACCAGGGAAGCCAAGTGTCTCTCCGCCCACAATCCAAGAGTCTGCACCTCCCACCCAAGGGCTCGGGAGTGGGTTCCACCCTGCCAGTTCACGTGCGCTTTCCTGGCGATATTGTCCGCCAGGAGGAGGACGTGCTGGTCCCGTAGGAGTCGGCTGAAGTGTCACAGGGCCAGTCTCGCAGCCTTGAGTTCCAGCCAGTTTATGTTGTGGCTGATATCCGAGGCTGTCCACTGTGCCTGAGCCATGTGGGAGGCCATCACCGCCCCCCAGCCGAAGAGGCTTGCATCCGTCGTCACTGTTACTCTGTCCGGCTCCCAAAATGAGCCTCCCTGCTGTACCGCTGGGGTCAGCCACCACCGAAGAGACGCTCGTACGTCCGCCGGTAGGCGTAGGGACCGTAAGGAGTTGCTCATCCTCCTCTTCTGGAATGGGATCAGAGCCCACTGAAGCAGACGCAGATGGAGGCGGGCCCAGGGAACTATCTACCATCTTGCCTAGGAGTTGCGATAGGGTCAGGACGGAAACTGACCTTCTTGCCCTGACCTTGGTTACAAGTTGCCGAAGGCTGGTCAGTCACTCTGGAGAAAGCTTCACTATTCCTGTCAATGAATTTATGACTGTCCCTAGGTGAAGAATCTGATTTGAGGGCGACAGGTGACTTTTGGAGAAGTTGACAGAGAACCCCAGGGACTGGAGCCAGCGTATGGTGAGTCGGAGGTCTGAGTTTGCTCTGGTCAGGGAGTCTGCTTGCACTAGGACGTCATCCAGGTAGCATTGGAGCCTCACCGGCACCGAGCGCAGGTGAGCCGCCAATGCCGCCAGGACCTTCATAAAGGTGCGGGGAGCTGAGGCCAGACCGAAGGGAAGGGGCCGGTATTGATAATGATTCTCCCCGTGGGAGAACCAAAGGTACTTGCGGTGGGACTGCAGAATGGGAATGTGGAGGTACACTTCCGTTAGGTCCACCGAGGCCAGAAAATCCCCCCGCCGAATGCCCTGAAGGATGGATTTCAGGGAAGACATTTTGAAGTGTCGGTAAACGAGGAACTGGTTCAAAGCGCCTGAGGTCCAGCATCGCCCTCCAACCCCACGAGCTCTTTGGCACTACAAACAAGTTGGAGTAGTGACTCCTCCTGCATTCCGTGGCCAGAACCTCCTCCACCGCCCGAATCTCGAGAAGATGTTTTACGGCGAGATCCATGAGGCAGCGGCGCTCCGGGCTTCTGGACAGGGGAAAAGTTCTGAAGAACCTCGGGGGGGTGGAGAGGAACTCTAGCCTCAGGCCGAACTGGACAGTGGCCCTGACCCAGGCGTCTGTGGTTATCCCGTCCCACTGGTCCGCATATAGTGCGAGACAGCCGCCGATGGGAGGGCTCGGATTCGAGTCACTTCCCCCTGTGGAAAGGGCGGCCGCCCCCCCCCCCATGAAAGGGCTGTTTGGACTGGGACTGGAACCTATTACGGTCCTGTTAAGGAGGCCGTGAGTGATGCCTGTCCTGTCTGTACGGTTGATATCGCTATTGTTGTTCGTGATCAGGGGTCCTAAAGGAGGGTCTACAGTAAGGATGGGGATGGGACTCCTGCTTTTTCATGGTGGAAGGCATAACTTTCCTTTTATCTTTGTTTTCCACCAAGATGGGGCCAGGGCCACCCCAAAAAGATTGGGTCCCGCGTAGGGGGCCGCACCCAAATTCCACTTTGCCTTATTGTTCATTTCCAACTGCGAAGCCACAGGAGGCGACAGGAGGAGACAGAAGTGGCCAGGGCACTGGAGGCGAACCTGAGCGCATCCAGGGTCACGTCGGCCGAATACTGTGAAGCTGCTAGAATATTCGTAATATCCTGATGTAGGCGGTCGTCCTGGATCAGAATTCGATCCTGGAGCTGTCGAAGCCACATCACCGTGGTACGGTTAAAATACGATGCTGCGGATGCCGCCCTGACCGCCCATGCAGAAGCATTGAAGTTTTTGCGGAGTATCAATTCCGCCCACTTATCCTCTGGCTTCATCTTGTCTGCCGCATCCCCGGACACTACGGGGGAGGAGGAAACGAGAGCCGCTATCGGGGTGTCAATAATCGGGAGCTGGAGCTCCTGGGCAAAGGCCTGTTCCACGTTATAGGTGTGATGGTTGTTGCCGCCCGGAGTGGAGAAGTTGGAAGGCCAGGCCCACTGATTCTTCAACACCTCCAGGAACAAGGGGGGGGCAGGGATCTCCTCCTTGTTCATAGCTGTGTTGGAGAACATCGCCATGTCTGCATCCCTGGGGGAGGGACTGTGGGGTCCCCAGTTCCAATTTTAGTTGTCTTCTTAGCCTTATGCAATAACGGCTTGAAAATGGCCGGGGGCAGCAGGGTCGAAGAAAATGGGGAGTCGGGGGGGGGGCAGAGTCTTCATCTTCTGAGAAACCCAAGTCGTTACGGTTGTCCTCACCTCGAGTGGAGCCCTCGCTAACCAGGGAGGGGGGGTGGCCCTAGATCGAGACCTATGATAGGAATAGGACCTGCCGTGGTAAGGTGCCCTGTCCCTCTGAGCAATGCCACGGGAAATGGCTGCCAAAATAAGTCTCCTAATGTTTTCTGGAAGGTGTTCAAGATCCCCCAGGTCTTCTTGGGCCTGAACTGGGTCCCGAGGGTCCCGACCCCTGGCTGACTGGAAGTGCCTGGAGGAACCTTCCAGGGGATCCGCTATTTCTGCCTCAACAGGATCGGGAGACCCTGGTGGGGAAGGAGAATCAGCTCTCCTGGGACTTTGGCACGACCTGAATGGGGACACCGAGGGAGACGAAGGGCTGAAACCCCTCCGAGGAGAGGGGGAAGGATCCTGGATGGGCCCAACCGGGGATCGGGACCTGGATCTGAGCCTAGCCGCCATGGCCTGTTTCTCCGCCCTGGCGATGGTTCTTTCCAATGCCCTCTGGCGCCTCTGTTCGTCCCTCTCCGTAGCCCTAGACGGCCTCTGTGCTGCCAAAGGCCTAGAGGCAGAAGGTCTGGCCCTTGCATGGTCAGGATGGGCGTCCCTTTCTTCTGGAACATGGGCAGGAGTGGCCTGTGCTGGTTCAGCACGCGCCGCCATCACCCCACTCATGTGCCTGTAGCCTTAGGACTCTTGCAGGCCTTCTGCTTGTGATCAGGTAGGCCCGTTGGTCCGGGCCTACCCGCTGGTGCTAGGATAACCTTGGGATCGCCTTTGCAGCCTCCGTTCAGTGTGTGCGGGCACCGTAGAAGTTTGTCAGCCTGACGCATGTGGCAGCTTCCAAAATGGCCACCGGAGCCTTTCACCCGATCTTCAAGTCTTCGGGCGGCTGCGGCTTGTATGCTGATGATACTCAGCTATACATTTCCACTCCGAACCACCCCAATGAGGCCGTCGAAATGATGTCCCGGTGTCTGGAGGCCGTACGGGTCTGGATGGATGGCAACCGACTAAAACTCAACCCTTCCAAGACGGAGTGGCTGTGGCTTCCGGCCTCCCGGTTCAACCAGGTGCTTCCATCTCTGGCCATCGGGGGTGTCCAACTAGCCCCCATGGAACAGGTGCGCAATTTGGGCGTCCTCCTGGATGCCCGGCTGTCCATGGACAACCATGTAACAGCCGTGGCAAGGGGGGCGTTCCATCAGGTCCGCCTGATGCGCCAATTGCGCCCCTTATTGGACCGGGATGCCCTACGCACAGTCACCCATGCGCTAGTGACGTCTCGCCTGGATTACTGCAATGCTCTCTACATGGGGCTTCCCTTGAGATGCACTCGGAGACTACAGTTGGTCCAGAACGCGGCTGCGCGGGTGATTATGGGGAGGACTAGATACTCCCCTGTAACACCTCTCCTGCGCGAGCTGCACTGGCTGCCTGTGGTCTACCGAGTGCGTTTCAAGGTTTTGATTATGATCTTTAAAGCGCTCCATGGCACAGGGCCTAGTTATATGCAGGATCGCATCCTGCCCCACACATCCCTACGACCAATTCGCGCACACAGAGAGGGACTTCTCCGGGTGCCGTCCGCCAAACAGTGTCGGGGGGCGACACCCAGGAGCAGAGCCTTCTCTGTGATGGGCCCAGCCCTGTGGAATGACCTCCCCCGTGACATCAGGATTACTTCCGATCTCCGCTCCTTCCGTGTACAGCTGAAGACCCACCTCTTTCAATTATCCGGCCTGGCTCAATCGCAATCGTAATTTTCCCATTCCTCCAAACTGTTTTTTAAATTGTCCTTAAATATTAATTTTTTGGGTTTTTACAATTGGGGTATTTTAAAGCTGATTTTTAACTGTCTATTGATGTAATTTGTTTCCTCCTCCGTGTATGTATGTGTGTTGTGTATGTATGTACGTTTGGTGTTGTTATATATTTTTTATGTTTTATGCTCCATTGTACGCCGCCCCGAGTCCTACTTGGAAAGGGAGCGGCTAATAAATCCAAATTTATTATTTATTATTATTATTATTGTGTTTTAAAGGCCTGCGGTCTGCCCATGCGCCTGCCAGGAAAATGTTGGGGCCGTTTGCAGAGCGTGCGTGGCTCCGGAAGGGAGACTGGCGCGAAAGACTCGCTGTCGGAGGGCAGCATGTAGCCGACCAGTTTTTGGCGCTCTTCGGCGGCGCTGCGGCTTGGATCTGGCCCGAGATTCAACAGCAACGTTGTGGGTGGTATTTCCCAGCTCCTGTGGCTGTGATGGTCGCCCGGCACGCCCGCAGCTCCGGGAATATGACCAGGGCACCAGGCCCGCGGGAAGGGAGAGAGGACGTCCCATGGGGCTCTCCCTGTCCACTGAGGATAGGCACGAGACCTTCCGTCTGGGCGCAGCCTCCAATTTAAGTTTAAAATAGCCAATTGATCGAATTTAAGTTCAAATTTACCTTGTCTCGTTGATTTTGGTCAGAATTCGTCAAATTTTCCTATCTAGAGAACGAAAACACAGTGCTTGGACCAAAAGACTGAGAGGAAACTGGGAACCAATAGGAGAGACAGAAGGTTAAGAAGTTTTCTCTCAGTCTAATGGACCAATCAGGCTGTGTTAAACCCTCACATGACCCCTCCCTCTACTCTACTGGAAAAGCTTTGTTTTACCAGCAATCACAGTGGAAGTTTGGTTTTAGTGACATGGATCTACAATCTGAAAGCAGCCAAGTTATCTAGAGGTCCCTTTAACGGCAATGTTTATGGGAGTCACACTTCATTTGTGCAATGCGCTAGGCAAAAAATTCTTTCAAATATTTACACACTCCTCGTTTCCAAGAATATGCCATTCATATCTGATCTAATTTCATTTTGGAGATGGAGTGGATCACATATTGGTACATAAATGTCTCTCCACCCTCATACACCCCTCCACCATATCTTACCACCCCAAACTGAGAGGAAATTATGTTTCTCTAATTGAAGTAATAGATCAGGGGTGTCACACTCAAGGCCTGCAGGTTGGATCCAGCCTGCGGGGCCATCCTGGAAACTGTAAGGGTATTATAGTTTTTAGTCAAGTATTACTTGATATTAGTATGTTGAAATTTTTAGGCCTGTTAGATTTTAATTTACAAAATTAGATGCAATACACTATTATACTAAAGAACAATGCGATTTGAATTGTATGTATCGTAATTTTATATTACACATAAAATACAGCAATAGACCTTGTAACAGAAATAAAAGTTACTACAATATGTATTCTGATCCAGATAGTACCTTCATGCCAAACTCTATTATCCATTGTGAATTTGCCTGCCATTTTAAAGGTACTTAGAGTGGAGGATATCACTCAAAGGTGATGAGGTACCCTGATATCACTAAGGCAGTGTTTCCCAACCTTGGCGACTTTAAGTCCTGTGGACTTCAACTCCCAGAATCCCCCAGCCAGCTATGCTGGCTGGGGGATTCTGGGAGTTGAAGTCCACAGGACTTAAAGTCGCCAAGGTTGGGAAACACTGCACTAAGGTACAGCGTGGGTGGCACATGAGACACTGCCCAGAGGCTCAAAAGCCTTTATTGGCACACCACACATGTTAAACCACTGGCACCCAACACCTGATTGGCATCCTTTCCAGGGGTGGGTTGCTACCACCATTACTGCGGGTTTAGTGCAAAAAGAATTTGTGTGCACGCCAAACGTACGCTTTGCGTGCATGCACATTTACATCAAAAAAAAGGTCTGTGTATGCACAGAACGTTAGAAAAGGGGGAAAAAACACATTTCTGCAATGGAGATTGTTCCATGCATGACTAGAACCAAAAATCAAAATGGCGCTGACAATAGAACCAGTTTGGGTGCATGGGCGGCCGATTTACTATCTACTTGGCTGAACCAGTAGGAACCCACCTCTGATCCTCTTCCATGAACCCCCATCCCCTGGGCCCCCGAAGCACACCATGCTCCAGGGCTTTGTGGAAAATGTCTGGAAGTCAATGGATGGATTGCTTTGGGTCCCCTCCCCAAAAAAGACAGACCCACAAGAAGGCTGTGAGGAATTTAACTAGCATTGCCTGAGAAAGCCTAAGAAAGCTAAATTTTGGATGGATATTTGGATTCTTGGATATTGGAGAGTTGTTGGGAAAAGATGGGAAACCATGGTTCCTTGTTTCTTATTTGGGAAAGCTGGATTGTGTCTTGGTCCCCCCCCCCCAATCAAAGACACTGAAAGGCAGCCCTGAAAATATCAGAATCTGATCAGAAATGGAGATAGCTTAACTAAAGAGATTAAGTAGCTTTGTGGCTGTTAGACCAGCTTTGGAGTGATGGTGGATTGCTTGTTTTTTCCTCTAGCCACAATTCACCAGGTTCATCCCTGAAATGATTTCTCAACTCCACCTACAAGCTGCTCGAATGCTATGCATGTTTGAAAGTACATACCTGTGTCAGCAACCTTTCTCCGCACATAGAAGGGTTCTCACTGATGCATACCTCCACTCTCTCCTGAGAGGTCTCTGGAGAGGAGGAGGGGCTTGTGGGGAAGCAGCATGAGGGAAGGCTGCCCCAACGAGCTAGCATCCTTACCATGCATAATTGGAAACAGGGACTCCCTTTCGAGAAGGGCAAGACTCCCACATGCAGGACCAGGGAGCACTGCTCCCCTGCCGCCGCCTCCTGCTGTCCAGAGATCTGTTAAGGCAGAAGTTGGACTCAGAGGAAACTGCTTCCTGCAAAGTTTCTCCTCCATGTTTCCACACACAACAGCACCGTCCTCCGACTCCTCCTTTGCTGGGAGGGTACACTACACAGGGAAATGTCAATGACGTCTGGGATTGGGAGAAGAATGTCTCCGTTGGCGTGCTGTGCACACACACACATCATTCCAAGCTAGGAGACTTTTATCCACATCTGAGCTTATAAACTGCCAATCATGCCTGGGTTTAGGAAGAAGGTCCTCTTCTTCCTATGTTGATGAAGGTCCCCAAACTTGGAATGTATATGTGTGCGCGCAAGCACTTGGCTGCTAGCAATTTGGGGAGGCAAGGAACTTGTGGGGTGCCAAATTGTCCCCACATCAAGTTAGCCGGTATGACTTGTTCTGTCCAGACCCAGCTGTCCCAAGTCAGCCATGCCCAGTGAGTGGCGTCAAGCTGATCACACCCATCCAGCTGGTCACGCCCATCCAATTGGCCATGCCCAGTGAATGGGGTCAAGCTGGCCATGCCCACTCAGTTGTCCATGCCGACCCAATGAGCGGTGTCAAGCTGGCCACACCAACCCAGTCAGCCACATCCACCCAGTCAGCTATGCACGCACCCCGTGAGGTCAACCACAGCCTTGATGCGGCCCTCAATGAAATTCTGCAATAGTTTGACACCCCTGCAAGAGATACTTATTATGGTTTTTTTAAAAAAGAAACTATATTTCAGAAAAATTAAGTTAATTATGCCAATAATGACACTGTTAGGCTACTTTTAATTTCATTACTAGGAATTTTTTTCATCTTCTTGACACAAGCAGATGTTAGTAACACACAAAATGTATGGATTTGACTTCCATATTTTAAAAATATAAGCCACTTACTATTTCTTGATTGAAAATCTGGATCTTTAACAGGCTCTGTGATTATTCTTAGAAGTCCATCTGCTTTATAGGAATAATGTTCCACTAGCTGTCATTTGGATAGAATGAAATACCAGTAGCAGCAATTAAACAAAAACAAATGCATGTACAAGCTATTAAATGTTTAGTTCCAGCCCACAACTAAAATTTTGGATTATAATTTCTACTTAATACTGCACATAAATAACAAGCAGGAACAAGCAGGACTGGAAATAACTTGGCAATTTTATAAGAAGGTGAGAACTTCTGATAAGTAATTTTATTAAAATTAGAAAGCTATCATGAAAAAAAATTGCAGCATTTCAAGTACAAGGGCTGTTTATAGAATAACTATTCCATTTTTTGTATTATGTTATATTGTTCATTCTTTTTAATGGACTACTTGGCTTCTTCTTGGAGCAGGAGGTCCAATTTCTGCCAATCTTGTTTTGATAACTATGTGATATCAGATTGTTTTCTTCTAAAGTATGTGAGATTTACTCATAATAAAATTTAAATAGCCTTGCTGAGCTACATATATGTCTCTCTTTTCCTCCAACCATTGACTTAAATGGTTGATTTCTGCAGACATTAAACTTGTACACCCCAAGATTAGAAATATGATGAGGCAACATCATATTCATTTGCTAATATGCAAACTATCTCATATGGGAAAAGAATATGTAAATAAGCATTAGAAAATTAGATTGTATGGACCAAACTGCTGTACATTTTGCATGTTTGATCAAAATAAACTTCTAATCTCATTAAAGAACTATGTATTTAAAAACAAACCGCCCAGAGAAAGTAACAATTTGGCTTGTTTACTACTCTTTTAACCCAGTTTTCTGCAGACAGAATAATAGTACAGGTAGTCCTCAACTTACAACAGTTCATTTAGTGACCGTTCAAAGTTACAAAAACATTGAAAAAAATGACTTATGACCATTTTTCACACTTATGACTGTTGCAGCATCCCCATGCTCATGTGATTTACATTCAGCTGCTTAACAACTGACTCATATTTATGACCATTGCAGTGTTCTGGGTCATGTGATCATCTTTTTGCGACCTTCTGATAAGCCAAGTCAGTGGGGAAACCTGATTCACTTAACAACCATGTTACTAATTTACTTTACTTTACTTTTACTTTTATTTAGATTTTTATACCGCCCCCTCTCCCCAAAGGGACTCGGGGCGTTGTACAGTCAAATAAAACACATCAATAAATAGAAAATACAAACACAAAGAGGAGGCAATAAGAAACTGTACATATCTGAAGTAAAGTAGTTAAAAGCAATATTTAAATACCCTAAAAATACCCAATTAAAATATCTGCCAGGAGGTAGAATAAAACTATAAATGGGCCAGGCCGGCTAAACGGAACAGGTGAGTCTTCAGTTTTTGTCGAAAGGAGCGGAAGTCGGTGGTGGTTCTGATATCGGGGGGGGGGGAGGTCATTCCAGAGGGTTGGGCCCATCACAGAGAAGGCTCTACTCCTAGGCGCCGCCCGTTGGCATTGATTAGTGGACGGCACCCGGAGGAGTCCTTCCCTGTGAGAGCGAATCGGTCGCAGGGAAGTGTGTGGTAGGATGCGATCCCGCAAGTACCTAGGTCCTGAGCCATGGAGCGCTTTAAAGATAGTAATTAACACCTTGAAACGCACTCGAAAGACCACAGGCAGCCAGTGCAGCTCGCGCAGGAGCGGTGTTACATGGGAGTACCTAGTACTCCCCATAATAGCCCGCGCGGCTGCGTTCTGGACTAGCTGCAGTCTTCGAGCACGTCCCAAGGGAAGCCCCATGTAGAGGGCATTGCAGTAGTCCAATTTAGCAACTGCAGTGATTCAGTTAACAACATAAACATGTATATAACCAGCAAACAAGTAAAATAGTTAAGTGAATACCAGTCAACATACCTGACATAAAGTATCAAATTTCTTTCCATCTGGTATTGAAAGTTTTCCTTTCTTGTCTCTATCAATGCGATAATGTGCTACCTTGCCTTCATTGAGTAAACAAAGCGCATAGGATCCACTGTTATCTCTTTCCCTAATCCTAAAAAGTGAAATAATAATAACAAGGTAAATTATAATCTATTTAAAGAGAAGGGCTATGAAAATCTAACTTAATATTCATGGAAAAACATGTTGGAACAGATTGCCCAAACTACAACTGCTCCAGCCACCAGTAGATAAACAAGGACGATTATTATGTGGTTCAGACTGAGGTTTTTTTTTTTAAAAAGAATGAATAGTTTATTTTAAAAGGAAAAGGAGAAAAAAAAATAGAAATTGCAAATTACACGGAAAAGTTTGCAAAATAATGTTAAGATAATATTAAAATGAAAGCAGAACTTATTCCACTGAAAGAAACATCTCAAATGTTATCCTTATATAGCCATTTATAATCGGATCAAAGCAATTATAAAGATAGTTTCATGACATTTTAATACTTTAGCAGTTTCAATACTCTTATATTTAATTATTATTAAAAATAATTTAAAAATAAAATTTAAAGATCTACCTACTGAAAATAAACCATCAGTTTAAGGTAAAGGTTAGGGTTTGGGTTAGACTCTAGGGGGCAGCACTCATCTCTGTTTCAAAGCTGAAGAGCCAGCGCTGTCTAAAGACATTTCCGTGGTCATGTGGCTGGCATGACTAAATGCCGAAGACGCATGGGACACTGTTACCTTCCCCCAAAGGTGGTTCCTATTTTTCTACTTGCATTTTTACATGCTTTTGAATTGCTAGGTTGGCAGAAGCTGGGACAAGTAAAGGAAGCTCACTCCATTACGCGGTGCTAGGGATTCAAACCGCCAAACTGCCGACCTTTCTGATTGATGAGCTCAGCGTCTTAGCCACTGAGCCACCATGTCCCTCATCTTGCTTTAAAGAACACTTATTTTAAGAGAAGCTAAATCTCAGATATGGCAGCAAGCTATCAACAGAATGAAATGTGATTTACAAAATATCCTGGCAGCAAATATCATATATAAAGACAGTTCAATCTATTTTATATGTTTATGTAAAATTTAGCAATACCTAACAGGAAAATAACTGGTAGCAAACAAAAGTCAGTATTTATAATTTGCTTCATCCTGCAGTTGATCATTTGCCACAAAAATTAACCACCAGATATGATAAAACATTCCAACTTGATTCTTACATTTTCAAAAAGTTTCTGAATATATATGCCTATTTTAGAAATCACCACTGGGCTAATATAAAAAAATATCATTTTTATCTTAGTGTATTATCACTTATAGTAATTTGATGTTTGTCTTCCATGACTAGATTGTATTGCTCATTTGTAGATACTGAAACCATGAAAAGTTTTATTTTGGAGTGAGGGAAATAAATAGGAAAAATAACAAATGATTTCTCTAGGCAATCTCTCCCATGTCTGATCTGTTCCTCTCTCCCCATCTTGCAGAATAGAGAGATTGGAAAAGAAGAGATTACGAGAGAGTAAGTGGCAAACAGTAGGGAATATATCTATCAAGAACAATCTATTTAGCTTTACAATATCCGTAAGAAAAGATATTAATATCTACAAAGTGTTTTATCCTAACTGTAACATCATGATGTTTTATAGCAATCTACTGTACCTCGATCTAATGCCTTCTAAATGCTTTGGGAAAAAATTGCACTTTAATATACCCGAATGACACCAAATAAGGAGGATTATCATCCAAATTGGTTTCATTTTTACTTATTCTCTTCCACCAAATCATGTTCTGAGAAGGTTAAAAGTTCTAAAATAAGGAAAAATGAAGGCTACTTAAAAAATGTACTGATTTATATTCCTACTGTGATCACAATCTGTAAAAAAATATAACTAATGTGATCTTAATACATTGTTTCCAAGCTTCCATGAATGATTAATATATTCCAGTTCCTGATTTACTATCATTCTGTGTATTTTTGATTAACCTTTTAATAGTTTAGTTCTAATAAAAAAGACAGGATGTACAAATAGATCAGAATATTTTTATCTGCAAATTACAGCATTTTTCTGTATTTACAGAATTTAGACTTTCACACAATCCAGGTTTGGTTTTCAGGATACTAGAAAAGAGTTTTATAATAAAACCACATATTATGCAGCTCATCTGATTTATTATATTGGTCTGTTACTTATTTAGTAAATTATTAGAGATCTGTTATTAAGATCACAGTAGGTATAGTTGCCTATCTCTTGGGGCTACTGTAATCTGCTTTCTAAATGGTAGATGAAACCTCTGAACGGTAACTTTTCACTTGATTATCCTCAGCAAGTAAGATTTGTTTCAGGTTATTAGGTAATTTATTATTTTTTCTTTCAAGCTAGAATACTGGTAATAATTGATAAGGGAGATCGTGCTGTTGCATTTTGGGTCAAGTCTTCATTCTTCTTTTCCTGAAAACAGTTCTATTTTTGTTTTCTTCAACCAGGGTAGCTTCTATGACTGTGGACTTCAAGAGTTTTCAGCAACAGTCAGGCTAGCTATAGAATTCTAGTCACAGAAGGACTTTTCTTAGGTCAAGCTTAGAGTAACTTTGTAAACAGCGCAGCAAAAAGAAAGACAATGCTTTTAGATATGAGTTCAAAGTATGTAATGCTAATCTAAAAATAATACTGCAGAACGAAAGAAGATTAAAGAGTACATGATAACGTATGGGACAATACCTACTTTGAAAAATTGTATAAATGGTATAAACATGGTCAGAAAGCATAGCAAACTAACTATAGTTTTAGAGAAAAGGATATGGAAATATTTGTGAAATTCAATATCTTTCAATGTAAAATGAGTGACAGAGGGAGAAATAGTATTAGTATTTTTATTTCTCTTAACAGCAATAAGTAATATTGTGGTTAAGAGTTTTGATGTCACAATGGTTTCTTCTATTAAACAGAATGAAGAAAGCATCATTTTCATGCAAAAATTAAGCCAGGCCATAGTCTACTTATTTCAGGATTTACTTTTTCAAACCAATCCTCTGGATGCACAAAAGGAGAGCATGAACTAGTTCTCTAGTTGTTCATCCAGGTTCTGACATTCAATGACCAAATGAACTATGAACTAACTTAAATATGGACTGATTTAGCTACAGAGATTATAACCACCACCTACCATTAATTTGTCCATTTTATTTTTAGAGACGGTGATAGTGTATGAAAAAGTTGTTTCAGCTCCACAATCGGTGGACATGACATTCTTTATACTGTAAAGAACTGATCATGCCCCTGTAATCATGAATGCTGTTTTAAATAAACATTGGAACTGCAATGACTGACATTAAAAAGAAATGTTGGAATGGTTAAAAACATTGTTTTGATATTTTTCCTACTCTTCTTCTGTTTTTTTTAGCATTGTCATAGAACTTGTAGGAAAAAAGGTGTACTTACAAAAATTTCCCATTGGTCTTTGTACCCAGAAGTAGGCGTTGTTCTGAATCCCCCCGAGATATCATCCCATGGAACCAGGGCATTTTCAAGTGGGCAGTTGTAGCAATCAGTTTCTCCAGTTGTGGTTTCTGACTAATAATTGCTTGCTCAAGGGCATGTCCCTTTATAGTTGACAGGAGGGCAAAGAATGTAAGAATACAATATAGTTAGTTGATGTAGAAATGGTTTTGACATAAACAGAGCAGTTTACTATGATTTTAAAGTATAAACATTCTGAGTGTAGAACTTTCAGCGTAACTTTTAGAGATCATCTGAATGTCTGGCTTGCCCTGAGAGAAATTTACCTCACTAATCTTTTTCTGAGGAGTTGAAAATATGATATTGCTCTCAACCATCATTGGTTCACTGCAAGGGCAGTCTGTCCATTTTTTTCCCTTGTCCCTTAATAAAAGTGGTGTTTTCTAACTTCTGCCTGCACAAGCAGTACTGTGAAATGATTGTGATATTATAAACCCTGACAGAGATGGTGTAAAGTCATAATAAATAATGCAAATAAAATTTAAAATAACTGAGAAATGAATTACAAAATCATTAAACAAGAATTTTGAAATTCATATTTAAAGTTGGATATCAGCCAACTTTACCAGTTTAGGTAATCACCTAGACTATGGTGACAAAGCAGTGAAATAAATGCTAGAGAATATGAGTTTGCAGAAAAACTAAATTAATACTTTGTACCTGCCTTTGCTGTAGAACAAGGGTGTCAAACTCGTGGCCCAAGGGCCGGATGTGTCCTGGGCTGGCCACACCAACCCCTGGTTTAGCAAAGGGAGGGGGAAGTCACATGATGATATGATGCCACAAGTTTGACAACCCTGCTGTAGAAGATATATACTCTTTGATTTATAACCATTCATTTATTGATCATTCAAAGTTATGATGGGCTGAAAAAAACTGACTTACAGCCAGTCCTCATATTTATCACATTGCAGCACCTCTGTAGTTGCATGATCAAAATTCGGGCACTTGGCAACTGACAGATATTTATGAAAGTTGCAATTTCCCATTGTCACATGATCGCCATTTGCAACCTTCATAAGGGGCCTCCGACAAGCAAAGTCAACGGGAGAATTTGGGTTCACTTAACAACTGTGGTGATACAGTTAATGACTGCAGCAAAAAAAAGTTCTAACATTGGGTGCGACTTACTTAAGAACTGCCTCACTTATCGATGAAAGTTCTGGTCCCTACTGGGGTCATAAGTTGAGAACTACTTGTTGGAATGATACCTGAACCTGTACTGACTTTCCCAGGGTAGAAATTGGGTACATCCAAAGCACACTGTATTATCAGAAGATGTTCTAGCACAGGGGTGTCCAAACTTGGGAACTTTAAGACTTGTGGACTTCAACTCCCAGAATTCCCCAGCCAGCATAGCTGGCTGGGGAATTCTGGGAATTGAAGTCCACAAGTCTTAAAATTCCCAAGTTTGGATACCCCTGTTCTACCACATCCTAAAGATTAGAGTCTATCAAGGGTTACAAATTTTAGCATGTCCCAAATACCAGCTGCACAGAAACATCAGTAAGACAGCAGCCCAGACACATTTGGTTGGACACCGTGAAAAAGGAAATGCTGGACCAAGATGGATCTTAGTCGGCTCCAACAGGAATGTTTTTATGAGAACAAATTTGAAACATGGAGAATAATGCAATATATCTGAAAGTAAAAAAATATGTGAATAAATGTTGCCTGGAAATAACATGGTCAATGTTTCCAAAATGACCAATTGATTTACATGTATGTATAACTGGAACATTCCAGGTATTCTGAAATCCATTCTCAAATTAAAAGAAAAAATGTGCTACCCAGCAATAGTAGTATGTTAATTAGGGAGTGCAACAAGCATGCTATTACAAGTTGTGGTTTTAGTCATTAAGAGAGAAACTCCAGTTTCCATCATTGACTTGCTTGTCAGAAGCTGCGGAGGAATGTCACAAATGATGATTACGGTACATGACCTTGGAATGCTGCAATTGTAATAAATATATGGTGGTTGTCAAGTGTCTGGATTTTAATCATGTGATTATGGGATACTATGACAGTCATTACTGTGAGGACTGATGATAAGTCACTTTTTCAGTGCTGTTGGGACTTCGAAAGGTTGCTAAATGGATGATTTTAACTTGAGGATGTCTATACTGAACAAATACAGTATAGGAACCAACTTCAATTTCCATTCCAAAACTGAAGAAAAATTGGACATCCTAGCTTTGTCCACATATATGACATGGTCTTGGCTACTTGACCAACTATAGCCACTATCCTCCCAAAAGCAAAAGAGGAAAAACTACAGAAAAGGAATCCCAAAGGTGCTTTTTCAAGAGGCAACTGGCGTTTCTGTTTTTTTCTTTGAAGATGTTTCGCTTCTCATCCAAGAAGCTTCTTCAGCTCTGAGGAAACTTCTTGGATGAGAAGCGAAACATCTTCAAAGAAAAACCAGAAATGCCAATTGCCATGGTTGCCAAATGCCAATTGCCACGGTTGAAAAAGCATCTTTGGGACAACCGTGACTGAGAATCTCCATAGATGTACAGAAAAGGACAAAAAAAAATTCTTACATATAAATTCCAGGTTTGTTTAACGTATTCTTTGATTAGATTTTCCTTCAAGTCCTCAAATTGACTTGTCTTTGGTTCCACTCCTGGCGGGCGATTACATGGTTTCCTGAGTAAACATACGAGACCATCGATTTCATCTGAGTGGTAGTCAATGAGTTCCACAGGACTCCGGTGGGATTTCCCTCCAGTAATAGCATAAGTGCCATTAATTTCCCTCTCAATGGTATAATGATAAACCTTTCCATTGTTTGCCAGAGACAAAGCAAAACCACCCAGATAGTTTCGGCTCTGTCGCAGTAAGTACAGTCCATTGTTTAGTCCTCCTTGCAACAGATAATCTTCAGCCTCTTCACGTGTGATGTTGCCAAAAAAATAGGATAGGTGGCTAACAGAATCATAACTTGCCATTTTTCTCCCACTACTTCTCTTTGCTTGTCTGCTTTTGAGGCTATATTACACCTAGAAAGATGTTTTTTTAAAAAACAAAAGAAGTTAGTGACGCTTTTGTATAAATGTATGTTATTCTGTATGCTACCTCGATGATCTTATTGAAACCTGGAGATGGAAATATATTTACAATGCGATCATGAGTTGAGAGATAATCAACGAATCATAATCATAAAAATCAAAGGGAAACAATATTTTTACCGCCAACAATATGCTCGTAATGCTCTGGTACAGGAGTAAGCAATGCAGTGCCAGAAAATAAACACGAAAGAGAAAGCATTCTGTGCAGAGGTGGTTCGCCCTTGTTCGGGCAAACCAGCAATGGTGGCGGGAGGCTCCACCCACCTGCCCAGATGTCATCACGGATGCTCTGTGCATTCCGAACGGGTAGCGAAGGTAAGAGAAAACCATTACTGATTCTGTGGCTTCTGAAATGCCTTCCAACACTTTAATAATACTTTCACTCTTGGTCAAAAGAGGGAAGGGACTTATAATAGAACAAGTACCCCACATGAGCAAAAACTGATTCCAGCAGCTTAAGGATAACCTGACAGGAGCTTAGGAGATAGTAGAACCTTTTCCATTCTTAAGTGTCCCAGCTGAATTCCACTTTTGTTAAGTCGATGAAAAATATGCACCATTGCAAACATTTGTGTGTTGAATTATTTTTCCATCATCTGCTTATCATTCAAATGGCTGTATGTAGACTATATATTCAAATATATAACATGACGTTCCCTTCAGCTCTTCTATCTCCTCAGGAAAAGCATTCAGGAAAATATTACTAAATTTCTTTTTTAACTAAAACTCCTGGCTAGCCCTGGCCCACTTCTTATCTCAATGCTTCTTCTGCCAACTTCTTTGCCCACATAATTTGCTTCAGTTTTTTAAAATATTTATTTAGCTGAAAGTTTCCCAAATCCCTTTATGTCTTTTTCTTTTCAACATTCCATTGAACTGGAAATAATTTTTAAAATTTATTGACAAGACTTCCGGTTCCGGCGGCTACGGCGACAGGCAAGCCTTTGCCTGCTCCCGCTCTCCCGGTGGGCTTCCCCCGCTTCTGGGGGGGCACAGGACGCCCCGGAGAGGTGTCCTGCCGAGGGAACGGCTCGCGGAGGGTCCTGGCGTCGGCGTCGGCTGGCGGGGGCTTCTCCGCTTCGTTCTAGGCACCGGGGAGCAGTCTCGGAGGGCGCCCGTGTGCGCGCGCCTCGCCCCATGCCGATCGGAGAACGTGCTATTGAACGAAGCAGCGGCAATGTGGTGAGAGGCTTCCCTTCTCCATTCCCTCTATCTTGAATTTATGGACTTTTCAGCATCTTTTTTTAAAAAAAAAGTTAAACTTTCGGACTTTTGCTAGAGGTGCGGCTAGAGGGAGGGGGATTTCCCCCCCTCCCTTGGACAAGCGGCTTGAGAAGATTTTGCTTTCGCCCTCAGGGGAAGGAGGAGGGGGGAGAGCCAACTAATGATGCCTCACCCTCATAAAAGTGACTTTCATTGGACTTAGCTCCAGAATCTATGGGTGAACTGAGAACTTTCTGAACTTTTAAAACTTTATTACGCCTCTGAGCCCAAAGCTGGCAGGGCAAGATGGCACACTTCCGTTGTCTTCATGAACTGTGAAACCTGACTCCACCTTTAAAATTCAGGCTTCCGGTCTTTGTCTCCGAGTCACCCAGAGGAATCTCTTGTGGATTGTTTTTTTCTGAACTCTTTGGGAAAAAATTTTCATCTATTGCTAGACTGACTAAAGAAATCCCCATCTGTTTGGATCCTCTGCCTTCTGGATTCGCCTGCCTGCTCTACTTCTCCAGCTGCCCAGTCTCTATTTTGACTGATTTCCTTGCTTTAAAAACCATGTCTTCAAAAAGACCACCTCCTGGAAAGCCTGGATTTGCTACTTCTGCCTCAACGTCTGCAACGTCTAGCCCAGCTACACAGTCAAAGATAACAGAACTGATGCAACCCAAGACTACAGAGATAGACTTTCAACAAATGCTTCAACAAATTCTACAGGGCCAGGAGGAAATTAAGAAACAGTTAAGGGAAATGAAAGATGAAATTAAGCAGAACCAAGCCCAAATCTTTAAGAACTCACAGAGACTGGACCTTGTGGAGGGTGGGGTGGCGGAGGCGAGGGGGGGGTAGAGGCTTTACAGAAGGGGAACAAAGAACTTGACATCCAACAAATGAAAATAGAGATTGAGAGAATGTCCTTTTATCTTAGATTTCAAAATGTAATAGAAGCAGATGGGGAAAACATAAGGGACATTATGACTAATATTCTAGCTGAATACATACACAAAGATAAACAGCAGATGGAATGGGAGATAGACCTAGCTTATAGAGTGAATTCAGCATATGCCAGAACACATAATGTACCCAGGGAGGTTCACATTAAATTCCTTAGGAAAACCACAAGAGATGAAATTCTGGGTGTGCAAAGGGGGCAAACATTGACATACTGTGACAGGGAGATAACCATTCTAAAGCAGATTCCCAAAAAAATTAGGGAAAAAAGGAAAAATTATTCGCAATTGGCGAATAAATTATACCAGAAGGGGGTGTGGTTTAGATGGTTGATGCCTGAAGGTATGCTGATATTCTGGGAGGAGACAAGAATCAGAATTAATACACCCATAGAGGCACAGGCCTTTATGGAAAAAAATAAAGCCAACCTAGAAAAAACAGAAGACACCACAACGGTCACGCAGGACACGGGAGGGGCCGGAGCTCTGCCAGCGGGGGGTGAAGGGGCAACACCAAGAAAGCTCAGATCACAAAAATAAATAAGAAAATCACAATGTTATAAACAGACCGAAAGTAAAAATGAATTTATAACTAGACTATATATTATAATTATATAAATTGATTGAAAATTATTCTTTCTAGAATCAAGATGCTGACTTTTTATGATTATGTATTAAGATTTGATATTTTGATGTAATCTAGGAGTTTGGAGGGAGGGGGCGTCTGCCGCATTTGCAACTGCCAAAATTTGTAATTCCACCTACCCTTTTCCACATAAATGTTTTTTAAAAAACCAATAAAACTTTTTGAAAAAAAAAAAATTTATTGACATGTTTTGGATCATCAAATTAATTCCCAATACAGTGAAAATCCCAAAATAATTTTGCCCTAATAATTTTCATCTTACCCTAGGTTAACTCAGGTGAAAGAAGCATTTGAACTAAAATGATTATCCATTGAGAATTATGTTAATAATTTAGATAATTCACCATCCTTCTATTGCATACATGCTCAAAGAATGCACTTTCCTTAAACGTTTATAGGTACATGTACAAATCTGCACATCTGTTCTGAATCAAGAACTTCCTAGCTTAGCTTTATTCACTGAAGTGTGAATTGTTTGCATATGAATACAAGCAAACAGTTTGTCTATACTGGTGCACATAACTCAGACATATATACCATTGATGTACTAAGCGTTCTAAAACATCAATTGCTCTTTTATTCTAAGAGCTGCTGAATGATATAAACCTGTGTTTACTTAGAATTCTGCAGTTATGACTGTATCTTTGGACTATTCCTTAGAAACTTATATTCTATTTTTTTATTTTATCAAATTTGTATGCCAACCATATTGCTAAGATGGGCTGAGAGCTCCTGCAGTATCCTTTTAAAATTATTTTAGCCTTACTCAGTTTAACTTCATTTTAAGTTAAAAATTCATAGTTTCTAAATTAACTGGTGATCTGGCAATATTAATAACTGATGAGTATTATTTTAAAATGATTCTTAAGAGATTTGCAGTGGGGTGGGGGAGAACAAAAAATAAGATAAAAATATATACATGGATAAATGATGTAGGATGGAGTGGGAGGAATTATACAAATATGTACACACTAGCTGTATACCCATGCTCTGTTATGAAACTATGTAAGTGGCTTGATAAATCGACACTTAAACAGCTTGAAAATTAATGAGTAGTTACTATCAGCCTCTCCTCTTCCCTTCTCCCTCTCAGACTGGATGATCCTCTCCTATCCCCATCTCTCTCTCAGTCTAACTCCTTAGCATCAAAGCATTTTTCAGGTGGGGAGGGGGAGTAGAATGTCTAAACTCCCAGCCCACAGGCCGGATGAATGACACACTGGCCATGCCCATGCCCAAGTGGCAGTTGGAACAGAGTTCTTTTCAGGTGGGGAGGGGGAGTAGAATGTCTAACTGCTTAGCATCAGAGTGTGTTAATAATAATATAAGAATTACTAATGATCTGATGGTCATTTTGAAAAATCCTTTCTTAGTGAGCACCTAGATGCCAAGAGGAACACACATGCCAAATTTCAAGTTTTTAGGTTTTACGGTTCTGGAGATTTTGTGATGATGCATGAGTGGTATTTTGCTTTTATATATAGAGAATAAAATACATGTATAGATGTATTTTATAAATGTAGTTACTGTATAAAAAGGCAAAATTATGAGCAGACAAACCTCTTACAAACTGAAGTTGAAATGGGACAGAATGAAAATGTCCTTTTAAAAATGTGAACATCAGAGAACAGATTTGTCCTAAATTAGGCAATTAGTACAATTTTTTTCCACAGGTCTTTTATTATAATTTTCAACTCCCTCCCCCAAACTAATACCATACATCAATCCTTAGGTGAATGCAACAAAAATATGATATGCCTTTTTAATTAAAAGCTATATGTTATCTTTTCAAGAAGAATAGGTAGGCAGTTATCAATTTTGTACTAAAGTCCAGCTATATGTATTTCATCCTCCTCAAAAAATTTACCTGCATGTTTTGGAAGTATTTCCAGATATATACAAAGAGAAAGAAAATATGCAACATGACAATATTCTTCAGCCAATAATTGAATTTCATTTGAAAGTAAATATGATTAAATTAAAATTCTTGCATAGACATAATATCCTATCTTGCACAAGCTAAAATAATACATAATTGTTAACAATAAATAATGCTTTTTAAATTATTGGGAGTCTTATGCGTATTTAATAGAAGTTGGCATCAATAAGACATGCCAAATTTCAAGTACCAAATTAAGAAAGCCAGTTAATTTTTTTAGGAAAAGAAACCCCTATTTTTAAAATATTTTTTAAGATGAAAACTTAGAAAGGAAAAAGTGTTTTCAGACAAAAACCAGAAGTATTTTAGCAACTGAAGGGTCAGGATTATAGTTACAATTAGCAAAATATGTCAATCAGTAAAATAAAAGAAAAATCCCCTGAGAATTTTAATAGCCCATCTCCCTTCATCTATTTTTATAAGTAATTTGGTAATGCTAGCAATCCAACACTACATGAAAAAGCCAACACTTTCCCAAACGTGTTAGCTACATTTCATTCTCCTGAAGATAATGTTTAATATTGAAAATAAGATGTTATTTATGAAGTTTACAGTATAGCAGAGGAGAGGAAGAATGGCTCTGAACTTCGCCTACCAAATATCTTAATGTATAAAGCAGAATGCAGAGTGAGAGACAGATGGCTGTCCAGGCTCTGCTTGAACACATCCTGTGAAAATCAGTTGATTTGGTGTCTAAATTGGAACTAGAACTCATGGTTTCCTGGTTTCTAGCTGGGTGCCTTAACTGGTTCTCATATAATTATTTCAAAGGTAATCAAATGACAGATCTGTCATATTCACACAACAGATTATAACCAGAATGTAT
This sequence comes from Natrix helvetica, assembly GCF_964273705.1. NCBI lineage: Eukaryota > Metazoa > Chordata > Lepidosauria > Squamata > Natricidae > Natrix > Natrix helvetica. The sequence continues at coordinate 61,794,676 of NC_138552.1, forward strand.
ACATAGACATATAAATTAATTAAATGGAATTATGGGTGGTGGGTCCTGACTGAGTTTATTTTTTGTGAAGCCAATATTCTATATCTTAACCTTAAAACCTGGATTTTCTATTTCACAATACATACAATACAGTGGTGAGTTTCAATTTTTTTTAAAACCTCTTCTGTAGGTGTGGCCTTTGTGGGAGTGGCTTGCCAGCCATGTGACTGGGTGGGAGTGGCTTGCCAGCAATGTGACTGGGTGGGTGTGGCCAACTTGTAAAATGTGGTGAAACTCACTTAACAATGCTCTTGCTTAGCAACCAAAATGTTGGCTCAGAAACTCTGGCATTTGAAGCACGCAAGTCTTAAAGCTGTCAAGGTACAAGACCCTTGCACCCCTAACCCTTTAGAAAAAAATAACCCCAGGGGTGTTCAAACTTGACAGCTTTAAGACTTGTGGACTTCAACTTCCAGAATTCCTCCTCTCGCTCTTCATCTTGATGATGTGTGGATGGGTGGTGGGAGGGAGCTGGAACCGGTTCTAAACGGCACTGTAGATTTAAGGAACCTCTTTTATAGAAGAGGTTAGAACTGGCAGGAATCCACACCTGATACAATATCAATTATCTGACAATTCTGTGAACAAACTGATAAAAAGCAACAAAACTCATCAAGCACAGCATAAGGAAACTGTAATAATTTGCATATATGTGAAAATGTAGAGCCAGCACCTCAGGGAATCAATACATGACCATTAAAAGGTATACCTAATGTCAGAGCCAATAGAGCAGTAAGCAAAAATAAAACTTTACCCATGAAAATCAAGAAAATCAAGTGGAACAAAGTGATCTTAAAATTATGTATGTATTGATCTGAATGTTCCTCAATGTAAGTGAAAATATTCCTATTAAGCATGTCACTATAGCCCAACAGCACAATATATAGTCACTATAGTCTAACACAACAGCTAAAGTCCACCCACTTCAACCTCCACAATCATGGATGTACAGCAATAACACATGATGAATTTTGAGCTTACTTTAATGTTGCAAAGTTGCAGAGGATTTGATTTATTATTGTTACGCATCACTCTACTGCTCTGAAATCTCCCACATTCTTGGTCTGAAAAAGCCATATGTTTCCTTCAGAAATATTCCCATGGGATTGATCAAACATAAAAGATCAAAGAGGACACAGGCAGAAATCTACAATAAGAGACAAGCTACATTAACAAATACTTCCTCCTCCTAATTAGTTGCAAAATCCTGGCATTCTACTCAATATGAATGTCACCAAAAATATTACATCAATTTAAAAAAAGTTAAACAAACCAAATTGAAAGACAATGTTAAAAAAAATAGAAGAGATTTTATCACAGAATTACTATACAGTCTATATGTGTGTGTGTGTTTATGCAGAATAATAATAATGAATATTTTGCATCTTCAAATTAAAAGCTGTTCATCAGTTGGATAACTTGGGTATCTATTTTTGCTGACCCATGGACTGAGGACAAGAACCATCTACACCCCTAGAACTGAGGCTATGCACATAAATAATTCTCAAGCACAGTATTTTGAACTATCTCTGTGGTTGAAAATTAAAATTACTGAATTTAAAGGGTACAGAGTCTCCAGATGGCAGGGTAAATTGAGGAAGGAGTAAGTGTTTATTTCTTTTTTTTAATTCTCCCTAAACAAATATCTTCTGAATACTTCCCTTTCGGCTGGTTTCATTTTGGGTTAATACCTTTACTGGAATAAATTAGAAACTACTTTGGGGAAGGTCCTTCAGTGCATCTTAGGCTTCTTTCAACATAATGTCCAATGTGTTAGATCGGGTAATGAAAAGGCACACACAGGCTAACGGTAACAACAGCTCTTTATTAACTCAGTAGCAACTATGTACAATCCAGTGAAGGTTGAGTCTGACAGCAGCCCTTTTATAGGGAGCTGTCAGATCCTTCGACCAATGAGATTAAACCTCTGTCCCCGCCGGAACAGAGGACCTTGATGGAAACCATTATAGCTGAAGCTAGTATCTAAGACAATGCCTCTTCCTATTGGTCCCAGCAAGCTTCATATGGTCTGACAGGGGAGTTTCCAAGATTGAATTTCTTTGTAATCAGTACTCTCTTTCCATTCTGAACGCAAATATCTGACGAAATTTCTGTGCTTCTGTGACATCCTCAGAGGTTTTTAACATAAACCTTATTAAACATAACTAAAAGTGTTATTATGACTATTGAAAACCTTGAGGTAAAGGTAGCAGAGTCTAAAATTTGACTTACAGTATTGTCTTGCAGATCCAGTTACATGATACAGTACTTCTATTTAAAACTCAGCCACAATGGAGCAGAGATACTGGATGTGATTCAGGCCTATGCTGCTGGATTAGTCTAGTGAAGGGCACAAATGTTTTGTTGTCTTATCTGACAACCTACTGGCCTTTGGACCCCCTCAAACAGTGGCATCACGTAGTTAATTACAAATTTCAGGAAAAGCAACTTTTGTAATTTAAAACTGTGCTCATACAAGTAATGACCGATAAAATGCAATCCACACTGATTCAAAATAAATAAAACCAATAAATAAGATTGTTAATTTTGATTTCTTCGCTAGTCTTTTTATCTCAGATTTGGCCCCTCCCATATATAAATAAATCTGTAATTTTTGCTAACTTTTCATTGAAAGATCTTAACTAAACAAAATGTTCTCTCATCCCTATGTATTCTTGTACTGGTCTGAAAAACAACCAAACATATAATGAATGAATATTTATAGGGTTTGGAGTAGACCAGATAAGGAGGTTTGCCACATGACCATTACCTGAAAAACATTGACTGGAGCCTGAAACTCAGGCCTCACAGAAAAATGGAGGGGGAGTCTTATATCCCATTAGCAGAATTAGGAATTAGGTCCAAGCCCCTTCCCTCTTCTCACTGTTTACTGAAAAAGTCATAGATACCTGTTTTGAGACTCATTATTGGATCTCAGTATAACCAATGTACTTGCATACAGTATTGTTGTCAGCTGGTTGACTTTGGCAAAAGCAATGGCAAACCACTTGCAAAAATGGTAGCAAGAAAACTGCAGGGACTTGTCCAGACAATTTCCAGGAGCCAAGACGGACTGAAAAGCATGCAGGTGCACACACACACAATGTTTTCACGCACTAAGATTAGATAGTCTTATGAAATTCAATAAAATTAGTTTGAAGAAAAAATGTACACCTTTGTCATTTTGCAGCAAAATTGTATGTGTCAACAGAGTTGTTAAATTAATTTAAAAACGTAAGGTTTAAAGGATATATTAAGGCAGGGGTGTCCAAACTTGGGAACTTTAAGATTTGTGGACTTCAACTCCCAGAATTCCCCAGCCAGCTGGCTGGGGAATTCTGGGAGTTGAAGTCCACAAGTCTTAAAGTTCCCAAGTTTGGACACCCCTGTATTAAGGGGATGGAAAATAATTGCCCATAACATGTTCATTACACGGGCTGAAGTAATCCAAATATTTGCATGTAATCAACCCTGGTTATTTATGGTCTGCATTCATGTTGCCTGGTTACCTATAGTAAGGCAGGGTTATTTTGAATTTCTTTTTCATACTTTCTCAGGACTGTTGTAATTTTTTCTCCCTTAATGATTCAATCAGTCTTTCCCCAAGATAAACTCTAAGAAAGGTCAGCAACCTGTGGTGTTACAGTTAAATCAGATTAATGGATGAATCACCTCTGCCTAGTTATACTGTATCTATCTATCCCATTTCGCCCAGTAGGAGAGGCATGATCCAGGTCTCATCTACTAAGCTGTTCAGGCCCAGGAAGAGAACTTCTTTATTGTGGTACCTGGTCTTTGGGATCCCCCCCCCCCTCACAAGATTAGACTGCAAGACTTTGAAGAAGCAGCTTTGCCTCTGGACTTGGGGATCCAGATGTGTGGCAGAAACTGCCAATGGCTATACTGAATTTTGCCGAAGTGTTTCTGGAACACTGCTGTTGATTTTATTGAATCATTTTAATGCATAAAATATGATCTTATATCTTTTATGTGGTTTTATACTGTATTTTTATTGTTTTTAGTTCTGCTTTTTTCATTGATGTGAGCTCCCCAGAGTTGTATATTTAAGATGGGCAAATATCGGTAATTGAGTCGATAAATGGCCTCCATCCAGCCATGGGACTCTGTGTTTCTCTTTTCCCTCCATCTGTCCAAGAGATCAAAACCCCAGTTGTTTGTTTTCCCTATGGACAACAGGATACTGTATTGACTTGGAATGCATTGTACAAGGTCACTATTTTCGTTAGTAACATCTACAAAACCTGCTACCATATCCCACCCTAATATTCTTTCTACCTAGCCTCCCTTACCATATCTGTTTCATTCTTTTCTTACCTGCCTGCCCTCGGAAAGGACCATCACTGATCTCAAATGCAGCAGCTAAATTGAAGAATTTGCAACCTTTGTTTAGACCCAGTGGTGACATGCTGTCTACCAATTGCAGAGCGAATGGGGACAGTTTATAGAAAAGGGGAAAGATTTGGACTTGTTGGGGGGGAGCACAGACAGAAAGATGCCCTCTCTTTACTCACTCCCCTCATGGCAGCATCAGGAAGTACTGCCTCCCCCCTGTGAAGATGGCAACTCCATCTTGAATCCCACTTTGATAGGGCCTACAGATTTCTGAGTTAATCAAAAGTGAAATTAGCCTGTAACTTAGCCTACCAGTTCCACACTTTCAGAATTTGTCAGCAGTACCCATTCAAAGTCACGAGGGTGTTTCTCTGCAGAACAATCTAAGGGGATAAAACAAGAAAAAACAAAGAACCCCCCTCCAAAAGAACTGTCCTTAAGTAACAATGATATACAGACTGCAAAAGAAATTGAAGGTTTCTCCTAAGTTGATATGAGGGCCAGTATGGTGCAGTAGTTAAAACATCAGGCTAAAAACCGGGAATTCTAGTCCTGCCATGGATTGTAGGAAGGAGGCAGTGACAAAGAAAATTGCAGGGACTGATCCAGGCAGTTACCAGGAGTCAACATTGACTCACAGGCACAAAACATCCAAAACACATCCTAAGAAGTTAGGATCTTAACTTCCAATCCCATTTCATTCTCTCCTCCTGTAGGCAGATGGTTTATTATCAACAATTCCGTACACATTATTCTGATTCCTGGTTTCCCTTCCTGCCATCTGCATCAAGCCACCCTATTTCTACACTTATTGTTAAACAGCTTCTTTTACTTCCCTATCTTGTGTAGCCCTGGAGGCATTTTTACTGGGTTTTACTTTTGTTGAAGCACAACTCGCTGTGTTAAGATTCCTCCACCAAGCAGATAAAATCACGCCTATAAGGGCAACTTTTGTCAAATATAACGCTAATATAACGAGACAAAAAAAGCAACAAGAAACAAAAGTGTGCCTGACAAAAACCAGCTACTTCCACTTGTAGTCTGTATGTTATGAAATCCTTCACAAAGAAAAGCAATTTTGAGTTGACTTCAGGAGCAATGTAGCTTTCACTTCAGTTCTGTCAATGCTTGTATGAAACAACACAAATAAATTCTTCAAAAACCGATTATGTTTATCTGTGTGTCCAGGTAACTATTATCCATAACTATCCATAGACATACATCAGCCTGTCACAACCTAGTGAAACTCCAGTTTTGTTGGATCATGACCACCAACCATTTAGACCCGTTTTGCCCAGTTGCATTGAACCAACCATTTTGAAAGAGAAGCCAGAACTGTAAACCAGGGGTCCCCAAACTTGGCAACTTTAAGACTTGTGGACTTCAACTCCCAGAATTCATAGCTGGCTGGAGAATTCTGGGAGTTGAAGTCCACAAGCCTTGAAGTTGCCAAGTTTGTGAAGACCTCTGCTGTAAACTAACGCAGCCGCGATTTTTCAAGGAGTTTTTCAAGGAGTTTTTCAAGGAGTTCGCCCCGACGAACCTGCTGTCTTGTCATCCTCCTCTTTCACACTGGACACGCCTCTTTCCCCGTAATGACTCATTCCCTGCCTTGTTTATGCCGAGGCCGACCTCGCATCCCCACGTCCTGCCTTCCAAACTACCTTTTTTTAATTTTTGGTATATTTCTTGCTTTGGAGGGCATTGTCCTCCGGTTACTCTCATCTCCCCTAAACTTGAAAGAAGTAGGGAAACCTTATGTCGGACCTCGGTGCCCCTCCTTCTCCTCCGTCCGTCCGTCCGTCTCCCGCAGTTACCCAACTCCAAATCTTGGCTGACATTAATCTAAAAGGGGGGAATCCCAAAGCCCCTTTTTGTCATCCCCTCCGCCTCCGTCTCTGGAAATTCGGGAAGGAAGGAACGCCTCTTACTTGAGAAACCGACTGGTGGTAAGAGACTCCGACAGGGGCCTCTCCTCACCAGTCCCTGCCTCTGCAGCGGCGGGAGGGAATTTGCGGAGAGACGCGCTCGCAAGTGAAATCCTCGTCGGTTCGCGCCTTCAGGATCTCGGCGGCGAGGCTTCCCTCCCAGTTCCCAAATGGGCGCGCTTCTCCCCCGACGCTTCGGGTCTCTTCTGCCCACGCCTGTTGGGCGCTTCTGCCAAAGCCCCGGGTCGGTTCAGGATGAGTGGAGCGCTCGCTTCCTCATTTTCTCCCTCGCAGCCCCAGCTATTTCCTCAGCGCGGAGGCTTAGCTGAGCAACACTTCCTCGTCGGACGAAGGACGCAGCTGTCTTCATTTGCTTAAGAGCCTTTCGGGCCCATTAGAGAAGAAGCGGAAAAGAGCCAGCTGTGGGCAAGTAACCTGTTCAAATCGGGCGCTTCCAGGACTTCCGTGGCGCTTTCAAACGTCAAGCTTTGGCCTGCGAGTCTGGCAGAAAAGTTTGCGGAATTAACATTGGCTGTCACAGTCCACCGCCTGCCTCTAAGACTGGTGACCCGCAGGACCTTGGCTTATGTTTAAAACTTTCCAGAAGGGTAGCTGTGTAGCAGACTATGCTACTACAAAAACAACAGACTGATTGTAGGTTTCTTTTAAAACCAATGTGGCTTGGCATGGACTTTTTGGATTACTTCCACTTATTTTATTAGGTTTATTAACTGGTTCTATTCAGTAGACCCTTAAACTGAAAACAAGATACCTAAAACCACAAATAGGGGGTACTTGATTTGATAAGATTTGTTTGATTTCGTTCCTCAGATTGCCTGCTATGCTGGCTCCGATGAAGAAGAAAAATCTGACATGAGAAGTGATCTAACAGGAAAACTAACTCTTCTTTGTTCTTTTACTTTTTTAACATAACTTAATGTACAGGAAGAAGGTTTTAAGGGGAGGCTTCCCAGATAGGCAGGTGCTAGGGTTCCTTTTGCTTCTGTCCCCATTTTTGTAAGGTGCAAGAAAGCAAGTAAAGGTACCACCTTGCTTATTCTCTGACAAGATTGTCAGATCCTAGGGCTCACATTGGTAACCAGAGACATGAGCGCCAACAGTTCATCTTACTCCGTGTGTGTGTGTGTGTGTGTGTGTGTGTGTGTGTGTGTGTTAGAAAATGGATCAAGAGATGAGAAACCACCTCATTCACTCACTTGCTGGTGCTCTCCCCTCTCCATGGCATCCTAATGAGAACTGAGCCAAAATAACCCATATTTACATATCAAGCAATGGGAGAATTGAAACAGGAAGTGCAAGAATATAGACCTTTGTAAAGGAGAAAACGGGGATGCAGTGGCTCAGTGGCTAAGACGTTGAGCTTGTTGAAGAAAGGTTGGCAGTTCGGAGGTTCGAATCCCTAGTGCCGCATAACGGAGTGAGCTCCCGTTACTTGTCTCAGCTTCTGCCAACCTAACAGCTTGAAAGGATGTAAAAGTGCAAGTAGAAAAATAGGGACCACTTTGATGGGAAGGTAACCGTGCGCCTTTGGTGTTTACTCATACCGGCCACATGACCATGGAGACATCTTCGGACAGTGCTGGCTCTTTGGCTTTGAAATGGAGATGAGCACCGCCCTCTAGAGTCGGGAACGTCTAGCACATCTGTGCGAGGAGAACCTTTACCTTTACCTTAAAGGAGAAAACAGGTGAATGGCAACCATTACTCCTTGGAGGACAGGAAAAGTACAACATGGAAGGAAGAAGCATCTACTGCTTCCTTTCACTGTTTTTGGGAGTGTGGATGGAGTAGATAAGTGTGCTAAAGAAGAGAGACCAATTGCTGCCCTTAGTTCTTACTGAACGTTTGCACTGTTCCAAGGCATAAGAAAGAATATAATAATGGCGCTTTTGCTACTCAGTCTTTCCTTTGATTATTCAACATGCACATTCAGCATGGAAACAGCCTTCTCATCTGCAGATCTGAATTTTTCCTCCAGGCAATACACTGAAGTGCCAAATATTGTCTGCTTTGCCATTCAGAAAAACAAAAGGTGGAAAAGAAAATCAGGCAACAGGTACAGTCTGTCTGTTAAACTTCACTGTTGGATAGAGGAGGTTCTGTATCAGGTTCTGAATTACTGTATTACACACAGTAATATATTTTTAGACATATTTAGCTATTATCTTGAAAAGAACCTGAACCATTCTATATCAAATTGCTTAGGTTTATGTTAAATGAACCCAGGGAGGGGGGGGGGGGATATCAGGGCTTTAAAAAAAAATAGTCCTTAGCCTTTACAGGTAGTCTTCCACTTACAACCATTAGTTTAATGACTGTTCAAAGTTACAACAGTAGTAAAAAAAAAAAGCAACTTATGGCCATTTTTCACTCTTATGACCATTGCAGGTCATGTGATCAAAATGTCTGGATGCTTGGCAACTGGTCTTGGCAATTTGATGGTTGCAGTGTCCCAGGGTTATGTGATATCCCCTTTTCTGACAAGCAAAGTTAATGTAGAAGTCAGATTCGAGAAAATAATAATAATAATTAAAAAAATAATGTAGAAGTCAGATTCACTTACCAATTGTGTTACCAATTTAACAACTGCATTGAGTCACTTAACTCCTGTGGCAAGAAAGTTCGTAAAATGGGAAAAAACTCACTTAACCATTGTCCAGGTTAGCAATGGAAATGTTGGACTCAATTGTGGTCATAAGTCGAGCACTATCTGTATTGTCTATATTTGACACTCAATTCCATATATTCCAGTTAACAAATACAGCAGTATCATAGTACATTTGAAAGCTTTATGCTGTGTTTCTTTTGAAATTGTGTTTAGGAACATTTCTTTTTAATTTTGCCTGCAGTGAATTCCCAGAGTGCCAGGGCATTCGCAGCCACTCCTATGCAAAGGTGTGAATGGGGAAAAAGTTAAGATAAGTTATGCAATATCTGGATGCCTGTCATTTCATAATTTCCCAACTAGCTGGTTAAGTCAGTTTCTTTCAGATATTATATTGTATTAACAGGAATAAGAGGAATAATGATAATAAATGTATTGGAAATAGATACAAAAACACACTGCTTTTATTGTTTCATGTTTCTGGAGTGAAAAATAGTTTCAGATGTTGATATTAAACAGTTAAGTTAAATTTAATAAAGGTATTAGCCTTTATGTAAAATAAATCATTCGTAAAACAAGTATTTGCTTTCTTCTGTGTTACCCAGATATTTCATGGATTGTATATTGATGATTCCTTTCTGTTCATGTAGCACTTGACTTATGACCACAATTCAGTCCACAATTTCTGTTGTTAAGTGAGACATTTGTTAAGTGAGTCTTGCCCTATTTTACAACCTTTCTTGCTACAGTTGTTAAGTGAATCACTGCAGTTGATAAGTTAGTAACCTGGTTGGTAAATGAATCTGGCTTCCCCATTGATTTTGCTTGAAGGTCGCAAAAGGAGATCACAGGTTCCCAGGACACAACAATGGTTGTAAGTATGAACCAGTTACTGAGCATCTGAATTTTGATCATGTGATCAAGGGGATGCTATACAGGTTGTAACTGTGAAAAATGGTCACTTTTTTCAGTGCTGTTATAATTTAGAACAGTCACTAAATGAACTGTTCTAAGTTGAGGACCTGTAGTTCTGTGTAGATGAATTCTTATGCTGCTAGAATAGTTCCTTTCATTGTGCATAGAGTATTGCCTTTACTGACATTTGGATCCCATTTGCTATCACAACATTTAATTCTGTGTTTCTTCAAATGTTTTAAAGTAAGATTAAAGACACAATTCTGCTAAACAAGAATTTCCTTAGGTAGAATTCAATAGTCACAGTACTAAAAAAAAGATCAATTGAGCCTTCTCTAGCAGATTTTCCCAATTTTCTGTAACAAGGGATTCTGACAGGTGGATTTCTGTCAAATATGTGGCTCATCTCCTTCTAACTTGGAGGAGAGAGCTACTCCTATAGATCTTGTAATGAATAATCAGGGATGAGTACGTAAGGGACAAATTTTAATTTTAATTAAATCTTGTAATGAATAATCAGGGATGAGTACGTAAGGGACAAATTTTAATTTTAATTAAATGTATTATTTTTGCTCCATGGATATTTTTGTGCTTTCCTATACTTGTGTTTGTTTTAATTAGGGATAGTTTAATTTTAATCCCACTCAGTTCTCAATAGGGCAACCTATTAATGGAATTGGAAGACATCAACTGCCCCAATATTCACAGATGGAGAAAACACTTATCAGCCTTCCAACCTAGTGACCCCAGGGGTGGGTTCCTGCCAGTTCTAACTTCGTCTATAGAAGAGGTTCCATAAATCTAAAGTGCCATTTAGAACCGGTTCCAGCTCCCTCCCCCCACCCGTCCGCACATCATCAAGATGAAGAGCGAGAGGAGGAATTCTGGGAGTTGAAGTCCACAAGTCTTAAAGCTGTCAAGTTTGAACACCCCTGGGGTTTTTTTTCTAAAGGGTTAGATGTGCAAGAGTCTTGTAACTTGACAACTTTAAGACTTGTGTGCCTCAATGGCAGAGTTCCTGAGCCAACATTTTGGTTGCTAAGCAAGAGCATTGTTAAGTGAGTTTCACCACATTTTACAAGGTGGCCACGGCCACCCAGTCACTATGCTGGCAAGCCACTCCCACCCGGTCACATGGCTGGCAAGCCACTCCCACAAAGCAGGCCACACCTACAGAAGAGGTTCTAAAAATTTTTGAAACCCACCACTGAGTAACCCCCAATTATGTTGGCCTATAACTACAAACATCTTGGTGAAAAATGTTTGTAGCAATAAATAGAACACAATGGAAATTCTTTAACGTATTCTTTTAAAAGTGGCACTCCCTGCCACAAAGATGAAGCTGCTTTTTTATCTGTTCTCTACTTAATATGGATTTCTTTCCTTGAATTCTTTAACTTGCTTCTTATGTGTGTTGCTTCCTCCTCTTTCCAAAATTAGCCTTTGCTATTCCTGTATTTCCAGATTAATATTAATGACTCCCTCTCCCAAAGTTCCAAAGCTTTAAATCATTTGTGACATAAATTGAAGTGGACATGTGTTCCCTCAGTTATATCAGCCTGCTCACAACTCCAGGCCAGGATATTAATTCCTCTGTTTGAGGGAGAGAGAAAAAGTAGGAAACCCCTAAAAAGCCTTTCCTTACAGGTCTCAGTATTTGTGGAAGGGCCTGTTATTAAGGTGAAATCCCGATCATTCAGACGTATATACGCCTTCGTGCCCAGTCTAAAATTTGCATTTTTTTTTTGCCAAAGGCTCTCCCTCCCTCCCTCCCTCCCTCCCCTCTACTGAAATTAGTTAAGAATGGGTGGAACACTCACTTCCTCATTTTCGTTTTGCAGGCTTCACTATTACTTCTGTGCCAAGGCTCAGCTGAACAACACTTCAGACTTTTCTGCATTGCAGCCTTAAACTACTTGGTCTTCCATTTGTAAAACTGGCTGGAAATTAAGCTGGTTTAGGACATTCCTTTCTGGGTTCTAACTCTTTTCTTCTCTTTGGCCATGGTGATAACATGGCAAGGTGAGGTGTCCGGATCACGACAATGTTGTAAAATGGCCGCAAGCATAATTGTTTTTCTACCTGCCAAAGACATGCAAAGTGTCACACAGAAACCAAGTATAGGAAGTTAAAACCCACCCCCCTCCTAGAAAAGGAAATATTTTAGGAAATATTAAAAAGGCAGAATATTTCTCCTAAAAAGAAAAGTGGAAACTCGGAGAGGCAGAAACCCAGCCCCTCCACCTTTGTTAATGGTGACCTAGGCTCTTCAGGCAGAGCCATTTCATGGCTCTTCATTGCACCACCCACCAAGTTTCAAACAAACTTAGCACACAGACAACCTACAAAGCTAGCTATGACCTCTGACAGCAACCAGTCAGGATACTCTTCCTGTGCCCCAGGAAGTTCAAAGCCCAGAGAGGGCATAAAATCCAGGGACTCTCAGCATTTCTTCCCTTTTCACCCAGGAGTTCCAAGGCACGTGATCTTGTCCACCATTAAACCATCTTTCTAAACAGCCTCCATGTTTCCAGTGTTCCCCCCCCCCTTGGAACTAAACCCAGATGGACATTTCTTCCATCACCAGAAAGAAGCTTCTTCCCTAATCTTATATGAACAGGTCCTCTGTCTTTTAGTGCAAAGATATAAAGGACGGACTTCACAGGCAACAGAGGAAATATATTTGCGAAGGTGTTACATGAGCAGAAATGGAGAAGGAATCTGCAGCAGAGCAGCCAGCCAGGGCAAGCGGAATCAGAGGAAGAGGTTGCATAACAGATTGATCTGGTGGCAAAATAAATAAGTCCACAACTGGGAGGGGCAGATCAGATGTCAGTGAGGCTAGAAAATAATGGAATTCCTAACTGTTCAGGAAAGAATTCTTTTTCCCTCTTTCTACTTTCTGTGCTAAAAGTAAGTGGAGAAGTATAAATACGAAAGTGTTCTGGCCCCCCTCCGTTCAGTAATGAACGCTGACACAGGCTTAACTGTTTGCCACTCTTTATTTACAGTAATTATAATCCTGTTGGCTGAAAGCCCAAACATGACTCACAGGCAAGATGTTGGCAGCAACCCAGACTCCAACAGATACAGACAGGAGCCTATCCAGATTGTAACAAACAGTTGTGTCCTGCAAACAGATTCCTCCCAAAGTCTCTTCTTATATACTCTCTTGGGAGGGGCCAAGCCACAACCACCTGGGCTTGATTATCTCTTAGGAGCTTGTCTCCGGAGTAGCTGTTGCCTTTGTTTCTCCGCCCTTTTCTGCCGGGCATCAGGGACAAACTCCCTTCAATCTTCCCCACTGCTCCATGCCTCAGGCGCCTCCTGGTGGCCAACCGGCCTCTCTGGTCCCTGCTCTGAGTCTGAACCCTGCCCAGGGTCCTCCATCTCTTCCATAGCCGACTCATAGGGTTCGTCGTTATCTGAGTCCCTCAGCAGCTCCAATGGATCCTGCTGGGCCACAACACAAAAGCAGCTAACAAAATAAGCATATCAGCTTGTGATTAGAGACCTGTGTGATTAGGAACCGAAGGAGCAAGATAGCGAAGGGTCAGTTGAAGAGCTTTGTACATAAAAGAATATATAGTTTGCTAAGCTGTCCACTCATCTACATTGGAAATAAGAGTTTACCTAAAATGGTAACAGTAAACATCCCTTTAATTTACAGAAGAATAGTATGTGTGTGCAGTGTGCAGATATGGATAGCTCCTATCCCTTTTCCCAGCCATCAGTAAGATAGCTTGTTTAAACATGCTTACCATGTTTAGCTGAGGGGGGGTGTGTGCTACTGATTTACATATCCCATCTGCAATGGTAAAGCAAGCACCCATTACCTTTTCCCCATGGGAATGGAGTTAACAACATGTGGTTTCCATTGATAGGGTTTTTGTGTGAGCCCCCCCCCCCCCATACTAGACTCTGTCCTACATGGTGCATCTGAAGGTGGATAATTTTTTTTAAAAAAAAGGAAAGAAAAAAAATACACCCTAAGCTTTCACTGTTCTACCGGTGAATTTGATAAAAGAAAAAAAAAGTTTTAGTCAATGTCCCCTCAGAAGTGGGCAGCAACTCAACTGTCCAGGACAGCGTTGCTGTGGAGAGCAGTGACCACTGACCGAAGGGGAGAGAACATTTCTCCCCCAGTGTTCAGTGCCCCAAATAGGATGGGGGCATTGTCTACAATGAAGGTGGTGGCTTCAAGGAAGAAAATTGCCTTCCTGATGTATACCAGAGAAAGATGTCTGGAGGCCTCATGAGTTTCATGAGCTGAGGTATGTGGAGACATTTATTTAAAACATTTATGTAACCTACCCACCCCAGTACTAAACCCTACGTAAGTCATCACCAAAAATAAAACATCTTTTTTTAAAAAATTGTTGGACAGTTTTTAAAAAAAAAGACCAAAAGAAAAAAATATTTTTTTGCAATTTCCTTGTGTACAACATTTCAACCTCGGTATACATCCATTGTAAATGTACTTCTCCTCCTCTTATTTCCGTTTCTCTTTGTCTCTACATGTGAAGGATTGCAAATTAAGGACCGAATATAATAGTATCATATGTATAGACAAACAACATCTATTTAACAACACAAATATTACAAACACAAGACCTGGCACAATAATTAAACTGAGGTGGAATGTGGTTCAGTCTCAGAAGGGGTGGGGGTGGGGGTCTTTGCCAAGGAGATAAGAAGATTAGCCTGGAATCCTTAGTATGTGGGAAGAGAGCCAGGATGGATCCTCCCTAACCCTTCACAGGTTATATCTTATAATTATACAGATTTGTGCTTTTGCCTGGAAAGATTCCAGTTATTGACAAGAAACAATAAAGAAACTACTCTGAGTAACTTTGCGTGTCGTTCTTGGTTCCTTGTGCAGCCCACAACAAGTTCATCTCACCAATCTCACGGTATTATAGCACTTAAGGAAAAGGCTGGATCTTGAGCACTTTTTGGAAGTTAAAAGGGTGGGCGGGCTGCTGAATCTCCAGGTTAAATTTACATCCTGTAAATAAAATAGCAGGGCCCTATAGAAAATTTTATCAGATGAACAACCACCTCATTCTTTCCTTGCTTATCCACTCCCTTCTCTGTGACATCCTGATGAGAACTGAGCCGAAATAGCCATCAATCACCTGGAGGAAGAATTGAGATAGGAAATGCAAGTTGGTAGGCTATGATATGAAGAGTATTTTACATTACTTTCACTACTTAGGACACCAATTATAATGGGTGATGGATGTCTTGCCAGATATATGAAAAGTTGAACTAGTTGTCTTATCTAAAGTAAGTAAGGTTAGGAGGAACAGGGTGCTTTGGAAAATTATATTCTACATTTCTGTTAGTTTTAGAGTGTCACTATATGAGCATTCTGTGTTATTTAATTGAGTATATTTTTTCAATAACAAAGAGGGTATAAATTATATGTGTGGGCTTGTGTATGTATATGTATAAAAATAAATAATGGAGATCAGGTGTTCCAGCAACAGCCTTAAAGTTAATGAGGGTATCTGGAAGTATGTTAATTGGTTAATTTAGATTCTAAAAGTTCATAACTAAGCACAAATAGCTTTGTAAGGTTGAAGGTAGTATTGATTTCACCTTGAATGGCATTCAGTGATGCCTGTAGGTTGTAATTTTTAGACAAACCAGTTGCTGACTATATTTAATACCATTCAGATAAAAGTAGATTAATGAAACAGCTATGGGTAAAAACTTTGGAACAAAACTAAGAAATAGATGATGTTAACAATGAAATAGCTGCTGTGAATCTGAACATTATTTTAAATCAATGTTACACATTTTAATTAGGCATTTAGCTCATTTCAAAAAGATTGGCAGGGCTGTAGTTCTTAGCAAAAAATCACAGTGCTGTAGTCTAGATTGTGAAGCTGAAAAAACATAGTGAAAGAACTTCTCTTATTGTCAAGAAAACTAGTGAATAAGGCCATGAAATCATTTAGCAATAGGCTTGATTTGAAAGTGTCATTTTCATCTTAAATATAAATCTAGCTTCCCCCTATAATCAAAGGGACGCATTCCACTTATTGTACTGAAGAATTGAACACTAATGAGAAATGTCTTCCAAAGTCTATTTTTATTCAATAAATATGGTTATTATTGCAGTCAAGAAAATTGTTGCATCATGCCAAAAATTCCCCCAGGAAACAAGAACTAATGAATTCCATCATATTATTTATTGCCAATATGTACCACACTCACCATCTTATTTAAATTGCATTTAATGTGTCAACGGATAACAAATGCTAAATACTTATTTTTAAAATGTAAGATGTGTCAATTTAAAATGCTACCAAATATAAAAAGGATGACATTCAATGGTATTTTTGATTTTGGCAGCATTAAAGCACCTGCAGAGAGGACCAAAAGTACTTGCAAATTTTCAAATAGCATTTGGAGGTTATTTTTGTGGTTGGTAAAAAAAAAAAAGACTTGGTTTGCAAATGTTGCCAGTTTTGATTATTATCCTGCAGATCACACTGCTATTAAAATCACAAGAGCATTTTTCCTCTGGTCAAGTATAACTTCAGATTCCTTGTCAGAGGATGGATTGGATTCTGAACGTGCATTTTTATCTTCCTTCAAAAACTTACATGTAGTACAAATCATACTTGCTTCCTTAAGCAAAATGAAGCTTTGTCCTTAATTATCACTTTTTATTTCATGAATAATCCACCAGTAATTATAAGAACTGCATGCAATTAGCATAGGATCATTATATTCTCTCCCTGAATAGTGAATGGTGTACTATTCTGTAGAAGTGCTACACGATGAAGGCATCGTCTTAAGAAAAGCTGTTTGATACTATCTAGAATTCTGCTATTCATCATCATATATCTATGGAAATTATAATTAGCTGGGATAAAAAGATCTTAAGCCAATTAAGAACTCATGCAGATATTTTAGTGCACAACAGAAAAGCTCATTTTTCTATAGCTAGAAAATATACAATTAACATTATTTGTAGGCATTTGTACTCCAGTGTATTTTTTGGATTCCTGTAATGGATACAGAAATTCTCTGTTGTATTTGTTCTTGTTTCCAGCAGATGGCACAATACATTGCAGGAATTTAGAACAATAATATAGCTACATTTTTTTTAAAAAAAATATTGAATGGTTTTAAGAGGAACAAGTCTGCTTCTTTATTTGCATTAAAAAATATTCTGGCTTTTGTGACAGCACTAAAAAAATGCTGCAAGTGCTGGGTTTTTAAAAAGTTGTTTGTTCCCCACAAAAATATGTTATGTAACTTTAGTGGATATTTGTACTTTTTGCAGTCAAAGCTTAGAATCATTAACAAGTAAGCCTGTGTGACTTTGGATAAAATCCAGGTGATTCAGAACTGATTTAAATAGGATATTACATTATTTAAAATTCAAAATCTGTTTACAGACATACTATAGGAAGTGGAAGGATTGATTTGCCCATATTGTTGCTAATAGACTAAGAAACCATTTTTAATTCCCACTGGACCAGTAACATGTACTTGTTGGGGTACTAAGTTGATATACTGAAGTTTGAGAAAAGAAACTTCACTCAATTTTTCCCAAATTCAGCTGTGCAAGGTCTAAATTCTATTCTTGTGTATAACTTATTAGTAAAGACTTCTTCTTCTTCTTTTTCTTGTTCCATATCCGTCATCAGATGTTTGCGATCATGTTGGTGATCCTATTTTTATCAACAGCCAGAAAAAAAGTGAAAAGTCTGCTGTTTTTTAACTGTTGAATTACATAAATGAGCCTCAAGCTAACTTGACTGCTCAAATGATTATTGAGCTTCCTATCCAATCCAAATTCTGCTATTGATGAAAAAACCAGACATGTTAATGCAGGCTCTTTAGTATCAGCTGAGCAGATTGAGAATTAGTCTAATCCTTGGCATGCTCTACTTTTGGGGATTGCAGCTTAACTTTGGGGGACAAAAGACAAGCCTTATGACACACAGTTTTATTCACTCTGTTCTTTTCAGCACTTTCTTCCTAAAATAGCTGCACCCTCCATTCTCAGAGTAGGGATCTCAGAAAAGGTAACTGTGTCATCAGCATAAATAATCTAGGTTTTTAGACAAACCTGGAGTCCAAAGTCCAAATCATTCAAATAGATCACCAAATGATTTATGTAAAAAATAAAATTGTCTGAGAAGATGATTTAGTAGAATAACTGAAAAAAGTGCAAAATACAGTAACTTAACTGTGGTAGTATCTTTATTACATTCTAATTATAATAGCGAAGTTTTAAGAGAACTTCATCAGAGCCCTGGTGGTGCAGACATTAGAATGCAATATTGCAGGAAAACTCTGCCCACAGCCTGGGGTTTGAATCTGATGGGCTCAAGATTGACTCAGCCTACCATCCTTCTGAGGTCAATAAAATGAGTAGGCAGATTGTTGGAGACAACTTTCTGATTTTGTAAACTGTTCAGAGAGTGCTGTAAAGGACTGTGGAGAGGTATAGCAACAGCATTTAGACTTATATACCCCTTCATAGTGCTTTACAGTCTCTCTAAGCGGTTTACAGAGTCAACATATTGCCCCCAAGGCAGAGGTGAGTTGCCAACGAAGTGTCCTGTCAAGTGGACAAAGCCTCCCGTTACCACTACTACTTGTTCCCCCTATCCGGGCCGAACTGGGAGCGACGTACCTCTGCCCCAAGGATAGAAAGATATAAGGCTGAGTCAACCTTAAGCCGTTCAGAATCGAACTCCTGAAGTGAGCCATGAGTTAGTCTGCAGCACTACATTCTAAACACTGCTCTACTACGGCTCTTATATATAAATATATACAAGTCTAAGTGCTTTTGCTAAGTGCTACCTTTTATGCTGAAAGTGAAATATAATTAAGAGAGAAATAACTTATTTTTATATTGTAACCACCCTTATCCCCAAATCTCACTATTTGTTAATGTTAATTAATAATTATTGATCTCTAACGG
This sequence comes from Natrix helvetica, assembly GCF_964273705.1. NCBI lineage: Eukaryota > Metazoa > Chordata > Lepidosauria > Squamata > Natricidae > Natrix > Natrix helvetica. The sequence goes on from NC_138552.1 coordinate 61,813,493, forward strand.
CCAAGTCTGATATAAACATGGTTCGGATTATATTGAAGCTGTGCATAAATACATAAATATAATTATTTTTGAACAAATCTGTCAAGTAGTAGGAAGATGCTTCCAATTCAAAGTAGAAGCTGATTTAAAATTTTAGATGGTCATGATGTGGATAACAACAATAAATCTGAATGGGATCGCTGATGCTAGGCATATAAAGGAGTATAGATGAAAAGGACTAGAGAATTCAATGCACTGGGAAGAGAATGCTTACTTTCCTTAAAGAGCTATGTGAGCTGAGCAGCACCACCAATGACTTTTCAAGCAGATTCTACATACCAATGGCAATGTTAACCCATTTATTTTGCACTGCACAACAAAGAAAGGAAATTAGGTACAAGTGTGTTACCCATTTATGTACAGGTATCCTCAACTTAAAACTGTTTAGTGACCGTTCAAAGTTACACCGGCACTGAAGAAAGTGACTTATGACCAATTTTCCCACTTACAAGCACTGCAGCATTCCCATGGTCATGTGATTGAAATTCTGACACTTGCCAACTGATTCATATTACAATGGTTGCGGTGTCCTGGGGTCCTTTTGCAATCTCAAAGTCAATGGGGAAGTCAGATTCACCTAACAACTGTGTTACTAGAGGAAGAGACTACCCAAGAAAAAAAAAATTAAGTTAAGATTGAAGACAAAAGACTAGGCAGAGAGATTGATCTGCATTGAAATTAGTGTTTTATCCAGTTTCTAATTTCTTTCTTTTTTTTTCACGGATGGAACTTTTGCAGGGGCTCACTGTTTTTTAAATTGAATGGATTAATTTTTTCTTCTTCTTTTTTCACTTTTGCTTACACCTATGAATTAAAATTCTCCTTTTTTTAAATAATGCTTGATTTGATTGATTGGATTGTTTTTGATCTCCATTTAAAGGTGTTTTTTTTTCTTTCCTAAGCTTGGAATATAAAGAAGAAAATAAAAGGATTAAATAAAGGGTTGCAACAACAGGAGTAAAAGCAGTTACACTGCCACTTAGAGGCTGGAGGCTGGATACTTTGTTTTTTCTTCTTTCTCTTTGATCACTTGAGATTCAAGGTTCTTTCAGCTTGTTTACTGACAGTGATAGTAGGAAGTGCACAAGTTGTTTATACAGGTGCCTTTTGGAAGTTCTATCACTAGCTATTGGAGGGAAGACAACATTTTGACTTGAAAGATAATAAATGAACCTGTTTGAAGTTTATTAAATAGCCTTAAACCCTACAGTGGCAGTATCTGCAAAATTGAAAGAATGGCCCAGCAGGAAAAATAAACTGTAACATTGCAAATGATTATGTTTGAAATTCAAAATCTATTAGTTGTGACAGAGAGAATTGAAAAGAGATTGGAGAATATGGAATACAAAACATAAAAAATTGATGGAAAAACTGAGGATGTTTATCAAATGAAGGATGTGGAGGATAGAGTTCAAAAAACGGAAGAAAAAAATGAGCAAAGAGATAAGAAAACTATGGATACTGACAACAAAGTGAGCGTGGTTGGTAATGGCAAGAGCAGAATATGGAAAGGGGAGATGAATGGATTGAAACTCTACCCCAGACTTCAAAGCACAGAAGAAGAAAAGGGAGATAAATTGACAGAGATGATGAGAGAAATCTTTTTTTTTAGAAATTTTGCTTTTTTTAATTAAACAAAAACACAAAAACATTCTTCATTACATCTTGTAGAAAGCATGTCGATTGGTTACAAATAAATTTCGTCCGTTGCTATACATCCTTCATATTTTTAATTTACATTTTAAAATTGAAAATCTTTATGTATTTTACCATCAATATACCATCATTCTCATTTAGCTATAATTATTTAAACATGCTTTTATCTAGAATCATTTGTATTTAAAGACACAACCACCTACTGGCATTCATTAGCTATTCCTATAAACCTCCAATAATTACCCTTTTATAACATATTCCCTTTTTTTCCCAACTCACTATTTAAGGCTTATGTCTAATTGCTTTTACCAATGCCAAGACCTATGAAAATCATTAAACATTGTCCATTAACATTTCCTTATTGTTATTATAGTTATCTAAAGAAAAAAAAGAAAAAAGAAAAAAAAATGTCATTTATATCACATCTCCTCCCCTCCGACCCAAGAAAAATTACATCTTTATATTAAAATCTAAACAAAAATATATTTGTGAAATTAATAAATCTTTTCCCCAGGTCGCAATTTACAGTTTATATACAAATTATTTTTACAAATTGAAATTATTATTTCATTATTATTATCATAATGAGTTATTAGTTAACAAATAAACATTTTAAAGAAAACATTCCAAAAGTGTCTAAGAAATCCTACTTATTAATCACCAAAGGTTAACTAGGTTTTGCATTATCAACCTTCATTATCAGCCTGTGTCTTTCCAGTAACAAAGCAGTCTTATCTCTTTAGCCAGTTGTTGCATCAATTCTCTTATAAACTTCTTTATAAAGTTTTAAAAAACTTCTCTCCGCACTTTTTGCTTGAAAGATCTCTCATATAGTCTTGTTGCCCTTGAACTGGTATTAAAATTAACATGTCTTTGATTATCAGACGTCTTTCTAAAGTTGTTTCTCTTCTTAATTCCATCATCAAATCCATATTTTGACAGGAGGGGTAGAGCTCCAGATCATCAAGTATATAATAATAATCAGATTCACTTTTCCATGTTCCCTCCTTTCCACTTTCACTCATAGGTGCTCCATTATTAGGTTCATCTGTTATCTTGTCTTTATCTTCTATATTTTCACTCTCTTCTTTAATTTTTGAGGCTCCAGTCCCTTATATTTTATTGAGCCAGACAATAATCTATCCAACTTCTTATCAAATCTCTCAAATCCTTCCAATATCTTTAGAATTCCACCCAAAAAATCCCCCCCAAAAGGTGTGTAAAACGAGGACCCAGGTTGTTGGGGACAATATGCCACCTCTGTAAACTGCTTAGAAAGGGCTGAAAAGCACTGTGAAGTGGTATATAAGTCTAAGTGTTATTGCTAAGTGCTATTCTGAAGACATCAATTGCATTCAATTAAGCAATTTAAATTAATCTGAAGACAACAATTTTATTTAAGAAAATTTCAGCAATAGGCATTTTTTGGTGACTGACAGAGAGATAACATATTTCTTTAGGTAGTTATGGTGAACATTGCGATACTTGGCAAATAAAATTTATTCTACTCCACTTTGTATAAGAAAGCACTATATCCCAGTGATTGTGGTGCCAAAAGTGAACAATGAATCCCAGAGCAACACACCTGCATTGGAATTATATATGTTACCACAATTACTGTTTGACTTTTTAAATATGTGCCCCCCCTCAACTTTGTTCTAATCACATTGTCTCAATAATTATATTTCAAAGATACCTTTCATTCATATGCTGATTTTTTCCTTTTCCATCCAAACTTCTTATTAGCAGAAATATCCAACAAATAACTCAAATTCATATATCTTGTGGGTGTGCCCGAAACTGGCTTACTAGTTTCTTAATTGCTTTTTTTTCCACTGAAGAATAATTACTTACAATTACTTAATGACTGTTTTTGAAGTGATATAAAAGGTAAAGGAGTCCCTAAAAATTTTACTCCGCTGGCCAAAGCCAATTATAGGCGGCAGTGCTTATCTCCATTTTGAAGTGGTTCTTATTTTTTATTGGCTGGTGTAAGTTGGGCAACCATTGCACAGCTCTTTCAGAATGGACAAAGCATTTCCAAAGATTTGGAATATTCTGGGCTGTTCAGTCAGCCTTGAAAGTTTGTTGGTCAATGTGATTCACTTTTGAACAGTAAAGCTTAAGAAGTTTTATAATCAGTTATTAATACCCCAAGCCATGAAGTTAAAAAAGAACACGTACAATTTTTTTCTTATGTGTTATGTAATTCTGGGGATTAATTTTAATAATCTAAATAAATTAGAATTTTGTTAAGCAAAAATTATTTCAAAAAAGGTATCAAACCAGATGAGCCTATCAACTGGGAATAAAACAAGAGATAGAAAAGAACTTCCATTGGGGACAGCAAAAAGTATATTTCAACTTCAAAAAAAGAAAAAAAAGAAATAAGAGTCAGATTATTATTAATCCCCAAATATATACAGTATGTAAACAAATATCAGGTTTGGAAAAGAGTATAGAATCTTTTCATAATAAAATGTAGAGATCAGCAAAAATAATTGTTTAATTCGCCAATTTCTGAAGATAAAAAAACGAAGCAATATAGAAGTCAAAACTGAATAATTCTCAAGGGCTAGGTGTTTTTTCTACAATATATTATAACATCAGGTTTAAAAACCTATCTAGTATCCAGTGTTTTAAATATCTGATTGGCCATAGAATACTCCTTCAGTTTATTTATTTAGAAATTCTTGCCATTTCCTACCATATTAATTTGACTTGGGGTGTTGACTGGGATGTTTTTTTAAAATCATTTTCTGATTTAATTTTAATAGTAAAGTTCTGAACCGACACATTATTTTCTTTGTATTTGCTCTAATTCAGTATTATTTGGGGAAAATTGATGGAGTCGTTTTTTGCCTTCTTTCTATTAAAGGCTTAAATAATTTTTATAGTTTCTAAATTGTATTTCATTATTTTATTTCTTTTTCTGCCTTATAAAATACTTTTTAAAAAGTCCTACAGAAAATACCTTTTTGTTGTTTTCTTATTGCATTTTTTTTTACTAGAACATTCTGATAAAGTTGTGCTTTAATTCAATTTCTTGTTTGTGCTTTTAATTTAAGTTGTGCTTTTAATTCAATTTCTTGTTTGTTTTGGTGTATTTGGTATCATGGGGTTCTCTTGGCTTCACATCTTCTACTACTTTTGAAAACTGATGGAGGATTATCAATACCAAAGTGCTCTGGTATTATTGCATTTCTGAAAGGATGGCCAAAGATATAACAGATGGAAAAGGCAGACAAAATAGCAAATAGTGAACATCTTAGGCGCAGGGTACCTGCGAGACCACCTACTGCCACCAGTAGCCTCCCACCATCCAGTATGATCCCACAGAGTTGGTCTCCTCAGGGTGCCGTCGGCCAGAAAGTGTCAGCTGGTGGCCCCCAGGGGGAGAGCCTTCTCTGTGGGAGCGCCTTCCCTCTGGAATGAGCTGCCCCCGGAGCTTCGCATAATGCCTGACCTCCGGTGCTTCCGACGCGCCTTAAAAAATTGGCTTTTCCAGCAAGCCGGCCTAGCCTGTTAATTTTAACTTATTTTAAATGTATTGTCTTTTAAATTCGGTTTGTTATTTTGGATATGGATTTAATTTTTTTTTAACTTTTGGGATGTGTGTTTTTTAATGTTGTACACCGCCCTGAGTCCTTTTGGAGAAGGGCGGCATATAAATCCAAACAAACAAACAAACAAACAAACAAACATCTTATCAAAATACCCATCCCTGAAGCCAGTGTCTCCCTTTTTATTGTTAATTATGATTTCATAGATATTGCACATTTTCCTTAATCCTCCAGCAAAGCCTGTGAAATATATTCTAGGCAAATCAGAAATAATAATTCCTAGTCATTACTTTCAGATCAAGAAAAATCCCCCCCCCCCAATTTTTGCATGTCATCCATTTTTACATATCACCATAATTCTCAGAGATATAAAAAAGGATTTTATGTAAGGAAGCAGCACATAACAGCACTAACAAAATAGATTGGACATGTTAGGCACATCTGTGAAGTTGTAACAAATGGAGAAGAGGCAGCACATTTGTTATATTTTGAGATATCATGTTACTCATAGGATGAGAAAGCGGCAGCAATTAATGAAACTGCTTTTTGCCTTTATGTCTCTGCCAACACAATTGATTCAGGTAACGTGTTCTAGACTTTATCCTTGTTGCTAGGATGGAAAAATCTAATACCAACATCTTAAGTCTATGACTAAGTGCATGGCGTATACTGAAAATAGCCAATGATAGCCAACTCTTACAAAATGTTCACCAGCTTTGAAATTGAGTAGGAGACACAAGAATTATTTAAGACAAGCACAAATGAGAGGAATATAAAATGGTGATTTATTAAGATGAAATGTGTTTGGAAAGCTGGCATGTCAATCATGGGGCCACTGGTTGCTAGGGCAACTTCTACATACAATATGCTCACCCAGAAAATTCCAAGACTCAGATGGTGGTCATTTAGAATGAGCAAAGAACGGGTTAAATAAAATAGCTTGAAACACCACTTTAAGATGTACTGAGTGGTACCTAGATGATGACGCAAATCCTGTTTATATTGTTTCCATCAAGCTTTCTTACATGACTTATGAATCTCATGAATACCAGCTGTGTACTGCAGTGTTATGAACCTAGAAACTAATGGGAGATGACAGACAGGGCAGGATGGATTCTGAGTTGGGGAATGTAGAAACTGAAGAAGTGAATGAGAAGATGATGGAGCTTCTACAGTGGTACAAAGGATTTTAACCATCAATATTCAATCAAAACTAAAACTTTTATTTCTAGTGGACATTCAATTAGAAAAGGCCATGGAAGATTTTTACTTTTGCATGCTTAGTATATACTAGCTATTTGTATAACTACAAACATATTTAGAACAGTCCAAAAGTTAGAATTTAATATTTTTTTCTGTTTCACGACAAGAGCTAGAAGCATTTCCAAGTAGAAATGAAATTGGAGGCAACCAAATATGTGGGATTATCAACTACAATAGTTGTAGGCAATAAAAGGCAATGGTTACAGAATCACAAAATGAAAACTTCAGAGGTAATCTGTTCTAACTCCCTGACCAATGCATTGGCTCTGTATTCCAAGCCAATAGCCATCCGGCATCTATTTAAACAGCAAAGGAGAGTCCACCATCTCCTGAGGCTATCCTGAAGAGCTTTTACCATTAGGAAATTGTTCCTGATGTGCAAAGAATTCTACTTCCTACTAATATAAACATATGTAATGTTCTGGGTCCTGTTTTACGAAATAACCCTCCTGCCTAATACAATATTCTGCATGGCAATACTTCAAACATTTAAAAATGGTAAATTATATCTCCACAAATCTTCTTTTCTCTAGACCCGTGATAGTGAACCTATGGCACGTGTGTCACAGGTGGCATGCAAAGCCATATCAGCGAGCACGTGATATGCCCTAGCTCAGTTCCACCGCGCATGTGTGCGCTGGCCAGCTGATTTTTGGCTGGCCCGCCCACACTGCCCTTCCCTTCCCAGGAGTCTCCACTGCCAGGTAAGTACAGAGCTCATATGGAGGCTCTGGTGTTTTCAGCCTCCGGAGGGCCTCCAGGGGAGTGTGGAGGCCATTTTCACCCTCTCCAGACTTCTAGAAAGCCTTTGGATCCTGGGGAGGGTGAAAAATGGGCCCACCAGGCCTACCAGAAGTCGGGAAATGGGCCATTTCTCGCCCCTGGAGGGCTTCCGGGGAGGTGTGAGAGGCCGTTTTTGCCCTTCCCAGGCTCCAAAAAATCCTGCACTTATGCGCAGGGCAGCAAGTGGTATCACACATGCCTACGCAGGGGCATGGCATGGGGGGCATTAAATTATGGGTGTGGGCACGTACACATACTTTTGGCACCCGAGGCAAAAAAGGCTCGCCATCACTGCTCTAGACTAAACAAACCCAAAAGCACATAACCATTTTTCATAAAAGTTTCCTACTTTCCTTCCAGGCTCTTCATCAAAGAGGTTGTTCTCCTCTGACCATATTCCAGTTGTCAATGTTCTTCCTAAAATACGATGCACATGTAAGGTACCAGTAAGGATTATAGAAACAATAACTTCTCATGATCGTGACACCATTTATTTATTTATATCCTGCTTCTATGACTCTTTTTTCTTTTACAAATTGCTCAAGGTGACAAACATATCCAACATGCCTTCCTTCTCCTATTTTCCCCACAACAACAATACTGTGAGGTGGGTTGGGCAGAGAGACAGTAACTGGTCCAAAATCACTCAGCTGGTTTTTGTGGCTAAAGCTGGGTTACAACTAATGGTCTTCCACTTTCCAGCTGGTGCCCAGTGGTGAAATTCAAATGTTTTACTACTGGTTCTGTGGGCATGGCTTGGTAGCAGTGGTGGGGTCCGGATCCCGCCACAACCGGTACACTGCAATGGGACCAGGCGTCCACCTCAGGCACGCGCACTGTGCACACATGCGCACCCACTGCCCTGCGATGTTCCAGCTGCTTGGCAAACATTGCGCAGGTGCTGTATGCTGCATGCACATGTGCAAATGTCCCAGTAGCCTTAAAAGCAGGTAAGGAATGCGGGCAGGTGGGCCCACCAAAACACCCTTCCGGTACAGTGGCCGCAGCTCCCAGCTGCCACCGGTATGCCCGTATCAGGGGGTACGGGCTGTAACCCACCACTGCTTGGTGGGCATGGCAGGGGAAGGATACTACAAAATCTCCATTCCCTCCCCACTCCTGGGGGTAGGATATTGCAAAATCTCCATTCCCTCTTCACTCTGGGGCCAGCCAGAAGTGGTATTTGCCGGTTCTCCAAGCTACTCAAGATTTCTGCTACCGGTTCTCCAGAACAAGTACGAGGGTTGGACTAGAAGAACTCCAAGGTCCCTTCCAACTCTATTATTCTGTTAAGAAGAGGTAAGCACTCTCTGCCTCCTTATTGTTACAGTGTAAACCTGAAAATGGCCATGAACTTCATTCATATACTTCCTGAATGTGTTTTTGTACGCAGAGCTGTTTATTGTTTGCCCGAAAACTACATGATTTGCAGTCAGTGTTAGATAGATTATAGAAGATAATGCAATCCGGAGCATGGATCTGGAAATTAATGTGACAAAGATTAAAGCAATTTTGTTTGGCAGTGAAAATGGAGTGAAGATTACCAGTTATATATTAGTAGGAAAAAAACTATTGTAAATAGATGAATGTGTGTGCCTTAAAATAATGTTGAAAAAGATGAAAATATGAAGAGTGTTTAATATGTGCCCAAAATATATTGGGTAATATGTGTTCTGTTGCAAGGAATAAATGTTGATGAAAGTAAGTAAAATGTTATGTATAAAATATGCTGCCTAATTTTATATAGAAGTCAATTGTATATGTAAAGGAAAACTAAACTAACTTGGATGGAATGGGCATAGAATATAGGTAGTCCTCACTTAATGAGTCTAATTGGGACTGGATGAGGTGGTAGGGGAGGGGGAGGAGGAGGAGGCGGAGGCGGAGGAGGAGGAGGAGGAGGAGGAGAACAAGAAATAATCATCTTCTAGTGCCACCAAAATCAAGTGTAAGTGCCCTCTTAGTAACCTGATCATTTTACCTTATTAGATTGTTTTTTATGTAGCATTATTAAATGATTTTGAATTTGCAATAATAATTTAAGTTGAAGTTATTGTGCTGTATATAATACCTCTGGTTTTTATTTCTAAGAAAACAAGCTCTCTTTTTTACATCTGCAGTCCAAGTGATGTGAAGCTTCAATACAAATAGTTATAAATAGCATTGAAATATTTTTCTGCAAAAGGAAGCTTCATCCATGCATACTAACCAGCAAGTTGTAAACTTACTTGAACCAGAAACATCTGCTTGCTCTCCCATGTGTAGTTTTGGGCACCACCCCTGTTTAAGTTACTTTTAACAATTTAAAGAAGATGTTTACAAGTTCACAAGAATTCATATAAAGTTGCAACATATATGAAGTTGCAACACATCAATCCTCCTTTATTGCCTGCTTGAATACTTCCTTCCTTCAAAAGAATCTTGGTGATAATTTATAACTTGGAATTATGATGTATGCATATTGAAAAGTTGTTACTGAATTATTTGCCAATCAGAAATCAGTTCTGAGCTTAAAAAATAAAGATGGATAACATATATTGTAAGTATAGCAAAGTATTAGATTAAATTGGTAAAAAATTATCCCAGATTACATGAATCTTTCCTTCCCTAGTTTTGAGTAATGACAAATGGAAGGAAATGAACCCAGCTTGTCACGTAACTGCTTCTGGCTATCCAAGTAACCTTAGCTCTATAGTGCTACCATCACTCATCCTTTCAACAGAGACAACAATTTCTCCTCTTCCATAATAACTATCTTGACTATGGCTTTGCTCTACCATCCGCTACAAACTGCCTCCCAGTTTCACCTATAGACTCCACCCTTAGACCAACTGGCTAGCCGGCTAGCTCACCACCCTACCTTTTCCATCTAGGGTATGGACAATCATCATCTGTTCGTCCCCTTTTGTAGGGAGTCCTGGCTTTCAAACAAACTCATGATATCAACCACAGCACCCGAAAACGAGCTTGCCCCTGTGACAACTACATGAACTTAATATATTCAAGGTCAGACCTACTGCTGCTGCGAGAGTCCCCCCTCTCGCAGGTATGGCCCTCAGCCCTTCCAAGGGCCCACCTTGATGATGGGTTTATTAACCCAGAGAGGTGGAGGAAGCGGAAATTAAGGGGTTTTTTAATTAAATGTTTTTTAACGATTTTAAGGGGTTCTAGGGCAGGGGGGAGGGTTAATCAGGCCAGGAGTGAGATTAGAGCCAGGTGAATAGGTGTGGTCGGGAGGGGAGTGAGCGGAGTGGGGGAGGAAAGGAAAAAAAAACATTCTAGCAGAGGGCTTTGCCATACCAACGGTCGTGGGGAGGGGTGGGTGCGAGGACAGACTAAGAACCTGTAGTCGGTTGGGAGACCGTGGTTGCTGGATACACCCGGTCGCTTGTACCAACCCCTGCATTCTAGGTGGCCAGGATCTACAGAGCCAGGGCCTGAGGCTGATGTTATGCAATGCGAGGTCCGTTGTCAACAAGGCCCCCCTCATTAATGATCTGATCTTGGAGGGGGAGCCGGACCTTGCAGGAATAACGGAGACCTGGTTGGGCCACGAGGGAGGTTTACCCCTCGTGGAAATGTGCCCGCCAGGTTATCGAGCATTCCACCAGCCACGGGCCCAGGGAAGGGGCGGTGGGGTAGCGGTGATTATCCGGGAGGACTTGGAGCCGAGAGAGTTCACTGTGCCACAGATATCCGGGTGCGAGTCTCTTGTCGTGAGATGGGGTCCAGGGAGACAGTTGGGCCTGCTGATTGTATACTTGGCTCCTCGCTATACATCAGCGGCCCTGCCTGAACTCCTCGAGCTGATCGCAGCGATGGCGGTTGAGACCCCCAAACTTTTAGTTATGGGGGACTTCAACCTGCCATCGATGGGAGAAGCATCTGAGGTGGTTTGGGAGTTCATGGCTTCCATGACAGCCATGGACCTGACTCAATTAATTCAGGGCCCCACACACGAGGGAGGCCACACGCTGGACCTTGTTTTTGTCTCTGGCCAGTGGATGAGTGATCTGGGAATAGGGGACTTAGCTATTACCCCCCTGTCATGGTCAGATCACTCACTTCTCCGGCTTGACTTCCCTGGCGCTACCCCCCGCCGCGGGGAGGCGGAACCGGAATGTCCTAGATGGTTCCGCCCCAGGCGCCTGATGGAACTGGATAGGTTCCAGATGGAGCTTGGGCCACTTCCTGTAACCCTGACCCACTCCCGGATGGAGGACCTGGTAGCCGCATGGAATAGTGCGGCCGCCGGGGCCTTAGACCGAGTGGCGCCTTTGCGGCCTCTCCTGCGAACCACCCTGGCCCCTTGGTTTACCGAGGAGCTAAGGGTGATGAAACGCCACAAGAGACGCCTAGAGAGCAGATGGAGATCCTCCCGTTCTGAATTTGACCGAACACAGGTAAGAACCTATTTAAGGCATTAAGAGCGGCCAAACGTCGACATTGTGCCGCTCTTATTGCATCCGCAGATAACTGCCTTGCCGCCCTGTTTCGGGTGACCCGCTCCCTTCTGTCACAGAGGCCGCAGGAAGCCCCTTTACAGGGCAGGGCAGAGGAATTTGGGGAATATCTGCAGGATAAAATCGCTCAAATCTGGAGGGAATGGGTCCCCCTCAGTGGGCCAGGAGGGACGCCCGAGGTGAGTCTTGAGAGACCATTCTGGGAGGAGTTTGACTCTGTTGCCACCGATGATTTGGACAGGTTGCGTGGGCGAATACGAGCCACCACATGTTTATTGGACCCGTGTCCCTCCTGGCTTGTACTGGCATCCTGGGAGGTCACACGAGACTGGCTCTTGGGACTAGTGAATGCTTCATTGGGCGAGGGGTCCCTACCAGCCACCTTGAAAGAGGCGGTTGTGAGGCCCTTACTCAAGAAGCCTTCCCTGGACCCAACTGAGCTAGCTAATTATCATCCCGTCTCCAACCTTCCCTTTTTAGCGAAGGTTGTAGAGAGTGTGGTGGCTCAACAGTTCCCACGCCACCTGGAGGAAACTGATTATCTAGACCCACGCCAGTCCGGCTCCCGACCCGGGCACAGCACAGAGACAGCCTTGGTCGCGTTGGTAGATGATCTCTGGAGGGCCAGGGATAGGGGTTGTTCCTCTATCTTGGTCCTATTAGACCTCTCAGCGGCTTTTGATACCATCGACCATGGTATCCTATTGCACCGGCTGGAGGGGCTGGGGGTAAGGGGCACCGTTTTGCGGTGGTTCTGCTCCTACCTCTCCGACCGGATGCAATGCGTGTTGGCAGGGGAGCAGAGGTCGACCCTGAGGCTGCTCACTTGTGGGCTGCCGCAGGGGTCGGTCCTCTTGCCTCTCCTGTTCAACACATATATGAAGCCGCTGGGTGAGATCATTCGTGGTTTTGGGGTGGGATATCATCTGTAAGCTGACGATACGCAGTTGTACATCTCCACCCCGAACCACCCCAACGAGGCCGTCGAAATGATGTCCCGGTGCTTGGAAGCCGTGCGGGTCTGGATGGGTGACAACAGACTTAAGCTCAACCCCTCCAAGACGGAGTGGCTGTGGCTTCCGCCCCCCCGGTTCAACCAGTGGATCCCATCGCTGGCCATTGGGGGCGAGCAACTGGCCCCATGGAGCGGGCGTGCAATTTGGGCGTCCTCCTAGATGCCCGGCTGTCTATGGATGACCATGTGGCAGCCATGGCGAGGGGGGCGTTCCACCAGGTTCGCCTGGTGCGCCAATTGCGCCCCCTATTGGACCGGGATGCCCTACGCACAGTCACTCATGTGCTGGTGACGTACCGCCTGGACTACTGCAATGCTCTCTACATGGGGCTTCCCTTGAGATGCACCCGAAGACTACAGCTGGTCCAGAATGCGGCCGCGCGGGTGATTATCCCATATACTCTCATATAACACCTCTCCTGCGCGAGCTGCACTGGCTCCCTGTGGTCTATCGGGTGCGTTTCAAGGTGCTGATCACCATCTTTAAAGCGCTTCATGGCACAGGACCTAGTTACTTGCGGGATTGCATCCTGCCCCATTCATCCCTACGACCAATCCGCTCTCACAGAGAGGGATTCCTCCGGGTGCCATCCACTAAGCAGTGCCAAAGGGTGGCGCCCAGGAGCAGGGCCTTCTCTGTGATGGGTCCAGCCCTCTGGAATGACCTCCCCCCGACATTAGGATTACTACCGACCTCCGCTCCTTCCGTACAAAACTCAAGACCCACCTTTTCCAACTAGCTGGCCTGGCTCAACTATAGTTCTATCTCCAATCCTCCTGGCAATTTTATACTTTTTACATTTTAAAATTTTAAATCGGGGTATTTTAATTTTTAACCTTATTATTATTGTTGTTTTATGTATTGTAACAGTTGCTGTGATTTTATACCTCCTCCGTGTAATGTCTAACCGTGTAATGTCTAATCGTGTAACATGTGATTTATTTATTGTACGCCGCCCCGAGTCCCTTTGTGGAGAGGGAGCGGCTAACAAGTTATAATAATAATAATAATAATAATAATAATAATAATAATAATAATAATAATAATAATAATAATAATAATAATAATAATAATAATAATAATAAACCCTGTGTCCACTGGCTTCCCACACTCAGATATAGTTGGAGCAGCTGGATTGAGCTGTCAAATGAGAACAGGGACTGAATGGTGAATCTTCTGGGCCTATTTTCAAATCATCTTTGGCCATGAAATTTGTAAGCCACATTTTCTTAGTAGGGAACTGGTTGTATCTATAGAGAAAAAACAAACACAAATTATGAAGTCCTTTCTACATGGAAGTGTGCTGAAGGTTCAAAGATGCTGGTTAATTAGGAACTTGCATTAATCACAACTAAGCAAGCCAACTTTTTCTTGTTTTCAGTTTTCATATCCTTTATTAGCATTTTTACAATTATATGTTCTTAACACTCTGGAAATATCTTAGAAGTGCCATGAATAGCTTACTTTTAACACATTTGGTCTTCTCCTTTCCTCATGAAGATTTTTTTAAAAGCTCATTAGCACTTCTTCTCTGGCTTTGCAATGAAGGCTGAAATGGCAAAAGAGAATGCAGTAACTATATGCTTGCTTCTATAACCATTGTGGACTTATAGATCTAACTGAAGGATGGGGTGGGTGGGCTCTTTTGCTCCCAGAAATAGAATCACTCTCATTTCAGAAGACCTTGAGGGGAAAACATATGATTTTGACAAACAGCAACATTTTCAGGCCCTGTTATTACTAAAAGTCTAGAGCTCTCTCTCTCAAGGTTCCGACAGATGCCCTAATTAACTCATGAGTCTCGAGCCAAGTTTCAAAAGAAAAAACAGTTATTTATTAGGAGCAGCATGTCGGCAGCTACTCGAGTGAGGTCAACTCTGTCTCATGTAGTTTATGGTTCACCTTGACCTTGTTTTCCCCCTCCTCATTTGATTTATATGACATTTATGTGTCATAAATCACATTCTCCAACAAGGCACTCCCTCGGGCTGTAGAAGTCCACATTTCACAAGCTGGTTTTGGTAATCTGAGATGTGACCCTGGAAAAAGGTGTGTATGAAATATGCTCCCCCCCTTGCTGCCCATGGCAACTTGAGAGCAGACTAGAAATGCTTTTGCGAGTTGATATTCTCCTCCTAAAGTTTTAAAATATTCAAGAATTGTTTAAAAAATAATTTAAAATATTAGAATTTTTAACTTTAATTTCATTGTAGTGGATTCCCCAGTACTCGCATATATCGTGTCATTGACCTCTGATGTAAAGAAAGCTAGAGTATAGTTCCTTCCTCTTCCTAAGGCTTCCTAAGTATAATAATCATTATTTTGCAATATGTATTTTAAAACTTAAGTTAGTTGATAGGTTTTTTCCTATCAAGGTCCACATTTGCTTAGCATGCATTGGTCATGTGTGAATAGTTAAATTGGCCAAAGGCCAATCTCTTCATTTCTGCCCCTTTTCTTGCCTAATGGAAGGGATACACAGATCATTCCTAGCAGTGGTCACTGGCCATAATAAAGTTTGTTCTCTTACCAGAAGTCTGAACTGATGTTCTGCAGAAGGACTCTCCAATTCTTCCTTCAGGTGGGTTTTCTTCCATTTTTCAAAGAAACACTTCCTTGTGACTTCCTCATCTTCATGCAAAACTAGGCCAAAGTTGAATAAAGTTGGATGGAGGGAAAACATATTATTCAAGCCTTGGTGGCTAAATTCAGCTTTAAAGAAAACAACCAAATGATTCCCGTTCCTCAAAAAAAGAAGTACATAGTGTTGGGAGCTATTTAGAGGCTATCTTCCTGTAAAAAGAAAACCATACTATTTCAGATTGCATTTCATTTAAAGGTCTCTTGTAACTGATCCCCTCCCCCCCAAAAAATCAGTTTGAACCAAAATGTGGCCTAAATTTAATTATTTGTTAGTTAGGGTGGCAATTCTATTCTGAAGCAAAAGGAGATTTTTCTAGGCAAGCACTGCTCTTACAAAATATTTTTATACCTCAGAATGTCTCTTTTCTCAGCAAAGCACATTATGAAAATGCAGGTCAACAGGAATAGTCCCTTTCACCTAATAGAAACCGAAATATGGAAGTGCAATACTAAGTTTTGTCCAGAAATTACATTTTACACATAAACATGATACCAAACCTCTGTATATATTACAGTATTACATGTTTATATATTGCAAAGACATAATGTTGAGGCAGCAAATGTTTATTTATGTGAAATGGTCACATCTGTTTATTAAACCTCAGAATTTTTTTTCTATCTGGAAAAAATGTGTCACTTTTTCTTTTTCTTTCTTGCAACTTCTGGGTTCAAAGTGTCATAGCAGGCAGACTTCTAAAGAAATATGTTCCTCTTTTACAAGAAAGAACTGTCAAAATCTCCACATCTGGCCCAGGGGTAGGTTCCTGCCAGTTCTAACCTCTTCTATAGAAGAGGTTCCACAAATCTACAGTGCCATTTAGAACCGGTTCCAGCTCCCTCCCCCCACCCGTCCGCATATCATCAAGATGAAGAGCGAGAGGAGGAATTCTGGGGGTTGAAGTCCACAAGTCTTAAAACTGTCAAGTTTGAACACCCCTGGGTTTTTTTTTCTGAAGGGTTAGGGGTGCAAGGGTCTTGTAAGTCGACAGCTTTAAGACTTGCGTGCTTCAAATGCCAGAGTTTCTGAGCCAACATTTTGGTTGCTAAGCAAGAGCATTGTTAAATGAGTTTCACCACATTTTACAAGTTGGCCACTCCCACTCGGTCACATGGCTGGCAAGCCACTCCCACAAAGCAGGCCACACCTAAAGAAGAGGTTCTAAAAATTTTTGAAACCCACCACTGATCTGGCCTCTTTTTTTGTAGTACAATGCAGTTGTGAGAAAAGTATCTAGCATAATTCTCTCCTGTAATTAAATGAAACTGCAACCTTGTAATCATGGAATCACTATAATGGCACAGATTGTCATGGACAACTGAAATTCTCAATGAAATTCCTATGACCAGGCTATTTATGTCAAATCAGATTGCATATGATAAAGCAATCTAAAATGAAAAAAAAATGCTTTAAGGCTTTTGTGTCGCTAGAGCTAATGCTGTATCCAAGAATTCTGCTACGCTGATTTACGTGGAATTTCATTAGCCTCTGTTCATCTGGGATGTGCAGATCAGTATAAGTCTAACAAACCTTTTTCCTAAAAAGCTTCGCATGGAAGCATTTTGGTTTGATTTTTTTTCTAATGATTTTTAAAAGGATTCATGTCAGTTTATATTTGCATGCTTCCTTGCATATGGAGCTTTGGCATATAATAATTCCTAACATTATTAACATAGTTAACATAATTCTTTCTGAAATTTTCATTTAATGCAAATTTCTCACTGTCATTCCTTATTATATCAATTTTCTGGTGCAGAATTTTAAAATATAACTCTTCTCAGTGTACTTTCTTTTATAGTTAGCACAGCAACCTCTTTAGTTCGTTAAAAACAATGGATTGCTGGATGTTTTGGAAGTGAGCTATTGATCAGTAAAAGCCAATTGCTACTATACTGTTAGATTGAGTAATAGATAGGCACACACAGGCTTAACGGTAACAACAGCTCTTTATTAACTACAAGTGAGAACAATCCAGCGAAGGTTGAGTCTGACAGCAGCCCTTTTACAGGGAGCTGTCAGACCCTTCGACCAATAGGATTAAACCTCTGTTCCCACCAGAATAGAGGACCTTGGTAGAAACTACTGCAGTTAGTACAAGTATCTAACATATACCCTGTTCAATACAGTCTTCTGAATTGTTGCAGAATCCATTTGGCAGATATTACAATCTGTTGCCATAGAAATCCATAGCAGATTCTCAGTCCTAATGTTGACAGTCTCGTCATTTTTTCTTGACGGAATCAAAATTTACTGACCCTCTTCTAGTTCTTATTGTACTCAAGAATTGGTTCAGAATATGAATGGTTTGTACTGGATTTGGAGAAAAGGATTCATAGGTCTGAATATTATCTGCATATTAATGTCAACTCAGGCCTGATTTCCAGATAACTTCTTGTAGCAGTTAGATGTGGAATTAATCAAAGTTGTAGAACTAAAGTTGGAGCACGTGTGTTTGCGTGTGTGAATAACAGATCATTCAATATACAACTGTGTACAGTTGTAGCTTGTTAGCTTCAGTCTTTGCTGCCATATTGCTCCTATAGAGGCATCCTTACCATGCAGTGACGTGCGGTGAGGTTAATGGCTGATGAGGCTGGTGACGTCATCAGGAAGGCGGGGAATGGGACCACGTGTGCTGGAGGCACACATTTCTGCCTCCGCCCTCCGCAGCTCCCGGGCGCGCACGGATGGATATAGGCAGAATGGCACCGAGGCGATCCGGCGGGTGAGCGACAGAGGATCGGGCTGCCTCACTCGCTCTTTCGTCCGCCCGGATCGCCTCGTGTTGCTGTGGCTACCTCTGCCCGTGCGTGCCCAGGAGCTGAGGAGGGCGGAGGCAGAAATGTTGTCGGCGCTCCCGGATGACGTCATCCGGAAACGCCGACATTTCTGCCTCCGCCCTCCGCAGCTCCCGGGCGCGCACGGACGGATATAGGCAGAATGGCGCTGATCCGATCCAACGGGCGAGCGACAGAGGATCGGGCTGCCTCACTCGCTCTTTCGTCCACCCGGATCGCTTTGGTGTCGCTGTGGCTACCTCCGTCTGTGTGCGCCCGGGAGCTGCGGAGGGCGGAGGCAGAAATGTTGTCGGCGCTCCTGGATGACGTCATCCGGAAATGCCGACATTTCTGCCTCCGCCCTCCTCAGCCCCCGGGCGCGCACGGACGGAAGTAGCCACAGCGACACCGAGGCGATCCGGGCAGACGAAAGAGCGAGCGAGGCAGCCCGATCCTCGGTTGCTCGCCCGCCGGATCGGATCGGCGCCATTCTGCCTACCTCTGTCCATGCGCGCCCTGGAGCTGCGGAGGCAGAAATGTCGGCGTTTCCGGATGATGAAGGCACAAAAGCGACTGTCGACTGTTGCTTTCGTGCCTTCATCATCCGGGAGCGCCAACAACATTTCTGCCTCCGCCCTCCGCAGCTCCTGGGCGCGCACGGATGGATGCATGATATTATTATATATATATATATATATATATATATATATATATATATATATATATATATATATATATATATATATATATATATATATATATATATATATATAGTATATAATATTATATACTATTATTTCATGAAGAGAGGTGAGGCTCTGCCTCCCCTGACTGCACGTCACTGTTACCATGACAATATTTATATACTGAAGAATGCTCCATGATGTCCTAATGAAAGCCCCACCTTTTCATATCTGCATTAAATACCCGCAGCTGCCAAAAAATCCCACACAGTTCTAGGCTGCATCAACAGAGGGATAGAATCAAGATCACGTGAAGTGTTAATACCAATTTGTAATGCCTGTAACTGCATTCAGTTTTGGTTGCCACAATGTAAAAAGGATGTGGAGACTCTAGAATGTGCAGAGAAGAGCAACAGAGATGATTAGGGGACTGGAGGCTAAAACATATGAAGAACAGTTGCAGGAACTGGTTATGTCTAGTTTAATGAAAAGAAGGACTAGGGGAGACATGATAGCAGTGTTCCAATATCTCAGGGGCTGCCACAAACAAGAGGGAGTGAAGCTATTCTCCAAAGCACCTGAAGGTAGGAGAATAAGCAATGGGTGAAAACTAATCAAGGAGAGAAGCAACTTAGAACTAAGGAGAAATTTCCTGACAGTTAGAATAATTAATCAGTGGAACAACTTGCCTCCAAAAGTTGTTTTTTGTTTTTTGAAGAATTTTATTGGTTTTTAAACATTTATTGGGAAAGGTAAAAAGGTACATAGAAAATTTTGGCAGCTCCCATGCTAGTGGTAGAAATCCCTCCAAATCTCACAATTTTTACAATGTTAAAGACAACGTATAAAAGATAAGCAAAAACAGAATTTTGTTCTACATTATATCAACCATGTGTTCAATCATCTCTTTTTTGTCACTTTCTAGTATATCAACAATTACAATAATATTTCAAATGCATTTATTTTTGTGACCTGAGCCTTTTCGCTATTGCTCCCTCCTCCCTGTCCCCAGATGGAGCCACATCCCCTCCCTCCTTCATATCCTGTACATTACTACCTTTTTCACTACCTCCCATATTTTTGTCCTCTAGGAGAGAACTGTGTTTTTTAATGAAGGCTTCTGCCTCCCCCACTGTATTAATTCTAACTCTGTTTCCCTCCCAAAAGATCAGCATTCCCTCTGGCAATAACCATCTAAACCAAATTTCTTTATTATATAATTTATTTGATAAGGAGGAGTACTTCCTCCTTCTCTCTCTTATTTTTTTTGGAATTTGCTTAAGAATGGTAATTTCTTTATCTTTATATTTTAGTCGTCCCCCCCCCCTTTGAGCCCCTAGCTGCCTAGCACCTCATCCCTCGTGGTCCTCCTAAGAAATTTAACATGTACCTCCCTAAGAACATTATGTATTCTAGCATATGCTGAATTAATCCTGTAAACCAGATCCATAGCCCACCACAACTGTTCTTTGTCTCTCTTAATATATTCTGCTAAAATTGTACTCATAATTTCCTTAAGGTCTTCATTTTCTGTCTCTGGTAGGTTCTGGAATCTGAGAAAAAAGGACATTCTTTCAAGTTCTATTTTTGCCATAAAATTTTCCAATTCTAAATTCCCCTTCCAGACTGCCTTAACCTCCTCCCCCAGCCCAGCCTCCCCCTCCTCCAACACCTTAATTCTTTGTTTGTTTTCTGATATATGCTGTTGTACACCTCTGAGTTCTTCTTTGAGATCTGACACCTCCTTTTTCAACTCATTTTGACCCCTCATAATTTCCTGAAACATTTGGGTAACAGATAAGTCTTTTGAGCTCTCTCCAGCCCCTTCCTGTTGTAACAATGAAGTAATTTTCATCTGATGCATACTTGGGCTGGAGGTAGCAGATGTGGGAGCCGAGAATGACTTGCCCATTGGTGGTTTTTTGGGCCCCATTTTTCTGAGTTCAGAGATGGTATAAATCTTTTACAAAAGAAATGGCATCAATGGAGTGCGCAGGTGTGCCAATCCAAGGAGGTAGGCAAATCCGAAAGTGAAAAGTTAGTTCTGCATCACAGTTCCAAGGCACGGAGTCACATCAGAAAGGGGAAAATCAAATAGTCAATATCAAGGAAGACCATATAACAGGAGAGGTCCAGGGTAATAATACAATGCCAGCGATTTTTTCAATGGTAGTTTCAAAAGGCAGACTTCATTTGTAAGTACAAAGACGAAGACGGAGGGGAGCCATCTTGGCTCCTCCTTTCACAGGAAGAAGAACAAAGGTTTCCACAGTTTTTTTTCCTTTAAGAAAACAGCTCAGCAATCACCTCTTGCAGTTGTGATGTGAATCTTTCTCACATAGTTAATACAGGTGACAAGTCAGCCTTTATTCTCTCTCCATTCCGATGTAGAGAGAGATAATTCAAATGCCCCTTTATCCGAGGGGGTAGAGAGAAGGAAAAAAACCCCTCTAATCTTCCAGCTTCAAATAGATTGAACACGAATTTACAATAGTCTACTGCTTATCCATCAACGATGATTAAGGAGATTAGGACGGATCTCCCCCCACCAGCATTCCAGCCGCTCCTCCTAAATTAACTCCTTCCTCCCGGAGCCCATTCAGCGAAAGGGCAGACAGCCAGATGCTGCTCCATGCCCCCCCTCCGTTCTCCAGCTCCTGAGGCGAGGCTGGAAACACCCCTGCCGGCTGCTGCCGAATCCAGGGGGATTCCAGCAGCCGCCCTGCGGCAGGTGGCCCCTCCAAGGCCCTCTGTGCTCCTAAAAGGAGCCCACCAGAGAGACGAACAGTGGACAACAACGTCTGTCGCCTTCAGTGACTTGCCTCCAAAAGTTGTGAATGCTTCAACATTGGACGTTTTTAAGAAGATGTTGGATAACCATTTGTCTGAAGGTGGTGTAGAGTTTACTGTCTAAGCAGGGGGTTGGACTAGAAGACCCCCAAGGTCCTTTCCAACTCTGTTATTATATATATTATAAACAACTATAAAACAATCTGCACCACAATATATTTTTGTTGCATGACTCCCCTTGTCTGATATTGCAAATGGCTATGTGCTCTTGGAAGATTCATTTCTGATAAAACATGGCCTCTGGGGTGAAAAGACTATAGAAGGAATTGTATACTAAGGATCCTTTTGCATTTCAAAAAGATGGAAAATATCTACTGTGTTGCTTACCTAGGTGAGGCAGGAGGAGGTAAATGTGGACATTTGGAGAATGCATTAAGTAGGATTCTGAGCCTCTTCTCCTTCTGCTTTAGGTAAATGTGGTCCTTACTTTAGCAAAATGCTGACAAAACAGAACGTTCCTTTATGTTTTGGGCTTTTTGCCACAAATAGTCATCTCAGGTACCAAGGCTATCAATTCCAAGCTGTCTTTTAAAATAAAGACATGAATAGGAATCTGTTTAAAGATTTCACACAGATAGTGGGTGTGCTGCCTTTTAACTTAGCTTTTAGAATGAGCCTTGAAACTAGGGCAGTGTTATTTTTAGGATAGTTTTTAAACACAGAGCTCTAATTTTTAAACATGACAGATGTTTGTTTCAAGAGCTGTGCAATCACAGGAAATCAAAAACACTTGCCAGAAAGATTAACAGGCAGTGCCTGACATTAATCTGAAAAGTTGCCTCTGCAGCAATGCAGGTTTCCCTGCCTCCCCCCTCCACCCCAGTTGTCTTAGATCTAATCCTCGTAAGTCATAGATCAATTGAACTGTAACCCTTCAGAATATTTATCAATTGTGTGGGCTGCACCATTTCAGAAGGTATGTCAGGTCAGAGAGAGGTAGTCTTTTTGCTGACAAATCTATGTAAAGACCAGTTCAACATCATTCCCGTAGATAATGTGCAGGAGAATTAGAGCATTTGCTAACAAAGGGAACATGTAACAGTCAAGATATAACTTAGAATCCTTACTTTTCCTAAGAAGAGCTAGGTTTATAATAAATGATTTGGGGGTGGTGGTGGTGGATGTGGAAGATTCTTATTTTCAACTGAATCTAGACTAAAATTCCTTCAGGATTGTATGATTACCCAGCTGATGTTGACGCCTAGGTGACGATGAGACATTTCTCCATCTATAAGGGTATGTATTTATATATATGTTCCTGCATACATTTGCAAGTAGGGTAGGAGTGGAGGTGTGAATGCTTACTGAGCCAAGGGAGGAATGGAATCAGATGGGGACTGGTGTGGAGGACGAGGATGGTTACATTTCTCTTCCTGATAATGCTCAAAATGCCCCTAATCCAGTTGCCCTCCAAAGTTAACCATGTTGTCTATCTGTCTTTGTTAATCCTACAGTTTCTATTTCAATCACAACTTTAATCTTATTTATTTTATTTGTTATTTATTTGTTATTATTTAATCTGTATTTTCTCTAAAGATTTAAGGCAATTTGTACACCAGCAATCTTTTTCTTCTGATATTAAACCCACAACCCTAATGGCTATAACATGGGTTAAGTGAGAGGAAGTAATCAGTTTGAATATGCTCCGTAAGCTCCCATAATTGATAGTGGATTTGAACCTTGGTCTCCCAGTCCTCTAGCACTTTGTCTATGTAGGAAATGTAGAAGAAGAACCACAGTGACATTGTTCAGCTTTCACTGGGTTCATGCTTATCCTTTCCTCCAACTTGTTAATTTTCTACATGAGGAGACTTTTTAGAGCCCCCAAATAGAGTCTGAAGTGATATAAGCCAGACTGTAGACTCAGTGAGATTTTGTTCAAATAAAATGTGAATCAAAATCGATTCCATACTTTACATTGTGGGACTAAATTTCCCATTTCCCCTTTCTTCAGGGGTGAAATCCACTTACCTTTTTTAAAAAAGAATTTTATTGGTTTTTAAACATTTATAGGGAAGGGTAGGTGGATATACAAAAGTTTTTGGCAGCTACATCATGCTGTAAGTAGAAATCTCCCCAAATCTCACAACTTTTACAGAAAGAAAAACAAAAGATAAAGGATAAGCAAAAACAGCATCTTATTATACATTGTATCAACCATATGTTCAATCATCTCTTTTACCACTTTCTAATATATCAACAATTAACAATAATATTTCAAATACATTTATTTTTGTGACCTGAGTCTTTTCAGTATTGCTCCCTCCCCCTTGTCCCCTGGTGAAGCCGCAGCCCCTCCCTCCCTCATATCTTGTATATTATCACCTTTTTCACTACCTCTTATAGTTTCATCCTCTAGGAGGGAACTGTGTTTTGTCATGAAGGCCTCTGCCTCCACAACTGAATTAATTCTAATTCTATTTCCCTTCCAGAAAATCAACATTCCTTCTGGCAATAACCATCTAAACCAAATTCCTTTATTATATAATTTCTTTGATAAGGAGGAATACTTCTTCCTCTTTTCTCTTATTTTTTTCGGAATTTGTTTAAGAATGGCAATTTCTTTATCTTTATATTTTAGTGGTCCCCCCCTTTGGGCTCCCAAAACCTCATCCCTCGTGGTCTTCCTAAGAAATTTAACATGGACTTCCCTTGGAACATTATGTGTTCTGGCATATTCTGAATTGATTCTATAAACCAGGTCCATATCCCACCACAACTGTTCTTTATCTCTCTTAATGTATTCTGCTAAGATTGTACATATAATATCCTTAAGGTCTTCATCTTCTGTCTCAGGTAGGTTCTGGAATCTGAGAAAAAGGGTCATTCTTTCAAGTTCCATCTTTACCATGAAATTTTCCAGTTCTCTATTCCCCTTCTGAGTTGCCTTCACCTCCTCCCTCAACCCAACCATGTCCTCCTGCAGTACTCCGACCCTCTGCTTATTTCGTGTTGTTTGCTGTTGTGCATCTCTGAGCTGCTCTTTAAAATCTGTCAGTTCTTTTTTCAGTTCTTCCTATCTCTTCATAATAGCCTGAAACATTTGGGCAACTGATAAGTCCTTTGTGCTCTCTCCAGCCACTTCTTGTTGTAAGAGTGATAAAGTTTTTGTCTGTTGGGTCGTTGGGCTAGATGCAGATGAGGCAGGTGCCGAGGCTGCCTTCCCCGGCGGTGGTTTTCTGGGCCCCATTTGTTAAGCTCAGGGATAAGTGTAAGTCCTTATACAGAAGAAATGGTGTCTGTGGAATGCACAGTTGGGTGATACCGAGGAGGCAGACAAGCCCAGAAGTGAATGTTAATCCTTAGTCACAAGTTCCAAGCCAGAAGAAGAGAGTCAAATAATCCAAATTCTGAAAGACCATAAAACAGGGGAGGCTCCAGAAGTCCTTCGGGAGGTAATAGTAATATAAAGCCAGAAATTTCTTCAAAGGTAGTTTCAAAAGGCTAGTTTCATTTATTAGAGCGAAGAAGAAGGAAGTGAGCCATCTTGGCTCTGCCTCTCACAGGGAACCAGGGAGCAAAGCATTCAAAGTTTCCATAAGGCTTTTAAAAACAGCTCAGGAATCACTTCTTGCAATTGTGATGTAAATCTTTCTCGTAGTTAGTACAAGTGGTTAATTCAACGTTTTACTCTCTCACTCCATTCTGAGATTGAGAGATAGTTCAAATGCCGCTTTAACCGAGGGGAGTAAAAAAAAACCTCCAATCTTGCAACTTCAAATAGATTGGATCCACAACTTGCAAATAGATGTTGCTCATCCATTAAATGGTGTTAAAAGAGATTAGGGCAAACTTCTCACCTCCAGCACTTCACTGCAACTTCTAATTGATCATTTCCTTCCGGAATCCATTCGGCGAAGGCGCAGGCAGCCGACAGCTACGCCATGCGCCCCCCTTCGCTCCCCGGCTCCTGGGGTGAGACTGGAAACCCTCCGATGGTTGCCGCTACTTCTGGGGGCTCCAGCAAGCCGCCCTACGGCAGATGGTCCCTCCAAGACCCCCTGTGCTCCCTAAAGGAGCCTACCGGAGAGACGAGCAGCAGATGGCAATGTCCGTCACCTCCGGGGACTGGAAGTGAGTTTTTTTGAAATCCACTTACCTTTGATGCTGGTTCGGTAGCAATGTGAGCGGGCACACACACACTTCACTTGCATGCATACTTCACTCGCATGCACGCTTTGCTTGCATGCACACTTCGCTCTCACACGCCACTTCTACATATGCACAGAATTTTTCCATGCATGCACAGAGTGTCAAAATGACATCCAGGTGGGTGGGCGAAGCCTGCTACCGAGCGCGCCTGCGAAGTAAGCAGGGGGGAAAATTCGCTGTCCATGTGATTTAGATTAGCTAGAAAGGAGGAAATCCTGCTTTCTAACTAATATAAATCACGCAGCACTCGTTGGAAAAACCGGTTTGCCCGAACCGGTAGCAATTTTTTTACTGCCGGTTTGGGCAAACAGCTGGCAGCTTTACTACCGGTTCAGGTGAACCAGCCCGAACCGATAGCATTTCACCCCTGTCCTTCTTCCCTTTCTCCTTTTCCTCCTCCCTCCTTCCTCCATCTCCCACTGTCAAATTCTAAAGTTTACCCATTGTAATGAACAGGATGAAGTAACAATAAATATATAAAAATATTTTTAACTGAAATGGGAAAGAGAACTATCAAATAAACATTTTTAACATGAGTTATATGTAAGCAAATAATTAGGACTGGAGAAACTCTGCATATGCATCTAGAAAATAGCAGGCATCCAATTGGCTAGTCAGAGACTAGCACAGAATCTCATTTTAAATTCTGTGCTAAAGAATAATGTTTGGGGAAAACCAAAAGGCCAGTTCATAATAGCGCCAAATGATTATTACAATTCCAAAATGATTATTCAATGACAATCCTCCCATCTGATTCTTCTTAAATCCAAACAGTTAAAAGAAAAAAAAAGATATATTTGAGCCAAGCTGATTCCAGAAATGTACTTTACTGTTGGCTGCCAAGATGGCTCTTATTGTTATTGGAACCGAATAACTGAGCCGGGCCTTTTATTTTACTGAGGCTCTTTCCTGAGATTGCTCATAGGCTCTTGGGATATGTGATGATTGTGGAGAAGTGTTCCCCTTATGCAAAATCATTTCTATCCTCCCAAGCTAATATTTTCAAATTGGAAGCAATTCGTTTATGATATACAGGGGATATATGTCAACAGCTGTGCCCAGGAGAACTCAAAGTCAATAGTTTTTAAATCTGTGCATATCATATTCAAGCAGAGGTTTCTTGGACTTGTGGATTTCATCACTTATATTTGATAAAGCAGTTAGTTTTTCAATAGCTTTCCTTGGGGGACTGAATACAGATGCCACTTTGGTAGCATTGCAGGGATGCAAATGGATTTTTTTTTTACCTAGGTAAGCCAATTAAACTGAAGGGTTTCATATCTGGGTTCTTCAATTAAATCACCATAAACAGAAAAATAGCCTTTTTTGTTTTGTTTTGCTAATTTATGAATCCACTTACTTGCCTCATTTTTGAACGTTCTCAAAATGTTAAAGTAAAGCTTAAATAAATGAAGCTAGCTCTTTATTCCATTGCAGGGAGCATTTTTCATCCTTTGTCTAGATGTCAGCAAGGAGTCAGTTTAGACAGAAATACAGTTAGTTAGTTACACCGGTGCCAAACTAATCTTGGAGAATGAATATTTGTGTAAACCATGAAATCCTTTTTGGCTCCGTTTTCACAAAAGGGCAGATGTTTGAAGAAGAGAAAACACATTCTCATTTCTGAAGCAATTGGTCATAGATTTACTCCAGGGATAGGCAACGACAGCTCGGTAGGCAGCTCTTTTGGGACTTGCCAGGCTCTTTGTCCCACCTGTTACTATTTTCATTAGGTTCTTTTAATTAAAAGAATGAATGAATAGGAAGTGACATTTTGCAAACCGACCATACAGGCCGCTCAAGCGTTCTGAGACGTTGTTTACATAATCCACTTGATTCATTTAATAAATTCACCCACACACAAGGCTGACACAGTGCATTGAATGAGAAATAAACCAAAGATGTTCGGTTTGCACAACATGCTAAATTATGAATACAATACACTAAACAAAGTTAAAAATGAGTGCTTAGTATATTGTGCAAATGAGGCTGCTAGGTTTTTAATTAACCCGGTGATGTGTACTGTCTGAATTCAACCTTAGAAAATGAAGAAAAAGGTAAGTACTGTATTCTATTTGTAAATATCCCAATGAAGTTAGACTGAAAGATAACTGGGATGCAGCAGTATCCAAAACAAGCCACGATGGCACCAAGATGATGGCATCTATTATGATACTATTGAACAAATTATGTAATTCTACCATGATATCTGGCACAGGTACACAACTCACATCATGTACAAAGACAAAGAAGTTATTTTAAAATGACATTATGTAGTTATGTCTTGGTTTAGTCTTTTCAAACCTGGACAATCTTCCAACTATATGGACTTGATATCTCATAATTCTAAACAATGACCAGGGTAAATAGAAAATCAGGGATTATGTCTGTAAACCAATTAGTCTTCTGGGGCAAGACTGTTTTAGCTCTTATTAAATACTGTATTCAAACTTCAAAATTTCTTCAAGCGTGTTATGGTACCAATGTTACAGACAGTCAATTTGTTTATAGACGTGCTTACTTTTTTCCCCATTACGTTTAAACTACCGTATTTTTCAGAGTATAAGATGCACCTTTTTCTCTCAAAAAAGAGGCTGAAAATCTGGCTGTGTCTTATATACTGAATACAGCATTTTTAGCCTCCCAAAACCCTGCCCTTTTCACCAGGATGGCCGTGCCTAGCCTTAAGGAGGCTTTCAGAGTGCTCCTGGGGGCTAGGGAGGGCAGAAATGAGCAGAAAATGGGCCATCTTTTGCTCAATTTTGCCCCCCCCCCCAGTCCCCAGGAACACTCTATAAATCTCCTAAAGGTAAGGTGACCAGATTTTAACATTGGTAAAGTGGACACCATTGACCGGGGGGGGGGGTTCTTGATTAAAAATTTGGTCTATATCCTTGCACCCCTAACCCTTTAGGGAAAAAAACCCCAGGGATCTTCAAACCTGACAGCTTTAAGACTTGTGGACTTCAACTCCCAGAATTCCTCTTCCAGTCATGTTGCGGCGACATCATCTGCGTGGATCTGCTCCATCTTCGTTTTTTTTCACCAAGGGCAGGGCTGCCGCTGAAGATGCCGATAAGCCCCTGCAGCCACCAGAATAACTGCTGCCTCCTCCTCCTCCAACAGCACTACCACATTTGCTGCCTGGCACTGCAGCTGAGGTGAACCCCCAAAGCCCTAGCCGCCACTAGAATAACTGCTGCCGCCTCCTCCTCCTCCTCCCACAGCACCACCACATTTGCTGCCCGTGCTGTAGCTGAGGTGAAGCTGCCAAAGCTCCTGCTGGCGCCTCTGTGGCAGCGGCGGCAGCGCCATCCCCTCCGTTCGGAGCACCTGGCTGGGCCCCGCGTTACCCCTGCCGCCTCCTCCTCCTCCGCTGTGTTTTTCAGAAGCCATGAGGTGTTTTTTTCCTGCTCCCCCCCTCCACCATCTTCCTACTGGCTCCCGCGGCCTCATGGCTCCTCAAAAGCACGGTGGAGGAGGAGGGGGCAGGGGTAATGCGGGGCCCAACTCAGGTGCTCCGAGCGGATGGGTAAGCGCTGCTGCCACGGGCAGGGGCGCCAGTGGGAGCTTTGGCGGCTTCACCTCAGCCGCAGCATTGGTCAGCAAATGTGGTGGTGCTGTTGGAGGAGGAGGAGGAGGAGGAGATGGCAGCAGCAGTTATTCTAGTGGTGGCGGGGGCTTTGGGGGTTCACTTCAGCCACAGCGCCAGGCTCAAGCGGCTAGGACTGGCTGCCCACAAAGGACCTCCCCAGGCTTGATCTGAGCAGCTGGAGCATTGCAGGTGGTAAATATGCATACGCATGCTGCACGCGTTCACATGGTGGACGCCAGGCCCTGTTGCAGCGTACTGGTTGCAATGGAATCCGGAATGCACCGCTGCTTTCTACACAGGTGGTCCTCAATTTGTGACCACAATTGAGCCCAAAATTTCTATTGTTAAATGAGACATTTGTTAAGTGAATTTTGCCCCATTTTACATCCTTTCTTGCCTCATATGTTAAGTGAATCACTGCAGTTGGTAAATTAGTAGCCTAGTTGTTATGTGAATCTGGATTCCACATTGACTTTGCTTGCCGGAAGGTCGCAAAAGGGCGATCACATGATCTTGGGACACAACAGCAGTCATAAATATGAACCAGTTGCCAAACATCTGAATTTTGATCACATGATCATGGGGATGCTGGAAAGATTGTAACTGTGAATAACAATCATAAATCACTTTTTTCAGTGTTGTTGTAACTCTGAACAGTTACTAAACGAACTGTTGTAAAACGAGGACTACCAGTCCATGTCTTCTTACTTACAAGGTGAGATCAGGCTCTTTTGATTCTTTTAGGATATCAGGACAATAGAGGGATATGTTTGAGATTCTGAAGTGCTGGTAAAGAGCTAAGCGATAAAAAGTTCGAGAGATGCCTGCTGAGAGATCTCAATCAATGAACCCATATCTACTTACTAACCAAAATGTCTGGTCCTGCCCAACTCACTGAGAAAAAAAGCCCAACCCTTTTTCCTCTATAAAAAAAGAATACTCGGAAGTCTTGTGATAATTGTGATGATGCTGATCTGCTTTTACTGTATTAGTCTACGTCCTTTTTCAATCCAATTATGCATTATTAGCAGTGGAGGCTGGGGAATTCTGGGAGTTGAAGTACCAGATGGCTTCACGTTACTATATTGTTACTATACTGCTCTAGTTACTGCCTCAAATGTTCACCCATCCATTACAATGAAAGAAAGCAGTTTCTCTGCTTGCAAATGGGTAGCTGCTATTGAAAAAACCCTCCATGGCTCAACTTTGAAGAAATTAGGGTCTAGCAAAGGGGTGTCAAACTCAAGGGCCGCAGGCCAGATTTGGCTAGTGGGGTGCTTAGATCTGGCCCACGGGGCTGCCCTGGAAACGGTGAAGGATTGGCCCACAGTGCCTCTGCCAGTGAAAACAGAGCTCAGGAGGGCTGCATGCAGCCCCCAAGCTCCATTTTCACTGGAAGAGGGATGCAGGAGGCTGTCACATCCGAAAACGGAAGTCAAACTGGCCATGCCCACCCTGACCATCCCCCCCCAGCCCAGGGATGAGTTCCAGATTCTTTTACTGCTGGCTCACTCAGGGATGCACTTCAGGCGCATGTGCCCTTGATGCGCAAGCACGCTTGATGCACGTGTGCATGCATGTGCTAGTAGTGAAAAATTGCATCTGCGCAAGAAGGCATAGGCACCGCCAATAGAACCGGTTCGGGGGCGTGGGTAGCCGAGTTACTATCTACTTGGTTGAACTGGTCCGAACTGGTAGGAACCCACCTCTGCCCCAGCCCCCCAAGTTCAAATGCAACCCTGATGCAGCCCACAATGAAATCAAGTTTGACACCCCTGGTCTAGCACAATAGAATTTCCCCATGAAGAGCATCCAAAAATTGCCAGAAGCTGAACTTTCATCTGTGATTGGATCTGCACCTCCAAACTGCCACAAGTGTACATCCTATGCCAATCAAAGAGATGAACCTGCCCAACTTTTTAGGTTTTCTGGTGCTGAAAGTCTGTGGTTCCTCATCCCAATTTCTTCCAGCTGAGCTTTGAGGTTGGAAGAAGAAAGCTACTTTCCAGGCATAATTTGAATCCAGAGAATGTGAATCCAATCCAATCCAGAGCTGTTCATGGAATAATAGCTCTGGAAGACTCCCTGCATGGCAGAAAGGAGTGACCAGAAATCAGCCACCAAATAAATATATAAAGACAGAATGCAGCTCCTTGCAAAAGATGTGCATCCCCTATTTATTCAGTAGGTGGCAGTTAAAAGCTTAGATGAGATCTGCTGTCGCCATTGAGGTACTAATAGCAGCTGAAGCAGCAGCTAAAGCTACAGCTGGTTCGCCGAGAGGAAGAAGGAGTGTGACTGGAGGGAGCTTGTTACTCCCTAGCAGTAGCATTAACCACAACCTCAGCATCCAAATAGGAAGGCAGAAGGTAAGCCCATGAGCCCCTTAAGAAATGCAAAAAGCCCCCCAGAACAGTTGCGGATTGGGCATAAAAGAGGAAAAGGGAATTGAGTTTCAGCTGGAGAGAAGAAAATCAGCCAGCTATCTGTCATAGAAAAAGACTCTATCTGATCCTCTCCATTTCTCTCTATCTCTCTCTCCCTCTCCCAAATCTCTCTACTACTATGACAGACAAAAACTGAATGGTATAGGTCAGGCTTATTTCCCTCAGGTAAGTTTCTATGTTGTTGTTGTTGCTTTAAATTTAACCCTTTTGCAAATCTCTGTTCTATAAGGAACACATAACGATGCTCACTGAATGTTACCGATTTTTATCTAAGGAAATAAATGTGCAATGGATGTTTAATTCTGTCCAAGCATTAGAAATAGGAGAGGGAAAAAAGGGAGATTTTTTTTTGAAGGAAGGGGAAAGGATGTGGGGAGAGATCGTTCATAGATAGATGATAGATAGATAGATAGATAGATAGATAGATAGATAGATAGATAGATAGATAGATTTTGAAAGGCAAAAAGACGCTTTGCAAGAGGGAACTTTATATAGCTCAGCATCTTTCAAAATGTTCTGAATATTTAGCAACGGGCTCAGGAATTTTGCCTTATATGTCTTGGCAAATGTGTCTGAATTTATTCAAACTGAAAGAAGCAGATACCAGGATATTATTTTAAACAAAAAGAAATCTAGTATGTTTACAGCAAGTAATCTTTAGAGATGGCTTTCTATTATATACAAGCCAAGGCATGTTTTAATAATCCAGATAATAATTTCCCCGAAGTTAATTTTAATCAAGGAGATATGGAAAATCAGCATTTTATCATTTTTTTCCTCAATATTTTTGCCCTTTCAAAAGGAATATGTGAAAAATCGTAATATCTTTAATTTCTGGCATTGCATGTTTTAATGCAAGTGCTTATCTTGATAGGTATTTATGTTTCTGTTCCACAAAATCATACTTTTTAAAAGTTTGAGTAATAAACATCCTTGTTTTGACAAAAAATTGAATGTTAACTGATATTGATAGGAATTCTGGATAATTTTTCACTATTTATACAAATCTATATATTCAGAAGAAAGCCTCACTGTATTCAACTGTATTTCTATGTCATAGCATAATATTAATATAGGCATAGCCATTGGTGAAATTCTGCAAAATATAGCTTTTATTTTACTATATGTAATCATTTGTAAGCAAGGACTACAGCTCAATAGTGATGCATAAATGTTCAATTTTAATCCTAGCTAACAAATGAAAAGATGCATACACAGAAGCATTTGAATTTAGCCATATTGGCATCTTTTGTCAAAATCTTGTGGAAGACTTTTAACTCTACACTAGGTTATTAAAACAATACAGCCATAGAGTATTTCCTGCAAGAAATAGCTAGTATGGATATGCTACTCTGTGACCAAATCTTCCATATGTTTTTTTTATCAAGAAACTATAGTTATTCTTATGTTTTATTCTTCTTCAAATCTGCTGATTCTGAAGCTCTCTTTTAGCGTTGTGAAGTATTACTATCATCAAAATCTCTCATTTTTTAAGATCTGTAATGTTACTATGGATTGTATAAAATGAAACAGTTTTAAACTAGAGGATTTTCATTACAGGAGTATTTTATTTTTTAAAAAATCCCAAATTCTATGTAATAGTGAGTAATCTGAAAAAAAAAACTGCTTAGGGAGATTATAATATTTGTACCACGCACATTGGACTACAAATCATAATCTAACTTAACCAGCATGGAGGAAAATTGCAGCCCAAAAGCTTCTGAGGGCCCACAGTATATTTGCTGACTTTTGGGAGATCCATTGAAAGAAATTAGTGTTACATGCTTAATAAAATGTGCCAGATCTTGAAGAATAGCTCCAGTGGGAAAAGCAATTACAGGTAGTCCTCAATTTGTGACCACAATCCAGCCCAAAATTTCTGTTGCTAAGTGAGACATTTGTTAAGTGGATTTTGCCCCATTTTGTGATGTCTCTTCCGGTAGTTGTTAAGAGAATCACTGCAGTTATTGAATTAGTAACACAGCTATTAGGTGAATCTGGTTTCCCTATAGACTTTGCTTGTCAGAGAGTTATACAAGGTTATCACGAGGCCCCAGGACCCTGCAACCGTCATAAATATGAGTCAGTTGCCAGGTGTTTGAATTTTGATCATGTGACGGTGGAGATGCTCCAATAGTTGTGTTAAAAATGGTCATAAATCACTTTTTTAAAAGTGTCATTGTAACTTCAAACAATCACTAAGTGAACTGTTGTACATCAAGGACTACCTGTATTGGTAGACAAGTCTATGTCTTTTACTGCTCAAACTTTTAAAACCACAAATTCAGCCAGCTCCATAATGAATCTTGCAATTCTCATTTTTCAAGGTTCAGACTAATATTTGGTTTTTCCTTTGCACTACCACATGGTTTCCTATGGAGATAATCAGGCAGCTGTGATGCTTCTATCCTGATTGTTATAAACAATGCAAAAAACTACTGGATAATTACCCTAAACTGAGCCATTGTTCTCTCTATCTATTGTCTGTCTGTCTAGCTTGTTAAAAAACACAAATAATTACATTTATAACCATATCTATAGCTATTGCAATCTGAATTTTTTTAGAAAAAGATAATTCATCTTTTCAATCTCTGCTGCACTCAGCATCTAGATCAAAGGTAGAAGCTAAGTATATCAAGCATTTCCAAAATGTGGGGAAAAGATTCCAGGAACCATCCTCTAAATTTCTTGACTCTTTTTAAATTTCTTTTCTGAGATGCCTGTCAGTGTACTCTTTATGGTTTTTCCTAATAGAGTAAACTTTGCATTAAGGTTGTAATGAAAAAAAAAATGTGTAAGTCCTTAAAAATAAGTATCAAAATAAAACAGAAAAAAGCAAAATATATAGTACAAATAATTTTGTGTCTTGTACCTTTTCTTTTTTTTCTTTTTCTGTTATTATTTTTAAAAGCGATAAAAATCTATATTAAAAAAAACTTTTGCATAAAGACTGTCGAAATAGAGTGGATTAGCTGCTACTACAATGCTAGAACCTTTTCCTTTTTCTAAAATATTTTCTAAAGCATAGGAACTGAGATAAAAGCTTATCAAGTTCCAGTTTGCTTCAAGTTCCTTCCTCAAATGCTCAACAACTCACACTAAAAATCAGTAGTGCGGAGTAATGAGATTGCATAATTATTTATTTTTCCTCCTTAATGTAGATTTCTAGTGGTCCTGGAAAAATTATCCTCATTCCAATTATTTTTTTAAAAAAAGTTCTCATCAGATTTTATTTTAAAAATATACTGTCCTTTCCATTATGGACATTATAACTAACACTATAACCAAAACTATTACATTTCACAAGTGATCCTAATATTGCAGGCTAAAATATTTTTTTATATTTATCCTTTTGAAATGATTTATTTTAATAATCTGTTTTCTTTTTTCAAAGTCCCCAAAGTCTGCTTTAAATCATCAACTTATTAACTATTAAAATATGAATTACACTCAAAGCTCAATACAGAATTTTATATTTTGAAATTGTTTGGTAAACCATTGTGAAATTATTGCAAGTCAAAAAAAGTTATATGAATGAATTCAATCCATTTTAAATTTTTCTAAAAATTAACATTTAGAAATTAGAGACTTTCCAAAAGTGTAGAACAATTTGTTTACATGACAGATTAAGTATGGGCTTTGGTGCTAGGAAATGTGACAGTACCCGTAAATATAGCTGGTTCTAAAAGGGGATTGGAAAACATTGTAGAGGAATGGACTATGAATGGTTACTAGTCCTCAGAATCTAAGGTGGTATTCTATAATTATTAGTGGCTTTGCATTTCCAACAGTTTTTAAATGGTTATTTTAGCAATCAAAACATCTTATGCCAATTTTCTTTCAATCTAAAGTTCAAAATAAATTGCTGACATTTTATGACCAAGTTGGATTACTTGTTTTTGGTAGCAATTTTGTATATGCTACCATATTAAAATGAAATAAATATTACAAGCTGAATTCTCCCTTCCACCTATAACATTCTTATTGAACTTTACCAAAACTTCATGGGATCCTGAATTAATCTTAGGTGTGATAACTACTGCAGGGGTCCCATATATTTTTT
This sequence comes from Natrix helvetica, assembly GCF_964273705.1. NCBI lineage: Eukaryota > Metazoa > Chordata > Lepidosauria > Squamata > Natricidae > Natrix > Natrix helvetica. The sequence continues at coordinate 61,849,484 of NC_138552.1, forward strand.
ACTGAAAGGTATTTATTTTTATTTATCTTTTATCTTTTAACCAAAAAGAGCGTAGCATTCCAGCAAGTACATCCAGCCCGGAGCTCAGACCGTGGCTTTGAGCAGCCATTTTTGAGTGGCAAACTCAAAACACCCTCAGAACACTAAATGGCCATGCACGCCCCAGCGACTCAATATGAACCAGTCACCGAGCACTCGTACATGCTACGATTTGACTGCTTCCTTGAGGCAAACAACCTCATGGGCCTTTCTAAAGGCCGCAAGAAGAACATGTTCCTCAGATACTGTGGCCGAGAAGTGTTCGAGATGGCGAAAGACCTCTCTGAGCTGACACCACTACAATCAGTCACCTGGCCCATGCTCCAGCAGATGCTGAGGACCCACTATGTCCCCAAGCCGTCCAAGCAGGTTCGCCAGCATGAGTTTAACATCAGGAACCAGAAAGAGGGCGAGTTGATTAATGAGTACGTTGCGGCACTCTGCAAGGCTGCAGCATACTATGAATTCTGAGACTTGGATGAGCTGATTCTGTTCCGCATAATTTGCGGTGTGCGGGACATTAACCTACAGAGGAGGTTACTCACTAAATTTAACCTCACTCTGCAGATCGCTTTGGACGAAGCCAGGGCGTCCGAATCAGCCGTTAAATCTACTGAAACTCTGCAGCTCCAAAGCACTCCACAAGAAGTGTGAAAGAGTACATGCATACACTGCAAGGCTTCAGAACCTGAGAGCTCAGAAGGCGAGGAAGATGTCAGCTGCCGCATGCGCAGTAGGCGTGCCCAGCCAGCAAGCAAATTTAAACCGCGTCTCCTGCCTTGCACTAGCTGCGGAGGAGTCCATGCCAGATCGGCTTGCCATTTCCGTGACACAACCTGACAGCGCTGCGAGCGAAAGGGGCACATCGGCAAGGTGTGCCGGAATGAATTCCCTGCCACTACCTGGCAGCCTAGAAGTGCACCAAACTGCCAACAGAGGCCCAACCAAGGGGCCTGGCAGAAGCCACCACGGTGCTCAGAGAGCGACAATAGAGTCACCTACCATACGTCAATCAGCCAAGTCCACACCAGGTGCCAAAAAAGCTGAAGGTCATAGTCCTCATCGAGGACTCTCCATGCGAGATGGAGATCGACACCGGGTCATCACTGACCATCATGCCGTGGTCTACCCTAAAGCAGGTTATCCCTAGCCTAAAGAAGCAGCATCTGTCCACCCCTGACATCCGTCTACACGATTACCAGGGAAACCTGGTCCCCATCGTGGGCCAAGGCACCCTCCAGGTGAAGTGCAAGCAGTTCAGCGGGAAACTCCCAGTGACAGTGCTCAGCCGCAACCTGCAGAGCCTCCTAGGGCTAGATTGGTTCCAAGTCCTGGGCCTAGAAGTGACCGGTATCAACGCCTTGAAAGACAATGGCGCTGAAGTCATCTTTAAAGAGTTCGAGGAGGTCTTCGGCACTGGTCTGGGTAAGTATGTGGGGACTCCAATTTCCTTTTGTTTGGACCCCAACATAGCCTCAATAAGGCTAAAACTCAGGATAGTACCTTTTGTTCTCCGCCCCAAAATTGACAGGGAAATTAACAAGCTCGTAGGCCAGGGAATCTTAGAGCCGGTTGATCACGTACGCTGGGAGACTCCTATAGTGATACCTGTCAAATCTGATGGGTCTGTCCCCATCTGTATGGACTACAAGTGCACAATAAATAAAGCGCTACAACAAAGTGCTTACCCTGTACCCATTGTACAGCACCTCCTTCATTCATTAGGCCCCGGAAATTTTTTTGCAAAATTGGACATAGTGCAGGCATACCAACAATTGCCTGTAGATGGCGCTATGGCAGAGGCCCAAACCATTGTGATGCACAGGGATGCTTTCAAATGTCATCGTCTGCAATTCGGTATTAGTATCGCCCCTGGACTGTTCCAAAGCGTCATGGAACGGCTTTTGCAGGGGATTCCAGGAGTCGTCCCCTATTTCAATGACATCTTGGTATCGACTGCAAATGAGGCACAACTTTTCAAAAGTGTACGAACAGTTTGGCTTGAATTAGAGACAAAGGCCTCCGTCTCAAAAAAGAGAAATGCCAAATTAACGTTCCAAGGGTTGAATTCTTAGGGTACCTAATAGATGGCTCTGGGATTCACCCGACCACACAAAAATGTAAGCAATTCAGGACACCCCCATACCTCGCAATCTAACTGAGCTGCAGGCGTTCCTTGGGCTCCTTAACTTCTACAGCATCTTTCTTAAACAGAAAGCCACCATTGCTGAGCCCTTACACTGTCTCCTGGCTAAGAACGCGAAGTGGTCCGGGGGCAGATCCGAGGCTGTCACATTTGCTGCGGTAAAACGACTCCTGTCGGCGGACTCCTTTCTGGTACAATACAGCCAGATGCTAACCTGTGATGCTTCCCCGTTCGGCATCAGTGTCTTCCTCAGCCACTGCATGCCCAATGGAACCAAGGTCCCTATTGCCTTTTACTCCAGGACCTTGTCTGCTGCAGAGCGGAACTACAGCCATCTGGACTGTGAGGCTTTGGCTGCAGTGGCCGGAGTAAAGAGGTTCCATGAGTATCTATATGGCCGTGACTTTGAACTGATTACAGATCACAAGCCGTTGTTGGGCTTACTGGCTGGGGACCGACCTACCCCAGTGTCATTATCTCCTCAAATGACCAGATGGATCATCTTCCTAGCTGCCTAATCCTACTGTCTCATCCACTGACCAGGTTCCACTTTGGGGCACACTGACGCTCTAAGCCGCTGCCCCCTGCCTGAACTTCTCACTGACCCTACTCCCGAGATGCCAGTCCTCCGACCCTACTCCCAAGATGCCAGTCCTCCTCATTGACTACCTTGAGACTGGGCCTGTCTCGTCCAGTGACGTTGCCCGTCACTCTGTGAAGGACTCCACCATCAAACAAATTTTGAACTGGGTGTGGAGGAAGTGGCCCAAGGGGCCTGTTGGGGCTGATTTTAAAATGGATTTTGCCGAGCGTGATGAGTTATTGGTTGTAAATGGCTGTTTACTGTGGGGGGACCGGGTCGTTGTTCCACCCAAACTGCACATTGCAGTATTAGAGGCTTTACACATATGGCATCCTGGAATTGTCAGGATGAAGTCTTTGGCTAGGAGTTACGTGTGGTGGCCTAACATGGACAGGGACATCGAAGAATGGGTGGCTACCTGCACACCATGCCAGGAATCCAGACCAGTTCTACCAGAGGTGCCCGCTATGGAGTGGGAGCGACCTAAAGCACTGTGGTCTAGGGTGCACATTGACTTTGCTGGCCCAGTTCATGGCCAGACATTTTTCATAGTTGTGGACGCCTACTCGAAATGGCTAGATGTAGTACTGATGACTCCACTATGGCAGAAGCAGTCATCAAGTTGCTACAGAGACTTTTCTCCACGCACGACCTGCCCGACATCTTGGTCTCTGACAATGGGCCCTAATTCATGGCCATGCAATTTGGGACCTTCCTAGCAGCTCAGGGAATCAGGCATGCCCTGGTTGTGTCATTCCATCCGGCCTCCAATGGTCAGGCAGAGAGAACGGTGAGATCTGCAAAAGAGGCCCTCTCTAAGATGGGCCCGGGAGATTGGCAAACATGGGGTGACCATTATTTGCTAATTCAGCACATCACACCCAGTGCCACTACAGGGAGAAGCCCCTCCAAGCTTCTCATGGGTCACCAGATAAGGTCCCACTTAGTCTACACCCCAATTATTTTGCTTCATTGCCCCCAGACTCCACAAGCAGGATTCGGCCATTTAGCATAGGGGATTCGGTATAAGCCCACAACTACGCCGGGGGAACTTTGTGGATTCCTGCCACAGTGATAGGCATCACCGGCCCTCGCTCTTACCTCTTAGAGCTCGAGGGCAGTAGGAATTGGAGAAGGCACATTGACCAACTCCATGGCCGCCTCTCCAACTCCACTCTTAGACAACCAGAGGCAACTCCTGCACGAGTTAGCTAAAGCCCTACCCAAACGGACAAAACACTCACTTCTTCCACGGCCAGCTCAAGCCCGAGGGTAGCGGGAACTTATCTGGTTATGTTGCAGGCCGGCAGCGAGCTCTGAGTGAACCAGCTCCAGAAGCTCCAGCTGCGGCCTGTGAAAGGTTCCAGGAGCTTCCACCAAGCGGAGCTGCGGAGCACACAGGTCTGTCTGACCTGTCCAAGGAAACCCCTCCTACTGAACTGCGCAGGTCTGGCAGAGCTACCCAAAAGCCCGCCTACCTATTTGTGGCTATGTAACAAATAGGATTATTCCATCCAAGAGGGGAGGGGTGTTAGATACTTGTTCTAATTACAGTGGTTTCCACCAAGATCCTCTGTTCCGGTTGGAACAGAGATTTAATCCTATTGGTCGAAGTGTCTGACAGCTCCCTATAAAAGGGCTGCTGTCAGACTCAACCTTCGCTGGATTGTTTTCACTTGTTGTACTTGATAAAGAGCTGTTGTTACCATTAAGCCTGTGTGTGCCTATCCATAACCCAATCTAACACATGGATTGCCACCATACCTTAAATTTGTGTTGATCTATATATTCCTAGTTCAGAAGGGACATTAGACTCTTACTAATGTGAATTGAATGTATTATGATGTATGATTTGTTGACCTTATTACATTAAACATGATTCTTGATATTCATTTTTAATTTAGTGCAATTGTTTGTATTTTAAATGTTATATAAAATATACTTAACTATTTACAACTAATTAGCAGCATGTTAGAAGGATATATTCTCTAAGACATTTTTAAATCTGTGATTAATTTACTTATATTATATTGTCTTATTCTTTTTTCAATATTTTTTCTTGCTTATATATTTTCTTTGAAGTTCATTTTTTTAAAAAAAATAAACACTTTGAGTGACTAGATAGAGCAATTGCATTCATGTCTGGCTTGTGAATTTCCCCAGATCTATTTGGTTGATCATGTTATCACAAAATGATGGATTAGATAATGGTGTTTCTTTCAGTAGGACTCTTCTTATGTTTTTATACTCTTCTCTGGTAGATGCAATGAAATGATCATAATAAGATGGTCGATGTTTAGATCAATTTATGAGTACTGATGCCACACTAGAGTAGACTTTAAGTAGCATTGCATGATCACTACTAGAATGAAAAGGTAGAAATTATGATTAGATAAATATTTTACCTTTACTTATTATTAAATTATTGCAGACACTTTTATTAAATCATATTAACTATTTAATAAAAATAGAAATACACCTAGCAATTTTGCATAAGGCACTCTAGAAGAAGCCATACTTGTTACCAAGCCAGATTGGACAGAAAGCAGACACCCAAGAAACATAGGAACTCTGCTTAATTGATACATGTCATAGTAACAGAATTTTGAAAGTTAGACAGAATTTCTTTCCCCCTTTCCCCCCTTATACAAAAAATAATCAAGATGGGTCAGTTTTGAGTTTCTTCCTTGCCCACTCCTATCTTTCCAGACTAAATTGATGTTTTTTAAAAAGCTGCTGTATATAATAATAATTAATAATTTATTAAATTTCTAGACCGCCCCCTCTCCCCAGAGGGACTCGGGGCGGTGTACAGGCATAAATTTAAAGCATATAAACAATCAAACACATAAGTAAAAATCAGATTAAACAGCCCCTGTACAATTTATAAAAATTAAAAAACAGACCTTAAAACCAATCTTAAAAAATTTAGAAATAGGACTGAGGTGGGATAGGTGGAATTAGGCCAAGCCGGCTAGCTGGAATAGGTGGGTTTTAAGTTTCTGACGGAAGGAGCGGAGATCCTTAGTCATTCTAATGTCGGGGGGGAGGTCATTCCAGAGGGTCGGGTCCATCACAGAGAAGGCCCTTCCCCTAGGCGTCGTCCGCTGGCACAGCCTAGTGGACGGCACCCGGAGGAGTCCCTCTCTGTGTGAGCGAATTGGCTGAAGGGATGTGTGGGGCAGGATACGATCCCGCAAATAACTAGGTCCTAATATAATATGTTCTTCAACATCATCTATGTACTCCTCTACATTACCATGAGGCAAATTGAGGCAATTACTTTTGATAGCAGATACTGGGTGCAGAACAATCTATGGAAGAAGGCAATCAGCAGGTTTAAAGTTAAGAATCAGCTATCTTTCTCATTGCCTTTGGGTTATACAATAAGAGGAAGGAAGTATTATTTCAGCTTCTATAGTGGGCTATAAACTGATTACATATAATAGTGATTTAGGAATCATATCAAATAAATTTCAAAGTTGAAGCTGTCACATTAATACAATACATTTAGCGTGTACTAAAATTCTATCTTTTTTAAAATATATATTTTTTACTCGTGGAACTTGATCACCATCACCTTCAAGACTTGGGATAAGAAAGACATTTTAAAGTTTGGCAAAAGTCAGATATGCTGTACAAAGTTCTACGTGAAATTAAATAAATCAAATGAAAAATTTCGCTTAAACTACTGAATTTGACCATCAAATATATATCCAAAAATCACCGTAGAGATTGCCTATTGCATGCTTCTGTGTAAATCCTAAGATTACCTTAAATTCCTTAAGAACGTCATCTGCTTTAGTGGCCTCTGTTATTTGTTGACCTATGTGATGGTTGAAGAATGGCTCTTTTCTGTGCCATTCACCTGTATTTTGTAATCATAGTTCCTTTTGATAATTTATCTGTGAAATATAGTATGCTCAAGATCTCATTTGCCTTCATTAAATCTTTGCCTTGTTTGAAAGTCAAGTTAGCATTATACCACTGAAGTGCCAGTGATAACTTTATACCTTAAAAATAAACCTGATCTAGAATTCAACTTAAACTGGAAACCATTTTTGGACTATAATATAATACATGAAGGGCTCAGTGGCTAAGATGCTGAACTTGTTGATCAGAAAGATTGGCAATTTGGCGGTTCAAATCCCTTGTGCCATGTAGCAGAGTGAGCTCCCATTATTTGTCCCAGCTTATGCTAACCTAGCAGTTCAAAAGCATGTTAAAATGCAAGTAGAAAAATAGGAACCACCTTGGTGGGAAGGTAACAGCGTTCCATATGCCTTTGCCTGACCACATGACCACAGAGATGTTTTCAGACAGTGCTGGCTCTTCAGCTTTGAAACAGAGATGAGCACTGCCCCCTAGAGTCAGGAACGGCTAGCACATATGTGAGAGGGAACCTTTCCTTTACCTATAATACATGAATTGCCACCATACCCCAAATTTGGTACATATAATGGTTCAAGATTGGCTCTTTTCTGTGCTATTCATATGCATACTCAGTATTCTGAATTAGTCAGATAATTACACTAGGTTTGTGCGAAACAGATGCTGCACAACATTCTATGAAAAAAGTGTTGGGTCCTTGTCATTTGCAGAGATCCAGTGCTAGATGATAAGTTTGCAAAGTAGCAAAATTCCTTGGCATATAACTTTGGGCACATGGATATTCAATACGGGTCTAGTTTAAAGATTAATCTGTTATACACAGTTTCAGCAATTAGATAACCATTATACACCACTATCCATTTTATAAGCTATGGAGATTCTGTTTTCACTTTTATATCTCTTTGTGTCTACCTTGATTAGGCTATGAAGAAATTACCTTCACAGATTCATGCTCTTTGATATTTATGAATAGGATTTGTTTATATAAGTTTGGACACTTTAGCGATGTTATGATACTATCCCTGTACATTCAACCCAAAGCATACTTCCTACTGTACTAGTAGCATTAGCTGCATACAGTTTGCCCTGCCTGCTGCTGGTTCCTTTGCTAGGACTAGATCCATGCTTCTGATACAAGTTTTTCTGGTCTCCTTTGTTTCCATTAAGTTTATATAACAGACAATAGCCAATATTAGTAGTGCTGTATACTGTAATTTTCCAACTATGAGCAACTTCTGTGTTTGACATATATAGATGGTATTTTCTAAACACAAACTGATCTCTCTATGAAAGTATTCTGGACCCCCTCACATTTCCTATGCCCCATATAATTTAATATTGGATCAAAGATTAAACCAACATGTCATATTAACTAAGCTTACCTTTTAGCTCAAGTTTTATAAATTACAAATATCTCTGCTATCCTAGTCTCCTTTTCTTTAGGTTCATATTTCTGCATAAAAGTCCTCTTTTATGCATGAATATACATTTACACAAAGGCATTTCTGTTAGAATAATACTTCTTCCTGGTTCCATTTTATATTTTTATTGTAAGATGCCCATGGTGACTTTTTTGTGAGACGGGCAGCTATTTAAATTGAAAGAAAGAAAGAATGAATAAATAAATTTCAGTGGATTCAGGTCACTCCCTGAGGGTGTTTTTCATGATGAAGGAAGAAATTTGCATGATAATTTGCCATTCTTATTCCCAAAGCTATTAATATATTTCAAGATTGTTCAGATGTCTGGAATGGACAAAAACCAACATAGAAATGATTTGCTGGCCTCTGCTTCCTTTTTAAATTATTTCAATGCAGGGAAGCTAAGAAGATTGAATGTGGCAAACAAGGAAAATGCTTTAACTTGAAACAGTTTTAATCCCTCCATTCTAGTATAGTCATCACTGATAGGCAGTACTGTCTAGGCTTTCTTTGCTATTGAATATTCAAAACTTCCTGTTTTCTTGTAATTACATATTTACCAAGAGCACAATCCTTTTTTTATTACCTTGGAATGTACCCCAATAAATGTATATTGGATAATAGCCTAAGGCAGGGCTGTCGAATTTGTGGTCCATGGGCAGGATGTTGGCCATGCCCATACTTGGTTTAGTGAAGGGGGGGGGGGGAAGTCACGATACGTCATGTGACGCCACTATGATGACATGATTTTGTCATCCCTTGCCTAAGGTATTACATATCCTTGAGCAATATATATGATTTCAATATGGTTTTAAAAACAACAGATGTAAATGCTTTTTTTTCTATAATTAAACTAAGATCAGTAAAATCCAAAGATTATTTTGATTATTTTCAAAAGAGCAAAATGAACAAATTTGTATATTTGGAAATTACACCTAGTGGCCAATCAGTGATAGACATGTCCACCACATGTTTATCGAGACAAGAGTGACAAGACATTCCCTAGCTTGAAAACTGCAAGTGTGAGTGATTGAAACTATGCCCCTTTTTACACATGTACTATGTATGCAATGCATGTTTAAAAGGTTGGGATTTTTTAATTGTTCTATTGTATTTAGTATTTTGAAGCCCGAAAAGTAACTATAGGTACTCCTGTATAAAAACACGATGTAAACTCATTTTGGCTCTGAATTAACATTTTTGATTTAGCAATTTCCAAATTATTGAATTGCAATGCTTAGAATTTCACCTTTCAGGATTCTTGGAGTTACAATCTGGAAAAACCAGACTAGGATATTCTGCAAATGGATAGCTAAATTTACAAACATTTATAGGAAGCAAATACGCTTCTTCGATTGTTTTTTCCTAGCAGTTGATATTTAAGATGCATACTTTTGGCAATATAGTGTATGTGGACTGAGATTATCGATGTAATAACTGCTGTCATTTGACTTTGCTTGACTTTGTCCAGTCCCTTTAGAAACTATCTAAATTGGTCTTGTTCTACCCTTGAAAATGAACAAGAGTTTAGCTTGCAATTCTAGGGAACCTATTCCTTGACATGTCATGATCCTTCTCTTGCGGAAATCTGTGCAGTCAGCATTATCTTCATTATCAGTTGTTACCTAATGTAAATAATATTCCTGATTCTAGAGTATTGGTTGTTTAATTCAGAGCACATTTAAACAGGGAAGATTAGTTGGAAATGAAGTGGTGAATAATCCATTTTTCCTATATGGCGTGGAGTGGGGACAAAGTAGAAAGAGGGATTTAACTTTCTGATTCTCTTTCCTAACATTTCTCTGTTTCTCCAGTCATTCATTCCAATTGGAATTCAGTTTTCCATACAGGTTTTGAGACAATAGGATTCTGGAGCTCCAGGAAGAATGGAAGGGCAAATTTACAGCCACCCCATTCTATCTCCAGTCCCCCCTCCCAGTGGATATAAATGTGATTGTTGCTAGCCTCTAATTTTCTCCCCATGGAATTGGGGGCATGCTGTGTACAAACTATCATAACCTTTCTTTTTATATAATGGAGAGACAATTCAGTCTGCTCTAATCTTAGTGGGACAGCATTCAAGGGCAAAAAGAATTGCACTATAGGGATCTTGTTAAAGAACCTGCAGTATTGCAATTTTTGTTTGCTCAGGAAAAAAAACTCTGAAGAATTCTAATTATATTTCATTGAATCTGACATTTTTGCTTCTTAGCTAAATTTAGTATGACTTGGCTAGTCTCATAAACTATACTAAATTGATTCAAGAAACTTTTTTTTTGAAATCATTAATTCTTTTGATTAGTATTCTGCTTAAAAAGCTGTTCTTTTATAGGACAGTAAAAATGGAACAGATCCACCAGTGAGATTTTGCATATGTACAGCACAAAAGCTATGCTTTGATTGGTTTCTAATGATGCAATCCTATTTTGCCTAATCAAAGATAGACTCCAGTTTGATGGGGTTTAATCTCAGGTAAGTATGCACTTGCATCCTAAGCCACTTACTCTCAAGATGGGCAACTGAGACATGTATGGATGTACAACACCTCCCCAGGTTTTGTTATATTTATAAACATGGCATTGAAATCTTATGGCATTTTGGAACATTTGGAAGCTCAACTTAAATTTCCAAGAAATTAATTAATTAATTAATTAATTAATTAATTAATTAATTAATTAATTAATTAATTCAATCCACATGACTGTCTATCTTACAAGACAAAAACCTGGGTGGTTTACAACAATAATTAAAACCCCAAAACAGTAAAAGCACTTCTTCAATATCAGATGTTGAAGACAACAAATAGCAATTTAAGGTGCTTACAAAACCAACATCCCCAGTCAGGGGTGGAAGTTCTTCTGTGGCTAAAAGACACATCTTGAATGTTGAAATAATGTTGTGATTGCATTCACATAATGGGTACCATAAGATAGGATTGTCTCTTCATTGAATGTATTTCATGGCTGAAGGTAAATTGATGCCTTATGGTTGCATGATATGGGAGTTTTGTACCCATAGATCTCAAAAAAGGATCAAGTGGGCATATTCAGGATTTGTTCATCTTAACCATTTTGGCTTAGCATGATATGCAATTTTAACTATTTTGTTTGTTAAATATGTATAACATGTTTATAAAAAATAATGCATAACCGTAACAGTATATACAAAATTGTTTACATATTAAAATAATTAAAAAATAAAGCTCATTCAGAACATGGGAAGATTCTATATGGGAAGATTTATTGCACTTGGAATGAACTATGTTCAACACTGAGTAAACTTGATTAATACACTCACTGATAATATTACTCTTAACATAAAGATAATAGGAAAAAACTACAATGAGACAAAACTGCTTATAATAAGCAGCAAGAAATTTATTGCCTGAGAAACAGTGGTGAAATTCAGTTTTTTTACTACTGGTTCTGTGGGTGTGGCTTGGTGGGCGTGGCAGGGAAAGGATACTGCAAAATCTCAATTCCTACCCAACTCCAGGGTAAGGATACTGCAAAATCCTCATTCCCTCCCCATTCCTGGGAGAAGGATATTACAAACACTCCATTCCCACTCCACTTTGGGGCCAGCCAGAGGTGGGGTGTGCCAGTTATCTGAACTACTCCAAATTTCTGCTACCAGTTCTCCAGAACCTGTCAGAACCTGCTGAATTTCACCCCTGCCTGAGAAATATTGTGCTGAAAACATTTTTTTATTTTTGGTGGGTTTTTTTCCCCATTGGATTTGCTTGGAATGATGGAAACTGTGGTGAGGCACATCTGGAGAACACCAGTTTGGGATGATAATGATGGAGACAGCCCTTTTAGAATATCCTGATTTAAATTTTATTAAAACACTTCAATGGACCACCCTTTAAATATTCTGTGGAACTCCTTCTTCCCACAAACACAGGAAAGGAGCGTAAAAATTCTTCTGAAATCAGCCTGTTTAGAGCCTGTAATTAAAATGTTCATTAGAGAGATTCTTTAATAATTACTTGTGCTGACTAATGAGAATTGTAATATTAGACTTATCTTTTCCAGCCATATTTAGCAATTAGAGTGCCTCTAAAAGCTTCAGAATCAGAGCTCATAAAGGCAATTTAAATACGGTGCTAATAAATGTGAGAGTATGTATGTGATCTGCACATCTCAGAACAATCTTTGCTTGTTTTTTGCTTCCATTTTAAAAAAAAGAAAACTTACATTTGAATTTTGTTAAATTGGTTTAAGTGTATGCATTTTTTCCAGTTTCAATTTGCATCCACATGACGAAGCTGCAGTGTTACATGAATTCATGTCAATTCCTACACACATTCAAAGGCTAATGAGAGAAACTATGCAAACTTAAAATGGCAGTTCACTGTCTCTCGAAAGATCTTTGTAGCCCCAATCACATACCCATCTAATTTTTAGGATAACAGCTAAATTGTATGCTGCAATCCTCTAAATGCTTTCCCAGCATTTTTAGAGTGGTAAATGCATGATTCAGTTGAAGCAAAAATGGTTAAGAGTTTCCATTCGAATGGCTCAAGTAAGCAGTTTATTACTTTTACTACAGTTTTGCATCAGCCTCAGAATGCTTTGGGGTCCCCCCCACTTAGAACACTTCCATCATATAATCGCTATTTTCACTCTCCACTCCATCAAACACATTTTGTAAACAACTCATAATTGCCGTCATCTCTACCAGGACACTGGTTCAAAGCCAATATTTCCCTTGTAAGATTATTAAGGTGAATGAAGTTCAGGTACAATTTCAAGGGGGGGAAATGATCCCCCCCAAGCCATATGGAGGACAAAGCGCCAATATTTTCTGCTGGAAACTTGTAATGTTGGTTCTTGTACTTCAGCTTGGTTGTAATAAATCATCTTAGCTGCCAAAGAGAAATAGCAGAATAAGATCAGCACATGGAAGTGCCCTAAGGAAGGCTGTGTAGAGACAGGAAAGTTCTTATCTTTACAATGATATGAAAGGATTTCCATCTATTCTATTCTTTTATTGGTCCATTGACTTACTTTGGCTCTCACTGCTTGGGAGGTTTTGCATCTTATGCAGCATTCCATTTCTTCAACTTCCTCCTCTTGATAGACCCTCATCTTGTATAACCAACAGTGTGAACATGCATGTGTAAACTCTAAAAAATGTGTGTGCAATTTATCCATTTATTTCCTTTCAATGTGATATTTTGCTGACATTCACATGTAGTTTTATGATTACCAGAGCAATACAAACACAAATCTTGTCAATGTTTCATTAATGCACATGAATCCACAAGATTGCAATGGTTTCTTAACACAGAGTTTTACATGGAAATGTATGGAGGAAAACATAGGGACTGAACATATTAAAAATTTATAGGGCTGCCCCTTCTGCATATCAAAAATAAAACAGAGATTTATGTAGGATTATTGATGCACTAATTTCACTTCAAAATCAAGATCAAGAAGTTCATACTTCCCTCGATTTGAAAAGAAATTTAAAAAAAATCTTGATGAAAAGTTCTTGAAATTTTCTAAAATCTAAAATAATATCATATCCTCTCCATATTGCATTGCATGTTTTTTTGAATTGATATACAAGATTAGTTACCTATAAAGAAAATTGCCCTAAAGTAGGCCAGTGAAGTTCATAATTCCAAGGCTAATTTTAACTACTGGTAATCACCCTTGGCTTTCAGCAGCCATGTTGAATCATGTTGAATTTACCAGCATTTATTATAAAATACATTTGAAATTAAGACAGTAGCAAAGGTAAGAGTAATGAATGCTTAGCCTTTTCAAGGCAGTGCCATTATCCTCTTTATCAAGAAAAAAAATGACAATGTAATTTGTGTCAATGAAGCAGTTTGCATCACTTTAATTTAATGTATTTGATTTAGGTGTATTTTGAAGCCTTCACAAGCCTTATCTCCTCTATCATTTGCAAATTTGGGAAAAACTTCTCTGTGTTATTATTTTTGAGGTGCAGGAAGCAGCGAGCGTGGTCACCTCATGGCTGCTGCTGTGTTACAATATTTTCAGGGATGGCTTATTTTGGTAGGAGGGCTTATTTTAGCACATGCACTCAAAAGCCTGACTGGGCTTATTATCCAGGGAGGGCTTATTTTCAGGGAAACAGGATAGTATAACCAAAGTGAGGAAGCCTCTTCTTGCTTTTGGGAGAGAGACAAGATTCTAAGACGGGGCTGCTAAAGAAAGTCTTATCTTCCAATCTTGTCTTAGCAAGGCAAAATCCAAATAACCTTTCATTTTTAGCATCTCCTAATGAGTTCCATTTAATCAGAAACCAAGAAAATAATTACATATAGAAATATGGCTGTTACCGTTGGTATAATCACAGCAATGGATTAGCTTTGGCAGATCCATAAAATCTTTCATCATTATGCCTAACATTCAGAAGTTATATAGCTTTTCATGTGAATCTGATAATAAATAAACATTTCTTATTGCATCCTGAAATCAAGTAATCACAACAATTTCAATGCATCAATTACTATTCATTCACTAATCTGATCTGTATTGTAAGTTCCAAGTCAGATGAAAGAGACTCTCACACTGTGAAATTTCATGACTTTGTATTTAGATTTTTGATGAACTGTTGAAAAATAGATTATTAATAACTTTTTTTTTTAATATATATATTTTTTATCACTGCAGACTTTCTTTCCTGGTTGAAAAAAAAAAATCAGAAAACATGCCAGAGCAAAGTAATGATTACAGGGTGGTGGTGTTTGGAGCAGGAGGAGTTGGCAAAAGTTCACTGGTCCTGAGATTTGTTAAAGGCACCTTCAGAGACAGTTACATCCCTACAATTGAAGACACTTACCGGCAGGTGATCAGCTGTGATAAGAGCATATGCACTTTGCAGATTACCGACACAACAGGGAGTCATCAATTTCCTGCCATGCAGCGCTTGTCTATTTCCAAAGGACATGCATTTATCTTGGTCTATTCGGTCACCAGCCGGCAGTCTTTGGAGGAACTCAAACCCATTTATGAGCAGATATGTCAGATCAAAGGGGATACAGAGAGCATTCCGATCATGCTGGTGGGAAACAAGAACGACGAGGACCACAACCGAGAGGTACAAACGGTGGATGGTGAAGCCATGGCCAAAAAATGGAAGTGTGCCTTCATGGAGACCTCAGCTAAAACGAACCACAACGTCAAAGAGTTGTTCCAAGAGCTGCTGAATTTGGAGAAACGTAGGACTGTGAGCTTGCAAATTGATGGCAAGAAAAGCAAGCAGCAGAAAAGGAAAGAGAAACTGAAAGGCAAGTGTGTGGTCATGTGAAAGGATCCTTATTCTGCAGCAGTCATGCCGACGTTGTCTTCTGACTGTACCAGATTTCATGCCCCTAAGCCATGGGAAAATTGGTGAAAACTGTTTTATTAATAGCAATTTGGAAAGAAAAGTACTTGAATCAATGAGTTGTTTGAAGTAAAAGTACTTTCAAGAAGTTGTCTTTTCATAAATTAGCCATTAGCAAGAACAATTAATTGTTCCAAAGGCACAAAGGTGTCTAACTTCCAGATCAGAAATAATAACATGTCCATGTTCACTGGCGTTACTATTGCAATGAAAGGATCTGGTAAATAACCATTTAAAGATAAATACTAGTGTTATGTACAGAACCACGAAAGATGCATGTGGGTGTGTACTCACATCCATACACACATATTTGGCAGACTTAGTTTTATTTTATTTAGGCATTAGAAAAATGACTTTCCTAGATTGTAAATTTGTTCTGCTTCTACTATGTCTTGTTTTTTTCTCACTAATTCCTTACCCTCCTAAGTAATGTGTAAAATAATCCTCCCTCTTGTACCCAGAAGAACTGCTGGATGCATGGGCAAAGCTCAATAACCTTCAGCTCTACCTGCAGTTCAACATGGCATGGAAATTATTAGAAAAATAGGATACCTGGGAGAGGAAATATTTTTGATCAAAGGGTAAAATTAAACAATGTTTCTATGGTTCTTAACCTTCCATATATTTATTTTTACCAAATACCAAATAATACTAATGATGTTCTATACAGTAATCTGAAGAATTTCTAATTTATAAGTTTATTGAGTGAATTACAGTTATAATCCATCAATTGTGAAGAGTTAAAACAATTAATTTACTATAGACTGATTAGGAATATTTGTCCTGGTAAATCATATGTTACCTGGAGGGCAACCAAAGAGCATACTTGTCTCTATGGCATAGACAAGGAAGTCCATACTTTTATGCCAGAACTGCACTGATACAAATATGTGGATGTTTTCAGCCTCAGGACAAAAGAAGAATGGTACCATCCATACACTAGTTCCAAAATCTGATTGTTCCCCAGACACATAAATAAAACCACTGAGACTACACAAGTCTGGAGTTGGTGCAGATAATATTTTTTTATCAGTAATGGGAAGAAGTAAGACGAAATTTAATTAATTTAATTAATTTAATTTAATTTATTAAACTTCTAAACCGCCCCCTCTCCCCGAAGGGACTCGGGGCGAAATTACTTGCTAACCTTCCCCCTTAAAATAGACATGCAGTATATCCAACTCTGGTTGCAGCAAACCACAGAAGTTGTGAATTTGGCTCCACCAGGAAATTTTAAGTGACCCTTGGAATTAGGAAATTTCAAAAATACTCTCCTTCCTCAATAAATCATTTTCTGTGCACAGTAGACATTAAAGAGTGTCACTAAGGAAGAAATGGATTAAACATTCTCATGAGTGGGTTGGCACCACCGTATAGGGCAAAGATACACTATCAAAACACTTGGATGCAGCCATCCAAGAACTCAAAAAGTTGTTATCAAGTTGCCATTTCTCATGTGAGAAAAGGGAGAAAAAAATCTTAAGTATATATTTTATGAAAGGAGGAATTGAATTTAAATTGATCCTCCAAGACAATTGGAGAGAAGATTAGATAGGGAAAAAAACCTCATCCTCATCATATTCTCAAAAATCTAAGCTGAAGCTTCATTTTAAAGATGAATCATTTAGTTATGTTTAATACCAAAGAATAATAAACTATGTTTCACAGTAATCAAATATTAATTTAATTTTTCTTCCTTCTACACTATCCATGCCATTTCTTGAATTGATCTCTGGTTTGCCCTTCAGGCCAAATATGGTCCTAAATTCAAAGACAAATGCATATCCCTTAGAGAAGAGTATATGATTCTTTTGAATCTTATTTGCAAACAGATGTGGATTCAAGTTAGCCTTGATTATCTTAGACAACTGAAACCTCTGCATTTATATTATAGCACATGAATTTCTCTCTTTTTTAAAGAGAATCGGAGGAGA
The DNA here is from genome assembly GCF_964273705.1 of Natrix helvetica. Lineage (NCBI taxonomy): Eukaryota > Metazoa > Chordata > Lepidosauria > Squamata > Natricidae > Natrix > Natrix helvetica. Next base: position 61,866,866 of record NC_138552.1, read on the forward strand.
ATGGAGTCTTTTAAACAGTATATTGGTATCTTAGCAAATGCATACACAAAAAGTGAGGCAATGTAGCAAAGTATTCACAAAAATAGGATGTTTGTTTCACTGTGAATGTCACTGAAGAGGTGCTTTTAATGCATTGTCCGCTTTTAACTAGGTATTGCTCATAGTGATGTTAATGGTGTGAATCCTTCCACCTTAGCTGCCCAAACACATTTCTGTTCTGCACAAAAAGAAGAATTTCAGGCAAGCAAGGATCCTGCCATATGAAACCATAGCTCATTTCAAATGGAACATATATTTTTTTTTCATTTTCTGTAGAGGAGAAATAAAAATGGATGAACCTAAGGTGAAGATAGATACCCTTTATAAATGTTTGATCTTGATAGAACAAATGTGTGTGTGTGGGGGGAGTGAAGTGTTACAGCAACAACTTGCATCTTTAAACTACACACATTCATTTGAACAAGAAAATCTGTCTTCTGATGTTCCAGTAAAGGAGGGGTAGGGGAGGTATACAACTTTAATAGTACTCCTCTCATATGGTTATTTGTTCCTGACTGAATGTCGGAGATGATTAATGGTGTTCTCTGAAATGTGGTGGAAATTATTTTGACATCCATTCAGAACATGTTGAAGCAATTGTTTTCAGGACATCAAAGCCTGTTAAAACTTCCTCCACATTTAGGAACTATAAGATGGATCCAATGGCTTCTTTTTTTGTCTGAGTCAGAATCTCCAGGAGAAGGAAACCAAGAGCTGAGTTAATGTAACATCCTTAGTCTATTAGTGAAATTTAGTGGTCGATTAGGATTTTGTTGTAGCTTACCCTGATGTGAGAACCAGTGATGGGTTTCAATTTATTTTGCTACTGGTTCGCTCATGCATGCGTGTGCGTGCGATGCTTTTGCACACGCACAGAAACATCCAGACAGGTGGGCAGAGCTTCCCCTGCCGCCACTACCAGTTTGCCCAATCTGGGCCGAACTGGCAGAAAACCACCTCTGGTGAGAACCCATCCAATTAGATTAATTTATGCTTTAAGGTATTGCATGAACCCAAATAGAGCTAACTATGCTAGTTGTTTGGATTCATTGGACACAGCGCATTGGTTTCATTTAACAAATGTTTCCAATTCAGTCTTTTATTTTTTTTTACAAAGGAACAGTACATCTTGTATGAAACAGTATAGGGTTTCCTGCCTAGGCAGGGGGTTGGACTAGAAGACCTCCAAGGTCCCTTCCAACTCTGATATTGTATTGTATTGTATTGTTTTCAAATTTTCTTTTAATTTTTTTTGCATCAGGTTTGTCATTAGAAAAAATCTCTTTCAAACCACATAAAAGCATATGAACATTTTCAAAATTTATTTTCTGTTAAATAAGTTGATTTTTAAACTATCACAAAATCCAACAGCATTTAGTAGGTCCAATAATTCCATATAGAACCACATTATTGGCTTCTTTTGTTTTTAAGCATGCTTTCATGAAAAGGGTTTTTACCTTTTCCATTTAAGACTCCATTAAGGAAAATAAAAACTCCAGACTGAAATACATTTTGAAACATAATCTGGTAGCTGCTTGCTAAAAATGCATGTTACATTTAGAATCTACTTACAAGCTATGAATATTTTGAATTAGAATTTCAAGACCAACCTAAACATGATGTAAGAAAAGACAGCTCTTAGTTCCTCCTTCATAATTTTTGCCAACTTCATTCCCAGGTCTATTTTTCATAACCTGCAGAAATTGAATAGAGCAATTCCAATATATTTCTTGGGAATCATTTAATACTTTAAGGCATCCTTGAACATTGAAGTCATCTGATTCTGGTAGCATTTCTCTGGCTTCCTGTAGCAATATTTGCTCCAACAACACCTATTTATCAGGGATGCTTCCCATTTTATGCTAATAATTGCTGGCTAATTAGTGCTCTTCTTTGTAATTTGGAGAGTAGTTTTCTAGCCACTTGCTGTACTTACTATGCTTTAGGATTTATCTTCTTTCTGAATTAACTCGGGGAATGAGGGAAAGGTGAGTGAGGCTGGACTTGATCTGAGACATTTTTTGGCAGTGGTGTTACTGAAAAAGAGATGCTTTAGTGATGATTAAATTAAATCCCATTGTTTCATGTATGTGGTTCTGTAAAACTACATACAGATATTAACCATGATTTATTCTAACGGCAATGCATGTGCATGAATATAGAGGCATCAGGAAGCACATAGCCTGCCAATTCACAAATTCACAGACGCTTAAAAAAAATCTTTAGATCTTCTGTTAGGGCAGGGCAGTTCATCTCTTTTTAATCAAGCCAGAAGAGCTATGGTTTTAACTCAGTTTAATATGATCAGCCGCGCACAAAATAAAACCTTCAGAAATATCTCATTGCATGTTTGTGTGTGAGAAAGGAGCCTCACTTGGATGCTACAAATATGCTTTCATCACTGTAAGGCTGGGAGATAACTAAAGCAGCCCCACGGAACAGCCTGTAACTCCCAGAAAAACTATTAATAGAACTTTCCTTGTAAATGCATGACATCCCTGTCAAAGAAGCTTGTACAAATCCTTCTTAACTTCATTCAGTCTATATTATCTTTTTTTTAAAAAGGGACAGTTCATTTATTTCCCAAATCCTGTCTGTGATTGCAAATCTAATCATTTGTACCAAGGATATACTGAAACAATCAATTTTAAACATGTAAGTGTCCTATTTAGATTCCAGAAATTAGAGGATATTTTAAATAGGTATGCATATTAGGCTCTGTCCAATCAGTCATCTCTTGGAGGTCATTATTTAAATGGAAACATACAATTCTTCTGTTGCTTGTTGATCCCATTCTTGTAATAATAGAATAAGCCATGACTATATTTCCTAGCCTTGCATTTGCTGAGGCAAAGCTACTATACAAGCAATATTTATTCTTCTACCAGTAATTCTAAGGAAGGTATGTTTTCTATTATACCCTTTTGTTGTAATTTATAATAGATTTTACATATATGTGTGTTTATCAAAATACATGTTCACTCTTACAATGTAAAGTTTTGTGGGAGTTTTTTGATAGAAGACAGAAATTCTTAGGGAATAAAGTTATTCGGTTTGTTACATATGTGGTTTATTTTCAAGTGTGATACGAATAAATATGAAATGTTTGAAAATCAATATTCACACACACAAAAATAACTTGTTTAAACTTGTCAAGGGATGCCAGCATCATGAACATGTAATATGAAAAAGTATGCTGTTCAAAAAGCATGAATTTTATATAAGTCTGCAAGCTATTAAGATGCATATTCAAGCGTATTTATTGTTATAGTTTCATTCAGTAATATTTTATTCAATAGCGTTTATCATGTACTTTGTGCCTCCAGGTTTCTATGTTCCCTGTGATATTCTATAGATAAAGCAGAAAAAAATAAACATTTTAAATGACAAATTTTAGACTTTGTTCTAATTCTTTGTTCATCAAGTTTAAAAGGCGGTTAAATTGCAAGTGTAAATGAAATCACATCTGCATTGCATTGGTAACAAAGTTTAAAGTAAATAGCAAAGTATTTTACAAATGACTTCTACACTGAGAAAAAGACCCAGTGAAAATAATCAATGATCTGTCCACTCTACTCTTCAAATGCTTCCTGGAACAGGCATGTTTTAATGGACTTCCTAAATCCTGAAGAATTGTTTAATAAGAGGTCTCCTTACAAGCCCCTGATATAATGCTCCCTCAGCTTAGGGATCTTTTGCCAATTTTACAGGATGGATATTGGGCAGATACTGCCAGGAGCAAGCAATCTCAAAGATACCAATCCTGTTATAAATGACCCCAAATGAACATGGGAAGGCAAGGACCAAAAAAAAAACAAAAACAAAAAAAAACCCAACCTTTCCAAGATGGTGAATAACAGAAAGGAGTCTAAGCAAGTAGGTATCTGAAAATAACACCACATTTCACATTGGAAAAGGGAATATGCAGGTAAAGACAAGCTATTTAAGACCGAATTCTAGTGATGATTTACTCAGGGGCAAGTTTGTGAATCTGGTTATAGGATATAAAAGGAAGATGGAATCATAAACTTGCTGGAACACTTCTGACATGGGTGTCAATCTACAGCAGGTTGCATCTTCTGAAAAAGTTGTTTTTTTCAAGAAGTGACTGGACTTTTTGGTTTTTCTTTGAAGACATATACTCATCCAAGAAGCTTCTTCACCTCAGACCAGAGGTGGGTTCCTACTGGTTCGGCCTGGTTCAGCCGAACCGGTAGTGGTATGCTGGCATGGGTCGCAGAACAGGCAACAACACAGGCTGGACATGCCTCCAAACTGGTTCCCCAGTCGCCGCCGTCACCACCGTCATCTTTTTTTTAGTTCTGTGCATGCGCAGAACAATTTCCATGTAATGCAGCACACACACGAACGAACCGGCAGTAATATTGGCCAGAACCCACCCCTGCGTCACATTGAATGGAGGGTAATGAAAGGATTTATACTCGTTGCAGACAGCTGGTCATTTGTATTCTTTTAGAGAATCATTGAGGCTACCTAGAGGTTGATCTGCCATCAGTCAGGGTCACCTGAGTAGTGCAAATGGGTGTGGAGCCTTCTTGAAACTGCTGAAAGGACTGTGTTGTAGACCAGAGATGGATGTCATATCCCTCCCCTTCTGTTGAGAGAGTGCTGTTCAATTTTGATATAGATGGCCTCTTTGACCACACTTTCAAACCAGTGATCCTCTATGTCCAAAATATGGACTTTGCTGTCCTCAAACGAGTGGTCTTTGTCTTTTAAGTGGAGTCTTCAAAGGAAAACCAGAAAGTCCAGTTGCCTCTTGAAAAAGCACCTTTGGGACAACCATGACTTGGATTACTGAGAATCTTCATAGACATCTTCTGCAAGACCAGTCAATTGGGCTAACCAATTCCCAATGAACCTGATTGAATGATGGTACAGGTAGTCCCAGACTTATGACCACATGAGCCCAAAATTTCCATTGCTAAGCAAGAAAGTTGTTAAGTGTGTTATGCCCTATTTTACAATATTTTTGCCACAGTCATTAAATGAATCACTGCAATTAAGGGAATCATGTAGTTGTTAAGTGAATCTGGGTTTCCCCATTGATTTTGCATGTTGGAAACTGACTGGAAGGTTACAAATAGTGATCACATAATCCCAGGACATTGAAACCCGAGGATTTGGACAGGTTGCGTGGACGGCTGCGACCCACCACTTGTTTAACGGACCCGTGCCCCTCCTGGCTGGTACTGGCAGCCTGGGAGGTGACACGAGGCTGGCTCCTGGGCCTGGTGAGCGCCTCACTGGGTGAGGGATACTTACCAACCGCCTTGAAAGAGGCGGTGGTGAGACCCTTGCTCAAGGGGCCTTCGCTCGACCCAATGGAGCTAGCTAACTATCGTCCAGTCTCCAACCTCCCCTTCTTGGCGAAGGTTGTTGAGAATGTGGTGGCGCAGCAGTTCCCACGACACCTAGACGAATCCGACTATCTAGACCCACGCCAGTCCGGCTTCCGACCCGGGCACAGCACTGAGACAGCCTTGGTCGCGTTGGTTGATGATCTCTGGAGGGCCAGAGATAGGGGTTGCTCCTCTATCCTGGTCCTATTAGACCTCTCGGCGGCTTTTGATACCATCAACCATGGTATCCTATTGCGCCGGTTGGAGGGGATGGGAGTCGGAGGCACCGTTTTGCGGTGGTTCGGCTCCTACCTCTCCGACCGGAAGCAATGTGTGTTGACAGGGGGGCAGAGGTCGTCCCTGAGGCCACTCACTTGTGGGGTGCCGCAGGGGTCAGTCCTCTCGCCTCTCCTGTTCAACGCATATGTGAAGCCGCTGGGTGAGATCATCCGTGGTTTTGGGGTTGAGTACCATCTCTACGCTGATGATACTCAGCTGTATATTTCAACCCCAAACCACCCCAACGAGGCTGTCGAAGTGATGTCCCGGTGTTTGGAAGCCGTCGGGGTCTGGATGGGGGACAACAGACTCAAACTCAACCCCTCCAAGACCGAGTGGCTGTGGTTACCGGCACCTCGGTTCAGCCAGCTGACCCCATCGCTGGCCATAGGGGGCGAACAACTGTCCCCTGTGGAGCGGGCGCGCAATTTGGGCGTCCTCCTTGATGCCCGGCTGTCAATGGAGGACCATGTGGCAGCCGTGGCAAGGGGGGCGTTCCACCAGGTTCGCCTGGTGCGCCAATTGCGCCCCCTACTGGACCGGAGTGCCCTGCGCACGGTCACTCATGCGCTGGTGACGTCTCGCCTGGACTACTGCAATGCCCTCTACATGGGGCTTCCCTTGGGACGCATCCGGAGACTGCAGCTAGTTCAGAACGCAGCCGCGCGGGTTATTATGGGAAGTACACGTTACTCCCACGTAACACCTCTCCTGCGCGAGCTGCACTGGCTACCTGTGGCCTTTCGGGTGCGTTTCAAGGTATTGATCACCATCTTTAAAGCGCTCCATGGCAGAGGACCTAGTTATCTGCAGGATCGCATCCTTCCACATACGTCCCTGCGACCTATCCGCTCACACAGGGAGGGGCTCCTCCTGGTGCCGTCTGCTAGGCAATGCCAGCGGGCGACACCTAGGAGTAGATCCTTCTCTGTGATGGGCCCAACCCTCTGGAATGACCTCCCCCCAGACATTCGAACTACCACCGACCTCCGTTCCTTCCGGCAAAAGTTAAAGACTCACCTGTTTCAATCAGCTGGCCTGGCACTTTCTTAGTTTTACCTCCCAGGGATTTATTTTATTTTAGGGTTTGGGGTTTTAATTGTGATGTTTTTAGGATTAGAATTATTTATTTCTTAGTACAGCCTATCTCCCCTCCAAATGTATCTTAAATGTAGCTTAAATGTATTTAATTTTATGACTGGTTTTATTGTATTGACTGTACACCGCCCCGAGTCCCTTTTTGGGAGAGGGGCGGTCTAAAAATCTAAGAAATAAAATAATAATAATAATAAATACATGCGAGTTGCCAAGCATCCAAATTCTGATCACATGACCATGGGTATGCTGGAATGGTCGTAAGTGTGAAAAATGATCGTAAATCACTTTGTTTGATGCCATTGTAACTTCATGGTCACTAAATGATTGTAAGGACTACCTGATATACGAATGTGTGGATGAGCGTAATGGGAGTATTGAAACAGTTCAAATAAATCAATTTTTATTACTTTTTACATTTGGCCCCTGATGAACAAATTAGTTAAACTGGTAGTAGGACCTATAGAAAGAAATTGCACCTTGACTGGTTCTTTATGGCAATTGGTGTTGTACCTCCAGTGTGTTGCTTTGAATTCCTTCTTTGACCCAGCTGAAATTTGGACTGGACTAGCCACTCTCCAATCACTTTGGAAGGGATGGTCTCTTTGACCATCTGAAAAGTAACTTTTCTTGTTTTCATTTACTAAGGAGAAAATCTACACTGTGTTAATGTTACAAAGGTTGAGGATTTATGAATGCAATAAACACCTTAGCTTTGTATCATAAGCTGGCCCTGTGTGTGTAATTGGCCACACAGAATGTGGAATGAGGAGAACCACTGCAGCACACTACATTTCCCAATCCCTACAGCTGGTCCAGAAGATATGATCTATCATATTTAAAGCAGCAGGAAGATCAAGAACCGGGGCAAATTTGGATTTACTGGAGATCTTGGGATGCAGAACTGATGGTTTCATATGCAGGATGATGCGCTGAGATGATCAAGGGGTGATTCTTCTTCTTCTTCTTCTTCTTCTTCTTCTTCTTCTTCTTCTTCTTCTTCTTCTTCTTCTTCTTCTCCTTCTCCTCCTCCTCCTCCTCCTCCTCCTCCTCCTCCTCCTCCTCCTCCTCCTCCTCCTCCTCCTCCTCCTCCTCCTCCTCCTCCTTCTCTTTCTCCTTCTCCTTCTCCTTCTCCTCCAAGCATTTAGGATGTAGTCCTCTGATAAACCTTTAGATTAGTCATGTATTACTTCTTCCACAATGAAGTGTTTGTTCCTTATGCCAGACTTTAAAAAGATGATCTGAGGGGGGGGGGGAAAGCAAGAACTATAACTCTGATTCTTAAAAGCACTTGATGAGACAATTATGTTGGAGAGGAAAGAATAAAAGGCAATATTCTTACTGGCTTCAGCTCCTTGGAGGACCACTGGGAAATAACAATAGCTAGTCATTCCTTAAAAGTATGACTAATAAACTGGACCAAAGCAAGTTTAGGGCTAATCCCACCATAAAGCTGGCTATAAATCAATAGATGACATGCTTTTATGATTATTTATCTGAAATGGACAGATATTTCGTGATTAGCAAAATAGGAAATTTGTATTGCTCCTGTAAAGTGCTATTCACTTGGCAACCAGGGTCTGCTTTTTATTAATTCAGTTCTTGCCAAGACAGAGCAAAGTGCTTAGCCTTAGAATGGAGTTGCTTAGTGGAGAGCAAAGTTGCTCAGTTAGTACTATTATGCAAAAGCAGGAATGTATGCCAAATTTCCACTTGGCAAGATCCAGGTTGTTTGCAATATTCTTCTTATGAAATAGAAGTGGGCTGCAGAGGAGGGATCTGAGAAGCAGGAATCAGGAATGTGTTAGGCAGCACAAGTAAATAAAATTTATTTTTAGCTATTTTTTAATATCTTGAGAAATTTTAATATGCTCATCGTTATTTTGGGAGAAATTATTCTATGGGATAAAATGACGCCAGGGGCAGAGCATGGGGTGGGGCATGTGGGACTGTGCTAGTCTCCCTCATCCTTGAGGTACCCCATGTTCCACTTTACAATATCTGTGGTCACTTAATGACAGCATTAGAGAAAACCAGGGTAAGGTCATTAAGTGAGGTGATCATGAGGTTGCTTCACTTAATAGCAATTGTGATTTGCGAGCAGGCTCCCTTATGGACATAAGTCAAAGACTACCTGTTCTGACTAGGCTTCCTGATAAAGCATAAATCACATGCTTAGTCCCCAAAACCTTCTTTTTATTTAAACGGCTATGAATTATGTTCATTCACAGCCCGTAATGATTCGTGAAGAGTCTGACAGTTGTCTGCCCCAGTCTTTTAGGGTATTGCTGATAAGCACCCACCTTTATCTCTCTTGAAACGCTGCCAAAAACCTCATTGCCAATTAGTTTTGCAAGGCCAAATGGAGCACAGACTAAAATGGAGCTTCTCAGAGTTTGAACCAACCAGAATGGACAAAATTGCTTCCTGCAAAGGCTCACGTTCGTTTGCTCCTCTTTCATGTCTTATGGGAGGGAGCAATCATCTCCAAGCCTTACTTCCAAGTCATTGTTTTTGTCTTAATTGTTCTTGCAGTAGCTTCTGGAAGCTCTGCACATAAGCACAGTGGGAACAGGCTCACACTGTTCTTCTGCCTTGCTGATGTCAGACTCGGAGACTCCGGAGGCAGCACATAACTACCAGATAGCCCTGGCACCCTCTCTACCTCCAACACAGAGCCCTCACCCGAGCCTTCCCCAGACTCCAGGACTGGCCCATGTTCCTCCCCAACCTCCTCACTGTCGGACACAGCTGCCAGTTCCACAGGCCACTGGTGGACCACAACACTACCTGTGATAACCAGGGGCAAGACACATAGGTAACAACAGCCAGCTGAGAGTTCAAACTTTCCGTTAATGTTCCAATCCCCCCCAAAATGCTCCCATGTTAAGCAAGTCCCAGAGCAAAGCACGCATGCGCGCGCACACACGCACACACACAGAGCAGCCTCTCACTGTGAGCAGTCCAGCTGTTAGTACAATGGCTTCAAAGAAGTCCAGCAAGGCAAAGGAATAAAGAAATGAATCCACGAAGCAAGGAAGAAGCAATGAGTCCATGAAGCAAGGAAGAAACAAGCAGTCCTGCAAACACCAAACATTGACAACAGCATACAAAATTCCACAAATTCAATGCTTGTTCCCGACAAACACCTCTCCCCACAGCATCTCCTTAAATCTCAGTCCAGTGGTGCTATTCAGCCTGTTCTATCCGATTCGGGCGAACTGGTAGTGGTGGCAGTGGGAGGCTCTGCCACCCACCAGGATGTCATCACTTCCCGTTTTTGATGCTCTGTGCATGCGCGGAAGGTCCGCAAGCTCACATTTGCAAACTGGTAGTGAAGGTAAGTTGATTTCACCCGACTCAGTTCCCAGGTATGCCTTGTGAAGAGGGACAGAGTGCTTTCCTCCCAAGTCTTCAGGTTGGCTTGTGCTGTTCCTGCCTCCTCTCCACTTTCCGTGCTCGGGGGTCAGGAGGGGACAGTCCTTGCTCATCACCTGAACTCCATCACTGTTCACCTCCACTGCCTGCCCTCTCCTGGTCATCCTGCTTGCATTCCTCCCTGCATTCCTCCCTGCTGGCAAGCCATCCCCAGCCCGAGGGGCCCAGAGCTGTCTAGTCCTGCTCCTCCCCACATTCCTCTGAAGCCAACAAGGCCATCCCCTTGACCTTTATCAACCCCTACTCTGGCCTATCCTTTGCAGATTCAGGCTCCTATGCGGGCATGACACTACCTGTATGTGGAATGAAAGGATATTTGAAATGTCAGAGAAAATACATTCCTAATGTGATCCCAAAAGTTCTGCCAGAAAAGTGCATATTATTATAGAATGTGCTGTTTACTTATGCAAAATGCAGAATGGCAAAAAAAAAAAAAAAAAAACGAATTTTCTTTAGGGATCAAGAATGTTAGAAAATAAACCATTTAATTTCCATAACAACTAGAATATAACAATAAGGAAGCTGTCTTACGCAAAGAAGAAAATAAGAACATAAAAATGCTATGCTGAATCAGATTAAAGGCTTACTCAATGCAATGTTTTGTGTTTACTGTGGAGAGCCCTCTGGAAAGCCCAGTACTATCTACCGTATTTGATTGCTTCTGTCAGAATGATAGAGGCAGTGCTGTAGTGTCATGCCATAAGCTCCATCATAGAGATCATGCATATGACATCAAAATGTATGCGGAAGGAAAGTGAGCCTTGCAGCATGATGCCATAATGCTGATCTTATCATTCTACCCCCTCCCAACCCCCACCCATCCCTTATCCTCTCATCGCAGTTGCTGCTAGAAAGCTCCATTGTAGAAGAAACTTCTCCTCCACTCATCACAGTCACCATTTCATATCCCTTGTTCTCCACTCATTGCAGTTGCTTCTAGAAAGCGTGGATATAGACGAAACTTACATGCTCCTGAGTAACTGATATCCAAAGTCACACTGCTTCCAGTGCACAATTCCACCCTGCAATTATGAATATATTGTAAGATAACGGTAAAGATTCCCCTTGCACATATGTGCTAGTTGTTCCTGACTCTAGGGGGCGGTGCTCATCCCCATTTCAAAGCCGAAGAGCCAGCACTGTCCAAAGACATCTCCATGGTCATGTGGCTGGCATGACTAAATGGCGAAGGTGCATGGAACGCTGTTACCTTCCCATCAAAGGTGGTTCCTATTTTTCTACTTGCATTTTTACATGCTTTTGAACTGCTAGATTGGCAGAAACTGGAACAAGTAACGGGCGCTCACTCCATTACACAGCACTAGGGATTCGAACCGCCGAGCTACCGACCTTTCTGATCAACAAGCTCAGCGTCTTAGCCACTGAGCCACCACATCCCTTGAATATATCGTAATTGCAACTAATAGTTATCTGAACCAGACTTTTGCCAATTTCTCTTTTGAAGCTTCCAAAGTCACTATTTTTTATGTCCTGAGGATAAATACTGACTTCCTGAAAGCAGATGTTTTCTTTGAGATGAAAACTTTCCTGTATGAAGGTATGATATGAAAAGGTCTATATTCTGATAGCCTGAAAACTAGATTCAATGAGACGGTACTTTTCCGCAATCCTTCCTCTTCTGAATTTTTCAACAAGTCTGAGGGTGCATTTAACCACAGCCATAATTTTTCTCTAGTTTTGTGCTCTATTTCTTAAGTGCACCCATTAGCTTCTACTGATTATAATACTATATTAACTTAATAAATCATAGAAAACAACTCGTAATCATATGCCCCCCACAACCTTCAATGAAAAAAAAAACAGATTGATTAGTAAAAGGAATGTTTCTCTCAATGCATAAGTCCCTTTATTTTTCTCTTGCCAAGAATTATGATTCAAAGGAAACCAACAACAAATAATTTTATCAGATGTTCCACCTACAGTCAAAGTTAAAATATACTAACTGCAGCCATCACTGCAGAATAAATAGAGCAACTGAAGTCAATGCAGCAAATGAACAGATTGTAACATTTTAATAACAGAAATAGAGCAATCATTTCCTTTCTCTTCTTTGCTGATCACCTTGAGAACAAAATAATGTCACTATCCAACAGGCTTGCGAGAACATTGAGTTATATGATTTTTTTTTCAATGGAAATCACCTCTACCCATGAAAAGCTCCTCAAATATATGTTCCTCAAAAGAAAAGAAAATTGTAGGTTACTGCTGCCCTTGTGTGACTATAAAAGTTTGCAGAGATGTAGAGAACAGATGCAAGCAATAACTACAGGAACCGTTCTGTGCTTAAGGGGATGCATCTGTTTGCCCCTGGAGCATGCATTAAAGAAGGAATGGAAGAGAGAAAAATAGACAGAACGTTATGTTGTCATGATTTGTCAGGGAGCAAAGATCCTGGCTGAAGTTGCCTGATGGGCAGAGAACACAGTTTTTCAGTCTAGGTAAAGCAATCATTTTTGATCTGGTAGGCAATAAGCTGGGAGAATGAATTATACTCACTGACCCCTTCAATATCTCATAGGTTACTATCCACAAGGGACCATTTTGTGTAAAAAGACAGGAATTTCCTTTATGAACCCTTTGTATCTTCTACTCTGCCTGCTCTTTCCCTGTGAGGTTCTAATCTCAGGTTTTTTTTCCTTCCTGCCTTTCTTGTCTCAGCACAGTTACTCTTTGGCCCTGCCTGACAGGAGATAGCTTACTGGCAATTAGGCTTTGCCTCGGCCTCCACTCATTTTGCCATAGAGTTTCCTGTAATATTTAGATTTCTGTTAATATTACAAAGGACTGTCTTTACTCATCCTTGCTGTTTCCATCCCCATTTTTCAAGAACACACTCAAACTTGAATTTGAAAACCATGGTATGAGACTTCTCATTAAGTGGGGAAGGTTTTCAACTCATATATTTTCCAACATGATATTTATTAAAAGCTACTAAATTGGCTCCCCACCATTTTCTCTAGACCCTGTCAAGCACTCTGTCTTGGTCTTCATGGTAGGAAGATAGATCCTCATACATGGCTACTGCTTCTCCATTTCTCCCTCAGGATGAAAATCAGGATGACTCCAGAGACTGTAGTAAGTTTCCGTTTTTTTTAAGTGATTTTTTTCAAAGAAAATCAGATGGTTCAAGAAACTTGAAGATAAAGAAATTTCTTAGAAAAACTACAAGAGATGAGATTCTGAGTGCACAAAGGGGGCAAACATTAAAATACAAGGAGAGAGAGATAGTCATCCTGAAACAAATCCCAAAGAAAGTCAGAGATAAAAGAAAAAAATATTCGTTTTTAGCAAAAAAACTATTTGAAAAAGGGGTTTGGTTTCGATGGCTTCTGCCAGAAGGTATGTTGATATTCTGGGAGGGCAGTAGAGTTAGAATTAATACAACTATGGAGGCGGAGGCCTTCATGGAAAAAAACAATGCTCTCCTAGATAAAGCTGTTGACACTATACAGGACACGCAGGACACAGGAGGTGCCGGAGCCTTGCTGGTGGGGGGGGGGGGGGGGAAGAGGCAGCATCAAGAAAACTTAGATCACAAAAGTGAGCTAGAAAAACACTGCAATTGCTGATACAGGGATTTTTTTTGTTGGATATAAAATAGATTGAAAATATTGGAAGATATAAGGTAAAATATGCTGTCAAAAATTGTTAAGTAGTATTTTTCTTAATGTATTAACAAGTGAAAATTATGAGAGTCGGGGGGAGTGCCATTCTCTGCACAATGTAGCTGCCATAATTTGTACCCTTTTCCACTACCCTTTTTCCTAAAAAATTTGTAAAACCAATAAAATTTTGTTCAAAAAAAAAAAAGAAACTTGAAGATAAAGTCAAGTTTTGTCTACACAAGTACAATGAGTCTGAAAAAGAAATAACGTAGGCTTTTCCCAACAAAATTTTACTGATTTTCAGTAAGAAAATAATGAAGTGAATTGAATTGATGTGAAATGAGGCACAAAAGTGAACTCCACTTACTCGTGTACGGTAGCTATTTCCCTGATGGCCAGAGGTGTTAGCATTTGTTCAAATATGTAGGGTTTGGGGATTCTTTGCATTCACACATCCTCTTTTTAAAACTATTCAGAACAGAACTAATTTTTCTTTTTCTATATGATTGCATCTAAATGGTTTGCTTGTTATATTTGTAACCCTGCAACTGTCACTCTTCCTTTAATCTATTAGAAGTAATTAATTATATGAAATATAGATAGAGGCACTGGAAAGTAAGGCAACACAGCAATCATATGCATGGCAACTCAAAAGATTAAATTTATTGGAATTTACTCTCACGCAAATGATGACAGAATGGCAGTCCATGACACAGAATTAATAAGAAGTTGAGACCTTTCAAATATGCAATTAGTATTTCTTTAATACTGATCATAATATTCTTAGAATTTGTGACTTTTATATAACCGAAGTCCACATTTTGCAACAAAAGTCATTTTATATTAGCTAATATTATTCTATCTTGAGCAACTAGTTATATTGAATGGTAGGACCATGTATAAATAAAAGCATAATATTAGCTTAGTCAACTCTTTTTATTGCAGGTGAGACTATATCAAAAGCTTCTTAAATAGAAAGTAACAGAGTTTTGTTTTCCACTGATGTTTAGACCATATGCTTTCCAACTGCTGACAAAATGCCCCTTTTCAATTAAAAATGGATAGTTCAACACTTTCAGGCTGAGTCAAAATGCATCATTTCAGAATAACCCAGTTTCTGCAGCAACATCTGCACCATTACTTTGAAATATATATTTAATTCCAAATGGACCAACTTGGTCAGGGGAAAAATGAATTTTTTTGAAAGACTAGAAACCTTGAATGGATTTTTCTGATGAAATAAGAAAAGGCTGAATTGATGATTTCTGGATTCAGGGATTAAAATGAGGCCAAAAAGGAAGGGAAAAATAATAAGATAGCAATTACTCAATATAAAGAAGAATGGAAGGCATAATTATTTTTTCCTCTTGTTTCATTTCATTTTTTTCTTTTTCTTACTTTCTATTTTTGTTGTTGTTGTTGTTTGTATATACTTTTACTATATTGAGAAAAAGAGCCAGCTCAATGGGAAGAAAAAGATCCATGCCATGGGCACATACAGGTATGCCCTGCTAGTCATCTGAAACCCTGCTGAGCTGACCAAAGGAGGACATAGAAGCTGCTTATGCAAAGACCTGGAAGCTCTTCACAATGTATGGAGCATTTCACCCCAAGTCCAATGCCCAGAGATTGCACACAGTTTGAAAAGGGGCAGGAGGTATGGTATTAAAGACATTGTTCTGGATGAAACTCAGAACATCCATGCGCGCAGCAATAAGATAGCCCCAATGATGACCTGCTGAGGAAACTCCTGAAGCAACGGCACATATGGCAAATAAAATGCCATGGCAAGATAAACATCTGTATGGGATGGACCTTACACAGATAGCTGAGATAAATGACATGAGAAATTGGGAAATCCTGCCAGTAGCTGGAAAGGGCTAAAAGGCAGCACTAGTCATTGATTATAGCCACACATGAACAGGCACTAAGCACCAGATGCATAGAAATGGGTCTACCATATTACTTGTATGGTAGGACCCAAACTGCAGACTATGCAGAGTCTTCAGAGACAGTCTAAGAGATAGTGGCAGGTGTAAGATGTAGACAGAACCTGCAGACACTGAATGGCACAACCAAGTAGCTGATATTGTGTACAGGAACACTTGCACTAGGCTAGACCTCCCAAATCCAGATGGAGTTCACACAGACGGTCATAGAGAATAGGAGGGTTAGGATTTAACAGATTAACAGAGTTGGAAGGAATCTTGTAGGTCATCTAATCCAACCACCCTCCCAAGCAGGAGACCCTACACCATTTCTGATAGATGGGCCAATCTTTTACAGCAGTCTCTTCTTGAAAACTTCCAGTGATGAAGCTTCCACAACTTCTGAAGGCAAACTGTTCCATTGGTTGATTGTTTTCACTGTCAGAAAATTTCTCCTTATTTCTAGGATGAATCTGTCCTTGATCAGTTTTTATCCATTATTGTGTGGAACTTCCCAATCTAGATAGACAGGCAGATACCATCCAATCAACTAAACATTGTGATAGTAGATAAGGACCAGAAGATAGCGATGCTGATAGATATAATGGTGCCAAGTGACAGCAATATCAGGAAGAAGTCTATGAGAAACTGCAAGTACTAGGATCTGGAGAGGATATGGAAAGTGAAAAGTAAAGGCCCTAGTAGTCTCAGTAGTGTTAGAGACACTTGGGGATGTAGCAGGGGTGAAATTCAACAGGTTCTGGAGAACCGGTAGTGGAAATTTTGAGTAGTTTGGAGAACCGGCAAATACTACCTCTGGCTGGCCCCAGAGTGGGGTGGGAATGGAGATTTTGCAATATCTTTCCTCTGCCACGCCCACCCAGCCATGCCCATAGAACCAGTAGTAAATAAAATTGAATTTCACCACTGGGCTGTGGACTCCTAAACTGGGAGGGTGGCTCCAACAGATCCCAAGAACAATATCATAGCTCTTTGTCTAGAAGAAGTAAAATATCAACAGTTGTTATATATATGTTACGGTGAAAGACCGAAATCTGGTGAATGTCGACATTTACCAGTGAAAGACCAAATATTTCATTACATCGTTTTACATTCGGACCTTCACCGGTGAATGTCGACATTCACATAGTCGCTTGGTGTATGTCCGAAAATACCCTTATCCTCTCGACACCCTTACCCTAATCCCCTTACCCTAATACCTCGGCTCCTCGCTTCCTTTTAAGCATCTTCTATTCGCGGAGTTTTTTTTTAAACCTGCGATCCTTAAGAAGACGCTTAAAAGGAAGCGAGGAGCCGAGGTATTAGGGTAAGAGGAGGGTAAGGGTGTCGAGAGGATTACCCTTATCCTCTCGACACCCTTACCCTAATACCTCGGCTCCTCGCTTCCTTTTAAGCGTCTTCTTAAGGATCGCAGGTTTTTAAAAAAAAAACTCCGCGAATAGAAGACGCTTAAAAGGAAGCGAGGAGCCGAGGTATTAGGGTAAGGGGATTAGGGTAAGGGTGTCGAGAGGATAAGGGTATTTTTGGACATACACCAAGCGACTATGTGAATGTTGACATTCACCGGTGAAGGTCCGAATGTAAAACGATGTAATGAAATATTCGGTCTTTCACCAGTGAATGTCGACATTCACCAGATTTCGGTCTTTCACCGTAACATACATATGTATGTATGTATGTATGTATGTATGTATGTATGTATGTATGTATTTGTGTTACAACCCCTGGTATGACTAAATATGGGAGGAAGGTCACTACTCCCTCTTTCTGTCCTTCGGCTTATCACAGAAGACCATGCAGGCAGAAAACCATATTTTTATTTTTAATGTTGCCTTTTTATATTTGTGTTATATTTGTACTGATAAATAAATAAAGGGAGACTAGTATAGATCTATTTCGAGCTAATAAGGAACAGAGCCTGTGGCTTAGTGGCTAAAACTCCTGCCTAAGATATATACAGCCCGGGTTCAAATCCCAGTAAGGGTATGGCTAGCTGATGAGAGCTAATTAGCTCGAAATAGATCTATACTAGTCTCCCTTTATTTATTTATCAGTACAAATATCACACACACACACACACACACACATACACACATATATGTATGTATGTATTTGTGTTACAACCCCTGGTATGCCTAAATATGGGAGGAAGGTCACTACTCCCTCTTTCTGTCCTTCGGCTCATCACAGATATAATATTATTTATTTATCAGTACAAATACAACACAAATATATATGTATGTATGTATGTATGTATGTATGTATGTATGTATGTATGTATATATAAACCTGCCTAAATATCTATACATTAACAATCCATCCAGAATTGTTTCTTATTATTATCCCCCAAATACTCTTATGCTTCAGTTTACCTGGCTTTCTTATTTTCTTGGAAATTCTAGTATTAATTCTGAGGACTAGGAAGATGTTAATATCCACTCATTTCTGTTTCAGTACAGCAATTTATCTTCCATTTCTTCCTGAGTTCTCTATCATTCTTTTAAAAGCCTACCAGGATTCTCTGTCCCTTCCTAACATAAAAAAAGCCTGACCTATATGAAGGTATATTTAGATTCAGGTGCTGTCTTCTCTATTTAGGATTGGGAGCTGACTGAGAGGTGACCTCATAACAATTGTAATTTTGCCATACTGGCAAATAAACAATCAACTCCAAGGAAGTTAAAAGGTAAGAAGGCAGTATGTATGAAAGTAAATATAGCAATAAGTGCCAAGTAATTGCTGTAGTCTCGTGAGTTGCCCGACTTGCAGAAGGAAAACATCATTTGAAGTGAAAAACAAATCAGCAAAGGGAAAATCTCTTGTGCCTTCAAATGCACACATGTATATATAGAAAGAGAGAAGGGAAAGATGTAGATGCAATGGAAGGGGATTCAAAACTGCATTGAATTGCATTCAAAAATAGAGCAGAACTATGCAATAACGAAACAAAGACAGCTTTATTATGTATCATGAAGCCTGGATTTCAGCGTCATACTTTAGTTTAAAAAATACAATTGGCCCTTACAGTCAAAGGAATTGTATCCTCAGACTGCTTGTGTGAAGTGGTAAGGTAGCACTCTCTCTCCCTCCCTCCCTCTATAGCAGTGTTGGTGAACCTTTTCAGCACCGAGTGCCAAAACGGGAGCGTGTGCGTGGAACAGTGCCGGAAACTGAAAGAGCAGCTCCCCAGTGCACATGCATGTGCCGGGAAGCTGAGCTTCCAGTTTCCAGCATGAGCATGCATGCCAGTCACCTGGTGTTCCAGTTTCTAGCACTGCCTCATGCGTGTGCTCCTGTTTTGGCACTCAGTGGCGAAAAGGTTCGCCAACACTGCTCTAGAGAGAAGGGGGAGAGAGAGTGTGTGTTACCTTTCCACTTCACACAAGCTGACCGGCATGCATGCACATACCGGAAACCGGAAGCTCAGCTCCCCAGTGTGCGCATGTGTGCCAGGGAGCTGCTCTTCTAGTTTCCAGTGGTCTTGTACACGCGAAGACCAGCTTGCTAGCACACATGTGCACCGCTGGAAGCCAGAAGAGCAATGGGCGATGACTGGCGTGCCTGGAGAAATGGCTCTCCATGCCCCTTCCAGCACACGTGCCATAGGTTTACCATCATGGCTCTAGAGTAGGGGTGGGTTCCTGCCAGTTCTAACCTCTTCTATAGAAGAGGTTCCACAAATCTACAGTGCTGTTTAGAACCGGTTCCAGCTCCCTCCCCCCGCCCGTCCGCACATCATCAAGAGGAAGAGCGAGAGGAGGAATTCTGGGAGTTGAAGTCCAGAAGTCTTAAAGCTGTCAGGTTTGAACACCCCTGGGTTTTTTTTCTAAAGGGTTAGGGGTGCAAAGGTAACTTGACAGCTTTAAGACTTGCGTGCTTCAAATGCCAGAGTTTCTGAGCCAACATTTTGGTTGTTAAGCAAGAGCATTGTTAAGTGAGTTTCACCACATTTTACAAGTTGGCCACGCCCACCCAGTCACATGGCTGGCAAGCCACTCCCATTTGGTCACATGGCTGGCAAGCCACTCCCACCCAGTCACATGGCCAGCAAGCCACTCCCACAAAGTAGGCCACACCTACCGAAGAGGTTCTAAAAAATTTTGAAACCCACCACTGCTCTAGAGGAAGTGTTCAGATTCCCAAGAAAACTAAGAAATTTTCTGATTGATGTATTAGAGTTCAGAGAGTCAGAGTTATAAGGAATTGGTGATAATGAGTTTCCCTTTTTCATGGATGAGGAACATTTCAACTGCAGTGACTTTCAATCCTATCAGACAGCATTAACATCTCAGTGCTTGAGCTTCAAATTCATCCTTCAGTAAACACGATATCTCAAGACAGCTTCACAATGCAGTAAAGATAAAAAATTTGAGGTCTATGTAATGCTCAAGGAGCATGCTATACAGATACTTCCAAATCCTACATGAAGACCCAGATTGAAGAGTGCTTAATTGAAATTGATTATATTCAGTGTTGGGTAATTTGATCAAAATGCAGATATCTGCTTTACATAGTAATATATAATACACAGGAGATTCTGCAAACATTGGAAATGGTTCAGAAGATGTCCTTTGGATCTGACCAAACCTGAGCAGTGGAGTCACATGGGGAGAATGAGGCACGTCCACCTCTGTCTGCACCAGAAATACTCAGCCCTTCTCTCTTCTTATTGATCATTGCAATCCAAAGAAAATGTTTGGTATTCAGTTTTGTGCAAACCACATTATCTAAAAAAAAAATCTAACTACTATTCAAAAGGATTTCAATTTACGGGAGGAGGGGGGGTGTTTTTGTTTTAAATTGAGTTAGTGATAATGTCCCAGGTTTTTATGATTTGATGTTGATTTGTTATAATTAACTACAGTTCCTTTATCATTTGTTTTAAAATGATGCTTCCAATTCCATCCTGCAACTAAAAAAGGAAAAGGAAGGAAATACAGTAACTGGCAAGATTTTTTACAAAAACAGAAAACCACGCTGTTCCATTATCTCTAAACTAGGACATGCTGTAATGACCTCACTTAAGGTAATCCCATATCCAGTTCTGCTTTTGATCATTTTACCCAGCTAATTCAAATGATGCCATCTTCATAATTCAGATAATAGATTGAGAGTGATAAAAAATAGATGGATTTCCTGATAATTTCTTGACAATGTGGGTAGATCAATAAGGAATTCTGACTCACAGGTTTTGTTGAGAAACTGTGAATCAGAAAACCTTCTGGAACTATTGCAAATCATTTCTGACTCACAATTATTCAAAACAGCAGCAAGAAAGTAGCTCTCTGCCTTTTCTGACAGAATAGCAGTAGATATCCATGTATTGAAGTTTGTTTCTCAAAAATTAGTTTTTGTCAACTTATTTGTTTTACAAGGAATTCATTTCAGAGGTACCCCCTGAGCAAAAAAGAAACAAGAAACAAAACCCTGCCTAATTATATCACAGTTTTATTCAAATTCTAAAGGTCAAACTCTTTTTAACTATTGAATAAATTGCTTATTTTTATAATTTAGCTTCTGAATTCTTGAGAAGAAGGAACAGAGAATGTCTACTCCTGTTATTGTTCTATTTCAAACTTTTCCATCACCCTGAGGCTTCCCTGATTGCTTATAATTTCTAATTTTTTGGAGGGGGAATATAGGAAAAATATGATCTTCTCTTGGGATTTAAGTAGAGAAAAGCAGAAAGGATGCATATTGATAGCTAAATTGATTGTGCAGTGAAAAATGGGATACTTACATCCCAGGGTCACTTTATAACTAAATAAATGTGAGGCCATCACACTATTTGTTAGATTGGGTGAATGGATGAGGCAGACTTAGGCTAACAGTAACAAAAGCTCTTTATTAGTCAACACTATGTACAATCCAGCAAAGACTCTGTCTGGCAGCAGCCCTTTTATAGGGAGCTGTCAGACGTCTTAACCAATCAATTTTGAGTATTTTCCTGCTGGATCAGAGGACCTTGGTGGAAACTACCATACTGTCTGTTAGTATGTAACACTATTATACCCTACTCATGAAAATTTCACCATATTCTCTTCTCAATTGAAAGAAATTTGACAAATCAATTACCTTTCTTCATTCTATAAGAAATATGCTCTTGTTGATGCAAATTGACCCATTGACTGATAATCTTACTTGTAGTTCATAGAGTAGTACAGGTTTTAAAAAAGCTTTTTTCCTCCTCCCTCTTGTTATCATACAAACATCAAAGCAGCACTTAGAAATGTGAAGATGAGTATCCCAAAGCCAAAATTGTCAGCAGCATCCAAGTCATCAGGAAAGAGTACAGCTGAAAGAAGATTTAATCTTAATACCTGATATCGTAGTGGAAATTTTAAAAGTAAACTTATACTCAACACTACACAGATTGCTTTTAGAATCAACTTTGAAATTGCAGTTAATGTCAGAACAAAAGGAAAAAGGAAAATGTGCAATAGCAATAGCACTTAGACTTATATATATATACCACTTAATAGTGCTTTTACAGCCCTCTCTAAGCAGTTTACAGAGTCAGCCTATTGCCCCCAACAATCTGGGCCCTCATTTTACCCACCTCGGAAGGATGGAAGGCTGAATCATCTTGAGCCTGATGAGATTTGAACTGCCGAACTGCAGCTGGCGGTCAGCTAAAGTAGCCTGCAGTACTGCGCTCTAACCACTGCGCCACTTCTGCTCATAAACCTTCCCAAACTAAGAAAAAAAAATGTCTGTGGATTAAAATAACATTTTTTTTTTAAAAAAAGAGGCAAGTAATTTGTATAATGGCCATATTTATTATGACTACAAAATACCGAGTGATTTAAACATAAGTAGCTTTAAAAAACCACAAAAAATTGTCCACAATGCTGAAACCACTTCTGCTTTGCATTATAGTCTTCATGCCTTTGTTTTATGAACTTCTTTGAAAATCAGTCGGCAGGTACTTTATTCAATATATAAAGTATATTGTATGAAATATATATATAAAAAGGAATAAATGATTATGTTTTCCTTATGCTACAAAAATATCAAATATTTAATCCCATCAAGGGGCAATATTATCTCTCTAGACTTTCTCTTCATTACAGGATAATGTTGATTTATACAACCCATTGTGACCCATACTATTTGGATTACTGTAACATGCTCTACATGCAGGGGTTGGCTGTTACGGGTTTGCCCGGGTTCAGGAGAGCCCATAGCTAACATTATAGCCAGTTCGGAAAATCTCCAAATCCCACCCCTGGTTTGCCCCGCCCACCCCACCATGCTCCTCCCACTCCACCCCTCCCAGGAGTCTCCATGCAGCCCATTTTGGATGCGAGGTAAATGCAGGGCCCTTGTGGAGGTACAGGGAGGGGGTTCCCGGAAGTTCCAGAAGCCCGTTTCTTGCCTCTGGAGGGCCTCCAGAGCTCAGGGGAGGCAGTTTCCGTCCTCCCAGAGGCTCAAGGAAAGCCTCTGAAGCCTGGGGAAGGCAAAACCCTCTCCACCATGGTGCAGGAGGCCAACTAGGCCATGCCCACCATTGCCACGCCTACCTGGCAACCAGACGAGAACCCGTTGCTGAAATTTTTGAAGCCCACCCCTGTCTACATGGGTCTACACTTGGTCTGGTTGTTGTATGCTATAGTTCTTAATACAGTATGTCACCCAGAATCACTGTTTGGAAATGGGTGGTCATATGAATGATTTGAATAAATAAATAAATAAAAGCTCCTTTTAACTCAAGAAAATTAATAAGTCCCTAATATTTCTCAGCAATTTCATTTTTTCCTCTGAAACAAGTACAGTAAAAGCATTAGTTTCATTTCTGGAATATTCTCCATTGTAGAGTTTTCTGTTAAACTGGAAATTACACATGCTGTTTATTAGTGACCTACAGGATATTATGTGATCTTTTTGAGTCCATAATTATTTTAAGTTAATAAATCATAGACCCGAAAAGGAGGTGAAGATATTCATGGAAGGTTCAGTACTAAGATATATTTCAGTCTAACTAAAACCCCAGTCATGAGGCAGAATGGGGAATCTGGAACAGATTTTCTTTTATTCAAGGCAGAGAGGGCAGATCTGATCTGGATATCATCTGTTTATAGACTTCGTAAAATTTCATTTATGATCTGGTTTTTTTTAATGTTGTACTCTGCTTTAGATAAAGCAATGTTATGGGGTCAAAACTGTTAGATATTCACCCTGTCTACTGTGGCTTCCACCAAGGTCCTCTGTTCCGGCAGGAACAGAGGTTTAACCCTATTGGTTGAGAGGTCTGACAGCTCCCTATTAAAGGGCTGCTGTTGGGCCAAACAATTGCTGGATTGTTCACACTTGTTACTTGTTAATAAAGAGCTGTTGTTACGAGCAAACAGAGCAAACATTCATTCCTTCTACAGCCAGCTCAAGCCCGAGAGTTCCGGGGGACTTATCTGATTTTTTTGCAGGCCCACAGCAAGCTCCAAACGGGACAGTCCCAGAAGCTCCAGCCGCGGCCTGGGAAAAGTTCCAGGAGCTTCCACCAAGCAGAGCTACGGAGCAAACCTGCGCAGTTCATTTGGAAGAGTTTCTTGGGACAGGTCAGACCTGTCCCAAGAAACTCTTCCAAATGAACTGCGCAGGTTAGGCAGAATAAAACAAAAACCCGCCTACCTGCATGATTACGTGACCAGTCAGATCATCCCATCTAAGAGGGGAGGGGTGTTAGATATTCATCCTATCTACTGTGGTTTCCACCAAGGTCCTCCCTTTCCGGCGGGAACAGAGGTTTAACCCTATTGGTTGAGAGGTCTGACAGCTCCCTATAAAAGGGCTGCTGTCAGACCTAACAGTTGCTGGATTGTTCATACTTGTTACTTGTTAATAAAGAGCTGTTGTTACAATAACCATGTGTCTGCCTTCTCAATACCCAATCTAAAAAAACAATGTGAAAATATTGGAGTTAGGGATTAGTAAATTTGCCTTCAAGTCCAGATGATTCTTCTAATTAGGCTACTGTTGCATAAGATCTTTCTTGAAAATCATTTAGGTTTAAGAAGCTCCAAAAGTAACATAATTCCAGCAGAACTGAAAAGAGTGTGATGTTAGCTCCCTTTGTGGGAAGGAAAGTGATGTCTCAGTGGCCCACTGTAATCCACTTAACAGTTGGCTGCCTAGGAAGACACAGTAGGCTGAAGGTCTCAAATTGCTGTGCTTGCTTGCATTAATAGAAAATAGGCTGCAATAGAAAATAAAGTGATTTTATTAAGACTGCTATATTTAGGCTGCAAAAATTCAGACCACAACTAGATAATAGCAAAAAGATGCCAAAAAAAAAAAGAAACCCCTTTGAACCTATTGCTATCATCTTCTAGCTATCGATTGTTTTGCAACCTTGATATGGTGGCCTTAAGCTTCACTGAGTTTCACATGTTTTAACCAGAGGTGGTATTCAGCCAGTTCTGACCGGTTCTGGTGAACCAGTAGTGAAATTTTGAGTAGTTTGGAGAACTGGCAAATACTGGCCCTGCCCCCATCTATTCGATGCCTCCCAAGTCCCAGCTGATCGGAATCCCAGATAATCTGCTGTGTCTTCTTCTCTTGCCCTGTACAGGAGAACGGAGCTGGAAAACAGGTTAGTGGGATGAGGAGGGAGTGGGGATTTTACAGTATCCTTGCCCTGGAGTGGGGTGGAAATGGAGATTTTGCAGTATCCTTCAAATGTCTCAAATGAAATGAAAAAAGAAATAAGGTAAGAAGGAGTGGGCACCACAATCTACTGTACAGCATTTTTAGAAGAATGAAAATGCTGTATTGCACACAAAAGCAGCAGCAACATTGTACAAGAAAAAGGACCATTCTTTTGCCCCTTCCTCACCTTTCATATACCATTCTACTATATATTCACAACACATTTTTGGCCAATAAATAAATTTATTTTAGGACTTCAAGTACACTTTTTACTTCCCAGAATGACAGGGATATCTGCTTCCCTAAAGGACACAATTTTCTTGTTTATTAACCATGTTGGTATTTTGTCATACTCCAAAGATTGCCCAAAATTAATCAGCAAGCTTTAAACTGGGCAGAATTTGGAATCCTTGTTTATCTCCAACAAGCTATCTGTGAGACTCAGAGTTTTGTCTTGTAGGACACGTGGCAAAGATTTTAAAGTCTGCCATTCAAAGAAACATAGAAGCAGGGAAGATCACTGCTGCATTAGTTAAAAAAGGGGTAACTAAGAAGGAAATATGGAACTATGAAGTACAAAGCTTCATATTTGGTGGGCATACTTGTGGATACCAAATAACTGTCTTGAGGATGATGGCTGCTTATTCATAAAATGATTGACATATCATAAAACATCCTATTGCCAGAAAGTTGGGTATTTCATTTAACACAATCTTTTGCCAGTCTTAGCACACCTATATACTGACAGTTTTTCTTTGAGGTTTCAGGTAGTAGTCTTATCATCCAGAATGCTTTGTTGCATTGTTAGTCGCAAAGTTGAGTCCGACCCATCACGATCCCATGGACAACATTCTTCCAAGCCTTCCTGTCCTCTACCATCTCTTAGAGTCCATTTAAGCTCACAGTGACTGCTTCGGTGACTCCATCCAGCCACCTCATTCTTCTTTTGCCCCCAATCATTCCCAGCATTAGGCTCTTCTCCAATGAATCCTTCCTTCTCATTAGGTGGCCAAAGTATTTGAGTTTCATCTTCAGGATCTGGCCTTCTGAAGAGCAGTCAGGGTTGATCTCCTCTAGGACTGACCGGTTTGATCATCTTGCAGTCCAAGGGACTTGCAGGAGGTCTTCTCCAGCACCAAAGTTCAAAGGCCTCAATTCTTTGGCGTTCAGCCTTCCTTATGGTCCAACTTCCACAGCCATACATTGAAACTGGGAAAACCATAGCCTTGACTATGCACACTTTTGTTGGCAGAGTGATGTCTCTGCTTTTTAGTATGCTGTCTAGATTTGCCATAGCTTTCTTCCCCAGAAGCAAGCATCTTTTAATTTCTTGGTGTAGTCTCCATCTGCGGTGATCTTGGAGCCCAGGAAAAGAAAATTTGTCACTACCTCCATTTCTTCTCCATCTATTTGCCAGGAATTGAGAGGGCCGGAGGCCATCATCTTATTTTTCTTAATGCTGAGTTTCAAGCCAGCGTTTGCACTTTCCTCCTTCACCCACATCAAGAAATGCTAGGGATGCCAAATTAGCCAATTTCTGTATCTTTCTCAAATGCCCAGATATCAAAGTAACCATCATTTTATTCCTCTGTTCTATCCAAATTCAAATTGTAATTATAACAGAGGCACAGCACAACAAGCTTATGTAAATACTTCTATGGCATTGTTAATGGGAAATATCAGGAACACCACATGTGTGCCTGGGAAGGATCTCAAATACCATGCCTGAGCAAAATTAATCATTCCAGAGGACATTCTGTGCAGCTGGAAATTCTCACCATCTGCCTCCTGTAGAATTTTACAACTCTGTATTTTGTACACGGTTTTGTAAAATACTCATACAGCTATATTTTTTTTAAATCCACTCCACTACAAAGCATCAGGTCTAGAAGAAAGAGACACTGAAGATACCGAATGAGCCTGTGTTTTACCTTGGACAGAGTTTAATATTCTTTCCATCTAATGAGTAATTGCAAACCATTTGTATCCCATATATGAGTGTTTGCTTTATCGTGGAAAAATGATGAAACTGATCCTCAGCAGGCCCTGTAGAAATTATGATGATCAAAGAAAAAGTGGTGGTGGGGGGAAAGCAATTCCAATAGGGAATGTATGTTGGGTAATTTATTAACGCCGTGGGATGCTAACTAAATAATTAACTAAATCCTGCTGTGTTTTTAAAGCCTTTGTGTCAGTTCAAAGCAATGAGCTGGTACTTTTATAGAAAGAAAAAGAAACTAGAAACTGCAGTGGGAAATAAGATGGTACGGCTGAGAATGTTTAGGTTTGGGATTTCAAAGAGCTAACTCCATCCTATCCTTTTTTCAGAAATCTGGCTTTTGAATATTATGTTTCCTATGACAATGAGCTGCAAAAGAAAATATTGAATGGCAAGTGTAACAATTAGGTTTCTTTGCAATTGCCATGCTCTCCCTTCCCCACACAGTAAGGCCGCATAAATAAATCCAGACTGATATGAGCCCATACCTATAGTTGAAAGCCATCCATGCCATGTTTGTCTACAAACATGCCTATAGCAGTGATATTTGCTTTATATATCTAAGTAGAATGTAAGGTTTTTCCTAGGTATTTGCAAACATTGAACAAGGTTTCCTGGAGTCTCATTAGTGCATCTCAGGAATGATAGCATGGTAAAATGTTGACAGTGTCTGAACCATTGAACCTGGTTCTTCAATCCATTTCCTTTGGATTCTTGTCAAGCATCTTCTCTTTATACATTTCTTTCTGTGTAATCTGGCTTTATTTCCACAGATTCCCTGTTGTGGCAGTTTCCATAGATATTATCCACATCCATCCTCTGAAAATCCCTAGCCACTAATGAAATAACAACAGAGTGTTCTATCTTTACGCTGTCTCTGACCATTTCTGTCTCTGGCTTCAAATCGTATAGAAAAACTCCAGCTGAATATCTTTCACAGTCAGCTTCCTGACAAATATTGTAAAGCTTTCAGTCATGGGTGTCTCCTTAGATGGGTTAAAATACTTAAAGTTAGATTGAAGGGCTTGCTGCAAGAACCTGCAAATCAGAATATGGTCCCAAGCACCACCAGAACCTGGGTAGAAATAGTGCAATTTTGTATTACCCAACAAAACCACTCAATTTTGGAGATTATATAATTAATGCAGCCTGAGGAGACATTCACTTGCTATTCACTATTGTGTTTGGTGGTTTACTTCACAAAGAAAGCAACTAATTAGGTCAAATGCAGCTGTTTTGTTTTGCCAGGAAAAATCTTGAATTGTGCCCATCTTAGCCACAGGTTGAAGTTATATCCTTATGGACAATTAACTCCACCACCACTTCTGTTAAAGGCAATTGGAATTCTGTAAAGTGATCAGGATAATCTCCTCATTACAGTAGATTTAGAAATGGTGCCAGTGGTTTTATTAGCATCCTTCTTCCCTGAAGGATGTTTCATAGCCTTAGGCAGCTGTCCCATTTTTGCAAGCTCAATTCTTGTCATGCAGAAAGTTGGTATTGTTAAATAACACGCTGAGCTTTTTATAGATAAAAGAATTGCATCACTAGCTGTTTGAGCATTGCAGAATGTTACTAATCAGGTATACGAGAACGTGCCTTTGCCTTGTAGAAAGTTTTATATTCTAGTATGTCGAAAAGGTTGTACTCCCTTTCTTTATTATTATACTTTATTCAGCATAACCTACCAGGTATTTGAAGAAGTTGTGTCAAAATTCAGAGCTTCTACAGATAGAATATCTACATGAGTCATAATCCCATAGGCCCAATGCATGGGTCTGTGTGGTGCAAAGCGCCAAATCCAATTCCCAAACCTTTAGTTGAAGAATCAGATGACAAAGTTCTCCACCTGAGGCTTTTGAACAGCCCTTGTCAGCTAACAATGTCAACATTGGGTTAGGTAGCTTCATTTGCTGGAAGGCTTCCTGTTACCGTTTTGTTCTTTAATGCATGGGCAATGAGAGAATTGCAGAGAAGACTCTAATTAGGAAATGGATTCCCCCCACAAAGCAAAATGACTCTTGCACTATAGTTCCCGACATTTGTTACGGTGGCCATTTTGGCTAAAAGGCTGCAAATGTTGGGGAGTTTCAGCAACATCCAAAGGCCAATGTTCATAATTAGAGTAACTCTGGATACATTTTGCAAGCGCTTTTAGGGGTGACAAATATAGTTTGGCTTTTCAGCCAGTAGAGAACAAATAAAATGACAAATGTGAATCAATCATTTATACTGATTAAGTAAGTCTGTTTGGGTTTGGTGTTCTTTTTTAATGTGAGTCCTTATTAAAAAATTAAGGCTTTCTGGAACAAACATTAACAGATACATTCAAGAACGTGCTACAAGCTTCTTGTGTTTGTAAATCACAATCTATATGTAGATGAATTGCATTTTGTCAGTTCCCTTCATTATTTAAATGATGGGCTTGCTTTGCGCACTTCGTCTTTGAATGATGAATGTTCTGCAGTGGCGCAGCTCTTCTTGGTGTGACTTTTGTGAAGCACCAGAATTAGCATATATTTCAAATCCCAAGACATGTTCATGTCTCTCTTGTAAAGATCCACAGATCCCTGCAGAACTGTATGGATCCCACCCTGATGGTATTCTTGAAGCTGTTGAAAACTTGGCCTTACTCTCAAGCTGCCCAAGCTTGTTTGGAATCAGATAGCTCTTACATTTCGTGAAATAAAAGAAGATAAATGTTCCTTGATGTTAAATTGTTTCCATCACATGTTCATTTGAGCTCTACCAGCATTCCAAATAAAAATAGCAAATTCCTCCATTCATCTATCTCAGGCACTCTTCGCCCAAGACTGTAAAAAAAACTTTGTGTTGTTTGCAACCAAGTTTTAAAACTTTTTATCTAATTGCCCACTAGAACAGAATATAAGAGAAAAGCACCATATAATCTGTGACAAGGAGGACATAATTGGTTGCTTCCCCAAAATTAGTAAAAAGTTCTAAAAATAGAATTGATTTTTAAAATTAGCACCAACGACCATTTATTTGTTTTTAATCCAAGTAAAGGCAGTTGATGATTAGGAGGGGGGGGGGGAATGTTCTAAATTTAAGACCATAATCTGCTTTTGAAGAGCCATCAGAGGATATTTCTGTGTTTGTAGACATCTTCTTTATCAACCTTCAAATAGTTCCAATTTATTTGGATAGCATCTAATGGGAGCTTCCTCTGCTTGAAGAGGTGATCAATTATAATCTGCATGAAGGGAAAGAATCACATGAAGGGAAAGCAAAAAAGTGAGAAGTTGTTCAGAATCCAAAATAAATTGTATTCTTTCCATCTCTATGAGAAGAATTATTACTTTAATATTAGTCCTCGTTTAATAACTAGTTGCTTAATTCAAAGTTATGATGGACCCTAAACAGTTATTTATTACTAATCCTTGAAGCTACAACTGAATGTAATTGTGTTTCAGTGCTTAGATACTGACTCAAATTTGTTGCCAGTTGCAGTGACCCGTGTGACTGTGATTTGCAACTGATCTCTGGCATTTTTTGCTGGTTTCTCCCAAATCCATTGGGATAATTGATTTACTTAATGACTATGTGATTCACTCAAGGCATGGGTTCTCAAACTATGGCCCAGGGGACACATGCGGCCTGCTGAAGGTGTCCTGCCCACCTCCCCACCCCCTTCGGCTGAGCGAAGGACTTACCTTCATGAGCCCCGCAGGCTGGAACTGAAAGGTAAGGCCAACAATTTTGGCCTGCAGAAACATTCTTTTTTTTTTTCAGAAAATTTTATTGGTTTTTTAAAACATTTATAAGGAAAAGGGTAGGTGGAATGGTATACAAAGTTTGGCAGTTGCAAGTATGGCAGATGCCCCCTCCCTCCAAACTCATAAGATACATCTATGTATAAAACATTAATACAAAATTGTATAAAATCAGCATATTAATTCTATAAAAAATTTTCAATCAGCTTATATATTATAATGTATAGTCTAGATATAATTTCATTATTACTTTCGGTCTGTTTATAACAATGTGATTTTCTTATTCATTTTTGTGATCTGAGCTTTCTTAGTGTTGCCCCTTCTCCCCCCGCTGGCAGAGCTCCGGCCCCTCCCGTGTACTGTGTGACCGTTGAAGAGTCTTCTGTTTTTTCTAGGTTCGCTTTATTTTTTTCCATAAAGGCCTGAGCCTCTATGGGTGTATTGATTCTGATTCTTGTCTCCTCCCAGAATATCAACATCCCTTCAGGCATCAACCATCTAAACCACACCCCTTTCTGGTATAATTTATTCGCCAATTGCGAATAATTTTTCCTTTTCTCCCTAATTTTTTTTGGGATCTACTTCAAGATGGTTATCTCCCTGTCGTGATATGTCAATGCTTGCCCCCTTTGTACACCCAGAATTTTGTCTCTTGTGCTTTTCCTAAGAAATTTGATATGGACCTCCCTGGGTACATTATGTGTTCTGGCATATGCTGAGTTCACTCTATAGACCAGGTCTATCTCCCATTCCATCTGTTGTTTATCTTTGTGTATATATTCAGCTAAGATATTAGTCATGATGTCCCTTATGTTTTCCCCATCTGCTTCTATAACATTTTGAAATCTAAGATAAAAGGACATTCTCTCAAATTCTGTTTTCATTTGTTGGATATCAAGTTCTTTGTTACCCTTCTGCAAAGCTTCTACCCCCGCCTCGCCTCCGCCACCCCACCCTCCACAAGGTCCAGTCTCTGTGAGTTCTTATAAATTTGAAACTGATTCTCTTTAATTTCTTCCTTCATTTCCTTTAATTGTTTCTTAATTTCTTCCTGGCCCTGTATGAGTTGCTGAAGCATTTGTTGCAAATCCATCTCTGTACTCTTAGGTTGCATCAGTTCTGTAATCTTTGACTGTGTGGCAGGACTGGATGTTGCAGATGTCGGTACAGAGGTAGCAAAGCCAGGTTTTCCAGGTGGTGGTCTTTTTGGAGACATAGTTTATAAAGCAGAGAGATCAGTCAGTGTAGAGACTGGACAGCTGAAGAGGTAGAGCAGGCAGATGAGTTCAGGAGGCAGAAGATCCAAGCAGCTGGGAGTTTCTTTAGTCAGTCTAGCAATAGAGAAAAATTTTCTCTCCAGAGGGTTCAGAAAATAGCAATCCACAAGAGATTCTTCTGGGTGACAAGGAGACAAAGACCGGAAGCCTGAATTTTAAAGGTGGAGTCAGGTTTCACAGTTCATGAAGACAACAGAAGTGTGCCATCTTGCCCTGCCAGCTTTGGGCTCAGAGGCATAACAAAGTTTTAAAAGTTCCCAAAGTCCTCAGCTCATCACTAAGTTATGGAGCTAGGTTCAATGAAAAGTCACTTTAGCAAGGGTGTGGCATCATTGGTTGGCTCTCCCCCCTCCTCCTTCCCCTGGGGCTGAGAGCAAAATTGTTCCAAGCCGCTTGTCCGAGGGGGGGGGAAATCCCCCTCCCTCCAGCCGCGCCTCCAAAGTAATCCGAAAGTAAAAGTTTTAAAATGCTGAAAAGTCCTTCAAGTCAAGAAAGGGAATGAAGGGGCGTAGCGCCTCACCACACCGCCGCTGCTTCCTTCTATTTTTTCATTCTCCGATCAGCCTGTTGCAAAGATGCGAAGCGCCCTCCGAAACTGCTCCCCGATGCCTAGAGCGAAGCGGGGGGCCTCCCACCAGCCGCCGCCAATGCAGGGATCCCCCGCGAAGCTGCTCCTCCGGCAGGACGCCTCTCCGGGGCGTCCTGTGCCCCCCAAGAAGTGGGGAAGCCCACCGGGGAGCCGGAGCGGGCAAATGACTTGCCCGTCGCCGTCAGCCGCCGGAACCGGACCGAATATATTTAAGTTCTGTCTGCCTATGTGCTCTCAGGTGGATTTCACATTTTAGTAACGATATTTAAGACTCTAAACATTTTATAAGCTGATATTTGAGGAGCAACTATATCACACCTATTTTCCATACCTTCAGATCTATAAAGTGTCTACCTCAATGCTCTACAACTAGGAAATATACTTTATATTTTTGCCTTTCCATACCTCTTTTGCCTTTCCATACCTCTTTCTTTCCAAGCTGATTAATTAAAACATGGACCTACATAATAATGAAGATATGAGTTATAGATTCCAGAAACATTCTTGAGGCAGGAGAGGTGAAAACCGGAGCGCATAGACACCCCAGGAGGCCAACAAATGGGCAAAAATGACCCATTTTTGGCCCAAAAAAATGAGTCATATTTGCTTGTTTTTGGCCTGCAGAATGCCTCTGGAGGTGGGGATGTATGAAAAATAGGGTGCTACCCCAGGAGGCCAAAAAACAGGAGAAAATGGCCAGTTTTTCACCTCCCCTACCTCCAGAAGAAAGATAAAGAGAGATAGATAGACAGAGAGACAGAGGGGGAGAGAGAGGGGGGAGAGAGGGGGAGAGAGAGACAGGACGAGCGAGAGTGGGGGAGAGAGACAGAGAGATTTCTCAAGGTCTTTGGGGCTGAGAAGAATTGTTGCAAAACTGAGTTTCCTGAAGTGGACCACTAGACTTCGAAACAACTGAAAAAACGATCTTGTAAAAAGAAAAGGTAACCAAAAGGGCAACATGCAAACAAAAGCAAATAAAACACTCCAAGGAACAAAACAAATTAAAGTTTAGTTTGTGTGCATTTTTCAATGGACTGTTAAATTGGCCACAGCCACCTAGTCATACAACCTAGCCATGCCCACACAGCTGGTCTGGCCCCCCAACAGTCTGAGGGACCATGAATTGGCCCCCTGTTTAAAAAGTTTGAGGACACCTGACTTAAGGACTGCAATGACTCACTTACTGGTCATCATAAAAACAGTTGTTAAAATGAATCAGACTCAGATCACTTGGTGACCCACTTAATGCCTGCAAACACAGCCAAAATTATGAGCTCAATTGTGGTTGCAAGCGCGTTCACATTTGTGAACTGGTAGCGAAGGCAAGTGAATCCCACCACTGCTTCACATGGTGAAAGAAAGAAAGAAAGAAAGAAAGAAAGAAAGAAAGAAAGAAAGAAAGAAAGAAAGAAAGAAAGAAAGAAAGAAAGCACAAAACAGCTTAAATGCCCTGAAGAATGCCAAAATGCCTCTTTGTGCCACAATCTTGTACCATTTGGGACTGAGAAAGAAGAATTACTTTTTGCTGCTTGAAGCTAACCAGACAGTGCCTGCTACATGAAAATGCCTTTTTTTGTAAACAGATGTCGCTGTTGTTTACTATGTCATAATCAAAGTAAACAAATTCAAAGTATAAAGTTTTAATGACTTTTTGTATTAATAAGTGAAGATTAATTAGTACTCTTTTGGGTATTGTACATGGAGATTTTTATTTTTTGCAATGGTAATGAACTGAGAATTGTTTTACTGCGCAGTAGTATCACCGGAGATTTGCTCCCTTAAAGGAAAAGTCCTGGAATTTGACTTTTTCTACAAGTGCATTTTTAAGCAAGACCTTAGAAAAGACAGAAGACAGTTTTGTGCAGAAACAAAATACAACAAACGCCAGCTTCAAGTAACTGAAGTACCTAACACATACCACCCACCTATGCCTGCAGCAGTCTGATTTTAGATTGAAGTACAGTATCTATCTTTATTACATAGATGAGAATTTGTTCATTCTGGTGAATTTATAAGGTGAAATAATGGAATTCCTCAATGCACAGGCTGGTGAATTCTGAGTATTGAATCCACTCATCTTAAGGTTGCCTAGATTGAGAAACACTGTCCAAATTCCAAATTATTAGACTTATGATGGAAGATACATAATCAAGAAAGGAAGTAAACACAGTCTGCAAAAGTAGAAACTAACAAGGGAACAGGGATTTATCAGTAAGGACAGAGTCAGTCTGTGAACAAGGTAAAATAAACTGAAAGATCAATTTAAGGAGAAATGACTGTTAAGTAAGCAATGAGTTCCCAGGAAAAATAAATAAATAAATAAAAATTTAAAAAACAAGGTTTCAGAAAACCAAAGCAAAAAAGCAAAACCAAACCCCCAGAGTGGCTCCAAGGAACATAGCATTATTTATTTGTTTTTTGTTTAAATCATTTATACTTTATTTGCATATCTTGACTTTGGCAGCATTCTACAGTGTTCCTGCTGCTTAGTGAAGTCCTTAGCCACAGCATGTTGCCTTGCAAAGCAGTCTCTAGACTGATGATACATAGAACAGTGAGCTCATGCCTGGGGTAAAACTGGGCTTTGATATTCAGCATACTGGTAAAAATGTGCCAGAATTTCCTAGAATCCTTCTTACTATTAGCAAGGGATGCTCCATCTTGCACAACATCAAGTTTAGTCTTGATCTTACTAAAAAGTGTTATGATAAAACCTTAATAGTCATCAATATTTATTGGTCCATCTCTTGATAGCCAGAGAATATGAAAGACCATGATTTGGAATTTAAAATATGGTAAAGAGTTATGAATTAATCAATCAAATGAATGATAAAAGAGAAAAATAGGGTTTGCACTTGGGAAATTGAGAGAAAACAAATGATATACTAATTCTGTGGAGTAGAGTTGATGAATACATGCATGGAAATGAAAATACAAGATTATATAATGGAAATGGTTACAACGAATATCAGAAAGTATGAACTGGAATTATGTAAATTAATGTTTCTCAGCCGCAACATTTTAAAAGGTGCATGGATTTCCATTCCCAGAAAAATACAGCCAGGTTCGGAAACACTGATTTAAATTATTTTAACAATTAACCATTTTTATTGGTTTATGGCAGGGGTGTCCAAACTTTTTGCAAGGAGGGCCAGATTTGGTGAAGTGAAAATGTGTGGGGCCGACCATTCAGCCTGACATTCTTTGAACCATTAACATTAAATGCAAATGAACTATGTTATGAAAGACTAAACAAATAACTCTGGTAGGGAGAAGAGGCTGTGGGACACTCGAAATTTGAAAAAGGACCACAATTGGCCCCCGGGCTGGACTATGGACATGCATAGTTTATGGTATAACATACAAAAATACAAAAACATATAGTAGGAAAAATAGGGAAGGGAAAAGTGTGGGAAAGAAGGGGGGAAAGAAAGAAAGAAAAGGCATTGACTTCCGACTCCCTTTGGTGCAGTAGAATAGGGTAGTAACATCAAACCACAACTTTTTACTTTTACATAATAGTTTAAATTAGCCATTTCTACAACACCAAATCTATCTAATCAACAAAACCCAAAGTCAAAGTTTCAATTTTTTTCTATCTCAAGCACAAAGTCCAGAAGTGGTTTCCAGGTAGAAACACTGATCTAAATTGTTGTAGGTTTACGTGAAAGTTGTAATTCATAGTTGAGATAGCTGGGTGTTGTGAAAATTGTGAATAATGTTGATAATGGAGGAACTATGAATCAGTGTTGGAATGAATGTGAGCTAGGAGAAAGTTATTCAGTTAGATGGCATGATGGAATGAATGGGAATGAGGTAAGGCATTATAGAGTCATCTGAAGAGGCACAATAAATAAGCATGGTGAATATTGGAGGATATTTCCTTAGAAAAAAGACTGCTTTTAATACATAATTTTAACATAAAACTGTTCACAGTGCACAGGGGAAAAGGACTAAATTAGAAAGCGTGATTGATTTGTTTATGGTGAAAGAGTTAAAGTCTTAGTAAATGATACCAGAGTGATGAGAGGTTCTGAATGTGGAGCAGACTGCATGGGGGTGGGGGTGGGGCAAAGCTGAAAGAATGTCCCAGAAGAATTACATTAATTGAATATATAAAAAAGGACGCTTGATGAAACAGTGAGATTAGGTTGCCAAAGAACATGGTGGTTAGACACCATCAAAACTGACCCCAGGCAGAGCATCAAACAACTCAAAGAAGTAGTACAAGGTCAGAAGATGTGGAGAAAACTGACCTCTTAGAATCACTGAGAGTTGGACACTACTGAATGGATGACATCCTCATCCTCATCCTCATTACATCATGCATATAGTTAGGAAAAAATACCTGAAGTAACAGAGACGGGGACATTAAGATTAAAAAAGGGGGATAAAACACAAACAACTTTTGTGTTGTTTGTGAAAGGAACCAGTGATTCTCAGGGTAGACAGAACCATTATCATGTCAAGAAAAAGGTAAATAATGATTAAAAGTCCATTGAGTTGACAAACCTGGAAGAAAAAGCCTAAAATTTAAATCTAGAATAGACCCAAAGGCTGGTTTTTGCATTCCAGTCTTCTGTGCAGGTAGGTGCATATACATATGCCTTCTACAAGTCATACAGCTGTGTCATTCCGTGAAGCTTCTATCAAAATTAATTACTGTGCCTGCTACAAGTCTTGCGGCCAACAATTCAAATGATTTACAGCACTCTACAGAGTAGGCATGATAGAATGAAGAGCAATAATCTGAACATTAATGTACTAATGACCAAGTAATGTTAGACAGGTAAATAAGAATTGAAGTTGCACATAAATCTCTCTCTCTCTCTCTCTCTCTCTCTCTCTCTCTCTCTCTCACACACACACACACAGTGAACTTTCAGGTTCTGCAAAATAGTTTTTCTTATGGTTCATGCCCTGCTATGACTAAATCTGTAGGAACTCAACAGGAGAATGACAGCAGATAAAGCCAATCAAGGACTAGAGGAAAAGGATCATCCCCACGTCAGTTTGAAACAACCAATGTGTGCTCCTGAGTCCAACCTGTCCTGGTCATCTGAATTTACCTCTAATGTAATAAGTGGCAAAGGACAACAGAGGCAGTAAATCTGTTTCCTTAAACCCACTGACACTAACATTTTAGCAGACTTGGTTGTATTTGGACTGTGAGTTACCTATACAGCCACAATTGAGCCCAAAATTTCTGTTGCTAAGTGAGACATTTGTTAAGTGAATTTTATCCCATTTTACAACCTTTCTAGCTACAGTTGTTAAGTGCAGTTGTTAAGTTAGTGACATGATTACTAAGTGAATTTGGCTTCCCCATTGACTTTGCTTGTCAAAAGGATGCAAAAAGTGACCACATGATCCCGGGACACTGCAATCATCATAAATATTCATCATCAGTTGCCAAGAGTCTGAATTTTCATCATGTGACCACGGGAATGCTGCAACAGTCATATTTATGAAAAATGGTACAATTCACTGTTTTAATGCCATTGTAACTTTGAATGAAATGTTGTAAGTCAAGGACTATTTGTATTAGACAGAGAAAATGAAAATGGAGAAAAAAGACGGAATCTCTGGGACAGAAGCAGAGACATCTAAAAATATTAAAAGGTAGAAATTGTAATTGTCTAGATAAGAACCTCACAGTTCTCATTGAAAAACTGTTTTTAAATGTCCTCAGGGAGTCCACGGAGAACTGTGAAAAAATTAAAAAACTCATTTTAGCTGGAAATGAGCATAGGATCATTCACCCTCGTGGGTATTTCTTTAGCCACAGCTGGAAGCAGAGAAAGCTTTGATTTGATCTCGCCTGACAGTTTTGATATTAATAATCTCATCTGTATGTAATGGGTCTTTCAATAGCAGACTTTCACAATTGCTTCTTTGCAACTTATTTTAAACCACAGATTGAAAGATCTCATTTAGCAAGATTTTGTAAAGCTTCAAACAAAAGAGTGAACATATTTTAGATGGGCACATCACGAGTGGAATTTTTCCTCATAAATGTTATCACTGATTCTACTACAGGGAAGACATGCAAGGCAAGATTTTGATTTCATAAATGTCAGCGCTGAAATTCCTATAAGACACAGGCTGTACTCCTGAAGGAAAACAAATGACATTTGTGTTCATAGGTGACTCTGTATGATCAATCACTTCCCGTATGCTAAAGTACAGCAAAATTAACAGGACCATGATGCATCCTCGTGAATGTCTTGTCCTCATGAGGAAGACTGGAAACCTGAAACACATTGCAAAAAGACCAATTTATTCATTCCTACCAATGGCAGAAATTGATGTTCTGAACAAAGGTGGGCTGCACTTACCTTGACAACTGGTTTGCTGGTTGTGAGTGTGTGCATCCGACCAGGGCAGCAGCCCACCACTGGTTCTGACTCAGCCTTAGCAAGCAATGATAAGCTGTTTACTCACAAGTAAAAACAAACCCCTTTTCAGACAGGGAAGGAACAATCTTTTATTCACACGGATAAACACAAATCAAACATAATTAGTTCCAACAGATTTGGTCAAGAAATCTGAATTGCTTGCTGTATCCTAAACCCAGTTCCTAAATTATGGTGGAGCTCCCTTCCATGAAAATGTGATCATAGTTTGGATGCTTGGCAACTGGCCTGCATTTACAGCCATTTGCAGGACCCCACAGTCATATGAACATGAAATTCCAGAAGAAATTTATTTCTGGGTTTTGGCATAACCTGCCTATAGCAAACAATTGGTTTGCTTTAGTAACTGTGGCTTAATGATTGATGTAATCAGGTCAATCATGTGGATTATCCACTTTATGACCGTTATGACCTACAGCCACCATGAGCAGGATGCATTTTGGTCATAAATCAAGGATTAGCAATAGCACTCAGGCATTTATGCACATGAGTGGTGGGATTCAAAATCTTTTACTACCGGTTCTGTGGGGCGTGGCTTGGTGACTGTGGCTTAAT
The DNA here is from genome assembly GCF_964273705.1 of Natrix helvetica. NCBI lineage: Eukaryota > Metazoa > Chordata > Lepidosauria > Squamata > Natricidae > Natrix > Natrix helvetica. The sequence continues at coordinate 61,906,870 of NC_138552.1, forward strand.
GGGCATGGCTTGGTGGGCCTGGTAGGGGAAGGATACTGTAAAATCTCCATTCCCACCCATTCCAGAGGAAGAAAACTGTAAAATCCCCATTTTCTCCTGATCAGGTGCGACTCGGGAGACGGAGAATAGATGGGGCAGGGCCTGTCAGAGGTGGTATTTACCAGTTCTCTGAACTACCCAAAATTTCCACTACCGGTTCTCCAGAACTGGTCAGAACCTGATGAATACCACCTCTGATGCCACTTCATAATGCTTTACAGCCCTCTCTAAGTAGTTTACAGAGTCAGCTTTTTGATTGCCCCCAACTATTTGGGTCCTCATTTTACCAATCTCAGAAGGATAGAAGGCTGAATCAACCTTGAGCCGGTGAGAATCGAACTGCCAAACTATCAAACTGCAGACAGCAGAAGTAGCTTGCAGTACCGCATTTTAACCACTGTGCTACCTGTACCTAATAAGTAATAAGCTATAGGAGCATTTGTTCAGCATGTTTCAATTTAAAGTATCAAGAAATTAAAAATCCTCCCCAGGATATTAGAGAACCAATTCAGTGTAATGACTAAGACATGAGGGTAGAAACCTGCAAGTTCTAGTCCTGAAATAGACAGAAAACCAGCTGGGTGATTTTGGGTTAGTGTCTCTCTTTAAGTCCTAAGAGAAAGGCAAAAGCAAACCACTTCTGAAAAAAATCTTGCCAAGTAACCAAGCAGAATTAGTCCAGGTGTCAACACTGACTTGCAGGCACACCTGTGCACACACACCTCAATTCATTATCTTATGAGAGGGCAAGGTGATCCTTCTACAAGCTCTAATCTTGAGTCCGTAGCATGGCAGATTGAGAGATGATGCCAAAATAGGACTGTGCATGGCTGGCCCTATCATTAGCTGGAAGGAGGCAGTTGCCTCAGGGAGCAGATACAGTTCTGAGGACCAGCAGTGGCAGCTGTCCAGATGGATTTCTTTTTGCATTCTCCTCTTGAGGATAGATTTGCAGGCTTTCTGCTTTCGGATATGATGGAGACCATTATCCTTCTTCAGTCCCATTTGAATATACTGCCAGTTGAATTGGCAGTGTAAATGGAATTGTAGGATGAATTGAGCTGCTCCTTCATAAAGGAGTCTGAGCAGGCATAGGAAAAAAAATTAGCATTTTGTTTCTTTTCCTTCTCTTCACGGACCATATCCTCATAGATTCATAGCAGCAAAAATAATCTAGCTATTGATTATCTGCATTCAGTGTGTGGGTTTATGATCTGTGCTAGGCATTTTGCAGGATGTATTGTGAGTCTTGTTTACTTTATCACCAAGATGTCTCTTGGGATTTGAGAGTGGAATTGATGAATTATTCTTTCAGAAATCATCAGTCACTCACATTTGGGAAACTATTTCTACATCTTGCAGATCTATCACACTCCAATATTACATACCACACAGTGCTTATAAATATACAGGCCAGGTCTATCTTTTAATTGGATTTGGTTTCCATTTAAATAAAGTCTGCTCCTAGCGCTTGGAAGGTAACATGGCTGTCAGAAAGGCTCAGATGAATAAGGGATTTAAGACCTGTATATCAGATCAAACCTATTATGATTACAATAATTGCTTGTAAAGTAATATATACTTTCAAAGAAACATCTGTATGCATATTAAATGTTTTTGAGGAAAATGCATATCATGGGCATGTTTTTTCACTTCATTTTTTAAGCTTGTATTTCAATAAGTATTTTTTTTCTTAGCTGTTAGCTTCCTATGTTAAATATCTGTTGTGGTCCGTCGGCAGCCTGCGGAGCTGGCAGCAAAATCGGACAGCGAGGAGGTTGGGGAAGAAAATGGGCCAGTCCTGGAATCTGGGGAAGGCTCGGAGAAGGGCTCTGCGTCTAAGGCAGAGAGGAGGGCATGGCGATCTGGGAGTTATGTGCTGCCTTTGGAGCCTCCAGAGTTGGACATCAGAGAGGAAGAGGAACAGGGGGAGCCTTTTCCCAGTGCATGCATGCGCAGAGCTGCCAGAAGGCAAAAACAGTTAAGATAAAAGGGGCAACTCGGGAGTAAAGCTTGGAGATGATTGGGCCCTCCCATAAGACATAAAGGAGGAGCAAAGGCACATGAGCCTTTGCAGGAAGCAATTTTGTTCATTCTGGTCGGTTTAAATTCTGAAGCTCCGTTTTGACTCTGTGTTCCATGTGGCTTTGCAAAGCTAATTGGTAATTAGGTCTTTGGCAGCATTTCAAGGGAGATAAAGGTGGGTGCTTATCAGTCTTATCCTGAAAGACTTCAGCAGACTTCTGTCACACTCTTTAAAAACTATTTGCGACTCATTATAGGCTAGGAATGAACATAATTCATAGCTGTTGAAATAAAAATAGGGGTTTGGGGACTAAGTGTGTGCTTTGTACTGTCTCAAGACTGTACTGTTTCTTCTCTTGCCTTCTGGTGCTTTGGGGAAATAGGTTGACCCCCTCTTCTTTGTGGCAACACTCAAATATCATGTCAGCCCTAGTTCTTTTTTCCCCACTAGACAAGAGAAACCCAATTCCTGCAAACATTCTTCATATATTTTAGCCTTCAGCCCCTAATCATCTTGGTTGCTCTTTTCTGCACTTTTTCCAGAATCTCTACATCTTTCTTTATAATATGGTAACCAAAACTGAATGCAGTATTCTAGCTGTGGTCTTACTGAGGCTTTATAAAGCAGTACTAATATTACACGTGATCTTGATTCTATCCCTCTCAATGCAACCTAGGATTGCGTTGGCTTTTTTGGCTGCAGCCACATACTGCTGTTCATATTTAAGTGATTGTCCACTAGGACTCTCACAGTTACTGCTATTAATCCAGGTTTCACCTAATATGTACCTGTACATTTGATTTTTCTTGCCTAAATGTCAAACCTTACTTTTCTCTACATTGAATTTCATTTTGTTAAATAGGACCCAATGTTCAAGTCTGTTGAGATCCATCTGGATCATGAGCCTGCCTTCTTTTATCATCATATATTTGTTAGTGAAAGAAAGAGTTTCCCATCTTTTTTACACAACTTCAACATGTTTTTCTGAAAAATGCATCACATCACTATGATAAATGCATAAATACACTTCTTGTTATCATTTTGTCTTAGACATTAGCATTTATAGTATTCATCTCAATTCCACTCTTGTGGAATTTGCTATATCACTATCATGATGCAGCTTAAATTTGAATTTGCTTTTTTGCATCCATAACATACTGCTGGCTCATATTTATTTATAATGAAGTACTATATCACAAGTATTATTGCCTAACCCATAAATACATACCTTTGTTTTCATTTTTTGTTTCCTAACTTTGCATTTGTCTGAGTTAAATTTAGAAGTTTTTTCCAGACCATTTTTAGAAAAATCAATACCATTTTGAATTTTATTTTTAACTTCAAGATATTACTTATTCCATACAATCTTATATGATTTGCAAATTTGAGATTCTGCCCAACTTCTCATCCACCTTGCCCTGATAGAGAAGATCATGTCCTTGACTGTCATATAAAGTATATTTCCTAGTTGTGGAGCATTGAGGTAGACACTTTATAGATCTGAAGGTATGGAAAATAGGTGTGATATAGGTGCTCCTCAAATATCAGCTTATAAAATGTTTAGAGTTTTAAATATCATTACTAAAATGTGAAATCCACCTGACAGCACATAGGCAGACAGAACTTAAATATATTCAGATATTTTGTCTCAGTTGCAGCTTCTAAATCATTTTCAAAGGGAGAGCCACCTAAAGACTATTAGCAAATCTAATCAAGCAGTTATTAGGCCATATATTATTGTGATGAGATCATCCCTATAAGTGGCCAAATCCATTTCGACCACTGAGTCCATTTTCACTTTATAAAAAAGCATAAGATGAGGCACAGCAACCATTGCTTTCAGAAACATTAAACTATTGCATGTGTCAGTATTGTTTCAATCTAAAGTATATTTACTTAAGTGTAAGAATGAATGTACTCATAGAAATTATTTTCAAATAATGCAGCTGATAGTAAGAAATTATAGCAGCAATGAACTGGGTTTTTCCAGTTGGTGATGTTTATTTTGTTCCCAAAAATACTCTTCTTCTATCATTCTTACTCACTTTGTAATTAATCCTAAAATGTATTTTGAATGGAAATCATCAGATCAGATCTTTTGATACAATCATATGAAGATACCATATGGAACCATCAGCGACCCAGACCTGTCACGCCACCGAACCGGTTCCCTGAGCAGTGGCGGCAGTGGCGACAGTGGTGGCGGTGGCAGTGGCAGTGGCGCCATCTTGTTTTTCAGTTCTGAGTTTGCGCAGAACAATTTTAATTGCACTGTGCATGTGTATGCAGCACGCATCAAGCATGCACATGAGTGAACCGCTAACTCTTCCAAACCACTGGTGGGATTCAATTTTTCTTACTACAAGTTCTGTATGGCTTTGTGGGCATGACAGGGGAAGGCTACTGCAAAATTTCCATTCCCTCCCCACTCCTGGAGAAAGGATACTGTAAAATCCCCATTCTCTCCCCATCCCACTAACCTGCTTTTCAGCTCCGTTCCCCTGTGCATGGCAACAGAAGAAGTGCCAGCCAATCAGCTGGTACACAGATCAGCTGGGACACTGATCGGCTGGCACCCAAGAGGCAGTGAATAGATGGGGCAGAGCCAGCCAGAATTTGTATTTGCTGGTTCTCCGAACTACTCAAAATTTCTGCTACAGGTTCACCAGAACTGGTCAGAACTGGCTGAATACCACCTCTGTTCCAAACATAATTGTTTTCTCTGAATTCCCCCACGTGACTTGGCCAAAAGAAGTGAGACACAATTTTGTGTTTGTGCCTTCCAGTGTTATTAGCTCCAGTACTTTCTTGTTGGTCACCTTTGCTGTCTGGGAATATGTAGGAGTCTTCTCAAGCACCATAGCTCAACCTGGGCTGGATATTGAATATGATGTGCAATGTTTGGGAACCAATCTAAATCGACAGCTTTAGAGTCTTATCTGTTCACTATTTAGCAGGCAATCCCTAATTCCGTAAGAGTTATTGGGAATATAAGGCAGAAGCTTCTCGTAGCAGTCCCCTTTATTATCATTTATGAAGGACATTAGCCACCAGTAATCTAAATCCAATCCCTGGTGAAAAGGGTCCAAGTAAAGTTAGAAATAGAAGTATGCTACACTACAAACACTCCTGATGAACTTAGTGTGTGAACTGATCTGTACTTCTGCAATGCTTAATTTAGGAAACAAAACAAAAGTGCCTTTTAGTGGGAATGTTGTATGGCACGTCTTACATGAGAGATGTTCGCATGATTGTGTAAATCCAACTTGGATAATTAGTTTAGAATAATGGCATGGTGTTGATTAAATACTATTTATAAAACTTACAGGTTTTTTTAAAAAATAATTTGTAATATAAATCTATAATATATTGCTAAAATTGTCTAAAATAAGGGATCCTTGTTGGTCACTGAGATAGATTGTTTTCTTGCAGATTTTTAATTACACAGACTAGGTAACATCAGTGCCAGTGACTAGCATTGATGATGTTACTTAGTTTGGGTAATGGTTAAGGTTAAGGTTTATTGGATTTATAGACCACCCCCTCTCCCCGTAGGGACTCGGGGAAGTGTACAGACAGTTCATGTTCAAGACAACAAAACATAACATAGGACATCAAACAAAACAACGCACACATACCGTCTGTTGTGAAACTCTCTGCAACAAAACAACTAAGCCCAGAGAGCACCAAGGAACACTTATTTCAAGCCTGAGCTACAAATATTCTCCTTTATTGTAAAAAATGATTTGGAGACAAAAAGAATTGGAAGTCGCATTAAGAAAAGTTATAAAAGAAATAATGAAGAGGACATGAATATTTTAAATTGTACAGGTGTATATTTTGATGTGTACTTTAACTTAGCTTCATATTTTTTTATTACTATGTACAGATCATTTATATATTTAAGATATATTAAGAAAGATTGTTGTTGGTGTTAAAATGTTTATTCATTGAATAATATAAATACGAATGATTTTGGATAAAAGTACTTTCAAACAAATGTAGTTAAAGGAGATTGTTGGTATATTCTTTGATTTAAAATGCACAACTCAATTTGAATGAAGTATAAAGAATGATTGTAGTAATGCACGGAATTTAAATGTAACCAATCGACATGCTAGCTGGAAGACGTATTGAAGAGTGTTTTGTGTGTGTGTTATCCGTCTAATTAAAACAATAAAAAAATTAAAAAAAGAAAGAAAAATAACTTGTTAACTATGGGATACAAATTAATATCCCCTAAATCCATTTTGACATTTTGAATAATTTATACCTGAGGATATCATTGAAGTTATTGTAGCATTTTTTTTAAATATCCAGAAGAATATGTGAACTCAAATTTCTTGGTGACTCCAGTAACACTAGATTTTCAGATGTGTTGCTGAATTGCCTTTGGGTTGGTTGTGTTTGCATTTATCCTATTCCCCCATAGAGCACAGTATTGTGGAAACGCCTTTATCATTTTCCGTTTGCAAATACTTTATGTTGTTTCTTCTGGATTCCCCAGGTTTTTGTTTATCTCTGAATAATGAAATGCAAAAATCCAGGAGGAAAATGTGGAAACATAGAGGGTCATGAGTTAAGGCTGTTACAGAAGTCTAAGCCATTTACAATGCCATTACAGAATAATTAGTCAAGAGATTAGCTTCAATTAAACTTTAGACTTCAAAAAAAGAAGAAGAGAAACATTTCATGAAAAGGCAAGTTCATTAGGGATCTGTGTTCATTAGAGATACTGTATGTGGTGATAATTCCTGTTTGATCCAAATTGTCTAGAATAATTCCCCTTTTCCAACAGAAAGACTAATCATCTCTTCATAAGATATGAGGCTCAGCAGTAATGCCAATGAAGCTTCTACTGTTGGATAGTTATGCTATTCCCTAGACTGAAGATCAGTACATTCCCAGTGCTAAGGAAACAGAACTCTGCTCTGTTACTTGCAAGTTATTGATAAGGTTCCTAAAAAGTACAGTTGGGTGGTTCTCAACCATTAATAATAAATTTTAAGGACATAAAAACGCAACAGTGTTTCTAATTACTGTAAAATAAGGAATGAGATCTAAGCGGAACAGAGTCTGTGTGAGGAGAACAGGTTTCTCCTCAGTCCAAACCAATAACTATATTTAGATAGTATAAGGATAGAGATTTATCTAGCACTAAATATGAATAGAATAGAATAGTTGGAAGGGACCTTGGAGATCTTCTAGTCCAACTCCCTCCTCAGGCAAGAAACCCTATACCCGTGATGGCGAACCTATGGCACATGTGCCAGAGGTGGCATACAGCGCCCTCTCTATGGACATGCAAACCGTCACCCCCGTTCAACTCTGCCGCGCATGTACCCATGCCTCCCACTGGCCAGTTGGTCTTTGGGTCTCTGCCGTGCATGCACAGTGGTTGTGGTACATGCAGACCATGTGCAGGGGGCCACATGCGGGGGCTGTGTGCATGTACGGGGGAAGGGCACATGCAAGGGGCTGCAAGTGCATTGCATTTGGGGGTTTCAGGCACACGCACACACTTTGGGCACCCAGTCTGGTAAAGGTTAGCCATCACTGCCCTATACAATTTCAGACAAATGATTGTCCAATCTCTTCTTTAAAACTTCCAGTGTTGGAGCATTCACAACCTCTGGAGGCAAGTTGTTCCACTGATTAATTATTCTAACTCAGGGGTGTCAAACTCATGGCGTCACATTGTTGTCACGTGACGTCACAAATTTTAAATGGGGTGTGTGAAACATCTGGCCTGCAGGTCATGAGTTTGACATCCCTGTTCTAACTGTTAGGAAATTTCTTCTTAGTTCTAAGTTGCTTCTCTCCTTAATTATTACTTCATTTCATTTTGATCCCTAAGCTAAAATATCTCAGAGGATGTTGCCAAAACATGCAATCTGTGGGAACTGGGGTTATCATTGGAACCATCAGCTCTTGGTAGAGATCACCTCTGTCTGAATCTCATTTTCCTTCCAGTTTTTACACATTGTTGTATCAGTGATCCTCCTCCTTTCAACTGCTTAGTCTAACTGCAGCTTTGGAATTTGCAGGGGATTCCCACATTCAGGCACTACGCAATTCGATCCCTGCTTTTTGAGATCAGCCAAGGTTAATTAAAAGATGATAGTTGTTATGGCCTTCATTAAAGATAAACACACTCTTTCTTCAGTGCTGGAATATCTCTGTCAGGAATCTTATAGCATTGCCATAGCTTTAGGAGATTAAGAGCAAATGGGTAACTGTTGTGGCCCAGCAGGAGCCGTTGGAGTTGCCACCAGACTCCGACAGTGAGGGTCCCTCTGAGTCGGCTCAGGAGGATGTGGAGGACCCTGGACAGGGTTCCGACTCTGAGCAGGGCACAGAAAGGCTGGTTGGCCACCAGGAGGCGCCTGAGGCATGGAGCAGTGGTGAAAGCCAAAGGAAGGGGGCTCCTGATGTCATGCCTTGGAACAGTGGGGAGGAGTCACGGGACAGTGAGTCAGACATCAGCAGTGAGCTATTAGATGCTCGTTACCGGCGTGCTACCCGGCGTAAGGAGCAATTGAGCAATTACAGGAGGTAATTGCTCTCAGCTGCTGATAATTAGACTCCTCTCCAGACTATAAAGGGATTCCTTGTGGACATGCCCTTTGCAGGAATCAACTGATCATTGGAGTTGGAGAAGCTCTCAGATCTGTGTCGTACTTTGGCAGGCTGGATTGCTGCCAAAGGGTTTACCTGGATTGCTGCCAATCTGTTCCCTGGACCTTGGCAGGCAGGAGTGCTGCTAAGGTGGTTATCTGGAGCTTGGTAGCTGGATTGCTGCCCAGAGTGCTATCTGGATCTTGGCAGGCTGGATTGCTGCCAAGGTGGAACTTGTATGAAAATAAACATCTTGAAGAGTCTTTGTGTTGGAGTGACTTGGTGACATGAGGGGGGGGGGTCAGAACAGGTAACCGAAGGATTTCAGGTAAATTAAGGAATCCATTTTATCTCTTAAAATTCCTGAATGTCTCTCTCACTTTCAGAGTTCAGCATTTAGAACGAAGAGAGGGAGAAAAGATGGAAGTGGAATGTTGAACTATTGTAGATATGGTTTTATGATAGGCATATACAGCGATAAAATATATTTGTGTACTGTTGACTATGCAAAAAATAGGCATTAATGCAAAGGATTATGTATTTATTTTCTTTTTACTTAATCTCTATATATTGCAGGCTCCAATCTGCATCAGTCACTGGTACCAGAGGTTTTGTCTTCCAAGCTTTTGGACTCATGCTGAAGTCCACCTTCAGGGAACTTCTCTCTAGCAGAGTTCTCTCTAGAGAACAGCACACACTCTGCTAGAAAGAAGTTCCCTGAGGATGGGCTCCAGCACGAGTCCAAAAACTCAGAAGACAAAACATCTAGTCTCGGTGACTGGATCCTGCAACGTTATCCTGGGACATGTATAATCCCTATATATGTCTATTAGGGGGCATGATGGCTCAGCAATTATAGATGCTGAGTTTGTCATCTGAAAAGCTGACAGCCCAGGTTCGAGACCCGGGTGCCACATGATGGGGTGAGCTCCCATTACCTGCTCCAGCTCCTGCCCACCTAGCATACAAATGCAAGTACATAAATAGGTACCACTTTGATGGGAAGATAATAGTGTCCAATCTTTGTGTATATCACTGCCTTTAGTCATGCTGTCCACATGACTGGAAATGTCTTTAAATAATGCTGGCTCCCTTGGCTAAGAAACGAACATGAGTATCACCCCCTAGATTTGAACACAACTAGACAGAAGAAACCTTTACCTTTATCTTTATATTTGTCTATTACATTATCATTCAGTTTTTAGATTTTTAAAAATAATAAATAGACATTTACAAATATATTTGAAAACACAAATATGACTTAAAAAAATAAGATGTGGGAAAAAGTAGAATGAGTTATGTCTCCCTAGTAGATATAAAAATAGAAAATCTAGTTCTTTCCATTACATGATTGTGGGATCATAAACAATAATTTACATGCAGTTTGTTTTTCTACTATTCCCTACCAAGAAAAAATAAAAGTGGTTGCATTTGATTTCATTTTTGAAATCAAATCACATTTGACTTCATGAATTGAAAAATGGAACTAAATATATCTAGTTTGATCTTGATACCCTTGCTGAAAACTCTGTTTCTAATCCAGAGGTGGTATTCAGCAGATTATGATCAGTTCTGGAGAACTGGTAGTGGAAATTTTGAGTAGTTCGGAGAACCAGTCAATACCACCTCTGACTGGCCCCACCCCATTTGCTGTCTCCCGAGTCCCAGCTGATCAGGAGGAAATGGGGATTTTGCAATAACCTTCCCCTGCCATGCTCACCAAGCCACACCCACAGAAACGGTAGTAAAACTTTTTGAATCCCACCACTGTTCTAATCCTCTTCATTCAGACCTGATCCCAGTTAACATATTCCAGAATGAAGTTTCCCTACAACATATAGAGGTTGTGAATGCTTCGGGAAATAAAAGTAGGGAAGAAAGAACCAGAAACGTGGGGACTCAGGAACACAGAGTTGGTAAACCTAGATTTTTTTTTACAGGAGGCTGTGTTTCTTTTTTTAAAACATTGGGGTGTAAAAGCCCCAAAGGACATGGTGGAAGCTGTGCTAAAAGATTCAGTTCAGTCCGAGGGCTTATGGATGTGTTAGATGAGTGAATTTTTTTTATAGCAATTGCACTTAGACTTATATACCACTTCATAGTGCTTTACAGCCCTCTCCAAGCAGTTTACAGTGTCAGCATATTGCCCCCAACAATCTGGCTCCTCATTTTACTGACCTCAGAAGGATGGAAGGCTGAGTCACCCTTGAGCTGGTGAAACTCAAACTTCCAAACTGCTGGCAGCCGGCAGTCAGCAGAAGTAGCCTTCAGTACTGCATTCTAACCACTGCGCCACCACGGCTCTTAATGCAAAAAAGATACAGCATGCAAACTCTATAATAGCTTAATGCACACAGTTTTATTCTTAACTTCAGTGTCAATAACAATAAAAACAGTGTTGACATTAATCAATTATTAGCCACTGAATTACAACAGTGAAATTTTGGAGGTTTCAGGATCACAAAATAGGGCAGAGATACAGAGCAAGGTAGTGACGTGCGGTGAAGTTTACGGCTGATGAGGCTCGTGACGTCATCAGGAAGGCGGGGAATGGGACCACGTGTGCTGGAGCCTGAGGCTGCCTCAGCCTCAAGCACACGTGACCCCATTTCCCCGCCTTCCTGAGCGCGCTTCACCGGTTCGCGTTCTGTGATCCCCAACAGCAGCTGCTTTTCTGTGCGCCTGGCGTTTAGGACATCCGGCTATCTATCTAAACGCCAGACTCACAGAAAAGGATCACGGAGCGCTACTCAGCGGGGTGTGGGCGAGAGGAGGAGAGAATGGCTGAATATTCTCTCCTCTCCCAGGACACCCGATTAAAATGCTTTCTTTCGCCCGTGGAAGAGCTCAGATGGGCGAAAGGAAGCGCTTTACTCAGCGGGGTGTGGGCGAGAGGAGAAAAGAATGGCTGAATATTGTCTCCTCTCCCAGGACACCCGACTAAAACGTTTTCTTTCGCCCGTGGAAGAGCTCATACAGGCGAAAGGAAGCGCTTTACTCAGCGGGGTGTGGGCAAGAAGAGGAGAGAATGGCTGAATATTCTCTCCTCTCCCAGGACACCCGACTAAAACGCTTTCTTTCGCCCGTGGAAGAGCTCAGACGGGTGAAAGGTAGCGCTTTACTCAGCGGGGTGTGGGCGAGAGGAGGAGAGAATGGCTGAATATTCTCTCCTCTCCCAGGACACCCGACTAAAACGCTTTCTTTCGCCCGTGGAAGAGCTCAGACGGGCGAAAGGAAGCGCTTTACTCAGCGGGGTGTGGGCGAGAGAAGGAGAGAATGGCTGAATATTCTCTCCTCTCCCAGGATACCCGACTAAAACGCTTTCTTTCACCCGTAGAAGAGCTCATGCGGGCGAAAGGAAGCGCTTTACTCAGCGGGGTGTGGGCGAGAGGAGGAGAGAATGGCTGAATATTCTCTCCTCTCCCAGGACACATGACTAAAATGCTTTCTTTCGCCTGTGGAAGAGCTCATGCGGACGAAAGGAAGCGCTTTACTCAGCGGGGTGTGGGCGAGAGGAGGAGAGAATGGCTGAATATTCTCTCCTCTCCCCGGACACCCAACTAAAATGCTTTCTTTCGCCGGTGGAAGAGCTCATGCGGGCGAAAGGAAGCGCTTTACTCAGCGGGGTGTGGGCGAGAGGAGGAGAGAATGGCTGAATATTCTCTCCTCTCCCCGGACACCCCACTGACTAAAGCACTTTCTTTCCCTCGCGGCAGAGCTCAGAGCTTTAGAGGCTTTTTTAAACAGGCAGTCATTCACGGTGAGCTAGGTAACCTCACTTCAGCACTCGCCTTTTCCCATTTACATTTTTTTTCTTTTTCATGATTGACAGTGGTGAGGCTCTGCCTCCCCTGCCTCCCCTGACTGCACGTCACTGGAGCAAGGTGATTGCCCACTCCTAATCTAAAAACATTGCTCCTTGGAATACTGGAGCTTGAAAAATGGGATCTGTGACAGTTAAGAAACATTGTATTTATGGGGAGGGGTTGATTTTCACATATTGCTTTGTTTTCTCCTATGGATTAACCTCTCTCTTTTACCTGCAGTTTAGAAAGTGTGCGCTAAAATCAATACAAAGCTCTTACACGTTGCTTTTGCAAGCTTTTTTGTTCATGCAATCAGAGAGATTTTTTTTTAGTCACTTCACTTTGTTTACCAAATAGCAATTTTCTTTGCTTGTTTCAGTGTCACAAGGTACAAAGAAAATAATTCTATTGCGACTTTCATTGTGCCTCCTCATTCCCCAAAATGTTAATTAAGAGGCAAATTACAGTTTATTCATTGCTGCCTGCAGTAATTCTAGGTGACTCTTTTTGCTTGAAAAGAGTTGAATAAGATGGAATGTCACAAAGCGGATGCTATTAATTCACAATGGCGGGAAAAGTCTTGACCATATTTCCATATTTTCCATTTTTTTAATTTCTGCTATTCACTGCTATTGATTTCATAAAATTAGAATTATAAAATTCACAGGATGTTAACAAATTAGGATACTTGCTTCTAAATTAATCCATTAATTTAATAAAAGTCTGATGTCCCGGTGTGTGGAAGCCGTACGGGTCTGGATGGATGACAACCGACTCAGGCTCAACCCTTCCAAGACGGAGTGGCTGTGGGTTCCAGCTCCCCGGTTCAACCAGATAATTCCATCTCTGGCCATTGGGGGCATTCAACTCGCCCCCGTGGAGCGGGCGCGCAATTTGGGCGTCCTCCTGGATGCCAGGCTGTCCATGGATGAACATGTGACAGCCGTGGCCAGGGGGGCGTTCCACCAGGTTCGCCTGGTGCGCCAATTGCGCCCCCTATTGGACCGGGACGCCCTACGCACAGTCACCCATGCGCTGGTGACGTCTCGCCTGGACTACTGTAACGCTCTCTACATGGAGCTTCCCTTGAAATGCACTCGGAGACTGCAGTTGGTCCAGAATGCGGCCGCGCGGGTGATTATGGGGAGTACTAAGTACTCCCATGTGACACCTCTCCTGCGCGAGCTGCACTGGCTTCCTGTGATCTATCGAGTGCGTTTCAAGGTCTTGATTACGATCTTTAAAGCGCTCCATGGCTCAGGACCTAGTTACCTGCGGGATCGTATTCTGCCCCATACATCCCTACGACCCATCCGCTCGCACAGAGAGGGACTTCTCCAGGTGCTGTCCACCAGACAGTGCCATGGGGCGGCGCCTAGGAGCAGAGCCTTCTCTGTGGCGGGCCCAGCCCTGTGGAATGACCTCCCCCCAGATATTAGGACCACTACTGACCTCCGCTCCTTCCGTGTCAAGCTCAAGACCCACCTTTTCCAAATAGCTGGCCTGGCTCAATCATAACTTCGTAACGCTCCTGATGGGTTTTTTAATTTAGTAATTCTATTTAAGGGGATTTTAAATTGTGTTTTTTAATTGTCTTTCACTTACAAGTCAACTCTCCTCCATGCACATATGTATATGTCTCTGTTCTTTTTGTATGTATGTTTGTTTTATGTGTATTTTTATCCATTTTGATTGTACGCCGCCCCGAGTCCTTCGGGAGAGGGTTGCGGCTAATCAAATAAAAATTATTATTATTATTATTATTTTGTTTAGTGAAGAGACAATATTGGTTCTCAGATTTCAGTGTAAGCAAAAGAGCTTCTACTACATAGTGATACAGTGAACATAATATTGCATCTGATCATATAGCCTGGAGAAATTCACATGCCATGTTCTTGCTACCCAGTTTTGTTTTTTTTTAAGAAGAAGAAAGGGACAACTACAAGTATAGATGGAATGAAGCTAGTATGCACGAACATTTTCCTACTCAGTTTAACAGAATAACAGAGTTGGAAGGGACCTTGGAGGTCTTCTACTCCAGCCCCATGGTCAAGCAGGAAACCCTATACCATTTCAGCCAAAGGGTTGTCCAATCGATTCTTTAAAATTTCCCATGTTGGAAATTTTACTCACAACTTCTAGAGGCAATGATTAATCGTTCTAATTGTCAGGAAATTTCTCCTTAATTCAAGGTTGGTTCTCTGCTTGATTAGTTTCCACCCATTGCTTCTTGTTCTGACTTCAGGTGCTTTGGAGAATAAGCTTTGGAGTTTCATCTGCATGCTTTTCATACAATATGTGGACAGTGTTATTGTTGAACTGAAGCATCTTTACACTACCTTTCATACAGGTCCAATGAAGGAAAATCCCAAGTGTATGATATCTATAGAAGGGATATTCATGTATATATTTATTTTGTAAATGAGAGGATAGGAGGTACATCTATTGCCAAATTTCCACCCATCAAACTGAGCATACCTCCTCTAATTAAATGTGACTTTGAATGAAGTTTACTCAAGCCTGACTAAACAGCCTGTCTGCTGCTACAGTATATTCAATGTCCTTATATACCCCTCTCATCTTCAGACAGCTAAAAAGACTTTATCTTTCACCCTCTCTCTCTTAGGAAGCACTTGTCCATTCTTCCTGACCATTCTGCTTCCTCAGTATCTTCTACTACACATAATATATTAAACTGGGAAAAAGTAAATTTACCTCAGGCTTCATATCATCTATATTTTGGTAATAAGATCTTCATGATTCCTTTACCACCACTCTGAAAACATACCAAGTTGACAGTTATAAATAAGTGTACATTGTCAGGCTATTCCCTTAGATAATAATGACCTGAACTTCATAGAATGGTAATACTTAAATCACCAGAATGTGGAGTCTTTCTCCGTCATAAATGTTGCACCACTTACTTCCTGGAATTTTATCCCACCACAGGTCTGGGGAGCTGCCACCATAATTATGCACGGAATCTCTTTAAAACTTGGCTTTTCTCACAGATCTCGAAGCAGGATGGTTGTGGGGGCCCTGTTGGTTGTATTTGTGAGGTGTGGTTTGTTCATATGTGTTTTCTTATTGATTAGTAGGGGTTTTTTTGCAGAACGTGCTGCCTAGAACCATTTGAAGTTGGGCAGCTTCTAAATTTTAACAACAGCAACTTTCTCATGTGTCAGATAAAGGATGTGTGTTATCCAAGCAATGTAGGAGATAAACAAAAAGCCAACTAGTGCTTAGCCAGAAAACAATTGCTGGAAGAAATATCCTGGCCCAGTTCCAATCTGGGAATATAATGGAGGCTGATTGGAAAGAAAGTTTCTGTTTCTAACACACACACAGCGTGCAGTTTTGGCACAACTGGCAAAATGGAGCTGAGAGTAGGATGGGTTTTTATACCTTTTTGATTTCTATGGGATCATGTAGGAGTTATGACTGGCTCTATAAGCAAAAGGGTCTGAGTTAATCTTATCTTGCCTAATTGCTTATTATCTGAAGTTTCTGTCTGACCCAGTCTTTCTGCATGGATTACCAAATTTGCATTTCCAAAAGCTGACCTCCTCAGTTTCTGCTTGGGGCAGGGAGACTAGTACTGGTGTCTGGTTCCTTTATGATATTTTCCCATTTTTCCTTTAGAGGAAATATTCTATCATGCCTTTTTAATATCCCCCAAAATATTTTATTTTCTAGGAGGGTGGGTGGGTGCTGACTTTCTACACAATTCAAAGAATTTTGAAAAATGTGTAAGAAAATTGGACATGTTTTCACTTCAAGAAGATCATAGCAGTAGCACATTTTCTTGGCAGAATTTCTTCAACTGGCCAACTGACCATAAAACAAAAAGTGTTCCAAGAAATGCTTCAAAGAAGACAAAATCTTTCCAGAACTCTCATATTGGTGTGAAAAGGCAAAACCTTAGCTACCTTGTACATTTTTAAAAATAAAAATGCCTCTCTTCTGTTCTCCTAAACAAACAAGCAAATTTGTCTCCAGATATATTAATATTAAAAAGAAAAGAAAAACAAATTCTGGTCATAAATCTTCTATAGGACATATCTGCTCTACAAATTGGGCAATAAAGAAGGCTTGATTCATGCAGATTTGTATATCCTTCTATGGTAATATCAACCTCTGCAGGAGGGAGAGGAGAGAATAACAGGAAGAGCAGGAAGAGGAGGAGGGCTAATTGAGAGACAGTTGCCTCTATAAACAGAGCAGTGTGACAGTGCAAACAGCAAGACACTTGCAGTATTTAACAGGGATAGGCCATACCAAGTGAGTAGTTCTTGATCTAGATGTTGATTTATTATACATTTGGGATTCAACAACAATATGATAATTCAGGACAATAGAATATTGATGGAAGAAGAAAGAGTTCAAGCAAGTTGGAAAATAATGTTTCTTTTATAAGTAGGTTCTAAAGCTATGGAGATTTAGGACTGGATTCACATTCATTGCTTGTCTCAGATCGAGGACAGGCTAAATATTGTTTTGGAAAGTCAAAACTAAATGATATTGTTCTCCATCTGTCTCTAATTTGCTGAGAATCTCCATTGGATTTCTTGTTCTGCCACAGAATTACAGGTACTGTGTTTCCCCCGAAAATAAGACCCAACCAGAAAAAAATCCCTAGCATGATTTTTCAGGATGCTTATAATATAAGTCCTACCCCAAAAATAAGCCCCAGTTAAGACGCAGTTAGTATTGTATTTCTCCCAAAATAAGACCAAATGTGTCTTGTGGAGATAAAATTAATATAAGTTCCGCTCTTATTTTTGAGGAAACCTGGTAGTCTTCGATTGCGGATTGTACCACAGTTAGAAATGGAACTTTTGTTGTTAAGCATTTAAATGAGTCATGCCCAATTTTATGACATTTTTGCTGTGGTCATTAAGTCATGGAGGCCATTAAGCAAATCATGCAGTCGTTAAGTGAATCATGCAATCCCTAAGTGAATCTTGTGTTCCCTGTTGACTTTGCTTGTCAGAACCTGAATGTTGCAACTGGTGACTCTGAGATGTTGCAACTGTTGTAAATTTGGCCAAGCACTTAACTTTTGAACATGCGATCGTGGGGATGCTGCAATAGTCGTAAGTTTGAGGACCAGTTGTAAGTCACTTTTTTAGCACTGTCATAATTTTGAATGGTTATTAAATGAATGGTCATAAGTCAAGGACTACTTGTAATGCTTTTCTCCTCTAATAGTCTAAGCAGGCCAAAATGGTCTGCCTGGCACACTTCATTCTATGTGAAGTGCTTCTTGTCCAATTAGCTGGAATGCATTTTGATAGGCTGACCATTTCCTCCCTCTCTTTGAGGTGGCCTGTTTTTTTTCCCCCAGATTCAGTAATGTAATGAGGAATTGTTGGCCTTTTGTTGCTACTTTTTTATTTTAAATGGATGAAATGGAAAAGAGTCCAGCAAACAACATAGGAAGAAAAGTAAAATGAACTCTTGTTTTGTTCAATAATTTTTTTCTTCAATTATTATAGTTAAATCAAGTGGACTCTTAGATTGGGTAAAAGCTTCTATTTTCATGTTTAATGTTATACCTCCAGCTCTTTCATTTTAAGTATTGTGATATTCCCCACCCCCTCCATTGTGAGTTACTCAAAGATTGTGTTCTGATCTGATATCGTTCTACAGCTTTTGATGTCATACAGAGATGATAATGGTGACAGGAAGAAGATAAGTTTAAAACAGTCTTAAGCCAAGATCTTTAGGATAACTGGGATTTGAACCTGATGACTGATGGCTAGCTGATGAGAGCTAATTAGCTTGAAATAGATCTATACTAGTCTCCCTTTATTTATTTATCAGTACAAATACAACACAAATATAAAAAGGCAACATTAAAAATAAAAATATGGTTTTCTGCCTGCATGGTCTTCTGTGATGAGCTGAAGGACAGAAAGAGGGAGTAGTGACCTTCCTCCCATATTTAGGCATACCAGTGGTTGTAACACAAATACATACATACATACATACATACATACATACATACATACATACATACATACATACATACATATATAAAGGTTACTTCATAAAAGAAAAAAGTAAACATCAAATATTTCTCAGCTCATTCCTAACTATTTGAATTGAGCCTAGGAAATGGAGAGAAACAGACAATAATGCTCTGAATATAAAGATAAATGCTCAGTGGAAATTTGTGAATTGGGATAAATAAGTCTGCTCCATTGTTTTTCTCTTTTTAGTGTAGATTTCTGACACTCCTAATTTCTGGCCCAATTTTTTTTTATTGATTGGATCAGACTGGAGAGGATTTAAGCCTATAATTTAGAAAGACATTGCAATTTAGAAATAAAACAACACAGCTGGGGTGCATCAGTTAGGGGCAGCATTAAAGCTTAGCTGATGAACATAACTATAAAAGGTTAAAAGCAATTAAGTTTTCACTGGATCAGGATTGGCATGTGAATGGAAAAGGATTTTGAGAGCCATAGAGTAGGAACAATGGAAAAGAAATGACACCACTGTAGATCAAAAGAAGCAGAACAAAACACCTGATATTAATTCAAGACAAAAATATTGAAAATAGCTTAGCTGCCATCAACATACTGTCTACACTGTACAGATGAGTCTTTGAAACCCTTAGAAATGGACTGTCTGTTCACATTTGTACCAGAAAATTAAGTAGCAATTTTAAAGCCACCCACATCTTTTGGGCAAAGCTTATTTATAAAGCTGTTTTTCTGTGTGTGTACCCTTTTTAATATTCATCTCCATCCCTGGAGAAGTGTGCATAGACACCCTGCAATTTAGTGGTGTGCACTTATAGTGCTTCTTAGAAGAAAGAGCCCCAGAGAAAATACTGAGTTGCTATAGCAATATGTTTCGGTTCTGAAATGCTATGATACTGCCTTTCTTTCCCAGTTTACATTTCCTGTAGGTTGAAAATAGTTGCTCTTTTTAATAAAAACTCTTGGTAAAATTTACAGCCATTATTCTTTGCTATGGCTATACTGTTCAGACGTCCTGCCATTAACATATAGGTTGACTACAAAAATGGTAGTGTATAAATTGTCTTATTGGCCAATATACATTCATGACTAGTACAATGAATAAAAAATGGATCCAACAAATACTAATTGAAATATTAATTTTCTCGTATTTCTGAATATGGTGTAGAGTGGCCATGCAGTTGCTGCAACAATCGTTCAGGTATGATTTGATTATGTCACATCAAAGAAAGAATAGATACTCACAATGAAATCCCAAAAAAATATCAGCCGCAAGAGGCATACTGCTATGAAGTCTATATTCAGTTCCAGGGGTAAGTTGACATCATTAGATGAAGACATAAAGTTTAAGTGATAATTTAATATGGCTTACACAGGTAGTCTTCACTTACACATCACAGTTGGGACTGGAAGTCAATCGCTAAATTGCACAGTCATTAAGAAAATCATAAGTGGCGACCACATGACTGTTGGATGGTACAACTATCAGAAATGCACACCAAGTTCCAAGTGTTCTAGTCAAGATCACATGACTGCAGGGATAGTGTGAGGGCCACAACTTTGAGGACACATTGTAAGTCTCCTGACTACACTTCTAAAAAAAGGAACTGTTTCCCTCATGGTGAGCAGCATTATGACATTCTCAGATTCCTGAAACATCTTCCTCATAATTACTACTACTTCTCTTTCCAGAACTCCCTGGGCTAACTAAATGTCTTTGCTTCTTTCCCCTCCCATTCTATTTTCAGGGTTCAATCAACATTGATCAAGCCTTTAGACATGCTATTCAAGATACAGATTTGTTAACTCACTGCAAACTACTCTGTCTTGGTCTCTTTTCAGCAGGCAGTTGTTAGTAAGCCAAGCAAAATCCATGTTCTTGGAAACTGAAGCTATGACTTCTTGTTCTAATGCCATATTTGTGTACAATGTCTGCCTCTTGCCATATGCAAGATAGGAAAGATGAGACGTCCTCTTTTTCTTAGCCTAGGAGATTCCAGTTTATCTCAGGTCAATTTGCACAGCACAGATAGCCTGATTTTACAATAGGAGCTGCTTAAGATAGATTTACTTAAGGGCACCATGAATCAAATGATAAGAGCTGTCAAAAGAGTTATTGCAAAGGAATATGCTATTAATTGGTCAGGAGACTCTTTTAAAGAGTCTCCTTAATACATTCAGAACATTGTAGCCGAACTGTATCTTGTATGACTTTTCATATATTTTCAATGATAACCTAATGTGACTGAATGAATTAACTAGGTCTTAAATAGCTCCGACAACCAAGAAAACTGTTTTAGTACTATAAAAAACAGGTAAGTAAATATATGAAAGTCAGTGATGTGCGGTGAGGTTTAAGACTGGTGAGGCACTGAAACAGTGCTGAGTTTCAAATATTTTTAGACTTGTGGACTTCAACTCCCAGAATTCCAAAGCCAGGCATGCTCAGTTCCAATTTAAAGCAACAGCATTTGTTTTTCTTCTTTGCTCCTTCTTTCTTTTTCTTTTTCTTCTCCTTCCCCTCCTTCCTCCCTCTCTCCCTTCCTCCCCCTCTCTCAAACACACACACACACACACACACACACACACACACACAGAAGTTGGATTGGACTATCTCTCCTATCCCTTCCCTCTCTCACTCACTCTCAAACAAACCCCCCCCCCCCACACACAAAAGTTGGATTGGATATCTTTTCCAGTGGCTTGAAGACTCTTTGCCTGGCTTCCTGCCTCCTCCTGTGGTCTCCTCGGTGCTCGCTTGTGCTCTCCCTCCCCAAGTGTAGTTTGATTGCAGGTGGAGCCACATTGCCTTTTCAAACTTGTAATCAGTGAAGCTGGGCTAGATTTTTATATAGTTTTATCCAGCTGTGTGTGTGAGAGAGAGAAATGAATGGGGGCCTGGGGAGGAAGTCACTACACTTGGGGAGGGAGAGCACCAGTGAGGTTAAGCAGAGTCATCCACGGTGAGGCAGCAACTAGCTCAGCTTTTTCCTTTTACTTTTTTTTTTCATGATGAGAGTGGTGAGGCTGTGCCTCACTTGCCTCACCTGACTGCACGTCACTGATGAAAGTCATAGATTTAAGATGTACTAAATACAAGAATTTCATGGTAGGACTACTCACAAGGATTATGCAAGGATGCAACTCACAAGGATTATGCAAGGAAGATGTAAACAGTTGAATCTGGAACCCTGTATGAGAGTTATGAAGGAAAAAATGTGATGTATCAGCCTTACAAGTAGGTCCCACTTAATTCATTTAGCAACCATTCAAAGTTATGGTGGTGTGGAAAAGTTCTTCAAAGTTACAACCATTGCAAGTGTTCTGACTGAAAAACCAGATCAGGTATATGATCACTGTCAGGCATTATGCTCTTGGTAACTGGGATGGGCACATGGCTATTATGGTGGCAATGAATTCATCAGTTGATTCAGACTCTGTCCCCAGAGAAGTCGGATTGAAGTCTGAGGAATTCCACCACCAGCCTGATGAGAGAGTCCAGGAGCTCATGTATGGAAGCTGCTACGTAGCAGAGAGGTTGATACAATAGCAACAATCCCAATGATCTCCAGAGCCCAACCTAACAACAGGACTCACATCCAATAATCGGTGGCACAAATTTTCCTAATATAACTAAATAATCTCAAATAGATACTCTCTCACCCAACCTTGATTTCTCAGCTGATACCACAATTCAAATCTGGGCGAGTGTATCTCCAAAAAGAAATACACACAAACTCAGAGCCCAACCAAATACCTGCCTTTTCATCCATGATCAGATCACAAATGAGGAACTACCTATTACAGATTGATTTAGTATTCAGCTGCAGAAGCCCAAAGCCAAGGACTCTGGCAATCTGTTGACCAGCAGAAGGGGTTGAGCCCGAAGGACTAAAAAGTATAAGTAACCTGAATTTTGCCTACTCGCTTCCTTCCACCATACCTCCTCTTAGCTGTCACCACAACAGTCATTCATATCCCTCATATTGCCATTTAGTATGAATGGACAGGTAATAGGCTACATTTGAAGTCTTCTGAGCTCAAACTTTATTTATTTTGGAGATTTAAGAAAATGAAAAAGGCTAGCTCTGCTGAACCAGTAAAGGTTGATTTTTTTAAAAAAAAACTCTTTATCCATCCTAAATCTTCTCATTGCATTCCCTCAGCATCTTCCTAATTCTCAAATTTTCTTTCCTTAACATCCTATCTCCACTGAATTTCCAGGCCTCTGTTTGTTCTCCCCATTTGTCTGCCAACTCTGTTTCTCCATCTGTCATCAGCTTTGCCCACATTTAGCAGTTCTGTCTCCAAGAGCTTTCTGTATTTTACTTCCTCACTCTTCTTCCAACATAGTTTTACAAACACTGTTTCTTTTTTCAATAGAGCTTCACCTTCTGCCCACACAGCTCCTGTGTCACCTAGATTATTGGGGACTTCTTTCCCTTGTTAAACTGTCTTCTCTCTTCCACAAACAACTCCAGACACAGTTATTTGAAGTGGCTGGTGAAAGCCTGCAAAGAGATGGGCATTCACTACAATTTAAGGGGTTGTTGCAACTCCAATCATTCAACAACAGAGTGATAATAAATTGGAAGTCTATGGCAGCTGAAGAAATATAAATTATCTGGTGGTGTATAGATCTAATCTACTGTGGATATATATTTTATTTGTGTAAGATTTTACATGCTTTAATTCAGGGGTTTTCCTGTTGAAGAAAACAAATTGTTCCAAATCAAATCTTGGACTTGAAACCAATTTCCCCCCAATATATTACCTGTAGATATTAGAAATTTCTTTTTACCACTGGAAGAATCTCTGCAAGGCATGTTGCCAAGCATGTTTAATTCATCTGTCATTATTGGATTTCCAGTGAGAGTCTGATTGACCCAGCATGATTAATTTAATTAATATGTGCTGCTTAGATTCACTTAGCTATAAAATTAACATGCTATAATTTTGGATTAGCATTAGCCGCTGCCTTTGCCTAAGAATATGTTGATACCTTTCTAGTAACCTACTTAGAGTGTGAATGTACCTGGCAAAACTGAACTTAATCTTCTCCCAGGAAAAAAAATCAATTAGAATAATTACTAAATTAAAAAGATTCAAACACATGAACTGTTTAATACATAAAGAATAAACCTTTCTTAAAAGAGAAAAAAATCTTATAAAATACCATCATGACCCACTAAAAGGGGAAGCACTTGTCCAAAATCTATAGTTACAAACTGCATATATTATACCAATACAAGTAGATCCTCCATTAGAGGAATTGTCTTCTTTAGAGGACCATAATAAACAAAAATGTAATCTTTCTTCTCCTCTCACAGCTGCTTCTGTTGCTACTGAATGGAGACACCCACTAACCATCTGATGTCCTGTAATATAGACTCCAATTTACTGCTGGGAAAGGCTTGAGTCAGGCTAAAGTATCCAGCATGAGAGTCGTGTTTTTCTGGTTTCACAACATAAGTCCATAGGATCTCCATGTGCAACTTTCATGCTAAGGTGCATGAAAAAAGAAATCTTTTGAGGGTGTGCTTCATTTGGCATGATGGATCTGTGGAACTGACTCTGCCATCTAGTTACTGGTCACTGTGTTTCCAAAGTCATTTGTCTCTGGCTGCCAAAAACAACCCTGGTTCTCATTTGATTGATTGATTGATTGATTGATTGATTGATTGATTGATTGAATAGGTGACATCAAGATAGTGTCAGTGCTTAACAACCACATTGATACTGGTAGATATCACTTGGACAGTCATTTTCCTGAACAACCATAGCTTACCTTTCATTTGGGAAGCTATCATTTTCATTTTCCATTCCTTTATTCTTGAAAGTAAGTGAACATTAGAAGCTTTTACCTCAGCACTTCTTTTTTATATCTCCTTCCTCCTCTTCCTCCAATTTAGTGAAGTCCCAAGGTGTAAATAATAGAATAGAGAGGTTCCCAAGGAGTTAAATTATCACTGTTTTTCTATTTCCATTTTACTCTTGGGAGATTGGTATTTCTCTAAGCATAATGTTTTAAGCAGCATTAGATGATGATCAGCTCCTATAAGAAGAACAGCAGTCCATTCCCAGGGTGGTATAACGTCTTGTGATGAAAACCACCTGCTTCTCATGATAAGTAAAAAGTTAAAATAAGATAATTATGTAATAAAATGAAAGCTTTCTGAAGCTCTCTTTGCCACACATTCAGAAGAGTGACTGGTGCCTCCAAAATATCTGAGGATAGCAAAACTAGCAGCCTCATTGATGAAGCACAGTAGAAAGAAGACGTCTTCTTTCGGGAGGTATCATCACGTTTATTCATGTTGTGGGGGTGTTTCTCTATTTCAATGGCTTCCATAATTATTCTCTTGTTGAGGTGTTCTGTTTTGGGTTAATCTCCCAAAACAGGTTCAGCGATAAGCATTTAGCAGTAGCCGTAGCATTTAGGCTTATATAGC
The DNA here is from genome assembly GCF_964273705.1 of Natrix helvetica. Lineage (NCBI taxonomy): Eukaryota > Metazoa > Chordata > Lepidosauria > Squamata > Natricidae > Natrix > Natrix helvetica. Next base: position 61,931,801 of record NC_138552.1, read on the forward strand.
ACCCCATGGCGATTGAAGAACTCTTTGGATGGTTTACAATATCAATGTATTATTTGCATATTGCCCCCAACAATATGGGCCCCCATTTTACAGACCTCAGAAGGAGGGAAGGCTGAGTCAACTTTGAGCCCTGTCAGGATCAAACACTAGGCAGTGGGGCAGAGTTTACCTGCAATACTGCACTTTAATCTCTGCGCTTCCAGGGCTCTTTTGGGAATTCGTGTAATTCATATTGGTGGCACAGGACCATTCTTTACTCATTTCACAGAAACACGGATCCCCAGCACCACTCAAGGATAGCAGGCAGTGCTCCAGCATCTCCTACCACCAAGGTAATGTGGAATAAAGAGACTATTCCAAATTAGTTCCCATGCTGAAAGTTTCTATATTGTGAGAGGGATATCCAGAGGCAGTCTAAGATCATGCTAATTGGGTGTTGCGCCTTTGCACAAACAATGCAGGAGGCTAGTATGCAATTGCTTTCCAGCGACTCTGAGATAAGCAAAGCAGAATTCACAGCATCTGCACACAAGATTAACAAGCTATTCATTTGTTTCATCCTTCTGGTTGCATCCTTTTTAAAGTAGCCATTCATGTTTAATAAAGGAGATGCAGGAGAACTTATTCAAACCCTAGGAAAAGAAATTGTGTCACTACAATGCTTCGGCAAAATATGCACAATGCACCTTCAAAGTAAAAAGAGGCTAAGCACAATTGTGTGGCATAATTCCTTTTGTCCAGATGGCATATTTGCTATTGTTGATTAAAGGCAGAGTGGATGTTTATGAAGCTTTCATACAGAGGGGAATTATTGGTTGATGAGAACTGGAGAGGAAAAAAGATTAAGCAGAGCTTTTCAAGGTCAACTTAATTCCCCTCCATTCAGATTGACCATCATTTTTAATGCTTTCTGCTTGGATATATAGAAGCTTTAAATATGGGGCAGAATTAGAAAAACCCAATATCCTGTTCAACTATTGCAGCTGTATCCAAATCCATGCCTGAAATCTGTCTTGTTCCGTTGGTTGCTTTTTTCCAATGATTGTGGCATGAGAAATTGATTATTTTCCATTAAACAAAATAAGAGGCAAAAGTAAAGGTGATTTATCGAAATGAAAATTCTGACTGTAAAATACTAGCAGGCACTTCCAAGCAAGGCTTTTATTGTACAAATAACCTAATGCAAGGCCTCACCAGACAGTAATGCACTATAACACTCTACTTCTAGATTTTATTTCCTCTAAAATATTTCCTTTAAGTGCCTAATGGTCCATGAGATTTAGAAATATGTTCATGGGTATAGTCTTTTAGCACAATTGTTTATAAAAAATTACATCCCCCAAGAGTGTTTTTTTCAAGGCTCCTGGGCCAGTGCAATTGTTTATTCTAAATCCTGGGTAATAAAATGAATGAATTAAAAAAAAGCAGTTGCTGGTGGCATGATGTAAACCACCATACATAGGAAGGGAGGCCTAATGTCTTGTCCCAGCACCCTTGTTTGGAAAAACAAATGAAAAACTAAAGTCAAATTGAGTAAAGAAAAAAAAAGATAATTAGAGCACAATGGTACATATTTCATATATGATCTCATTTAGCTCACAGCCATAAACACTTTCAACACTTTTTAACCTTTCATTTTTTTCCACAGGCAGGCTACAAAATTGTTTGAACTTTAAAAATAAGAAAGGAAGAAAGCCCTTCAAGGACAATTAGTACATAGCATTGAGAAGACACGAAAGAGACAGCAGTTAATATTCCAGTCAATTGATGGTGCTTAGAATTAAGTCAACCACAAAAACTGTAAAAAATGTTTGGGAGAAGAAGAAAATGTTAGCAAGCCATTTCAATAGCATCAGCATAAATACCAGGCTTGTTTCCCTGGCTCATTCCAGAGGTGATATTCAGCAGGTTCTGACCAGTTCTGGAGAACCGGTAGAGAAAATTTTGAGTAGTTTGGAGAACCGGTAAATACCACCTCTGACTGGTCCCACCCCCATCTATTCTCTGTTTCCCAAGACATTGGGAGGGAATGGGGATTTTGCAATATCCTTCCCCTGCCATGCCCACCAACATACTCCCACCAAGCCACATCACGGCCACCACACCACGCCCACAGAACTGGTAGTAAAAAAAAAATTGAATCCCACAACTGGCTCATACTAAGGGGCTTGGGGTAAACCACCCTTTCCTGTTCATGAGAAGTGACTAAATGTTGCTTACACAGGAGCCTCCATTTCAACTTGCCAACAATGCATTCAGGTGTTACTTCAGGTTCTTATTTAGAAAACCACTTTCTTCGATACGATTTTTTATTTTTATTTTCTATTGTTTTTAATTGGACTTTGAAGACAGAACAAATCAACTTGTCAATATTTTAAGTTAAAGATGATCTAGGAATGTGATAAATTGAAGAGAAAAAAATGGATCAGGTTTTAATTATCCGGGGAAGGCTGTTGGAACTGCAGTAGGAGGATGTGTGATCAAAATCACAAGATAATAACAAAATAAAATATACTACTAAAACTCTTATGTTTGACACTTTGAAACTATCAAATAGGTGAAATACTCATAGTGTATTTCACTCATAAAGTAAAACTTTTCCAACAAATATATCTCAAGTGGACTAACTTACAGCATGCAAGATTCATTACTCCTGAGGGAATAAAATTTGGGATTTTTTTTCTCCACTTCAGTGCTGCAGTGCTGCTGCAATTCACCACTGCAGTAATATGATTCTTATTTTCAATGTTCTGTGACAGCTTTCCACAAGTCAATGGAGAAGCAGGAAGGAGTAGACATGATTGTCGACAATCCTATGCTCCTTGCCGCCTTCCCACTAGTAAAGTCTAGGAAAGAGGTAGAGCAGAAAAGTTATAGGTTTGAGGAGAAGGAGAAAGAATCACGTTTACCAGCAGCACTAGGGATCATTGGCCTGCATATGAAATACTAAGTTGTCCAAGACAAAAAGGAAGAGAGGTGTGTTAAATCTACGAGCAAAAACCAGGAGCCTGCAAGCAGATTTTCCAAATAACATTATTTTATTAAAAGGTATGAGGTTTTGTTTTGCTCATGAAAGCGTATGCTTTTTAATAAAGCTTACACCATTTAATGAAATATACTAGTTGGAAAAAGTGCTTCCAGAATCCTGACTTTTTTCCAGGGAAAAATAAGGGGAAATATTCAGAAAGTTGATGCTAAAATATAGGAAGGGCTTAAGAGAGAGGGGAAGAGGTTAGCAGGAGCATAACCTATTCTTTTAGGGGGGCAGTACTTATGTCCTCAAGGGGGGAGGGGAAAAAAGGGGAGTAGCATAAATAAACCAAAGAGCACCAGGAAGGGGCAAAGAAAAGGGTTTTGTTGAATATTTCTGTTAGATTCGGGCAACGAGAGGACAGACTCCAGACGGTAGTGACATAACAGCTCTTTATTAGTTAGGTAGTAATGATCCAGCTTGCTCCGGGGTCATGCAGCTCCCCTTTTATGGGGAGCTGGCAGACCTCCCGTCCAATCAGAACAACCCCTTGTTCCCGCCTTAGTGGCGGACCTGAGTGGAGACTACAGCGGTTTATGTAAATATCTAACACCCCTCCCCTCTTAGATGGAGTGTTCTGGTTAGTGACAAAGTCCTGTAAGTATGCCGGTTTCTGCCTCATTCGGGTGGACCTGCGTAGTTCTGGTTGTGCCGGAACGGGCGCAGGATCGGAGTGTCCTTTTTGTTCCACTGTCCTGGCTGGGGATTGTAGATTCCCTTCGCTCGGGAACTGCTCCGTTCTTTCGTCGGTCTCAGGTTCCACCCCTGGCTCCGCTGTGCCGTATTCGTCTGCGATGGGCGTGTCGGGTTGTTGTGTTGGCAATCTTTCTGATGGTATGAGCTCTTCGTTCGATGATCATAGGTTGGAGTGTGTCAGGCGACCTCGGAGTTGGTCGATGTGTCTTTTCCAGTTCCTACCGCCTTCCAATTCTAACAAGTAGGAACAAGGTCCGGTTATGCCTATTACCTTTGCTGGAATCCACAGTGTCCCCCCTGCATAGTTGTGGGCGTATACGGAATCCCCTATGCTAAAATTCCGAATTTTGCTTGTGGAGTCTGGGGGCCATGTGGCAGAGTAATTTGGGTGTAGTCGGTCTAGGTGAGACCTTAGCCGGCGACCCATGAGGAGTTCAGCAGGACTCCTTCCCGTCGTGGCGCTAGGGGTGATGTGTTGGATTAGTAGATAATGGTCAACCCGTGTTTGCCAATCACACGGGCCCATCCTAGCGAGGGCCTCTTTTGCAGCGGCACCATTCTTTCCGCCTGACCATTCAATGCCGGATGGAATGGCGTGACGAGGGCATGCCGAATTCCCTGACTAGCTAAATAGGATTCAAATTTCATGGCCGTGAACTGGGGCCCGTTGTCGGAGACCAGGAGGTCGGGCAGGCCGTGCGTGGCAAAAAGTCGCCGTAGTACCTTGATGACCGCCTCTGCCGTGATCGAGGTCATCAGGACTACTTCTAACCATTTGGAGTATGCGTCCACAACTATTAAGAACATTTGTCCCTGAACTGGTCCTGCGAAGTCTATGTGTATTCGCGACCAGGGTGCTTGCGGTTTGTCCCACTCCGGGCGCTTCAGGGGGGGCTGGCCTGGACACCTGGCATGGATTGCAAGTGGCCACCCATTCCTCTATCTCCTTGTCCATGTTAGGCCACCACACGTAGCTCCTAGCCAATGCTTTCATCCTTACGATCCCTGGATGCCCTACATGCAAAGCTTCTAAAACATTTCTCCGCAGTTTGTGCGGTACAACAACTCGATCCCCCCACAATAAACAACCATTCATAACTGACAGTTCATCACGCTTAGACCAAAACAGTTTGAATTCGGGTCCCACAATTCCTTTGGGCCACCCCCTCCATACCCAAATTTGTACTTGTCTGATTACGTTGTCCTTAGCAGAAAACCTAGCAATGTCCACAGAAGATACTGGCCCCGTGTCCAAACAGTCAATCAAAAGGACCGGTATTTCTGGAGTGGGGTCGGCCAACAGTTCCGGTAATGGGCAGCGGCTGAGCGCGTCTGCATGCCCCAATGTGGAACCCGGTCGGTGTACCAGTTTGTAGGAATATGCAGCCAGGAAAACAGTCCACCTGGTCATGCGCGGGGAGAGGGAGACCGGTGTGGGACAGTTTCCCGCCAGTAGACCCAGCAATGGTTTGTGGTCTGTTATAAGTTCGAAATCGCGGCCGTAGAGATATTCGTGAAAACGCTTGACTCCAGCCACAGCGGCTAACGCTTCCCTGTCCAGTTGGCTGTAGTTGCGTTCCGCCGAAGACAATGTTCTTGAGTAGAAAACGTTGGGGGCTTCGTTTCCGTTTGGCATTCTGTGGCTGAGTACTGCGCCGACGCCAAAAGGTGAGGCATCGCAGGTCAACACCAGCGGTAGGGTTTGGCTGTACTGGATTAGCAGAGAGTCGGCCATCAGCAGGCGCTTGACTGCGGCGAAAGCGGCCGCCTCGGATCGTCCCCAGGTCCATTTTGCGTTCTTTGCTAGAAGTCGGTGCAACGGCTCAGCGACGGTAGTTTTCTGTCTGAGAAAGACGCTGTAGAAGTTAAGAAGTCCGAGGAAGGCCTGCAACTCGGTCTGATTTCGTGGTGTGGGGGCGTCCTGACTCGCCTTAATTTTTTTCGATGTCGGGTGTATCCCCAGTCCATCGATCCTGTAACCTAGCAATTCTACGCTGGGCACGTTAATTTGGCATTTATCCTTTTTCAGGCGGAGACCCTTTTCTCGAATTCTGGCCAAAACAGTCCTAACACGGTTTAATAATTGCTCCTCATTTGCAGCTGATACCAAGATGTCATCGAAATAAGGGACGACTCCTGGTATGCCCTGCAAAAGCCGTTCCATGACGCTTTGGAACAATCCCGGAGCGATGCTTACGTCGAATTGTAAACGGTTGCATTTAAAAGCACCCCTGTGCGTCACTATAGTTTGGGCCTCCACTGTGGCGCTATCCACTGGCAGCTGCTGATAAGCTTGTGCCATGTCTAGTTTTGCAAAAAAAATTCCTGGCCCCAACGAGTGCAATAGGTGCTGTACTACGGGCACAGGATATGCGCTTTGTTGTAGGGCGACATTAATTGTGCATTTATAGTCCACGCAGATGCGGACTGACCCGTCTGGCTTAACGGGGGTCACGATTGGGGTTTCCCAGCAAGCGTGATCCACTGGTTCAAGGATTCCTTGCTCTACCAGCTTATCAATTTCCTTATCAATTTTGGGACGGAGCGCAAAAGGCACTCTCCTAGGTTTCAGCCTGATAGGCGCCACATTTGGATCCAAATTAAATGAGATTGGTTTGCCCACATACTTACCAAGACCGGGGCTGAACACCTCCTCGAACTCCTTAAAAATTCCTTCAGCGCTGCTGTTACCCACAGCGTTGATTCCGGTGACTTCCAGCCCCAGGGCTTCGAACCAATCCAGTCCCAGGAGGCTTTGCAGTGGTGCGCTGGCTACGGTCACGGGCAGCTGGGCTCTGATGTCGTTGAACTGGACTCGGAACGTGCCTTGACCCATGATGGGGACCCTGTTCCCTTGGTAGTCTCGAAGCAGGATGTCTGGTGTTCGTAGTTGGCGCTTCTTTAGGCTCGGAATCGCCTTTTTCATCGCTGACCATGAGATGATTGTCAGTGATGATCCCGTGTCGACTTCAAGCTTTCAAGGGGAGTCCTCCAGGAGGACAGTGAGTTTCAACTTTTTAGGTCGCTTTGTGCGGACCTGTCCTATCGTTGTGAGATAGGTTCTTAGTGGTTCTCTCTGAGAATACTCTCTCTCGGCTCTCTGGGAATACTCTCTCTCGGCTCTCTGGGAATACTCTCTCTTGGCTAACTCCCTTTGTTCTCTCTCTGGGAGCCCTTTGTTTTTTCGCCAAGCCCCTGGGGTGGGCTTCTGTCGGCGATATGATGGCGGTTGCCATGTCGTAGCAGGGACTTCGCTCCGACACACCTTTGCAATGTGTCCGATTTTGTCGCAACACTGGCAAACAACGTCTCTAAAATGGCAGGTAGACCGGGGATGATTCCCTCCGCAGCTTGCGCAGGGCGGCAAGCGGGATTCAAATTTTCGCACAGGTTTTGTGTGGCTGCTGCGCATGCGGTGGCTGTCTTCGCACTCGCTGTCCTCGGTCTCCTGATCGGTGGCCTCGTGATGCACCCGGGTCTGTCTGGTTCCGGATTGGGGTGCGCTGTACCTGCGTTGCAGCGTTTCCGTAGATCTGTCTGCTGATTCCGAAGCTCTTGCCTCATCTAGCGCAATTTGCAGGTTTAAGTTGGGTTTGGCCAACAACCGTTTCTGCAAGGAAATGTCCCGTAACCCGCATATGAGGCGTGCTAGGATGTGCTCATCCAGGTCCCTGAATTCGCAATGCGTAGCTGCTTTTCGGAGCGCTGCAACATACTGGTTGATGGATTCGTCTGCATTCTGGTTCCTCATGTTGAAATCGTGGCGGCGAACGTGGTGGGAAGGTTTTGGCGCGAAGTGCGTCTGCAGCGTCTGTTGTAGCGCCGTCCATGTTACCGCCTGGATGGGGGTTGGCTCCGAAAGATCCCTGGCCATCTCGAAGACCTCTCGACTGCAGTAGCTCAGGAACATATTCTTTTTCCGGGAGTCCGGTACTCCCATGAGATCGTTTGCCTCGAGGAAGCATTCGAATCTCAGCATGTAGGATTCCCAATGCTGCGTTCGAATTTGCCGCGCTGAGATGGCTGCCGGAATTTCCGCCGAAATCCGGGGCTGGATCGAATCCGTGGATTCTGCTAGTAGATCTTCGTCCTATCTCTCGATCCCACCCTCGTCACCAGTGTTAGATTCGGGCAACGAGAGGACAGACTCCAGACGGTAGTGACATAACAGCTCTTTATTAGTTAGGTAGTAGTGATCCAGTTTGCTCCGGGGTCGTGCAGCTCCCCTTTTATGGGGAGCTCGCAGACCTCCCGTCCAATCAGAACAACCCCTTGTTCCCGCCTTAGTGGCGGACCTGAGTGGAGACTACATCGGTTTATGTAAATATCTAACAATTTCAGTTCCTTTGTGACACTCAACAAAGTATTGCAAAATAATAGCAATAGCACCTGGACTTTTATAAGCTATTTCACAGTGCTTTACAGCCCACTCTAAGCGGTTTACAGAGTCAGCATATTGCCCCCAACAATCTAGGTCTTTTTTTTTTTTACCAACTTCAGAAGGATGGAAGGCTGAGTCAACCTTGAGCTGGTGAGAATCGAATTGCTGAACTGCTGGCAGCTGGCAGTCAGCAGAAGTAGCCTGAAACACTGCATTCTAACCATTGTGCCACCACATAAGGTACTAGCTCATTTGGTGGGGGCAATTGGCAAAAGTTCAGGAAGAAGTTGTGGGTCAGTCATTCCTATATCAATGTCTTTGTCATAGATCTGTGGCTGTTTTAATCAGAATCTAGCAATCCATATTTGCATGCTCAAATACAGTCATCCTATATCTACATGGGAAATAAATGCAGATTTTACCCTCACACCATTTTTGTCCAAATGTTCCTGGCTGAGCAGGGATCATGGAAGAGTCTCTGAGAGCACCTAATTTTTATGCAGGGCTGGAGTCCCTTTGAAAGCTGACCAGGCAAATCTTCATCCTAGCACATCAATTTGCCAGCTATATTGTAAAACAGCATTTTGGCCTCATTTCTTGACCATAGTATTAAGGCTACCTAAGCTTTGTTCAAAGCTGGCAGGGGCAATTAGAGATGAGGTAGCAGATCAAGTATTTGATGGATTCCCTTAAGCCCCTTTGTATAAATCAGAAAGACAGAAGATTATGCAGAGCATTCTTTTTGTAGGAGGGGGCCACATGTTAGTCTATGCCATAGTTAGACTCTATGGTAACCAGGCCAAGTGGTTAGAATGCAGTATTGCAGGCTAATTCTGCTGACTGCTGATTGCCAACGGTTTGGTAGTTCAAATCTCACTGGCTCAAGGTTAACTCAGCCTTCTATCCTTCTGAGGTCATGGCCAGCTCATCACTTGTATCAGCGGTGCCTCTGGTGGCCTGAGCACTCTGCCAGCGAAAATGGGCTCCCAAGCTCCATTTTCAACTGCCACAGTCTCCTGCAACCCTCTGCCAGTGAAAACGTTACTTGGAAGCACCCTCCCAAGCTCCATTTTCACTGGCAGAAGCATCGCAGGCCGGTCCTTTGCTGTTCCAGGGTGGCCCTGGTGGCCAGATATAAGTACCCTGTGGGCTCAATCCAGGCCTTGAGTTTGAGTGCTATCGCTATCATAGAATTACACATTTCTTTTAATGAGCCGAATGAGGAAAGTAATTGAAAAAGGAACCATTTTATTGCCTTTTAGATAAATGTGTGCATGGAAATTAAATATCCAGTCCATGCCAGTAGAGATTTTAGATATAGTGATTTAGATTGCAATATTTTATTCCAGGGGTGTGGAAGTCCAGTCTATGTGCCACAACTGCAACTGCCAAAGCCAAGGAAGGATCCCTCCCCCGATCTTTGCTGTTCAGAGAAGTACTTGGGAAAAATGGCAGCTGGTAGTGGCAGTTCTACTTCTGTTGTGAAAGAACAGCACGGACTCAAAAGCAATATGGTCACTTCCTCTCTGGCAACTGTGATTTTATTTATAGAGAACAAGGGTACGTCATAAATGATGCCTGAAAATGAAAAGTTTACTTGGACTGGTAGTGTTTATACATGTTGTATGATGTTCTGAAAAAAGGAAAGGAATCGGAGAGATTTTGTTTGTAGTCTCTTTGGTTCATATTCAGAAAATATTTTAGATATTTACATTCTTAAAATCAAAGAGGAGGGGAGGGGGGAGGGAGGTTATAAAGACAGGTTCACAATAACCTACAGAAGGTTAATAGACATATTGGGGATCAAAACAGTTCAAATGCTAAGAGCCATTCCATAATTTTACCCAATAGCTTGACAGACAATCACTATTTAAAAAAATAAAAAGTCATTAGATTGTTAACGCTTGTAGGTTTTCTGCAAGCTGATCATTGATATATTGTACAATTTCATGCATGAAAAACCAAAAAGTATGAGAATTTTTTTCCATTCTGACCAGAAATCTCACAAATATTTTATGTAGGATCATTGGATTATTTCAAGATTTATACTTTTAAAATAAACCTTTAATGATTTCTTCTGTCACTTGGGATATAAGGAAAAAAAATGGAAGAAGTCTTTTTTTAAAAAAAAGAGGACAGGGACATGTTTTCCCTGTTCTTTCAGTGAATCAGTATTAATATGGCGAGGAATTACAACAAAGATGTTTAATATGATTATTTAAGCATAATTATACCCAGAATACACAGTTTGATGAAAATTGGATGTTATATAAATAAAACAAATATAACATGCACCAAAAAAGCACAAAGCTAATTGGGGGTGACCTCGGGCCAGTCATTCTCTCTCAGCCCTAGGAATGAGGCAAAGGCAAACCACTTCTGAAAAAACCTTGCCAAGAAAAGTGCAAGAACTGGTCCAAGAGTCAACAACAACTGGAAAGAACACACACACACACACACACACACACACACACAGGTTTCAAACTCACACTGACACCCAACCCAGTCATTGCATTGTGGATTCTTGTAAAATTTGTCAGTTATAAAGATTTAGGATCCTCCATTAGGTTACAGCATAGAACAATGATGGCAAACCTATGGCACGTGGAGCCATTTCTGAGGGCACACAAGGCATTGCCCTGTCAGCCCCCACATGTTGCATGCGCAGGCCAGCTGATTTTTGGGCGTTTTTTGCCCTCCAGAGTCTTCCCTAACGCCTCTGGAGGGCGAAAAACAGCCAAAAGTGTAAATGACCCAACACTCAAACTGGAAGTTCGGGAACGGACTTCTGGTTTTTGTGTTGGGCTGTTTTTTGCCCTCCAGAGGCTTTAGGGAAGCCTCCTGAAGCCTCCAGAGGGTGAAAAGTGGCCCAACAGGCAACCCGGAAGTTCGTTTCTGATCTTCCAGTTTGCGTGATGGACCATTTTTTGCCCTCCCCAGGCTCCTAGAAAGCTTCTGGAACTGGGAAGGATGAGAACTGGACCTACCAGGCCCACCATTTTCCAACCACAGTTGGAAAATGGGCCATTACTGGCCTCTGGAAGTCCTCTGGAGGGGCAGGGGAGGCCATTTTCGCCCTCCTCAGGCTCCAAGAAAGCTGTGTGTACATGCGAGAAGCAGTGGGAGGTGTCATGTGTGCATGGGCAGGGGAAATGGTGTGGGGGGCATTAAATTATGGGGGTGGGCACACGAGTGATGCAAGTGCATGCAATAGCATGTGCATGCTTTTGACACCCGAGGCGAAAAGATTTGCCATCACTGGCATAGAAGATTTATTCAAGCATATATATATATATATATATATATATATATATATATATATATATATATATATATATATATATATATATATATATATATATATATATATATATATATATATATATATATATATATATACATACATACATACATACATACATACATACATACATACATACATACATACATACACACACACAGGAATCTAATCAACTAACAGTAAATTGGCACCAGATAAGAGTCAGTGGAATTCAGGACAGGTTGATCTTGGACACTTGTAGGAATGCAACAACTCTAAGTTGAAGACGTGCTTAACTCCACCCTCCCCTCCCAGCTCTGCCTGCTCCTCTCCTACGATCATCCCCATAATATTAAATTGAGGGAGATATGGTTTCTAAATTAAAGTTACAACTAGTTTACCTAGTTGTAAACTAGGTTCATCTGAACCTGGTTTAACAACCAAGTTCAGACAGCACCAAGGAACCCTCATTTCAACATACAAAGGTACCTTTTTTTAAAAAAAAAAACATTTTTATTTATTTTTGAACAAAGACAAACAAACATAAAAATAAAAAAGCCATCTTCTATTACAAATTGTAGAAAGTGTGTCAGTCGCGAGCAGTCTCGGGAGTCTCTGGCTACTCCCATGTAACACCTCTCCTGCGCGGGCTACACTGGCTGCCTGTGGCCTTTTGGGTGCATTTCAAGGTGTTGACCATCATCTTTAAGGCGCTCCATGGCACAGGACCTAGTTATTTGCGGGATCGTATCCTGCCCCATACATCCGTTCAGCCGATTCGCTCACATAGAGAGGGACTCCTCCAGGTGCCGTCCTCTAGGCTGTGCCAGCGGGCGGCGCCTAGGGGAAGGGCCTTCTCTGTGATGGGCCCGACCCTCTGGAATGACCTTCCCCCCGACATTAGAATGACTACGGATCTCCGCTCCTTCCGTCAGAAACTTAAAAACCCACCTATTCCAGCTAGCCGGCTTGGCCTAATTCCATCTTTCCCACCTCAGTTTTATTTCTAAATTTTTAGGATTGGTTTTAGGGTCTGTTTTTAATGTTTTTAATTTTTATAAATTCGTACAGGGGTTGTTTAATTTGATTTTTAGCTATGTATATGATTGTTTGTATGTTTTTAAATTTATTCCTGTACACCGCCCCGAGTCCCTCCGGGGAGAGGGGGCGGTCTAGAAATTTAATAAATTATTATTATTATTAAAACCCAGCACCTGCTCTTTCCATCAGCTTATCTTTGGTTATCACTGGTGCTTCTGTCAAGATTTATCTCCTTATCTCCATCAATTTTTCTCTCTTTTCTTCTTCTGTGCTTTGAAGTCTGGGGTAGAGTTCTAATCCATCTATCTCCCCTTTCCATATTCCGCTCTTGCCATTACCAACCACACTCACTTTGTTGTCAGTATCCACAGATTTGCTCTTTTTTTTCTTCCATTTTTTGAACTCTGTCCTCCACATTCTTCATTTGATAAGCATCCTCAGTTTTTCCATCAAGTTTTTCTGTTTTGTATTCCATATTCTCCAATCTCTTTTCAATTCTCTGTCACAACTAATAGATTTTGAATTTCAAACATAATCATTTGCAATGTTACAATTTCTTTTTCCTGCTGCGCCATTGTCCCAATTTTGCAGGTACTGCCACAATAGGATTCAAGGCTATTTTAATAAACTTCAAACAGGTTCATTTATTATCTTTCAAGTCAAAATGTTGTCTTCACTCCAATAGCTAGTGATAGAACTCCCCAAAAGCACCTGTATAAACAACTTGTGCTCTTCCTACTATCACTCTCAGTAAACAAACTGAAAGAACCTTGAATCTCAAGTGATCAAAGAGAAAGAAGAAAAAACAATGTATCCAGCCTCCAGCCTCTAAGTGGCAGTGTAACTGTTTTTCCTCCTGTTGTTACAATCCTCTTTATAATCCTTCTTATTATCTTCTTTATATTCCAAGCTTAAGAAAGAAAGAAAACCCTTAAATGGGGATCAAAAGCAAGCCAATCAATCCAATCAAGCATTATAAAAACAGAAGGAAAATTTTAATCCATAGGTGTAAGCAAAGGTGAAAAAAGAAGAAGACAAAATAATCCATTCAGTTTAAAAAATAGGCAGCCTTTGCAAAAATTCCATCCATGGAATCTATTTTTTTTAAAATTAGAAACAGGATAACACACAAAGTTTAATGTAGATTAATTTCGCCGCTTGCATTCTTCTATCTTCAATTTTAATTTAACTAAAAAATTTTTTTGGGTAGTCTCTTTTTCTAATAATAAAATTTCCTCACCAATTTGACACACTTTCTCTTTTCGCTTTCTTCCCATTCCGGAGCTGTCCCAACTTCAGCAGCTTCTTTAGCTGCATTTCTGTCACCAGAAAAAAAGGGCTATTCCTGGATCTTTCAGGGACTTTGCGGTTCCCTGAGATCAGCAGGCGGTGCCCTTTTCAATCACCATCTCTGCGGGATGGTTTAGGTCCGAATGGACCATCCAGTGGCAGAAATACCAACTGCAATCTTGGAGCACCAAGATCGCATGTCGTGCCATCACGACGTCAGCCCATTTCTCCTCCAAATGTACTTTTATTGGTACAAAAGTATGGGCACAAAGTCTTCAGAAGGAGCACTGATGATATTATCTAGTTTGGGTAATGAAATTTCTGCAAGAGAACAAGCAAGCTTGGAGAGCATCTTATAGTTATCTTGGACTATTTCAGCCCTGTTATTATTACTGTACTTCTCTTTTTGAAAAAAAAAAGCATCCATTCCTCTAGGGAAGAGGTGTCCAACTTTGGAAATGTCAAGACCTTGACTTCAACTCCCAGAATTCTCCAGCTAGCCATGCACAAAAGAAAAAAATGAACAACTGCAGTTATGTAAACAGCATTTGGCCTGGGAATTCTGGGAGTTGATGTCCATAGGTCTTAAAGTTGCCACGATTGGGCACCCCTGCTCTAAGATGTTAAGAATAAAGTCCATGTAATATGGAAATTGAACATTGAAGACTCTGGTATGAACACATACTTTGCTTTGACCTACATATTCCACAACATAATATTCATAAATATGGTAGTGCTCATGAACTTTTCTCTTTGGGGTTACATGCATGCCAAGCTCTTTAACAGTTGCTAAATAGAATCCCAAGCAGAGCATCTAAATTCCTTTTTTGTGGATACCAGATCTTTTCGTCTGAACCTCCCATGTGAACATTTTTCCAAAATTATCTTAGTTTCTCATCATATCTGGATGGAAAACACTCAAAGGTGAACTTTAATTTAGACTCTTTTTTTATTTAAAAAGAGGAAATAAAACAACATATGGAAATGCAGAAAATTATAATGGGGAGTATAAAAGGTACAAGTAAAGGTTCCCCCCAAACATAGGGAAACAGTTCAGAGAGGGAGTAATCCCATAACTAATCTTATACCTTGGGAAGTTAGAATAAAAATACCAGTGTGATATTTTCCAGATTAATTTATTTTAAAAAATCGTATTGCAATTAGATTTCAACACAAATCCTGATTTGTGCATGGAAGGTTGTGCCTTACAACATGTAGTTGCCCTTCTGGATGGCCTTTCTGGAGGGTAGAGAGACAAAGAAGGAAAGACAGAATAATATTATTAAAGTACAACATGTGATGTCCTTCTGATTAACACTACATATCTATTAAATAAATAAGATAAATAGCCATCTTCTTATAGAAATGCTTGAAAGAAAAAAAAAACAATGTTATATAACAGCGATGGCGAACCTTTTTGGCTCGCGTGCCATAAGTGGGGGGAGCGCAGGGGGGGTCGTGTGTGGGTGTGCTGCACCCATAATGCAATGCGTGACCCCCAGTGCGCATGTGCGCACTACAGGCACTCCCCCCATTTTTACATGCTTTTTTCACCCTCCCCAGACTCCAGAGGCTTTATAGGAGCCTGGGGAGGGCAAAAACAACTTCCCCCGCCCCCCCCCGGACGCCCTCCGGAGGCGTCAGGGAAGCATCCGGACAGTCCCTGAAGCCTTCGGAGCACTCAAAACGATCCTCCGAGCAAACCGGAAGTGACTTCCGGTTTGCTCAGAGGGTCGTTTTAAGCGTTCTGAAGGCTTCAGGGACCGTCCAGAGGCTTCCCTAAAGGTTTTTGCCCTCTCCAGGCTCCTATAGAGCCTCTGGAGCCTGGGGAGGGTGAAAATGGCTTTTAAAAAGCGTGAACTCAGCTGGCCAGCACGCACATGCGCACTGGCCAGCTGACAGGGCAGCGCCTCGCGTGCCCTGACAAATGGCTCGCCATCACTGTTATATAATATTGTTCAGTTTAGTTGTAGTCTCTTATCCTTTTAGATGTTGTATGAAATTAAAGCCCACCCCACTCCTACAAAAATGAAATATCCTGGGGAATATTGAAAAGGCAGAATATTATATTTCCCTAGATAAGAAATGGAAAAACATGTTTTTAGGCAGGAAACAGACTCATTCTTAACAGCCCCCACCTTTGTTAATGGGCCATTAAAAGGCCTGAGTCAGTCTATTCTACATAACAAAGATCCTCACCCCCACCTCCAGGGTCATGGGATTAAGGCACGATAGTATTAGCCTTTACCCATCTCACCACAGGGCACTTGGGAAGAACTAATGCACAACCAAACCTGGGCTCAAAACACACCCTACACAGTTGCCCCTGCCTGGCCCCATGGGAATCTGACAACCAATCAGAATAGAAGCTCAAGATCAAACCCCAGAGAGAGCATAAAACCAGGGTCTTTCAGCATCTCTTTTTCTTTTTCTTCTTCACCCAACATCTGGAAGTATGTGATTCCCTTTTTCTGTTTGGGAGCTCAAGCCATGTGGCCCTGTCCACTATTAAACCATCTTTCCAAGCAGCTTTCATATCTCCAGTGTCTTTTTCCCCACGTGGAACTGAATCCAAAAGGACATTTCTTCCAACAATTTGTTTTCCTTTGTCTAAGTCAAGAATTCATGAAAGGTTGAAAAAAGAAACTGGTCATGTTAATTGTCGGCTTAAGTTCTATTAATGTCATGCCTTTGCCTCTCTATATTGCTGTTTTAAACAATATTGTTCAACAGCACATTGTTTTCACCATACTATCACTTGGAACCACCTTGCTTGGGTAGATGTAAGATAGCACTAATTGATATGCCCTGTGATGGATGCCTTCAGATGAAGCCAACCATACCACTTACGGAGAGGGAAAATGAACCTGTTTTTAAAGCAATAAAAACCCTGTGCTGTGGGTCAAAAATACTTTTGACATTTGATTTCCTACTTTTATGTGGGATTTGGGCATTGGGAAAGAAAGAAGAAAGGACAGACAAGACTGGCACAGAAATACAGCCTTCATATACACTGAATTATAATAGGAGTAACTGTCTAAAGTAATGGCTTCAAATGATATTTTTAGGCTTCTCAAACAAACACCATCCACACAATCCCACCATCCTGTTGGAATTAATTACAGCTACAGTGAATTAAACAAGACATGAAGATGTCTAGCTTTCGAGGTGGCTTAAAATAAGCACACTAATTAATTAACTTAAAAAAAAAAACATTTGCAGAAAATACTGATGCCTCCACTCTGAGTAGGTTGATTCTAAACATGGAAATATCAGTAAATGGAGCCCTTTGGCTCATAATCGGGTTTTATGTCCAGCATTGCTGATGGAAACATTATATGTGGGCTTTCTTTCCTGCAAACACAAGGAAGGAAGGAAGGAAGGAAGGAAGGAAGGAAGGAAGGAAGGAAGGAAGGAAGGAAGGAAGGAAGGAAGGAAGGAAGGAAGGAAGGAAGGAAGGAAGGAAGGAAGGAAGGAAGAAGGGAAGATGGAGTGTCAGGTTTCTACCAGAGAAGGATATCCTAAAAAGTTGGAGAGGACTGCATCATCAGGTTTTGCACCATTTCCTTGCATAGCTGTAGATCAGGGGTGTCCAAACTTGGGAACTTTAAGACTTGTGGACTTCAACTCCCAGAATTCTGGGAGTTGAAGTCCACAAGTCTTAAAGTTCCCAAGTTTGGACACCCCTGCTGTAGATGAAACCACATTCTGCTTACCACAAAATCACTGTCTTGCTGGATTGAAAATTTCACGATCAGCAAAGTTATAGTACTGATCAATCAGTATGTGTGGTTAATCCATGCCCTACAACTGTTATGGAAGAGCATACATTGATGCTAAAAGAACACCCATTATGAGGGAACAATTTTTTTGAAGAAAATATCTGATCACTAGGTTGATTAACTGTGGTTATTAAATGGTTTCATTGTTTTCTAGTCCAAATGTAGTAAAAGTAGGCAAAGAAGAGGCAATTATGACTCTTCAGCAGCCATTGATTTCTCATGTAAACATTTTAAACATTATTTTTTTATTGAAGAATTGCTCTGCAAAATTCAAAAATTCGTGAATTTAGAAGACCATAGTGTGTCTGTAGCGTGTTGCACAATGGTACTTTGATTAAAATATAACTTCGATAAATTTCTCTCTTGTTTCCAGCCTGGCTGTTATGGTGACCTTTTCTCCTGCTGAGATGC